>NC_081316.1:52796100-54046100 GCF_026419965.1 Kogia breviceps | reverse complement strand
AGGATAATTGAAATGTATGTATTGACAGAAACTTGCAAATCACATTATTTTCTGTATGCTATTTCTGTATTAACACTTGTTTAAAAATCCCAAAAGAGCTTGATTAATCTTAATCTGTTTTGTTCTAAAAACAAATTTAGTGAACATTCTCTAAATAGAAAAAAATTTACAATGTATCTTTCAAATATTTTAGAATCTTTTAAACTCAGAAAGTACTTTGTGTCACAGTTATTTCATCTGTTCTTTTGGAAAATTATTTAAGAGAATTCTATCTCAATCAACTATACTTCAATAAAACTTGAAGGAAAAAAAACACTGGAAGCAGTTCTATTAAAAAGGATGAAAAAAAAAATAGCTCAAGGAATGCATTTTGCATGCACTTTTAGGCATCATTAACAGGGAATGAGGAAGAAAGTGTGGGGAGGAGCCATCCAGAAGCCTACAGATTATGCCAGGAGGGAAGGTGTCTGCTCCTGCATAAAAGCCCTCAGCTCCAGTTGATCTGAGAACCTTAACAACTCCCTGCCAGGGCCACAGGCAACCTATAAAAGGTACCATCCCATGATGCCTGTACGAACTCCGGACTCTCCTTGGATTCTGTCTCCTAGACCCAGTTGAGTTCTGACTGGCTTTCTTTGCAGACCCTTCACTCCAGAACAGTGGTATTTCAAACAGTCCCTTGCTTCTCGGCTGCTTTCACCCAAGACTCGGACTCTTTGATCCCCCCTGCTCCATGCCCAACTTGGCTGTACCTGCTTGGGAGGGGAGGCCAGTTGCTTTATATCACTCAAATCACAAGTCATTAGTAACTATCAATTTATTATTAAGTATAACAACATTCACTACCTCCATCGACATAGCTCTACATAGCACAGGAGGCACTTTCCTATCTCTTTTGGTCTTCAAAAGCACACTTGGCGTGGACAGAACAGGTTTTATTCATATTCCCATTTGGTGGAAGAAGAAACTGAGGTTCTGAGGAGTTAAGTGTCTTGCTCAAAATATGGGTGTGGGATTAAGATCCAGGTAACCTGGCATACAAAGTCAGTGCTTATTATTACATTCTTCCCTACTGTGTGCTTAGCACTAGGCTAAGTCACCAGGACACGGTATAAACTCAAATGCATGTGCCCTTCACTGAGGTTGATAATGACTGACAGCCATTAATGTTTTCACCCCAGGAGTACTGAGAACACCAGAAGATACCAATTTCTTAAGCCATTACTGTGAAGCTGGGAAAAAAAGAACAGTTACATGAATATCATATATGTTCTATAAAAACAATTTGATTTCAGATAAACTTTCTGTTTGGGTTAATTGGGTTAATTGTTTATTTATTTTTTAATTCAACAAAGTTTTTAACCTTCAGTAGTAATAGAGGATGCCTTTAATGGTCGCTTTTTGAAAACTGCACAGTGAGGAATTAATCTGTAGTTTTGCCTGACAGGATGGCTTTTAGGTAAGAATTTCATAGAAGTATCTGATTACTTTAGGTCTTTAAAAACAGCAGTGATACAGAATGATTTTTAGAAAATTACTGTTTAGTCCACTTAGTAAATGAAGGAGTTTCTAATGCTAAAAGTATGTTTCAACATACAGATGGCCAAAAAACACATGAAAAGATGTTCAACATAACTAATTATCAGAGAAATGCAAATCAAAACTACAAATCAAAACTACACCTCACACCAATCAGAATGGCCATCATCAAAAAGTCTGTAAACAATAAATGCTGGACAGGGTGTGGAGAAAAGGGGACCCTCCCACACTGTTGGCAGGAATGTAAATTTGTACAACCACTATGGAGAACAGTATGGAGGTTCCTTAAAAAACTAAAAATAGAAGTACCATATGATCCAGCAATCCCACTCCTGGCATATACCTGGAGAAAACCATAATCTGAAATGATGCATGCACTCTGATGTTCATTGCAGCACTAGTTACAATAACCAAGACATGGAAGCAACCAAAATGTCCATCAATGGAGGAATGGATAAAGAAGATGTGGTACATATATACAATGGAATATTACTCAGCCATAAAAAAGAATGAAATAATGCCTTTTGCAGTAACATAGATGGACCTAGAGATTATCATACTAAGGGAAGCGAGTCAGACAGAGAAAGACAAATATATGATAATCACTCTTAAGTGGAATCTAATTTAAAAATGATACAAATGAACATATTTACAAAACAGAAACACACTTTACAGACATCGAAAACAAACTTAAGGGAAAGTGGAAAGGTTGCGGGGGGGGGAGGGATAAATCAGGAGCTTGGAATGAACATACACTCACTACTATATATAAGAAAGATAACCAACAAGGACCTACTGTATAGAACAGGGAACTCTACTCAATATTCTGTGATAACCTATATGAGAAAAGAATCTGAAAAAGAATGACTATATGGGTATATATAACTGAATCGCTTTGCTGTATACCTGAAACTAACACATTATAAATCAAATATACTCTAATAAAATAAAAATTTTAAAAAGTATGTTTCAGAAACTATACACATGACAAATTGTATTGTGATTAAGTATGTTTTTAGCATTATATTCTCTCTCTTTTTTCTTAAATATTCTTGTGTTATATTAGGGGCTTTACCTATAATGAAATTATTTTTATTCTGTATGTGTTGCTTCCTGTGTTGAATGCCTGTTGATTCTGGCCCAATGGCTGGAATGTGGTATATGCTTTTAATAAAAGGTGGTTGTTAAACAGTCTCATGAGGGAACATTATAAGATTTTAAAATACCCAGGAGAAAAGTATTAATACACATTGGTTTACCTCTCTTTATGAAAACTCAGTAGGCAGACATCCTCTTTGCTAAATAAAAAGTTTAGAGTGCCATTTATTACATTATGAAAGGATTTTTCTGATAAGAATTTGAATGGTTAGCCTTATAATGCTCATTTAACTTTATACATATATTTACATTATTTATAAAGTATTTCCACTTTGTAAGTAGGAAAACAAAGATTTGTAAAATTATGATTTTATTTTCTTTGGGAAACATTGTGAAACTCAGTAATTTGAGTCACTCAATTTACGGACCAATATTTTTCACTCAGTGATACGTTACTTTTAGGTTTAAAATTGGTGTAGGAGTGAATAGAAAATTATTTTATAAAACAAGAGAGGGAAAAATATTAAGGATAAAAACCCAGTGTTTAAAGATGATGTACTGGAAAATGTGGTTATTATTGTATGGTTAGTATTATGGATACTTTGTTTTCCTGGTGTATAATTAAATGAGTCTTAGCCAAAATATTAGTTTGACCAAATGCTTATATGATTAGTTAAGAATATTTTATCCTGTTGGGTTCTCAAACTTTTCGGACTTTGAGATTTTAAATGTTTAAAAATGTTAATGCTTGGTTTGTGTCTCAAAGGGAGATACGTCAAACCAACTAAGAGTTCATTAATAAAACTCTTATAATTTATTTCCCACAGAGATTTGGCTTGAATTTATATGTTAGAGGTTACATAGAAATACTTCATAGACAGTCTCTGAGGTAAAGACACTACATTAGAGGGGCCAGGCAGGGAAAGCATGTATATACCAAGTTGACTGAGTGGAGTACCTGTGGCCAGATTCTGATTGATGTGTTCACGTGAAATGAAAACAGGGAATGGGGAAATAGTTACTGTCTGACATAAAGTATTGTGGTTGGGTTGAAACTGCCAAATCTAAGAGATCCTGTTGAACTCAGTGTAACCTTCCCATGGGCTTTGCAGATTTTTCATACTTTGACCTTAACCGCCATGGAGCCTCAAACCACCCTTTCTTTGAGCCCAATCAGAATGTGGTCTGTTGTAATGACTGCAGTAAAATGACCTGAAACGTGCTGTGTATATGTGTGTTTCTGTGTGCACTAGTGTGTGCATGTAATTCCATTTGATTTGCTTTATGCTTATAGTACTTTGACTATTGATAATCTTTTGGTGGTGTTTTACAACTTTAGATTTCAAAGATTGGAGCATTTTTCAGCCAAACTGTAAAACTAAAGGAAATATCTAGTCACCATGCTGTTTCAACAACTTCTTATTGTTTGAGGTAAAATAAAGTCAGATTCCTTTACCATTCATTCATCTAGCACAAAATATTACTTATGCC
Source organism: Kogia breviceps (assembly GCF_026419965.1). Lineage (NCBI taxonomy): Eukaryota > Metazoa > Chordata > Mammalia > Artiodactyla > Physeteridae > Kogia > Kogia breviceps. Next base: position 54,041,972 of record NC_081316.1, on the reverse strand, counting down.
TGGCTAGAGGCTGTTTATTTGCCAGTCTTTAGAAGTTAAACCTTCTTAGGCTGTGTTATACTTTGAGACTCAGTTAATGTCTATATCTGACTTTGTTTAGAAAGAATGCTTTGTATTTATGTTATAGGATATTTTGCTAAATAAGGTTGTTTATTCAGAATTCTCTGCTACAAGTTCAGAGTTAAACAATGAGGGGGAGCATCATCACAGACTCCTCTTTGTTGTGATGATGAAATTTAGTGGATAACTGCATGGTGTTGGGATGCCTGTTTCTTTAGAGTGTTGTAGAAAGGGAGCCCACGCAGTTTGCACAGTCATCTTTTTGTTCATCCCCCACCCCTGATCTCATACAGGGGCTTTTATGAAAGGGAAAAAAAAAAGGTCATGGAATTTTTCTAGGTTAATTGAATTGAACTGATTTGAAGTCAAAACTGAAAAAATAAGTTATAGTCTAGTTGTTTTTTTGTTTGTTGGTTTGTTTTTGCAGTACACGGGCCTCTCACTGTTGTGGCCTCTCCCGCTGCGTAGCACAGGCTCCGGACGCCAGGCTCCGGACGCGCAGGCTCAGCGGCCATGGCTCACGGGCCCAGCCGCTCTGCGGCATGTGGGATCTTCCCGGGCCGGGGCACGAACCCGTGTCCCCTGCATCGGCAGGCGGACTCTCAACCACTGAGCCACCAGGGAAGCCCGCATTCTGTGTTTTTTAATCACTCTTTAATGTTTCCATTGGATTTTGAAAGTAATATATGCTATTTGACCTTTTGAAGGCATGTAGAAATGTATAAAGGGAAAAATGTCCTCTTTTTTCACTCTTTTTCATTCTCACCCTCTGGAGTAACCACTATTAACTGTCTGATGTTGTAGTCTTCTTGACTGTTTTGTATTCATCTACATGTATAAGCATATATCTGTATGAACAGGGAAAAAGACTGTATGTTACATATCTGTTTGAACAATAAAATAGGATCATACACATTCTGCATTTTACCTTTTTCATATGTAAGTAGATCATAAATATCCTTCTAATTGGTACATATGCCAATCCAACTTACTTACGATAACTGTTGTATAATTATTGTGTAGTATAGATTCACCATCATTTATTTACTCATTCTCTTATAGTTCAACATTTGGTTTGTTTTCAATATTTTATTTTTGTTGAAATATTTTAATGGTAAAATGAGCATCCTTGAGCACATACTCTTAGACACTTTTGCTTATTCTTATGTTAGATAGATTTCTGGAGGAAGAATTGGTGGGTCAAGGGTTAGGACTAGTCTATACACCAGCACACATTATGGGAATGTTCTTTGTCTCACACCTTTGCCAACACTGGCACTTAATCTTTGGCCTTTTTAAACAAGTTTTTAAAAAGTCACTATTTTCACCCTTCTCTTTAAATTTAAACTGCTTGTTAGGTTTCTTGAATTTTTCCTCTGATTTGTGACTTTTATTGACAGTTTACAAAGAATACAGGCTATAGTCAGAGATTTCACTGAAGAAATGAAAAATGTTAACAATGGTAGTTTCTTGGCATCTTGGAAAACTTCTCTCTGTAACCTTAATATTTATTTTTACTGTTCAAATGTGAATCAAGCTTGTTATGTTCATGCTGGAGGATCAAATCACTTTTGTTAATATTTATATTTCTATAATTTATACTAAGCTTGAGGCTTTAGAAGATGAATGGTGAAAAATGAGATAGTATGATAGCACACTTCCAAAACTATTAAGTTAATGAAACTTAATAGATTCTTTTTATCTTTTCTTTTTAAAATTTCTAGTCTTATTTGGTTTTTTAAACTAGGGGACAGTAAACTCTCCAGGGCAAGATTGTATCTTCTACAATGTTTTGCCTCCACAGAATCTTGATGTCCCATAGTAAGGATTTACTGTTTTTTAGATTGACTTCACAATCCATTATTTGACATTGGACCCTGATTTACCCTGTAAATTCATGACGGGAATATCTTTATTGAAAAAGTTTCAAACATTCATATTCAAAGAAGTCAAGTCTTACTTAATGGTATTTTTTTCCCAACCATGGTCAGCTGCCTGAGAAGGCAAATTATTAATTTTGTGAAATATTTTTATGGCCAGTTTTGAGTCTCGGTTAACTGCAACCCTCTGCTATTCTCCCATCTTTAAAATATTTTTCTTCAGTACTGTTTTCTGATGCCTCCTGTAGTTTTCCCAGCGAATTCAAACTAATCTTTTGAGCATCCTATGAAGACTATATTATGAATATAAATTTGCTGCAGAAGCTACTACAAACTAAAATAAATTCTAATGCAAACTCTATAGTTAAAATTATACACACGTGTATTTTATATGCCTTCTTGCTTGAGTTTAACTTTTTTGTATACATTTTCCCCTACGTATTCTATTCCATGCTAGTCTCTTTTCCTTAATTTTGTATTGCTTTTAATTTTTTTCTGTGTATTATCTCATGAGCTTCAAAAGTTCTCAGAGGTCACAAACTATCTTTGTCATTCTTTGAATTATATAAAAATGTACATTTTTCCAGTGCAATATATTCTTTCCATGATTGCATAAAGTAGAAAAATGTTATTTTTTAAAAAGTCTTACTAGATGGTGTCCTACTTTTTAAAGGCTTAACCAGTCCCATGCATAGGATTATTACCTATCATATACCAGCTGTACTCATGACCTTTCTCATGCTTCCCTTCTAGGAATCCCAAGCATTCCCAGCCACATAGTAATCATTATAAACACATTAAGAGTTTGGATAGTGATGGGGATGGTAGATAGACTATCTCAGTGGGCAGCATCCCTCTGATAAAGTCTGTTTGATAAAAATATTTATAGGATTGGGAAGTATGCATTCTGAAACTGCTATTAAAGTAGGATTAAAAAAGTCATTTTGAAAGGCCAAAGACAGAGCAGCAGATCCAGATTTTCTTTTTAATTCAATCATGTGGAACAAGAAACTGCTATTTTAATACTTTTGAAACTACTGATTCCTAAGAGAGCTGTGTTACAAAAATCTCATTTACTTTATTTTGTAACCTTGTCAGATAGGGCCAAAATTGATTTACCCCTCAAATTTTTTCTTGTTTGTTTACAGATATTCTCTAGACTTCAAAGCTCTTCCAACTTCTGATAAACATAATCACCGTCTTTGAGAAGTACTGTCACTGCCTAATTCTGGTTTATCTTTGACTGCTGTCTTTGAGGATTGTTATAGATAATGCCATAGAAAATAGAAAAACATCTGGTTAAAAGAGAACTAGTGGCAGTGGTGGTATTAGGTGAGAGAGAGAGTGGGGTGGGGTGGGGGAAATGTGTATTTTGAACAAGAATCAAGCAAACTTTTTCTTAGTTTTTTTCTTTTTTGATGGTATTTTAGTAAATGGAAAACTTGAAACTGGCACTTAGACCATCACATCCCAATACTTAGAAATGTTTTGGAATTTCAAAGATTTACAAAAAAGGGTACCTTAACCCTGAATGTTCTGAGAGAAAGCAAGGAGGAAGCCACAGTATCTTTTATATCCTAATTTTATAAGCCACATAGCATCACTGCTACCACACTTTACTTGTTAGAAGTGGGTCACTAGGTACTGCCAACACTTATTAGGAGGGGAATTAGGCTCTACCTTCGGAAGGGAGGAGTGCACAGACTTTGTGCAATCTATTTAAAAACCACTACAGTCATGATATATGATTTTTAAAATTGCTGTGAGAGTCTGTTATTTGTGATTTTTGCAGCAACGTTAATAAATGAGATGTTCTATAATTTGTTTTTGAAGTTGTTTTTAGGTCTTCCAATCAGTGTTATACTCACTTTACAGAAATAACTTGGACATTTTCCTTATGTTTTTGGAGTAGTTTCAAGTATCATTGGGTGTTTACAGTTTTTAAAGTACACTAGATTAATCCTTTGTCTGTTGTTTCATTTGCAAATATTTTCTCCCATTCTGAGGGTTGTCTTTTTGTCTTGTTTATGGTTTCCTTTGCTGTGCAAAAGCTTTTAAGTTTAATTAAGTCCCATTTGTTTATTTTTGTTTCTGTTACTCTAGCTTCTGTCATACAGAGTGAAGTAAGTCAGAAAGAGAAAAACAAATACCATAGGCTAACGCATATATATGGAATCTAAAAAAAAAAAAAGATGGTACTGATGAACCTAGTTGCGGGAATAAAGAGGTAGATGTAGAGAATGGACTTGATGTCATGGGATGCGAGGGCGAAGCTGGGGTGAAGTGAGAGTAGCATCGACATATATATACTACTGAATGTAAAATAGTTGGCTGGTAGGAAGCAGCAACATAGCACAGGGGGTTCAGCCTGGTGCTTTGTGATGATCTAGAGGGGTGGTATAGGGAGGATGGGAGGGAGGCTCAAGAGAGAGGAGATATGGGGACATGTGTATGCATATGGCTGATTCGCTTTGTTGTGCAACAGAAACTAACACGATATTGTGAAACAATTATACTCCAATAGAGATCTATTAAAAAAAAAGAAGCACCCTAGAATTCTCCTGAGAAACCATCTGGGCCTGGGGCTTTTTCTTGGGTGCTGCATAACCACTTTTTTCTATTCCTTTCATAATATTTGATTTATTAATACTTTCCGTCTCTATTAAAGCCATCTCTGGTACCAGTTCCAGAATTTTTTTTTTTTTTTTTTTTTTTGCAGTACACAGGCCTCTCACTGCTGTGGCCTCTCCCGCGTGGAGCACAGGCTCTGGATGCGCAGGCCCAGCGGCCACGGCCCACGGGCCCAGCCGCTCCACGGCATGTGGGTCCCTCCCGGACCGGGGCACGAACCCGCGTCCTCTGCATCGGCAGGCAGACTCTCAACCACTGTGCCACCAGGGAAGCCATAGTTCCAGTATTTTTTTTTTTTTTTCCGTGGTACGCGGGCCTCTCACTGTTGTGGCCTCTCCCGTTGCGGGGCACAGGCTCCGGACGCGCAGGCTCAGCGGCCATGGCTCATGGGCCCAGCCGCTCCGCGGCATGTGGGATCTTCCCGGATCTTCCCGGACCGGGGCGCGAACCCGTGTTCCCTGCATCGGCAGGCGGATTCTCAACCATTGCGCCTCCAGGGAAGCCCATTCCAGTATTTTTTAAGATAACTTTTGAAAGCAAATTTATACCCAGAAGACCATATCTTTTGTCTTTGTACTTTAGGCCAATGGGAATATAACTGAAATTATATACTTACATATTTTATATATAGGCAAACATCAGAAATATATCATTTCTTTAAAGAGAAGTATATGTTTCTTACACGTATTAGTTTTTTAACCTGTAGATGAAGGCTTTGCTAATTAGCTAAATATGAGTGAATATAAGAGTTTTCAAGAAAGCATGTAGTATGTATGCTATTTTAAGGCATTAGTCATATTCCTTATGACAGAGATGTGTTATCCCATATAATTTGATATAGTGATGTGAATTTATTTTATGATCTATTCTCATTTAAACTGTCTTGTTTCAGTTTATTGCTTTATAAAAATCAGTTGACATATTGGTAAGAATGTAATTATAGGTGTGAATAAGCCATGTGATATTATTTTTAATAATTATCTTGGTTGTCAGGTTTTCATACTTTGTTTACTCATACAAAGGAATGAAAGAGGCACCAAATATTATAGTCTGTTATTAAGTTAGGATTGGGTGATATATAACCATGGAGATAATAACATGGTACCTGCTCTTGAGGAGCTTATGTCTAGGTGATCCTAAACTAGGACAGTAGTAGTGAGATCTGATTTGAAAAGCATTTAGGTATCTGAAAATTGTAAGAGAAATTTATAAGATCACTTTGCCTGTAGTTTTTCTGAGATTAAGCTATGTATCATTAAATATCAATAGGATAGACTATTAATTTTTATCCATTTGCCTTGTAATTTATCTATTTTTTTAAGTTATTTTCATTTTATTTTCCCATTTATTTTTCCATAGAGCTAAATGTTAATGAGATTCCAGATACCAAAATTAGTTTAGTTTGGTACTAAGAATTGGAAATGAACCCTCTTATTTTTCTTTAGCTGGTTCACATACATGTCTTAGTGTTCACTAATGAGGAGATTATATGTTACATGTGTTTTGAATTTTTACTGGGCCTAGGATCATGCTAGGGTATAGTATATACGCAATAAATTTCTGTTCAGTTTACATGTATTGAAGCATTGCTGTGGAAAATAAAATATTTTTGTGGTAAGACGTAGTCTTGTTAATTTTGCTTTTTTCACTTATGGGCAGGGAAAGTTAATGTAGTAATGTTCAAATTATGGTATTCATGCTTATTCTTTAAAATCTTTATAGTATGTCTGTTTTGAATCATCTAAACTCATTTAAAAGAATTGCGAACTTTACGCCTTTTAATGATTTTCACTTCCATTGGATTTAATGAAAAAGGAAGCTTTTTTGGCTTCACGCAAAAGGCAACATTTTCTCTGCTCAAGTTAAAAAAAAGATTTGGCTCTTCATTGAGTGACATGTTGGGAAAGCTACTGTTTCTTGAACATATTCTTAAAATCAACAAAATACTGCCATAGGTCAAGTAGCTGTGGTTGGACTTATAAAGCACTATCTACTATGCTGAAGTCTGCAATACTGTAGTCCAGCTACCTATCATTCTGCAAATTTAAAAAAAGAATCTCTCAAATCTTTTAGTAGACAAAGACTTTAAAATTTTTCTCCTATTACAGTATACCAAGTCTTCTTTGTAACTATTTACTTTCTACTTTAGTTTCCTTTACATTTTATAGTTCTTTTTTTTTTAATTGAAGTATAGTTGGCTTACAGTTTTGTGTTAGTTTCTGGTGTACAACAAAGGATTCAGTTATTTTTCAGATTCTTTTTTTTTTCTTTTATCAGATTCTTTTTCAGATTTTTTCCATCGTGTTATTATTGTCAATATCTTGTAGTTCTACTTTCTGAAAGAATAGTAATACCAATACCAATAAAAAATAATAATACCAATACCAATAATATCAGTATATTTATGTATAGTAGAAAATTTGATTATCATAAAATATATAAATTAAAGCAACCATAAAACTCTACTGAAAATGATTGCCTTGTATTTGTAATCTACTACATTCAGCAAGGTTCCTGTTGTCCTTCACATCCTCTGTCAATCTTCCAGAATTCTCTTTGAAGTCACTGGTTGCTGTAAGTATGGAAGTAAAGAAAGGAAAACCTAACCTGCTGTATGTAGAGCTCTCCTTGAAGTCGATGACAGTTAGCTGTGAACAAATGTGTCCCTCTTTCAGCCTTGAAGGATCTACAATATATAACAAGTCACACGTGATGTGGTATTGTTTTTTTAGAAAATTATTAGGTATCTTGCTTATTTCCTGATGCTCTGTGATAATTTTAGCTTTTGTATAACATAAATAGATGAATTACATCATCTCTCTAAAGTGGTGCATGCATATGCCATTTAACGAATGTTGGATTCTATTTTTCTACCTTTTAAAACCATATAAGCAGTATACATTTTATTTTTTAGAAACAAAGTATGCCTTTTAATTAAGTCTTAGTTGTGTGTTATTTGAAGGCAGTATATTAAAGTCTGTATTTTTTTTAACTTAGAATGTTTTACCTCCAAAACATGAGTTTTCTTGGCAAGATATCAAATGCAAATCCCACTAGCCACATTTAGGCAATTTATTTACTGTGAAATGTCTTTCTTTCTCTCTTCCTTCTCCCCTGTCTTCCTTCTCTTCTTTTGTGGAATATGATGCTGCAAAGAATGGTAAATATCAATCAGTTTCAATCAGTTTGGTTGAAAAAGTCATTTCCTCACTGCATACCAGTGAAAATTATTTGTGTGGCTGTTATTTTCAGCCTGCAGCTTCTTGGACTCTGCCTCCTATTGTTGATGTTCCATGTTAAGAACAATGAGTAAAATTTGAGACATTTAAAAAATATGGTATTTGCTTGATTTTATTATGGTAGCATTTTAAAACAATTTTCAGTATCTGGGCAAGACTGTTTCTGTGGTACGCGGGCCTCTCGCTGTTGTGGCCTCTCCCGTTGCGGAGCACACACTCCGGATGCACAGGCTCAGTGGCCATGGCTCACGGGCCCAGCCGCTCCGCGGCATGTGGGATCTTCCCGGACCGGGGCACGAACCCATGTCCCGTGCATCGGCAGGTGGACTCTCAACCACTGAGCCACCAGGGAAGCCCTGGGCAAGACTGTTTTACAGCTGTTATAATGTATGGAATGATACCACTCTGTTGGCTAACATATTAACGAGAACAAACCAGTTTTTAAAGTCTTCCTTCATAATTTTAGTTGGGAAAATAAATATCATGTAAAAATAATATTTGTGAGTTTTGTTGGGAAATATTTTGGGATTTTGCACTCAAAAGTGATGTATAACTTTTATTAAGCTTTGCAGTGGTGAAATATTAAAAAATTAAGTTAAATATTTGATAAAATATTACAGGTAAATACATTCATATTCTAACTTTTGGTATACTTAAAAACGAAGGTTGTATTAGCTATCATTTAATAGACTTTTTTTCACTATAGTTAACTTGGTTAATTAGGCACAAATGCTGAGGAAATAAAATTTATAAGAATGATCAAGTCACTAAAATCCACTATAAGTTTGATTATTTTAGGATATGCTAGTCTTTCTATCCAAAAAGTTGTTGTAATTTGACTATATCAGATTTAAATGCCCGGCTATTAGAATGTTTTCTTTTGTGCATAGTTGGGACCATTATTTTTATGGAGTTTGGTGTGGGGAACCTGAAATTGAGGCTTAGTTTTAAGGAAGATCTTTGCAGAGTTGTCAGGAAGTAGATTCCAAATATAATTGTGCACAATCTGGCCACTTATTCAGTATTTCCTGACTTTCTGATAAGACAGAGCCCAGATTGAGTGAAATTGTCAGTGAAACCTGAACTTTTAGACTTTAATGCATAATCCCACAAGTGGGATAATATAGTATATACTTTTAGTGGGCTTTATAAAACACTCAGAATTTTTAAAAAATTGCTTCCCAAAAAGGAATTAAAATTACTTTATGAATAGATATATATTTTTGGAACACATATTATCTAATATTAAATGTTGATGTTTATAAATTAAAGATTTGGAGCATTGAGGAGATATTGATAGAGCATGGTTATATTTCTCTAAGTTAAAAACATGAGCCTTATATATGGCAGCAAAAAAAAGGAAATAAAGTATTTTTCAGGTTTAGGCTCTTTTTATCTTCAGGCAAGCAAAATTAGATCGTTTTCCTCTTTTTAGAAATTCCTGATATAAAAAGAAAGTGCAATAGCTGCATGGTTATGTATTCTTTTAATTTAATGCAAGAAATTCCAACTCAGCGTAAATGATAAAACATACCCAACTCTTATACAGAGTATTGTTAAGTAGTATAAAAGGAAAAATACACTAAATTCCTCTGTGTTGTCACATAAAATAATAAACACTTTATTCTTATATCAGAATCAAGAAAGGAGATGGTAACCTGTAATTTAACATTAGATACAGATCTTTTTCTGAATTAGCAAGTGAAATTTGCTAAATTTCTGCTGTTGATGAGAAATATTCCTTTATCATGGTACTTAACAGTTCTGTTCAAATTAGTAGTTTTTCATTATTTTCGTGGTTTATTTGTGGCCAGTGTGGTTTTATGTGTGGCTTAGTAAAAAACTGTCACTTATGCTGGCATGAATCTAAGCTTAAATTTTATTTTCATATTTAGTTATTTGAAGCATTTCCTGCAAATCCTTTTATCAAGGGTGTCATATAAATACAATGCTTATTAGAATGAAAAAGTTATAAAGTGGTTCTTAAAATTTTTATGTTATCAGAGAAGAAAGTTGACAAAGCATAAATTAATTCCATCTCAGAATCCATTTTTATTTTGTCCTAATACATTTTTATTAGGATACATCTTTTCAATCTAAATTTATTTAGAAGGAAGATACTAGAGCAGAAACCCTGGAAACCCTTGAAATGCATTAGCGTGTTCTAGAGAAAAACAGAACAGAACAAAACAAAGCAAGTTACTTTCCTAGTTTAAAACAGCTAATGCCTGAGTTTGGTTAGTTTGCTCCTTCCTTTTATTCTTTCCCTGCCTTTATTCCTTCTTTTCCTTCTTTGCTCCATCCCTCCCTGCCTCCCTCCCTCCCTTCCTTCCTTTCTTCCTTTTTTCTAGTTTTTCTGCCCTCCCCCTCTCTTTCTCTTCCTTTCTTTTTGTTCTTCAATGAATGAGTAAATGATGATTGAACACCTACCATGTTTAGGCACTTTACCACATGATGGGGTCAAGTAAAAGTAATGGAAACAACTTTAAAGAGATGCTTAAAAATTAAGAACATCTGACTGATGTTTTATAAATTCATTCCAGAAAATTTGAATGTCTCTTGACTTTGCTGGTACAAGAGGTTCATAATTTAAATATATTTGGTACTGTAATGGGGGTACATACAAAGTGCCATGGGTAAAGAGAAGGGAGCATCTAAGCCTTCGAAAAAGATTTTTTATGCTCTGATTTCGAAGCCTAGCTTGGACACTTCATGTGTTATTAACATTTATTTAGTTAAAATCAGAATTTGTGAATTTCAAGCCTACGTTTTTCCAGAACCAGCCTTAATGCTATCCCAGAATCTTTAGAGTTACGGATGGTTGGCAGTAGGAAAAACCCTCTCTACTGTTACTGAGTTTTCGTCTACAACTATTCTGGGGAGTAAGTGGTCACCACAGTTGTGGGCTAGGGATAGGGAAAGATGTGTTTCATTCAGAAAATGAATGAAGTGAATGTTCATTTTTGGTATATATCAAAGAATGGCTAATAGCTGTGCTCAGAGCAGAAGCTTTCTAGGAGCTGATCTCATATTCATTTCTTACCAGGTCCCTTTGTTATTTTATGTGTGGCTCTCAGTTCATCATCTTCTTGCCACAGTACTTTTATCCTATAAAAAATATTAAGGTCTTTAGATTCTAAGGCTTGTTCTCAAAAGTTTATATTTGATATGACATATAATGGTATTGATATTTCCCCCAAAATCAACTTAAAAACAAACTTTTAAAGGTTGAGATCAGAATTTGGAAAGGTCTCAAATTGCCCTAGAATATACAAGCTTAAAATCTTTTTTTTTTGGTACGCGGGCCTCTCACTGCTGTGGCCTCTCCCGTTGCAGAGCACAGGCTCCGGATGCGCAGGCCCAGCGGCCAAGGCTCACGGGCCCAGCCGCTCCGCGGCATGTGGGATCTTCCCGGACCGGGGCAGGAACCCGTGTCCCCTGCATTGGCAGGTGGACTCTCAACCACTGCGCCACCAGGGAAGCCTCAAGCTTAAATCTTTATTAGTAATTTCTTGTAGGTTTACAAATACACATCTGGAGATTCTGCTTTTCATTGCCATGTCCAAGCATTGTCATTTCAAAGACCTTGGGTAGATACAGGTGTTTAATATAAAGGAAGTTAACATCAGCATTAAAATTTTTGCTACTACTCATTTTTTTTTTTTTGTGATAAGCGGGCCTCTCACTATTGCGGCCTCTCCCGCCGCAGAGCACAGGCTCCGGACGCACAGGCCCAGCGGCCATGGCTCACAGGCCCAGCCGCTCCGCGGCACGTGGGATCCTCCCGGACCGGGGCACGAACCCGCGTCCCCCGCATCGGCAGGCGGACTCCCAACCACTGAGCCACCAGGGAAGCCCGCTACTACTCATTTTTAAACACAGTTCCCTCTAGGATCAATCGTAAGAGAATCAAATGAATAGCCAATACTGAGAAAACAGGAAAGCTCTTCAACTAAAGATAAATTATTGGGAAGGGAAATAGAAATAAATCCTAGATAAGCACTAAGATTTGCATTCAATTTAAGTCACGATGATTATTTAACCACAGAGTGACATATTTGAGAATATTTTACTTTCCCAACTTTTATCTTTCTTTAGCTGTTATTCCCATTTTCCTTAATCGAAGATTCACAATTTGGGAAGAAAATTCAAATGAAGATTTTAACTTCCATTTTGGGGGAGATAGTGAAGATGTGTTCTTTTTCAGAAATTCCATCTTTTATTTTACTTTCCCAACTTTTATCTTTCTTTAGCTGTTATTCCCATTTTCCTTAATCGAAGATTCACAATTTGGGAAGAAAATTCAAATGAAGATTTTAACTTCCATTTTGGGGGAGATAGTGAAGATGTGTTCTTTTTCAGAAATTCCATCTTTTATTAAGTGTATCTAATCTGTCTTAAGCCATCTTTATAAATGGAATTTACAGTACTTGCGGATAGGAAATATAAAAGATTTAAGTGGAGACATAATATGTTAGAAGAAAGGTTTTGATAAGCTAAGCTTTTTGGTCATTTTGTAATAAATTAGAAGTGGCTTACTTCATATACGGAATAGAAGAAAAATAATAAACTCTTAGGATGGCCCTGTGAATTATAATTTCTAGTTTTAACTTTTATGAATGCTTTGCCTGATGCTATAGTAACTATAGAATTAAAATAGTCATGAAAGGCACTAGAATTCAACTTGAGTTAAACTTGATGTTTTCTATATGACTTTAGATCAGTATGTCTCTTGTGAGCTTAAATTAGATTCTTCTTATTGATTGCAAACTAAAATTGTCCAGGAAATTTTCAAGTAAATGTTTTTCTTGAGATTCCCAGTAATTGTTTTGGCATTTCCAAAGCATTTTATTTTATTGGCTGGATTTTGAATAGTACCTATATGTATCTTCTGGATAAATTCTTTTATGGGGGTAATTATTCTTACCTACAATCCCATGTCCCAAAAGTCAATTACAAGTTAATAACAATGTTAGAAGTCCTTATAACTATGTCATCTTGTTAGTCCAAGAGTGTCAGTTATCAGTTGTTATAATTTGTCAAGTCTATGGTAGTGTTCCTCTCCTAGTTGGTTAAGTTTCCACTAAAAGCTAACACCAATGAAATGGAAGGCATATGGCAGTTTTTATAGATACTGAACTAACGGAACTAAGCACGGACATTATAAATTGATGAGGATCACATAAAGTTATGCCATATTTGACAACAAAGATGGTGACTTGGGCATGAAATTGTTTTTATTTACTTTGTAAAAATGAAGTTATAATTTTTATTAGCTTATTTTTTAACCATAGAAGTATTTTCAAGCTATCAATCCTTAATCATAGAAATAAGCTTTTCTGTACAATTAGTATATCTTATATACCAGTGTGCAGTTATGCCTCTTTACAAACAGGCTAATTTTTCGAGAGGAATATACTTGCAAGATGTATGTTTTCCCTCTATAATTGCCTCTGTGTGTGTGTGTGTATGTGTGTGTGTATATATACACACACATATATATATATCTATAATTTAAAAAAACATTTCCCTCCATTTTAACTGTTACCCTGTAGTGTGATACTTTTCTGCCACCATTTTTGTCTTGATAAAAACATCAAGTTATACAAGCTATGGTGTGTTTTACACACACACACACGCACATGCACACGCACACGCAACATACATGCACATTGCTTGAACTGTATGTTTTCTTTTTTCCTATATTTGGAAAAAAATGAAATACTATAGGAACCAACTTTCGGGAAAATTAAATCATAATTCAGTACTTTGAATGACTTCATATTCATGTATCACTTTTCTTACATTCATCCATGTCTTTGGTATATTAATATAATTGTTGGTATGCTTGATCTTTTGTCATGATTTCTGTTTTAATGAAGACAAATTACTAATTTATATTTTGGGGAGAGGAATTTAACCTCAAATCTTAGCTCTGTTTTTGCTGAAGTGGTATGACATCATCATTGGATATTTGGGCTGTTGCTTGATAGTGAACTTTTGTTTCTTCAAAAAGCTATTCATGAAGAAAGGGACACGTTCAGATACGTTTTGCAGTCTGAAGCATGCAACACTCCCAATAGAGAACTTTCTTAGAGCCCAGACACTGGGAACTCCTTGGGCAATGCTATTACAAGTGGTTTAATGTTTCTGAATAGCGGATTTTAGAGGGAATGTCAAGAGGATGGAAACCTCCTTGTATTGACCTTTCTGAGACAGTGCATTCATGTCAAAAACTAATCAAGTGCAGCTGCAAGATTAATTGTGTGGAGAAGCTATAAACAGAAAGCTGTGACCTCTACTCAGGACTCTGTTTTATGTACAAGCATTCACTTTGGAACTACTGACTGTGAACTTGAATGAACAATAATTTACTCAATTGAGCATACAGTAGTAGTAGTATTTAATAATCACTGAGCTTGTAGGGCACAAGATGGACCCTTACAGTTTCTAGTTGAGACATTTGAGGAACTAGAGTAGGCCTGAGTAAATGAGAAGAAGGGAAAAAAGAACTGGGTTTTGTGACACCATGAAAAAAACTTGCCATTATTAATCTTTGCATCTTTTTCTTGAGTTTGTTTATTTATAATGGAATTTCACTTTAATCCATACTATAACTTGCTTCCTTCCCTAAGTTTTCTTAATAATTGTTAAAAATCCCTCATTAAAATATGTAATTAGTAATAATTCTTGACTTAATAATTATCTTACAGGAGTGAAATGATATTTTAAAATTATGAGATAACAGTTTGTTTTTATTTTCAATAGGAAATAGCTTATCCACCTAAACATTTATAATATATATGGGTGTTCACAGGGCTTTAGGCTTTGTCTACATATATACAAAAATCCTACCATTTGGAAAGTAACCTAATTGCATATTTGAATTATCTTGTTACGTTTTTGCTAATCTTAGGAATTCAGGATTTCCAAAGTTATATAATATGTATCTTTACAGTGTATAAATTATTATTTATTTTAGTGTTTTTTGTTTGTTTGTTGTTTACATTAATAGACTTTGGCTTTTAGACCAATTTTAGGTTCACAGCAAAGTTGAGCAGAAGGTGTGGAGAGGTCCACTATTACCCTCCCTACTCCTCCCCACCACCCCGCCAAGTCTTCCTCATTACCAGCATCCTCCACTGGAGTGGTGAATTGGTTACAATTGAAGAACCTACATTCACACATCATTGTCAGCCAAAGTCCATAGTTTACTTAGGGTTTACTGTTGGTGGTGTTCTTTCTATGGCTTTTGACAAATCTATAATGATATGTGTCCATCATTATAGTATCATACAAAGTAGTTTCATTGCCCTAGAAATCCCCTGTGTTCTGCCTATCTATCCCTTCCTCCCCACAAATCATTGGCAACCACTGATGTTTTTACAGTCTCTTTGCCTTTCTAGAATGTCATATAGTTGGAATCATACAGTGTGTAGCCTTTTCAGATTGGTTTCGTTCACTTAGTAATATGCATTTAAGGTTCCACCCTATCTTATTGTGTCTAGCTTGATAGCTCATTTCTTTTTAGTGCTGAATAATATTCCACTGTATTCTTTTAGCTTTTAGGAAGGGAAAGAAACTTACATGTTAGTCCTGTTATTTAAAAAATTTTTTCCTTTTCATTTTTATTCTTGTTAGGTAGAGTACAATTATTCCTATTTGTACATGAGAAAACTAAGGTACAGAGAAATTCCTTAGTTGAAAGGAATAATTCAAATCTGAGAATTGGATCCTAGAAGACCTTGTTCCTGCTACATCTTCTTATCTTGGAGAAGGAATATGTAATATATGTAAAATCTTACATGTTGTCATTTTAAGTGCAACTTAATTTTTATTAAAAATACTGTCTTTTTACATCTTTCATGTTCCATTGACATTTTTTGTATGGAAGATAAACTGCTTCTGGAAAAGAAAACGTTAATGAGTCTGTATTAGTATATGTTGCCATTTTGCTGAGGTTTTAACTAGTCTTAGTAGGTGCAGTTTAAATTTCACCAACTTTAAGATTTCATGCATCACAAAGTATTCCTTGGCTTTATCCTTCTGTAGTCTTGTGAATTATGTCTTTCCTAATGCAGTCAATAAATATAACATGGTAATTAATATCATTGTTCAGATGTCTGCTACTTGGATGAGTTAGCTGTATCTTATGAAGGCTCTTTGGAAAATGTAAGAAGTGATTTAGATGCATGACTAATGTGCCCTTTTACTTTCATATTTTCAGAAAACTAATACTTGAAAAAATTACATATATTATTAGTACACTGAAAATTTTAACTTAGTTTAATAATATATATTAATACTAAATTTATATATTAAGCCATCCAGGAACTTTATTTTAATGACCATTAAAGAGGTATTACACATGCATAGTACTGTAATGGAATCTGTCATATGATTACATTTTCTTAGACATAGGAGATTTTAAAACACATTTACACATATGCATGCACACACACTTTTAGTTTTTATTTTAAAGAAAATTCTGTAAAAGTATTTCTATCATTGCCACTTTAGTAGTTTGCATTTTTTATTAATCTGTATAACTGTTGAGCAAGTGGCAAACCATATGTATATGTATATAAATTATACTTTTATGTTATGCAGATGTGTGTTTATAACATTGCACGCATATAATAATGACTGATATTTGTTGTCAAGCATTATGCAAATTTATATATATGGATTTTCTTACATAACATGATAACCTGTGAAGTATATAACATGATAACCTATGAAGTAGATGCTATTGTTATTTTCATTTTATAGTAAACTGTGGCTTGAAATTAATTAAGTGCCACATGGGCATACTCCTGATAAATGGAATATTGTCAAGAATTATCAAGTGTCTGAGTGTCTACTTGCAGACTGACTTGTTTATGAAACCATCCATAGTGTCATGGGTGCTGGCAGAAGACATGAGATTTCTGGTCAGAGACAAAAGACTATTACTCAACAGCGACAGCAGTAGACAGAATATCATCATTGTTTTGTGATAGTTCCTTGAGCCCCAATTCTCCTAGGGTGAAATGAAGAGGGCCAGGTGACACGTGCAGACATAGTATATTGCATGATAGGAGAAGAACTCTGAGCCTGGGGAACCAAAATCTTTTATAATGGCCAGTAAGCATGCCTTTTTGCTCGAGCAAAAAACTGTATCTTCCAAAGTTGCTCATTGTATACAGACATACTTGAAACATAGTCTAGAACAAAGGGTGAGTGCTTTTCATATAAAATATGTAGAAATATGAAAGACCTCTGCAGAATTTTTCCCCCTAATCATATGTTGGTAGAATGAATCCAGAATGACTATCTTAAGTACTCTTTGTTATACTGTCTCCCCAAGTAAAGTATTTTTGCCTTTATTCTTTCTTTTCCTTTTCTGCTCTATGTAGTCTTCTCTAGGTTCTTCTCAGTCATTCAGATAAGTTTTAGAATTATCCCTTTCTTTGCAGCTTCACTGCCATTACCCATTTCTGGACTCTTGTCTTTTTGTGACTCAGTTACTACAGATAACCTGGGAGGTCTTTTCCCTTGCTTTTTTTGTTCTCTCTCTCTTTCATCTTGTTTTTGATTAAAATGCCTCTTTTTGAAAATTCTTTATGAACCTATAGTAGGTTCACTTGGCCAGTCTTTCTCCAATGAATGAATGGATTGAACATTCATACAAATTATCTGTCAAATCCAGGTTCTTTGGCCCACTATTTAAGGCCATCTATAATTTGTTCCTTTCTTGTCTGTTCAACTTTTCTTCTTACTGCTTCTGTATAGAATACAATATAATACTTGTTTCTATAGCTATTCTTTTTTCATATTGTTTCTTCTTTCTGAAATGCCCTTTGTAGTTCTTTCTGAATTCTACCTTTTCTGGTCTACTTTTTCCATGAAACTCTCTCAGACAATGCTGAATGTGCATTCTGTGAGCTCTTACTGTGTTTTTCATCAGTATTTATTGTTTAATGCTAATTATTCTTGAATTAAAGTCATTTTTGCTACTTTCCTCTCTGGCAAAAGTCAGACTATGCCATCTTTGAATATCTACTGCTGATGGTGGCTGTGAACTTCAGAAGAAGAGAAGTTACATGGATGGAAAAAAACAGAGGTGTGGGGATAGTTGTGCGAAGCCAGGGGAACATGGTTGAAACATAGGGTTGTTTTAAGGAGTAATGTGGGATGAGGTGGGATAAATATGGAATTGTTTGATGGAGTTGCAGCTGTGGATTTTCAATGGGCAATAAGGACCTACTGTAGATATTTAAATAAGAGTGGTATGATGAAAGTGATGCATTAGGAAAGTCATGTCTTTTACTTTACTATGGATCAGGAGGATTAAATACTAAGACACCAGCTAGGAGATGTTTATTGTTGACGGTTAGTTATTATCGATGGATATATTGTGGATAGCATAGACACTCTAGTGTCAAAACTAATATTTGGGAAGGATCTGAGGCTGGAATAGGACAGGGGGCATTGCTGTTTCTATAGAGAGACATAATAAAAACCACAGTTTATGTAAAACTTTGAGATTCTTTCAAAGTTTTGATACAGCAAGCTATGTTATAGCCAAATATTTAAAATATATCACTTAATTACTTAACATCTGTGATGCTAGTATCATAGGCTGTAGAGATATACAGATGAATAAGACAGTCTCCTATTTTTCAAACCTAAGATAAAACTTGGCTAAACATAGTAAATTCAGTTAGATTGTGTTCTTGCTCTGTATCCTTTTCCTTGTCCTGAGTCCATATCATATTCTCTGTCCCATACTGTTTCTCAGCATGCTGCTGGTCAAAGGATAGGGAATTGGGCAGTTAGGAGAAATTAAGTGCTTTCATGATTCTTTGTCCTCCCCAAGGTCACAGAGATAACCTCTTTGGCAGATAGGCTTGGTGGGTTGGACATGGGATTCTCTTTCTTACTGATTGTAATAAATCTTCATTTTCCTTTTATAACTGGGTCTAGCTGGTCACTTATGTTTGCACAGGTGGCTGTGAACTATTGTTCTAGTCATTGAAAATGTGATTCACTTTGTAATACATTTATTGAAACACAACTTTGTAGTAACATTTCATAAAGTGAGGAAATAATGTGCATCTGGTTTGAAAAGACCATGTTCTGTTCCAGATTGTTGGCAAAACTTCAGAAATTGCAACTGAGAGTAATATGTAGTAATTTGCGAAATGCTCTGCTTTAGTGTTCCATAATGTTAGTAATACATGTCTGTATATAGTGGATAAAAATTGAGAATTGTGAAAATTTGTTATAATTAATTTCAAATTACTCAAAGATTATAGAAAGGTAAATGATCATACATTTAACTCATTCAGGAATTTTTAAATGTTATGCTCTTTTCTTCCCATTTCTTGGTACAGATCACTTCTGTAATTATTCAGAGATGAAGATTTATTAAATGAAACAGTGTAAAAACAAATCTCACAGTGAAGGCAAATTTCTCTGAAGTATCCATAATATAACCTGTGGTAGTGTTGCTCAGAAGCTAATCAGAAACATCGGTTAGGAATATTCACATTTAATGTTTGAGATACATATAGTATAGTTAACCAGTATAGAAAATTTAGTCTACCCAAGTTTAATACTTAAAGGTATTTTGGCAGGATACCAATAGTTTAAAAACTATTATAGCAGGAACAATTATTTGGGACACTTTATTTTCAGTTTTACTAAAGTCTATAGGGTATATATTGTAATTGCAATAGATTACTGTTTAAACTTAAAATTATCTCATGCCTGGATTCTTTATTTTAATATGTATTTTTATTTTAGTATGTGTGGTAGAAACTGTGTTGGTCAGAATAACCCACCTCCAAAGGTAAGGTAAATAAAAATTCTCCCTAGCCTGCTGTGATGCCGAAAAAATCATGAAGACATGCAAGGCATGAGGAGACAGAATACTTACCAAACTAGTAGCTAGCTCCCACCCGTAGCAGTGATTTTTCTAATTAAATTTATCGATGATTAGTTTGGAACAGAGTGCTAGGGTAATGGAACAAAGGATGAGAGAAGGGAGGTAGGAAACATTTTAGAACTTCTAGCTCAGATATATTTTAGTTTGGAGCCTTGGGTTATTTGCTTTGGGACATTGGGTTCTTGGGATGGACTCTGAAAGCAGCATCAAGGGTAAACTTTGCTTATAGACTTTTACCTAGGGTTGGTGAAATGAATAATTCTGCTTTTGTATTGTCCTTAGAAGTTCTGTTGTGATCCTCTTACCTTATGGCTCTTGTTCTCTGATCCCTGTGATCTTTGCTGTGCCTGAAATAGTTTTAGTAGACTTTCCAGGTGTCCCTTAGATCTCTCTTTGGGATTCAAGGACCACATGTTTCTGGTTTAATGGTTTGTCATCAGGTAACATAGTGTATTTAATTGAGAGCATAAATTTTCCAAGCTATATAGTAGTAACAACCACCACCATTTATTGAACCTCATCATGGTGCCAAGGAATGTGCTAAATGCTTTACATATATTTATTATTTCATTAAGTCCTCAAAACAGCTCTAAAGATATGCATTCTTAGCCCCGTTTTATAAATATAACTGAGGTTCAGAGAGGCTGTCTCATTTGCCCAAGGTCACACACAGTAAGGACTTCAAAGCATTAGTACTTCCCAGAATAAAACACTGCCTCTTAGAATATGAAGTTTTTAATGAAGTTGAATTTTGGTATTTCATATAAACATGTTGTTTATTACCATTATGTAACTATATACTTTTCATATATGCATAGTTCATTGTTTTAAAAGCAGAGCTGTTATAGCTGTTGCTAAGTTCTGTATCCTTGATCTTATATTTCTAGGCATCCTGTTGTCATGGACTTAGTGAGATCCAGAGAGTGAAAAGTATAATGAAGAGAATTAGGAAAAGAACATAGAAAGTAAGGAGATCTTATAGAATTGAGGAGGCCACAAGAACCATTATAGAATTTGGTAACTTTGACCCATTCACTTTCTTGAGTTGCTGTGCCTTGCCTTCCTTTTTGTCTTTTCCTTTTAAAGATCAGTTAGTTGATTGGGAGATGAAGGTTGAGAAGAGAGGGAACAATTAAAAAGATATGGTTTTTAACCACTCTTTCCTATTGAACCCTTGTTTGTAAAGATTGTGTGGTATAAAGCATTGAAATTCTCTTGAGATAGTATAGCAGGATAGTCATGGTGAGATCTTGGGCATGTTTATTAAGGTAAAATGGGCATAGTGATATCTACTCATGTGATTATTAAGGGAATGAAATCAGATATTGTACATCTGTCTATCCATGTATAGGCTTGATGCAGAGCCAACATCCAATAGCTGGTGGTGAATATTAATCACTAATACAATTAACCTGCATAAAAACCATTGGTTTTGAATAAAATTGTACACTTTTTTTTGGTTTTAAACTGTTAAAAGATAAACTGAAACATTAAATTTTACAAGAGTTCACATGAGCAGACATCCATTCTAATTGGGCAGTGCCAAACTTTCCTCTGTAGAAGGGGAAAGGCTTTTAAAGAACAGTTGTGAAAGCAGTGCAAGGAAATTATTTGATTGGCTGTAGCTTAAGTTATTGCCTTATTTGGGAAAGCCTAGTTGACTTTTGATTGATTGTTCTTAGGTTGGTTTGGATTTGTGAACCTTGAGACATTTACAGGAATTTTATCCTGACTTAGGTTTTGGTTTGCTTATGTAGGCCGCCAAGGCATTAGAGCCACCTCAGTCTAAAGACTTGCTTGTTTAATTACTTTAACACTACCCAAATGAACTCTTCTACATGTTTTTCTTGCCAGTAAATGGTGGTAACTATGAATACCTCTTGCCCCAATTGTGAGAGTCATAAAATGGATTAAAGCAGAGCTATGTAATTACTCTAAAGGTTCAGAATTGTTCCTAGGTAAGAACAAAATTTGACTGAAATACAGTTGAATATATCAATAATTCCAAAGAAGAATTTTGTATATTACAGGGGGTGTTGGTCATTCAAGAAAGGCAGAACCAGGAGTGGTAAATTTAAGGTTAGCAGGGCCAGTACAGTCCAGAGAGTGCCATGGCCCAAGAATATAAACATCCTGTCTGCAGTAGGTGTATAGCTACTGATTTAATAGAAATAGTGAGTTTTGTCTTGTTAAGTTTTGTTTTTTAGCTTGACATCAGTATACATACAAACCTTAATTAACTAATCTTGCTCTGATCTGATGTTCACCAATAAATCTTCTGATTATAATCTGGCTCCTTATGGAGCTTACATTCAGGAAGAGTATTCGTTGATAGGAATCTCAGAGTGTATAGTCCCTTTGGCAGTTAAATTTTATAAATTACATTTTGTCTAGAGCTGTCTCTGATAGCTTTATTGATGTAACTGTTTGTAAAATGGGTCTCTTTCCATGCTAAGAGGTCAGATTTCTTTGCCTGCCAAGAGCCAAACTGGTGCTTCTCTGATAGTCTCCCATGGAAGGTTTGCTATCAAATTTTAATAAATACAGACTTTTGTTGCTACAACTATACAATTCTGTTATGGCAGCAGATGGCAGAACGTTGAGCTGAATGAATCATGCAAAGTGATATAACCTGGGATACCTAAGGATGTAATGAGAAGCCAGCACCAAAGAAAGATTTCTGGACCATTTGAGAACCTTGCTTGAGAGTAAATGACAGTACACGGTTAGACGAGTATCCAGTTATTCTCAGAGACTACAGAAGAGCAAATTTCAAGCTTCCAAACTTGTACTCACTATATCTGTTGTTCTGTACTGCACTCCAGCATGGTAGTTATTGATACATGTTCGGTAAGTTTTCGTAGAATGAGTGAGGAGGATGAATATTCAGTCAGTGTTGAATAGGAGGTCAATTGTGGACATATAAAACATAAAACACACTTCATTTTAAAAAAACACTTTATTGGGGTGTGATTGACATACAACTAGCTGTGCATATTAAAGGTATACAGTTTGATGAGTTTGGAGATAAGTATAAACCTGTGAAACCATCACTACAATCAATGCCATAAACATACCTATCACCTCCAAAAGTTTTTTCCCACCCTCTTTGTTCTTTCTCTGTAGTTCTGGTAGAACACAGTCTTTAATGACCTAATACATATGCATATTTTGGCTGATAACACATCTATTGTCTTATTCTAAATGGCTACTGAAAAAGATCTTACAGCTGTTCAGTTGCAGCAGAAAGTCTGCGTAAGTGAACTGTGACTTCAGTCTTTCCTTCCCATTAACATTCCATAGTGATGGGTTGTAGGAAAATAGTTTTAAGTACCTAAAATGAGACTAAGAATGAATCCTTTTACGGGAGCTGTGAGACGTCGCTCTGTTGTAGTAGGAATTGTAACCCTTGCTGACTTTAGTGTTGTTCTGAGTCTTAATTTCCACAGTGCTCTGAGAGCACTAAAAGGTAGAGACCCTCTGTCCTAGACTGTGGTGACTCCTCAATGTAATGCAGTCCTGCTAGAGACATGTGGGGCTACTGGGTGATCTTCTCCAGGTACCTTGCCAGTGAAAACCAGCCTTTTTTCAAACTTCTGTGTACTTATAGTAGGATTGGTGGTAGGTATGCTAAAGTCTTATTCTCAGAAGACCTGTATTGGGAAGTCATTTCTTTGTAGACTATGCTATAGATTATCAAGTGAAGGAGAGTTTTCTTTAAGGAAAACACACTACTATGTAGATCAGACTCTGAAACACTTTTATGTGTTTTCTTTTGACTACAGCGCCAGGTTATGAGGCAAAAAAATATATATGCTAGTAATTATGGTGTTTGCTTAATTAAATTATCTTATTTTAAGTATTTAAAACATTTCCCCTTAAATTACATCACTATGGAATGCTGTGGGAAGGAAAAACTGAAGCTATGGTTCACTTATGCAGAATTTCTGCTGTTATAACAACTGATTAGTGATAAGATATTTTTCAGACAACGTTTTGAATAAATATTGGATAAAAAGGTGTTAGCAGCCAAAATATGCATCTTTATTAGGTCATTAAGAAGTATGTTCTAGGTTTCATATATCCATAATTGACTTTCTATTCAATGCTGTTGGGATATATACCGAAATATAGGTGCTAGAGCATTTTGTTCTATTACCTATTATAATTTCTAGTGTATGTCTAAGACCAATAGAATCCATTGTTATTTGGTAATACAAAACCCCAAGTTTTCTCCAAGTTTTGGATTCATTAAAATATTTTACGTTACTTTAGATTCAATTGTTTCTAAAAGGTGTCCCTTATATCTCTTTCTTAGACTATATTGAACAATGTAATTCGTTATTAATATGAACTATTTTATAATATATTTATACGTTTAGGACCTATCAAATAGTGTAGATCTCTTTAGTCTAGATGATCTCCAGTTGACTATTAATTTTGATTTAATGAACCACTCCCAAACATAGTGGCTTTAAAATGGCAGCAACTTTATTTGCTTATGAATCTGTACAGTGGCAATTTAGTCTGGGCTCAGCTGGACAGTTCTTCTACAGGTCTCTCCTGGGATCACTTACACAACTACCATCTTCTGGTGCCTTGATTGGGGCTTCATAGTCTCAGACGATGTTGAGCTAGTCATTTGCGTCTCTCTCTTCCTGGTCTCTCATCTTCAAGTTGACAAGCTTGGGCTTCTTTATGTAAAGGTCTCAAGGTTCCAAGAGTTGAGAGTGGAGTCACACAGTGTCACTTTTGCCACATTGTGTTGGTCAAAGCAAATCATAGGGCTAATCCAGGAATGGAGGAGGAACTAGTTTCCATCTCTGTCGAACTCTAATGAGCAGAGCAGCAAAGTCGATTGCATGGGGATATGCATACAGGGGTGGGAGAAATCATTGTGGCCAACTTTGTAAACATTGTATCTTTCTCACCAATTTTTTTCTTTTGCTTTCAGTTATTACTTCATTGTTATTTTAATTCCTCTCTCTAGTATCCCCTCTCTTCTCTTTCCTTCCTATGTTGAATTTGCTACTATATTTTTGAAAACCACTAAACTTATATTGTTAGAATGGTATGTAAACTAAGAAACACGCTTACTTTCAGAGAAGACCTGAGATGTTCTTCTTCAAATCAAGTGCATGGTAGTTGTGGCATCTCTCTTTCCAGTCTCTGAACTTTTTTTTTTCCTCTCTACTATGTGCCAAGATAGTGTTTTCTAACATATTCTTCACGTATTTCCAGAGTTTTGCAGAGCTTCCCAGGAACTACTATGTAGCATGGTATGGGAGACAAAGCAGTACCTCAGGCAGAGCATTTCGACATTCATTTATTTTACTTATAGTTTTTGTAGGTTTGATTTTGTTTGAACAAAGAGTTTCTTGGCTTAAAAAACAAAACCACCATTTTAGGTAATTAGACTTGTTGGCTGGCTGAGTATGGGATATGTGAGGTTAATCAATTATGCAGTTAAAACACAAATGACTTAAGGTCTTATAAAAATATTTTTGCCTTAAGCCATTTCTAGAATATATTTTCTAAATGGAGAATTTGTATGCTTCGATTTTTTCAGATACTTTAAAAACATGTTCTAGAACTTAGAAACCTCAAATTCAGAGCATCAATTACACACAAAATAAAATTACATAAAAGTAAGGGCTAACATATTTAAGAAAGCAATGAATATAGTAAAACAGCAAAATGAAAAATCTTTCAGTGTATTGAAGGAGGCATATCAGTTACTCCACACCAGTGAGGGAGTAGATTTTTTTTTAAATTAAAAACCATATTTATCAGAAATTGCCATTTAAATGAAAAGGAAATAATTAGAGAAGTAAAAAGTTATTCTATAAGTTATAGGTGAAATTTTTGAGGATATGAAAGTTTAAATGAAAAAACAAACAGGTTTATAAATGTTGCTATAAATGCTTATATGATCCAGGGCTAGACTTGTCGAGCTGGGAGTTTCTACCTCTGTGGGATGGCTTGAATGACCCCTTGACCTTTGGGTACCTAAAATGTTGATTGAGATTATTTGTGTGTCCCTTTTAGTTCTGACCTACAAAGAGATCAAGGAATAGAGGTTATCTTATATTTGAAGGACTGGTTTTGTAGAAGAAGGATTCGTTTTCTATGAAACTAGGAATTACAAGTATACTTTAGAGAAAGGCAGATTTCATTGCAATAGTGAGGAAGAACTTTCAAGTAGAACTGTCCAAAAAATGGATTTGGTTGCCTGGTAAAGTTGAGAGTTTCTCATTCTTGGAGATTCTTAAGCAAAAGTTGTACAGTGATCTATTATGGTCATTACAGAAAGAAATTCTTGTCACAGAGAAGGGGTAGATTACATAGTTCTTAGGGTTTTATAAGTGCTTAGGATTGAGTGAGTGGTCCAAATAGAGCATCTCTAGGTTTCCTCTAGGTCAGTGGTATCACCTGAGGGCGTTATACACCATCCAAGAGGTACTTGGCAATGTTTGGAGACATCTTTGATTTTCCTCCCAGGTGGTGGGGGGTTGCTAATGTCATCTATTGAGCAAAGGCCAGAGATGTTGCTAAATATCCACAGTGCACAGGACAGTCTCCCACCTCCCCACCTCCAACAACAAAGAATTATCCATCCTCAAATATTACTAGTGCCAAGGGTGAGAAACTCTGGGATTTGGTTGAGTGAGTGACTTAAATGGTGGTCCATTTGATCTTTGAGACTTGTCTGGGCCTGAAGTGATTAGGCCAGCTAATAATAGCTGTAGGCAAATGTGTGAAGTAGGATACGGTTATTTTCAACAACTTTTTGCCATGCCCATCACATTGTCAACTCCATTCCTCTCAGGTTCTGTAAGGTCTGCTTCAGTACCACCTCTCTGGGCCTGTCCTCTCTAATAATTTTTCATCTCATCAGACTTAGCTCGCTTGGGCCCTATTTCTTCAACATCTGCTATTACCTAGATAATCTGAAAAATGAATACACCTATTGATATTGATTTAGTACTCTTTCCTTAATTGGTGATAATGCCCGAATCTTCTTTCCTCCACCAGTGACTCACGGTGATTCTGTGGAGCCTTCCAAGATGGCCAGTTGTCTACTCACAGGGCTATAAAATTTGCAAGTTGTCATTCACATAGATTACATGTGAATACTTTATTAAAGCAAAACAGTGGGATTCTTGTCTAATATATATTCAAAATTATTTAACAGTTCAAATAAGACATTAGAAATATTTAAATGCATTGAAATGAGTCTCATTAGAGCTACAACTCGGAGGTAGATTAAAATGTCAATGGCACCAGTTTGAGTACTGGAAATTATTAATAACTAAGAATGGTCTACAGTTACTTGGGTAGAGATCACTTAACTTTTAAAGATTAACCATCAGTTTTATTTTCTTATGTATGCAGAAATGAAATAGGCAATAGTTTTGTATTAAATTTAGTTGAAAAAAAATAAACTGCTCTGATTTCTAGTTTGGTGGCATAACAATCCAACATAAATTCACATGTCACCCTATTATTATAGATAAAGGGGAAAAGTTTTCTTGTAGTCATTCATACTACACTATAAAGTACTGAGTAATAATATTTAATTGCAAAATTTATTGTTCAGGTGAGTCTCACTGTATGTAAAAGTCTAATTCTAATGAAATTTTTGAAGCAGAGTAATTACCAATATTTTAATGTTTACTTTTCACTAAAAACTGGTCATTTTACCCTCTTTCCTTTATAAAGATGAAATCATACTTTCACAAATGCCAGTCTGTACTTTGGCTCCTCGCTTGATTAAGATGAAGGAATGTGTACTTAAAATAATTCAGACACTGAGACTGTGTATACCAGGAGCCACCTGCTTTCCTTTGGGGCCTTTCCTATTAAAGTATTAATCAGACTGTTTGTTATTATAGACAGAAATTCCATGTGAAAAATTTGGCTAACATACACACATGCCTCATTTTTACCATGCCCTGTATTTAATACACTAAGAAAATTACATTTAGAAATGCTCTTCAGAGCTTTTCAGCTTCCACTCCCAATTGGTGTGGTTTATTGTTACTAATTAAATTTTGAAGACTGAGATGGCCAAGTCATATCAGTTTCAAAGTGCTCTGGGTGTTGTGAGGACTTGTTTTTGAGGATACTACTCTGTTTCCCTCCTAATCATCTTCCCAGCATGACAATATTGAGTTGCTTTACTCTGCTGATATGCTGCTTATTCATCTCATTCTAACTTTGTGGGCGGAGACAACAATGCTATTTAGACGTGGTGTTTTAGAAATATGCCGGGGAGATTTTTGTATATGCTGTGATTGATAGAATTTTGTTCTGAGAAGTCTCTAACTTTCTAAACTGTAGGATACCTTTAAAAATAGCCACTTGAAAAACCTGAGAGTCAGATGAAAGAAAAACTTAAGGCTATGATTTAAATGAATGAATAAAATGAATGTTTTTTTTCTTAACCATGAAATCTATGTCCCATGTGTCTGTATGCCCAATAACCTGCATTTTCAAGATACTGCTTTGGAATATAACCTAGAGTAAGTATACATTTATGTTATTGGTATTCGTAAATAAAAATGAATATATATGATATATTCATAAAGTAATACTGGGGAAGTAGGCTAAAACTCTGTGGCTGGGCTAATTGCTACTAAGAAAGACTGTGGGAACATTAAGAATGCTATTGTGAGAAAGCTTAAGAAAACCTTTGTTCATTTCTTCCCATGCCTTTTAATGATCTTTTGGAGAAAAAAAAAAATTGAGAAGAAAAAACAAAACTTATATTTTCTTTCGTGACAATTTCTATAAGAGTAGATGATTATCAGGTTGTGAACATAATTGAGGAACTAAAATACATATGAGTATCACAGTCTTCATTCTGAAACTTCCTAGTTCTCTTAGATGCAGGTGTTATGAAAAAGTAAATAAGTTGGAGAGAAATAAAAAACAAGGTGGAGGTTTCTACAAGTACAAACTGCTCTCAGATTTGCAGGTACATTATTTTGAGTTTATTTAGAAGGTTCATGGAATACTATCCTTTGGTAAGAGGATTCCGAAGAGGAGTTGTGCATTTAAACCAAAATCTCTCTTTCTCCCCATCCATCCATCCAAACAAAATTTTCACATTAGCAATGTAAGAATAATGTGCTTTTAAGGGATGAAGAGTTTGTACAAACATTTCTAGGTACCAATGCCTAAAATTCTGGTTTTGACTTTTAGATAGACTGCCTGCCTGCCTGCATTTTATGGTCCAGATGCATCCTTAAAACTGGCGGTACACAAATTTCCTACAAGCTCTTGACCACATGCAACTAGAATACAAAGCAGAAGAGAGCTTTCCATGATAGACATAACCTCCAGTCTATAAATCTCTTCTCTTTAATCATTTTGGAATCCGTAACTAATAGCTAATACTGGATATAACCTCGATTTTACAGTTGCAGTAGTTTTTTTTTTTTTAATTGGCTGCATTGGGTCTTCGTTGCTGCATGCGGGCTTTCTCTAGTTGTGGCAAGCGGGGGCTACTCTTCGTTGCGGTGGCTTCTCTTGTTGCGGAACATGGGCTCTAGGTGTGCGGGCTTCAGCAGTTGTGGCACACGGGCTTAGCAGTTGTGGCTCACGGGCTCTAAAGCACAGGCTCAGTAATTGTGGCGCATGGGCTTAGTTGTTCAGCAGCATGTGGGATCCTCCTGGACCAGGGCTCGAACCCATGTCCTCTGCATTGGCAGGTGGATTCTTAACCACTGTGCCACCAGGGAAGTCCCCTAGATTTTTTAATCTGTGTTTATTTTAAATTCATTTTTATTGTTGGAACAAGACTTGATAAGCGCTTAAGTTTCTTCTCATTGCCCTAGACCCATTAGCTGTTGAACAAAGACGACTTTGGATTTAAAAAAAATCAGTAGTGCTTTTTAATTCTTTTATCGTTCTTTTATCTATATACTGTTAAAATAACTTTTTTTTTTTTTTTGCGGTACGCGGACCTCTCACTGTTGTGGCCTCTCCCGTTGCGGAGCACAGGCTCCGGACGCGCAGGCCCAGCAGCCATGGCTCACGGGCCCAGCTGCTCCGCGGTATGTGGGATCTTCCTGGACCGGGGCATGAACCCGTGTGCCCTGCATTGGCAGGCGGACTCTTAACCACTGCGCCACAAGGGAAAGCCCCTAAAATAACTTTTGAAGGTATTTTGAAAAACTCTGTATCTCAATATCATTATGTTTGTTAGTGATAAACTGGATACTGAATCTGTCTTGCTGACTGGGGAGGGGAAAAAAAAGCACAGAAGATTTCTTAAGGTTACCCAGCACAGCTGAGAGACCTTGATCTGTTGTGTTGCTTTGATGTAATAAGCTGCGGAAGGGCAAAAGGAAAAAATCTTCTGTGTGGAATAAGTTTGGAGCAGGTGATTGAAAAGTCTTCCACAGTTCATTTGATTTAGAATTCATGCACTCCCCCCGCCCTCCTTTTTTTTTTTTTTTTTTTTTTGTAATGCCCGCTTTTATTGTGCTTTAAGCCTTTTTAAAATGCTCGTTAGAAAAAAATAGTTTAGTTCTGAATCTTTCCTGCCTGAAGAAATGGTAGTCAGTGGGAACTGAATATGCAGAGAGGAATCTGCAGCTGGATAGAAATAGTGAGAACCAAGGCAGATATGAGCAAAGCCATGCCTAATCACGGAGGGATTTTCTCAAATGAATTCCAGAATGAGCATGTGCCCAAAGAACCGGCAGATGACTTGAGTGTGGGCACATGGCACACCATTTGGGAAAACGATCATTCCGTTATACAGTACATGAGTGAATAGATATCGATACATATGCTGTGTTTAAAACAACCATAAAGAGAATATATATAACCGACTGTTTACTGTTGATGACTGTTTTGTTGTGGATTATGTATTGGGATTGAGTTAGTTCTCAGTGGACACCTCAAACATGTGGAACTCAGCTGGTGGGCAGCTGTTTGCCTTTTGCCTACAGCGCAGTGTGGTTTGGTGAAGCAGTGAGTGCTGTCTTACTGGCCACCTTAGTTAGAATTACAATAACCCTCACTCTAATGGTCTTTCTTACCTTCATCAAATGACAAAAATCTGATTTGCAGCACTGCCATGCGCTGTTTGTATGTGGCCCTGCTGTGACCTCTCTGAAGTAATCTGGAAGCTCTTATTTATTTTTGTAGTGTCTCTGAGGGAAAAACATAATGTCACCCTAAGCCTGGTTCTTATTTGAGGTTAATGGGAATACCACCCTTTGTATGAAAATAACTAACTTACTACAAATTGTCTACTTATAATAATGAGGTTTCACTTAGGCGACCTGTCTACTTTGCCCTGCTGAAAGCACAATATTTTTTCAGCTTTAACTTTGCTCTGAGTCCATATAAAACCTTTCTCTATCCTCCGTGTGCTGAATGACATGTGAGGTATTTTTGTTTTGTTTTCTGAATTGCAAAAGTAAGATGTTTGGCAGCATTAGGATAAAGAATGGTCCCTTACATAGTTAACGTAAACATATTAGAAAACTGGCTCGTGTAACTTTTTTCTCTCCTCACTTAGTATGTAAACATGTAAGGTTTTTTAAGTTTTTGATTGCAATATTTAGGTGGCTTATTTTCAAAATTAAAAAAATGTGTTTCTTAGATCTGTTTTTCTTTACTAGAATAAATATTTTATAGAAGTTTTGAGGATTATGGAAGTTTTTCATCTCTGCTTTTCTTAAATCTGATTCATTATGTAAATAGTGAGCTCTCTAACACAGAGACTATATCTTTTTTTATTTTTTAATTTTTTATTGATGTATAGCTGATTTACAATATTGTGTTAGTTTCTGGTATACAGCAAAGTGATTCAGTTATACATGTACATGTTTGTATATATATATATATATATATATTTTTAATATTCTTTTCCATTATGGTTTATTACAGGATATTGAATATAGTCCCCTGTCATATACAGTAAGACTTTGTTGTTTATCTATTTCATATATAGTAGTTTGAATTTACTAATCCCAAACTCCTAATTTATCCCTCCCCTGCCTCCTTTCCACTTTAGTAACCATAAATTTTGTTTTCTATGTCTGTGAGTCTCTTTTTGTTTTGTAAATAAGTTCATTTGTATCATATTTTAGATTTCCCATATAGGTGATATCGTATGATATTTGTCTTTCTCCTTCTGACTTACTTCACTTAGTATGATAATCTCTAGGTTCATCCATGTTGCTGCAGTGGCATTATTTCATTCTTTTTTTATGGCTGAGTAGTATTCCTGTGTGTGTGTGTGTGTGTGTATATCTCACATGTTTTTTATCCATTCATCTGTCAGTGGACATTTAGGTTGCTTACATGTCTTGGCTATTGTAAATAGTGCTGCAGTGAATATTGGGGTGCCTGTGTCTTTTCGAATTATAGTGTTCTCTAGATATATGCCCAGGAGTGGGATTGCTGGATCATATGGCAACTCTATTTTTAGTTTTTTAAGGAACCCCCATGCTGTTTTCCATAGTGGCCCTACCAATTTACATTCCCACCAACAGTGTAGGAGGGTTCTTTTTTCTCCACACCTTCTCCAGCATTTATTATTTGTAGACTTTTAAGTGATGGCCATTCTGACCAATGTGAGGTGATACCTCATTGTAGTTTTGATTTGCATTTCAGAGACTATATCTTAACCCACTATTTTATCTACTATTTTATCATGATTAAGTTGAATGAAATTTGTTAAAGCTGTAATTCTTTAATGGGAGTTTTTAAAGAAATCTTTGAGAGAAATCCATGACAGCTCATGGGCTTTGGAATCACAGCTGGTTGCCAAACCTGGCTCAATCCCATTATTGTCTGTGTCTCTCTAAACCTCTTCTCTGAAGTGGGGATAATAACCCCTACATTACAAGGCTATTTTGAGGATCATGTAAAGTGATGTATGTCAAGCACTGAATACAGCATGTGACATATAGTGAGCATTCAGTAACAGCAGCAGTTGATATTATCGTTACACTATTATTTTAGTTATTATACTGAACTCTGAAAGATTTAGCCTCACTCCTTTCTTTTTTTAAAATGACACTTATTTAAAAAAATATATATATATATGTATATGTATAGGAAGCATTATGGGGATTATCCCTACCTTGGAAACACAGTAGCTACTAAATCAACATTAGTAAAAATTTTCTAGAGGCAGAGGGATATAATTGAAAGCCTTGAATTTGAAATCAGGTAGTCCTAGCTCTGAGTCTTAGTTCAGCCACTTAAATATTTTGTGATTTTTAAGTGAGTAACTTACCTTCTGAGTCCAATTGCCTCATCTTTAAAGTGGAAGTGATTAAAAACCTACGTTGAAGAGCTATTATACGCTTAGCGGTAATATTTTTTAAAATATACAGTGCCTGGCAGTGTTAGTCAATGGTAGTTCATTATCTAGTTTAATCCTCTAACTTTCCTCTTTCTCTATGTTCTCTGGCCCTTTTCATATTTTTGATTTACCTTTGACTTTAAACTCTCCTATGGTTTCTTTTTGGCTACTCGCTTTTCCTTTACATATTTATTTCCTTTGTTTGTTTTGATTTGCATTTTTAATGACCTTTAATGACCAACTAGGCCTTGCAACCATCAGTTGCTTGTGCCCTTCTGATCCCATACCTTGGTGCGTTCAGTTCCCTACCCCCTCTCATCGATTGTTGCTGCACTTTGAGGACCCGCCGCGGCTGGCGGCAAGTGGCGCCCGAAAAGGGACTTGATAAGAGGGACATCTGAATCTTGGTAGGTGAATCCCCGGAGTGAAGAGTGAAAGTGTGGCCACATAGTAAAGTTGATAGTAACTCGGGGCAATAGTCAGAAGTAAAAAAAATATGGGACAAAAAGTATCCAAGAACCTACCTGAGATCACTGATCAAGAGAAGGAGTTGTCCACCAGTGCTTTCCAGGCTTTCACAGCTGTAAATTATGATGTCTGTCTGCAACATCTTGCCTGCCTACAAGATATAAACAAAGACGATTATAAAATAATTTTGAATACTGCAGTAGCTGAGTTTTTCAAAAGTAACCAGATAACAACAGATAGTTTAAGACAGACACTTAACCAATTGAAGAATCAGATGCACTCGGCTGTTGAAGAAATGGATGGATTAGATGATGTTGAAAACAGTATGTTGTATTACAATCAAGCAGTCATCCTGCATCATGTCCGACAGTATACAGAAGCCATATCCATTGGTGAAAAACTTTATCAGTTCATAGAACCTTTTGAAGAAAAATTTGCCCAAGCAGTGTGTTTTTTGTTCGTAGACCTGTATATATTAACCTACCAAGCTGAGAAAGCTTTACATCTTCTTGCTGTTCTAGAAAAAATGATTTCACAGGGCAACAATAACAAAAATGGAAAGAATGAGACTGGTAATTACAGCAACAAAGATGGGTCTAATCATAAAGCTGAAAGTGGAGCTCTAATAGAAGCTGCAAAGTCAAAGATACTATTTTTGTGTTGAAGTATATGTAGGAGGACAAGGGACTTTACTGGCCGGCCATAGTTTAAAGGTAGTTAAAGCTGTTACAAGTTTGACGTTTCCCTCCTCTTTTCCTTCTGATTTTCCCCAATCTGATTTTGAATTCTCAAATCTGGTGCACCTTAAATTATAATAATGGTACCATTTTAATTTCTTCAGTTTCTGTTACTAATAATAGTTTGGTTTTTTATAAGCATTGGGATTTTGGGAAGTTTGCATTGTCTTATTCTTATCAACCGGTTATTACTTGTGTTACACCCTCATATGCCTTGCTAATAGGAGATTTACAGATTGAGTTTACTTCTGGTTCCTTAGGATATACTATAACTTGCCAGAATTGTATTTTTAGTACTTGCATTCTGCCTATGAAAGGAATTTTCTGTTATGATGTTAAAACAACCTTCCTATGTAATGCTGCCTGTAAATATTTCTGAACCATGGTATCATAGTACTAGCATGCAAGCTTGGCTAGAATTATCTGAAGCTTTAAAAAGACCTAAACGATTCATTGGAATATTAATATGTAGCATATTAGCCTTAGCCGCTTTAACAGCCACAGCCACTACTGCCAGTTTAGCATTAAGTAAAACTGTACAACAAGCACATTATGTTAATCAATTGTCTAAAAATACCAGTATTGCATTAGCATTACAAAGTCATATTGATACTCATCTAAAAACTGAGGTTGATGAGTTAAAAAATGCTCTCATAGGTTTAGGAGACCAAATTATGGCTTTAAAATTGAAAATGCGTTTGATTTGCCATGCTAAATATACTTGGATTTGTGTGACTCAACACGCTTATAATGAAACTGACTGGGATTGGAACAAAGTAAAACTGCACTTTGTAAGTGTATGGACTGATGGACACATTAGTTTGGACATACAAAAACTTAATGCGGAAATACAAGCAATTCAAGAAGCTCATCTACAAGAAGACGGGCCCCAACAATTAATTCAAGGACTCTTGGATCAGCTTCAATGGTTAAACCCAATGCATTGGTTTCAAAATGGACTCACAGGATTGATTACCGTGGGGTCATGTGTATTGTTGATGTTAATTGCCTTACCTTGTTTATTACGCTTTATTGTTGGCCGTCTCGGTGCTCTTCGTCAGGAGGTGTACGGGTTGAAATTGCATTATCAAGCTTTAAAAAATAAAAGAGGGGGAAATGTGGCGAGCATTGCCCTCTGAGGAAGGCGCCATTAAGACCCTCATAAGCCTCAGGGCCCGATTGTACTCTCCTTGGTATGCATCCTGGACTTTATGGTATGAACGTAAAAAAGGAGGTGGCCTTTAGCCAAATCGCTCCAGGGACCTGCTCAGTTACTGGGAGTCCCTGGTTGTTCCCTAAAGCTAGGAAAAGCAACCCTGGAGGGGAAATTGGTGCCTTTGAGGGAGAAGCTGAGACGCCAATCAACCAGCTGATGCCAATAAGGCGTGACTAAGCCGAGAAGCCAATTAACCAGCTGATGCCAATAAGATGGTGACTAAGCAAATTCCCTGCTTTAGGGGGATATAGATGGCTATGCTTTGTTATTAAACTTGCCTTGCAACCATCAGTTGCTTGTGCCCTTCTGATCCCATACCTTGGTGCGTTCAGTTCCCTACCTACCCCCTCTCGTCGATTGTTGCTGCACTTTGAGGACCTGCCACGGTTGGCGGCAATTTATGGGTGTAGAGCAATACTGAAGGAGAAAATACCACTAGCTATAACCTAGCAAATTAAAACCAAACAGTCTACATGCCCGGTATCGTGTTTAAGATTAACTGGATCATAGCAGAAAGTGCACATTATGAAGATCAAATACTAGGAGAAAAGTCGTAAACTTTGAAGATATATCAGTGTATCCTCATCCCTGAAGATGCCTTTTATTTATCGTCAGTGTAAATGGATGTTAATGACATTGTAAGAGCTTGAGAAAGAGAGAGAGAAAGAGAGGGGGAGAGAGAAAGAGAGGGGGAGAGAGAAAGAGAGGGGGAGAGAGAAAGAGAGGGGGAGAGAGAAAGAGAAATAGAGAGAGGGAGGGAGAAATGAGAATTTCCCTGAAGATAAGGGAGAAAAATGAATGATAGAAAATCTTATAACTCAGAGTTACGAAAAGCATATTTTCCAATGTGAAACCAAAATGTGTTTATTTTATCTGTGTTCAGACTAAAACCTCATTCCAAACTTTAAGGACAAAGGTATGGGATGGCATAAGGGGAGAAGAAGGATGAATGGGAGGGGAGGTGGTTTGGATTATTGCATCTATTTGTTAGCTAACAATGTTGCATTTAGTTGACTAAGGAGTATAATTTTTCTTTGAATTATGCTATTTAGAATAAAACAGCATTGCCTTAATGAGGTTTTGCTGTAAAATAATGATTTAAAGAATGAATGAAAATGTACTATTTAACTCTTGTTTAGGACTTGTTTAGGAAAATTTCTCCTTTATTGTTCCAACGAATACTGGATCCTACTATCTTATAGCTCTCATTATTCTAAATCACACTGAATTAATTCAGGGTCTGTCTCATTCCAGACAATAAACTCTGTCAGAGTAGGAACAATGTAAAAAAAAAAAAAAAAAAGACCAACTAATTGACCATAATATAGAGAGATGAGTATGGGAAAGAAAAGAAGCAGCTGCTTGTCTCGATAACTTTTAAATATAAGTCATTGGACAACCTTTACTTCCAATAACTGCATTTCCTTTACATGATAATAAGAGGGATGTCAATAAAGTGCTGTGGGTGTTTGGTGGTAATGTCTAGCTGGTTTTTATAGTTCCAGTTCAGAGAATATACTTCAGTGGGTATTTTGTTCCATGAATGAATTCACATGGTGATTTTCACTTGACCATTAAATTTTCCTTTAAATTTTTAATAAAGACTGATTTCTTTTCATGTGTAAACCCTTATCTGTAGTGCTTTAAATAGTGAGTTGTAATTTAAAGCTGTGATTTTTTAAAAAATTTGCCAGCAGAATTAGAATTGTGTTGTAATAAGGAATGTAATTTACAGGTTATATTAGTTACTACATACTGAAATTTTCTGTAGTTATATACTTTAAATCCTTTCACTTTTATGGAAGACAAAATACAGCTTACCTACTTACCATAAAAGGACAGGACATCATATAAGCTGTACTTCCCAGCCACTATCTAACATAGCTGTTTCTATAACTGGAAAATTTCAAGGTTAATATGTTGCCAGACTTTGTTTGCTGACCTTGAAGGTATAAATCAAGAACGGTGAGCAGTGCAAGGAAGAGACGAGGACCAAGTTGTTGGCGTATTTAATATAATTCCCCACATTCAATTCAGTCAGAGAAAATGCTCTCATTTGCTTATACATATGAGAGTATATACATATACTCTTTTTTAAAAATTTCAGCATGTTTATTAGTAATGTATATAGATTAAAATTTAACACAAATATTGCAAATATATGTATCACACAAGATATTTTTTTTTCTTTTTTTAACATCTTTATTGGAGTATAATTGCTTTACAATGGTGTGTTAGTTTCTGCTCTTATACATATACTCTTGAGATTTGTCTCATTATATATTAGTGACAGTTTGCTTTGAAATAATTTTGTTGTACACTGAAAAAAGTTGACTCATGGAATCACAGAATTTTAGAGTTCTGAAGGATCCTAGGGATTAATCTAACTTCTCTTAAAGATAACAAGCTTAAGGCTCAAAGAATGGAAGTGACTTGATCAAGTTTATAGTCTTAATCTGGAGACCTCAGACTTCTTCCTTACTTATAGTCTGGTGTTTGTGGCCCTAAATTCCCCATAAGGTGTTTTGTACTTTTCCCGTATTTGTTTTGTCAAGGAAGGGAAACTTAAAAAAAAAACAACTCAGTAAGCAAAACTGCTAATCCAAAACAAAGGGACAGATTATAAAGATGTACTGTATATTATGTGAGATTAGAATTGTATAAGGATTTTAAAAAATTATAAAACAATGCATAGTCATTTAACTTAAGAATCCCACTGCTCAAAAACGATGCATTTTTAAAAGCAAATTAATATTATGATAATGATCTGTTGTGTGTTCAAAGCAAAATATATACATTGCAAATTGTGATAACACTTAATGGTGCAGTGAGAATGACTTCCCCAAGAGGCCACGTAATGGTCTGTGTTTTCAGAAAAGTCAAAAATGCTTATAGAGTCTAAAGTTCAGCCTTTACAAAGTATATGAATGGGAGTACAATTTAGTTTTTTGAACGATGGTTGCTATAAATAGAAATTAACATTATTATCAAAAGCCTTATATAGTATATCAAGAATCTGTCCACGTATGGAATTAGATGAAATAGAGATTGCTCTTGGGAACTTTGTGTTCTAAGTAACTTCTGGTGGAGACATAAAGGTATTCAGGCAACCAAAAAAGCTTTGCCTAAATATATACTGAGTAATTAAAATAATAATATAATTAGATGTTTTGGTGACTACCTCTTGTAGGGTGAGGTGTAAATATTCTGTCCTAGCATGTTGTATTGGGATGATTTGTTAATATGCCTGCATTTCTGCTAGACCTCATAAGGGCAACAAGAATCAATATTATCTAGTTTTGTTACCCTAGCACACTGGCAATATAGCAAGTACTGAAATAAATTTATAAACAAAGGTAAGAACTTGTGGTTCCTTGTTTGTTCTGTTCTGCTTGAAGATCATGTGGTCTCTTGATAGTCTGGAGCTTATTTACCTCTGTATCTCTTTCCTTTTGACTTTGCTCAGGCACACAGTGTTAGTAACACATAGATACCAGATAACTTTTTATGAATGGGTGGATGGATAGATGGCTAAAATATGAATGAAGTACACATGGGGCAAGGAGAGAAATCTATTGCTTCTTTTCCAGAAAACAGAGACAAGATTTCAGTATTTATTTGCATAATGGAAGGAAGGGGGCTCAGTGAATATGGGGAGGAAACAGACTTGATGAGTAATGAAGGCCAGGCAGCAAAGAGCATCATTATCTTTGGACACATTCAAGCAGGAGTGGTCAAAGGCACTGAGCGGGGTTAAAGAACATTTAATTGAGTTTGTTAAAGAAAAGCAGAAGATTTCTGTTGTAGGAAGTAGTTAAATGCACCATCTGTTTAGATCTCTAGTAGACTTTAAAATGACTTCAGGATATGTGTTTTAACCATTTTGAGGCTTAGATGGTAAAAACAGCCTTCTTTACCAGGTTGTAGTCACATTTTTTATATTTCTGGTTATTTTTAGGTTTTTAAAGTATTCATATATGGTGATATTGTTTCTTTGTTAGAGCATTGACAGGGATAGTTTTCATATAATTCTGCATGACATAGTGATGACAACATAGTACAGTTTTTCCCTGAAAGTTTTGTAAGCTCTCTAACAGGAATCCGTGTATTGTAAATCTATCACTTCCTGAAAACTCATTCCAGAGAAAACAGTATTTTTCAGCTGAATGAACTTTACTTTCTCATTATTTGTTATACTTTCTGTACACTCAGCTTAAAATGTTCTTTTGGTTTAGTACATTATGAGATTTCCATTACATGATTACTTTTATTTAACCACCCATATTCTTGGTGCAAATAGATAATAATGAAATTAATTCTATGTTTTCACATAAGTATACTCAGTTTCAAAAAATAAGAATGGTTTCTAAAAGATTCACAATCCAAAAATAGATCCAAAAAATGTGGTTAAACCAACTGACCAAAAAACAAACAAAAAGTTTATAAACCTGTGGGGCTCAATTTCACTCATAAGAAGAATGCAGCTATAATATATCATTTCTTTCATCCACCACATTGGCAAGGATAAAACAGTTTGATAAAACATAGTTTTTGTGGATATAGGGAAACAGCTCATGTAAGGATATGGCTACTTTGATATACTATTGATGGGAGTGTATCAAAATTAAAGATGCACCTATCCCTTGATACAGAGAATTCAGTTTTAAGAATTTACCTCCAGAGATATAGGTATGCAAGTTAACAAAGTATACTTTGGTATTCAATATATGTAGCATCCACTCTATTCATAGACTGTTTAAATAAACGTGTGTGTGTGTGTGTGTGTGTGTGTGTAAAATTTAAAAGAAAAGTGTAAAGCAATGTCTTTATTTGGCATGTATCTTTGTACAAATGTACGCACACAGGTACAGAGTTCTATACAGACAGAATACCAGAGATCTGGATAGAAGGGAAATTTCCTTTCGTTGTATTTTTATCATTCACTTTGAATTTTTGTTTCTATCATGTACATGTATTAATTTGTAAAAAGCCAGTTTTAAGTGTTTTTTTTTTTTTTTCTTTTTTTTTTTTTTGGCGGTACGCGGGCCTCTCACTGTTGTGGCCTCTCCCGTTGAGGAGCACAGGCTCCGGACGTGCAGGCCCAGCGGCCATGGCTCACGGGCCCAGCCGCTCCGCGGCATGTGGGATCCTCCCGGACCGGGGCACAAACCCGTGTCCCCTGCATCAGCAGGCGGACTCTCAACCACTGTGCCACCAAGGAAAGCCCTTTAAGTGTTTTTGAGAAGTAATTTACATGCTCTAAAATTTACCAGTTCAAAATGTCAATTCCATGGGTTTTTAGTGTATTTACAAAATTGTGCACATATCCATACAGTCTAATTTTGGAACATTTTCACTGCCCCCTGAAGAAACCTTATACCATGAGCAAACTCCCTATTACCCCTCACTCCTCTAGCTCTAGACATCCATCATTCTACTTTCTGTAAGGAGATTTGTCTATTCTAGAATCTCAGATAAATGGTATCATACAACATGTGGTCTTTTGTAACTAGCTTCCTTCACTTAGTGCTTCTGAAGTTCATTCATGTTGTACCATGCCCTTCATTACTTTTTTTGAATTAAAAAAAATTAAAAATCAAAGTGAAAATAGCAATTTCAAAATTACTTATCCTGTTTAAGTATATTGTGCAATGGTTGTGAAATGGGAGGGAATTACAGAGAAATTATTTTTTGTCAGTAGTTACCATTTCTTGAGCATCTGTGATGTACTAGTCACTCTATTAGGCTTTATGTATGTTATGTCATTTAATGCTTACAATATATGTAATAGATAACATTGTATTGTTTCCACGAATGAGTAAACTGTGGTATGATTATTTTATGTGTTGCTTTAGACATAAAAATAGATGTGTTCAGATGTATACTTTACAGCTAAAGTTAGAATATAAGTGTAATAACATTGCCACAATGCACAGTGAAATGTCATTTACTGGCCAGACAGGTCCAATAGAACCTTTTGCAATTATGGAGATGTTCTATATCTGCTTGTCCATTATTGTATCCACTACCACATATGGCTGCTGATTACATGAAATATGGCTAGTGTGGATGAGGAACTGAATTTAATATTATTTTTAAAAATTAATTTAAATTTAAATAATCACATTCTGCTTCTGGCCATGACATAATAAAGGTAATCCTTACCTTTGCAACTGAAACAGCCAAAATATGGGCAAAACATATGAAACAATGGTTTTACAATCCTGGAATTAGGCACTGAAGGGCAGAGATCCCTGAGAATGGGAAACAAATGAAATGAGTCTATCATTATGCTAGCTTACTGCCTTGAGAAAATTTCCAGGCTTGGATCAAAGAGCAGACATTCATGCAAAGTCTAGAGGACTTTCTGAGTTGAAGAAACGAAGTGGAGAGTGAGAGGGGAGACCATGCTGGATGGAGTCCACCGAAGACTAGAGAGGAAAGCATTCAGCTGTTTACTGATTAGGGCATACACATGAGGAAGATACCCCAGGTCAAAGAAAGAATGACCTGAAAGGATTAGAGGTGCTTAATTGAGTGCTGGCACTCAAGCAGCAGCAGGAATAGTGTCTGTTCCTATCAGCCAGACTGGAAAATCTCAAGATTCATGTGGCATTGGGGAGAGTAACACATAAGGGTCTTATCTCAGCAGTGGAGAATAATTAGCCCTAAGTTGAGCACTACTTCACTCCCTCCTAAAATATCTTAAAAGCAAGTCCTTAAAGGATCAGACTGTTTCTAAATAACTGTGACCCAGAGCAAAACTCAAGATTTATGGGCATACAAAAATATCCAGCATCCATCAAGGTAAAATTCAGAATGTCTGATATCCAATAAAAATTACCAGGCATGCAATAAGAAACAAGAAAATTTGACCCATAATGGGGAGATAATCAGTCAGTTAAAACCAAATCAAAACTGACAAAGCTGTTAGAATTAGCAGGCCAGGACATTAAAAAAGCGTTGTTACAAGTGAATTCCATAGTTTCAAAGGAGTCAGAGATATGGAAAATGGGGAAAAAAATCCAAATCAAACTTCTAATGATGATAATTACAGTGTGTAAGATGGAAAATGTACTGGGTGGTATTAATGACATATACATTACAGAAGAAAATATTAGTGAACTTGAAGACCTAATAATAGAAATGATCCAAAATGAAGCACACAGAATAAAGAGAATATTTTTTACAAAATAAAGAGAGCATTAGTGAATTGTGGGACAACTTCAGGTGGCCTACTATATATTAATTGGAGTTCCCAAAGGGGAAGAGGAGAGGGAAGAAAATACATTTGATGTAATTATGGTTGAAAAAGTTTCAAATTTGATGGAAATTATAAATGCACAGATCCAAGAAACTTAATGAAACCCTTTTAAAAGAAACATGAAGAAGAGTACTCCAAGGTTTCTCATAATCAAATTGTAAGAAGACATTTGAAG
Organism: Kogia breviceps; assembly: GCF_026419965.1. Classification (NCBI taxonomy): domain Eukaryota; kingdom Metazoa; phylum Chordata; class Mammalia; order Artiodactyla; family Physeteridae; genus Kogia; species Kogia breviceps. The sequence goes on along the minus strand of NC_081316.1, from coordinate 53,999,034 downwards.
TGGTACTCATTGAGCCAAATACTGAAATAAAATGATCCATCAACCTAGAAATTGATACCCAGCAAAAATAGCTTTCAAAACAAAGGTCAAAACTGTTTTAGACATACATTTTTAAGAAAAAATGTTTAAAATATAGTGGTTTCATAATATAAATAAAAGTATACTAGGTGACAACAATAGCACAGAAGTTGGGTTGGGGGAGAAATGGAAGTATACTATTGTAACAGTCCATATTGTATGTTTAATGGTATAATATCACTTGAGTGGAGACTGTATCAATTTAAAGATGTTTACTATAAACCCTTTAAACAAAGAAGCCAACAATGGAGAGAAGATGGAATCATTAAAAAAAATGAGTTGATTCAAAACAGGCAGAAAGGAAGAAAAAAAACCCAAGAAACTATAGAAAAATAAATAGCAAGATGATAGATTTAATTCTGAACTTACCAATAATCACATTAAATGTAAACAATCTAACTATGCCAAATGAAGAGGTGGAGATTTTCAGATATGATACAAAAGCAAGAAACAACAATATGATGCCTACAGGCAGTGAACTTCAAATATAAATACCAAATCAGTTAAAAGTAAAAGAATGGAAAACTAACAGTAATCAGAAGTTACTGTCAGAGATAAAATAGATTTCAGATTAAAGACTATCATCAGATATAAAGAAGGTAGTTTCATCTTGGTAAGGAAGATGTAATTCTAAATATTTATGTCCCTAGTAGCAGAGCTTCAAAATACGCCAAGGAAAAACTGATAGAGCTGTGAGGAGAGATTGTGGAGATACCTCCATAAATACAGCAGGATATTTTGATAGCTTCTCTCAATAATTGATTGAACAAGTAGACAAATCAATAAAGATTTAGAAGATTGGAACAACACTGTCAAGCAGCTTGACCCTCTGCCCAGCAACAGTTGAATTCACATTAAAAAAAAAAATGTACATGGGCTATTTACCAAACATATGGAACATATTCTGGGACATAAAGTAAGTTTTGATAAATCTGGAAATAATCAAGTCATGTATAAAAAGTATTTTCTGACCATAATAGAATAAATAAGTCAGTAACAACAGAAAGATAGCTGAAAATCCCCAAGTATTTGGAAGCCAAATAACACACTTCTAATTAAGTCATGGATCATAGAAAGGAGCAAAATCAAAAACTAGAAAGTATTTTGAATGGAACAAAAATTAATTCCCAACTTATTAAAATTAGGACACACATACAGAAGATCTAGGGGGAAATTTATAACATCGTACATCTATATCGAAAAAGAAAAAAAATCTTAAACCAATGGTGTAAATTCCTACCTTTAAGAAACTAGGAAAAAAAAACCAAAGCAAACAGAAAAAAGGAATTAGTAAAGATTAAATTGAAATCAGCGAGGTAGAAAACAGAAAAATAGAGAAAATCAATTAAACAAAAGCTCATTTTTGATAAAATCAATACAGTTAATAAATCTATACTCAGACTAATCGAGAAAATAGGATACAAATGGCCAGTATTGGGAATGAGAGAGGTGACATCACTACAGATTCTACAAGTATTAAAATAATATGGGAATGCTATATGTTATAATGATATGTTCATTATCTTGATTATGCTGATGATTTTACAGATATATACCTATGTCAAAACTAACAAAATTGTATACATTAAATATGTTAATTATACCTCAATAAAGCTATACAAATTTTTAAGTAGCCACACATATAAAGAGTAGCTACAGAATTAGACTGTGGAGCAGTATTCTGTAAGTTCCTTAAGGGTTAGAATTGTATTTAAATATCTTCTTTATGGAGCAGGTACACAAGTAAACATTTGACCAATATTTGTTTAATAGAGGAAATGCAAGATACAACTAGCAGGGTAGAACATGGATATATCACTCACCTTCTAAGGATCTAAGTTTCCTAATATGAAAAAATATATTATTTGAAGGTCCTTTTACCTCTAAAATTCTATAACTTAAAACACAGAGAAAATCTTCTGCATTATTTAATTGCAGATTTACATTTATTTGGAAAAGCACTCTGTTGAAGTTACAATGTTTAAGAAATTAGCACAATTAATTTTAAAAACTTTGAAAACTGTATGTTACTAAAAATGAAATCCTTTCTTTAGCATCTTTGACATAATACTGACCATCTTTCTGAATAAAATTCAAAAATTTTCCATTGGTTCTGTTGGTATGGTCCTCTTGTTTATCCCTCATCTCCTCAGTGTCTCTACTAACAAGTCTGTGCTTCCTTGATCACTTTGTATAAAACAACCACCCCTACTTGCCTGCATTTTATTTCCTTATCCTGCTTTGTTTTGCTCCAAACCTCATCACTGTCTGACATACTATTTCAATACCTTCTCTTACCTCACTAGAAGATAAGTTCCAGGAGGGCAAGGACTTTGTCCATTTTGTATACTGTTGTAAGTTTTAGAATAGTGCCTGGCACATAGTATGTGTTCAGTAAATATTTCTTGAATGAGTTGATCAATTGTACTTTAATATCCCTTACATGTTTCCCCCTGTTTGCACAGATTTTCATATCTTAAACCTCTGCTCTATAAAAGAGGTGAGCTCCAAGTATTGGTAATTTGAGAGATTTCAAAAGGTCTACCTGTTTAAAAACAAACTTTTTTCCAAGCTTCTGTCTCTGGATGAGGATTTTATAACTAGATAACTTCCATGAATAACAAAACAAAATAAAAACAATCTGCTGAATGCCTGACACTTTGCAGCATCATCTCATTTAATCTTCCCAACAATTCAAAGTGAGGTGATATACTCACTTTAGAGATAAGGGATCTAAGGCTTAGGGAAATTATATAAAGCATCAGAAGTCACATAAAATTAGATTCAAACCTGTATTTGCCTTATTCTAGAGCTTAAGTTTTTAAACATGCTCTTTCCCAGTTTCAAATATATTATTTGTAAAGATAATCGTTAGTTTAATATGAGCACAGATAGGTTTAGCATATGAGGATAGAGCATAGCAACATTTTGAGGGAAAGAGACTTTGGAAGTTTTCTTTGGAGAAAGTAGAGAGTGTGGGAAAGATTTTTGGGACACTTCTAGAGAGGTTTGTGAATGGAGTCTGTGAGGGGAATAATGACTAGTGCAGGGAAAGAATGAAACATTGAAAAATTGGGAAGGTTGGCATTGCCCAAAGGGGTTACAAGGAGAGGGAAATAAAAACTGAGTTTTGTGATCTGGAGCATTGGCTGGCAGATTATAGCCAGTAAACAAACTCACTTGGACTTTACAATTGATTAGTCAATAATTGAAAATTATTCCTTATGCTTTAAGTTACATTTTCAAAAATAGTGATATGAACCTTATGCATCATGGATAGGATATTTTTGAAGGTACGAGAGAATGGGAGAGGAAAAGAAGGAGAGAGGAGAGGAGGAGAGAGTGTGCATGTTTATTAGATTTTTAAAAATAAATATATTTTTTAATTTATGGTTGCATTGGGTCTTTGTTGCTGCACGTGGGCTTTCTCTAGTTGTGGCGAGCAGGGGCTACTCTTCATTGCAGTGCATGGGCTTCTCATTGTGGTGGCTTCTCTTGGGAGCATGGGCTCTAGGCATGCGGGCTTCAGTAGTTGTGGCACTTGGGCTTCCGTAGTTGTGGCTCATGGGCTCTAGAGCGCAGGCTCAGTAGTTGTGGCTCATGGGCTTAGCTGCTCCACAGCACGTGGGGTCTTCCTGGACCAGGGATTGAACCCATGTCCCCTGCATTGGCAGGTGGATTCTTAACCACTGCTCCACGAGGGAAGTCCCTAGTAGATTTTATATACTTTGTATATAAAGAAAGATTTTATATATTTTATATAAGAAATTAATAAAGTAGCATTTGTTTTATAGTAATTGATACCCATCCTTTTTTTAAAAATTCAATTTATTTAAACTAAAAAAAAAATGCAGCTCCCCCATTTCTCCTATCCACCACTCCACTGCCTCCTGCAACCCCTATTCTGTTCTCTGTATCTGTGAGTTTGGTTTCTTTTTCTCCTTCTTCCTTCTTTCTTCCTTATCCCTTCTCTCTTCTTCCTTCTTCTTCACATTCCATATATCAGAGAAATCGTATGGTATTTGTCTTTCTCTGACTGAATAAAATAAGTCAGTTTAGTACCCTCGAGGTTCATCCATGTTGTTGCAAATGGCAAGATTTCACTCTTTTTTATGGCTGAATAATATTCCCTTCTTTCTCTTTCTCTCTCTCTCTTTGTGCACCACAATTTATTTATTCATTCATCCATTGATGGACACTTAGGTTGTTTCCATATCTTGGCTACTGTAAATAATGTTTCATGTTTATCTTTTTGAGTTAGTGTTTTCATTGTATTCTTTGGATAAATACTCAGAAGTGGAATTGCTGGATCATATGGTAGTTCTATTTTTACTTTTTTGAGGAGCCTCCATACTGTTTTCCATAGTGGCTGCACCAAGTTACATTCCCACCAACAGTGCACAAGGGTTCCCTTTTCTCCATATCCTCACCAACACTTGTTATTTCTAGTCTCTTTGGTAATAGCCATTCTAACAAGTGTGAGGTGGTATTTCATTGTGGTTTTTTTTTTTTGGTGGTACGCGGGCCTCTCACTGTTTTGGCCTCTCCCATTGCGGAGCACAGGCTCTGGACGTGCAGGCTCAGCGGCCATGGGTCACGGGCCCAGCCACTCTGTGGCATGTGGGATCTTCCCGGACTGGGGCACGAACCTGCGTCCCCTGCATCGGCAGGCAGACTCTCAACCACTGTGCCACCAGGGAAGCCTCATTGTGGTTTTAATTTGCATTTCGCTGATGCTGAGCATCTTTTCATAAACCTGTTGGCCATCATATGTCTTCTTCGGAAGAATTTAGATCTTCTGCTCATTTTAAAATCAGAATGTTTGTTCTTTTGCTGTTGAGTTGTATGAGTTATTTATATATTTTAGATATTAACCCCTTATCCGATATGTCATTTGTAATTATTTTCTCCCATTCAGTAGGTTGCCTTTTCATCTTGTTGATGGTTTTCTTTGCTGTGTAGAGCTTTTTAATTTGATATCATACTTTATTTTTGCTTTTGTTGCTTTTGCTTTTGGTGTCAGATTTTTAAAAAAATCACCATGACCTATGCTTACCAACTGTGTTTTCTTCTAGGAGTTTTATGGTTTCAGGCCTTACATTCAAGTCTTTAATTCATTTTGAGTTAATTTTCTGTGTGTGCTGTAAGATAGTGGTCCAATTTCATTCTTCTGCATGTGGCCATCCTGTTTTCCCAGTACCATTTTTTGAAGAGACTGTTCTGTCCCCATTGTATATTCATGGCTCCTTTATCATAAATCAATTGACTGTGTATGCATGGGTTTATTTCTGGGCTCTTTTATTCTGTATCATTCTCTATTCTGTTTATATGCTAATACCATACTGTTTTGATTACTACAGCTTTGAAATATAGTTTGAAGCCAGGGCGTGTGATGCCCATCCTCTTTTGGGTTGGTAGATTTATATATTTCTAAGTCATTCAGATTGTATTTATAATGCTTATCTTAAGCCAATGCTTATCAAGCTCAATTTGTAATAGCAAAACTATTATACTTTCCTTAAGTCAACTAGAAATTGTGTTGGAAATAGCTAAACACTATTTTGTAAAATTTTTGTTTTCGTGGTTCCTTGTGGTCGGTCTTTAATAGTTGAAGATTGTTCATTTGTCATTTGTCTGTGATGTGAGGCCATTGACAATCCTTGTGTTTAATTTACACTCTTATTGTTAACATAAGAACACAATTTACAACTTCCGTTTTACTGATTTAAAACAATTTTACAGAGATCCACTTTGTTGGCATAACTAAGCTTTTGGTCAGGACTTGGGTTTGGATTCTTTCCATACACATCTCAGTAATATACTTTGTGTTTTGTATGACGTGTTCTAGGGGAGCTTCTTTAATCCAGATTTATTGTGTGTTCTGATGCTTGCTTTTAGAAGAATTTATTTTTTTATAGGGAGTCTATAGCCCATACAGGATGATTATATTTTTAGGAGCTTTTCTTATTGATTATAATTGGTTGACAACTGGACAGTGTTTTATATTTTAAAAGTCTGGTCATCTTGATATAATAGTTAATAAGCTTTATGATTTTTCTGCTGACTTCACTATTTAAAAGCCATTGTCTCTGTTCTTAGGTGACTTGCTTCTTGAGGAATTCTTAGATATAATTTTTAAAATTGGCTATTCCTTTTTGAAACCTGTTACCCTCTACTCAGCCTGTATACATATATATATATGTATATATATAGTGTTTTATATATATATACATACATACATATTGTATAATGTTTATAATTTTATTTATTTATGTGTGTGTAAATATACAGACTTATTATTGCCTTGATATGACTTATTTGAAAGGTAGAGAATGTGATATGTGTATGACTAGCTTCGTACATCTTTTAATTGTTTCAGTTACAAGATTTAATAGTGGGTATTTTGCTTTCTAAGACACACAAATGATGATGTCAGTGTTCTTTTGTAAGTAACGTATTTTCTCCTTGTTATAGGTCCTTTTATTCTGCATCACAGCTGCCATGTACATGTTCTTTTTCAGGTATGTTCTGTTATACCTATTTATTTTAATAGAAAAAAATACTCTTCCTTTGTAATTTTTAAATCAACCATGTAACTAAGTGTTATCTAAATTATTATGCCCCACAAGTGACATGAATTTTTGTTTGCTTTGTTTTATTTTCTAGAGTGGTTAGAGATAAGTCACTGCTCCTTAGTGAATAGAGAAAGAGAGAGAAGGAAGATGTGATTTTTCATATTATGCTTATAAGTTCATCTTAGAAAGCTGAATATGTAAATTAATAGTCCTCAGATCTTAAGGTGAATTTCTGTTTTTTGTAGACCTGATTTTAGATATTCTTCTCTTACCTTATAAAACAATCAACATTTTAAATTTAAATGAGAAAAAAAGTGATGGTAAGGCTTAATTTAAGTCTTTTATGAACAGAAGCTAGCATACTAATCACTGTCTGTAAAATATTAAGTTAGTCCATTATGTCAGAGTTGCATTTTTCATTGGTACTGAGACTGAGGAATGTGGGGGAGTGTTAGGATGGCTCAGAATTTTAATGCCAGTAAAAATGGGGCCTGTCATTGTCATACAAACACAACAGTATGGGAGTTGTATTTTTGATTAGGAAGAGCCCACTCCTTCATTATCGTCATTTTCTGTAATACCAGTAATTCCTATTTGTTTCACTCTTATTACACTCATTTGAATAGACTCTTTCTTGATTTTTCTGGATGTAGGCAGAATTCAATCCTAGGCTTTTAAAATTAAAATTTGAACTTGATTGACAAAGACAGTTATGGATTTTAGTAAGATATATTTTGTAGATATCTTTATCTGTTTTTGTTTAACCTAAATAAGGCAATTCAACCATAGCAGAATGTTTAAACAACTAATTTCCTGTCAGAACATTCTAATAAATACTTGATAAGCACAATGATATAATTGGAACTTCCTTTAACTATGAAAAATGTTATATGCAAATATAAAATGATGATGGTGCTGTAATTTTTCTTGTAAAGGACAGAGAAGCTGTTAGAAGGAAAAAAATGGATGAAGTTTTTAAGGTGGGAAGGACGTATTCATGATGGAGTGCATAGTATTCTGTGTCAGTTATTAGCGACTGAAAAATCGTTGCAGCTATCTGGGGGTCTTTGTGAAATTGTATGACCTACCATTTTTAATATACTTTCAAATACACCTTACAACTCCTGTAGTCCCTTTTGTATATTCTAGCAATTTAGGGTTGTGGTAGGGGAGTTAAGAACAATGACTCTTTCATTTCATCAATTTCCAAAGATTTCTTACTTGCATTCAGACACATTATTATGACAGTATTGCAAAAAGTTCAAGGATTTCTCTTTATGTTGTCTAATCTGAAGATAAAGCATACCTAGTGGGAGAAATGTAAAAAAAAAAGGTAAAAACTTAGAAACATATCTTTTGTTGGCATGCCCAGGAGGAAAGAACAGTATCAAATAAATTTTTTTTGTGTGTGAAAATTCCTAACAGACCAGGTAGTTAAGTGAAACAGTCCTTCCCAATATAGCACTTATAGCATATTTGATCAACATTTAGCATTTCTTAGACATCAGAAGTTTTTGAGGTTTAAAAAACAAATTGTCTTGAATATAGTGATAATGCCCAATGTTAGGCATGGTCCTAGGATATTATACTTTGAAAACTGCTGCCATCAAACTAGTATTTTTGGTGTAGAAAGAAAATCAACCCTATAAATATGTATTTTGGTGCAGAGCTACGGAACCTTTTCCTGTTTCAGTCACAGAGTCTAGGTTAAAAACAACAATTTAAAATACTTTCCAGAAGGCTCAATACAAGGTTTTAGTGCCAAGATAAACATTTTCAATTTTCTGAGGAAAGGGGTTGTTTTTCTCCAAAAAGAAGCACTATCACCAAATTCCTAGTGTTCTTGGCAGAAGTTAGTTTGAATAACTCAACAAAAGAGGTTTGGTAAATGGTAAAATAAAACCATTTATAAAGTACTGCAACCAAAGAAAACAATGTTATATGTTTGTCTGAACTCTAGCAAGTGTTTTGAATGAACAAGAGCAGTTAGCAAGACTAATTCCATTAGAATATTTTATTTTTAAAATTCAACTTTATTTTAAATATATTGTAGATATTTGAGGACACATTTATTCCATTTATTAACAATTATTTTAATTCTAATTGCATAAAATTAGATCAGTAAATATCAAATGATATTGTCCCTATGACTCCATTTATAGTAACCTTTTTTAAGAAGAGGATAAAGGAAACATTTTATGTTAGAAATGTCAACTTGTGTTTTTATCCTAACCCATAAATCGGAAAAAGGGAAATGAGAACCACCTTTCAATAGAGAGAAAAAGTGCCAATTTTATTTTTTTTAAAGAAGGCACTTGAGGAAGTAGTTCCTTAAGTATTTTCTTATGTTCAGAGTATTGAAACCATGGTTATTAAAATGTGTAATGAAAATGTCTTACTTTTACATAGCTCTTAATAGTTATTTTATAGGTATAGTTCTTTTCACATACATTATCTCATACATGGTGATGTTGATTTTTAATCTGTATGCCAAAAATATGGCTTATATTCAAATGGAATCCTGGGAACACTTCAGAGACTTGGGTGGAGAAAAGGTAATATGTGAAGAGAAAGTTTTTTTCCAGTTTTTTGTTCTAGTTCTTAGCCAGCTGGCCATCTGGCCATCTAGCCATCCAGCTGTCTATTGATATAAATTGGGGTACAATATTTTGAAGAGTGTTGTTTTGAAAGAAAAAGGCTCTCTGTTCAACCCCAGTGGGCACTCTTCATAATGGTTCTGCCTCCTTTGTTTGAGCATTTTATTATTTTGTATGTTATTGTCATAGCTTTGCCTTAGGGCATGTCTGTCACTATCAGTTCAGGCCAAGCAGGAGTCATAGTTGAAATGTTGATAGAATATTTTGTCTAATGCATCTCTTTAAAACATTTCTTTACTTCCAAGTGTGTATTTATGGGTAAAGCAACCTAAGTTTTTTTTTTAAAGTAAAAGGATTCATCATAATTATTGATTCAGGCTTGCTTAGGATCTTCTCAACAGTCATGTGGAGAAAAGAAATGAGTTTCTTTTGAACCACCAGCTCTTTTTTGTTTTAATTGAGAAGCAAAGGAAAGAATCAACACTAACACAGACACTCCAACAAAACTGTTACACTTAATCCTGCTCACAAAAAAAACAATGAAACATGCAACCCTTTTAAACATTATTTTATTGGTTTTATTTTCAGCATTAGTGATCTGTGTATGTAGAACACTAATATTTTAGAAAAATGAAATAATTGAGCTTCATTTTTCTCTAATTTAAAATAGTATCATAAAGTGTATTATGACAACTTTGATCCCATCCTAGTGAGTGCCTAGCTAGAAATTCTTTCCTCCTGCCTGTGCAAAGGCAGCAAACAGTTTGTTTAAACATGTAGATTGAAAGGCTCAGACTTGTCATAGTAGATAATCTACAGACTATATATGACTGATTCACAATAGACTTACCTTAATCTGCCATAAACATTGGAAAGCATTGGATTTTTAGTTAGAAACCAGTGCAAATTAAAGTTTATTGTAGTTGTGTTTTATACATATATATATATATTTTAATACATATTTAGAAACAGTATTGATGACTGCTATTCCATGAATTTGTGCTATTCTGTGAAGGCAAAAATAATAAACTATTTCATTAGTCTCTACATATGGATGTAGTGTTGTTGTTGTTGTTTTAATTTATGAAAACAACACTATTTATTGGCTAGACAACTTATAGTTCTTGAGTGAAAGACATTTATGATTGTCCTTGAATCTGTTTACATGAACTTAGTATCTTTGAAATAACAAAAAGTAAAGAACTTTTGATCTGGGTCTTTCAACCATTTACTCACTTTTAAAAAATCCTTTAAATATCAGTTAGGTTCTATTTTTTAAAGTATTGCCTAAAACTACACAAAAGTCGAGTCTAGAAAATTATATATGGCATTTCGGGCTTCCCTGGTGGCGCAGTGGTTGAGAGTCCGCCTGCCGATGCAGGAGACGCGGGTTCGTGCCCTGGTCCGGGGGGATCCCACATGCCGCGGAGCGGCTAAGCCCGTGAGCCATGGCCGCTGAGCCTGTGCGTCCGGAGCCTGTGCTCCGCAACGGGAGAGGCCACAACAGTGAGAGGCCCGCATACCGCAAAAAAAAAAAAAAAAAAAAAAAAAAAAAAAAAAAAAAAAAAAAAAATGCTTAGAAAATTATATATGGCATTTGGAGTTTACAAGTTTTCTTCAGGTTTGGGAGAGTGTGCCCTAAATAATTAGATTTTTTAGTTCAAGGAGATTACTTCCAGCAATGCAGAGAATGAATTAGGTGTTTGGAGGGGGCATAATAACAGGTAATGGGAGGACAGTGCTGCAGTTGTTCAGGAGAGAAATGGTGAGGACAATACTGAGGGTTATGGTAATGACATGATGAAGAGTTGATTTATCTAAGACAGGAGGATTGCTGCTTGGATGAGGAAGAGCAAAACACTAGAAGGTGAGCAAATTAGAAAATGTGTGGAAATTATATACAGGTTTAGCAAATACTGAGATTGAGTTGCTTTTAGGACGTTCACATAGAGAAATACAGATATCATTTGTATATTTGAAGTTCAGGAGATAAATAGTGGCTATTCTTGATTGTCACACTAGCAATTTGATGTTGGACAAATTATACAACTTCTCTATACCTCAGCTTCTTCATTATTAAGTGTAAATTGCTATATGGACCTCATAGGTAGGATTGTGAGAATTACATAAGAAGCAACATCTTTCCAACTTTTTTGGATGTCACCCAAAATAAGAACTACCTTTATTTTTTCTGACCACGCCATGTGGCGTGCAGGATCTTAGTTCCCTGACCAGGGATCAAACCCACGCCACCTGCATTGGAAGCATGGAGTCTTAACCACTGGACTGCCAGGAAAGTCCCAGAACTACCTTTTATATTGTGACTATTCATGCAGACCCATAAATTTGCCAGAATAGTATGTAACCTTGCTACGTGTAATAAATACATTTGGATATTTTCTATTCTAATTTATTTCATTTATTTAAAAAGCTGTTTTGGGCTTCCCTGGTGGTGCAGTGGTTGAGTCTGCCTGCCAATGCAGGGGACATGGGTTCGAGCCCTGGTCCGGGGAAAATCCCACATGCTGCGGAGCAACTAAGCCTGTGCGCAACAACTACTGAGCCCGTGCTCTAGAGCCCGTGAGCCACAACTACTGAGCCCATGTGCCACAACTACTGAAGCCCGCCCGCCTAGAGCCCGTGCTCCACAGCAGGAGAAGCCACCGCAATGAGAAGCCCGCGCACCGCAACAAAGACCCACCGCAGCCAAATTTTTAAAAAATGTATTAAAAAGCTGTTTCGACCCACTAATGGATAACAACCAGCCATGTGAAAAACTACTGGACTAATACATGTGAGCACCTAGCAAGGTGATTGTTACCTTAGCAAAAAAATAGAGTTGCTAGTAGTGATTGTTGTTTTTAAACTAGGAAAGAAAGTTAATTAAAATAGAGAACTTGAGGAATGAAATTATATTTAGTGTTAATGCCATAGACATATGCAGTAAGGTAAGGGTTAAGAGCTGTTTCTTTGCTCTAGCAACCTGGTGATCAGTGGTGACCTCCTAGAGAAACTTCTGTAGTTGAGTTGGGATAGTAGATTGAGAAATAAATGTGACATGTTGTATACTTTAAAATACAATTATATTTTTCAATTATTTCTTAATAAACGTGGGGAAATATTTTTAAATAAATAAAAGAAAATAAAAAAGTGTGAGATGTGGAAGTAGAATGAGTATAATAAACTCAAAAAGTTTGAGAGGAGAAAGATAGGGCAAGTTGTTATAGGATTAAGGATTTTCCTTTTGTATTCCTTCTTTTCTTTGTTTATTTACTTATTTAGACAAGAGAGACTAAGTGGTTAAGAGAAGGTTGCACAAGCCAGAGAGATTGACAAGTTGGGGAATGGGAAAGAAAAGAGAAATGGTCTAAGATTCAGTCCAAAATGTCTGCATGCATGGCTAGATTGTTAAACCTACTTATCTGGAAGAGATCATGATAAAGGATTAGGAGGAAATTGAAGCTTTGTTTGAAAGCCTTGGACACACAGTTTAAGTGAAAGAGGACTGGTATATAGAAAAGGTAGGAAGTAGAAAAATCTAATGCCTTTGGCTTCCTAAATTCATTGTCATTCTTAAAAGGTGAGTTTTTAATGAGTCGACATGGGCTTGTGAAAGCAATGTTCCTCAGAAAATCTATGCAGGTGGAACAAGGTACTAATGTAGTTGGCACCCAAAACCAGTCATACTAAAAAATGCAATATCTGTCCTATGTAAAGAGAATGTTAGGACTGTTGCTTTCTTCAAAGCAAGTAGAAAAGGTGAGAAAACATAGGTTCATAAATGTTGTGAATCACTTCCTCCAAGAATGCGAGGCTTATTACCAGGTCACATGACTGTAATGCAAGTTTCTTTTTGAGGGGAGAACATTATTCCGCCCGTTGGGTGAATGTTCTCCACCTATGGATGAAAGTTGTGGCAAGTCTGTTTTCACTTTTTGCCTTGCTAGCCTTTGAGGTACTTGGGCTCAGATGAAGAAATGGCTCCAAAATTTTTAACATATATAAACGTTTATTGATTTTAGTAGAAGGCAAAGGGAAATATTGTATGGAGAAATGGTATGAACTTAAAATGCAACTACTAAAGTAAGAACTTAATGGGACACATCATGTCAGAAGTGGTCAGCTGCCTTTCAAAAACTTGTTGCAGTTTTATTTTCATGAATAACAATGACATTTATTACTGATCATAGAAAGCTCTTAGACTGGACTTTTGCTAATAAAAACGCTCAGATTGGAAGCAGTTAAGTTTAATTCCTTGTTTTACTAGTTATGAGGAATGCTATAATTCAGTGTTTTCTTCATGCCTGACTCTTTGTTTCCATTATTTTCTACTGTTGGAGTTTTCCTAGAGCTAATCAAGGGGCACTCTAGGGTAGCAGAGTTGGTTAAAAGCATGCACTCTTGAGCCAGACTGTTGGTTCAAACCCTTTCCATCTAACTTCTTTGTGATATTGGGTCAGGTGCTCAGCCTCTCTGTGCCTCAGGTTTCTCATCTTAAAGTGGGGATAATAAGTACTCACCTTATGGGATTACTGTGAGTATTAAATGACTGCCACATTGTAAACTCTCAATAAAATTAGTTGTTTTTATTATTTAACTCTGAGCTGTAAAGGTCACATATTGTTTGATTCCATTTATATGAAATGTCCAGAACAGGCAAATCCATAGAGATAGAAAGTAGATTTGTGTTGCCTGTGGCTAGGAGACTTTTGGGGAATGGGGAATGACTACTAATTGTTTTTTTTTTTTTTTTTTTAACGGTGATGAAAATGTTCAAAAAGTAATTATGACGATGGCTACACAGGCCTGTGAATATATTAAAAGTCATTAAATGATACTTTAAATAGTGAGTTGTATGTGAATTATATCAATTAAGCTGTTATAAAAATCTGATCTGGAAATAGATCTTTATTGCACAGCGGCATGGTGTTTCTGTGTTATCACCACTTAACATTCCTCTGGTTGTCACATCTCAGGGATGCTACTGTGTTTTTGTGGGCACATAGGCATTTCTTGAGAAAGAACCCCAGGAAACTTAACTTCTTCTCAAGTGTATTTGAAGGAGGAGTGTTCCCATGGAGAATGACAGACAAGTGCACCACAAAGCTTGCCAGCTTTCTTTCCAGAATTGTCAGAACTGCCGTTTAAAATATGCATACTCTTAGTTCTGAGACACTGCACTTTAGAATTAGAAGGGAAGTAACGAGGAAGCTTACAATAGATGCCACAAGTTTATATGAGATTGTTATTACAACATTGTCCTAATAAGATGGAAATTTGTCTTTGATACTTATGAGTCAGGGTGTTTTTTACTAGGTAATAATATTTGAAAAGTACAGTTTAAAAAAAGTTTTATAGGACTGCCAACAAAGACTAATTTCAGAAATATCTGCTGACATCGTATAATATCCAATGTCCTTATTAGGTGGAGAAAAACAAGATTGAAAAATGTAGATAAATTTATTTATCTGAAATGTTTAGGCTTTCAGTGAATATATTCTCAAGTATCAGTCTAATGCATTACTGCTGATCAAACTGAAAAGTCATCAATTGCCATTTAAAGACTGTGATCATCAGAATGCCTTTTAAATATCTATGAAGCCCACTGCTAATACAGTCTAATTGAGTTTGAATGGAAATTAAATTTACAGTCTTTGGAAATATAAATTATCAGTTCACAACCTGATTACTATATTTTGAGTATGTATTTTGTAGATTGTATTTGATTATATAGTGATATTGATTATATTTTGAAGAAGAATTTTGCTGTATTTTCTGTTTATTTTGGGGGAGGTGTTTCAAAATCACTGTCCTTGTCATGGAAATTTATTGAAATGAATCAAAGGACATAGAAGGAAATATTAATATTCATGTAATACATCATATTTTTCCTTTTCCATGATCTAATCTAGATTTTTTTTCAAAAAATCACAGATAGCAAAAATTGGAAATATTTGGATTTATTCCAATCTGTATCCTTAAAACTTCAAATAAAATATCCATGTATGAAGCTTACTTTTCATGCTGTACTGTTTCAGTGACAGCTTACTAGAAGAGGAAGTATATCACAGCTGCCCTGAGCTGAAATTCACAGGAAAACAATATTTTTCCACCATTATCAATTTTCAGCACAGATTCTGTTTCTAATGTGTGACTGAGTCACTGAACCAGGAAGGTGTTTACCTGCAAGGTGAACTAGTCTAAATGGGAGATGCTTTTAAGTTCTAAAATTTCAGCTGGAGTCTTCCCTAGAGGAAGGAAAAAGTGGGTCTCCTCCCTTTTTTATATTCTCTTGTCAGTCACAAAGCCTCTTTGTACTGGTGGGGCCTTGATGGTGACTGAGTGCTGGCTGTTTGTCATGTTTCTGTCATCCTAAAATAAAAGAAGAACATAGTTTTGGGTTCTCATGCCTTAGAGAATAAGTTGCTTGCGGCAGCCCAGGACCTCTGAATCCAAGCTGCCCTGGAATGCTTCTGAAGAGATTTGTTCACTGAAATGGAGTATGTAATTCTTATGGTTTTGAGTTCGTTGGGCATGTTCAGAAGAATGATATTCAGAATTAGATGATGGAGAGCAGTTGAGCTCATCACGTTGACTTCTTCTATCACAAAAACATCAAGCTCTAATATTAGCACAGTTGCTATCCTGACTTCTGTTTCTTGCTTGAGTGTTAAAAAATGCTTTTGGAATTGGATAATTCCCAATCCTGATATTTTGGACAAACCTTCCTTGCAGGGTGTCATTATAGGATATTTTCAGGGATTCTTATGAAAGATGAGACTCTCCTCACCTCATCTTGTAAAATCACCAGCAACTTCTACTGGTATGAAACATGTAGGGAGATTTATTACAGCAGGCCAACCAAATTGAAATTACTTGAGTCCTGAGAATTTAAAGATCATTTAAGTTTTTGATCACTTTATTGAAGTTATTATCTATTTCTTTTGGATTTTAGCTTACATCTCTCATAGTCTTTTATTACATTTTAATGATTAGAAGAACTGTGTGAATGAAGGTGATGTGGACTGATGTGGCTTTCATCTTGAAAGAATATAGGCCTTAAAAAATTGTATTACTTTTTTCGTTATTTGGAAAAGCAGAAATATTATCTATAAGGATGAAAAAGAACGGTTTTGTTATCAAATGAAATATTTCTTTTTACCGATTCCGAAGTATGCACTTGTTAATGTTCAAGACATATGGACTGTTACAAACGTAAATGTCTGATGTAAGGGCTCTAAAGGAGTTCTCAGACTTTAGTGTGCATACAGATCATTTGGGGAATCTTATTAAAAATGCAGATTATGATTCAGTAGGTCTGGGCGGGATGTTAGCTTCCGCATTTCTCGGTTCCCTGGTGATGCCAGGGCTGCTGGACCTGGGGTCACACTCTCAATAGCAAAGCTGTGAGTCACATCAAGAAATAAATGATAAAAATTTCCTTAAAACCTGTAACTAAAAAAAAAAAAATCCAGAGAATTTAATCCCCCTGCCTCAAGATCTTGCTAACCAATTCTAGTAGGTTCACAGCATGAAGAGTCAAGACACTTTCCCCGAATATCCCAAATCTCTAATAAAAAGGAATGGGCTCACCCTAAAGGCCTTTTCTCAGTTGAAATAGAAAACATCTATTCACAGAATCACTTTAGATGCTTAAAGATTATTAGGTCTCCTTTTCTCCATCCCCCCCCCTTTTTTTTTAGATATTGGGGGTAGGAGTTTATTAATTTTATTTTATTATTTTGGCTGTGTTGGGTCTTGGTTTCTGTGCAAAGGCTTTCTCTAGTTGCGGCCAGCGGGGACCACTCTTCATCGCGGTGCGCAGGCCTCTCACTATCGCGGCTTCTCTTGTTGCGGAGCACAGGCTCCAGACGCGCAGGCTCAGTATTTGTGGCTCACGGGCCCAGCCGCTCCGCGGCATGTGGGATCTTCTCGGACCCGGGCACGAACCCGCGACCCCTGCATCAGCAGGCGGACTCTCAACCACTGCGCCACCAGGGAAGCCCCTTTTCTCCCTTTTAACTTTATTAGCATCAATTTCTTTCAGAATTTTAAGATGTAGTTTACTTTTTTACCCCAATTTTAACTGCGCATTATCTATGTAAGGTAAAAATGATGAGTCTGTTATTCAATAGGTGAATGGATGAGCGACTTTTCTGATCTAAAAGTTAGCAAGTCTCCTCTTTTTAAAAATAATTTGTTAATTGTACAAGTAATACACTGCTGAGTTCTTTCAAAAAATTCAAATAACATCAAAATGTATATAGTAAAAAGTGAAAGTTCTTTCCCCCTTTATCCAACTCCCTCTTCCTGCTTCTTTTTTCATTCAAAACTATCTTGACATTTTGGCATATATCCTTCCAGAAGTTTTTCTATGCATATCTATGTACCTATGTCTATATTTATTTTTTACAGTAGGATCACATATTATGTATTTTCTGCAGTACTTCTCTATTTAATAATGTATCTTAGGGTTCTGTCTATATGTCATTATATATGAATCTACCTCATTGTTTTTAGGTGCTGCAAAAAATTATAAATCTATAAGTAATACTTGAAGCCCTATTAACGTTTATACTGTTTGCAGTTTTTCACTATTACAAACTGTACAACTGTGAACATTCTTTTAAAAATATCTTTGTGTGCATGTTCCATTGTTTCCGTAGGCTGGATAGTTACCTACAAATGGATTCTCTGGGTCAGATATACTGGACGTATGTAATTTTGATAAATACTGCCAGATAGTCCTCCATAAAAGGCACTACCAATCTACTTTCCCTCCGAGAGTGCTTGTTGACTCCCAATCTTAGTTCATGTCAGTGATTTTTACCTAGTCAATCAAATAATCTAAAAGGTAATGCCTCATTTTTGCCTTACTTTGTATTTCCCTGATGACTAGTGATGTGGAACGTCTTTTCATTGGTTTATTAGTCGTTTTGATTTCATGCCCTCCACCCATTATTTATTTTTTAATTTTTTGCACTGATTTATAGGAGCTATATGCTCCTATAAATTTATATGCTATTAATATTTATTTTTTCCTGTTATAGTGTTGTGTCAGTCAGCAGTTATGTAAACAACAACCATAAAATTGTAGTGGCATATAACAAACAAGTTGGCTGGGTCAGCTCTGTGACCCATTGCAGGTCTGTGAGTCAGTTAAGGCAGTTCTGCTTTGCATGTATTCATACTGATGTCCAAGCTGAGGAGACAAAAGCTATTTAGGGTAAGCTGTCCTCATGGCAATGGCATGAGATTTGTTTTTTACTAACAGCATCTCCAAGATACTCATACATGTGTACTTTAAGTACTTCATTTCACCCTAGCACAGACATCTGCTCATTTACCAAGGCATTTTGTTTGAGTTAGAGTTCCCCAGCTGGGATTCTGAGTTGTTTTTGTTGTATAAATCATACTTAAAAGGTATTGTCTTTCCAAAACAGTAAACTCAGTTTCCATGGAAAAAAACTTTTTTCCATTTTGGTTTATGTAATATGTAGGTCATTTACATAATTACATTAACAAATACAAATGACATAAACACATTTGGGGATAAGCACAGCTGATTCTTGGCAAGCATGTAACTCAACTAGTGTGAACTGATGTATGTGGTCAAATTTAGTAGTGGTGTTTTATCTTCCAGCAGTCAATGTGAATGTTAGAACGTTTTACAGAGAAAATAGAGAATCTAAGATAAATTTATCTTATTAAATGTAATCTCTTAAATGGAGATTGCATAAGAGAATTTTTACTGTAAAGAGCACATTAAAAATATTTACTAACATCTTTTGTCTCTGCAGTATCATCATCAACTGTCCTGTTTTCCATTCTTTGAGGATTTTTTTCAATGCCTTAAAGTCCTCAAGATTTGGTTTCTACTTTTAAAAAAATTGGGTTTTTTTTTTGCTTTTTATTTATCCTAGTAGAGCCAAACTTCAGAGTCATACTTTAATGATAGGAACCAGTTTATATATTTTACATATATCTTGATGCTTATTTATTCTAGCCTAAAATTAACTGAGGTTCAAGAATTCATGGTATATATGCTGATTCAGTGTTATTTTCAGTGAGTTTAATATGTTGCAAAGTTTCATAAAAGTATTTTCCTTTCAGGTGAATAATACCAAGACTTAATGTTTCAGAGGATCATAGATTTTTAGAGTGGGGAGCAAGTTAGAGATTATGTACCACAACATTGTCACTTTTCTGGTGAGGAAATGAAATAAATCTCTGAGGATTTTTGTGATTTGTCTTAGCTCATTCAGTGGTTAGAAACTGAGGTAGAAGTAGAATTTTGAATAATTTACTTTAAATACCGTAAGTTATTTCAAAACAGTCGAATATTTTGAAATTTATGTGAAGAACATAGCAAAAGATTCCGTTATTTTTGTACTCTTAAATACAAAGACTCAGGTTTTTCTTTTGTTTGTTTGTTTTGTACTCTTAAATACTACAGTGTGATGGAAAGCCTTTTTGAGAGAGAAATTAAACAGAAAGACCTAGAAATTAAGGAAGTTAGAAGTTTGTTCAAAATTTTGTTAATGGATATTTTGGGTTTTATGTATGAAATAGTTTTAACTATGTGAGAAATACTATCTCATGGGATTATTCATCTTTCTATTTAAAATTATAAATATTTCTGATTGCTGCTATTAGGGATCTTTGGAATTCCCTTCTTGTGACTAGATTTTAAACCAGAAAGGAGGTTAAAAGCTACTTTGTTGTCAGATGGCTATGCTTTCTGTCTCTATGTTTCAATCTCTTTCTCTCTCCCTCTCTTCCTCTCCTCCCCCCCTCTTCTCCACCCTGTTTCTTTTCTTATCTTTATGGTTTTGTTTTGTTTTCTGCTTTTTTTGTTTTAATACAGAATGTCAAGGAAATAACTAGTGTTGCACTATGGCACTTAACATTAAATATTCATCATATTAAGTGTGACAAATGTGTGTATACCTAGTATTTTAGAACAGAATTAAATTTATGTAACTACTTCCTAATATATTATTAATAATTTCTTAAGAGGAAGAAACTACATTAGCATATATTTATAATCATCTCTGATCTTTTATCGTGAATTGATCACTGCTTCCTTTATGAAACATAAACAGATATGTATTAAAGCTTTATTTGAACAGCTGTTTGTATATTTTAAGGATTTCAGTTATTTTAATTTCTGCAGTGTATTTCCAGGCTTAAGCTCACTGGATATAGTCAATTGTCATTTAAATTCAATCTTCTAAATTTAAGGTATATTAATTTCATGTAGGAAATCAGAAACATCTTAAATTTTATTCTGTGTTTATTACCTTTGGGAATGTTGTTTTATTTCTAGTATTGAAGTTCATTTTGTTGGAAAAAATAGGCTAGGTTTCCAAAGAGGTTTCTAAAAGGGGGTTGTTATTTTTTAAAGCTGTGAAGTATTTGAAATTTCATAAGATGAGTCTGAAACTATGTTATAGAATATAGGTTTAACATTCTTATTTTTCAAATCAAATTGGCCACAGTAATAATAAGCTACAATTGAAATATGAAACTCTGACATAAAGCAGAAATTGGAATGTTACGAACAGCTGTTGTCATAAAAGAGATCGACTAGAATTTTACTGTGTGTCTAAAACATTATCTTCCCACAAGTCTCCTTTCTTAGCTTGCTGAATATGAGTTCTGATTCTGCTCTGCTTAATCTCATTCCAGCAGTCAAATATTATTTCTTCTTGTTCCATACATGAATTAGATATTAGGGTGATCATATGTACCTTGTATAGGTTCTGTTTTGTCTAAAAGTGTTCTTTCCAAATCATAATTCCTTTGGACTTAACTGTTTTTACTGGTTAGTAATATCCAGATCTGCTCCAAATCTTGACCTCTTGCCCTATTTCTAACCCTACAAAGCTAACTGTGTTCCCTATTCTTGGCTGTTGAACCTTTTGTTTAGATTCAGCATATCTCTTCTTTCCAGCATCTTCTTCCCACTTTGTTCACCTGTCAGTTATGTCTTCTCTGTAAGGGGTCAGTTACAAAGTGAGAATGATAAAACAGACCACATTTTGGGCACATCACACTTGCTTTCAGCACCCAATTTTATTTGGAGCATAAAGTAATTAAAAAAATGTTAATGTACCCTAAGTTGAACCTGTCTATATTCTCACATATTTGTAATACTTTTCTGTAGGAAATACAGTGCAGAAAGTCAGATTTCTGGGTATGTAGCATAATTAGGAAAAGTTTAAAATTCTTATGGGAAGAGCTAACAACACACAGTAGTGAGAGAGATGAATATGATGAATCTGAGGAAGAGATATTTATCTAGATTTTATCAGCTTTGAAGGAGTCATTTATTAAGAATTTTACATGTAAGTTGCATAAGCTTGTATGACTTAAAAAATCCACCATACTGGGGAATTAGCTGAGAGTCCAGTGGTTAGGACTCTCACTGTCAGGGACCCAGGTTCCATCCCTGGTCGGGGTACTAAGATCCTGCAAGCCCCATGACGTGGCTCAAAAAAAAAAAAAAAAATTGCACCATACTAGTCTGTGTCTCTCATAGCTTCAGAGCCAGTTTGCCCCTATCTTGTAGTTGAAAAGGTCTGTGGATAGTGGGGCTTTGATGAAAAATTAAATAATTATAGCTAGCTAATATTTACTTAGTGCTTACTGTGTACCAGGCACTGCACTAAGTGCTTTATAAACAGTTTTGGGTTAATCCTCACCACTACTCGCTACCCACTAGGGTAAGTACTGATATTTTCTCCCTTTTACATGGGAGGAAACTGAGACTGTGAGAGGTTAAGTAACTTGCCAATGATTGTATCAGTAGAAGTAAATAGCTTGGATTTGAATTGGGGTCTCTCTAACCTCAGAGTCTATTCTCTTCATTTCTCAGTCCACCTGACTTGACCAGTACTTCCCCATCTTTTTGGCATCATGCCATACATAGAAAATGTTAGTGCGTGTCTTTACAGCATAGTGGGGAAAACGACTGAGGCTGCCTACAGCCGCAGGTCCTGGGCACCCCAGAGGTCTCCCCTGCACCCCCGTGATGTGTAAAGTCAGAGTAAGGAGGGAATTAGCACTTAGTTGTATCGTTCAGTCGTTTGCGGCAGGCACACCTATTGGGAAGCACTGTTCTACACTCCTGGTGCCTCACTGGGAAGTGAGGGTGAGAGGTAAGTGACCTTTTCCCTGAGATCACAGTGCCTCCATCTCCCCATCATCACAGGCCCAGTAGTGGGAGCTTGGATTGGTGATGTGTTTGAACAGTTCTGTGAAGTTACTCTTTCTCTTTTATTTTTCTATCTGCTGTAGTAATAACATAGTTGATGGTTGGATTTTTTCATTTAGGAAATATTTATTATTGAGTATTTACAGTGTGCAGTGCTGTGTGCTTTGGTAATTAAAAAGATTCACAGTCTGCTGGAGGAAATATTTCTAGTCTGGACGTTTGTGTCCCCCGCCCCCTGCCAACCAAATTCATATGTTAGAATCCTAACCTCCTAGGTGATGGTATTAGGCGGTGGGGCCTTTGGGAAGTGATTAGGTTATAAGGGCAGAGCCCTCATGAATGGGATTAGTGTCCTTATAAAAGAGGCCCAAGAGCGATCCTTTGTTCCTTCTGCCTTGTGAAGACCCAGCAAGAGGGCACAATCTATGAACAGGAAGCAAGCCCTCACCAGACACCCAATCTGCTGGCGCCTTGATCTTGGACTTTTCAGCCTTCAGAACTTTTGAGAAATAAATTTCTGTTGTTTATAAGTTACCTAATCTATGACATTTTGTTAAAGTACCTTGAACAGACTAAGACATTATACATAAATTACCTTAATATGGCATGTGAAGTGTCAAAACATAATGGCATGAACCAAGTGCAACAAACAGGAAGGGTACTGTGATTAGTTTTAACTAGGAAGTGTAGCGAGTGTTCCTCTAACAAGTAACATCTTATCAAAGTGTTGAAAGATTAATAAAATGTAAACACAGGAGGTCAAGAGGTTGGTGATGAGGACAATAATGCAAATATAGTTGATAGTATCAGCAAAATCTTAGAACTTGGAACGCTTATAACTAGTTTTACATGTTAGAAAGAAAGGAAGGGAGAAGGGGAGAAAGGGAAGGAGAGGGAAAAAGAACCCTTCCCTTTGGTACCTTATTTCTTTATTCCTCTTTCCAGCCAAATTTCTCAAATAAATTATCCACATTTGCTGTTTGGCCTTGTTATGTGCCACTGTAATCTTATTTTCCTCTGAAATTGATCTCCCTGAGATCATCAAAGACAACCTGTAACTAAACCTAATGGACACTTTATGTTCTTATCTTACAAGGTCTCTCACCTACTTATGAAATTGTTGCCCGCTTTTTATCTCTTAAAACACTCTTTTCCTTAGTTTCCATGAAGTCATGTTCTCTTGATACTTTTTCTACTGTCTAGTCACTCCTTCGTCTCCTTTTCACTCTTCTCTTTTAAAACTGTATATTGTCTTAAGTATTTATATATTCAATATTTTTTTCTAGGACTTCAGCTTTTCTTACTTTTTATATTCTCTGTGAGTAATCTTATATATTTGTATGGCTTCAGTGAGCATTTGTATACTGATGACCCCTAATCTAGATCTATAGCTCAGATTCCTCCTGAACTTCAGGTCCCAATATTAAACTGCTTCCTTAATTGTTTCCCTGTCCCTCAAAAAAAATTTTTCCAAAATCGAACTTACTGCCTCTGCTTCAGCCCTTTTCCTAAACCCCTTCTCCACCAAACTCTATTTTTCTTCAAGTGTGAGTGGAAATGCCACTTATTCATTTGCCTCTAGGTGGAAATTTGGCCAGCATTTCAAACTTCTCCTTGAGTATTCAATCACAGAGAATTATCTATTTTACCTCCTTAATATACCTTGAATCCCTGAGACTCTCTCAGTGCCCACTACTGGTGCTCTGCTCCATAATCGAGGCCTCTGTTGCCCTGGTTACCACAACTACCTTCTCATAGGTCTCCACACATCTACTATCTCTCCTGTACAGTTTGTTTCCCAACTATAACCAGAGAGCATCCCAATCCTATGCTTCCAGTTCAAAGCCATTCAGTGAATGTCTTGCCCTCAGAGTAAAGTTCTAAACTCTTTCAGATAATTTATAAGATCTTTATAAAGGTCCATTTAGGGAACTAGGAATGAAGGAATTGGAGTCTATTTTTTAGATTTGAATACCACTTACTAACTGTGTGATCTTGGACAAGTTACGTATCTTCCCTTTGCCTCAGTTCTTTGCTGTGTTAAAATGGGATTGATAATAAGACCTAGGATTATTGCTAGGTTTGAACAACTCGGTAGATAGTAATTAGAGATAAATGTTAACTCTTATTATTGTAATTGTTACCTTACCCAAATATATTATTTTTAAAAATTCAATCTTATGACATCACTTATCATCATTCACTGGTTAGAGCACAAGAATTTCTGTGACTTCAGCATATGTGGGGAGCATGTGGTAATCAGTGTTCCTTATAGACACATACTAGCAAAAAATAAATGGTTTATGTATGCTTGGTACCAAATGAGAGAGTAGACAATTGAACACCATAATAGTTCAAAAAAGGAAAAAGATATTTTATGAAAATTTGATCTGTCCTTTAAAAGGATAATCAAGGTAGTAGCAGCTGCAGCAGCTAATATTTATTGAGACCTTACTATGTGCCCAGCACTGTGTTAAACACTTTACGTGCATTATTTTCCTCAAAAGAGCTTTAAGAGATATTATTTGTAGCCCTATCTTACCGATGAGGAAATTGAGGCTTAAAAGATTAGACAACTCTATCAAATGTAGAGCTAAAATTCAAATCCAGATAGATGACAAAGAAGTTCTCCAATTATTCATGCTTTAAAATGTTTTTCTGTATTTGTCACAAGTCTTCTGAGGCAATGTACACACACACACACACAGAGTCTGTTTTTCTGTCTAATGGTATTTAAAAACAATTTAATGTTATTTTAAATGTATATAAAATATGGTATATTTATCCAGATTTTCTCATGTAGAAAGTATATTCTACAAGTAAATTATAATATCAGTGTACAGAAAGAAAAATAATACCAAGCATCAGCCTTCTGTAACATGAACGATTTGGGGAATATATAATAGGCAATGTTCAATTGCAAAAAAATTTTTTTACAGTTGTATTACCTCAGACTTTTTAAGTGAGACATTCTGAATTATGTTTTTAGGAGTTTGTGTTAATTATGTCTACCTCTATGTTGGCTCTTTGTAATATTGCAAATGTAGTAAAAGAACTAATGTCCTATTGACAATTTATAAGTTCTGTTCAGGCTTGATTTAATCTGACTCTGTAGGCTTAGTACATTTCATTGACAGTACAGTATTTGGAATAGTACTTTTGTTTGAGGATTTAAGATGTTTATATTGGGTTTTTATTTTATTTGTGACAGACTTGAAATGGTGTTACATCAAATACTATATTTTCGAACACCAAACAGGCTAGATTCTCTTGTGAGGACAGATTGGCTTTGGTTACCACTTATGTGATAATACCTTTTTTCTTTCATTTCATTGGAAAAGATTATCTAACAATTAATTGCCATTCATCTCAAATATAATTTCGTATCATGCATACCTATTGCACGGTTTACTTTTTGTTCTTTCTTTAAAAAATTTTTTAAAAGGTAACCTTGATGCTTTTTTTTTTAAATGACTTGCTCTAACAGGCCAAAACTATGAAAAATTTTCAGTTTTTGGAATGTATAATCTTTTGTCCTTCTTATTTCTTTGATAAAGAGGATATAAACTATGTTTGAAACTGTCAAGATGTAGACAATACAATTCACAAGTTAATTGAACTCTTATAAAGGGAATATGACTCACTGCTTTTCACTAATACCAGATAAAAGGAGGCTTTTTTCTTGGAAATATTAATTTGTAGTAGTTAATGTAGTTATATTCAGGGGACTTCTTCCCCATGTGCCCCACCCCACCCCATTACCTCCAGTAATAGCTTGGAAATGAAGAAGTCTCTTGGAAGAAGTCTCTTTTCCATTATTTATATCTACATCAGTAATTTCTGAACATCCATGCTGCCATTTTAGTTTGAATTACAAGTGGGGAAAAATGTAACCTTAAAGTCTTTTTTTTTTTTTTTAATTGCACCATAAAGTTAGCACAAACTTTAGAATTAGATTAATCTGGATTCACATTACACTTTAACCACTAATTGTGCAACCTTGAGCAATTTATTTAATCTCATGGAGCCTGTTACTTCATTCAATACCAATAGTCTCTCTACTGCTGATTGCGTTGAGGATTGGAGACAATGCTGGTAAGGCCCCTGTGTGTGCCTGACACATGGTAAATACTAAGTCAATTGTGGAGATTGTGCCAATTCTGTTCAGGAAGATATTTTATCTCAGTTGCGAAAAAATATCTGTTAGATTTTGGTAGTCATTGTGCTAACTGCCAAATATTTTCAGATTGCTATCAAACCCACCCTCTCCCTGCCCCCCACCTTGGGTCACATGCTAGGGGTATGCTTCACTGACCCTTGAAGCTACCTTTAACTATCTTTGGTCAAAGGAATGTGAATGAGTGTGGTGTATGTGACTTCCAGGCAGAAGCTTTAAGAGGCCCTGTGTCAGTTGCCATAGCCCTTATTTCTGTCTCACTGATTGAGGAAATATGTCAAGATGGAGCATCTGCCAGCTTGGTTTCCTGAGTGACTACAGTGAGTGTAGTCTTCTTGCTGATCTTGCATTGTGGAGTGTAAATAAATTTTTATTACATCGTGCCACTGATATTTGGGGGCTGTTCCTTAACTGTTGCAAAACCATATTCCGAATGACACAGAACTACTCAAAAATTGTTTGCAATTTTTATGTGAATAAAGCCAAATCTTTACCTATTGTAATGAAGATTTGACCTTCAGAAAACACAAATTACTTATAATAGTTTTTTTTGACTCATAATTAATCTTGAGCAACCTTGGCCTTTGAAAATAGAATATATTTATAAGAACATGGTGCTAAAAAGTCATGTTGGAATCTAGTAATTAAATTCTTAATGAGTGTGCTTATGGAGTAACATTGGAGAGGGGGAGAGGCATTGTTAGGCAGTAAAGTTTCTGGGTTTCATTGAGTGTAGAGCACCCCAGGCCTGATAATAGCTATAAAAGCTGTTTAACACCAGGAGTACCACAGATCCTGAGAGAAAGGTAAAAGAAGGTTAGAAACTGTAGATTAATGGTATTTCATAATACGTGTCTAGTTGTTGCCACTTACATTGCTGCTATGGCTTATGGTTGCCTGTCTGAGCATTTCCTTTGCATGCCATGGGGGTTGGGAGAGAAAGCAGATCAGTTGATGGGAACAGTTTGCCTACAGTTGTGAAAGTATGTACTGCTTGCTGCTAGCTGCTTATTCTTGAGCAAGTTCTTTAATCCTTTTGGTTTTGTTTTCTTACCCATAAATAATAATACCTACTGATGATGTAAGGATAATACCTACTGATGATGTAAGGATATGAGATAATGTATGTAGAATAATATATTAAATGCTTAGCTTGATGACTACAACCTAGAAGGTGCAAAAAATATTGGACTTCCTATCCCGTCTTGCTAACTGCATTTTTAAAAATTGATATATAGTTGACTTACAATGTTGTGTTAATTTCAGGTGTACAGCAAAGTGATTCAGTTATACATACATATATATCTATTGTTTTTCAGATTCTTTTCCCTTATAGGTTATTACAAAATACTGACTAGAGTTCCCTGTGCTATACAGTATGTCCTTGTTAGTTATCTATTTTATATATAGTAGGGTGTATATGTTGCATTTGTTGAGAAAGGTGATGCTGATGCATTATCAAGACCTTCCTTTTTCTAAATAATTTTAGAAAGTAATAACTATTCCTTTTCTTGTGAATAGTATCCTTTTATAAAATCCCTTTATTTTCCTTAATATCACATAAAACTCACTTACACTATGAATTTCTTGAACGGCATGAGCTCTTTATTCCAAAGACCTACTGAAGTACCCTATCAAAATGGGTCCTCATTTCCTCCTATAGTGTAGGCCCTCAATATATAGTAGATTAGATTAGATTGAATTTCTTCTTTAATTATCCAGTAGTATAATTATCATGTTCATGTTTTATATATAAACCCTGCATCTTTAATATTATATTTCTTGCACATAATGACTTACCTGTATGAATAGGTATTAGACTAGAAATCTTCTAATAAATTAAATTGTAAAAATGCTGTTTGTCTCATGCTCATCTGATAATAGAAAGTTGTTGATGAAGCAAATTTCTCTTATCAAATCCTATTTTGTTCATTGTCTTAGATTTGAAAAATTCTTGGTTCCTTGTTTAGGGCTCCCTGAATATTTTTGCCACATCAGAGAATATTCAGCTGAAATTGGAGCAGAGGTGAAAAAAAATCCCACAATTGCATATTTATCCTAATCTGTGTAAGGAGACTTTGTGTATACATTATTGATTTTGTAGAAGGGACAAAATTTATAGATTTAGTAATACATAGTTGAAATATCTTTGGTGACAAATATCAATGTAAAAAAGTTTTAAAAACAAACTCTGGTTTAGTCTTAGAAATAGTCTTTATGTTGGAATAGCCTTATAATGTTTTTCATGAATTGCATACCATATAAGAATTGGATTTCATACTGTGAATGAGTGAGGCTGTGTCATAATCAGAGTGTTGATTCTTAAGTAATTAATGCTACCCTGATTAGCATATAAAATAACAGTACATTATCCAGAATTTTGATCCATTTGAAATAACATTATAATAAAATACGAATTATCAAGTCATTGCTTTAATGACATGATAAACCTAGGATTTTGTATAACAACAGAGTAGGGAGTAGGAGTAACATAAGTATTGAAGAGTACCATTTTTTAAGATATTTGTAATGGAAAATGTATGTTCTTCCCAAGTGGACAAATCTAAGGGTTGATGAGATACTTGTTTTATGAAGCAGTCACTAACATTTACATGATAACTTTAAAGTTTACTGCAAGGACATGAAAGATTTCTTGCATCACACGCTCATGGCTTTTCTGTTAATGTCTTACAATAAGGGGAGAAAAGAAAATGCTCTGTTTTTATATTTTTAACTAGAATAATTTAAAGATAGCATGTGTTCTTTATTTTCCATTATTCTCTCTTTTTTAAAGTATGTAGTTTTTTTTCTTAAATGTGTATTTTTTTCCCTCTAACGTATTAGATTTCCATTTATTTAAACTTAATTTAATGTATTCAGTAATAGTAGCATAATGTTTGGATTCAAACTCAAGCTGAATCTTACCTTCCCTAATATTAATGATGTGTAGCTTTTTTCTCCATTTTATCCCAAAACATAAAGATTTTTACAGTTACAAGATGGCTGTGATGTTTGTCACAAATTCTCAGTTATTAGAAAAACTACAGTATTACTTAAGAATTTTACTAACATAAAATTTTCTATCACTTAGATAATACTATAAAAAGTAGCATATTAATTGTATAGGGAAAAAAGTATTATGGTATTCAACAACTGCAGTTCTTGAGAGTCCAGTTATATGGGAGGTGAGTGGACGTCTGAGTCCATATGTACTATCTGGAAAACAGCCAGTTGCAGCTAAAACATTTCTTCATAGTGTTCATTAACTTTCCATAGAGAAAGTGTTTCACACTTAGATCACCTCTTTTAGAAGGAGGAAATTTAGAGCTAGAACAAATAATATTTAATGCTCATTTTATAGACCAATAGTGAGAAACCCAGCCAGAAGCCAAGGTTTTTACTTCTACACATCTGGTCATGGTGATATTGGAATCTTGTTACTCTGATGATATGTCTTTGTTATGACTTGTGAATATTTTCTGGCCAACTCATTAAGCAGGTATGGAAACAAATTGAGAGTCAGACCAAGTTCCTATCATGCGTGAAGAATACTGTACTCTTTTCATCCTAAAAGAGAAAAACAGTTCTTTGGATGGTTTCATGGAGCCATTTTGCCATATTATACATAAATGGAGTATATTACTCTTCAGTGTTTTCTCTTCTCCTCCTCTTCTTCCAAAAAAAGAAAATGTTTCCTTTCATTTAAATGGTACTTTTTCTCATACTTATACCAAATTTTGATAAGGATCTGAAGACTTCTTGAAAATTATTGGTATGTATCATTTATAAAATATTCATGTATTCTTTAGACACATTTCACCTAGTCAACTAGCATTTTGATATAATATATAAAGAAAATGTAAGACATGTTGAGCTTTAAACCAGTTTTTAGGTGACTTGTACAGTATGCCAAATAGTCAGTAATACATTATCTCTGAGATAAAGCAGGAGCATAGGGTAATACATAGTTCATTTCATCCCCTGGGTCATAGCTCTTTATGAAACACCATACAAAAAGTATCAGTAATCACTGTATGCATAAAGAGGATTTATTTCTCATTAAGCATCTTCCCAGTTTACTCAGAGTGTTCCTTGAGATACAGAGAAAATCATTTAAGATCTTTTTATATGCATTTAATGAGGAGTAGTATCCTGAACTATCTATTGAATATATAGACTTAAAGCTAAAAGATTTTATTGAAAACCTTTCTGTTTTTGAACAAAGATTGAATCTTTTACATGACTCAGAGTAATGAAAAAGGAAATATTTATTTTGAGGATAGGCCAATTTATATATTATTGGACATAACACAGACCACCCAGGCCTGAAGCCTACTGTTTATAGTTAAAGATCTTAAATCTACATATGTTCTTGATGAGCAAGAGCTATGTTTGTTCCAAGTAGAAAGTTTTATGTCTACAAAAGGTAATAATTTCATGTTTCTCCCCCACTCTTGGGTAGTAAAATTCCATTAAGTAGATTATTTCATTTCCACAGGGGAGAAGATTTCTTTGGACTTCAGTAAGAATAACATTGCTGAACTTCATGTATCAAAGTACTAACGTTTAATATTGTTGGAAAACCCTAGAGTTATATTTGCCCTCAAAACCAATTTCTTGTGTAAATATATGTATATATGTGTGTGTATATTTGTGAATGTATATATGCACACAAAATATAGCTTAAATGTGTGAAATGTGTGAATATATATACACACACACAAAATGTAGCTGACTTGTTTTTAGTGCAGAATTTGTGGTTCGATTTGAAGCTTCATTCTCCTCTACTCAGCCATCAGATTTTAGAATTCTTCAAAGATTGGTTTTAAGCTCTCTCCTTGTCTCTGTATTCTCATTGTAAACAACTTACCCCATGTTCATAGCTTTAACTACCATCTAATGTAATAGGAGAGAAGAAGAAGAAAATGGTGCAAAGCAGAAGCTGTCAGACATAAATCTTCTATTGGAAAATCATGTCTGTTAGCTATTACGTTTCTCAGTAAAGTAGAAGGTAGGATCTTTGATGAAACTAAGGATAAAGAGCCAAAGGCCTGGATAGAATTCAGAATCTTTGCAATATTTGTTTTGTGTAGATCAGAGTAAAAGGGTAGGATTGCTGGGCTGTGTTCAGGATCCACCTGGGCATGCTGATCATATTTTGTACTGTAGCTTTCTCTAGCAGTGCACACTTGCTTCTTTATAGTTATGGAGAAAGTAGGTGGTTTTATGTGTGGTTGCAGTTTTGCCAGTGGAGGTGATGCAAGGACTGAATGGCAAAGGAGTTTAGGGTAGTAGAGTGTTTCCTAATGTCATGGAATTTCAGCTGGATAAGGAAGATGGTGAAGAAAGAAAGTTTGATAGGTGGAAAGAAATGTGAAGCTATTGAACTGGAATTCTCTTAAGAGGCCAAAGACCTGTTATAGTGGGAGTGGTTCCTCAAGAGAATTAGAAATAAAGGAGAAGATGGTTACAAGGTAGGTGAACTGCTTGAGTAAATGATTCCAGAGCAGTTAGGATGACAAGATGATGGTAGTAACTATGGAAGTAGATGGCTGAAGTGAGGTGGAGTTACTCAACTGGAATTGAGAAGGCCAGAGTGCTGCATGGATCACACATGTGATTGTTGAAGTCACCCAGAATGATGGAAGGATTTGAAGTTGAGAGAAAGACTTCGGGTTAAGTTCTAAGGCCTTTGATAAATAAGAGAGAATGACAGAGAGGTTGGCAGATACAACAGTGATGAGGCACAAGGGCTGGTATGACTGAAAGGAATGAGTCTTAAATGATCAAGATCTATGCTAATGAATTGGGGATAATGCTAGACATTGGGGATAAAAGCAAGAATAGTGAGCAGGGAAGAAAGTGGTAAGTAAAGAAGCAGCCTTCTTTTAAGATGGCTGCAGGGCATATGTGTCTTTAAGACACCTCGTTTTTACTGGAGGCAAAGAGGCAAAAAAGAAAAAAAAAAAATTTTCCAGGTGGGGTTAAGATTCTAGGACAAGGTGAAACAGGTAAAGGTGTACTCAGTACTCAGTAAAGGTGATTTCTTTATTGAACAATTGAAACATTAATTGATTGAAGCATTAATATTGAAACATTAATATTATGTCCACATCCCTTTTGGTTTGTATGTATATTGGTATGTAGAACAGAGTATACATATTACAGATGGAATTTAATAATCTCAGCATCAGTGGAATGAGGTCAGGAGTACCAGGATGGGTAAGAGAAACAATCAGAACTATGAGTGAAATCAGTGCAAAATTTATAAGTCAAATGAGACATTTACTGTCTAAGGACTATAGTATTCTATTTGTAAATGTGGTAGATTGATTATGTACGTGTTGAAATTAAGTTTCCCTAAATGTCTGACACTGCTTAAAGAAAATGTCTCAAAGTTTTATATTCTTTGAGTTAATGATCATATGATCACATTAATAAATTACTATGATAGTATGAAAATTGCTTTCTCTTTAAAGTAATGATTTATTTAACCTGTTAAGTGGTAAAACTAAATAAAAATTGTTTTCTTATTGAATGATGTCATTATACTTTCTTGGAAATATTTTTCCATTATTTCCTAGTGTAGTAAATTACCTTTATTAAACAGATATATTTAGCTGTGCCCATATTCCAGTGTTGGACCCTGTATATGTTTGAGAAAATCTTGTGTTGAGCAATTTCCTCAAGTCCACTTAGTATTGAAATATAAATATATAATGAAGGTTATTTATTAGATCAGTAGTAATCATGAGAGCTAGCATATTTATAACACTTATATTGTGTCAGGCACTGCTTGAGTACTTTACAAATGTTAATTAATTCTCAAAACAACCCTCTGAGGGTAGGTGCCATTATTATCACCCTGTTTTTATAAGTGGGCAAACTTATATAGAGGGTTAATTAAGTTGCTATTATAAGTGGCAGAGCCAGGACCTGGACACAGCTGCTTTTAACCATTATGCTGAGTTGGTTTAATGTGATGTCAGGAAGAATATGACCTGTAAAAAGTAAAAATTTTT
This sequence comes from Kogia breviceps, assembly GCF_026419965.1. NCBI lineage: Eukaryota > Metazoa > Chordata > Mammalia > Artiodactyla > Physeteridae > Kogia > Kogia breviceps. Next base: position 53,965,366 of record NC_081316.1, on the reverse strand, counting down.
CTTTCCTGCATTCTGTTTCTTATCTTCTCAGTCGTATGGACTATTGAGAATTGAGTTCAGTGCTTAAGATGAAAAAACCTAAAATGCGATGGCTTAAACATGAGGTAAATTTACTTCTTACATAAAAGAAGACCCCAGGCTGGGGGTCCAGCTGATACGGTAACTGCAGAGTCATTGTGTCCTAACTCACTGTTTCACCACCCTTCTGAATAAACTTCATTCTTAAGATCACTTCCTATACTAAGATGGCTGTGAGGACTCCAGCCTTTGTATCTGTCTTATAGGCTAGGAGGAAGGTGGATGGCAAAAAAAGAAAAAGAGATGCTCCTATTGAAATCAGCTTTCTTTAGACAAAGCCCCACACAACACTTCTGCTCTCCTCTCATTGCTCAGAATTTAGTCGCATGGCCATACAAGCTGGGAATTGTGGTCTTTTATTCTGGAGAGTAGCATGCCTAACTAGATAATGGGATTCTGTTACTAAAGTAGAAAGGGGGAATGGTATTAGGTAAGTATCTAGCAGTCACCATCCTTGGATCCACATCTTTTCAGACCGATTTTTTTTTTTTTTTTACCGGTACGCGGGCCTCTCATTGTGGCCTCTCCCGTTGCGGAGCACAGGCTCCGGACGCGCAGGCTCAGCGGCCATGGCTCACGGGCCCAGCTGCTCTGCAGCATGTGGGATCTTCCCGGACCGGGGCACGAACCTGTGTCCCCTGCATCGGCAGGCGGACTCTCAACCACCGCGTCACCAGGGAAGCCCTCAGACTGATTTTTTTTTTTTAACACTGATTTTTTAATACTGATTTTATAAGTACATTTTGAACTGAAGTTTAAACAGCTGACACAGACCAGTGAAGACAAGGATTGAGAAGCAGTAGAATGGGATTTGGGGGCACTCGTGGCATATAGTGAGGTTAGTGCAAAAAACAAATGGGAGAGGGCATAAGTCATAATTGCTGTAGTTTTCAATTACTACAGGGAAATTCCTCCATAAAATAAGTGAAGTCTAACTATACATTCACCTAAAATATGTGTTATATTATTAACAGGTCAATGAAAAGCAGCGTTTTTAAATTGGATTTCCAGTTCCTTTATGGGGAGGGGGTGGATGAAAAAATTCTCACTTATTTGTTTCATTTATTTAGGTATGTGAGAAAAGATGATTATTGAACTGAGAAAGTCCTAAATGATCAGGAAGAAATTCCTTCCTAATTCTCCCTCTCTCACAGGAGATACGTACTCTTGTCCATAATCCTCTTTTAAAGAATAGTAAACATGCTATATTTTATTTCACATGGTTGTGGGAGTTTTATTATATCAAAAAAAAAAAAAAGAAAAAGAAAAAATATTATTTTGGAGGAAAAAATCTTTCATTGGAAAGGTATTTTCTTCCCACTGAAGATAATAGTAAGCTGCAACCGGTTACCTAAGCTTATTTCTTACTTTATTCACAGCTTAGATTTCATGATTTAAAAAAAAAACCCTATTTTTTGGCGCATTGGGTCCTCATTGCTGCACGCGGGCTTTCTTCTAGTTGCGGCAAGCAGGGGCTTCTCATTGCAGTGGCTTCTCTTGTTGTGGAGCACGGGCTCTAGGGGCACAGACTTCAGTAGTTGCGGCCCGCGGGCTCAGTAGTTGTGGCTCGCAGGCTCTAGAACGCAGGCTCAGTAGTTATGGCGTACGGGCTTAGTTGCTCTGTGGCATGTGGGATCTTCACGGACCAGGTCTCAAACCCGTGTCCTCTGCACTGGCAGGTGGATTCTTAACCACTGCACCACCAGGGAAGTCCCTTCATGATTGTTTTTGGTGGTGATACATAAAAACTTTTCATGAAAGTAGAAAATTTTGTGCATGTTATACATTTCAAAAAATAATGCATGGAACTAAGTGTCAGGTTTTCCTGTGAGTGTGCTCTGGAATACAGGATAGCTAAGTAAAGTCTTGTTTACTTTCAGGGGAGAGTAACTACTCTTTTTTAAAGATGGTCTGAATATGAATATTTACATGACTTGTTCATTACACACACTCTATCAACTATAACCTTTTTAAATGACTTAAGTTTCCAATAAATGATTTAAGAATTTGAACTAGAACAAGAAAACCTTCTATATCTTTATTTCACAAGTATATTAGGAACAAAATTCTGACCTTAACGGTCAAAGATATTGAATGGATGGTCATGGATTTAACAGTGTTCTAGTCTGTCTCATCGTTGCTTTTGTATTTTTTCTCTTGCTGCACAATTAGTAAACCCAGTTTACTAGTGTTAATGTTCTTTGTTTTGTTTGATTTGTTGCTTGTGGAAACCTGATTAGAGCTTTTCAGAGTGGATTGCAGTCAGAAGTGATTTATTTTGTGTATCTAAGCTGGATTCCAGCTTTTTGAGGTTTTTCTCTTGGATGTCTAGATTTCAGATAGCATCTAGATTGAAAAGACAATTCTGGTTTAGATGCCTATCCTAGTCTTTCTTAAGCAGTTTAAATTCTTTGTTTTTCTAAGTTTCTAAGAATTTTACTTAGGTTTTTATGTTAAAAATCACTATTTATGCTTAAATTTTTATATTGATAGGATTATAGGTTCCATAATTTGCTTTTAAAAAGGGCTAGTTTTAAGGAAGAATTATATTGTTTAAAAAATTACTCGTACTTTTCTCATTTTGGCTAGCCAAATCAGTAGAATTCAGTAAGCTGTCTCTAAGTAAAGTCCTACAGCATATAACAAAAGAACTTTCCCTTTATTGCTTCTAATTCAGAAGTTACAGCCTCTGAATGTGAAAAGACAGACTCCTGTTCATACTCACCATCGATTTGTCGTATCCTAAATCTTTCCATTAATTTTTGCATTTTTATTTTATTCACCAAAAGTAAGCAGTTTCACATCTAGTTTTGACTTACATGACTTGTCAAACTCTTCTGTTTATTATTAAAATTAAGTTTCATAGCCTTCTTCACAATGCCACAAATTTAAAAAGTTCTGTGAAATAACATTTTCTGGGAAAGTATCAGCCATCATTACTCTTAGACTACAGATTTCTGTAGATGATCTCACAGGTTTTGTGTGTTTTTTTTTTTTTTAAGAGAAATTCGGTTCTTTTCAGATTCAAATCATATGTACCAGAAGGAACATCTGTAAAAATCTCAATTCGCTTTCTCTTATGTGAATTCTCAGTTATAAAATACTTTTCTTGTATCAGGTTACCTATCAGTTTACTTTTAGAAAGGTCATTTATGATTGCTTCCTTCTTGACTATAATCCTTAGAAGAAAAGCCCCCTTGAAAATTATACACCAGCACTAAAAAAAAATACATCTGTAATCACAGTTCTTATTGGGTTCAGTTGATCAGTATCAACTCCCTAGAGTTCCCTAGAGCTACAGTATGGTCACACTAACTTACTGTGGATTTCTGTCAGGTTTTCATGGTTCTAATATCAATGAAGAGAAGAAAGTTGTACCACACATCCTATTACCACCCTATTAATTTTAATCTTTAGAAAGTCACTTATATGCAGGCTGCAGTTACTTTTGTGATTATGTTGAACTGCATTGTTCAGTATAATAGCCCTCAACCAAACACAGCTATTGAGCACATGAAATGTGGCTAGTCCAAATTTAAGGTGCTGTAAGTATAAAGCACACACCATGGGCTTCCCTGGTGGCGCAGTGGTTGAGAATCCGCCTTCCGATGCAGGGGACACGGGTTTGTGCCCCGGTCCGGGAAGATCCCACATACCGCGGAGCGGCTGGGCCCGTGAGCCATGACCACTGAGCCTGCGCATCCGGAGACTGTGCTCCGCAATGGGAGAGGCCACAACAGTGAGAGGCCCGCGTACCACAAAAAAAAAAAAAAAAAAAAAAAGCACACACCAGATTTTGAAGACTTAGTATGGAAAAAGATGTAAATATCTTAAATAATGCTTTTATGTTGATTATTTGTTGACATGATAATACCTTGGATATATTGGGTTACGTGAAATATATTATTTAAATTAATCACATTTTTTTACTTTTTAAAATATGGCTACTAGCAAATTTAACATTTTATATACACAGTTTGGATTATATTTCTGTTGGACAGTGTTGCTGTAGCAGATACAAGACTGGAGATGATCTCTATAGATCCTTCTGGTCTGAGCACTGTGATGATTCTGACTGATCTGATTGGTTCTGGAACCATCATTTTATTTCTGATTGTTATGATGTTGAGGTCTCTATTTAGGATTTTACAGTATGCTCTTTTGGAATGTAGAACTCTTGGAAAGTCCTTTTTATTTCTCAGGGCATGAACCAAAAACTACCTTTGCTTTCAAAGAAATTTAAGCCCTTAAACTTTCCATTAGCCCTAGATCTTCTCATTTCTGAAGTTGGACCTTTCCAGCTGGTACAGCTATTACCCTGCTTTTCTTCATCCTTTTATTATCAAAACCCTCAAATTTATTAATTTTATCTCGGTGATTCCAATTTATTCCAGCCAAAGCTTTTGGCTTCTTACAGTCTGAGTTCTTCTTCACTAAGTCTATAGTAGAAAGAATATAGGATTTAGAGTCAGGAGTCTTAGATTCTAATTCTGGTTCCTTCTCTAATAATTTATTAGCTGAACAATCCTGGACAAGACACTTTTCTTCCTAAACCTCAGTCTTTTTACCTGTAAAGTGGATGTTGTGGGGACCAAATAAAACACCATATAAATGTTGTTATTACCTACCCACGTTCTTAGAGGTCTTTTTAATCTTTTTGACAGTAGTTGACTTCAAGGGTACTATCCTCACCTAGTACCCTTTATTCCTTGCTGTTTATTTGTATTGTCATTTTAGATCTTCTCATTCGCTCGTCCATTGATATTTGTGGTTCTACCAGTCTTCAGTCCTTCTAACGGACTATGGTTATAAAGAAAAACAGAACAAATATATGATATTGTTCACAAAATGGAAATCATCACTTGGAATCTGCACATCGATTTTTAAAGGCTGAGATTGTAGATTCAGAAAAAATTTCCAACACCAAGGGAGGAGGAAGGAGAAAACCATAAATTGTAGAAAACAAGACCCAAGGGAAGGGGAGAAAGGAACTTAGCGTGTACTGAGTACCTGTCTTGTTCCAGGCATTGCTCTTGATAGATGATTGTATGTTACCTCATTTTAATTATTTTCCCCCCTGTCTTACAGAGGAAGAAACTGAGGATCAGGCATATTAGCTAACTTGCTTTTAGTTTGTTCAGGTCCCTCATTATTTATCTGCGTTTTCCCCCCAGACTTTGTTTGGTAAATGTTGTTTACTTTGGGCATTCACGTTCTGTGCTAATGATGTAGATAGAGTTGGTCTCAAGTGTACTAGCCAAAGTAAATGAAACTTGAGTATTTTTAAACAAGGATACCAGATATGAGATTTATGAAATGTATTTTGTACTGTTTTGGGGAATATAGGTCTCTAGACCAGTCTTTAGAGTGGGTGGAATGGGTGTGGCAGTAATTCAGGAAGCCTTCCCCTCCCAAGCTAGAAATGTCAACAGAACTTTCAAGTCTGAAAGCTGCTGAACACTAAAAATGAAACCCTTCTCAATGTCTGTTTCTTTCCCACATTCCCTCAGGGCTCAACTCCCACTATTCTGCCAGCTACTCCCTTTCCTGGTAGGCAAAGCAAAAATGGTAATTGTGAATTTGTGAGTCAATGCTGCAGCCTTCAGGGCTAAATCCAGCCTTATTTGAAATTTCTTCACAAATGTGACTTTTAACAATCTCTGCTCACTTTCCTCAAAGCTTTCCTCCCTGTCTACACTTCTCCGCTTATTAGCTCCCTAATAACTCTACCCTGTACATGTCTTTCTCAGGTTCCACCAGTACATTACTACCTTCTGACTTTCTGACTTACTTTTTCAGAAAGGCCCAAGTATCTTGTCTTGTGGCAGATATTCTGTACTGACTCAAGTGTAGAATTAGTAGCAGGAGTGAATGAACTCTTGAGAAAGAAATACCATATTTTCAACTCTATATCCTCATATTAAAGAAGGCTAGACAAGACTTCCATAAAATTTGATTTGTAAGTGCACTGGTTTCTAAAGAAATCTTTTTTTCCTTAAGGAATTCTAAGAAGCATCTATCTGTTGTATTTCTAGAGCAAATCATTTTTAACCTCTCCTTCATTTTTTGTTTTATTTAAATGAATGGATATTTGAGAAGGCCTTGTCTCCATGTTCAGGCCCCTACAATTTTTCTGCTATAAAAAAAGTATGTGAAGTGTTACTATTACATTGGGTAATTTTATTTCAAACTAAATACAAGACTGTTATTTTCTTCTGTCCTGCTGTATGATTGTCTTTTGTATTTTCACTTGACTCTCCCTCCTCTTTAGCCTTTTGGAATTTTGCCTCTGACGCTTGAATCCCCTTCCTTTTTTCTGAAAAAATGAGATGCAGAACATGGCATGGCTTGAAGTCAAAAGTAAATTCCTGTATTTAAGTGCTAGCAACCGTTACAGGCTATCAACCTGATGCTTATAATGAGTGGTGCCTATCAACCACTTGGCTGTTAGGTGACCATACGTTCTAGGAAAGGGCACTGGACTAACTCTAAGAATGTTGAGTTTTGATACATTGCTGCCAGAAAAATCACTGTATATTAAGAGTTTGGCAGGATACTGAAAACCTAAAATATAACCCACACGTACAAACTTGTTGGAAGACAGAATACATTTTTCATCAAGTTAGAGTCTCAGTGAGAAAAACCAAGATAGTTTGGATTTTAAAGTTTTCCTCCCACTTTTCTCTACTGCCAGCCTCCAGAGGGCCCCGAATTATGTAGCACTAAAAAGAAGATTATTTTCTGCATTTTTAAATAATATTATTGCTTTTGACTCAGCATTTCAGTTTACATATGCAAAGGAAAATGTAAAATTACAAGAGATGGACATTAGCTAGGATGGTATTTAAGGAGAGAATTGGTATGTAATTAGAACTCCTTAGATGTGACTGTACACCAGTTTTGCTCATCTTTGAAAAATAACATACAATCCTAAATAGGTGTGTATGTGGGTGTGTATGTGATCTTGCTACTATCTTTAATATATTTTTAAACATTTCTAATGTAGGCTCATTAAATGTTCTAAGGTATTTTCTTGTTAAATATTAGATCATATATACATTAAATATTCTAAGATATTTTCCTATGAAGTATTACACGAGTATGTTCCACCTTTCAAAACTGGTAAAGCAACAGCATGTTGCAGAAAGTCGGCTTGTAACAAATATAGATGTATATAAACAATATACTCCATTCTTAATTCAACAGAACTCAGTTATTTGCTGTGCTTAATTCAACAGAACTCAGATAATTTTCACATATAGACGTTACAGGCGAATTTAGAAGTAGATAAACCACCTGAAGGTAAAAATATAATTTTGAACATTTGAGTATTTAGTTTGTTCACTTGTATTAGAAGTTATTTTACTTGGGGTAGAACGTTAATTATATAATATTTTTTCTACTCAGACCATATAAAGCAATATCTTCAGTGATCCCTAGAATTCAAAGTTTCAATCCATCTCATATAAATTTAGTATTGATTCAATTTATTTAAATTTGACACCTAGAAGCAGATAGTGACTGTCTCAAGTTTGAGCAAATCATAAAAATTTATAGATTATTTTGTATCAGAATTTTTAAGTTGTGAGGAATCCTAAGGATCATTCAGTTCCATCTTTTCACTTTATATTTGAAGAAACTAAGGATCAGAAACATAAGTTTCTTTTTAAGGTCTTGTAACTATTTAGTGAAAGAGCCAGAATTAAAAATGAGATTCTCAGACTGTCTTACCATGATCAATTATGGAGTCTAAAATGGGAGAACACTAACTAGAAAGAAAAGAATTAACCTCTCAGTATATCAGGCCATATATATCTACTGACCTATTTGTGGATGATAGATCATCTCTGTTGAAATTCATGATAACCTTAAGACTGTTCTAAGTCATTAACATTGTTGGCTCTCATACAGTAAATGAAACATTGCTCAAGTAGGAGTAGCTGTGTTTTCTTTCTCTTGCATTTTGAAATTATCAATGCCACATGATCGATATCTAAGAAATACGTTCCAGATGGCTTTGTTTTTGTTTACTGATTCTATTTTGCAATGGATGTTCTTGAAAGAATATGGGCCTTATAGTTTTGGATGACCTTTAATTCCTTCCTGTTCCTCATTTAGGCTGGTCAGATAGGATTTTGTTTTTGTCTTTAAGATAAGCATGACTGTTTGCATGTAAATCCATTGTCACATTTTATGTGTATATTCAAAACACTTCATTTTTCCAAATAGTTTGATGAATTAAAACCTTTTTATTCTCATTTTCTACCCTGGTAGAATTTCACTTCTAATAAAGCTTGAAGGAAAGTAGAATACCTTTCTAAAGTTTCTCAAAAAATATCAGGTTATTCCTGTAACCAGTCCCCTAATCTTCCCTCCCCTGCCCAACTCTTCCAAAAAAGATCCTCAAAAGTGGAGTGACAAGGCTGATAAGGGTCATCAAACTTAAGATTTCCCATGAGATCCTCATGAAGGGACCTCTGTGAAGGGACCTCACCATAAAAACTGAGAGTACTTTGAAAACAACACAGTTTTCCTGGAACCTGGGAGAGAAGTTTGACGAGACTACAGATGATGGCAGAAAAACTCAGACTGTCTGCAGCTTTACATTGGTTCAGCATCAGCAATGGGATGGGAAGGAAAGCACAATAACGAGAGAATTGGATATGGTGTTAATTACACAAAGGAATATAACTATTCCATCCAAAGTGCCATATTGGCAGTCTTGGTTTCTACCATCCTTCTCTGTTCCCACCGTAAATAAATTATGTGACTTTATTAATGGTATACACACAGAACAATATCTAGAACTACATTATGGTTGCTGAAAATGAGGTTATTCTCTGTGGCAGAGATAGTCTAGATGAATTCCTGATTGCAAAGTGAGAAACCGAGGGTTTTTTGGGGAGTTTTTTATTACAATAGCTAGTATTAATTACCTGAATTTTATAGTGTCTTAAAGTTTAATACTTTATGTCTTCATTTAGTCATGGTTTTGAAAAATTATTTTTAAACCAATTTTTTAATCTATCAGAATGTATTAAAATGTCTTAAAGTTGATATATAGTTTAATCTATTAAAACAAAATAAAGAGCAATATAAGTTTTTAGATGGCTTTAATATTGGTTGCTTTCAACAGAATTCAGTTTGTAAGTTGATGTTTAAAAAGTTTAAACAAATACTGCTAAGTGAGATTATAGTTTAAAAATAAATAATGAGATGGAATTCAGTACTAGGTCATGAAAGCTACACTTGGAATATCTTTGTTAAACACAGATCTGGTCATGTCATTTTTCTGAGGCATGGGGCCTTTTGCCTTATAGCTAAAGTTCAAACTCATTTTTGACATGGTTTGGCCTATGCCAGTCTTTCTCTACTCTGTTTCCTCCTTTCCATGTGCCACTCACATTAAACCTCTTCAGTTCCCAGAATACCCAATGTGCTCTCTTTTTTAAGTCTTATATATATTGTCCTTCTCTGCGTTCTTCCTCTACTTCTTCCTTTATGTACCACCTTAAATATCTCTTTTTTTCCCTGGGTAGCCTTCCGTGACCAAGCCAGGGTTAGACACCTCTCCTTTGTGCTCCTTTAGTACTGTGTGCTTTATATTAAGGTATTTCCTGAAATGTAGATGCACTTTTCACTTACATGTGTACCCCACTGGATTGTGAACTCTTGGAGAACACGGACTCTGGCTATCCCCAGTCTTTGGCAAACTGCCTGGTGCATAGTCGACTCATAGTATATATTTATGAAATATTTAACTGCGTGAATGAGTGAATGAATGTGAATAATGCCCCAACCTACAAACTTTATGGTCTCACCTCTTTTATTCAGTTACAACTCCTAGTTCAGTGTAAACATGCCTATAGCTGCATTCCCATTCCTGCCTTTTGGACTTGATACATTTATATTACAGTCACTGTTATATTTCATATGGGGTGTTAAAAAATAGCTCCTCATTCAGAAAGATTAGAGATTCCTTTTTAGACTCCTATTTATGCACATTTATGTCTAAGTGTAAATTCATACCAAATTATCAGTGAAAAAACTAATATAAATTTATATTAAGGATGAACACTGGGAGTTAATAAGTAATGGGTAGCTGATTTTAAAATAAACACTTTTTAGGAACTAAATATTTTTAAAAAGCTTATTAGAATTGCTGTTAAAAAAATGAATCCAAGAAACATGGTACCCAATTAGAAATATAATTACTCAAAAATACAGTGTTTTCAGTTACTACACAGATAAAAATTTCTTTCTTTCAACATATATTTATTGAGTGACCTACATGCTATGCACTGATATAGGCACTTGGCGTACATAGCTGTACAATGTGAAATTCCTGAATGCTTTAGTAATTAGAAAAAAAAATGGAGCTCAGAGTACACACACACACACACACACACACACACACACACACACACACACACACGTTTATGCATGCATATAAAATGCTAATTAATATGTTGTAGACAAGCTCATTTCTGAAATCAGTAACAGATTTTAAGAATTATCATACTTAAAGTCAACTATTGAAGTTATTGTGTAAAAGACTAAATGATTGTAGGATTTGGGAGGAAAAGGGGAATTATGCTTGAATTTCCTTAAGTATTATAAACAAATACAATCGATCTTCAACAAAAATATGCTTGGCGTGTTATAGTAGGCTGTTATTGTTCAAAAGCCTTTGCTGCTTCTCCCTGGGGAAGCGTTATACTCCCTGCCCTATTAACATCATGCCTGGCCTTAGATTTGCTTTGGCTAATGAAATATGAGTGGAAATGGCTTATGCTTACTTTTGAGCAGAAGCTTTGGAGCCAGAACACAGTGTCCTGTATTCTCTTTTTTTCCCCGCTTTGACAATCAGCACATCTGAATAGACACTTCTCCATCACGCTGAGGTCTGAAATAAAGAAGACATGTAGTTGAGCCATAGCCAAACCTTATTTGACAGTTAGCATGAGCAAGAAATAAACTTTTGTTGTTGAAACCATTGAAATTTTATTGGAATCACATGGAGATTTTGTTAAAACGCAGATTGTACAGGTTGGGCCCCACTCTTGGAGTTTCTGAATTCAGTAGACCTGGGATGGCAACCAATATTTTTATTTCTAACAAGTTACTATCATCTGATGCTGATGGTGTTCCAAGTGGTCCACACTTTGAGAAACACTGACCTATACTTTCCTGACTAATACGGTCTGTTAGTATATATTTCTAGATACCTTAATTACACAGTAAATGCTCTGATAACAAGATGCAGAATATTTCCCAGCCTCATTGTTAAAAGAAGTAAACTCTATAAACTGCCTTTGATTTCTGGGACACGGACACACAAAATGCCATAAGAAACCCTATATTTGAAAGAGTGGATTAGATAACTATGGCTATTACTATCACATTAGCCAGAGCCAAATAAAAACTGCCAAAAATATACAAAGAGCAAAGGAAGTTTGAGAAAGAAACAGACCCATCTAATTGTGGGAGAAATTGCCATCCCTGATGGACTTGGTAGGAATTCTCTTGAAAAGGGAGGGTGGTTAAAGAGGGGATTGCATATGGAAGGACCAGGGTGACCAAAATGAGGGAGGTGAGAAAGTGTGAAATGTGTCTGAAAGTAACTACTAATACAGTTTGCTGAGAGATAAGGAAGAAGTGATCTCATGAATTTCTTTCAGAAGTCCAATTTCTTATGTACTGTATAATAGAAAACACAATAAAGCTTCCTTTCAGTCCTGTTTTTTGTACTCATACCTGGGATTGAGGTGCTTTTGGAATTTAAATTGCTAAAAGTGGCAGATTAATACCAAAGGTTGGCCTTATGATTGTCCAGGAAATTTTGGAGGACTGATGTAAAAAATAACTGTTGTGAAGAAGGAGGTGCCTGAGAGAAGCCAGCATGGAGTCCTGACCAAAGTCAGGCCACATGTTTCTCGATGGGAGGACATGTGGAAAAGAGGAGCAGGAAATTGGTTCCTTTGAAACGATCCATGCTCTTCTGTCCCTTGTAAAGTCTTTGCATAATGTCAGTTGGAAGGATTTTGCTGTCTCCATTCAGGTGATTTGTGATTTCTCTCCTATAGCCCAAGACCCCTCTTCTACCCTGTAGTATTTCTTCTCCACAGTGAGACCCCAGCAGGCACAGAGAGTTAGTTGATTGGGGTGTAAAATGATTTTATTGTTGTGTGAGCATGTCTTAGACCAAACTCTGTTTGGGGGCAAATCACTTAATCTCCCTGGGCCTTGGTTTCTTAATCTGTAAAATATAATTCTCTCAGGTTACTTTAATTCCAATATTTCATTTTTCTAGTACCATTGATAGTCCAGGAAGATTCCAATATGTTAACTTGCCCAATTTCAGTCATACATAACACAAATTAAGTTCATAATATTTGAGATGAATGAAGTAAACTGCAGTTTTTAAATGACGATTTTTATTTTAAAGTTAGGATACTGTATAGTCCTCAGTTAATCAAAAAATTATAGTCTTCCAAAAGCATCCAAAATACTGCTTTTGCTCCATTATCTGGAGATGCATATTTTATTTATTTTAGATTTGAACTTTGATATTAAATAAGCATAACTTTATGAAAAAGTATAGCCTAAATAGCTGCTCATTTTGTTCAATATGAAAACCAATTGCCATATTATTTTAATGACAGATACCAGTGTGCATTTGAAAATAAATTAATGTTGATTCAGAGATTCTGTATAATTGAAAACATTTGTTTTCATCCTTTTCCCAACCATTATAGGAGGGGAAAAAATGAAAATACTTGCCAGTCTTGAGGTCTTTAAAAAATAGATTGGTTCAGTATTGTGGTTATAATTTTGTTTAATGTAAATAATTTTTGTCCATAGCAATGCCATGATTTTAAGAAACTTGCTAAGTTTTTTCTTGAATTTATATAAAACACCATTTTGATCTTAAATTTGGTTTTTGCCTATTGTTAATTTGTCAAGTGTAAACATGTGCCATTTCCTTTGGAACTGCAAACAGTTTAGGTACAATGGAGCTAAAATGTGCTCTTTTTACAAGTATTTTAAAGTTCGACTAGCATTGCTATTACCAGTTCATTTTGAGAGGGAAATTCATCCTAATTAACATTTCTTTTAGAAACAGTCTGAAGGTGATTCTTGGTTTCTTAGCAATTGAAGACGGCTTGGAGCATGACCTTCCTTAGTTTGGATTTTAAAGCAAAAGCAGTTCCAGCCTCTCCAAGTTTAAGGAGAAATCTGATTCTATTGGAGTTGTTACTGTAAGTTTGAATCCAAATGTTTCCAATTTGTATTTAGGACACACTGGAAAAAAGTACACAATAATCATCTGGGGACTTACAATCACACTTGATTACCCATAACTGCTGCCTTGCTTCAGCAGCTTTCCTTAGGTTATTGAGAACAAGGCTAAGCACCAGTGTTCCATTCTGTATGAAATAAATGTACTGTAAAATATTTACCAGAGTCAAAAATAATATTTTTAACGTACTGGGAAAATTCACTATTTAAAGGAATCCAATTGAAAATTATTTGGAAGATACATGATGTGTTCATGAAGCAAACAAAATAATCTTCCACAAATTTCTTCATCTGTTGCTGTTCCAATTTCAGATTTTTGTATATGAGATGAGCTTTCTTAAAGTAGGAACATAATATTAGTTATTTTGTTTTCTCATATTAAGTGCCATATGTGGGTTGAAACCGAACTCTCTGAGTCTGTTTTATTCTTCAAACAATAGTAGACTTAAGAGGAAAAACCTGTTGTGTAGTATATTTTAATTGCACATCACAGCTTCTGAGTAGTAAATTGAAATGATTGATTTAACCTGTTGGAGTGTACATATGTGATTAGGACACTGAAGATTTTTTTAAAAACAAAACTAAAATAAAATCTTTAAATTAATTCCATGTCAATTTTTCTGATATTCTTATGATAAACAGGTGTCAATCAAAATCTATAGTTGTTGATCAAGTTTCAGTTACTAAATTATAGCTGAGTACTAAGGTAAGCTTCTACACCTGAAAACAGGTTAGGTAAATTGATTAGAAAACGTTTATTCTTTCATGTGGGATTTTAAAAACAAAATAAGAAAAATTTAACTTAAAAAAACTATATAAAATGGTATGTGTTTTCTTTATAATGAAGATAACTGAAACACAGATTCAAGGCATTTAGATAGGCATTCTTTTTTTTTAACTTTTAAATTAAACTTTTCAGTTGTATGCACTCCCAATGTATTTGTTTTTAGTACCAGATAATTACATAATTAGACAAATCAAAATTTTGAAGATCCAGCTATTGTCTGTAACTGTTATTTACAATTAAATTCTTATGTCATTCTTTTCATACCTCCAATATGCTTGAAGTTTAAGCAATTTCTTTTTTTTTAAAAATTATTTATTTATTTTGTTGTACTGGGTCTTAGTTGCAGCATGTGGGCTTCTTAGTTGTGGCTTGCAGGCTCCTTAGTTGTGGCACATGGGCTCCTTAGTTGTGTCAGGCAGGCTCCTTAGTTGTGACATGTGGACTCTGAGTTGCAGCATGCATGTGGGATCTAGTTCCTGACCAGGGATTGAACCTGGGCCCCCTGCATTGGGAGTGCAGAGTCTTAACCACTACACCACCAGGGAAGTCCCTAAGCATTTTCTGTTTTAAATAATTTTGTTCACATATTATAATAATGTAACTTTTATTTTTGATACTGAATGACTTAGGTGATTATGATATAATCAATAGAATAGAATATTTTAAGAATCATCAGTGTGCACGACTGTTTTAAATCCAATTTGTCTTTGCCAATTTTTTTTTAGCATCTTCAGTTGTGCTTTTGCATATGCAGATGGTCACTGAGTTACAATGGTTCAACTTAGGATATTTCAACTTTACGATGGTGTCAAAGCATTGCGTATTTGGGAGAAACCATACTTTGAATTTTGATCTTTTCCTAACCTAGCAGTGTTCGTTATGATCCTCCCTAGTGATGTTGGGCAGCAGCTCCCAGTCAGCCACACAAATCAAAAGGGTAAATGACCAATACTTACTACCATTCTGTACCCATACAACCATTTGGATTTCACTTTCCATATGATATTCAATAAATTTTGTGAGATATTCAAAACTTTATTATAAAATGGGCTTTGTGTTAGATGATTTTCCCCAACTGTAGGCTGATATAAGTGTTCTGAGTACGTTTAAGGTAGGCTAGGCTAAGCTCAGCTATGATGTTTGGTCTGTTAAGTGTATTAAATACATTTTCTTTTTTAAAAATTTATTTATCTATCTATCTTTATTTATGGCTGCATTGGGTCTTTGTTGCTGCGCGCGGGCTTTCTCTAGTTGCGGCAAACGGGGGCTACTCTTCATTGGGCTTCTCACTGCAGTGGATTCTCTTTGTTTCAGAGCATGGGCTCTAGGCATACGGGCTTCAGTAGCTGCAGCACGCGGGCTTAGTCATTGTGGCTTGCAAGCTCTAGAGCTCAGGCTCAGTAGTTGTGGTGCATGGGCTTAGTTGCTCAGGGCATGTGGGATCTTCCCGGACCAGGGCTCAAACCCGTGTCCTCTGCATTGGCAGGTGGATTTTTAACCACTGAGCCACCAGGGAAGCCCTGCATTTTCGACTTAATGATATTTTCAACTTGGGATGGATTTATTGGGACGTAATCTCCATCATAAGTGGAAGAAATCCATACTACTTTTCTCAAATCAAATACTTTAAGGAGATAGATGATGTAAAATGCAGGACTAAAGAAATTTGAAGCTGAACTCATAAAGTACAAATAAAGTAATTAAGCTCTTAGAAAGCACAACTGATACAGGAAATTGTGTGGCAGAACTTTTAGCCAAGATTATTTTCATTTATTTGACAAACATATACATAACTATGCAGATATCTTTTTTAATGATCAGAGATGGTATATAATTTATCTTTGCATTACTTAAATGATCTGCAGCACAGTGTCTTCTGTATGTTAGGTGCCTGATAAATGATTGTAGGGTGAATAAAGATAGATGCTGTAACATTTAACCAATATGTGAGTTTCCTTCTAACCAATTCAATGAGTAAAAAATAAGACAAAAGAACTCTGACATTGATACTTAATGAGTGTTTCCTTTTTTTGTCATTGTAGTAACAGTTATCCATGTCACTGGGATCATAGTTTCAGAAAATTCTATCTATATCATTTGTTTCAGTCAGTAACTTTATGCCTTCTAGCAAAACTGTTGCAGTAGTAGTATTAGTAAAGTGGACCTAGTCTTATGTTCTCTGCCATAGTATTGGTGAAATAGAGATGAATAACTTTTACACTGTTTAATCTGTTCCTGAATGTTCAGATATTGATGTTTTTAATTAAGCAAACTACACAAATAATATTTAAATGTATACTTGTAAAAAATTTTAAATGATATATGAATATAGAGAGTAAAAAGTTCTATTCTTCTTTCATGTCTTTTAACCCATCCTACTTCAATAGGTAGCCTGCTAACAACTGTTTGGGGTATATCCTTTTGACCACTTTCTCTAACTTTCTATAGTATATAATAAACAGCATTTTATATTTTATCATTAATAATATTTTAGCATTGATGCTTCATATAGCAATAATGTAATCTTTTATCATTATTGAGATTATATCTATAGAATTGCTTGTTGTATCAATACTTAACAGAATTTCTGTAGTGTATATATCATCTCAGTAGTTCGTCTTATAATCTTAAAGTTAAAAAAGAAAAGGTTGTTATTTTTTTTGCGGTACGCGGGCCTCTGACTGTTGTGGCCTCTGCGGTTGCGGAGCACAGGCTCCGGACGCGCAGGCTCAGCGGCCATGGCTCACGGGCCCAGCTGCTCCGCGGCATGTGGGATCTTCCCAAACCGGGGTACAAACCTGTGTCTCCTGCATCGGCAGGCGGACTGTCAACCACAGCGCCACCAGGGAAGCCCAGAAAAGGTTATTTTTTTTTCTAAAGGGTTATAAAGGCTATTTTCCCCAATTCTACAGTTTTTTTAAGATTTAATTACAAAGAAAAATATATGCAAAATATTTTATTTCTAAAATGGAGATACGTGCCTAATTAGACGAGTAAGTCCTATCCCCCTGCCCAGCAAAAAGTATTTCAAAGACTCGTATTGTCAGATTGTTTGATATTATTTATCAATGCCAATAAAAGTGGAAAGGCTTTAATTTCAAAAAAAAAGAAAACGGTGGTCTTTAAACCTTTGCCGGAATAAGTTCCATGTCTAAGTTTTATAAAGCGATAAGCAAATGAAATAATATTAGTAGCAGCCAGTAATCTCAAAACAAATTCAGGGTTTTGTTTGTATGTTACTTTTTAAAAAAAATTCTTGATGTCCGTGAGATCATTATTTATGAGTGATTTAGAATAATTCATTTATTTTCCATTATTATTTCAAATAATAATAGTATCACTAAATAAAATTATAGTAAGTGATGAAATTTCAGAATTAGAAATCATTTAATGAGCCAGTTATGGAGGTCATTTACTTCCAGGCTCTTTTTTAGGAGGCAATGAGATTAAGCCCTTAAATTAAGTGATTTGCTCTAGGTTGATAGGGAAGTTATGACTAGTATCTATTTCATTGTTCATATCAAGAGTCTTTCCATAGCATCATGCACTGCCTTAGAAATATGTAAAAGGAGATTTATAAAAGTACATTTTTTATATCTATTATATTTACCAAATAAATGAAAACCGACTAGACAAAAAAATTTTAGGAGTAAAAATAGTTTTCAGAGTTTTCAGGTTACTAGAAAACATATTATAAAGCAGCACATTTACATCATCAAATTCTATGTTGGTGCCAAATGGTAGGGTGTTCTTAGAGATTTTATAACTATACACAATAATAGGAACAGGAATGTCACCTTCGTTAAAAGTCTCATATTTATATTTACTTCAAAATTCATATTTTGAATGCCTATGAATTTGTTTTTAAACGAAAATGTGCAACAAAATGTTTGATATAGAAACCACATCAAAGAGCCAGAAATTTTTCAGAAAACGGCTTACTAGTGACATCTGCTGGTACAATGTTGTGATAAAGGTAGAAGTATCTCATGGAAATTAAGAATGAGATAAAGAATCTTTGGGGGCAAAATTGTTCATTTTACTATCATTTATATTTCTAATTGAAAAAAATTATCTTAGTGGGTTCTCTCCCACTGGCATTGACCAAGAGTATTATTCGAATAGTAATAAAGTTAAACTTCTTTATACTTTCTTGTATATTATATGTAATTCCAACCTGACTCTCTATGATTAGTTGTTTATCAGCTAAGTTGTTTGATATAATGCTGCAAATTATTCTTCCTCTTTGTCTCTCCTGGCTTTGTTTTATATCATACATAGCCAGAACATTGCAAATGGAGAGATTCAGTAACTGTGGATTGAGTCATACTAGTTATTTATGTCATTTGCATAGACTGACTTTAATAGGAAAGTTTATGTATACATGAGTTAAATGCATTATGTTTATGCACACTCAAAAATTAAAATGAGACTTTATATTAGAGAATGGATTTATTAGGAGAAATGATTTTTTTTTTCTTTTAGAGAAAAGATTTTCTGCATTAGAATAAAAAATACTCAGTCCTTGAATATTTTCTTTATTGACACTTAATTCCTAGATGATTGTATCTAGTCCCATGGATTTAAGTACTACTTATAAACGAATCAGACCTCTCCCTTGAACCCACATCTATATAGCCAGCTGCTTGCTTCCTTAACATTTCCATTTATAGCTCACATGCACCTCAAGCTTAACATATGTAAAACAAAACTTTGATTTTTCTCCTCAAACCTGTTTCTTTTGCAGTCTTTCTCACTTCAGTAAATGGATATTGTATCCCTCCATTTGCTCAAACCAAAAATATTTTAATAATTTGTAAATTCTCTCTTGTACCCCACATTCAAACCATCAAGAAATTCTACCAGTTCTGCTTTTGAAATACATTCAGAGTCTTACCACTCCCCTCCACCTCTGACACTGTGATCTAGTCCAGGCACAGTCATTTCTCCTCCTAATTAGCCTCTTTGCTTCTAACCTTGCCCTCCTGTAGTCTGTTTTCAAACCAGCAAAGCGATTATCTTAAAATTTAAGACAGATCTTGTCACTTCTCTGCTGAGAACCTTCCCAAGTCCTTACCATGCCTACAGGGCCTACAGGAATTGTAGACCACTCGCTCCCTCCACAGCTATTACTGTGACCTCATTTCCTACCACTGCTTCCCTCCAGCTGCAATAATGCACTTGCTGTTCTCCTTACATGCCATGCAGACTCCTTATCAAGGGCTTTGTGCTTGCTCTTCCTTCAGACTGAAATGCCCTTCCCTCAATTCAGTAAGGTTTCTGATCAAATTACCAAATTCCACCTTCTCAGAGAGGCCCTTCCTGACTACACTATGTTAAAAACAAACAAAGAAAAGGTCCAGCCTGATCACTGTTGCGCCCCTTGTCCTGCTTTGCTTTTTTCCATAGCAGTTATCACCACATGACTGACTTACGGTTTTTTTTTGTCCTATCTCTCCCCCTTCTAGAATGTCAGTGGTACGCAAGCAGAGATTCTATATTGTCCACTGTTACATCCTTAGAACCTAAACCAGCGCTTGCACATAGTAGGCACTCCGTCAATATTTGTTGAATAAATCAGCAAGCCTTAATACATGAATGGAGAATGTGATTTGATTTACATTATAATAACGGAATCCATCAAATAGTGAGGCACCTTTTAATGGTCTCTGTTTTGTATAAATCTTTATGTTTATGTCATACTTTTTACATCTAACGCAGATTACCATAGTGTTTCATAGTTAGATTAGGGCTCAGACAATACTTTCGGTGTCAAAATGCAGGGCGGTATTACTATTTTAAAGATTCTTTTTCTGGGAATAATTACGTTTTTGTCCTTTTGACATAGACATCTGACCCTCAATTACATTAACAGACCTTATACACATGAATAGAAAGAAGAATAGCCCCTTTTGAATCCATGCTAAGACTTTATCAATATGAAGTGCTTCCCACAGGGTTCTGCTGAAAGAACCAAACTTCCATCATAATGAAATTGCAAATTCATTTGTAGATGCCCTTTTATATTTGAAAGCTACTTTTTGATGTTTGGTCTGCAGTTAGATTTATTGTTTAAGGTCACAAATATGCAATCCTGACCAGACCAAGTTGTCAGAATCCTTTATCTATTCAGCATTGCACAAAGACAAATGGCTATCTTTCAACAATAACATACCAGAGCCAAAATTTGTTCCCAGTTGTACATAATCTTTTAATCAATCTGCTTTCTGTTTTCTAGTCAATAGACTCCCAGCCTAACTCCTCACCATCCCACCTATCTAGAAATTACTCAGTTATGGGTTTTAAATTACTGAGAAACACTTTCTTCAGATGGAAACAGATAACTTTAAGAATTTTAATGCTATAATTTTCCCATGCACACTTTAAGCTTAACATATGAATTATTTTGCCTTTATCCTCATTCTGTACAGAGTAGATAATTATATAGTATGTTAGCTAAATTCTCTGGTTACATTCTCACTGTTAACATGACCACAAAGTAGATTATGTTGCTTAATTGAATTCCTAAGTGCTTTAAAACATCTCAGTGCACATGGATTAAGTTTTTTCCTGAGATTCTATATGTCCTCCAATAAAAATGTATATTTAAAAATTTTTAGATAGATTTCTTATATTTTTGTTCATTTCCTTTGTGACCTTTCATGTAAAAGGCATACAGAAAGAATTGTCCAGTTAGATTTAAGGCTGTACTTTCTGTCTGAGAATATCCAGTGTCTAATATTAACATATGTTAGAGCATCATCATATCACCAATCTTTATAGTTTCTCCAAGGAATTTTGATACTAGATACCCAAAGATTCTCTAGTAACTTGATCATACCTATAGAGCAGACCATTAAGACCAGGATAGTAACGCCCCCATTTTAAAATCTTGTTTAAATACTTTTTGCAGATGTGAGAATCCCCCCTCCCCCCTCCCCCAGTTGCCATGTAGCTTGAGTCTTCCCCAGTTAAAAGGAATACACTGTTTTAGGAGGAGGTATAAGAGAAAACCGTAACTTTTAAGTCAGATGAAGTCGTTTTTTTTTTTCCTGAATTCTGACTACTATTTATTTTGTGACCTCGGGGTAGTTACCACATCTGGGGGGCCTCTGCACAGCTGTGGAGTAGAGAAACACCTATTCATAAGAGTTGTGGTATAATTGAATGAGACGACACATATAAAGGGCCTAAAACAATGCCCAGCAATAGTAAGCACTCAATAATATTTGGAATCTTCTCTCTGTGCTCTCCTCCTCCACCCCCTATTCCTCTTGCTACATTATCTGTTCTGATTGGACTTACTCAGAAGTTAAAATTGTTAACTAACCTTGAAGCCTTTTTGTGCCTGCCAACTCTACATTGCTCTGCATTCACTGAATTAATAAATAGGGAGAAGTCAGGACCTTGAATTGACCTGTACATAATACCCAGCAGGTGTATGTGGTCTTTCTCTTCACAACAAATTGCTCCCCCAGGGATTGGCTAGAATGAAGAATACTCCACTCCCAGCCTTCATTTTAAGTCCACAAGGATCCCTTAGAAGATTTACTTTAAATCTCTCTTCAACCTGCAAATCTGAGAATTGAGCCTTAAATTATGTTAATACGACATGGGAAGGCATTATCATTTTAATCATTTTGTGTAAGACGGCTTGTTCATTGTTTGTTGTTTGTTTGACCATTCGTACTGCTCAGATCATTGTACTAAAAGAGTTTCACCTTTAAAAGAAAATCATTTTCAGGAAAAAATTTAATAGCTATTTAATACTATTACTTTATATCTCAAAACAAGTTACTTTATCACTGTAAATTTCTATTGTTTTAGGTGCAAAGATGGTTTGAAAGGATTTACATTCTCTGCACTTAGGTAAGTTGCATATTTTATTTATCTTTATGTTAAGAGAATTTACAAGTTAAGTTTTTTCTAAAAGTAATATCATCGTACATAATAGTAATAAGTATTTATAGACTCCACTTTTAAGTTGCAAGCAATGTTAAAAGTCACAAAAGTGGCTTTGTGGACATTTCATTAACAGAGTAATTTGTTAATTTTCCACCTAAAATTCAGTCAGTCAGCCACTATTTGGGGGGCCTATTATGTGCCTTACAGTATGGGGTATTAAAGAAGATTACAAGAACTCTGTTTATGGAGCTTGGAAAGACAAAGCTACACATGAACAATTACTGGAAAATGAAGCCCTTAATTGTGTGGTACCAGATTACGGGCTTTGTTAGGGCAGGACTCATGCATTGTCAAACACATTCTGTATTATAGGCTTCACTAGAGTCATTGGAGTCTTCTTTTCACCTCGTAGCCCATCTCTTATCACAGTAATTGGCACGTGGTCGATACTGTAGAGATGTTGGTTAGCATTAGTGTTGAATTTTATAGTTCACCAAACATTTTCACATACATTAGGAAATTAAACTTTCTCTGTTATTGAATAGAGTATTTTTGGTTGTGGAAATTCTTTGGTAAAGATAACTAAATCATAACACACAGCAGTAATTTCTTCATGTCATGTTTTTCATTAAAAGATCCTGAAACTTATTAGAAAATAGCTTTTTGTTGTTGCATTGGCTACATAGGATTCTATGTAATTCACAGATTAAGTGAATTAAGTTTCACTTAAATCAAGTTTAATTAAACTTAATTAAAGTTTAATTAATTAAATTAAGTGAATTAAGTTTCACTTAAATTAAGTTTCAACTTAAACTAAAAGTTGGTAACAAAATCAAAAGTTGGTTTTCCCAGAGAGAAAACTCTGCCATTGTTCCTGCCTCTTTCCTTAGACTCCCAGAATCCTTGCCAAAACTCAGAATGTGTCGGATATTTGAGTATGTTTTCTTCAAATCCACTTATAATGAAGAGCTGACTTGGACTCTTTGCACTTAACATTTTCTCTGTGTTACAGGAAAATATTCTGGAAAAATAGTTATTCATTCTTGCTAGTTCTGTAAGATAACAGTGGAAGTTAGGGGAGTAGACAGAGTCAAGGAGAGAACCACGGGAGAAGAGCCAGTGCAGGAATCTGAAGGTAGACTAAGGCTGATTCATCGTAGTTTAAAACATAGTTAGTAATGTACAAAGTTTGGTGACTAAGAACCCAGGCCTTAGAGTTAAACAGTTCTGGGTTCAAATAATTACTGATATTTTTGATTGTGGACAAGATGCTTTTTCATGTTAACTGTCAGGGAAAGTACGGTACCTACTTCATAGTGTTTTGCTATGAGGGTTAAATGATTTAATCTTTGTCCAAGGCTCAGTGCTGTGCCTGTCATGTAGTAAATACTCAGAAAATGCTCGCTATTACTATATATTCCTTTGCTAGGTATTAACTAAATATTTATTATGTGCCCGACACTATGCCAGGCACTGGGATATAATAACAAAGAAGGTATATGTAGTCTCACAGATCCCACAGTTTAGTGGGGGAGGGAAACTACTAAAAAGGTGCTTCCAGTCCTGGGGGATCACTGGGCTGTGAGAGTACAAAGGAAGGATGGCTCACTCACTCCAGCTTGGGGCAGGGGCAGCTTCTCTGAGGAAGTGAATGGTAGGTCCTGGCCAAAATAGCAACACTTTCCTTTCGGTGTTAGGAGAAAAGGTATGAGAGATATTGTATCTGTTCCAGCATAATTTTACCTTGTTTATAAAGAGTAGTGGTACAGACCCTAAACTCTCCATTCACACCCACAATTAGGAACCAAATTCTTTTGGACCAGCAGTTACCAAGGAGGCACAGCTGCCATCTGGTGACAAACAATCTCATTGCACGCCCCTTACAATTTGGTAAACTAGATGTTTTATCAAGTTTGTCCTAACGAGATGGGTTGCACTTGTTGATGTAATAATTTTTCTCTCTTTTATGAGTATTTAAATTTGCCATAGTTCCCATGTTCTAGAATTTTAGTGTAGTGTTATTGTTCTCCTGTTTTATCTATGTTTTGTGATATTTTCTGAAGGTTCAGCAGGCAAAATTGGCTAAGAAAAGCTTAGTTATTCTTTATAAGAGAGTGACTCTTATAGTGAAGGTGAAAACAGCAAAAATGAAAACTGATAAAGGATACTGATTGAGTGATAGCTAATGGTTGGTACTGTTTTCTTTGTACTGTCTTTGGAAAAATATAGTCCAGTTTTGATGATACAGGAATGGTGTCTTGTCCTGGATATTAGATTTTCCCAAAGAGAAGTAAGTAGATTAGAATAACATCAAATTTAAGATTTTCTAATAATGTGGGGAAGACACACAGACTCTTAACCACTTTCTGATTCTCATTCTTTAGTTCCCTCTATTTCTCACATGCATATAGATGACCACCTACTGCACTGCAGCTGTTTTATGACTCAAAGTGACGTTAGATATAAATTTAGAGTAAAAAAATGAGAAATGCATTCAATTGTAACTGTTAGTACATTTTAGAGAAAAAAATAGAAATTTTGTCATTAACTAGTAGATTCAAGTTAATAGTTCATCTGCTTTTTTGTTTGAAAAAACTTTTAAGTTGTGTAATACCTTAAAAAAGCGGTGACTTAAGTTAAAAGGGTGTTTCGTCAAAGAGCTATGCTGTATTTGATTTTAAGATGCCTGCACTGTTAAATAAACAGCTATTAACATTTTCTGAGTATTCAGATTACAAAAGCCTATTTTTTAAAGGATGACTAGTTTTATATAAATTGTGGAAAATATTATTTCAAATGATAAGGTACTGTCCACAGTGTATTTGTGTATAAACAAAATCAGTTTATTTTCTCACTGATTTTTTTTTTTTTTTTTTAAGGGGAAAAATGCCTCTCATTGTGCTCTTTTCTTTAGGTTCATTGTTGGGAAGGAAGAAATTCCCACACATTCTTATTCACCAGAGGCGGCATATGCAAAAGTGGAACAAAAGACTGAGAAACATGAGGAAAAACCAAGAGGAACGAATATAATTGCTCTAGTCAGGAAGCTTGTGGATTCAGTGTGAGTTCTTTATCTTGATATTTTAGCACATTTTCTCACCATTTTATATAACATTTGTACCATGCCAAGGTATTTTTGTTTTCTTTTCAGGTAATAATACATATATATATATATATATATATATATAATTTTACCAGAAACTGTGCATAGAGTTTTATAAAAAGGCACACGATGGCAAGTGAATGTTGTTTATTATTTCTAGCAGGACTGTAGACCACTATCTGCCTTTAAAATAGTTTTACATGAAATCGAAATACTTTTCTATTTCAAACTAAGCAGAGTTGCAGGAGGCTAGACTAGGGAACTTCAGGGAACAGATTAATATGTGCTAATTGAATGTTTCAAGTGTGGAAAGGAGAAAGAAAAATTCCAAGAGAGATTTAAGAAATTATAGATATAATAAGGAGCAAACTTTAAGTGAAGGATATTTTGCAAGAGTGGAAATTTTTAGGGCTTTGGAAATAAAATAAGAAATCTTTATTTGTATGTTATACAAAGAAGTCTGTTTCATACAGATAAGTCATCATTTGCATTTCAAATATTTAAGATATTTAAGAAAATAAATTTAAAGGTTTAAAATTAGAATATCAGCCAATAAAAATAATCTTGTAGTGCTATTTTAGAGAGTGTAGAATGAGGAGGCATATAGAAAGTTAGGGAACTACAACTACAGGAAGCTGACGCCCTTTAAGAAATCTGAAGGCCTGTGTTTGACTCATTTTGCCCCTCCTGGCTTTGGGATTAAAGTGATTTAACCACTCTGCATCCCACAGTCCTCATCAGTTAACTTCATTAAGGAGTGTTGCGTGCATTAAATGAAATAACATAGGAGTTGCTTCAGATGCACGAGCACAGAGTAGGTACTCAAAACTTTTACTGAATTTAAAGACTGTCTCTTCTTCTGTACACCACAGAAGAAGGTAAAAGGAAAGAAAGGGATGGTAGACGGCAGTAATAATTGTGGTAGGGGATCCCGTTAATGGGAATCATGTCAACAAGAATCATAGGGGAATGCAGAGAATGTGTGACAGGGGTGCATGAAGCCTTGGGTATCAGAGCTGATCGGGCCATGGCAGAACTTGTCAGAGCAGCCTCAGTGGGTCCATTGGTGTGAAAGCAGGTGCAGGGTAATATAGAAGCAGAGCAGATGACATAGGAGACTGGCAGTCCAGCACTTGGGAAGCCATCTTAATGGAAAAGACTAGGAAAGATTAAACGACAGTATAGTTGATATCAGAATTTAACTTCGCTAGCAAAGAGAGTTTAACAATTTCTGTGTAGTTCTTGTAGCCATGGCTGAGAGATGTCTTTGAAGAGGACACTTAGAAGTATGAAGAGTGATGGTTTACATAAGGCAGTCCTTCTCTGATTCACCCCTTTTCAGGCCCCTAGCTTTAATCACTCAACAACTTCGCATGACCAGATATGTCATATCATTCTAATGACATACGGAATGAACTATTGCTGTCACCCATGACTAGGAAAGGCTGCCTGTATACTCCAGCTGCAGTGCAGCATTGAATTTCGGAGAAGGTCTTTATAATCAATTTGCAAATGGAATTAGAGAGCTAGGATATCACTCTGCAAGTTATTATCATAAACAAGAAAGAGTTAATGTGTTCCAACCATGAAGATAATTAATTAAGTGTATTCTGAAAGAGTTATAAAGACTGCTTATTTTGGAACATGAACTCTTCAAAGAGAAAGGGGGAGAGTTAAACCCACATTAGATATTCTACTTACTTTTTTACGCCTGGAGTGAATAAATAGTCCTGGAGTAGACATACCAAATAACTAAAATAAGTGTGTCTTGAATAGTAGTCCTCCCAGCAGAAATGTTTATTAAACACTGGAAGACTAAGTTGTTTACAGTTAAATCACAACCTACTTTTGAATTCCTACATGTTCTATTTCTATATTTATTTTAAAAATTGAATTTTAAATTCTAATACTATATCATGTTTCTTTCCCAGATGTTTTCTCTCAAATATAATTAAGTATAAACTCCTGTAACTTGAGCACTTCTCATTATGATTTTTGCTCAAGTACTGACGTCATGGATGATTTATGACCATTATATGCTACAATAAACGATTTAAAGCTTCCAAAAGATTTGGCAGAGTATAGAGATAACATATACATATTTTTCATATTTAGTCACAAATATTTACCAATATGGCTTTTCTGTTCCACATTCAAGTATTTTGACTGCAGTCACATATCTTATACAGTGTGTCAAATGGTGAGCAGCAAAGGGGGAAAAAAATCTGTTATCTTTGCTTCTGTATGTCCTAAGAAATCAAAAGATGCACACATTTAGAAACGAATTGATAATGTTTTCTCCTTTTTCGGTTAGAGAGTTTTAAGCAGATCAACACACACACACACACACACACACACACACACACACACATGCACACACCACACATTTTAATTATATTAGTTTTTCTGGTTTAATTTCAGATGTAAGCATGGACCAAGGCATAGATGTTGCAAACACTATGAGGATAATTGCATCTCTTATTGCATTAAAGTAAGTATATAAAATCTACTTTAATAACCACAGGGAATATGTACAGAAAAAACTTATTAATACATAATTTCAAAGTAAATGGAAAAGTTGACAATCATTGCTATCATTCTTTGCATTTGACTTGAAGAATAAGACACTTGTGAGACATAGATAACAATTTAGCTTTTAGTATTCACTTACTAGATCCTTTGTTAAATAATTTTTACATCAGCTTACTTAATAAATGTAAAACTTACAAAGTAGAAGGTGAAGCAACAACAACAAAAAAGAGAAAAATAAAGTCAAATTAAAATTAAAATTTGTACTTTGCCACGTATCCTCATTAGAATACATCTTAGAACAAGGCCCCTGGACTGTGCTGTGTGCTAGGGATCAGCAGTCACTCACATACACCGCACAATCTGGGACAGTGGCGTTTGGTTTTGGACTTGTAAAGCTGTTCCATTTTTTAAGGCATGAAGGTAACTGGAGCATGTCCACAGTTGTTCTACATTAAGAAAGTTAGTTATGCCCACTGACATAAATTCCCCACTCCCTAATATGTTAGTGTACCAGGGCCGTGCTCCTTCCCCATCCCCCATCCCACCAACTCCGAGAAGGAAGTTAATTTTCATTGCAGTTAGTCTGTCACAGGTGGCACCATCTGCTACAAGTTCTTTCGTTTTGGATGGTGCTCTAACAATCCTGATGCTTTAGAAAATTTATGTTCTTTCTTACATCTGATCCCCCACTTTATCGATGATGAGAAGAGCAGAGTTGTACAGCAACCCAGAAGATAGCCTCCTGACCGTCCCTCTAGAAAGGGAGGGACTGTATCACATTAGTGCCTATGAATGTGAATGCCTGTGGCCGAGTGTTGATGGTGGCACGCACCCAAGCCAACACTTACCTTCAAAGTGCTCAAAGACAGAACCAGAGGTAAAAGCAGTAGAGAGTTTTTTCAGTTGTGAAGTAGTTTCTGACACACTCTTTCCAAATCTGATTTCCTGCCCCGTTTTTAAAGTGGCAAAAAATTAAAAAAAAAAAAAAGAATGTTGCCGGCTGCCTCAAAGTCTACCAGCTCCCAGAGACGGTTATTATTCCCTCCAACGGGACATAATTCTAGTTCAAGGGAAACTTCAGGAGGGGAACTAAGAAAAGCATTTTGACTAAATTAGCGGTATTTGAGAAATTTGGGGGAGAGGAGAGGTGATATTTTAAAAAAAGTATACGAGAAAGTTAGAATTACTGAGGTATGAAAAAAATGTAGTCATTCTTTCAAGCGTGTACCAGTACTATAAACTTGCTAATTTATGTATACACTGTAATATTATGTCCATGAATGTAGAATTATTTGGAGATTTGTGGGTGAGGAATTTATATCACAAGTATAGTAAAATATTTTGAGAGTGCACCTCATTATTCCATAGACTCAGTTACAGCTCATGTTAAATCATACCCCTGAGTGAATATTCAGGTGAATTACATTCCCCCCAACTCACTATACTCCATTCAAACGAACTTTTTGTTGATACCTGCCAATCTCTTTTTTGGCTTTGTGCTTTTTGTCCAAGCTCCCCGAAATGTTTTTCTCATGCCAGCTCCTTCTCTTTTGTGTCTATTTAAACGTCACATCCTCAGTAGCCTTCCCTTACCACTCAGTCTAATATAGGGTGCCCTGTTAATTTCTTTCCCAGTGCCCTGATTACTTCCTTCTCAACACTTATTGTAATCTGTAATTACTTTATGTTTATTTGTTAACTGATTTTCTCTTCCTCTAATGAGCATGGAAGCTCCATGAAGGCAAGAGCTTTGTGTCCTCTTCACTACTCTATCCCCAGCATCTAGTGTGATGTTCGGCACATGAAAGGCATTCACTGAATCTTTCCCGAATACGTGAAAGTGTGAATGGATGGAAGGATGAATAGATCTCTTGAAAATAGTGTGAAATGATTGAACGTGAGTGTGATCTTTGAACCCTTAGGTTAATATTATGATAGTATCAGTGATAAGATACAGGTGTGGCCACTTCAGGCATTAAACAAACACTGGGCAGTTGCAGTTAAGCAAATGCATGATAATTAATGCTAATTGTTTGGACAATTTAATTTTCATGCTTGAACCAGGTATTAGGTAGTTTCAGGTAAATTAATGAATGTTTCTTCATAGTAACTCAATTTTTTTTTTTTAAAAAAAAGAAGGCTGCTATCCAGAAGATACAAACCTGACCTGTGAAACTTAGCAGCAAACACTGCTAAGAATGTAGACGTTTTTCCATTCCAGTGGGGGTGAAAGAGGAGGAGGATGGGAGATCAGTATTACAGTGTATTGGTTGAATCATGTATAAAATACTGTTCTTTTTGATAACATTTTGTTTCGAGATGACTGGAATTTTTCAGTCTCTCACCATTAAGTGACATCAAACTTCATTTTCCTAAAGAGTGAAATGAAATTGACCAACACTAGTCATCCTTTCCTCCCTTTTACACTGTAGATAGTTGCAGGTAATATGGAGAAATGTTGACAGCAAATGTGGATTTGTAGCAAATTTGCTTTCTCAGGTTTTGTTTAGTTTACCTTAAAGCTGCCATTCCCTAGAGATGTTTCAGCTTGACACATTGAGCACAGAAGTAAAAACCTAGGTAGAATTATTTCTTTTCCTGGAAAATTCTTTAAACTTGATCGTTTATATAGTCGACACCAAAGGTCTAAACAGATAATACAATTATTTTCTGTCAAAAGAATCTCTGCTGAAACTAATGATTAAGAGGCATTTTCTGTCAAAATTTCCAAAAGCATTTGGTTTTGTTAACTATGTTTTTTGGAATTGCAGTGCTTTTGTTTCTAAAACTATTTGCGGTTTAGGGATTATAAATCCCAGTTATGTCAACAAAATGTCAAGAAGTAGAAGTTTGGTGCACAGATAGACTTGGCCAGTGCTTGGGCGACTTTTTAAGCCTTTGTAAATCATAGAAAGTATGTTTGCCGCAAGATTTCACGCTTTTTTTTTTTTTTTTTTGTGGTACGCGGGCGTCTCACTGTTGTGGCCTCTCCCGTTGCGGAGCACAGGCTCCGGACGCGCAGGCCCAGCGGCCATGGCTCATGGGCCCAGCCGCTCCGCGGCATGTGGGATCTTCCCGGACTGGGGCATGAACGCGTGTCCCCTGCATCAGCAGACGGACTCTCAACCACTGCGCCACCAGGGAAGCCCTTCACGCTTCTTTTTAAGGCAATTGTTTTAAAACTGTTTGAGGTTTAGGACTTAATTTTGAAAATGGCTGCGATATAAACTTGTCTTAATATTTTTAGTTCCGTTTTGATTCTGCGACACTAAAATTTATATCTATCGGTCTTCAAAATTTGGTTGTAAATCAGAATTTCCTCCCTGTTTTCTCTAGGGTTTTATCAGAATGTTTAGCGTGGGATACTTGATCCAGTGCTGCCTCCGGATTCCCTCTGCATTTAGGCATCTGTTTACACAGCCGTCACGGCTACTTTCTCTCTTCTACAATAAAGAAAACTTCCAGCTCGGAGCTTTTCTGGGCTCTTTTGTTAGTATATACAAGGTAAGGCTTTCAGAAGAGTAAAGAAAAGTGGGAAATAAATAACATGGCTGTTGTTAAAATGAGATACGGCCTTAACTCATCTGTCATTTTTTTTTAATGCTTCTTTCTATAGTGTTCATAAATATCTCATCACCAAATATGCACATTATGTTGGGAATAGAGGCTGGAGATATTTCTTCTCTTAAAGCTTGAAAGTGTAGATGTATTTGCATTTATACATAATATTAAAGATTTTCAAAGACTCATTTTCTTTTTTTCAACAATGTAGTCACTGAGAAAATATGAACTTCCTGATATTTCTAACATCAAAAGTGATGTATCTATTTGTTTTTTCTGAATAATTTTACTACCTGATTATTAATTTAAACATTTTCAGACCCTCCTAGCTGATATCAACCTTTGATAGAAACAGTAAGGATTTTCTGTTGTAACTGATATAAGCAATGACTTATTTTCCATCTCTCACTCACTCTTTCTACTATATTCTCTGAAATAAACAAAGTTAACATTCTTCCACCTCTTTCTGCATGTTCCTATAAATGTACCCACACATATATAATAAGCACCCACCTAAACACATATATAGGGATCATCTGTGACACAGCACTCTGCAATTTGAAGTAATGGCCTTTTGTTTAATGGGAATCACTAATATGTAAATCATATTACTGACATATTTTATTAAACATCTAAAATTTATATTCAAAATTTAAAGGTAAAATGTGTTAACTAAGGTTGGCCTGTATGCATGTGCATGCGTGTGTGCATGTGCACACACACAGTCGTTAAAAGAAAATTCTGGGAAAAACTGAATTCTGGAATTATTTTGGATAAGGTGGTTGTGTTTCATTTTATGATAAAGTTTACCTATAAAAGGTGGATGTGGAGAAAGTATTCTGCAATGGAAAGGAAAAAGTGGCAAACTATAAACTATAGTTAATTAATCACTTGTTATGAAATATTACTAACATTGAAAACATTTTCAATATGGTTTGACTAGGAAGCATTACTTATATCTTTGAATATGTACGAGAGTTAATAGGACAGAATATTGGTGATAATATGTTTATCTTCACATTCTTTTTCATTTCTTGTGTCATAGAGTTTGTATTTACAATTAAGATAAACTCTTAAATATTTATATGTGGATTATCTCCAACATTTTAAGCCCAGGTTGGTTATTCTCCACCATCCAGCATATCTGAGAGCATAGGCTTTTTTGTTTGTTTACATTTTTGCTACTTATTTGCTTAAGTAATAGAAACTAATGGTAATTAAACTAAGGAAAATGCAACTGGGTCAGAAAATCTATTATAAAAAATATTCATACAGCATGTTCCAAAGCCATATGTGATTTCTGAAGAATTTATCAATTTTTTGCATCTTGCTAAGAATGTAATTAAGAGAAGGTCAGGCAAACAAACCTTATTTCTTCTGTGTCTTCTTGGTGAACTGACCCTTTTTCCATTTTGTAATGTTCCTCTTTATCCTGGTAATACTCCTTGTTCTGAAGTCTACTATGTCTACTATTAATATAGCTACTCCAGTTTTCTTTTGATTATAGTTGATGGTATATTTTCCTTCTTTAATCTTTCATTGACCTCAGTTTAAAGGTTGGTTTCTTTTAGACCACATATAGTTGGTTCTTACTTTTGTATCCAGTTTGGTAATCACTGTCTTTTAATTGGTATATTTAGACACTTTACATTTAATATAGTTATTGATATGGTTGAGTTTATATCTGTTTGTATCTACTTTCTTATTAGTTGTTTTATATTTGTTCCATTTTTTCTTTGTTCCTCTTTTTTCTTGTCTCCTGGATTTTGGGGGTATTTTTTATGTATTTTAAATTTATATTAATTTTTTTGTATTTTTTATATTCTGTCATCATTATTGACTTATTATTTGTATGTCTTTTTAAAATTTAGTGATTGTCTTAACATTTATAATAAACATTTTACATTTATTGGTCAATATTTTCAAATAATATTATACCACTTCAGTATATACTGTGTAAGAATCTTACCACGTCATACTTGTAATTCCTCCTTCCCATCCTTTGTGCAATTCATTTATCTTTTCATATGTTATAAACCCCACAATATACTGTTGCTATTTTTGTTTTGGACCAGGAGTCAGAAAACTTTTTCTGTAAAGGGTCAAAGAGTAGATATTTTAAGTTTTGTGGAACTTATGGTCTCACTCATAACTATTCAGCTCTGATGTTATAGTGTGAAAGCAGCCATACACAATATATAAATGAATGAGCATGGCTGTATTCCAATAAAAATTTAGCACACTGTATTAGAATTTCATATAATTTTCACCTGTCGCAAAATATTATTGTTTTTTGTTTTTATCCATTGAGAGGTGTAAAAATATTCTAGCTTATGAGCTGTGTAAAAACAGGTGGCAGGCTAGATTTGCCTAGTGGGCCATAGTTTTCTGACCACTGCTTTAGACAGTTGATTCATTTTTATAACAAAGGTAAGAATAACATGTCTTCTAAATTTACCTTCATTTTACCATTTCCAGAGCTCTTCATCTCTTTTTTTTATACCTAAATTTTTATCTGGTATCTTGTTCCTTCTGCCTGCAGAACGACCTTTAACATTTCTGGTAATGCAGGTCTGCAGGTGGTGCATTTTCTCAGCTTCTATCTGTCTGAGTCTTTTTTTTTTTTTTTCTCCCCACACATTAACATTTATTAAACATTTTGAGTATTATACACAATTTGCTTCTTTTGCTTAGCAATTTTTGGCGTTTTTCTGTCAGTACTTGGTTCTTTTTAACTGCTGCAGATGTTACATTTTATAGACATATTGGTTAGTTATTTATCAACATTTGGGCTCTTTCCAAGTTGCAACAAATACTCTTGGGTCCATTTCTTTGTTCAGATTAATTCTAGAAGTGGAAGTTCTGGGTCCAAACCCAGAATATTTTGAATATTAATTGATAATTGCTAACTTACACTCTAAAAAGTTTGTCCCAATTTATAAGGCAGAAAATACTCTTTTTTTTTTTTTTGGATACTTAATCTAAATCTTTGCGAACATGATGGATAAAACATGTTTTAATTTCCATTTTTTAATTCTGTGAAGTTTCATTTCTAACTTACTAATTTTGGTTTCTAGCAATATTCATTCTCAATTTATTACCTCCTTGAATTTTTAATTTTAGCCATTATGCTTGATATTAGATTATTCTTTTTTGTAAAGAGCAGCCAATTCTTGTTTTATCATTGTAACATCCCATGGAATCTCACTGAAGATAAAAAACAAAGTCTTTTGAGGTCTCAGACCTTCTCTTTTAACCACCGAAAAGGTAGTGTCATACCTGCCTCTTTACTATTCGTGTGGAATATCCTGGCATTCTCAACTTATTGACTCCCGGTCTGAGTGAACAGAATATTTTTCACAAGTGTGATATAGAGTAATTCATGGTCCCTCTTTTGATCTAATTTTAATAACTGAGTGCTAGCTCTTCTATTTATAATCTATTTCTGACCTTTGGACCCATCTGCCTAGCTCCTAGCTCTATAGGCTCTGGTTTCAACTTATGCTACCAGGGCACTCTCCCACTTTGGGCTGTCTTGGTAGATATTCTACCCTAGGCAGGTGCTGATAACCTATTCTTGACCTTTGATGGGCATTCAGGCAGTTACAGCAAGAAATGTTTCACAAATGGTATCTGGTACAGTCTAGTTAAGATTAATGGGGAATAAAGGTACTTTGCTTAGAAATAATTATCCGTAGATCTAAAGTCAACAAAAGTCTTTACAACAAAAAATACATAATTTTTTTTTTGCAGGGGGAGGAAGAGGCTTGAAATAGATCAGAAAACACTTTCATATTAACTGTTCTTTTCATATTCTTCAAATCTGTACTTAATGCCTTTCTCCTCCTGGACATCAGAAGGAACACCTGGATATTCTGGGAGAAGTTTATATTTTTCCAAATCAGTTTCTGGAAAAAATGTGTCACTTTCAAATTCCTGCATGATCCTTGTCACAAATAGTCGAAGATGGCCTGGCCTGTTCATGGCTTCCTTGTAAACGGAACTGTGTTCCACTCTCCAAACCATGTCCACTTTATTTGTTAATTCTGGTTGCTCAATAAGTTTTAAGGCATCATGCAGACTTTTGGCAAGAAAATGAGCTCCCTGTGGAGGTTCCTTGAGTTCTCTACTGAGAACTATATTAATTCTGTCCTTTAAAGATCGATTCTTCTCTGGAATGGAGAACCAGGTCTTCCTACCAATAATCACCAAATTCTGTTTACCTTTTACTGAAGAAGTTGTGGTCACTTTTTGGAAATACCTGTATTCATTCCTGAGCGGAGGCCAGGGCAGGTCCCCGTTCTTGACGATGGTTCGTCCCCGATCTTGCCGATGTTCTGTGTTCTAGGACACAGCAACGATGAGTTTAGCGGACGAACCATGACAGCAGCAGAAAACACTTCCGAGCTAGCACGTCACACCGACATGGGGATTACCCACCAGCTTGGTGCGAAATTTCTGAGAGAGTCTTTATTTCACCTTCATATTGAAAAATGTTTTCTCTAAGTATTGGATTCTGACTTGACGGAGTTGTAGCTTATCCGGCTTTTTCTCCTTGTTAGAATGGGAGTGATACTTTTCCCAGCATTCTACATCTAAGCAAAAGTAGAATTTTTGAATTCATTTTGAAAAATCATTACAATGAAAATTTTATGTATAATTTCTTTGTGTGTGTGTGTGTGTGTGTGTGTGTGTGTGTGTGTGTGGTACGTGGGCCTCTCACTGTCATGGCCTCTCCCGCTGTGGAGCACAGGCTCCGGACGCGCAGGCTCAGCGGCCATGGCTGATCCTCCTGGACCGAGGCACGAACCCGTGTCCCCCGCATCAGCAGGCGGATTCTCAGCCACTGCGCCACCATTGAAGCCCTGTATAATTTCTTAATAGGGTCTATCCAAACAGTAACATTATAACAGGTTGCTGTTCATAATTTTCCCAATCATATATTCAGTTTGATTTAAATAATATCACCAATTTGCCTCCAAGGTCAGCTAATGACTCACCCATTACAGATGTTACATGCATTTTTCCTAGAACTGAAACAACTGAAGTCATTGTATTTTCTTCTTGATACAGGGTACTAGTTGCTTCCTGCGCTGGGTCAGAAATCTGGATGATGAACTGCATGCCATTATAGCTGGTAAAGCAATGATAAAATACATATATTACTATTGCATCAATTAGTAGTAGGAATGGAGCAGACATGGTTTCCAAATTTATCTGATTTCTTTGTATCTTCCTTTCTCTGTAATAGAATCCCCATTAAGGCACTAGTACAAACATTTTGTATTTGTGAGGTTTAACATATCAAGGCTCTCTTGCCATCTGATGTTTTGGGTTGGCAATATAATGACTTGGGTATCTGTCCTGCTACAGGCCAGAAATTCTAGGGAATGTGTCACAAAAGAACATAAAGACTTAAAATATTATATGAGTGACTAATGGAAGTACAGTTAGATTTCTTAAAATATTCTGATTTTACCACTGGCAAGTGATGTACTTTTTAATAATAATTTTTTTAGGAACTCAAGTAATTTTATAAAAAATAAAAACTAAACATTTTCTGTGAGTTCAGTATATGTATTACTTAAGTTAAATAAACAATTTTTGAGATATTTAATAGTAATATCCCTACTATTAGTATTCCAGGCCTCCTACCACCTTGGTTTTCCATTTATTTATTTATTTATTTATTTATTTATTTATTTATTTATTTTGCGGTACGCGGGCCTCTCACTGTTGTGGCCTCTCCCATTGTGGAGCACAGGCTCCAGACGCGCAGGCTCAGCGGCCATGGCTCACGGGCCCAGCCACTCTGCGGCATGTGGGATCCTCCCAGACCGGGGCACGAACCCGTGTCCCCTGCATTGGCAGATGGACTCTCAACCACTGCGCCACCAGGGAAGCCCATTGGTTTTCCATTTATAGAATGAAAGCAATGGAGGGAAGTGTGATGACAGCACTATACATAATTTGAGCTGTTAGGAGAATAGATGAATGACTATTTCCACTTAAAATCAGAAATGATACCAGTAACCTTTAAAAAATTATTTTAAAAAATCATTATATTTGGCAAAACCACTGCTCTTTTTAAAAGTTAAATTTAGAATGTAGTTTCTTGTGATATGTGTATCAGAACTGTGGTTCCTAACTCTAAAGGTCAACTTTTAAGTTTAAAATTATGTGATAATAAATAAGAATTCACACCATTTTAATGTCATCCCTTATATTACTGTCCTTGATTTTGTTGTAACAAAAGGCAGTGCTACAAATTTCCTATTTAAGTGAATCAACATTTCTGAGTGACTTAATAACAAAGAAATACTTTGAGTTCTGATCAGTTTTGCCTTATTTGTTGTTTCAGGATTTTTGGCGGGAATATCAATGATGTTTTATAAAAGCACAACAATTTCCATGTATTTAGCTTCCAAATTGGTAGAGGTAAGCAAACATTTTTAAGCACATACAACCAAAGGATACAGAGCTTTTTAGCTGCTTTAGTAGTAAATATATATCCCAGTTTCAAAAGCAAATTCTAATCCTTTAAAAGTACTTACAAAGTCAGTTCTCCTATTTCTTCTTTTTTCTTTGTGTTATTTTCAAATATACACAAGCATAGAAGGAATAATGTGATAACCCTCATGTACCCATCATACAGCTTCAGCAGTTAACAGCATTTGGCCAATTTCCTTTCACCTATACTGCTCCAAACCCCCAAGTACCAAATTATTTTAAAACAAATCCCAGAGATCAAATCACTCCATCCATAAACAACTGAGGAGAAAGAGTCCTTAAAAAATAAAACTAAAGAATAAGGACTCCTTAAAAACAAACACATCAGTGCCATCAGGGTATAATCAAATTACATGTCATAAATTTTAAAAACCTGGTAATTCTTTAATATTATCGTTATCCAGTTAGAGCTTGCATTTTCAATATTACCTCATAAATGTCTTTTGCAATCCCTTTGTTTTAGTTGAGATCCAAAGTCTCTTTTTAGTTTATAATAGTTATCCTTCACCCGTTCTTCTTTTCTTCCCCATTTATTTTTTTCCTTGCCATTTATTTGTTGACAGTCTAGGTTATTAGTTCTTTGGAATTTCCCACATTCTGGATTTTGCTGATTGCATCCTCACTGGTGGTGTTATAACGTGTTCCTTTAACTCATTGTCTGTAAACTGTAAATTAGATCTAGAGCCTTAAGCAAGTTCAGGTTCAGTTTCTTTTAGGGGGATGGTAGTGGCAGACAAACTTCACATTTACTGTGTGTGTGAATTACTATTACATCACATTAGGAAACACAAAAATGTCGGGTTGTCTCTCTTTTTGTGATGCTAAGATGCATCAGTGGGCTCAGTGTTGGTAGAGCCAAGATAAGGTTCCCCATCTTTTACCCTATTGTTTTAGCAGCCATTGATGACCAGCATTTATTATTTCACTGAGGGTTGCAAAATCATCATAATCTAATATTATTGTTTCTTCTGCATTTATTAGTGGGAATTCTTCAAAAAGAACTTTCCCTTTCAGCTGTTCGGTTACTGTGAGATCGTCTGTTCACAAAGTCATAATAAAGTGCTTGATTACTTCCCTTTATTTGCTAATGTTTGGAATGAGTTAGACCCTAGCCTCCTGCAAAGTTGACCTGTAAGTCTTTGTTGTCAGGTGTCTTTATGAAGACATGGAGTTTAACATATTTGATTTGTGTCAACCTATTGCAGTCATTAGTCAAATTGCTCAAATTGCCCCATCTTTGGCCATGAGAGTCTCTTCAAGTTGACTCCTGTTTCTTCTTTGAAGTAATGCCGGTATCTTTGATAGTTCTCTTGCTTTGTGATAAAACAAGATATATTCCAGGCTCACCTGGGTGGTTTCCTGCTCCAGACATAGAATCAGCCTTCTCCAGTGGCACCTAGTTTCTTTTGGTGAGAAATGGTATTTAGAAAACTTTAGTTTGGGTGCTAAAGGTTTTTTGCTCCTAGGCTAGTCATTGTTTCTTGGCCTTTCCAGTGAAAAGAGTTAGAGCATCCTATTTTTTTTCCCTTTCTTTTCAGAGAAAGAGAAAATAATTAGGAGCACATTGATGTTTTCAATTCAAAGTTCAGGTTATAGATTTTATTTAACTTGTTTGATTTTTAAAAAGTTTTATCTCACTGAAAAATCTGTGTCCCTAATGATATTAAGAAAATTACATATTTGTTTTATCCAAATGAGAGACAGAAAGAGAGAGAGAGAAAGAGGTAGGGGAGGAGGCATTTATTTTTTCTCAGTGCCTTTGGTAGCCATTGGAGAGCTTTAAGTATGGAAATGACATGATTTAATTCACATTTTAAGAAGAATATTCTATTATATAGAGAATGGATTAGAGGCAAGACTGGAATCTGGGAGAGAACCGTTAGTCTCAGGCAGAAAATGGTGGCTTGTGTCAGGATAGTAGCAGTAGAGATGGAGAAAAGTACACAGATTTGGTGTAAGTTTAGGAGATAGAGTTGGCAGGACTTGCTAATAGAGAGGAAAAGGGGAGTGAGAGAATATATTTATATTAATTAATTTTATATTAAAATGCTGTATTACTATGTAATGCATATTAAGCAAACATCACCTGTATAGGCGACTTTTTTCTTGGAAAAAATTATTTCCAAGACATATTTATTGAGTATCGATTATGTTCCCATTACTGTGGTGGTGCTGGTAAGCATATACAAGTATAGGATACAGTCCGAACTCTTCATTAACTTAGACTCTAGGTCAACAGATAAGTTTTATTGTAGGAAATAATTAGGAACACAATGATCCCATATATCAGGAGATACCTGTTTCACATAACGTTTCTATGATGCCATTCTACCACATCTGAATTTCATTTTTGTTAACAGGAATACACTACAGTATATCTGTACCTTGTAATATATTATCATATTACTTTCAAAATAATGGTCCATGTTTATCTTGTTTCTGAAGTAGATTATAAATCTCTTTGTACATATCTTACAGATTGAAGTTAATTTTATATTAATACATAATATTAATTAAAAATCAGCTGTATAAACAAAATTTGTTTGGAAAAAATTATTTTATGTTCTTTATTTCATGGTCCACTCACGTCTTAAAGCTCCCTCCAACCTATTGAAACACCATTCTGTCTTGGTCATCTTTCTTCTTACTTGTTTCACTTTAGCATTCCTATGTTCCAGAAAACCCATTTCCATGAATTATCCTTTGTTCCATCCATATAAATTTGCTGGAAATTCCCCATACATATCATGTATTTTCACCCTGTTTGTTACCCCTGCTTTTCCTCTCTTATCTAGTTGTTGATGTTAGGCCTCTTAGAAAGCAGCAGTATTAAAAGTGGGGTCAGCAGACTAGTGCTGGTCTATGAACTGTTCATTACCATACCAGTTCATGACAAGGAAGGGATAGAAATTGAGAGGAAGCATTTGGAAACCTTATAGCAACTCGATGGAGTAATTTGTTTTTTGAATGTAATAGTGAAAATTTGGTTCAATTCTAGTAATTCATTTTTATTGTATTATAAAAGCATCAGGCCATGATAGATGGACATTTTGTTTTTTTTTTAAGTGGTTCTTCACTGAAGATGGTTTGAGATGCCCACTACTTACTGTAGTCATTTCTGAAATTCTCCTTGGTCCTTTGTCCTAGACAGAGTAGTTGCTCTCTCCTCTGGGGAGCCTATATATATATATATATATATATATATATATATATATATACACACACACACACACATACATATATATATATTTGAGATAAACATAGATATACGTACATACACATGTGATGATCTACACATCTAATCAATATAGATATCTTGTAGCCTTATTAGAGTGTGTTAGTTATTTCTTATGTGCTAATCGGGTTTATACCAGTACATGTTTAATGAATGAATGGATAGATCTAACAGAGAAGGGAGGACTTGGGCATTGTACAAACAGCAGTGAAGAATAAGTAGCATGAAAGAGGTAGAAATAAAGTGCTGTTGAATTTCACAGAAAAGTATTATTACTGGCATCTGGGGTTTGGGGTGAGTGAATGCGGGAAAGGGAAGGGCTGACACTTAACAAGTCAGGGAAGATGTACCTATGATTTGAGCTCTGAAAGGATTGTTAGGATTTTGAAAGGTAGAAAAAATAGTTGTAGATAGGGAACGTATCACTCCACCTTATTGGTAATGCTATTTAAAGTTGTTTTCTTTATAAATCTTGTGCTGTGTGCTTGTTTTGCAGACAATGTATTTCAAAGGCATTGAAGCAGGAAAGGTTCCCTATTTTCCCCATGCAGACACTATCATCTATTCCATCTCTACGGCAATTTGCTTCCAGGCAGTAAGTATAACTTTTTGGAGTGAGAAGTAGAATTATTTCTGTTTCTAGTGTATATTAAACCAATGAGGGAAAAATAAAGGCCTGGGAACATTTCCAGTTTTTACATTTTATGCTTTTTTTGTTTTATTAGCAAGATAGCTTGCAAGTTTCAAATCATTAAGCATGTTAACTTAGTGGGCTAGGTCATGTTTTATGAACACAACAATTTTTAGGTTTAAATAGAGTGCAATTTTTGTAGGAGAATTATCACTCTAGTACCTTGGCTAGAATGCCCTAACTTAATTTTACTTCAAAAAAAAGATACCATGGGCATAAATATGAATAATTGCTTTTCCCCAGTATTACTCAGGCAGTGAGGATAGGGGTAGAATCTAGTTTAATAGAAGCATCGTTCAATCTCTTTAAGTTCTGCAATCACCGTTATTGATGTTAATGGTCTTAGGGCTTTTGCAAAGTTTGGAGGACAGCTTTTATTTGCAGTTTCTCACAGTAATGCTGCCAAGTAGGTAAACTTACTATAACTAGCGAAGTGCCAGCTATCTAATGAGTATCTAGTAAATGCTTCTTAATAATAATGACTATTAACTCAATTATTATTCCATGAGCAATATTCCTATTGAAGGCATATTTACAAACATTCTTGAGAGTTATCAACTTAAACATTAATACGTTTTTGTTACTACTGTCATCACTGTCGTTTTTTAAATACAGTGAGCAATAAAAATAGAGATAAATATGTTCTGTTGCCTAAGACTGCTGATAATATTCGCTGTTTACTAAAAGAAATCTCAGATTGAATATTCTAATCTTAGGCTGTCATGGAAGTTCAGACCTTGCGACCATCTTACTGGAAGTTCCTTTTAAGGCTCACCAAGGGCAGGTAAGTGACTGAGATGTTTTAACTGGTCATAGAAGAAAACCAATTTCAATAAAAAAGATTTTGAATCTTTTCGCTTACTTGAGGGAATATTCTTTCAGTGGTAAAGTAGGTATCTAGCTATAAATCAAATATGACCTAAAATTTAATAAGAATAACATGGGACATTCTTTTAGTGAACATTATTTTGACTATTTTTTTCCCTGTATTATTTTAGATATTTTAAGTGTTCTAGATTAATATGTTGACTTGCAAACTGCTGATAAGTTACTATATAACATTCTTAAGTCTCACTTTTAAAATCCTTGATCTCTTCTTTTTGATTAAAAACATGAAACAGATTCATTAGAAATCATGCCTAAACAATTGACTGTGTCCACTTTGGAAAAATAATCATATTCTGTTGCCTGATTTTGTAAGCACATTTTTCTTTGCCTTTACTGTCATATTGTTTATTATTGTTGTTGTTGTTAACATTTCCTGATTATAATCTAATTCTTTGGGAGGCAGGTTTGACCTGATAGAAAGACCATGAGCTTGGGAATTGAACAGACCTAGGTTTGACTGCAGTTGTGATACCCGTAGCTGTGTCACCGGTTGGGAAAATTCTTTACCATCATGAGCCTCAAGTTTCTTTCTCTCTTCAATGAAACAATAATACATACTTTGTGGGAAAATTGAGATGTTTGTGGCAGCCTTTAGCACCTAGTAGGCATTCAGTAAATAGCAGCTGCCATTAATATTAGTAATAGCGAACAGTTGTATAGTGCTTACTATGTCCCAGAAATGGTTTTAAGATACACACGTACAACATACATATACATACATATGTGTTTAATCCTTAAAGTAGCTCTTTGAGATAGGTACTATTAATATCTTGCTTTTACAATGTGAGGAAACTTAGATGCACACAGATGTTTAAACACCTGCCAGAATCACAGAGCTAGGAAAGGATGGAGCCAGGATATAAGCCAGGCAGTCTGACTGCAGAATTCTTCCTCTTAGCCATGACACTGTGTATCCTCTATATTATTATTATTTAATCGTTTATTTCTTTGTCATTTAGGTTTTTTTGCACATCAATGAGTTTAACCAGTTGATTGCTTCGGAAGGGAACATACTTTGGGAAGGATCTAAAAATCATGTTTATTGGCTCTTGGAATAATGATACTGGCCAATGACTCAAAACTAATTTCACCCTGGTATCTTCCCCAGAAAAGAAAGGTTTATGATCAGGCATAGAGACACAGAAGGTCCATCCTGCACATTAGCTAAAATATATGTCTTTTAGATTTTTTATATCTCTTAGGTTAGGTGATGTTGATAAAATGAGGGTGTGTTTTTACTATGTTGTATCTGTTAGAAATTTGAAAACCTATATGCTGTTTGCCCTTCGGTCACATTTGGATGCATTTTCTGTTGACTGTGAGACATTGAAATTTCAATTATGAGAGGAATTACGTTTAATACCTTTGCTTGTCAGTAAATGTTAGCACATTCATTGTACATTTAGCTTCTTGTGATTTTTATTCATCAGAAAAATCACAATGAACCTATTTTTCTATTTGACACAATCTAGTGGAAAGGATTCTAGAAGGGTTTGAAATAATGATGGTAATCTCTGGGGTCTCAGTTTGGGGGATTATCATCTTTTTAAAGAAAATATGAGACAGCGAATCTTGAGGAAGAGTATCAAAGTGACTTTTGAATCTGCCATTGAGTCTTTTGCCGTGTCAGCCTTTTCGGTCTTCCCATCCCATGAAAGATAAGTCAAATGGAGTGAATCATCTTCTTTTATAAACTTCATTAAGTACTTGTTCCCTGTGTCCTCTGTTATACAGATTTGCCGTCATGAACCGAAAAGTCCTTGATGTTTTTGGTACTGGTGCATCTAAACACTTTCAGGACTTCAT
This sequence comes from Kogia breviceps, assembly GCF_026419965.1. Classification (NCBI taxonomy): domain Eukaryota; kingdom Metazoa; phylum Chordata; class Mammalia; order Artiodactyla; family Physeteridae; genus Kogia; species Kogia breviceps. Next base: position 53,920,968 of record NC_081316.1, on the reverse strand, counting down.
CCCTAAGTTGGATCCAAGATACACAATTGTAACACCAGAGTTGCCCATCGAGTTTTCTTGAAGATGACTATAACTTATTAATGTGACTTAATGTTTCATTATTTTGTCCTAGAGAGTTAATTATGTTGAACACAAAGAAGGGGGCCCGAGCTTGAACGTCAGTGTTATTTCAGTGAGAGACGCTCTTTTTTTTGTTTTTCTTACCAATCAGAAATACAGAAGCTTTTTAGGAAAGAGTTGCTTAATAATTAAGCTCCCTCTATAGCCAGAATCTCATTCTGGATCACTGTAATGGTTGACATTATGATATATTATTATCGCTTAAATTATGTCCACAAGCAATATTAAATAATCTATGTAGAAATGTAGTAACAAATAAGAGTATACTTAAAATTACTTTAAAAGATGTTTTACTTCATTCCAATATAATTCTTGGTTAAAATTAAGAATATTTCTACATTTTAGGATACAAAGGATCACGGGTACATGGATTTGGTCTGTTTTTTTGGTTTTTTTTTTAACTTCTGAATTGGTAACTGTAGTAGTGAAATGTTATGGGTATGGAGTAACTCTTCACAGACAGTGCTGCTTTATTTAGTATAGAGCAAATTAATTGGAGAAAGTGGCCATTCTTATTTCAGGGATGCAAAGACAGGTCTCATACTGTTTGGATAAATGCCGTGGTATCCGTGCTCTTTTTCCACTGATACCTTCATCTGTTTCCATGATCACTTGGGTTCTTTGGCAGCCCACTGAACCTATGTATTAGTGGCAGGTTAGGAGCAAATGGAAATTGACATATCTGATAAAGTTGAAACGTATGTTTTAATCTTTTACAGAAGCATTACACTTGAATATTCAAAAACAAATGAAGTTACTTTTAAACCTCCTGTACGTTTATTATGTTTGTTTTCATTTATAAGGGCTGAATTCTTCATCGCTAAGTTTGTATGCTGTTGTCGATTTAGAAGGGATCAAATTCTATGGAACAAAAGTAGTTTGGGCAAGTTTGGCAGTTTGTTCCCTCAGCTGTTTCACCTATATGGATGTTTGACAACTAAAAACATTCTAAAAATCCAGTGGCAGTTTAAAAGTCCACTTCATAATTGGATGCAGGTTCTCTAGCCTCTTTTCAAAAAATCATTATCGTCACTTTTACTCACGTTAGAGCAAAGAAGTGACAAAATGTAGTCACTGCTGATTATGAGTTAGTTCAGGACAGCTTTAATTGAAATATGATCACTCTTTAGAGTTTTTCAGGGACAAGTTATTCTTTTCTAAGTTAATGCAAGGCTTAAGTGGTTGTGATATGTTACATTACAGTTAATGTAACATGTAGGGATAATGGTATATTTTTTAAATATAATTTTGTTGCTGAAAAGTTTTAGGCTGCTGTAAATTAATTATGTAGTAGAACTTGTGTAGCAATAAGAATTATAACCGAGACTTTTTAAATGCCTAATCCTCCATATTCAATTTCATCAAGCCTTGTATACTTCTGTTTACATGTAATTCTAACCTTGGTTGTTATGGCAGATTGAAACCAAACAAAAAAAGACAGAGTATCAGCGAGAGCCAGTTTAATTAGGCCAAAATTTTGCAGTGTGATTATCTTTTTAGGATTGACTTGTCTATTAGGCAATACTGTTAAAGGATCCTTTTGGCTTCAGACTTCCAAATTTATTAATAAATTCAGCTTTAAGTTTTTATTCACTGGAATCAAAATGATGATTAGTACTGTGTTTACTTTTAAAAATGCAGTATTATAGCAGTGAAGAAAGCACTGCTACTTGCATCTCATTTTCTCTATTCAGAAATCATGTTTATAATATTTTTCCTGTCAGTTAAACAGAATACTTTTTAATCCATAAATTATTATTTTAATTCAGATTAAAAGACTATGAAATTGAAAGACAAATTCTACTGAGGTATGATGAGATTGTTTAGTGAAATTTTACTGGTCAAAAGGTGCATTCCTATGATTTATTTTTTTTTTAACACAAGCTATAGTCATCTTTTATTTTATAGAAAGTATGAAATGAAATAACCATCATGAAGCAGAGTCATACAATGAATGTATAGCTGGAATGAACAGTTAACTAATTTGCAGTGGTGAACAGAAAAGGACAATTTGATTTCATTGGGACAGACTGCAAAGTATTGAGCAAACACAAAGAAACTGTGTTTGTATTCCTGAATTCAATCAAAATGAATGTGTTTCTACCTCTAACTAACCAGGTATGGATTGGCAACTTGGCATCATAAATAAAGTCAAATAGATGTGTCCATTCCAAAACATGTTTTTTAGTCCATTTATACTCCAAAGAAATCCTGTCTATGGTAAGTTTCCTTCCAGTAGACCTGATTATATTAAACACTTATTATGCCCTCTTAGTGTTTCCTACATCTTTATATAGACTGAAAAACAGTGCATTGAGGTGCTTAATAGGATTATGGTTGTTTCTTGTATTGATTATTTCCTGTATTAGTAAAATCCTACAGTTAGTACCAACCAAGAGAAGAAACAAGTTGCATGATAACAAATTGTCTCAATTCTGTTAGATTCTTACCCATTTTTCATCAGATAGTTTAGTCCATTTTATTACCCATTTCTGAAATAAAACCTTTGATTCAGTTGTCTTTTTTTAAAAGTAAATTCCATGATTTCTTCTGTAACTTTTCTTGATCTGTAAACATTGTCATCTCTCAGTTGATGCCTAGTATATTTTTTGCTTTCATTTCTTCTTTAGTCAGTGGTTATTTAATTTAGAATTTTATCTTTTTACTCGTTGCTCTTAGATTTTTAGAATTTACTTTCTTCTTGAACAAGCATGTCTTTCAAGACGAAACCCAAATCGGTCAGTTGTCACACAGTGTGTTCTTGTTGAGCTTGCGTATTCATCTTCTTGTAGATTTTGTCTAGGCTAACAATTGATTTCGTTGTTAATGCTGACAAAATTGTTTCTGCTTGTATGTTATCACATTCCTGAGTTTCTAAGTCCTCTGGTAATGTCTAGTTAAGGAGAATCAGTTTTCTTTACCTTCAAGGAGCTTCGTCCACTTGCTATGGCACACCCTTCTCGCAGTGGGGGGGTCAAGTGGCCTCTCAGCAGGGCCAGAGGGGCGTGCCCACTGGGAGCAGTGGCCTGGTGTTTTTGCTGCCTTTGAATCAGAAGTCACCGAGCCCTTAGAGCCCTTGAATTCTCCCTGTGATTTATTTTTATTAGTATAAGTAGAAAGTAATTTGTCAGAGCAACAGAATCTTCTTGCACGGATGCTTTTTTGCTCCACAAAGAGAAAAGTATTCATGTCTGAACTGTGATTTTGCTAACATATCTGACAAACTTTATCTCCCCTAACACCTTGACCTGTTGCTGCTTATCTCTTCAGTATTCATTTTCAGATAGACGATTTAGGTAGCTGAAAATGAGTGACCAAGAAGACCTAAGAAAAACAATAAGAAATAACTTTTCTGTGGGCTGGGGCTAAGGCTAGCTTAATTGTGGATGCTCAAGAGACTGTTCTTACAGTCACCGTAACCCTGTGCCTCCTCTTCATAGCCCTTTCCTGCTGGTGCTTTAGCTGGCTCTGCAATTCCTTCTTGTGGAGTTGGCAAGGAAAGAAGTGTAGGCACCGAGGTGGCCGTGAGGTCAGCGCTGTGCCCCGGGGCCGGGGGGCTGTGTGGACTCCCCTCTAGCCAGGATATGGGGACTTCAAGGTTAAGGCTGTGTTTTCTGTTTCAAGCTGTAGCCTCAGGTGACTTTGTAAAACCTCCATAGTTAGGCAAAGGGTAACTACAAAGAAATGAGACTGACATTGATGTGTGATTTCTGGGTCAGGAGCTTGACCGTGATGTAGCACGTGTCCTAGGACTGCAGCAGGACAGTGCATAGCCTGAAGCTTACAGCTGTGGTGAATAAGAATATGTGCTGTTTTATATTGAGAGAAAAGTGAGTGACTTTTAATTGGAGGAAAGAATGAATGTCTGGTAACTGATTTCTTGCTCTTTGATGTGGCCTCTCTTTCCCTTTTCATGCTGCAGTCCCAGCTGTCAACCTTTCTCCTCTTTCCCAGCCTTGGAATCTTCATGTCTGGCCTCATGTTACCTCTCCGCACTCCCCGTCCCCGTGCCTCTTGCCTTTCTTCTGCTGGTTGGTGTTATGGTCCAACTATGCTCCTTGAATGTGGGTGCTCCATCGCTCCCTCGGGTGACAGCTGGTCAGGTGGGGCTGACCAGAAGGATTGTGAACATGGAGTAGACCTTTCTGCGGATGGTGACCTGTGATATGGCTCTGCGTTTGTTAGGCAGGAAGGAATGGAGGATAACCGCAGAGAGGTGGAAAGAGATGGACTTCTGTAATGTGGGACCTTTAAATCCAGGACAGTCAGTCTCTTCTCAACAACCGCGTAACATCACCTGACTTTTGCTGTGGCCACACAGAAGGAGCAAGAACTCATTTCCTGTTGCTTTCTCTATTTTCTTTCCACCTTTACCTCATCCAAATGTGTCCTAAGTGAAATAATACATTGGGCTTTAACCTTCGCCTCTGCAGACCTGAAAATCCCAGTAATCACACGCACACACGCACGCACGGACGCACGCACGCGCGCACCATCTAGTCCACAGCAGAGGTCTCAGGCGAGGCGTAATTTGTACTTTTTCTCCAGATCACAAGCCACTGCAGCTTGCCTGTTCGGTCTTGTGTTCAGTTTGAGGTACTCCCACGGCCCCCACCCATCCTCTGCCTCCACCCCTGCCAAAGCATTCTGACCCTGTCAGAAAACCCCAGACTACAGGTAATAGGATGTTCCCTGGTCTTAGCACACGGCATAGCGGTCTCAGCATCCCTCCAGGCTTCTACAGGTGGACCTGTGGACCTATATTGACTGCAGTCCACCAGGAATGTTACTTTCCTCTGTCCTTTAATTTGGACCAGGCAATTTCTGAGGGCTATTTCCTCAGTATCTACTAAACTATTTTAGTTATCAAGTAACCCCTTAAATGAATTTTCTTTTTGGGGGTGATTTTGGTCCTACAAGAGGACCCTGTGGCTGTGGAGAGGGATTGGTACCCAAGGTCTAAAAAGGTTTAAAGCATGAAGTAATCCTGTTGTTGGTCATTATAGGATGGGGTGCCACAAGGGGTGTGTGAGAAGACTGTAAACACACATTTCACGTCTTACCTCTTCCCTCCTATTTGTTTCTTTACCGCCAGGAAAGCCTGGGCTTTCCTACCACATCTTTGCCATTTATTTCTTCAGTTTGAGTTCTCCAGGGAAAAAATGAAGTCCTTATTTTCCTGTTTGTTTTAGGGAAAGTCGAAGGTGAGACTGGTAAGAGCCTAAAGGAATGTTGTGGAGTCTGTAAGGAAACGAGGTAGCTTCTCTCCTCTCCCCTCAGAAGGGAGCCAGAGGGGTTCATTCAAAGTGGGAGTGTTTAGAGTCATGTTCCAGTGACCTGTGTGACCGGTGTACCCTACCAGACTTGGCGTGGCTAAGAGGCAGTGCGTGAAGGGGGAGGAAAGAGTTTTTTCTCAGAATTATTAAAGTAGGTGCCAGGTCTGCAGCGTTATTATGAATATAAACCTGACTGGAGGCCAATGGTCCAACTAGCTGTTAACTAGCGAGGTACTTTGCTTCATCAAAGTATTCGGTGTTTGTGGCATGAATGAATGAATGAATGGCCTTGTGATGCTTAAGAAGGGCAGCAGTTAAGTTGGAAATGTGTTAAAAGTATTAAGGGAGGTTTTATATGAATAAAAATTTTAACTTCCTTCTTTTGAAATTTAATTTGTAATATAGTAGAATCTGCAAAACCACAGGAAGAAATTCAGTTGCATCTAAATCTGAGTCTGCAGCTGTCATTCTCAGGAAAAGCAGTAAGGTTCTCCTAAGACCTAAGAGGGCAGAATAAATATACAAAACTAGAGGTATACTTGAATCATCTGGGCTTTTTTTTTTTTTTTTCCCTCCATTAGAGCTCTTGTTTCACTAGAACTTGGATTAAAGTTCAAAAATGGGATTGCAGTTATTGTTAATTACTTGTCTAGTGATTGTTTAATCCTTCTTCCTTGCTGAGAACACTTACTTTGTTTAAGGCGGCAATATGCCCAGCCCCAGGGGATGGATCATGATTTTTCTAGGCCTTTCGTGTTACTCCTTCTTGTCCAGATATTTTTCCAACCTTTCCTCTGAAGATGGTCATATGACCCAGTTTGGGCCAATAAGATGTAGTAGAAAATCTGGGAAACTCAGGAAATTTTTTTCTTCCCTGATTAAAGGAAAGCTCTTTCAACTCCTTTTGTTTTCTTGTTCATAACACTAGTTAATGGCATCTGGATCTGTGGCAACGGTCTTGCAAACATGAGGTAAAAAGTAAAAAGATGAAAACCCACCATGTTAAAGATGTCACAGCTGAAAAATGGAAAGAACCTGCCTCCCAGATGACATTCGAGCCACCGAATCAATGCCAGTAACCACATACCTCTGAGCATTTTGAGCAAACAAACCTCCATCTCTTAAGGCTGTACTAGGCAAGGATTCTGTTACTTTTCAGTTGAAAACATTTCTAATTGACACATTCCAATCCTATATAGATCAGGCCTCAGATTCATTTCCCAGGGTATGCCTCCCTCCCTTGACTTCGAATGTTCCCTTTTCCTCCCCTACTCCACTTCTGCATGTGTTCTGAAATAGTCAGTCTTTGAAAGTTTTGCTGATCTTTTATCCGTCTTTCTGAAGCAGTTTGCTAACACTGCACATAAAGCACATTCCATTTTCGATTAGCTGTGTACTCACCTGTTGCTTCTTTATATTCTGGCTTATATTTGAAGGGCAAAACCCATGGCTTATCCCCATCTCAGTGCCTAAATCAGGCCTTTATATGGGGGTTATGGGGAGGAGTTAGAGTGGGAGGTGGCGGTCCCAGCAACCGCCTGTTGAATATATGCTAACTCTGTGGAGTCTCTAGACTAAAAAGCTACCCTTAGTCCTCCTGTAAAAGTCTGGAAAATATTACCCTTACAAATGATTTTGTAAATACTCCAGGAAATTGTCTTCTTTTACCATTCTAGCAGCTATTGGAGCCAGTTTGGCTTCAGGTCTTAGAGAAATGATTTGTCATCTGTTTCATTAGTCTGCTTTTTCCTGACAGAGCTGGAATTCTGGATTGTTCCTCACTTTTTAAAACGCCAAGTCCAAACCAGAGTTAGACAGGGCAGGACTCAAGGCTCTTCCTTCCCACTAATTTTACAGGGTAAAAATTCACAGGCAGTTTCCTCGAATTACACTTTGTGTCTGGCTTTTCAATAGCATATTACGATTAATTTTTCCCTATAAGAGAGGACATTTGAGAGGGAAAAGTTTGGAATCACTCTTATCAGTACAGGCAGGGCCCTAACAGATAGCTTCTCTGATACTCATTTTTTTAGAGGGAAAATAAGGAAACCTAAATGTATGAGGTGCCTCTGATATATAGCAGATTGTTTACATCTCATTCAAACCTCACAACCTAGTAATAGATACTATTAGTTCTGTTTTACCAGCGAAAGAACTGGTAATTTGCCCAAAGTGGCAGTACTGGAATTTGAGCTCAGATCTTCCAGAGTTGAAAGTTTAAGTTTTGTTTTGTTTTTCTCAGAACATAACAGTACCTCCCAAGAAGTGGTATCTTCACTCCCCTCTGTTAAAAGTAATCATATAACATTGTAATAAAAATCTTGCCTCCAAAAATGGTTTTGACATTTACTTTCAGAACAGAAACTGGAAATATTATCTCACTCAAAAAAACTAAAAGACCTGATAATGTATATAAAACAGCAGTTTTCAGACACTGGACATCAAGCAGTGCAGGGCAGTGATCCCTGAGAGAAGGAAAACAAATGAATTGAGTCCTGTGATGGCCCTAGCTGATGCTTGGAGAGAGATTCCAGACTGCAGCTCAGGGAGGGAGCACCACAGCAGAGCCCAGAGGTCTCCCTGAGCTGAGGAAACAGACCTGGGAATCCAAAGAGGCCAAAGTGGTTGAAGCTCATAGGGTAGAGTACAAGAGAGGAGCGAGCTGCACAGAAAAAAGGCATAAAGATATAGAGAGGGTCCCCTTGAGACTTAAGCTGAGTACTTCTGTTTGTGTGGGACTGACTGAAGCTACTGACGTTGGAGGAAGAACCACCTGAAAGGAGCAGAGGGAATAATCACTGAAGTTCACACAAAGCAGTTAATAGTTTGTGTTCTTGCTCGCCAGAGTGGAAAACTTTCTAATTCTCAAAGGGCACTAGATAGGAAAGTCAGAAAAGTATTACTTCAGTAGGAGAGCAAAATTAACCCTGGACTTAAAAGCTCCAAAGTTTCTGGTTTCTAAAACACTTTCTGTGTAACTGTGTCCTAGAACAAAGTACAAGAATATAGGGATACAAATATTTTGCGTATGCGACAAGGTAAAACTCAAACTGTTTGGCATCCAATAACAAAGAATTGTCAGGCATGCAAAAAGCCAGAACTTACAAAACCCATAAGTGAAGGAGAAAAAGATCCAGAAATGACACAAATTATAGAAATATTATTTGTACAAAAGGACTTTGTAACTATATGCCATGTATCAAGAAGGTAGTGGTCCAGAAGTAGAGGCAAGATGGAGCATGTTAATTAGAGGTGCAGAAGATATAAAAATGACCAGAAAATAGATGAAAATATGCAATGTCTGAGATTTAAAAAAACAAACAAAACCCTACACTGGGTGAGATTAACAGTAGATTACACAGCAAAAGAAAAGATTTTAAAATTTGAAAACATAGGAGAAACTATCTCAAATTATTTAGAGTGAAATATGACTGGAAAAAAAGTGGACAGAGCTTTAGTGAGCCGTGAATCAACTTGAAGCAGCCTGATGTACGTACAATTGGAGTCCTCAAGGGAGAAGAGATGGGTGTGAGGGTGGAAGGGGAAAAGAAAAAAATATTTTCTTTTGTATTTTCATATTTCTTCAGGTCATTTGGAGACAGGGGCCAACAGTTCTTCAAATTTGATGAAAATTACAAACCCACAGGTCCAAGAAGTTCAATGAACTCCAAGGACAAGAAACATGAAAAGGATCACACCAAGGCACATCTTAATCAAATTGCTTTAAGCCAGTGATTTAAAAAAAATATCTTAGCACATCCAGATGGGGGAAAAGGACATGTCACATACAAAGGAGCTCAAATAAAAATGACAGGAAACTTCTCATTGAAAACCATGGGAGCCAGAAGACAGTGGAGCAATGTCTTTAATATAGTAAAAGGAACAAGATAGAATAAAACCTGTCAACCCAGGATTCTATATGCAGTGAAAATATCTTTTCAAACAACAAAGGCAAAATAAAAATATTTTTTCAAACAACCCAAAGCTGAATAAATACATCACCAGTAGACCTGCATTACAAGAAATGTTTTTAAAAGTCTTTCAAACAGATATAAAATAATACTGTGTGAAGATATGGTAAATATGTGGCTAAATACTAAAGCTCTCTTTTTTTGTTATTAAATCTATTTAAAAGATAATTGCTGAAGACAGTAATAGTACCCATTTATTGTGGAGTTTATAACATTTCAAAATAAAAGATACAACAATTAAACAAAGTTTAGGAAGGGGAAAATGGAAGTATAGTATGGTAACATTCTCATGCTATACATGAAGTGGTATAATATTACTTGAAGGAAAACTGTGATAATTAAAGATGTATAATATAAGCCCTAAGGTAATTCTCCTCACCCCCCAAAAATGTTCTAGCTAATAATGCAACAACAAGATACAATGGAATTGTCAGTAAGTATCCAGTTTATCCAAAAGGAGGAAGCAAAAGGAGGGACAAGGGAACAAAGAAGAAGACAAATAGCAAGATAATAGATGTAAGCTCAACCATATCAATAATCACATTGATTGTAAATGGTCTAAACACCTAATAAAAAGGCAGAGATTGTTACATTGAATAAAAGAAGGCAAGGCCCAACTATATGCTATTTTCTCAAAACCCACTTTAGGGATAAAGACACTAGGCTGAAAGTATAGAGAAAGATATAATAACAATAAGTTAAAGAAAGCAGGTGTACTATAGTAGTACGTAAAGTAGATTTTGCTTGAGAGCTTGAGAATATTATGAAGATTAAGGATTAAGATGGTTGTCTATAATGATAAAGAGGTCAGTTCAACAAGAGGAAATTATAATCCTAAATATATGCATAACAACTTCTAAATATGTGAGGAAAAGGCTGATAGAACTACAGTGGGAAATGACCAACTCACAAATACAGTTGGATATTTCAACACCTTCAATAATTGTTAAAACATGTAGACAGAAAATCAGTAAGTATTTAGAAGACTTGAAAAACACTATCAACCATCTTGACTTAATTGACCTTGATAGAGCACTCCACCCAACAACAGCACTACACACATTGTTTTCATGTGCATTCAGAGCATTTCCAATGGAGACCATATTCTGGGATGTAAAGCAAGTCATAATAAATAAAGGGTTCAAACCATACAAAAGTATGTTCTCTGGCAAAAGAAGAAGAAAATTAGAAATCAATAACAGATATCTGGAAAATCCCCAAATATCTGGAAACTAAACAACATGCTTCTAATTTTAAAAAGTAATAATAAATTAGAAATATATTGGCCTGAATGAAAATGAAAACAAAATACATTAAAATTTATTAGATACAGATTAGACAATCAATCCTAGAGGAAAATTTATAACAATAGTTGCCTATATTAAAATAGAAGAAAATTCTCAAATCAATGATTTTACCTTCCACCTTAAGAAAGCAGAAAAAAACAAACCCAAAGTAAGCAGGAAAAGAGGAAGTAATAAGGATAATGTCAGAAATCAATGAAATAAAAATTTAAAACGAGAAAATAAAACCAAAAGCTGGTTCTTTGAGAAAAGTCAATAAAATTGATAAACCTAGCCAAACAGAATGGAAAAAAAAAAAGCAACACAGGACTATCTGGAATAAGAGAGAGATTATTGCTGTAGATACTTCAGAAATGAAAAGTATAATCACTGACTATTATAAACAACTTTATTCCAATAACTTTGACAATTTAGGTGAAATGGACAAATTCTTCAAAAGATACAAATTAACAAAGCTCATGCAAGAAGAACTAGATAATCTGAATAGCACTGTATTTATTAAAGAAATGGAATTTTTAGTTAAAAGCCTTCCCACAAAACTCTAGGACTGGCTGGGTTCACTGGTGAGATCCACCAAACATCTAAAGAAGACATAACACCAATTCTGTACACACTTTCAGAAAGTTAAAGAGGAGGGGAAACTTCCCATCTAATAGTATCAGGTCAGTATTTTCCTGATACCAGAACCAGGCAAAGAAATTACAAGAAAAGAAAACTAAAGTCCAACATGCCTCCTGAACATAGAGACAAAAGATTTTAAACAAAATATTAGCAAAGTGAACATAATACATAAAAAAGGATGACACATCATGACCAAGTGGGGTTTATCCCAGGAATTCGAGGTTGGTTTAACAATGGAAAATCAATCAATGTAATTCATCATATTAACTCACTAAAAAAGAAAAAAAAATATGATCATCTCAATTGAACCAGGAAAAGCATTTGACAATAGCTAACCATCCATTTTTCATTACTCTCAGCGAACTGGGAATAGGAGGGAATTTCTCCAAACTAGGAGTAGAAGGGAATTTTCTAATAAAGAGCATCTATAACACAGCTAGCATCATACTTAATTGTGAATGACTCAACATTTCCCTTCTATAAAGGCATGAATGTCTGCTCTTACCACTTCTATTCAGCATTGTACAGGAGCTTCTAGCCATTGCAACAAGATATGAAAAAGAAAGAAAACCATCTAAATTGGAAAACAATAAGTAATGCTGTCTTTTATGGCAGATAGCATGCTTATCTGTGTAGAAAATCCAATGTAGTCTAAAAAAAAAAATAAAAGCATTAGAATTTTGCGAGCCAATCCTAAAATATATATTAAAATGCAAAAGATACAACATGGCCAAAACTACTTTGAAACAACAAAATTAGGGGGCTTACACTATCCAATTTTAAAACATTATAAAGCTACCATAAGCAAGATATTCTAGTATTGTTGTGAAGATAGGCCATTAGATCAGTCAAACATAATACAGAGTTCAGAAATCAGTCTAGACATATTTGGTTAACTGATTTTTGGCAAAGATGCCATGGGAATTCAGTAGAGAAAGGATAATCTTTTCAACAAATGTGCTGGAACAATTGATTAGTCATATGCAAAAAACCAAAAACCCCATTAAACCCCAAAAATATCTTTGACCCTTATTACAAAAATTAAGTCAGACGATACACAGTTGACCCTTGAACAATGCAGGGGTTAGGTGTGCTGACCCTCTATGCTGTTGAAAATCTGTGTGTAATTTTATAGTCAGCCCTCCATAGTCATGGTTCTGCATTTAGAGAGTCAACCAGCCACTGATCATGTAGTACTATAGAATGTATTTACTGAAAAAAATCCACGTATAAGTGGACCTGTGCAGTTCAAACCAGTGTTGTTCAAGGGTCAACCATATAAAATTTTAAGTCAAAATGTATCATAGACCTAAATATGAAACCTAAAACTATAAAACTTCTAGAAGAAAAAGTAGAAAATCTTTGTGACCTTAGGTTAGGCAAATATTTCTTAGACAAGACACCAAAGGTACAGTCCTTAAAAGACAAATTTGATAAATTGGAGTTCATCAAAATATGAAACTGGGACTTCTCTGGTGGTCCAGTGGTTAAGGATCTGCCTTTCAATGCAGGGGACATGGGTTTGATCCCTGGTTGGGAAATTAAGATCCCACATGCCACAGGGCAACAAAGCCTGCGCACTCTGAAGCCCACACACCGTAACGAAGAGCCCATGAGCCACAGTGAAAGATCCTGCATGCCTCAACTAAGACCCAAAGCAGCCAAATAAAATAAATTTTTTTAAAAATATGAAACTTTGGCCTTTCAAAAGACACGTTTAAGCGAATGAAAAGGTAACCCACATACTGGTAGAAAATATTTGCAAAATACATATCTGATAAAGGGCTTTATCTACAATATATAAAGAACTCTTGAAACTCTATAGGGAGATTGATTTCTAGCATGAGAGTATTAGCACCTTTGCTAACCTGCTTTCCAGTGAAATACGAAAATAATTTTTAAAAACTCAACCATTTAAAACCTCTGGAAATCGTCCTAAGGAAAAACAGCAAATTAAGAAATATTTCTTAAAGAAAAGCTATGAAACATCAACAAAAAGGTGAGTTTTAATTGGAGTAAAGAAGGTGAATCTTTCAGTAAGGAAGTCTACGGTATTTGAACCAAGACTGCTCCTACCCTCTCCCCTCCCAGCCCAGCAAGGTTGGAGACTCCACTCTGGACTACTGAAGCCAGGAACACAGAGCTCCCTCTCTCCCCAGCTCCCAGCCAGAAGGCTTTCTTCCAGGAGTATCAGGACTTCATCAGTTCTCATCCTGCCCCTGCTACCTGTTGCTAACGCTAAATCCCAGGCAAATGCAGTTTAGAGGTGGGAGTTCCCTTTTATCCAGCCCTCACTCATGGAAGGAGGGTACCTTGGACGCAGCATGCTGAGAACACTGGGGCCCTGACTGCCTTTTCCCCATGCTATGAAAGGCAAGCCAAGAGGACCTCAGGTTACTGCTACTCCCCACCCCCACTGAGCACTTACCTCCTAGAGTGAAAGTGTTGTCCCAGGAGAAGCTTGCCATTGCCCCCACTCCAGTGCCAGAGTCGGGGAAAGATGGAAGGGAGTTCTATCAGTACCACTGTCATCCCAGGGTCATGGGGTGTACTCAAAGCTACACCTCCCTGAGAAACGACATCAAAGACTTAATACTGTGGGGGAGAAATAGATTTCACTAAAATAATTCAGCCAGTCGCTAAGCAAATAAGAACAACAAGCCCTGGAGAAGGGAAGGGGTCAGTGACCCAGAGTGGCTATGGCATATTATCCAAAATGTCCAGTTTGGAATCAAAAGTAATTAGGCGAAACAAACAAACAAACCAACCCCACAGTTAAGTATGACCCATATACTGGAAGGACAAAAGCAAAAACAGGCAACAGAGACTGTGATAGTGATCAGATGTCACATTTAGGAGGAAAATACTTCAAAGTATTTTCCTTTAAGTTCTTTAAGTTCATTTGTACCATTGTTTTTAGATTCCACATGTAAATGATAGCATATGATATTTGTCTTTGTCTGACTTACTTCACTCAGTATGACAATTTCTAGGTCCATCCATGTTGCTGCAGATGGCATTATTTCATTCTTTTTTGTGGCTGAGTAATATTCCATTGTATATATGTACCACATCTTCTTTATCCATTCAAAAAATAAAATAAATTTTTTTTAAAAAAGAAAAAACATAGGTAATATGACCATATTTATTCCTCATACTGGTGAAGTAATCCATATCAATTGCAGTGGTTTTAAATTTTCTGGGGACTATTTTAGGGATATATTATTATTACTATTATCATAAAGGTTTCACTCAGGTTTTTTTTTAGTATCGTTTTGAATGCTTTTATAGTGATTAAACAATATTTTCAATATGGCAGCAGGAATAAGAATAGTGGGGGGCTTCCCTGGTGGTGCAGTGGTTAGAGTCCCCCTGCCGATGCAGGGGACATGGGTTCGTGCCCTGGTCCGGGAAGATCCCACATGCCGCAGAGCGGCTGGGCCCGTGAGCCATGGCCGCTGAGCCTGCGCGTCCGGAGCCTGTGCTCCGCAACGGGAGAGGCCACAACAGTGAGAGGGCCACGTACCGCAAAAAAAAAAAAAAAAAAAAAAAGAAAGAAAGAAAAAAATAGTGGGAAGTTAGAACTGCCAAAAATAAGAAATTAAATTCCCCCATGTCTAAAATAGGGTTGCAGAGTCGTTTATCCTGGACAATGGTACAAGCCCAGGAGGGCCCAGAACCAGAAGCTTGCATGCATGGGCTTCTTTACTCTACTGGCTGCCTTCTAGTTGGAGAACTGTGTAGGTAATTCCCCACGACCTAGTGCTGCCAGTGCCACTGGCGGGCACATGTGAGAGTCTGATCCTCCAGAAGTCAGAGCTTCGTGCCTTCACACCACCACTGCAATCCACATTTTTTTCATCATCCCCAAAGAGGAAGGGCAATAGTACCCCTCTTCTCCCTGTAATGCTACCAGAGGGCTGTCTCTTTATTTCTCCTACATCTGCTTTTCCTAACTTTTTGATATCTTACCTCCCTAAACTGCGACCAAACAGGAAGGGCCTGAAGCCTCTTCTAATTAAGCTTCAAACAGACTGACCACATGGGAAAGTGGTCAGACGTGACTCCAGGCCAAATTGTGTCCATTGCGTGCAGACCTCACCTGGGGAGAAGGTAGAAGTCTCCCCTTAAGGGCTTTGTGACCTTCCTGCAGATACTGGCTGGCCTTGCCCTTGCTAACTGTGTGACCTGAGCCCAGTGCAGAGCCCACAGAGATTTGTGAGGGTTAAAGAAGGTAACTGGAGGAAGCACTGGGAATGATGCTTCTTTCACATGAAACACTTAATAAGCATTAGCAATTACTTTCCATAGGCTGGTTCAGCAAACATTTAATGAATCTGTGGAAATTTGTAACTTGACAATCAATATTGAATACAATTTTATTTATTTATTTTACTTATTTTTCTTTTCTTTTTTTTTTTTTTCTTTTGGCCGTGCTACATGGCATGTGGGATCTGTCTGACCAGGGATGGAACAAGTGCCCCCTGCATCAGAAGCACAGAGTTTTAACAACTGGACTGCCAGGGAAGTCCCAATATTCAATACAATTTTAACCTCTGATGGCAGGAGAATTTCCTAGGAAACCTAGTCTGACTTTTCATGGGACTGGGGAGGTGGGTCATTGCAATGTAATGTAATATTGATTTTGTGGAGTTTTTGCTTCATAGCTACTTGTTCTGTTTACTGATCACATCCAAAAGCAGACTCATTTCCTTCCCCTTCAAACCTGCCCTTGACTCCTCTGTCGCAGCCTCGAGGGGCCTTACTTTTCTCCCTGTCACCTAGGCTCAATCTCTAAGTTCTCCCTCTTCCTAACGCACTGATCATCAAGTCCTGGAGATTCAAATTCTGCAATACCTTGCGTCTGTCTCCTTCTCTGCATTCCTCCTACCCCTCCCTCATTGTGCTCCAGAACCTAAGCTCCAAGAGGGGAAGGGCTTTTTTGTATGAACAGAGCCTGGCACATCCAGGCCTGTCAATGTCTATTGGCTGTTGAATAATTGTCTTGTCACTGGTGCTGCAACCATTTTCCCTAATCAGCCTCCCTGAATACTTGTCTCTTAAATAGATCTTTAAAAAATCAACCTAGTTATTTCCTTGCTTCAAACCCTTCAGTGGTTTGTTTTAGCCCCCAGGAGAAAAGTTCAAACCCAGCACCTAGCTTACAAGGCACACCTTGACTCATCCCCATGTCGTCCTTTAAGTTTTATCTTTTCCTGCATTGCCCAACTCTCTCACAAAATTCTACAGTTGCTGTTTCCTGGACCTACTGTGTGTTTTCACTGGTCTTTGCCTTTGCCTGGCCAGTCCCTCTGCTTGGAATGTCCTTCGCTTTGTCACCTGCTGAATTCTTATCCATAGTTCACAACCTCAATTTTAAGCTCAATTTTGATGTTCAGCAAGTTGTCACCTCATCTCCGCTCCTACAGCTGAATATTTTTGTCACCCTCTGTCTTGTATTTTGGTTAATTGTGAATATCTGAGCATCTAAGTCCCTTGAAGGAAAGGAACACAGCTTGGTAACTTTTAACCCCTTGTGTCTAGCTCAGTGCATGGCAGAAAGTGTGCGCCTATGGTGGAGATTCTTGTTATTTTGATGTAGATGTTACCCTTTTTGTAATTAATACAGTAGTGACGACGGAAGGACCCATCTCCCCAAAACCCAGAGGGGACAGAGTACAGGATGGCAGAACAGATGTGGGGTGTGGATAAGGTGTTGCCATTATTACAGTCACTGTAGTGGTGACCTTGGTGATCCCTGTCTCAGAGTGGTTCCCGGGTTCTCTGGTCGCTGGTCACACCGGTCACGCCAGATCTGGCCACCAGGTGGCACCCGCGCTCCACGAGTGATGGTCTCAGTGCTGAGCAAGGGCTCCAGGTCCCCTCGGTGACCCGCAGCCGGCCTCGGGAAGCCCGCGGGCGGGATCCATGGGCCACAAACCCAGACCCCGGGTCTCCGAGCCACAAGTCGACATCCGTTCCCACGGGGCCTCCGCGAGTCTCCACCGAGTTGGGCTCCACACTCCTCTCCGCAAAAGCCTTTCTTTGTGTTTACTTTGGTCCCTCTCCCAGCAGCCTGTCTGCCTGTCAGGAGGGCTGGCAGGAAGCGCTAGGCGAGGTCGAGTCTCAGCCCGGTGGACACGATGAACTGTCCGCTCCCTGCCATGGAGTCGGCCCTTCGGTGGTAAAGACGGAGAGGCCCAGGCTTGGGAAAATGTGTCGTCCAGCAGCCTCCCACTGTCCTGCCCACCTGCCCCCAATCCCACCCTCAGAAACGCCACACATCTGCCTGGCCCCAGTATCTGTGACCAGCCACTGACTGGATTTCCCCCTGAGTAACAGACGACTTGCAAGAAATGGGTGTCATAGTACGTTGAGGGGAGAGTTGGGGGAAGCCCCATGCACAGAGGACTCCCTGATGTGCTCAGGCAGGTGACCTGGGCACCTCTGGGGCCAGCAAGGCCACGTGTGTCCTCTGGCTTCTGCAGCGTGTCTTACGGTCATCTCCCCGCAGTGGCTCCACCCGTCCTGGGCTCTATGGGCACCCAGGTCTTGCCCCTCAACTGTCAGAGGGGACCACGCTCCAGGCACACACTGTCTGGACTGTGCACTCCCAGTCAGAGGCTTCTGGGTGCTATTGGCTCTCATTTCTTACCCTAAGTGCACACGAGCTCATGGAAATAGTGGGGTTCAGTTTGCCTGTTTGATCTTGAAGCACAAAGAGGTGATGGTTAGAAGCCTCACATCCATGTATTTATTAGACATATTATATCAACCTCATCTGTGCAAGTTTCTAGAAGAGAGGATGCTTTTGAGGTGTTTATGTGGCTGGTAGGACACAGGACGTAGGTGCTTCAGTCCTCCCTCCCCCCTCCTCCAGCTCTGGGGGGATGTGTCTCACAGCGAGCCAGGAAGGCTTCTGCCCTTGCTTTCGGGTGTGGAGGTAGCAAGGCCCTGGAGAGAAGTGGGGTATAGAGAGCCGTTTGGTGCCTGGATCACAGCTAGGAAGTTACTCCTCCCCCAAGAGCTTAAGATACCTTCTCCCCCACTAAAGAGAACTCACAGGTCAGAGAGAATCTGAGAGTGGACCCCAAGGCTTAGAGCATGAAAATAGTCACATCAGCTCACAGGTTCTGGCCCTTCAACAAGGCGGGCCTTCCCGACAGAGCGAAGCTCCGGGACGTTCTGAGGACAAGCAGCCGGCTCCTCAGGTGAGCCCTGAGCACAAACACGAGCCCCGCCCACTAGATCCCACCCAGGGCCCTGGTGCCCAGGCCAGCAGGGCAGCCTGGGGAGAGGAGAGCCGGAGCAGAGCCTGGGGCCTCCTGAGACGTGGGAAGAGGCGGAGCCCCCTAGTTTTGTCTCGCACCAGGAGCGCGGGAGATTTCAGCAGCCCAGGGGAGAGCTGGGAGGCGACATCAGCGCCCACTGTTCATTGGAGATGTTTGAGCCCGTGAACTCTCCGCCAAAATGCATGCTGGAAAACCACAAAAGTGCTAGACACGTGGTTTCTTTCCAAACTCCAGGCAGAGCAAAGCAGTTTTTAGAACTTCAAACAAATCATCCCTCCCCCGTGGCCTCTCATAATGCTCATCTTCCAGGTTTCCTAAGTTCCAGAGCCCAGCAAGCTGTCTGGTTCCTAATCCTGGTGAGCCTTGCAGGAGGATCATTGTCTCCTGCCAGGCTGAGGGTTGCAGCCTGAAAGGGCCTGGCAAGGGGGCATCTCTTCTGCACCCATAAAAGGAGCACCAGCTTCTCTGCCTAAAGTGCCTTCCAGAGGTGGTGTGAGAGGAGTGACACAAGCTTGAGAAAAGGCACCTTGCGAAGCACAGAGAATGGATGTTCCTCATACACATGGTTATATCAAGTTAGATTCTTGGTCCTACACCCTCGGTCGTTTGTTGAATTAATTGCTTAGTGTTTATTTGAATTCACACGTCAACTTGGGCCTCTTCAAACTACAGTTCTTTTGCAGAAGTCCAAAGTTGTCCCGAAGAATGTTGCAAGTTCCCAGGGAGTGAGGACAGCTCACCTTCTCACGAATACTTCTGTCTCCATGACACTGATCCGGAAAAGCAACTCTGCCCCTTCTTCAGGCTCTTAAAATCCATGTGGAGAAAGGGAATCCTTGTGCACCATTGGTAGGATTGTAAATTGGTGCCGCCACTGTGGAAAACAGTATGGAGTTTCCTCAAAAAATTAAAAATAGAATTACCATATGATCCAGCAATCCCACCTCTGGGTATTTACCTTAAGAAAAAACCCCACAAAAGACATATGCACCCCTATTTTCATAGCATTATTTACAACAGCCTAGACATGGAAATAACCTAAGTGTCCATTTATAGATGAATGGATAAAAAAGATATGAACACACACACACACACACACACACACACACACACAATGATATTACTCAGCCATAAAAAAGAATGAAATCTTGCCATTTGCAACAACATGGATGGACCTGGATGGTAGAAGGGTATTAACGCTAAGTGAAATAAGTCAGACAGAGAAAGACAAATACCATATGATTCCACTTATAAGTGGAATCTAAGAAACAAAACAAAATGAAAACAGACTCAGAGATACAGAGAACAAACAAGTGCTTGCCAGAGGGGAGGGGGTTTGGGGAGTGAAATAGGAGAAGTGGACTAAGAGGTACAAACCTCCAGTTATAAAATAATTCACAGGGATGTAAAATACAGCATAAGGAATTTGGTCAATAATATTGTAATAACTCTGTATGGAGACAGATGGTTACCAGACTTATCATGGTGATCATTTCATAATGTATGCAAATGTCAAATCACTGTGTAGTACACCTGACACTAACATAATATTGTGTGTCAAGTATATTTCAATTTTTAAAAATCTCATTTAAAGTGCTCATGAACATGATAGAATTTGCTGAAGTTTTGGGAGGAGACGGACGGGTTTACACCCCAGCAATGAACGCTTTCAAGTTCTGCATTGGGCATCCCTGTTCTTAACAATTTCCTGGCAGGAAACGATCTCTGGGGTCAGGGTCTGTACTCCACCCTGTTCTGGGGGAACTTTACTGTCTATACACCCAGGTTTACTCTTTTTAAAATTTTTCTTAATTAACATTTTTTTCAGCTTTATTGAGGTATAGTTGACAAATAAAACTGTAAGATATTTCAAGAGTACAACAGGATGATTTAATATATGTCTACACTGTGAAAGGATTTCCGCCCGTTGAGTTAATTAACACACATCACCTCACATATTCACCTCCTTTAGGTTCTACTTTCCTAGCAAATTTCACTTATACAACAGTGTTACCAGTTTTAGTCACCATGTTTTACATTAAATACTCACACCTTATTCATCTTATAACTGAAAGGTTTTTTTTTTACCAACCTCTGCTGACAGCTTCCACGTCCACCCTGGGCTTATTCTGCATTCTCTCCCCTGCTTCCCTCCTTCCAGTCTCTTTCTCTCTGTAACATCCCCCTCCCTCTCCAGAGCAGAGCAAAGCTCTTTTTCTCAGAGGCCACTTTACCCAGTGGCTTTGTGGCTGAGTTCCTTTCAGTCTCACCCTCTACCCCGAGGTGCTTGTCAAAGTGTTTTCTTAAAACAAAAGTAGTCCCCTCCCAAAGAGGAACTCTGGGGCCAGCTGTCGAGAGGACGTTTTCACCACAACAGAATCCAAAAAAAATGTTTCGACAGCTTTGACGTTGGGAGCAGATTTGAGTAACCTACAAATTTTGTTGAAAATGAAACGATAAAGAAAACTCATGAATGACATGGAGGGAAGGGGATAAAATTCTCCCAGAAATCCAAGTGGCCCTTTCCAGTAGCTGAGACTAAAATGGCAGCAAGTGTGCACCTTCTCAAGCTAACACCTGACCCTGATCCCCGCAGGGCCTAGGGGTGTGGAGAGGCCTGCTGGGCCTGCAAGCAAAGGTTCCTGGAGGGAATGGAGGTTGGGGCTTACCTGGATGTCTGGTGGTGATGAGGAAGCTGGAGCCGGGGAGGCCGGAGCGAGGCCAGCTGGGATGGACCCCCGTGGGGGCAGCATCTTGGCAGGGCTGAGTGCCAAGCCTCCTTGGCACTCCTCCCACCGTGATGCACACTCGGGGAAGCACAGAGTGACTCCTAGTGCCCCGGCAGGCCGAGGTGGAGGGACCCTCTTCTGCATCCCTGCAGCTGCCTGGTTGTCCTACCTTATCACTGGCACTGACACTGTGCGGACTTGCCTCTCTTCCCCACTGCACTGTACCTCCCTGCCGGCAGGCACCGGCTCCAGTTTATTGCTGTGCACCTGGTACCCAGAAGGTACACAATGCATATGGAAAGAAGGAAGGAAGAAATGATTGGATCCCTGGCTGGGGATCCTGGGTCTGATTTCTAGTTTCTACACTGACTTATTCTGAGGCCTCTGGCAAACCTAAAAACCTCTCCAAAACTTCACTTTGCTCAGAACAGGATGGTCTTGAAGGGAAGACCTAAGGATCTAACAAACTAGACGAGAAAGCACTTGGAAAGTCAAAAGGACAAGGAACAGTGGTTATGGGGTCAGAAGCTCACAGGCCCTGCCCTGTCACCAACAATGTCCTCTGTACGGAACTTGACACTGTGTCCCATGAGTACTTGTGCTTTCCCCCCAAATCCCAGCTTCACTTTCCTGCTAGCTTCACTTGGGATAAATGGAGACCCAGAGAGCGAGTCACTTGTCCAGAGCCACCCAGCTCTCTCTCAACAGAGCTGAGGTCAGAACCTGGCCTGGTAACTCCCGCTCCCTCTAGACTGGGAGAACCTCAGGAAGCAGGCAGCTGAGAAGGGCAGGGGTGGTGCCCTTGGTAACTTCAGAGGATGCTGCATAGGTGCAGGGCTGTGTGTGCTAATTTTAGAAGACATTTTGAACATAAACTCCAGGGTCCTGGAATTCAATCAGGTAGAGTCTGAATGTAAAGAAAAGAAAGCTTGGGGCTACCGTCGTGGCGCAGTGGTTGAGGGTCCGCCTGCCAATGCAGGGGACACGGGTTCGTGCACTGGTCCGGGAAGATGCCACATGCCGTGGAGTGGCTGGGCCCGTGAGCCATGGCCGCTGAGCCTGCGCTTTTGGAGCCTGTGCTCCGCAACGGGAGACGCCACAGCAGTGAGAGGCCTGTGTACTACCAAAAAAAAAAAGGAAAGCTTGAAAGGTATTCAGAATTTAATTCGGTTCTGCCCACTCTCTCTTCCTTAACCCCCTTTCCTCCACTCACTTCCCACTAGTGCCATTTTGTCCTTTTCGTGCCACTTCTGGGCGCCCAGGCCTCACACCTTGTCTCTCCCACACGTGGCCAGGTGAGTGGGCCTGATATGCAGGAGGGCCTGAATTTGAGTTTGAGACTGAGCAAACAGAGAACAAACGAATACATGAATGGAGAAGTGCGTAACTGGGATGCAAGAGCCTCTGATGGACAAGTGGACGCTAACATCTTAATAACAGGTATCGTCTCCTCTCCCTCTGAGTTCCTGCGTCCACACAGGTCTCACGTGGAAAGCCTAGTTTGTTGACAGCTTCGAGAAAGAAATCCTTTTTGGATTTCTTTCCTTTTCCTTCTTTCCTTTTTGGATTCTGCCTCTCTGCGCCTGTCTCCTCACCTGAAAAACAGGAGCGATGTTAACCCTTACCTCATAAGCTTCTGTAGGGCCCACACGGATGTGTAGACAGGAAGGTGCAAGATAGCTGGTAAACTCTCACAGTCCTCGATGTCCCCTTACTCTTTTGCTCACCAGCTCCCTCCAAACCCTAACCCTTCACACATAGCGGGTACCTGCGTGTACACGTTTACACTGTGCACACTGCATAGACCTCACGCATCTAGAGCACCGAGAGCATAGCATACGTTCACACACATGCTACACACATGGCCTCACACTCAGGCCCAACAAGCCTGAGAACATGCCATTTTCTGGCTGCCACCTATGTGACATGATTAAGAGGTTCTTCCAATGTTTCCTCCAGGGTCAATTCTTGATAAAATATTGCTAGACATTTCCAACAGTAATACCTGGCCTGTACTATATCCACTCTCATAAAAATCACCTGGGGCCTCCTGAGAGGCCATTCCTGTCTCCTCTGCCCACAACGGGTATTTACTTCCCTTAGATACTTGGTCTGGAGCAAGTTGACCTGCAGTGACTCCCCAGTGGGGTTTTAGCCCAGGAAGGGGTCTGGTGTGTGACTGTGAGCCCATCCTCTCTGGACTCTCAGGCAGTGGTTCTAGCACCTGGCCCTCTTCCTGAGGCCCAGTGCTCATTGCTTGCCAGCTCTTCAGTTACTCATCCCCACACACCCCAAGTTGGAGAATGGACTCAAAGGGGATGGGCTTAGACATAGTGATAATGAATTTGATTATGATTTTTTTGTTAATTTAAAAAAATATTTATTTATTTGTTTATTTTGGCTGTGCTGGTCTTAGTTGCGGCATGCAGGATCTTTTTAGTTGCAGCATGCGGACTTCTTAGTTGTGGCGTGTGGAATTCTTAGTTGCGCCATGCGGACTCTTACTTGTGACATGCATGAGGATCTAGTTCCCTGACCAGGGATCGAACCTGGGCCCTCTGCGTTGGGAACGCGGAGCCTTACCCACTGGACCACCAGGGAAGTCCCTGATTTTGAAAATGTTGAGTTCAAGACAGCTGGCACATCCAGCTAGAGGCCAGCTTTGGAGTTGATCTCAACTATAGAGAAATAACTTTGGGAATTTCTGCATCTTTATAGAGTATTTGTTAGGAATTACATTTAGTTACTAGAATCAAAAACCAGAAAAAAACAGCAGCTTAAACAAGATAATAGTTGATTGTACTTAACATTAAGATCTGGTGTGTTGGTTCCGTGGTATCTTTTAGGGGCCAAGGAACCCTTCTGTCTCTCTGCTTCACCATTTTAGTGTATAGTTTCCATCTTGGAATTGCCTCATAGTCAGATATAGCTGCTAGAGCACCAGCCATCATCTTTGCATTCCAGGTAGGAAGAAGGAGAAAGAGTGGAAGGTTTAAAAAAAAACAAACAGTGCCTATACCAGCAACTGTCTATCTTCTTTTTAAGCTCATCATACCCAGCAACTTCTATTTACACATTATTGGCTAAAATTTAATCAAATGGCCTCATGTAAGTATGGGAGGCTGAGAAATGTAACCTTTTAGCTAGCAACTTGCACCTGGCCTCAGCACACCATCTGATAACCATAAATACCCTTGTCCTTTTACCAAGGATACACCCCCTTCTCGAGGGAGACAAAGTCTTGACCAACTTGAAAGCCGGGCTGTCTAAATGATGGGCAGCGCGTGCCTTCACATTTGGATGTCCTTACTGTCCCGTGGTCTAAACGCTCCAGGGCCAAGTCATCTCTGCCCCTCCTGACATGCTCAGTATGCAGTGGCATAGTAGAAGCAGGAGAACCACTATACACACTGCTGGAAAAGGAGAGAATGGAAACGTGGCACAGTCACTGGCCTGACACAATGACCAGTCCTCCAGACAGGACTTCTGAAGACTCCCTACCATCTCAAAGGAGTAAATTCCTTGGTTATCTCATCTGCCAGCCTCCTGTTCTGCTCTCTGGAAGGATCCCCCTTACTCATTGTTTCCTGGGTCCCCGAGCCTCAGTTGGTCCCCAATCCATCTTTGTATTAACTAGAAAAGGCACCCGTCTGGGTGGTAGAAGCTTTGCTGGGGTGTGGTTTTAGCAAGTAGACAGTGCCATTGTGCTAATGAGGAAATGACAGCCCTTCTCCCAGGAGACACAGCTCTGCCCCAGAGAGAGTGGCTTGGAGAGCGGAGCACAGGCTGGATTTCAGTCCAGCTGGGTTTCAACTGAGCATCTTTGTGCAGTGCTCAACATGTAGGCGGTGTAGGTGGTGGCCCTGGTGGTGCCTGGCTCCCCTCTCAGGGGAGATTTCTAGTCATAATCCTTCATGGACATATCTGAGGTCTCTTCAGGGAGGAAGTCCCCCTGGACAGCACAGCTTTAGCAGCTCCCGGGATGTAGATGTGGGTTTGGGGATGCTGGGATTGTACCAGGGGTTTAATAGTCACGAGCTGTCACAGGGCTGGTAAATGAACAGCGTGCCTGAGAAGAGAGTGTAGCAGGAAGAGAAGCGAGTGCCAGATCCTTGAGAAACACTAAGATTTAAGAGGCTGCCTAGAGAATGAAGAATCACCAAGGAACTTGGAGAAGGTAGGACAAGAAGCCAGGGGAGAGGAAGGAGAGAAGTCAGCACGGAAACCAAGGGAGGGACTGGCAACGTGTGCGATAAGATGAAAATGGAAATGGTTGTAGAATCTGCCCTTTGATCTTCAATTACACTTTGACCCCTCTTATGGCAATTACCTTACTCTCCCTCACAACCTTGGGCAGGGTGTGTGTTTCCAGTTTTCCTATGAGGGGGTATCCTTCTCACTTTTCTGTGACATTCGGCCCTATGAGCAGTCCCTCTCCTTTATGCTGTCCTCCTTCAGCTTCTGGTATCAACTCCCTCCTAGTTTTCCCTCTTCCTCTCCGATGGTTCCTCCCCAGTCTTATTGGCTGGGTTCCTCTCTCTGTTCTCTCCAGGGCTCGGACATCAGTCAGCTGTCTTTTCACTCGTGTACCCCCATCGACAATGACGTTCCCTCCTGAGGTTTCAACTCCCATGGTGATATTTCCAAATTCACTGGTGCTTCCTGACTTGTCTGCTGAGCTGTAGACACATCTTGGACATCCCCACTTGGATGGCCCAGAAGTGTCTCAGATTCACTGTATTAGAACCAAAAAAAACAGAAAGAAAAAAACCCATAGAATTTAAGCAAGAAAACAAAAGTATTGCTTCATATAACTGGAAAGGCCAAGATATATAAATTCTGAATTCGGGCGTGGCTGGAGCCAGTTTCAGACTGGGTCCTTTGGGTACTCCTCCCTGTCTCTAGTTCTCTTTGTCTCCCTCTGTCAGTGTCTGCTGCATCTTGGCTCTCGCCCAGGACAAGTCTTCTCCACGTAGTGGCGAGATGGCCCTGGCAGCCTCCACTCTCACAAACCTCAGGTGAATGAAGATTAAAAACAAATAGATCTGGGGGAATTCCCTCGCAGTCCAGTGGTTAGGACTCTGCACTTTCACTGCTGTGGCCCAGGTTCAGTCCCTGGTTGGGAATTAAAATCCCGCAAGCTGTGCAGCAGGGCCAAAAATAAATAAATAAATGACATAAAAATAAATTAAAAAATAGATGTGGAAGCAAAGTCTCCAGGAGATTATTGTTGGTCCTCCTTGGGTCACGTGCCTGCTACTGACCAGTTCCTTTGGTTGGGATACAAAGGCTGGCCCAGGTGAGTCCTGGGTGGTATCCTCTGGGCAGGGCGAGGCCCTCTTCCCTCCAGCCAAACAGAATCATCTGTTGTTTCTCTGTGTCCTTAAATGCTCTTTCACATCCCTGTTCCTGTGCCTGTGATATTCCCTAGGCTTTAGTCCTGATTCTTTTTCTAGCCAATTCTTACCCATCTTTTATACTCTGTTGACACCTCCTTTGGGAAGGCTTCTGGCATGTCTCTGTTGGATGAGATAGATGAGATGCTTGTGGTGATTCTATGAGACGTTGAGACTCTGTCATACAGTTATCCCGGCACTTATACATATTGCATCCTGGCGGCACTTATACAGTTCAGTACTTATTGGTTTTCTTGTCTGTCTTCCCCATGTTCTGTGAGATCCTTCAGGGCCAGAATAACCTCTTCAGCTGTGTATCCACAGTGCCAAGTCCAGCTCAAATGTGTGTTCAACTGAACTGAATTGAATCAGTGGTTGAATTTGTACAAAGTAATGGCACACAGCAGTAAGGGACCCACATCACAATTGTTAATGAAAACCTGTATCATTGGCCCAAAGACTGAGGGCCTTCTAGGGCAAATGCCACCATTTTTGAAGCTTATATAATGGCTGTGATGAGAATGGATATTAGAGTCAGACAGACCTGGGTTCAGATTATGCCTCCAGCTCTTACTAACCCTTCAACTTAGGCAAGTTCCTTAATTATCTGAGCCTTGGGTCTTTATTTATAAAATGAGGATTAGTAACATCTACTTCATAAGTCATTGTGAGGATTGAAATGAATGAAAGAGAGCGCTTATGAACAGCTGGTAGAGTGTTACACAGGCTCAATACACAGTCTTTCCCCTGTACTTCTGCTTTAGGTACTGGCCACGCTCCTTGCGGCCATCCCAGTT
Organism: Kogia breviceps; assembly: GCF_026419965.1. Classification (NCBI taxonomy): domain Eukaryota; kingdom Metazoa; phylum Chordata; class Mammalia; order Artiodactyla; family Physeteridae; genus Kogia; species Kogia breviceps. Next base: position 53,893,462 of record NC_081316.1, on the reverse strand, counting down.
ACGGCTGTTGTATTATCCTGTTGTAATTGTTAAGATAAGAAATCATATGGTCATCTTATTAATGAGCCCTGACACACCATCCAATCTGTGGCTGGTGGTGCAGACCTGACTTCTGCTAAAATGGCAGCTGGTAGCCATAATCCCAAATTAGACAATCCAAGGTAAGGGGCAGAGGCAACTGGAAACCATACTCCCAGGGCAGGTGCATCCTGTCCACAGCAGAGACCTCTGTAGCCATCTTGGCATTTATGTGCACCTAAGGGCTAAGCCTAGATGTCACCGGCCAGTCAATGGCATTCAGAGGCTTTATTTCCCTGAATGGAAAAGAGAGAGTTGCCACTTTTTGGACTTAAAAGACAAACTCTATTTCCTTCTCTCCAAACTTCATCCTCCAGAACCTGAACTGTCTGCCGGATGTTCCCTGACTGGGAATAAAATTACTTCCACTCAGCGCTCAATCTTTAGTCTCTTGGTTTTCATTTTTATTTTTGTAACAGCACTTAGTTTGAAAACACTATTTGATTCTAAATGATGCACCCTTCTATGATTGCAATTTTAGCATTGGTTGCTGTCCTAGATTATCTGAGCTCCTCAAGGATGGGGACCATGTCTTGCTGCCATTGTGTCTCCATCATCCACCACCAGTGTCTGCACATGTGTACTGAGTGGATGGATAGTGAATATGAATGAGATGGCCAAACCTGTCCTTGGTATTGAGTGCATCTGCCAGACTGGAGTGAGCTTCGGGCCACTCTTCCCTGGCCCCTGAGGATGTAGGGGCTGAATTCACCCAGAAGCAGTCCCAGAAAATGAGTGGCCTGAGCTTGCGATGTCTCAGTGACTTGGTAAAGACTACCTTTGGCTGATTTGGGGGGTTTGGCCACCACTGCCAGGAAACCAAACTGTTAATTACCCAAATGAGATCCTCCTGGGAAAAAAATCAATATTTATTAGCAGCTGTTAGAGAAAAGCTGATGACATGCTTTTCTCATCTCTCCTGATGGTAAAAGAAGATTTAGGGAAAGAAACTGAATGAATGAGGGAAGGATTGAAGGGATGCCAGAATGAAGTAAGAAGGAAGGAGCGTCATTCATCCACACACATGTAATTCACATGTCTGGTCGTTTCTTCTAGCTTAGACTGGATCCCATGACTCAGCTTTGCCAGCATTTGTTGTAACTCGTAAAACACCAGGACCCCACTCAGTCCTGCATTATTTCATTATATCGCCCATATTAATCATGGTTTGGGTGGAACAGAAGTCACTCTAGGTATTTCAAGTAGAAAGAGGTTTAATACAGGGAATTAGAGATTTCCACGGCCATTGGAATATGGAGATTTCCATTTTCAGGAAATCCTGAAGTGCAGAGGTCTCAGCTGCTACCCCAAGGGGAGGAATTCCCAGGGCACCGCCCAGAAGGGCTGGGAGCTGTGGTTAGTGATTCAACAGCTTGTGGAACCAAAAAGGGTGGTTCTCAGGGTGATACCCTCAAACATCTGCCAAATGCCCACGTGCCTGCAAACAGCTGCCCCTGGGACATAATGACTTCTCGTCCTCAGTCTTCCAAAGCCCCTCAAGAGCCTCTCTTTGGCAGGACGGACCCAGAGCCAAGAGCTGAAAGGGACTCTGGGAAAAGCAGTTCCAGGATTTTCCCCTGAGTGGATGGGGTGAGGATGCAGCTGAGCTGATCACAGATGCTCTCTCTCTACATATAGTCCTCATGGACTTGTACTCACTCACTCATTCATTCAATGCATAGTTAATGAGGACCTGCTATACACCAGAGTCTGCACTTGTACTAGTCAAATTCCTCTAAGACGTAGAGCACAAGTCTGTATTTTCTAATTTTTTTCTATCTTCCACAATGTAGTACAATTCTGGGCACATAAGCAGAGGTACATGAATTTCCTGTTAACTGACCTTAAACATGGCTAGCCTGGAATTTCCAACAGAAGTGAGATATCATTTACATATGTCTATATAGATAGATAGATATTTACGTATATATGTTGTGTATACCTTAGTATTATAAAGGCATAACATGCTGATTAAAGACAATTTGAAAAAACTACATAATTAAAATTTTTAAAATTACTTTGAGCTCATTTTAATTTAGCAAAATCCTTACTTACCAAAATAATCATTTGCCAACATTTTTAGTTTGCCTTTTCAGTTATTGTTTTCTGCTTTTTTCTCTTAGATAGTATTAATATATTATTATTACTTTATATCTTTTTTCTTAGTATTAAGGTATTTTAATATTACTATATGTATAAAATTTTAATAGCTGAGAACAGTCAATTGAGTAAATTCACTCTCCTAATGTCGGAAGTTTAGATTGTTTCCAATACCAGGTATTGTGTAAGCCTTTGTTTTCCTTTGATTGGTAGGTTGGGTCCTGGTGAGTCTGGGTTTGCATCCTCTCCTTCCTCCCTCTCCCAGCCCTTGATACATGATCAAGAGGGCTGGAGGGTGTTCTTGGCCCAGGGCTATTTGTACACTGTGTTATTAGAACTCCCAGTGTGTTGTCCAGAATGAATATCATTGGCCCCCAGGGACCCTTGCTTTAGTGCAGAGAAAGGAATCCATGCCTGGGTGGCAAAGAGGAAACCTGGCTTCCAGTCCTGGCGGTGAGTTCACTGCTGTGTGACACTGGGCTTGTGTCCTCACCTCTCTGATCCCCCAGTTTCCTCTCATTTGAGAGAATGACCAGTTAGTCTATGGACTTCACTAGCTCTGCTGCTCTTTAGATTTATCTCATCTCTGAACTGCCTTGATATGAAGAATTCTCTGGCAACTCTCCTTCCATTCTGATTGGTCAGGCCTTTTCTTGGGGGTATTTGGTGGCTCAGTTCAGGGGTTGAGATCCCCTCCCCCGCCTCCCTGCCTTTGCCCACACGGTTTCTTTCCTCCACCTGCATTGCCTTTCTTCCCAACTCAGAGATGATGCTTGAGCAGTGCCCAGCTCAGGGTGCCCGCTTTGTTTTCGTTTCTTCTACTTAGTACAAAACACAGCTCAGATACACCCTTCCTTGATGAAGTCTCTCTAACTGGGCCACCACAGCTCCTTGTCCTGGCCCCCATGGTAGCCCTTATCGTGCCGTTTGATGCTACTGCCCTTGCCCGCACTGACTGTGAGGTCCTCGAGGCACACATCAAGCCTCACTGCTCTGTGGCAAGGTGCCTGGCACCAAGTGCGTATTCGTGACTGTGTGAAATAAGGGAATAAAAGTGCACTACCCCTGGGGCTTCCCTGGTGGCACAGTGGTTAAGAATCCACCTGCCAATGCAGGGGACACGGGTTCGAACCCTGGTCTGGGAAGATCCCACATGACATGGAGCAACTAAGCCCACGAGCCACAACTACTGAGCCTGTGTGCTGCAACTACTGAAGCTTGCGTGCCTAGAGCCTGTGTTCTGCAACAAGAGAAGCCATCACAATGAGAAGCCCGTGCACCACAACAAAGAGTAGTCCCAGCTCACCCCAACTAGAGAAAGCCTGCGTGCAGCAATGAAGACCCAGTGCAGCCAAAAATAAATACAAATAAGTAAATAAATTTATTTAAAAAAATAGCGCACTACCCCGAGCAAGCTGACTTTACACTGACGATTTGGAGCTGGCAGAATAAACACAAACCACCCTCCACACCTGCAAAACAGGAAAGCAACTTGGGGAGGTTTCCTCTGTTCCTCTTGTTGGAGCAGATGCACATTTTTAGGGCTGAGCAGGTCCAAGCTGAAGGGTTTTACCTCATCAGCATATCCGTTTCCAGCATCCCTTTAAATGCTAGTTAGAGTCTCTCCCCAGGGATATCTGGCAGATTCCACTTCACTTTGAATAACTTTCATCCTCTTTATGCAGAGAGGTGGGTATGGAATGAGGGCGTTACCTGGCTGCCTCTGAAGTCCTGGGTCTGCGCTCAAAGTTGTCTCTTTTCCATTCCCTCCACCTCCTGCCTTCCCAGCTCTGACAGGAGCCCTTTCCTGGTGCCCCTCCCTGTGCGGACAGAAGGCAGAAATAAAACTGAGTAGCCCCCGCTCATTTAATCTCCACCACCACCTTTCCAGGTAGGTTTTACATCCGCATTTTCACAGCTGAGGAAGCTGAGACCAGAGAACTTTGTTAACCCGCCCGAGTCACAGAGGCTAAATGGCCAAGGTGCGATTCAAACTTGGGTCCAAATTGAGGGCTTCTCAGGGGCAGCTTCTGTGCTAAAGAATCTTTACACGTATGAACCCATTTACTTCCTAGGAACCCTCAGGAAACCCCAGAAGACAGCTGGATTAGCCCCATTTTGCAGTAAGATATAGAAACTGGGGCACAAGAGGGAAAGCAAAGCAGCTGTGCGAGGTCACAGGGCTACTAACCGGCTTGCCCTCATCGTGTCTGACTCAGGACTGGGTCTGTCTGTGCCTCTTCTTCCTCTGCCTGGTGTCTTCACTGAGCCCAAGGCAACAGCTGCATTCAGATGGCTGGGCAGTGCAGCTCACTGAGTATTTGGCACAGGAGGAATGATATGGGACAGCATGCGGCTGGTCACCAGGCCCCGCCAGGGAGGCTCTGTGGACTCGGAATCTTGCAAGCTGGAAGTCTCTGTGGATAAGACCTGTGGTTCCGCTCCGAGGGAAAGGACACCCCTTCTCCCTGAGTAGTTCTAGAAGCTCTAGTGGAACAGATGTTTCCTGCATAGCTGTATCTCCAACGTCCTGGTGCTTGGGAGGAAGGCCATTTAGATTACTCTCCTGGATCCCAGCAGTGACTCCTAACCAGGCTCCCAGAACCTCTCTCGCCTCCCTCCAGTCCACTCAGCGCACAATAGCCAGAATAATCATTAAAAAAAAATACAGGGCTTCCCTGGTAGTGCAGTGTTTAAGAATCCGCCTGCCAATGCAGGGGACATGGGTTCGAGCCCTGGTCTGGGAAGATCCCACGTGCCGCGGAGCAACTAAGCCCGTGCGCCACAACTACTGAGCCTGCGCTCTGGAGCCCGCGAGCCACAACTACTGAGCCCACGTGCCACAACTACTGAAGCCCGTCCGCCTAGAGCCTGTGCTCTGCAACAAGAGAAGCACCTCAATGAGAAGCCCTCCTCACCGCAATGAAGAGTAGCCCCCGCTCGCCTCAACTAGAGAAAAGCCCACGCACAGCAACGAAGATCCAATGCAGGCAAAAATAAATAAATAAAGTAAATAAATTTATTTTTAAAAAAATACAGAGCTCAGGATGCCACTCACTCCCTGGAAATGCTTTCATGGTTTCCCATTGCTCTTAATAGCCAAACTCCTTGCCTTGACCATCCCACGGGAGGGCCTGTCTCCCTCACTACGCTTCAGCCACCTTGATGTTTCGGTTTCTTGGTTTGCTCTTTTCCACCTTGGGATGTTTTGATCTTCGTAGTCCTTTATTTTAAAATATTCTCTATGCTATGCCAGGCCCACCTCTTATCTTTTAAATCTTGTCTTTAGTGTCTGTTCCTCAGAGAACCACCCCTAACACCTGCAGAGCTCTACCATCTCCTCTTGTAGTTCTTTCCTTTCATGATATTTACCATCACGTATCATCAATTCTTTATTTAGTGTAGGCAGCGTTTCAGTGTTGATCCCTCGGTGGCATGTAAGCTCCCTTGTGGGGCAGGGGCTTCCTGTCCCGGACTCCAGTACCTGACGCCGTGCAGTATGTACGCAGTAGACCTGTGACAGATATTTCCTGAATAAAGGATGTTAAGGAGTCAGCTATTCTTACCTTGGAAGCTATTTCCTGCAGACACCTGCATTTTCCAAGCCCGGTTTTTGCAGAAGCTCTTCTTGGAAACCTCTTCCAAATGAAGTTGTCCTTACACTCTGAATATCAACGGCTATGGGGAACACACAACTGCAAAGAATTTCTGCTTGTAATTAAATTACAGCGAATGAAATAAGTGACACATTGATCTTTCTCCCTGCTCACATATCTGGGTCTGTGTGTTGCATACTAATTGCTGGTCTAAATCAATTAAAGTCCTTTGGAAAAAAAGGACTGTCCTTTAGAACAGAAGTAAGAGAAATGTTAGGAGAATTGTGGAAGACAGCTGGGCTCTTGAAGAGAGATTGGAAGGGACAGAGGGGAGGGAACTTTCAGGTCCCGTAGCTCTGCTTTCACCAGATGAGTGAGATCTGGGTTTTGAGACCTTAATCAACCTGGACTGTGGAAATGTACCTCACTCTGAATCGTCTCAGTCCTTAGGAGAGGCAAATAACAAGAAAACAACTGGATCTTAGGGATTTAGTCTAAACAATCAGCATCTCTGAGCTGCCCCGTGGCTAGTATGGCTTTAGGGCAGCTTTCTTCTTCGCCAGCTACAGTACCAGGTGGGGAGAACTGATGTTGGTAATGAGGGTCTGGAGACCTCATAGCATCCTCAGACACCTGGGGATGGCTTGACTGCTTTCAGACTTCTCTTAATGAGGCAGGAAAGTAAAATCTACATTAAGATTCATAAAAATTTTACATTTTCTCTTGCTAATTGCTGTCTCAGTCATTCAAGAAATCTGTGTTCAGTTTATATAAAGGGGACCCAGACACAGTGTCTGTCCTTGAGGTCTGCGTGTGGGGAAGAAAGTAGCAAGTGCTCTAGACAAGGCATAATTATTGGTTTGGAGGTGCTGTAATAAAACATACGCCACCTGCTACTGTATATGTGCATCTCTTGTGGTAGTGGGGCTTTATTGGGTTGTATCCTGATAAAAGTAGTCAATTTAATCTATAGAAAAAATCCTGCATGTAAAGTGAGAGCTCTCTGAAAATATTCTCACTGTCGATCACCAGTGGAAGAGGCAGTGTTCTCAGACAGGAAAGTGAACCTTGGAAAGCATTAAGTAGGAGGGATGGAGAACTTCTGTTTTTTCTCAGGGCCTCTCTTGGTTCTACTTTTAAGGCCTTAAGATGTCTAGACTCACCTGTGGTAACATACCCTGTGTCAGGTATTGGGCTAAATTTCTTTATGTAGGACTCCCAGCCCTAAAATGGAAGGAGTGATTATCTCCAGTTTTACAGAAGGGGAGACTGAGACTCTGAGAGAGTGAGTTTTATAACTAGTAAAGGAGATGGTCTTTGGAGTCAATACAAGGTCTGTGTGAACATACAGCTTGCACTTTTACCCATGGAGCTATGATACATTCTGGATGGTGAGTTTGAAGCAGTGATGTGTTGATAACTGTTTAACAACTAGCTCTGCAAAATAGATAAATAAACAATGCCCTGATTTTTGCTGATTTCTGTGGTGTAAATACTCCCACCATGGCCGATTTCAAGCTACCAACGTGAAGGCACTCACTGAACAGGGAGGTGGGAAGAGATACGCACAGCTGAGCCGACTAAGACACACCTCTGAAGTCACCCACACTATCGAAACAAGCTAGAAGCTTCTACAGGGTGAAGCCTATGAGCTCTGGAGAAGAAAGCCTATTACTGAGCTGAGTGAAGCCTTGAGAGCTAGTTTATTCACATACATATTGCTCTCTTTCTTCTTCTGTTTTCCAGAAGATTTACTGAAGCCCTGAATGAGTGCCTCTCCTTGCTCAGCTGTACCACAAAAAATGGAGGAAAGGGGGGAAGACCCTCTCACCCACTCCACCAGTCTCCAGTGGTGGTGGCAGAAGATGCTTAGTGAGACATCCCCAAGGGCACAGGGAACCTTGGGTAGTAGGGCTATAGCTGTTCCTCCTCTTCCATTGATTATTTCAGGGAGATGGCATTTTTCCCCTAGAGAAGCTTTGAAATGTTCTCTGGGATAACTGAGCTCTAGCTCAGTTTTCCCTCATTGTCTGTGGCCACCTCTTGACCTTCAACCCCAAGGTCATCATCACCCTAGTTTTTCCTTTACTGTCAGTTTTCCCTTCAGTGTGTGATTCTTGGACCACCTGTAGCCGAATCAACCTAGAGGGCTTGATGAAAATGCAGATTCCAGGCCCCGGGAGCTGCACGAAACATGCTCTCCAGTTGATCATTATGTTCAATATTTGAGAGTCATTTCTCTAAATTGTATTTTCTCAAATGTCCCCAGCAGAACTAGGGGTCATAGGATATTAACAAGCATTATGTAAAAAAAAGCACGAAAGAGGCCTCAATGGCAGGGGTCTGCAAAGAGCTAAAAATCGAGTGGTGGCACCTTTCTGTATGACCCTTGAGCTAAGAATAGCTTTTGAATTTTTAAAGTATCATACAAAAAATAAAATAAAATAAAGAAACTTGACTGTAGGAACACTTGGCACCTTTAATAACCTAATGTGCACCGGGGCTCTTCGAGAGGGTGAATAGCATCTCTCAATCATGAGAACACGGAACTTCTCCTCTATTATTACTATGTTTTTATAGAGCAGAACCAGTGTTCTGTAGAATACTCTCTGAGAAACACTGTTCTATACAAATTAATTCCAGTCCAAACTCGGCAATCAGTTTCCCTTGAATCTTTCATTGTGATATTTTCTTTTATCTTGGTCAGGGATGCGATTCTTTCTCCTGACTCCGTGGATTCAGTCCATTCTTCCAGGCTTTCTGGTCAAGTCTCCTCTTTCCCATCCTCTATCTACCATTGCCTACATCAGTCACAGTCTTTTCTTTTCCAAACTCTTAGAGCACGTAGTGTTGTTCAATAAAACCAAGACTTTCTGAAGCTCCAAGGAAGCGAAGGGTTCCAGAAAACAATAGTATTTTCTGGCTATCTGAGGGGTTACCATTTTTGGCATGAAAACATTATTTAAGCTAATTCTTTTGGACAGCAAACCATACTGAATAATTCTTTAATTGAACATAATTTAACTTTATTTTCATGACATGGTACAGAGGGAAGATCATTTGATGGAAAGATGAGAAAAGTTGTGTTTCCAGCTGAGTTCCACCACTAATGAGATGAGAGGGCTGAAAAGTCACTTTTCCTCCCTGGCCTCTGAGAAAATGGGGTTATTGGCTTAGATGTTCTTCAAGGTTCCTCCGAGGTCTAACATTCCATGATGTTCTGGTATTGCAGAGTTCCAGTAAAGGGAAAGGGGTGAGGCAAGTGCACTCAAGTTTCTATTAGATTTATATCTGATGATTTCTTACTAGCCACACAAATCAGTTACTATTGCTAAATCATGTTTACCATACAGATTTTAAAAAACATTCTAATTAATACTTAATTTTACTTGGTGAGCAAAATTCAAATTTTTGTACAGCAACAGATTAGAAGTCAAAGATTTTCTTAGTACTATTAAGTGGATTTTCTTCTTCATGAGTTGAGTCTGGCAAGGCTTTGATCATGGACCTTGACAGAATGTTGGTATTTTTATGCCTTTTAGAAAGCCCCAGCTGTCTGAGACACTCTGTCCCTGTGGTCTCACAAATCTGACTTGATCACTCAGTTTATTTCTCAGATAAAGCTATTGAGTGTGGGAGAGTTGCTTTTTCCTTTACAGGAAGGTCACCAATTTCTATTTTGTGGATTTCTATTTATTAGTTGATGCCACTGGCATGTAAACTTTGGCTAGGCTGTCACTCTGCTTCCAAATCCTTCCATCATCTCTGACTTTCCAGTGAATTCCCATCAGAGACTGTCCTGACAGTTCTGTTTTCTCCTCAAGCTTCACCCTCTCCCATCCTTCTCAGCCCAGCAAGAGGCTGTACTTTTCTTCTCCATCTCAAAGCTCTTAAAGCACACAGTGATTTTCCTTTCCTCATTCATTCATTCATTCATTCAAAATCTCTTGAATGTTCAATCGATATGACTTGGGCATAGGCCTTCCCCCTCGAGGTACTTCCACTCTGGTGGGGGGTTAGAAGGAATAAAAACTCAGATAACTGTGTATCTTACAAGTCTTTGAACACCAGAGGAGAAGCATTTACTTTGCTTGAATGGAAGAATCAGGAAAGTTCCCCAGAGACAGTGATCTGTGAGTCATGTCTGAGAGGGCGAGTCAGAGTTCAATAGGAGACAATCGGGTGACCAGCACTCCAGGTGGAGGGAACAATGTGTACAAGACCATGAAGGCATGAGATAGCATGACATGATCATAGACAGAGTGAGAGAGGGCCTAGAAAGTAGGACATGTTGGAGTGTGTTGGGAGAGGAGCTGGAAAAGCTGGTAGGAGCTCCATCATCCGGGGGGAAGAAGTGTCTTCCCTCATCTGTGCTCCTGGCACCACTCCCTTCTCTAGCACCTTGCTTCTGAGTTCTCCTTTTCTTTTGTATCTTATCGTTCAGCTCACAGAGAGGTGCAAATCTTATCTTTCTTACAAACACACACACACACACACACACACACACACACACCAACTTCACCCCTCTCTGCTTTAACCTTGCATCATCTCATAGTCCTTATACCTAGTTTCAGGTTCTTGAGAGAGCAGGTTGTCTCACTTTCTTTACTTCTTCACCTCTCATTCTCTCTACCTCATCTCAGTCTGGCTTGAGAAAAAATAACAAGTGTGCTTGGGCACATCATCCAATCCTAAAGCTGTAAATCTAAAACCTATGAGTCAAATTTTTTTCTTCACCCCACTGTGAATTTTAAGGAAGCCATTTTATTTTCTTCCTTATTTATTTGCAGCTCATGTAGGCTCAGTTCCTCTCTGAATATGTTTTAATTTACTTAAAACAAGTCTATCCTCTTTCCCCTGAACAATTATGTAAAGCCAATGGCTCCTTTAATTCCAAGGCCATGGTGTTCCCCTGTTGATGCAAAGGCTGAAACAGGGATCCATCTTCTGGGGAGGGTGGCTGGGCTGTGGTGGGGCGGCCAGAGCACAGCAGCCCGAGGATCCCCTCAGAGCTTCTTGGAAGGAGCTCGGAAATTCGCAGTGAGTCCCATGACTATCCTCAGAGTGGCCAAGTTTCCAGAAAACAGAAATTGACACATATACAGAGATGTAAGCCCATATGATCACAGTCATGTTAAACTGCAAAATGCTGAAAATGATTTATTAATGCCAGCTTAGTTGACATAGAAGAGGGGCAGAGGAATTACATCATAACAGAGTGTCCACTTCCTAATACAGGTTGTCATTTCTGGCTCATGGTTTGTAAGCAAAAGACCAAAGCAGATGTCATACTAAACCAAATTGTGGAGAAAGAATCAGTTAAATGTGCACAGTACTGGCCAACAAAAGGCGAAGGAGAGATGCTACTTAAGGAAATGGGATTCAGTGTGAAGTTCCTGTCAGAATATGTGAAGTCCTTTTACACAGTCCATCTGCTGCAGTTAGGAACTAGCAATAGTGGTGAAGCCAGAACAGTATCTCAGAAGCAAGAAGAACTGCAATCCTGCAGGCTGTGGAAAAAAAACTACATTCACAAAAAGATACACAAGATGAAAAGGCAGAGGGCTATGTACCAGATGAAGGAACAAGATAAAGCCCCAGAAAAAACAACTAAATGAACTGGAGATAGGCAATCTTCCAGAAAAAGAATTCAGAATAATAATAGTGAAGATGATCCAGGACCTCAGAAAAAGAATGGAGGCAAAGATCAAGAAGATGCAAGAAATGATTAACAAAGACCTAGAGGAATTAAAGAACAAACAAACAGAGATGAACAATACAATAACTGAAATGAAAAATACACCAGAAGGAATCAATAGCAAAATAACTGAGGTAGAAGAACAGATAAGTGACCTGGAAGACAGAATGGTGGAATTCACTGCTGCAGAACAGAATAAAGAGAAAAGAATGAAAAGAAGTGAAGACAGCCTAAGACACCTCCCTCGGGAAAACATTAAATGCAACAACATTCACAGTATAGGGGTCCCAGAAGGAGAAGAGATAGAGAAAGGACCCGAGAAAATATTTGAAGAGATTATAGTCAAAAACTTCCATAACATGGGAAACGAAACAGCCACCCAAGTCCAGGAAGTGCAGAGAGTCCCATAGAGGATAAACCCAAGGAGAAACACGCCGAGACACATAGTAATCAAACTGGCAAAAATTAAAGACAAAGAAAAATTATTGAAAGCAGCAAGGGAAAAATGACAAATAACATACAAGGGAACTCCCTAAGGTTAACAGCTGATTTCTCAGCAGAAATTCTACAAGCCAGAAGGGAGTGGCATGATATACTCAAAGTGATGAAAGGGAAGGACCTACAACCAAGATTACTCTACGCGGCAAGGATCTCATTCAGATTCAATGGAGAAATCAAAAGCTATAAAGACAAGTAAAAGCTAAGAGAATTCAGCACCACCAAACCAGCTCTACAACAAATACTAAAGGAACTTCTCTAAGTGGGAAACACAACAGAAGAAAAGGACCTACAGAAACAAACCCAAAACAATTAAGAAAATGGTAATAGGAACATACATATCGATAATTACCTTAAACGTAAATGGATTAAATGCTCCAACCAAAAGGCACAGGCTCACTGAATGGATACAAAAACAAGACCCATATATAAGCTGTCTACAAGGGACCCACTTCAGACCTAGGGACACATACAGACTAAAAGTGAGGGGATAGAAAAAGATATAACATGCAAATGGAAATCAAAAGAAATTGGGAGTAGCAATACTCATATCAGATAAAATAGACTTTGAAATAAAGAATGTTACAAGAGACAAGGAAGGACACTACTATAATGATCAAGGGATCAATCCAAGAAGACATAACAATTATAAACATATATGCACCAACATAGATGCACCTCAATACATAAGTCAAATGCTAACAGCTATAAAACACGAAATAGACAGTAACACAATAATAGTGGGGGACTTTATCACCTCACTTACACCAATGGAAAGATCATCCAAAATGAAAAAAAAAATAAGAAAACAGAAGCTTTAAATAACACAATAGACCAGAAAGACTTAATTGATATTTATTGGACATTCCATCCCAAAACAGCAGATTACACTTTCTTCTCAAGTGCTCACGGAACATTCTCCAGGATAGATCACATCTTGGGTCACAAATCAAGCCTCAGTAAATTTAAGAAAATTGAAATCATATCAAGCATCTTTTCTGACCACAACGCTATGAGATTAGAAACCAATTACAGGGGAAAAAACATAAAAACAAACAAACACATGGAGGCTAAAATATACGTTACTAAATAACCAAGAGATCACTGAAGAAATCAAAGAGGAAATCAAAAAATACCTAGAGACAAATGACAGTGAAAACACGGTGATCCAAAACCTATGGGATGCAGCAAAAGCAGTTCTACTAGGGAGTTTATAGCTATACAAGCCTACCTCAGGAAACAAGAAAAATCTCAAATAAACAATCTAACCTTACACTTAAAGGAACTAGAGAAAGAAGAGCAAACAAAACCCAAAATTAGCAGAAGGAAAGAAATCATAAAGATCAGAGCAGAAATAAATGAAATAGAAACAAAGAAAACAATAGCAAAGATTAATAAAACTAAAAGCTGGTTCTTTGAGAAGATAAACAAAATTGATAAACCATTCGCCAGACTCATGAAGAAAAAGGAGGAGAAGACTCAAATCAATAAAATTAGAAATGAAAAAGGAGAAGTTACCACAGACACGGCAGCAATACAAAGCATCCTAAGAGACTACTACAAGCAACTCTATGTCAATAAAATGGACAACCTGGAAGAAATGGACAAATTCTTAGAAAGGTATAACCTTCCATGACTGAACCAGGAAGAAATAGAAAATATGAACAGACCAATCACAAGTAATGAAATTGGAACTGTGATTAAAAATCTTCCAACAAACAAAAGTCCAGGACCAGACGGCTTCACACGTGAATTCTATCAAACATTTAGAGAAGAGCTAACACCCATCCTTCTCAAACTCTTCCAAAAAATTGCAGAGGAAGGAACACTCCCAAACTCATTCTATGAGGCCACCATCACCCTGATACCAAAACCAGACAAAGATACTACAAGAAAAGAAAGTTACAGACCAATATCACTGAGGCATATAGATGCAAAAATCCTCAACAAAATACTAGCAAACAGAATCCAACAACACATTAAAAGGATCATACACCATGATCAAATGGGATTTATCCCAGGGATGCAAGGATTCTTCAATATATGCAAATCAATCAATGTGATACACCATATTAACAAATTGAAGAATAAAAACCATATAATCATCTCAATAGATGCAGAAAAAGCTTTTGACAAAATTCAACACTGATTTATGATAAAAACTCTCCAGAAAGTGGATATAGAGGGAACCTACATCAACATAATAAAGGCCATATACGACAACCCATAGCAAACATCATTAACAATGGTGAAAATCTGAAAGCATTTCCTCTGAGATCAGGAGCAAGACATGGATGTCTACTCTCACCACTATTATTCAACATCGTTTTGAGGGTCCTAGCCACAGCAATCAGAGAAGAAAAAGAAATAAAGAAATACAAATTGGAAAAGAAGAAGTAAAACTGTCACTGTTTGCAGATGACATGATACTATACGCAGAGAATCCTAAAGATGCCACCAGAAAACTACTAGAGCTAATCAATGGATTTAGTAAAGGTGCAGGATACAAAATTAATGCACAGAAATCTCTTGCATTCCTATACACTAATGATGAAAAATCTGAAGAGAAATTAAGGAAACACTCCCATTTACCACTGCAACAGAAAGAACAAAATACCTAGGAATAAACCTACCTAGGGAGACAAAAGACCTTTATGCGGAAAACTATAAGACACTGATGAAAGAAAGTAAAGATGATGCCTACAGATGGAGAGATATACCATGTTCTTGGATTAAAAGAATCAATATTGTGAAAATGACTATACTACCCAATGGAATCTACAGATTCAATGCAATCCCTATCAAATTACCAATGGCATTTTTTATGGAACTAGAGCAAAAAATCTTAAAATTTGTATGGAGACACAAAAGACCCTGAATAGCGAAAGCAGTCTTGAGGGGAAAAAAAAGGAGCTGGAGGAATCAGACTCTGTGACTTCAGAGTATACTACAAAGCTACAATAATCAGGACAATATAGTACTGGCACAAAAATAGAAACATAGATGAATGGAACAAGATAGAAAGCCCAGAGATAAACCCACGCATCTAAGGTTAACTAATTATGACAAAGGAGGCAAGGATATACAATGGAGAAAAGACAGTCTCTTCAGTAAGTGGTGCTGGGAAAACTGGACAGCTACATGTAAAAGAATGAAATTAGAACACTCCCTTATACCATACACAAAAATAAACTCAAAATGGATTAGAGACCTAAATGTAAGACTGGACACTATAAAACTCTTAGAGGAAGACTTAGGAAGAACACTCTTTGACATAAATCACAGCAAGATCTTTTTTTGATCTACCTCCTAGAGTAATGGAAATAAAAACAAAAATAAACAAATGGGACCTAGTGAAACTTCAAAGTTTTTGCACAGCAAAGGAAACCATAAACAAGACGATAAGACAACCCTCAGAATGGGAGAAAATATTTGCAAACAAATCAGTGGACAAAGGATTAATCTCCAAAATATCTAAACAGCTCATGCAACTCAATATTAAAAAAACAAACAACCCAATCCAAAAATGGGCAGAAGACTTGAATAGACATTTCTCCAAAGAATATATACAAATTGCCAACAAACACATGAAAGAATGGTCAACATCACTAATCATTAGAGAAGTGCAAATCAAAACTATAATGAGGGATCACCTCACACCAGGCAGAATGGCCATCATCAAAAAATCTACAAACAATAAATGCTAGAGAGGGTGTGGAGAAAAGGGAACTCTCTTGCACTATTGGTGGGAATGTACATTGATACAGCCACTGTGGAGAACAGTATGGAGGTTCCTTAAAAAACTAAAAATAGAAGTACCATATGACTGAGCAATCCCACTACTGGGCATATACCCCGCAAAAACCATAATTCAAAAAGACACATGCACCCCAATGTTCATTGCAGCACAATATACAATAGCCAGGTCATGGAAGCAACCTAAATGCCCATCGACAGACGAATGGATAAAGAAGTTGTGGTACATATATACAATGGAATATTACTCAGCCATAAAAAGGAATGAAATTGGGTCATTTGTTGAGATGTGGATGGATCTAGGGACTGTCATACAGAGTGAAGTAAGTCAGAAAGAGAAAAACAAATATCGTATATTACTGCATATATGTGGAAACTAGAAAAATGGTACAGATGAACTGTTTTGCAGGTCAGAAATTGAGACACAGATGTAGAGAACAAACGTATGGACACCAAGGGGGGAAGAGGCGGGGGGTGGGGGTGGTAGTGTGATGAATTGGGCGATTGGATTGACATGTATACACTGAGGTGTGTAAAGTTGATGACTAATAAGAAACTGCTGTATAAAAAAAAATTAAAAAAAAATAAATTACAGAACAGTATCTCACTTTCATTATACTACCTCACCAGATTTCAGTGTCCCTGAATCACCAGCTTCATTTTTCAATTTATTATTTAAAGTGCGAGAATCTGGCTCCTTGAATCCTGAACACGGGCCTGCGGTGATCCGCTGTAGTGCTGGCATTGTGTGGTCAGGCACCTTTTCTTTGGTGGACACTTGTCTTGTACTGCTAGAAAAATGAGACAATATTAACATTAAACAACTGTTACTGAGTATGAGAAAATGCTGAATGGGGCTGATTCAGACACCAGATCAACTCAGATTTTCATACATGACTATAATAGAAGGAGCAAGGTTTCTAAAGGGAGATTCAAGTGTACAGAAATGGTGGAAAGAACTTTCTAACGAAGACGTTATGTCCTGTTTTTGATCAGTCACCATCCAAAATAATGAGTGAAAAATACAATGGCAACAGGATAGGCCTAGAAGAAGTAAAACTGACAGGTGACAGATATACAGGACTGTCCTCTAAAATGCAAGGTACTCTGGAGGAAAACAGCAGAGTGCTCTGCGCAAGTGCCTTCTGGAAGACAGGAAAGAGCACAGCTAAGAAGGTGTAGCAGATGAAGCAGAGGCTGAAAGAGACCGAAAGGAAAAAGGAAAAGGTGGTTTCATTGGCAACGTATTCTCACTAAGATGGGGTTTGTGTCAATCTTTGGTTGGTGCTTTTGTTGGCTGGACACTGTTTTCTCAGCAAAGCGCCCTATAAATAATTAATTTTGCCCTGCAAGTTTCGGCACTGGTAGCTGACACTGTTTTGTGAATCACGGGGGTTTTCGTCTGTTAGCAAATTCCTCAGACCCCAGAAGGTGCGGTTGACTAGACACCAACAGAGAAGTGGGGTGTCCAGTCCACCCAGCACCCCAGGGCGCTGTTCACACTATACCCACTCCCTAAAACCAAGACTTGAAAACTTCTTAAGAACTGGTACATTTTCAGCTGTATTCATACATGTTAAGTGTAATATTTCACCTGACCAGACTGAGAAGTCCTTTATCATAAGGATTTGCTTTTGGAGGCTATCTGGATTTTAACCTGCACTTGATATAAGCAATAAATATTGTGGTTTTATTGACATTATTACTGAAAAGAAAATGACCTTTAAGTAATGCATGTAATGTATAAGGTACTGTTGATGTGGGCATCAACATTGTATATTCTTAACCATTTCAGGGCAAATATATTTTATTAGTACCTATTTAATCTTGCTTTTGTAGTTAAATGTACTTTTTAAAAGCTCAATTTGAAAAAAAATCTCTTACCATAAAAAAATAATAAACTGTATGTTGATTCAGGAAAAAAAAGGTACCCCATCTTCCTTTATCCTCACTCAGAGAAGAAGTGTGCCGTGATGGGCACTCAGAAGAAAACAGAATCTGGGCAGCCATGTTTAGCCTGTTTATGAGTGGAAAAGGAAAATTGCTCTGTAGAGAGATGTGCAGAGGAAAGAGGGGATGGCCCCAAAGAGAGAGGTCTCAATGATGGGTGGGTCTGTGGCCTGGTTTGGAGGGTGTGGGTTCAGTTCCTGGTACCAAGTCTTCGTGGGACCTGTCAGCACTTCCTGCCTGTGAATTCATGTTGATATTTCTCTTCATCCAAAAAACTCACCTTTTGCTTAACGTTGCTCAGGGAAGTTCTGTTTCTTAAAACCAAAACCTTTTAAAGGGACTGATGGAATCCAATTCACATTCAGGTCTCTCTGATCCTCAGATTTGTGGTTTCTTCATGTCCAGTGGTTTGCCCAAGAGAGCATAGATTCAAGTGCTGCACTGAATTAAAGCAGAGTCTGACATACTTTCCATTTTGTCCCTCTGGGATCCTGGCCTAGAACTGAATATCATAACTTGGGACAGGCTTTTAATGTGCCTGGGGCTCTTTTTCATTGTAAATGGTTGGCTGTTACTGCCCTACAGAACTGTTAATGATGTCAGGGGTTTTGGATATTTCCGTGGAAGTCACAATTTCATAGATCATGGATATTCATTCATTCAAGATTAGCCTAATGTTTTTATTTGACAGAACTGTGTTTTGCATTGGGGATGCAGAGAAAAATGAAATCCAATCCCTAACCCAAAGGACTCTCAGATTTTTAGAGGATAGATAAAAGTTAAAAAAAAAAATGCTCTTCTTACTGGTGATGAAACTGAACTGAGGCCTAGAATAGAAGATGTGATTTAATCAAAGACTTAATGATCTCTTTGTTCTTTCCATGCTGAATATATATCCTGTTTGGATACTAAATTATTCTAAATCTTTTGGCCCAACTGGAACGGTAGTGGTGGAAAATTAGAGGCTTGCATTATTGACTTCAAAGAGAATGTGGATCCAGCATTCTTGGAAATTATGTAAGTATTAAGATTGCCAGGCATTAGGCCTACTTTTGGAAATAAACAATTGAGTTTTATTTGTTTAGTTTATTTATTTATTTGACACAGGGTCATTCTACTTAGTGAAAATGAAATAAATAGATGCAAAATACTTTCAAAATTGCCTAATCAGTTGATTTCTGGTAACAGTGAAATGCAATAACTAGGTCAACAAAAACATGGTATCAATCTTTGGGAGGCCACCTGAGGCTATTGTACTTGTTATCCTGAACTCATTGATTTTTGTAAAGTCTAGGCAAAAATATTGCAAAATGGAAGCAAACTGTCAGCTGAAAGAGGGTGAGATACCAGAGGAATGACTTGCAAGTCCTGATACTAGCTAGGCTGGATAGTAGATGGCCAGGGGTAAAAGACAGACAGGAAGAAGGCATTTTGAAAGTATATGAGCTTTGTTGTTGGATGACATGATGAAACCGGTGGCAGGGCTACCTATGCCGTAGATATTGGAAGGGCTGTCTTGAGGAGCTCAACCTAGGTAGAGAAATGAACTTGGCCTTGAGAGGAGGCAAGGTCAAGGCGGAAAGAGTAGCTGATTGTGTCAAACTGAAAGAGGCAATGAGCAGGTGTGCACTGTGTAGGAAAAGGAGCAATAAAGTTAATGATGTCAAGAGCTACTCATGGAATTATTCAGGGCTGAGTCTGGGGATAGAGTATGCATCAGGTGGGTTGGCCTTAAAGAGTCTCCCTGGGGGATTTCCCTGGTGGTCCAGTGGGTTAAGACTCTGCGCTCCCAATGCAGGGGGCCTGGGTTTGAGCCCTGGTCGGGGAACTAGATCCCGCATGTGTGCCGCAACTTAGAGTCTGCATGCTGCAGCGAAGATCCCTCATGCCACAACTAAGACCCGGTGCAGCCAAAATAAAGAAATACATAAATAAAAGTTAAAAAAAAAAAAAAAAAGAAGTCTCCCTGGGCTGACACCAGGCAAGAAACCAAAGATGCAGTACTTGAGAAGGTTCTCTTTCTGAATGTATCCTAGAAGTGCAGGAATTCCATTTTGTCTATATCATTTACATAGAGTTGACCCAGGATTTCTCTGAATTGTACAGGGCTGAAGTTAAAGAATTTGAAGTGGGCTAACATCCTGAAGCATAACAAGATTTTAACCACTATTTCTGGAGACCCCGTGTTTTTTTTTTCCTCCTCAGCGATTGGACTCTCTGTTCTACACGGGTTGCTTCAATTAATTTGACAATAATTCTATACTGATTGGATTTTTTCAAGATATAAGAAATATGGATATATTGTTTGCTGGTTAATGGGAGTTTAATTGATTAAAAAATGTGATATGAAAACTTTCAAACTGACCCTACACTTAAAAGGACTTATACAATGAAAACCTTGTACCTATAATAATCCCCACAGTAATGAACTCACAGAGTTTTTAGCTTACTCGGGGCTTTTACTTATTCATGAGTCATGCTACCACAGGGCTTCTGCCTTTTGTCTTCTCTTTGCCTCTCTCTGCTTCTGCCAGTCCTACTCTCTGCTCACTTTTTTTGCACATCTGATGTGAAAATTCTCCAAGAGTGGACTTAATGGATTGGATTAGCCAGTAACTGTTGAGTATAAATTATTCTTGTTGAGCAATGCTTTTGAACCAGGCTGCTGGCCAATCTACACATAGTTATCTTTGGGTCAGGTACTCATTCTTAAGTTCAGGAGGTCATGTTTAGAGCCTGAGGTTATATGACACAAAGCATGAAAACCTAGAGGTAAGGAGGTTCTCAGAAGAAAGATGTGTGCAAGGTTTCTCATGGTTTTGCTTGGATATCCAGTAGTAACACTAGGAAGAAAAGTCTTACAGAATTAACATGTCCACTTTACAGATGAGGAAATTGGGGCTTAGAGACATTTAGTAACTTTCCCAAAGTCACGTGGCTTACCAGAATCAAAGCCCTGTGTTTCAGAGCCAGGATTCAATCCTAGGAGTGGAATATGGGACATTTTGTTTCTGTTGTATTGACTCTTACATGGACTCCATGGGGATATGATCTGGCTGTTTTGACCTTGAGCATATTTAACTCCACATTAAAATATATATATATATCTAAATCAGTATTATGCCTTCATGGTGAATGTCTATTGAAAAAACATTTTTCTTTTGGAGGACTCTGCAATAATCCAATTTATTTCCTTGATTAATTTTTTATACACTGCAGTTGAACCAGTTCCAGTTTTACTTTTCTTTTACTAATGTTGATCTGGATTAATTCTTCCTGTGTATATTTTATAATAAACTTTGAAGTAGCCATTAGTTTTCATTATTGTCATATGTTTTGCTCTTGAAAAAATTTATTCATTATTGTTGCTTCCACTTTTTTCCCTCTTTGGCTCTTATAGTTATTAAATTCAACTTTCCTGGATAAAATTTTTTAGATGTGAAATTAGCAGGAAGATTTGATTCTTTTGCTAGTTTTACTGAGTGCAGTTTTACCTTTGGACAGTTTTATTTTTCATTGTTGTTGACTATTTCTTCAAAACGGATTGTTTTTCCCCTTAGTTCATTTTTTTTTCTTTTTGCATTTTACAGCATGCCCAGTAATACATGATTCTTCAGTTAGTTTTTGCCTATAACAAATTGTAGCCTGTAGAGTTTTCATGGTTGTCAGTTTCACTGCTGTGTTTTGTGGTAATTCTATCAGTAATACTTATAATGAATTGGAAAAAAATAGGTACCGAAAATTTGTATCGTTTTCTTGAGGTAAAGCAAGGAATATGCAAAAGGCAAAGGCATAAGATTTGAGTGTGCAGTGGGTTAAATTATCGTGTTATTGTACGTAGCCAGGAGTTTGGATTCTATAGGCAGTGCTCGCTCTTTTCAACCTCAGATACCTCCAGGAGACCTGGTATTTTTTTCTTTCCTCCAGGAGGGTTTGGGGCTATCAGGCCAACGATCAGGCCTTTTGCTCAACAAGGCTGCTGATGGTGAGAAGCAGAGTTCACTCTGAATTTGTGCGTAAAACATGGTGAAACATGGTGTTTGGAAAACACCATGTAAATGAAACAGCTCCCCAGGCCTTACTTATCTCTGTCAGGGAGACAAGCCATTCCTTTCCTGACCTTGGCTTCCAAGGTCCCCAGGCTGTCTTGGGTCTGGGCCTTTCATGCTCCTCTGGATCCAGCCAAGTTCCTCCAGGCTTGGAAAGGCTCCAGGCCTCTCTCCAGTTCTCCTACAGAACAAAGCCTCCCTGTAGGCCTGCTTGTCTGAATTCCAGGGGCCACATGTCAATGAAAGGACTTGGAAGTCACAGTCAGTTGTCTCCCTACCACCTCTAACTCTTGCGTTAGGTTCAATCCAGGCCATGGTTGTTATGACCAGGATGTCCAGTGGGATTTTCATTATTCACAAGACCACAGAATCATGGCTAAGAACTAGACAAAACAACATAAAAACAACCATGAACTTTCAGTCAATTTTTATTATGAACCGAGCATAAAATTCCATGATTCTTGCCTTGGCATTCTCTGGAGATAAGGGATTCCATGACCTTGTCTGGAGGTGACCCTCCCTGTGTGCATGTTTACTGGATGCTACTCAGCGAAAGCCCATGTATAACACTCTCACTGATGCCCCACATGACTAGCCTGAGGACGATGGATAGCCAATATTTATTGTGAAGCAAAGTATTTTTTTTCTTCCCATTATTTACAGAAGCATGATATTTAATACGTTGATTACAAAAAAAAAAATCAACAAAAATCTATTGGCTGTGACTGTTTCAGAGCCTGTTTTCTGAAACTTTTGATATTTCCTTTCAACCTGCTTTCCAACCTATTTCTCGTGTTAGCGCAAGCTCTCTTGCTCTGTATGTGGATTTAATCCTTAGTACTCCCTTTCAAATACTGATGCTTGTCTTACCCTTAGCTACAACTCAGATTACCCTGCTGGGTTCTGGGTGTGGGATGGTTCCTGGTTAAGACCTCTCAAGGTTCTGTTTGGCTCCTGGAACCCTTTGAATGCCATGGATGCTGTCAGGTTTGCCCCAGACTTTAAATGAGAACCAGAGAGAATGGGAAGGATGTTTACTACTTACCTATCTCTCTGCTTTTCACTAATGATTCTCTGGTTTTGCCTTCAGGCATAAGTAGGTGATTATTTTTCTGAATTCCACAGCTTCCTGGAGGACTGGAGATGGGCTTTGGGGCAGATCTGGCTTTGCAGCTTGTGTCTGGTTTTTACTAGATCTGTGATATTGGGCATGTTACTCTGAGTTTATATTCTCTCATTCTTAAAAAAAATTGTTCATGTAGATAAAGACAAATGCAGGTGTGAGTGCCTGGCAAACAGTAGGGGCTCAGGAAGAATTAGTTAGTCTGAAGTCCTTGAATGCATTTGATGTGACCTGTCTTTGCTTCCCATGGGCGTACTTGATTCTGGGGTTGCTTTGAGCCTAGAATAGTGATGCTGGTGCTGACTGTAAATTGAATTCTTTTGTTCAGACACAGGTCCTGCAGGGAGATGGGATATGCACTATAGGCCACACTGAACCTCTCTTTAGAAACTTGAGCGAGTCGTCTGGGTTTCTTAAATGTTCTACCTTTCTTTCTGCCTCTGGAAAGGAAATGTGTGGGGATTTATATAATGCATTCAGGCTCCTTGAGGGCAGAGACAACATCGTGAAGGGAAAGAGCTGGCTTTATGTCTGGCTCTGTCACTTTCTAACAGCGTGACCCTGGGTAAGGGTAAGACTTTGCCTGAGTTTGTTTTCTCACCTGCAAAATGGGCATAAATCAGGGGAAGGTCCAGGTTTTGTGGAGGCTAAAACTTATACAGTTTGGGGACCATGTTTAAGAAAAAGAACACAAAATTGTGAATACAAAATTAGTTATAAAACTTATATTTACTATGAGGAAAGGAATCACCATAAACCATAAAAAGTAAAGGGCTTCTGCGGAGCAGCTAAGCTCGTGCACCACAACTACTGAGCCTGCTCTCTAGAGCTTGCAAGCCACAACTACTGAGCCTGCAGGCCACAACTACTGAAGCCCGTGTGCCTAGAGCCCGTGGTCCGCAACAAGAAAAGCCACCACAATGAGAAGCCCGCACACCGCAGTGAAGCGTAGCCCAGTTCTAAAGCCTATACTCAGCAACAAAGACCCAGTGCAGCCAAAAATAAATTAATTAAAATAAATAAATTTATTTTTTAAAAAGTAAAAAATACCATAAACATTATATAATTTAGAAAACTAATATTTATTATTATTTAACTACATGGCATACTTCAATAATACTCTTTTTGCTTACCTTTTTGGCCAATTACTTTCTGATTACCTTTCTACAGAACAATGATTTTCTAATATCTTTGTCTATAGAGAGAATAGAAAGATACTGTATTCTTTCCTTTTGCATGCTGATCAAATTTTTTATTTCATTGCTAAGAGTACTAAGAGTTTTCTTTAGTTCCACCTATATTGTATAAATTTTTAGAGTTGTCAATTTGGGAGAACTTCTATCAGGTTTAAAAAGATATGTGTATATAAGTTGTATTTAAGTGTTCTTGTATAGTACTTATATTAAACTCTGTGAAATGAGAGTATTCTTTAATCAGTTTGTCCTTGTCAATGTGTCAACCAGCAAAAATGTTTCAATGCATTTATATGATTCCCTCCTCTTCATTAACTGGATTATCAAATAATGCAAGAACCTATTTATTGCTTCTATTTGGAATTTATCTCTTCTTTTTCAAGATTAACTACATTTGTTAGTTATCTGAATTTTCTTTTTTATTACAATAGCATTTCAATGTCACAACAATTTCTGTTGATTTCATAGCTCAAATATGAATTTATTTGAATCCTCTCAGTTCTTTAGTAAATTGGTGATCTGCTTTGATCCTACAACCTCAGTGAGTTATTGGAGAGATATACATCAGGTGAAATAAGTGAAGAGGCTTTGTAAATGGCAAAATGTTATGTTCTTATAAATTAATATGTTTCCCTCCTCTTCCCCAACTCCTGCCACCACCTGCCCCTCACACCCCCTGGCCTTGTGGAGTTTCAGGGCCTCACACAGTGAATGCCCAGTGAAGACCTATACATTGACTTACTGGTTCCCTTTCTAAAAACCGGGAGGAGGGAAGAGGATGGAAGTGGAGTATTAATTCTTATTTGTCACTGTCAACTTGCATCATGGTTTCTCTCTAGGACAAACAGGATGAAGTGTGATACAAATTTTCCTTGAATGTTAGCTTTTAGAAAAAATAATCCCAGAATTTTCTTTCAAGGAGTCTAACAAGGAGTCTTTGATCAAGGCTTCGGAAGTTTATCCTGTTTCTGCAGCCTGGGCCATAGGCATCAGATGGAGGTTACTAGTGCCTCCCCATCACCCACCCCCACCCCTATTCATTCATCCTGGAAGTGTATCCCTGGTAGGAGACCAGGGCTGGGCACATGTGGCTCACCCCACATTTTATCTGTTATCTCCCCCCAACAAAGCTCCTGTTCCCAGAAATCTTCTCAACTACACCTGAAGGACAATGGGTTTCCTGTACAGCATAGCTACTTCTGGCGCTTGGATTTAAATGCCAAGTGTAAAGCAATCTACTTTTAAAGGAGAATTTTTCTATTTGAAAACTCACCCTTCAGAGTAATTTTATAGGGGAAAAAAAATCCATGAGGGAAATTAATTTCACTTGGTTGTTCTTTTTAAGTGAATAATGGACCAGGTATACCCTTAAAAATGTGTGGTGGTGTTTCTGTTTGTCTTTCTAAGCTCAGTTAATTAAACCCTGGTGGTTCCAGTGGGCTGTCCGGAACCACCAGAGAATTATCACCTCCCCCTGAAAGTCTCCCTGATTCCCCTGGCAGAGTTAGGAGCTTCTTCCTTTCTCTCCTCCCACCCCCATAATGCTGTGTGTTCACTTCCACCATAAGACTCTTCCTGTCAGTATTATTAACCTATTTGTGTGCTTCCTGAACCAAGTGCCAGCTCCCTGAGGGCAGGAACTATGGTTTTTATCGTCTTTCAGGCCTTACTACTGGTTGGTGTTCACTAAAACCTCCCACCTGGACTTCCCCTATAGGGGGATCCTGGCACTTACCTGAACACAGCTCTGTTGCTGGTGCCCTCTGCACTCTGCCCTAGGGGCTCAGCTATTTCCAAGCAGGTCATCCCTGCTGTAGGCACAATCTCTCCAGTCCTCCAAATCAAGGCCCAGGCCTGCTGACTCCTTATGGTCTGGATGGCAGGGGTCCTGACACGTTGGACAGAGTCCTCTGCAGAGATGACGGTCACCGCCCATGGCAACGAAGCCAGAGGAGCTGAGTTTGGGCACTTTGGTGCCGGCTACCCTCTTAGAGTGGGCCTGCCTGCCAGGATCTCCCTGGAAGGAGTGATCTTGTCTGTTGCCCAACTAGCTGTCACGTTGGGGTTTGACTTGAGGTTAAGGAAGTCTAACTCTCAGGAAGCCTTGCCCAGGCCAACAGTAAGGTTTTCCAGGGAGAAGATCCCAAGCCCCTGGCTATGGGCTGCTCTTGGTCAGCCTGACTCCAGAAAGAAATGGCATCAAGCCGAGAGGATGATGAATGGCTCTTGAAAGCATAGGAAATTGGGTTTTATGACAAGCCATTTATTATCACCCTCCCTCCATCCCCACAGCCACAAATAAATAAATAAAAACCACTCACTATTTCAACCAATTGAAGAAACAGTAAAAAAGCCAAGTGCAATGTAGGAAAAGATACCAGCCCCTGATGTGCGTGGCTCCTTCCCAGTAGAAATGTGGAGCAGGACAGGGGAGGGCTGATTTCCGATGAGCTGCCACTCTCTGAAGCTGTTCATGCAGTGAGAGTTGGTCTCCCATGTGCCCAGCCACTGCCTCAGACCTCTGGCTCTGTCCTCACTGTCATCCTGTGGCCCCGGTCACCCCCAGCCACCTCCCAGACCATGGCATTTGCCTTCCCGTGGGTCTCTCACTTCCACTGGTGACCCACGTGGCAGCTGGAGGAACCTTGAAAAAGTACAAATTAGATCACAGCACACTCAGCGACATTTCTTTGTTCTGCTTCCTTGATGGCTCAATCTCTTCCCCACTCAAGAGCCCTCTGTGCTGATTCTTCCCCCCCCGACCCCTTCACTGGACTCACTTCTTTGCCTCTCCCAGGCCTCGATCCAAACATTACTTCTTTAGGGAGACGTTCTCCCCCTTGCCGACCTAAAAGCTGTCCTTCCCATCCTATGCCCTTATAGTACCCTCCGCTGTTCCTTGTGGCATGTGTTAAAATGTGTAATTCAGCCATACCGTATTCTCCATGAAGGCAGGGGCAATGTCTGATTGATTAATTGTTGCATATCTAGTGTCTGATACCATGCCTAGTACATAGTAGGTGCTCATCAAATATTTATTGAATGGAAGGATCTGCAACTTACTTTCAATATAATAACGTAAGTGGGCAGGGGTTAGAGCTTATATGCCACAAGTTGAATAGTTCTGAGAAAGCCTAGATACACAACTATGTTTCACTGCTAATTTACAGGAGTACCAGGGACCCGTACTAAGATTTAAATCCTACCCACCTTAGAGTTTAGACATAAAGAAACATGGCTGAGAAACAATAGATTCCACGGAGGCCAAGTCAGAAGGGAGGGAGACTAACAGAATTTCTGAGAAAAAAATCACACAAAGAGTTTCTCAAATCAGTACTATTGACATTTTGGGTGGATAATTCTTTGATGTGGAGGGCTTTTTATATGCATCATAGGATACTTTGCAGCATCCCTTGCCTCTATCCACTTAATTCCATTAGCAGCCCTCATTCCTAGTTTGAGAACCAAAAATATCTCTAGACATGGCCTGTACCCTGGGGAGGGGGTGTAAAATTGCCCCCATTTGAGAACAACTACCCTAAGAGAAGAAATGACGTAGTGAACAGATCCCGAGAAATGCCAGAAAGAAGAATGCATGGAGGTAGCTAACGTCAACACTTATTCCATCCACTCTGTTGACTTGTATAAATCCCCAAAGGCAAGCATTGGGTCCCTAGTGATTATAACGTTCTGGGCTCAAGCATTCTTGCTGTGGGAGCCCTCCCTGCCATCTTCACAAAACACAAAAAGAGCTATTTCCTCCTGGCTTCAAGGGGCAGTGGCTTGTCCCCTATCAGCAGTGGCATTTGGGACACAGATTCAGAGCTGGCACAGATCCTCTGTGGAACTGTTAGGACCTGGGGCAGTGCTGGCTGCTGCATGGAGTGACCAGACTCATTGGTTCTGAGATAAGAGTATCATTTCTTGGAATTCCCCACAAATATTTGGGAGGTAGGATTTTGGAAAACGTTGACTTCCTGTAATCAGACTGGCAGCAGAACTTACCCACTGTCAGGAGTTTGTAATAAAGTTACCAACTTTATGATTAACAGACAGGCTGGTGAAGCAGACGATGCTAATATTTGCTGCTTACTTTTCAACTTGCAAAGCCTTGGTTTCTTTTGCTCTCCACAAAAACTCTACAGAGAGGCACCAGTACCATTATTAGTCCCTCTTTTATAGATAAACCAACTGCCCAGGGCACCACTGTTTGGACTAGGACCAGGTCCCTGGCCTCCAACACAAACCATGATTGGTCCTTTCAATGAACTCCTTTATCATCTTCTGCCAAGTTAGAGGGATAGTTTTATTCATTCAAGCTAAGGCTGACCAATTGAAGCACAGACTCTGCTTTTTGTTAGCTTTGCCTCTCCAAGTAATGAACTGAGCAAAGCAAGAACATGTATCCACATGTTTGTAAATTACTACTTTTTCAGTATCTAGTTATTTGTGTATATATACAGGAAATATTTGTTGATTGGACAAATAAATGAATGATTAAATATCATGAATTTATGTACTGAGCTGCTACTGGTCCATCCTGGCAGTGGGTTGTGGCTATAGTGTAGGGTAACCAGCTATCTTGGTCTTTGCCCAGGACTGAAGAATTTCCTGGGATTTGGGACTTTCAGTATTTGCCTTGGGATGAGTTGGTCACCCAACCATAATAACTCTTTTAATGGGGATGTCCAACCCTCCCAGCTCGCAGGTGCATTAGTTCAACAAACATGTGTTGGGGCTTCCCTGGTGGCGCAGTGGTTGAGAATCCGGCTGCTCATGCAGGGAACACGGGTTTGTGCCCCGGTCCGGGAAGATCCCACATGCCGCAGAGCGGCTGGGCCCGTGAGCCATGGCCGCTGAGCCTGCGCGTCCGGAGCCTGTGCTCCACAACGGGAGAGACCACAACAGTGAGAGGCCCGCGTACCGCAAAAACAAAAACAAAAACAAAACAAACCCCAAACACGTGTTAGAGTCTTTCTTCATGCCAAGCAATGGTTTAGAGATTAGAGACACAAAGGTGAATAGCATCTCTTCTCTGCCTTTGAGTACTTTATGGTTAAATGTTAATTAAATACCTGTTATGTGTTAAGCTTTATGTTGGAGCTGGTGCTGTAGCAATGAGAGACCTGACAGCTGTCATTAAGATGCTCAAGAGTTCAGAGACACACAAACTAATAATTTCTTAGCAGGGTAAAAAGAGCTATGATAACAGCAGGTACAAGGTGTGCAAGACGAGGGTCCTAAAGTTCAACCAGGGGGTGATCAGGGAAGACTTTCAAAGAGGAGTGATGTTGAAGGTTAAATAGGTTAACCAAAAACTTGCCAAAGAGGGAAAATAATATGGTAAGGGAGAGCATGGTCTATCCAGAGGGGTAGATGTGGGACGAAGTGTATCTATGGGGAGACCCCAGAGGCTGAGCTTGAGGGACAGCTGGCTACCAATGGGCCCTTCTAGTGAGGGTGGGTGGCCCATTCTGCTGCTGTGTGGGTGAGGAATGGAAAGGAGCAAAGTTTGAAAATGGAGGTCAGGGTCAGGCCGTGGTGGCCATGAATACTGGGCCAAGGAGTGTGGAAATAGGGCTCTCTGTGGAAGGATTTTGGCAGAAACAGACTCAGGGTTTATTTCTGCCTACTTTGGCCCTCTTGCCTCCCAAACCCTCAACCATGCTCTGCACCGCCTACCTTCCCAGTGGCCCGGTCAGAGCCAGGATCATTCCTATGCCCCTTTCTCCTTCCATATCTTTTTTTTTTTTCCGGTACGCTGGCCTCTCACTGCTGTGGCCTCTCCCGTTGCGGAGCACAGGCTCTGGACGCGCAGGCCCAGCGGCCATGGCTCACGGGCCCAGCCGCTCCGTGGCATGTGGGATCTTCCCGGACCGGGGCACGAACCCGCATCCCCTGCATCGGCAGGCGGACTCCCAACCACTGCGCCACCAGGGAAGCCCTCTCCTTCCATATCTCGCTCAGTCCAATCACCACCTTCCATTTAGTGTGAACTCTTCCAGGTGTCAAAGCTCCTAATGAGTTTTGGCAGAAACAAACACTTGGGAGTTCTGGGAGTGAAAAACCACCACAGAGAGTGAGTTGTTGAACTCTTTCACTTCCTTTGCTAAAGGCCAAGGAGTCTAGATTGTGAGATTAGCATAGAGAGGACCTCACTCTCTTTTTCCAAAAAATTTAACTACAGCTGATTTACAATACTGTGTTCGTTTCAGATTCTTTTCCATTATAGGTTATTACAAGATATTGAATATAGCTCCCTGTGCTCTATGGTAGGTCCTTGTTGTTTGTCTATTTTATAGATAGTGGTGTGTATGTGTTAGTTCGTATGGGATTAACAGATACACGTCACTCTCTGCTTTTTGACCCAACTTGGGTGAGCACACATGCTTCCAAGTTTTCATCGTATTATTAGTTCCTTATGCCACCTGCCCCAGGGAATGTTCCTGGAGGAGTAGAGAGACTCTTGATGTAAAAAAGTACAGCCAGTTGTCTGAGCCTGATCAGCCTGCAGAATCACTCACCCAGAGAAAGAGGATGAGCTAATGCAGGAAAAAGAACTCTTCAAAATCTAACGGCCTTTGTAGTAGTTAACTTAGCTGGTAAAGTGAATCGTTCATTCATTCATCCATTAAGATTTACTGTTCACCTCCACTGTGGTCAGAAAGACGAAAAGCCACATCCCTGCTCTCAAGGGTAATTCAGACTGTTGTAATTGTATGTAAACGAAGAATGGGGCAGGAGCCTGGTCTTTCTCCCATGCAAGGTAATTGGGTCCAAATTGATTTCAACATGGTTTAGTCCTTATAGGAAAAGCTTTCTTGAAGCTTAATGGAACTGGCCTATTTGCCGATGCCATTCCATCAGCCTGGCATGGTCTATCCCAACGGTTTGCACTATACCTGTGCCGATTTCAAGCATCAGCCTAAATGCTGTGACAAAACTTATGAAGCTTCCAGACCTAAGCAAGGCAGGCCTGAGGGCATCAGGTTATAGTAACACTGCCATGTCTACTGTGTGCTCTGGAGGAGAAGGTGCCTTTGTTCTCTGAGTCTTCAGCTCCCAGCACAGGACCTGGCACATAGCATGTGCTCATTAAATTCATGATTGAATGAATAAAGGGGCTGGACCCATTAGCTTGGGCAGATGTGCCCCTCATATTCCATGTCACTGGTCAAGTCCAGAAACCTGGCAGGCAGGGAGGTAAGGTGTGCAGACACCTGTAAATAGTTGTGTTGAGTCTTTGGGGGGAAATGTCCAGAAAGATAGATGCAAACTGGATCCAAATGCCAAGAACCAGAAAACTGTGGGAGAGTTTCCAATAAATCAGGCTGAAACTTTAAGGAGGGGTGTTTAAGGTAGGACAGTGACACCTAGTGGTGCAAGAAGGACCACCCAGATTCAGGCTCCCCATCCAGCTCATCACTGACCTGTTTCCAGGAGGGCTGGGATTCTGTGAGGACTCCAGCCGGGCACCAGTGGGCACCTGCAGCAGCATGTGTGTTAGCCCCGGCTCTGACAGGACCACTGGTCTCTAAGGTGGAATGGATGGGCTGCCTGTCAAAACCACAAATATTGTGCCTATAGTATTATTGTACACTTAAACATTTGTTAAATGTTCTTACTACAATAACACACACACACACACACACACACATACACACACACACACACACACACCCCCCAAGTCTAATTCTGTGGCAGGGCCAGACTAGATGACCATTCAACCTTCCTTGAGCCCAGAGAGTGAATAGCACCAGCTGAAAGACACAGAGCAAATTAGCCCCAGAGCCAGACCTTGAATCCAGGTTTTCTGATGCTCAGAAAGAAGTCTTTCTTCTCCATAATTCTTCATCTCCTGATGGCAGGACAAACCGACTTCAATAGGTGGGATTATGTTATCATGAAACCAAGGCAACCTTGGAGAACAAAACAACAAGGGGGGATACTTGAGGATGTGTCCAAGGGGAGTCACACTTTCTCTGCCTTAAGAATGGAAGTAGGGATGGGATCAAGCCCACTGGAGAAGACTCTTCTCCTCTGTACACACCCAGCACCTGCATCCTTCCCCCTGACTGCTCAGGGCCAAGATCCATTTTCTGTCGTTCCCCCAGCCCCCACCCCCACCCCCACCCCCACCCCCGTGAAGGACAATTTGACAGTTCATACCTAGGAGATGTTGCAGATGATTCTTTGTAAGGGCAGTGGTGGGAAGCCTGGAAAGTATTAGAATCACCTGAGGGGCTTAGCCGCTTACAGGAAGTTGTCATGCCCCTGGCTGTGAAGATTGCTATAATGGAAGGAAGGGGACCATGTGTAATATGAGCGGAGCCTGGGCTAGGGGCTGGGAGAAAATTCACACAGGGACTCCTGACCAAGGGCTCTGGCCAGGAGAGCCTGTTCTGCTCTGCTGCCAGTGGAGCTGTCCCAGCGGCATTGTCTTCAGTGGCATCCTGGCTGCCTGGCATGGTGTCCAGGCTCCTGGAAAGTCCCTGTGGCTCCTCTGACTTCAGCTTCCCACAATTTCTGCTTTTCTGCTGCACATGCGTATTTCCATCTCAGCAGAGGTGTCTGTCTGCTTGGCTTTTGCATTGGCTTCTCCCTGAAACACAAATTCTCTCATTATTCCCTAGCAATTCCTCCCCCACAGCCTGTCCCAGGATCCACGGTGGGAACAAGTAGGGAGCAGCTATCTCTTGTTTCCAGCAAAACTTGTCACTGCAAACACAGAGTGGAAAAACAGAGCTTGCGCTAAACTTGCTGAAAGTGGGTGGTGGAAAGACATACTATTAAGATGCTCCAGGGATATGTTCTTGCTGTTTTTCTAGAGTCCTCCTTTTTGGGTCGATGTCTGGTTATTCTTTCTTGCAGTAGATAGAATTCTTACTTTATTCAGTGATATTTTCTAATATACATGAAAATATAAGCATTTCAAAGACATGAAGATGTGTATAGACAATGACTTGTTAGTCATTCTAATTAGCAAACAGATGTATATTTGGCTAATTCATATAAGACTAAGTGCAAATAGTTAAGGGACATTTACTGTGTGCCTTGCACTGTGCTAAAGACTTAATGTGCATTTTTATCATTAAATCTGCAGAAATACTCAGAGGTAGACAATTTTATTATCCCAATTTGTAGTCAAGAAAAGAGGCTCAGCTACTTGCCTAAAATCACATACAGGTTGTAAGGTTCTTGAGGGCAGGAACCTTGCATTATTTCCTGCTGTCCCATCTGTCTGGTACATAATAGGGCCAATGATGATTAATGATGATGGTGAAGGTGGTGATGACCACTTTCTGACTAAGATGGGAGGTCTCCCTTACACCATTTACTCCTTTACTCTGTCCCCAGGTGTAATCTGGACAAGAGTCCTCCCATTGTGACTCTTTGGAATATACCTCACCTTCCCTCCATGTCTGGGAAAGATGATTCTGTTCTTGCCTCAGTTTCCTTATCTGTAAAATAAGAATAAAAATACGACTTTAGGGACAGTGAGACATAAATGTGCATCAGATGTGAAATTCCTTTATGAGTTGTTAATCATTAAACATATGAAAGGTGTTATTCACTTTTTAATGAGTTATTACTCCAATTTTAAATATTAATAATAATGTCCATACCTACCTGAGAGGTGGACTGCCTTCTCCTCACTCTGGGCATAAAGCAAAACTGATCTCATATTCCATGTTTGTATCTTGATATTTTAAAGGTGGAAAGAGACCATTTTAAGCTACTCTATTCTTCACTTGACGAAGTTTGACTTTCAAGTCTATTTTCTTGCTCTGGATGAGAAAACTTATTTTGAATGTCTGAAGCTATGTATTGCATTCTTAACATTATAACCCTAATCACCCCCCGCCCCCCGTGGTTAGTTGCCTTGGGTTGTCCATAATGGAGGCTGAAGACTCCCCTTTTATACCTTAAACTGGTGTTAGTCAAAGTATGGTCTTTTGCTAGGGATCTGTCAACGACTTTTTGTTACTGGCTGAAAAACATACATTTAGAAATTGACAGTAAGTGTCTAGAAACATTGTATAGCAGCTTTACAGAGTTAGTTTTATGTCTGTCGAATCTAATACTAAAAAATAGTGGCTTGCACTTTGTCTTTTTTATTTAATTTTTAAATTTTATTTTATTTTTAAAAAAATTTTTTTTCGGTACGCGGGCCTCTCACTGCTGTGGCCTCTCCCATCGCGGAGTACAGGCTCCGGACGCGCAGGCTCGGCGGCCATAGCTCACGGGCCCAGCCGCTCCACGGTATGTGGGATCTTCCTGGACCGGGGCACGAACCCGCGTCCCCTGCATCGGCAGGCGGACTCTCAACCACTGCGCCACCAGGGAAGCCCTTTTTAATTTAATATCTTAACAATACATTTTGATTGTGTTTTACAAAACCATGCACCTGTGATGGATTGGAAACTAAAAAGAAAAAGTCATTTACTGCTGGTAGTTTGAGAAGTCCTGCTTTATACTTGAAAAGGAGGGATGGAGTTTCTAGTCTTTTATGCCAAGGATCCTTCCTGGAGCTATGAAAATATGCTCACTTTTTCTCAGAGACCACACCCTGAGGTAAGGTGAAGGACCTGATTTTGGCCACAAAAGGTCCCATACACTCTTCCCAGGCAAGTAGATGTTAACTACTTTTCATTTGCAAACCCAAGAAGGCCGTTTTAATGATTGTCTCCTCAAGAACAAAATGTGCTCCATAGTGACTCCTGGTTTTCACTTCCAGATGCAGAAATAACTGGCAATGGTTTAAAGACGTGGCTCACCAGGTACCTCTTTACCATAAAATGAGGAAATGGGTTCAGAGAGGTTAAGTAACTTGTCCTATGCACACAGCTCTTACAGCTTAGAACGAAGATGTAAACCCAGGTCTGTTTTCTCCAAGAGCACACGATCGTCCTAATTTACCATAATAAGTTACTCTGGTGAAATAAGGCAGATCCCCCAGCTTCCTCAAGGCACCACACAGATAGAGTTGAGGGGTCTGGAGGGGAGAAAAAGAGAAGGGCAATCAGGAACACTCAGGAGGTAAGAAGTGAGGATAAGTCGATAGAGGGAGACATAATTGTTATGGGTTGATTATACGTCCCCCTTCCTAAAATTCTTATGTTGCAATTCTAATTCCCAGTGCCTCACAGTGTGACTTTATTTTGATATAGGGTCTTTCCAGAGGTAATCAAATTAAAGTAAGGTGATTAGGATGCCTCACGTATAAAAAAGGAGAAATTTGGAGACAGACCCATACAGAGAAAAATGAGGTAAAGAGCCGCAGGGAGAAGGTGGCCCATCTACAACCAAGAAGAAAACAGCCATCAGAAGGAACAAACCCCGCGGACACCTTGATCTCAGACTTCCAGACTCCAGAACTGTGAGACTACGCATTTCTGTTGTTGAAAACATCCAGTCTGTGGTACTGTGTAACGGCAGGCCCAGCAAACTAATACAGACATCCCGGACTAAAAAGCGTTCTGACGGAGCCCTAGCTTTCAGAACGTAACAACACCATGAAAGGTGCCAGAGATGGCTGGTTCCCGCAGTGGCAGAGAGGGAGGACCTCATGCCTGCTCAGGTTGCTGACAACGCCCCACTCCGTTAACATTTGCTCATGGCCTGTCAGGGCAGAGTGAATGACGATGTTCTCTTCAAGCCTGTCAACTTCCTAATCTAGTTCCACCCCCCTATGCCCTGCCTCCTGATGAATTTCTGGCCATCAGTCATTCTTTCAGGCCTGACCTCCACTGCCCTCTTACAAAGAGATTTTTCATCAGCCACAACTCTATTAGTCTTAAATGTATTTTAAGCATTGCTTTGTATGGTGCATACCTTTCTAAACAAATGGCACCATTTTAGCCCCCAGCCCTCATCTACTTCTTCAGGAGGGAGCTGATGCTCTCTCCTCCACCACAAAATTCTTCTGAGTTCTGCTGGAAGGAAAGGCTACCGAGAAGGAGCCACCTGTGGTCCATGTAGTTTGAGGGGCAGGGCTCCGCTGGCCACAGGTGGGCCGTGGGAATAGGAAACCAAGGCTGACTAAATGTTCTGCCTCAGAAGGGAATATTTTTATAAATTCAATGTGCCATTCTGGCTGAAGGGTCCCCCTGACTACATGTAGAAGCCTTCCAAGCCTTTTCTGGAAGCTTCTTGGAAACAACAAAAAAATTTTTTTCTTCCAGTTTTATCGAGATATAATTGACATCCAGCACTGTATAAGTTTAAGGTGTACACCATTATGATTTGACTTATATACATCATGAAATGATTACCACAACTTTAGTGAACATCCCTCATCTCATATAGATGTAAATTAAAGAAATTTTAAAAATTCTTTTTCTTGTGATGAGATCTCTTAGGATTTATCTTCCTAACATTTTTCATGTATAACATACAGCAGTTATTATCTTTATCATGTTGTACATTACTTCCCTAGTACTTATTTATCTTATAACTGGAAGTTTGTACATTTTGACCACCTTCATCCAACTCCCCCTCTCCCCACCCCCACCTCTGGGAACCACAAATCTGATCTCTTTTTCGGTGAGTTTGTTTGTTTGTTTTTGAAGTATGATTGACTTACAACAACACTATGGTAGTTCCTGTTACACAACATAGTGATTAGATATTTTTATACATTTCAAAATGATCACCACCATGGTAAGTCTAGGAACAATATGTCACCATGCAAAGATATTACATAGTTATTGACTATATTCCCCACACTGTGTATTTCACACCCATGATTAATTTATTTTGCAACTGGAAGTTTGTACCTCTTAATCTCACCTATTTTTTTCCTCCCCCTCCACCTCTCTCTCCTCTGCCAACCAGCTGCTTGTCCTCTGTATCTATAATTCTGTTTCTGTTTTGTTACGTTTGTTCCTTTTTTAAGATTCCATGTATAAGTGAACTCATACAGTATTTTTCTTTCTCTCTCTGACTTATTTCACTTAGCACAATACCCTCTAAGTCCGTCTTGTTGTCAAAAACAGCAAGATTTCATTCTTTTTTATGGCTGAGTAATATTCCATATATATAGCTCATGTCTTCTTTTTCCATTCATCTACTGATGGACACTTAGGTTGCTTCCATATCTTGTCTATTGTAAAGAATGCTGCAGTGAACATAGGGTGAATAAATCCTCTCTAATTGGTGTTTTGTTTACTTTGGATAAATACCCAGGAGTGGAATTGCAGGATTGTATGGTAGTTCTATTTTTAATTTTTCGAGGAATCTCCATCCTGTTTTCCATAGTGGCTGGACCAATTTACATTCCTACCAACAGTGCACAAAAGTTCCCTTTTCTCCACATTCTTGCCAACACTTGTTATTTGTTGTCTTTTTGATAATAGCCATTCTGACAGGTGTGAGGTGGATATCTTATTGTGGTTTTCATTTGCATTTCCTTGATGATTCATGATTTTGAGCATCTTCTCCTGTACCTGTTGGCCATCTCTATGTCATCCTTGGAAAAATGTTTATTCAGATCTTCTGCCCATTTTTTAAAGCAGGTTGTTTTTTTGATGTTGAGTTGTATGAGTTCTTTGTATATTTTGTGTATTAACCCCTTATCACGTGATATTATTTGCAAATATCTTCTCCCATTCAGTAGGTAGCTTTCTGGTTTTTTTGATTCCTTCACTGTGCAAAAGCTTTTTAGTTTTTTTTGATTCCTTCACTGTGCAAAAGCTTTTTAGTTTGATGTAGTCTCATTTGTTTATTTTTGCTTTTGCTTCCCTTGCCTGAGGAGATATATCCCCCCCCAAATATTACTAAGGCCATTGTCAAAGAGCATACTGCCTATGTTTTCTTCTAGAAGTTTTATGGTTTCAGGTCTTATGTTTAAGTCTTTAATTAATTTTGAATTTATTTTTGTGCATGGTGTGAGAGACTAGTCCAGTTTGATTTTTTGCATGTAGCTGTCCAGTTTTCCCAACACCAATTATTGAAGAGGCTATCTTTTCCCCATTGTATAATCTTGCCTCCTTTGTTGTAGATTAATTGCCCAGATGGTAGGTTAATTGTGGGTTCGTTTCTGGGCTCTCTACTCTGTTCCATGGATCTATGTATCTGTTTTTGTGCCAGTACCATACTGTTTTGATGACTGTAGGTTTGTAGTATAGTTTGAAGTCAGGGAGCATTATACCTCCAGCTCTGTTCTTCTTTGACAACTTTTTTACTCATAAAACAACCATTTACCATTTCAGGCAGAAGGATTTCTACCGAGGAATACTCTACCTTTTTTCAGTGATGGAGGTGAGCATTGTCAGGTGGTCTGGAGAGATATTAAAGCTTGGTTGCTGCCATTTGTCTTCTAGATCATCTCTTCCTGTAGATCACCTGCATTAGAATCACCCTAGAGTTTAAACAATAAATATTCCTGGGTTTTTATTCCCTGAGATACTGATTCAGGAGTCTGTGCTTATATCTAGGAATTTGTATTTTTTTAAATATCCTCAGGTGACTGTAATGTGCAACCAGGTTTGGGAAACTCAATTCTTCATTTCTACATTGCTATTCTATCTTATATCTTTGTTTAAAAAAATAAATTTCTTTATTTTATTTATTTTTACTTTTGGCTGTGTTGGGTCTTCATTGCTGCGCATGGTCTTTCTCTAGTTGCAGCGAGCAGGGGCTACTCTTCGTTGTGGTGTGTGGGCTCCTCATTGTGGTGGCTTCTCTTGTTGTGGAGCATGGGCTCTAGGCATGCCCATTCAATAGATGTGGCACGCCGGCTCAGTAGTCATGGCTTGTGGGCTCTAGAGCACAGGCTCAGTAGTTGTGGCGCACAGGCTTAGTTGCTCCATGGCATGTGGGACCTTCCCGGACCAGGGCACGAACCCCGTCCCCTGCATTGGCAGGCGGATTCTTAACCATGGCGCTACCAAGGGAAGCCCTCTATCTTATATCTTTAACAGATGTTAACTGAGCAGTTTCCCTGTTCCAGAAACTGATCAAAGACTTCGGGATAAAGGGATCAAAGGTGCAGTTTTTTTTCTCAGATATTCCACAGTTTAATGGGAAAGACAGACTGGTAACAAACATTTACCACATAGTGTCATAATTGCTTGAGTAGAATTAGGTCCAGAAAGGCTGAGAGCATTAAATCTTCTTTGGGGGGTGGGGGTAAGAGTGGGGTTAGAGGACTGGCTTTAATCTAGGGGTGATTTTGCCCCCAAGAGATATTTGGTAATGCCTGGAGACATTTTTGTTGTCAGAAGTTGGGAGGGAGTGATGCTGGAATTTAGTGGATGGGCGCCAGAGAAGGATGCTCCTAAACATCCTAAAATGCAGAAAAGTACCCCATAGCGAAGACTTATCTGGCCCTAAGTGTCAACAGTGCTGAGCTTCAGAAATTCTGGGTCAGGGAAAGCTTCAAGAGGTTGAAATTGATAAGGCACCCAAGGGGGGGGAGTTGGTGATTGATGGGGTAATACAGAGCACAGGAAACAGTGTGTCTGAAGTCCAGAGAGGCATGTCTTGGGAGCTGTGTGACAACGTGCAAGCTGGCACAGGTGGTGAGGGAAGAGGCCAGACAGGATAAGCGGGACTTGGATTCCTCGCACTGCAGGGTGGTTGTCTTCCTTAAGGCTAGGGCAAGCCTCTGAGGGCTAAGTGGTCAATTGCAAAAGTAAGCCTGCATTTTAGAATTATTACTCTGATATAAGTTTGAGGGATAAAAGGAGAAGGTGGGTTGGGGGAGCAGGGAGAACTCAGGTCTCTGAACAAAGAGATAAAGACATCAAACCCATAATATGGCCAAGAGCTGAGAGAGTGTGCCAGGTAGGAAAGCTGTGGGGAGCTGGAGGAGACTGTGGGAAACCCGGACAGGTTAAGCCACCTGCTTAAGGATGTATTTTTAAGCAACTTTGGTAGACATGGAAATTTTAGCAGATCTTAAAGATAAACGTATAAGTAACAATTGCTTTATAACATAGGGCTGCACAAACAACTGCTGAAAGGCCCTTGCAGCTCTTTCCCAAACACTACCTGTGGTTGAGTTTCTTCCCCACTAGTAAGAACTGGGCTGTCATTATTATTAGGATAAATGAGATTTTATTTCCCATAATATTCCTATAAAGTTGATAAGGATCCCCAGTTTATAAATTTGAAGACTGAGATTCAAAGTTTAATTACACAGATAGTATATAAGTTAGCTATTGTTGCATAACAAAATTCCCCACCCCCCCATCAGTGGCTTACTACTGCTCATGAGTTATGGGTAGCTGAATGACTTTGCTGATCTTGGCTGGGCTCTCTCACACGTCTGAAGACTTGGGTGAGAATAACTCAGCTCTATTCCACATGTCTTTCTTCTTAGAGTAAACTGAGCATGATCTCACAGCAATAGTAGAGAAGCCATAGAGGAAGCAGAAAAGGTGGGGGGCACTTTTTCAAGTCTTTGCTTCATTTGCTACTGCTGCATTGACAGTGCAAGTCACACTGCCAAGGCCAGAGTCAGAGTGGGAGGGGACTGAAGGTCATAAGGCTATTAGGGCCATTGATCACTCAGTCTGCCTCAGCAAAGCTAGGGTTTGAGCTGGATTCTTCAGAGTGTGTGCCTTTTCTATTCGACTCTCCTGCTTTGATAATACGAACAAAATCAAGAAAACCAATATACGTTAGTTAAGATCTTGTATCATTGAAAACACTTTCATATATATCTTCTTAACCGAGGCTTAGAACAACTCCCTGAGGCTGGAAGAATTGATATTTTTGTTCAAAGAAAAGAAGGCAAATAAGTATTTGGAAGCATAAAGGGCTAATTTTCTCAGTAAGCAAAGGGTTTTAGGTATCAATAAGAAAGATAATTAAATAGAAAAGTGAGGGAAAGGCCACAAACAGACAATCTATATACAGGGAAATGTCAATGGACAATAAACATTTGAAAAGATGAATAATATCATTCAAAATAAAGGAAATGCCAAATATAAAAAGTGAGATATCATTTTTCTCCTATTGGATTGACATTGACCTTTAGGTTCCATAATACCCAGTGCTGCTTAGGGACAGGAGTGGGGCCAGAAACAAGAATCCTTTTGTGCTGCTGTT
This sequence comes from Kogia breviceps, assembly GCF_026419965.1. Taxonomy (NCBI): domain Eukaryota; kingdom Metazoa; phylum Chordata; class Mammalia; order Artiodactyla; family Physeteridae; genus Kogia; species Kogia breviceps. Next base: position 53,852,363 of record NC_081316.1, on the reverse strand, counting down.
GGTGGGAGAATAAATTAGTATAATATATTTGGAGGGTAATTTTGGCAATAGAATTAAAAATATGCATATGAAATTTGACTTAACTATATTATATTTAGGAATTTACCCTAAAGCTAAATGTTCCTAATCTGCAAATATGTTTATTGCAACATTGTCTGCGATAGCCAAACAATAAAACACTGTAACTCAATATTAAAGAATGGGTTAATTATATTTTCTTTCAGTGTTGTCCAGACTGGAGCACAGGTGTCAAGGAGATGGAAGCAGATCTCTGTGTCCTGACATGAAAAGATCTCTGAGACATCTTATGAGAGAAAAAAAATCACAAGTCTGTGAATGAGATATACAATTTTCATTTGTATGAAATAAAGACATAGATATCCATGTTGGTGCCTACATAGAAAATATCTCAAAGGACACCTTAGAAGTTAGTGGCTAATTCTGAGGAAAAGCCCCAGGGCAAAAGGGGAAAAAGCCCCAGGGTAGAGGGGGGAAAAGGACAGCTCTACTTTTCACATCATTCTCTTCCTTATTGTTAGAATTATTTTCCCATGAATGTGTATTACTTTTATCTAAGGAAAAAAAACCAGAATAAAACAGAACAGAGAACATATTGAGGTTATTGTATTTGCATATTATTTTTTACAGGCACATATTACCTTTATAGTTGGCCAATTTGCTCAATTAGCAGTTCTTTTTTACTGCCCTCATCTTCATCTATTATGATGACTTTATTTTTGCTCAGTGTTAATACTTAAGAATTTCCAGGAATTGTTTCCAAGGAAACCCATCTATAACCAGAAGTTATTGGCACAATCTCCTATGGCCACAGATAGGGTCTTGTTTCTTAGCAACTCACCCAAATTTTCTCATTTTAATTGAAATCATACATTTCCTTAAAAGCCTTTTCAAAGCAGCAATGTGGAAGGTTATTTATCCTTGCTGATGAAATTCACCCCTTGAAAAAAGGCTTTGGTGAATGTGAAGTTCAAAAACATTCCCCCACACAAGGGTACCCTCTTTGTTAAGTGTGTAAATCTGTCACTGCTTTCTACTCACCTACAGTCAACCCAGTATGGGTCTCTGCCTTTTGCTTCCTCAGGTAAAGTATGTGAAGAGTAGATACAGATTCCTGACCTGCCTACACCTTGGTTTTAAAAAGAATGACATAATGCCATTTGCAGCAACATGGGTGGACCTGGAGATTATCACATTAAATGAAGTAAGTCAGAATAAGACAAATATCATATGATATGGCTTATATGCAGAATCTAAAAAAAAAAAATGATAGGGGCTTCCCTGGTGGTGCACTGGTTAAGAATCCGCCTGCCAATGCAGGGGATACGAGTTCGAGCCCTGGTCCGGGAAGATCCCACTTGTTGCGGAGCAACTAAGCCTGTGTGCCACAACTACTGAGCCTGTGTGCCACAACTACTGAAGTCTGCGTGCCTAGAGACTGTGCTCTGCAACAAGAGAAGTCACTGCAGTGAAAAGTCCTCGCACTGCCACGAAGAGTAGCCCCCGCTCACCACAACTAGAGAAAGCCTGTGCACAGCAACGAAGACCTTATGCAGCCAAAAATAAATAAATAAATAAATAAATATTTTAAAAAATAATACAGGTGAACTTATTTACAAAACAGAAACAGACTCACAGACTTAGAGAAAGAACTTATGGGTTACCAGGGGGAATGGTAGGGCAGAGGGATAGATTGGGGGCTTGGGACTGACATGTACACACTGCTATATTTATAATAGATAACCAGCAAAGACCTACTGTATAGCACAGGGAACTCTGCTCAATATTCTGTAATAAGCTAAATGGGAAAAGAATTTGAAAAAGAATAGATACATGTATATGTATAACTGAATCACTTTGCTGTATACCTGAAAGTAAGACAAAATTATTATCAACTGTACTCCCATATAAAATAAAAATAATAATAAAAAGAGACCAACTGAACTCAAGCAGGGAAAGTGCATTCATGATGCTGGTACATCTTTCTAGTGATCTGCACTCAAGCCAGACAGTACTGGCCATCATGACCCCTTTCCCCACCCGGTACCGACAAAGCCCACAGTCCTTTTCATTGATCTGCTCTGAGCAGTCACCGCGCTGTGCTGGAGCTGCCCCACAGGGTGACACCTATCATCCTACCCTGGTGAAAACATGTCCACCATGATAAGTACAAAAAGTTACATAATTGCCAACATTGCATGTCTCTTGCAATGATCTGCTGAGAAGAGAAACATCACTTCTGTGGTATTTCTGACACTAAAGGTACGTTCTAAACACAATCATGAGGAAACAAGAGGCAAACCTGAACTGAAGGACATTCTGCAAAATAACTTTCAAACTGTCGAGGTCATGAAAGACAGTAGACTGGAGAACGGAGCATAGAGATTGATGAAAGCATCATATATTTCCACAACTTTTCTGTTTCCATCGGAAACACTCCTGGAGGGCAGCATTTTTGTTGTCATCAGTTATTTGAACCCTCTGAGGATTCCCCTTTTGGACTACTCTCCATGATGATGTGAGATATGGACTGAGGGCATTCTGGGAGGACGTGGGTAGGGAGAGGGACCTGGGGAAGTGACTGTCACCCCAGGAAAGGCCTGCCAGCGTAGGACACCTTGGGTCTCTGGGAAGACAGAGGGTACTGAAAGGACTTTGGCTGTGCTGGGAGGAGGAGAGTCAGGAGCCCTGAGGTTGGATGGAAGATGGAAGCTGTGACTCAAGTTCACTGACAAAGTTCCAAGTCCCAGGTCCCCTGGGCGAACTGAGCAGGTTGCTTTCTGATTATTTGACAAGTATTGATTGGCACTGTCCTAGATGCTAGGCTACAGCTCGTGAGCAGGGTTAATTTCAAGTCTAAGGAGAGGTCAGCATGTAGACAAAAAGATAAAACAGTGTTAGGGAGAGTGGAGAAACGAGGGGCATGCTAATCAGGAGAGCCTATGCTCATGTGCAGACTCAGGAAAGGCTTCTTGAAGGAAGTTGACAACATCTAATCTGAGATCTAAACATTGGATATGGGTCCAGCAGGTAACAGGAAGTGAGAGCTAGCCCATCTGCAGACAATGGGCTTGGACTTGATAATGATCAAGTTCCCTCCCATATTCCATAGCCTCTGACTTTATTTCATGATTCCCACCTCTGGTCTTAAACTCTGTCATCCCAGTAACAGGTTTGGGTCCCGGGGAGAACAGAATGGAGGTCATGTTTTTGCTGCTCTGCGTCTCTCTGGCATGATCATTCTGGCTGATGAAGCATCTCTGCCAGGAGTTTTTTGATGTGACTCTCAGCCTGGATGGATACTGGGCTCTCCACACCCTCAAGACTGGATGGTTTGCCCTCACTTGGTGAGCTGGAGTCTTGAAGATCATGTTTCATTGCCTTCTTTGAGGTAAATGAAGCTCCCAGAGGCTGGCAGGTGGATGCCAAGGGGCTGGGGGTTGTTGAGACCAATGATGTGGCCTGAATCTTCTCTGAGCAGGGTTTCTTTGTGGCAGGCTCCTGTAGGTTCACACCCTCAAGCAAGAGTGATCTCAGGCTCCCTGTGTGGCAGACGGTGAAGCCCTTGATGCTGGAGGTCGGGGGGGAGGATGAAAGTCACTTTTGGCCCAGTTGGCAAGCTGCAGGGCCTAATTATAACCCACCAGGACACTCCAATATGGAGTGGGTTTTGGAGACACAAGAAACAAAGAACAGAGAATGATCACCACATAACTTAAGAGAGGCATCCTCAGGCAGACATTGGGAGGAGTCAGGGAAGGAACATTATTACCTGAGGCTGGGAAGCCTGGGTTTAGACACAGATCCACTTGGGTTATTAACCTCTCTAAGCCTCAGCTTTCTGATCTATAAATTGGGGGTTATAACATATTCTTCAGAGGATTATTGTGAGATTCAGTAGAGTAATGCAGATTTTAGTACTCACTTCGGCACCTAACAAGCGCTCAAGAAATGTTAGCAATTTTTATAATAATAATGATTATTTATTAATCACATTTTGTGCCTAACATTGTAATAGGTTGACAGTTTTGAAAGTTCTTTAAGGATGAGCAATGCACCTTGAACACACTGCTCATTTACAGAGAACAATTACAGCTGGAAAGATCTGTCAAAATCATCTAGTCTGAGCTTCAGTTTCCTCACCTGCAAAGTGGGGATGACAAACTCTGCCCTACAAGACTGAAGTTACATGTTACGTTACATGTTATCTTTCTTGCAGAAGTTACATGTTATCTTTCTTGCAGAGGCCACAGCTATACAGCATTGTCTACAATTTCCCGTACTGATTCCTTTAAAGTAGAGTAAGATCCTAAGGACACTTGAAAATCAATCAAAGCTTATCATCTTTCTGGATTTTTATGATTTCTTGCTGCATCTTTTACAGCTGTCTCTCCCACACTTTTTTCAAGTTTTCCCTAAGTCTTTAACTTAGTTTCCATAGAAACAACCACTCTCTTCCTTTTCATACTGGAAATTCATAATTTTAAACAGGATTTAATGAAGTGATTTAATTACAATAATAAATACAACCGGGATTAAGAGATGTAGGTATGGACAAACTGATTCTTGGTATTACACAACTCAACTGAAGGATGAAGAGTGAGCAGATATACTGAGAGCAGCCAACTAGCTGTGGGATTCTGGATGCTATGGGCATCAGTCATTATATTTTACAGGAAATGGAGAGCACCAGCTAAACCAACTATTTGGCTAAACAAAAGTCTGTAAAAGAGCTTCTACAGTAGTTGCAGGTTCCATCATGCACCATCCTCTCTCATAGTCTGGGTCTTTATGTTTTGTTCTGTCAGGAAAGTCCTTCTCATCTCTTTCCACCAGAGAGAAGCTCATCAAGAAGATTATCTGAGACAAGATTAAAGGAGGGCAGGCCCTACACACACTCTAATCTTATCAGCAATCCCAACCTGAACCGTTGCCATAAAACTCCTCACTAGACTCCCCTGGGTTGGGACACATAACATTTTGGGGCAGGAGCCCACTGTGCCCCTGTTTGCCTGGCAAAGCAATAAAGCTATTCTTTTCTTCTTCACCCAAAACTCTGTCTCTGAGATTCGATTCAGCACCAGTAGACAGAGGCAGAGATTTCAGGATCAAAATGAAGAGGGCTTTGATAGGTGGGGCTGGAGTGGAGAGAATGAAAAAGCAGAACTGGCAAAAAGAGCATCAGGAATAAAGATCTGGGGCATGGACAAGGACGACGTGGACAGGAGGGATGGTGAATGGACAACAGGGCCTGGGGGGCCCTGGGAGTGTTTGGAGGAGAGGGTGCAGGAGGGCAAGGAGAGGGGAAGTTTACACAGGCAGGCTGGGCTCAGATTATGAAGGATGTGAAAGGCAGGCAAGCAATTTGGGATTCTCTCTCTCTCTCTCTCTCTTCACAACAGAAGGCTTGAAACCTAGCTGGATCCTGTGGGGCTCCTGGGTACAAAAGCCTTTCTGTGGCCCTCATGTCTTGATTACAGGAAATAGTCTTCATTCAGCCTGCAAGACCTTCCCTGAGTTCCAACCGGAAGGTTCAAACAGTTGCTAATCAGGGAAGGGAGGGGATGTGAGGCAAGCAAGGAGCAGTCAAGAAACAAAAGTGCAGCCTTGGGGCAGGGTCCTGGTTCCCCATCAAGGGACACACACATAATATCTTTGAGCTGTTTTGAGGATACTTAAACCTCACCAGGTGGGAGAAGTTAACTGTATGCTGCCCACAGGCACATAGACCCCAGACCACTTGGAACCAGAAGGTTGATGATGCTGACGCCCTCTTACCTCACCACCAAGCAACCAGAAGAATGTCCATGAGCTGATCATGCCTTCTTTGAACCATTTCTATAAAACTCCTTACTACGCCCTCCAGGTCAGGACATATATTTTTGAGGGCATTACCCCACTGTAACCCCCTTTGCCTGGCAAAGCATTATACAGCTATTCTTTTCTACCTCACTCAAAACTCTGTGTCTGAGATTTAATTCAGTGTTGGGGTATGAAGGCCAGATTCAGCTTCAGGCTCCAGACTTTTGAGGGATTTGAGGCAGAGAAGCAACTTGGTCGCACCTGCTTTAGAAGGATGACTCAGTACAGCAACTATACTTCAGTAAAAAAAAAAATTAGACCCCCCCCAAAAACAAACAATGAACAGACAAACTAAAAGAAGGATGACTCAGGTAAGAGGGAGGAGAAACAGAAAGAGAAAAACCTAAAAGGAGGAAAACTATTCAGGAGGTTGGTAACCCTCCCCCCACCAAAAAAGCCTGAAGTAAAAACCTGGGCTATAGCCTTGAGAATGAAGAGAAGGGAACCAATATACTGATGCAATATACTGTTTGATTGATGCTGAGTGAGGAGGAGGGAAGAGCTGAGGAAGGTTTCAGGGACCAGCCTGCAAGTCTTGGTGAACTTCTACTGTGAAGGTAGAGGGTGCACAGCGTCTCTAATGTAAGTTTGCTGACACTTTGAAAGAGGCAGGGCCCCCAATGCTTAAAGGCTCTTTGTTGCTAACTTGATGGGAGTTTTGAGTCTCCCATACTTTCTGATAGACTCACAGTTCCCAAGCGGTGTTACATTTCTTTTGTATGAAAATGAGCAAAGTTGTGATGATACCTGAAAGCATCCCTTTCCCAGCAGAAGAAAACATTGTTCCCACCTAACTCAAAACCCTAGATTGGAGTCATTCAGTCCATGGTTGCATCATCTTCCAGGGTGAGAATATTGCACAAGGCGTTAAACTGGCCCATCCTTCCTGAGAGAAAGCCCTTCCAGAATCAGTGGTTGGGTAAGTTGAGGTGTGGTTGTCCAAATACCTTGTTGTGCTGTCCAATTTTCTCCCATCGGCACATTCTCTGTGAACCAGGATCTCTGACCTGAGATCTCATTTTTTAATTTTTATTTTAACATCTTTATTGGAGTATAATTGCTTTACAGTGGTGTGTTAGTTTCTGCTTTACAACAAAGTGAATCAGTTATACATATACATCTGTTCCCATATCTCTTCCCTCTTGCATCCCCCTCCCTCCCACCCTCCCTATGCCACCCCTCTAGGTGGTCACAAACCAGCTAGCTGATCTCCCTGTGCTATGCGGCTGCTTCCCACTAGCTATCTATTTTACATTTGGTAGTGTATATATGTCCATGCCACTCTCTCACTTCATCACAGCTTACCCTTCCCCCTCCCCATATCCTCAAGTCCATGCTCTAGTAGGCCTGTGTTTTATTCCCGTCCTACCCCTAGTCTCTTCATGACATTTTTTGTTTCTTAGATTCCATATATATGTGTTAGCATACGGTATTTGTTTTTCTCCTTTTGATTTACTTCACTCTGCATGACAGACTCCAGGTCCATCCACCTCACTACAAATAACGCAATTTCGTTTCTTTTTATGGCTGAGTAATATTCCATTGTATATATGTGCCACATCTTCTTTATCTATTCATTTGTTGATGGACACGTAGGTTGCTTCCATGTCCTGGCTATAGTAAATAGAGCTGCAATGAACATTTTGGTACATGACTCTTTGAATTATGGTTTTCTCAGGGTATATGCCCAGTAGTGGGACTGCTGGGTCATATGGTAGTTCTATTTGTAGTATTTTAAGGAACCTCCATACTGTTCTCCATAGTGGGTGTATCAATTTACATTCCCACCAACAGTGCAAGAGGGTTCCCTTTTCTCCACACCCTCTCCAGCATTTATTGTTTCTAGATTTTTTTGATGATGGCCATTCTGACCAGTGTGAGATGATATCTCATTGTAGTTTTGATTTGCATTTCTCTAATGATTAACGATGTTGAGCATTCTTTCATATGTTTGTTGTCAATCTGTATATCTTCTTTGGAGAAATGTCTGTTTAGGTCTTCTCCCATTTTTGGATTGGGTTTTTTTTTTTTTTTTTTTTTTTGTTATTGAGCTGCATGAGTTGCTTATAAATTGTGAAGGTTAATCCTTTGTCAGTTGCTTCATTTGTAACTATTTTCTCCCATTCTGAGGGTTGTCTTTTGGTCTTGTTTATGGTATCCTTTTCTGTGCAAAAGCTTTTAAGTTTCAATAGGTCTGATTTGTTTATTTTTGGTTTTATTTCCATTTCTCTAGGAGGTGGGTCAAAAAGGATCTTGTGATTTATGTCAGAGTGCTCTGCCTATGTTTTCCTCTAAGAGTTTGATAGTGTCTGGCCTTATGTTTAGGTCTTTAACCCATTTTGAGTTTATTTTTGTGTATGGTGTTAGGGAGTGTTCTAATTTCATAGTTTTACATGTACCTGTCCAGTTTTCCCAGCACCACTTATTGAAGAGGCTGTCTTTTCTCCACTGCATATTCTTGCCTCCTTTATCAAAGATAAGGTGACCATATGTGTGTGGGTTTATCTCTGGGCTTTCTCTCCTGTTCCATTGATCTATATTTCTGTTTTTGTGCCAGTACCATACTGTCTTGATTACTGTAGCTTTGTAGTATAGTCTGAAGTCAGGGAGCCTGATTCCTCCAGCTCCATTTTTCGTTCTCATGATTGCTTTGGCTCTTTGGGGTCTTTTGTGTTTCCATACAAACTGTGAATTTTTTTGTTCTAGTTATGTAAAAAATGCCAGTTGTAGTTTGATAGGGATTGCATTGAATCTGTAGATTGCTTTGGGTAGTAGAGTCATTTTCACAATGTTGATTCTTCCAATCCAAGAACATGGTATATCTCTCCATCTATTTGTATCATCTTTAATTTCTTTCATCAGTGTCATAATTTTCTGTATACAGGTCTTTTGTCTCCTTAGGTAGGTTTATTCCTAGATATTTTTTTCTTTTTGTTGCAATGGTAAATGGGAGTGTTTCCTTTATTTCACTTTCTGATTTTTCATCATTAGTGTATAGGAATGCCAGAGATTTCTGTGCATTAATTTTGCATCCTGCTACTTTACCAAATTCTTTGATTAGCTTTAGTAGTTTTCTGGTAGCATCTTTAGGATTCTCTGTGTATAGTATCATGTCATCTGCAAACAGTGACAGCTTTATTTCTTCTTTTCCAATTTGGATTCCTTTTATTTATTTTTCTTCTCTGAGTGCTGTGGCTAGAACTTCCAAAACTATGTTGAATAAGAGTGGTGAGAGTGGGCAACCTTGTCTTGTTCCTGATCTTAGTGGAAATGGTTTCAGTTTTTCACCATTGAGGACAATGTTGGCTGTGGATTTGTCATATATGGCCTTTATTATGTTGAGGACAGTTCCCTCTATGCCTACTTTCTGCAGGGTTTTTATTATAAATGGGTGTTGAATTTTGTCAAAAGCTTTCTCTGCATCTATTGAGATGATCATATGGTTTTTCTCCTTCAGTTTGTTGATATGGTGTATCACGTTGATTGATTTGTGTATATTGAAGAATCCTTGCATTCCTGGAATAAACTCCACTTGATCATGGTGTATGATCCTTTTAATGTGCTGTTGGATTTGAGATCTCATTTTTGATGAGAAATTTTGACCACAGTTTGAATGTTTAAATTTAACTCCTCAAACTCAGAGATTAAGTATCACTGTGCAAAAAGTTTCCATAATCTTTGCAGATATTGTGTCACAGAGGCAATGACAAAATCTTCTGTAGGCTCTTGGGCCTTTATCTGCCATCATCATCCTTTTTTTCCTGCCACGTGCAAACATTTATCTTCCCATGGCCAGACTGGAGTGATTCCCTGGTACCCACAAATTGATCACTGACTAGCTCATGGATAAATATATTCCTTACATGAGATTATTTCCACCCCCAATATTTTTCTCCTCTATCTAAACAAGGAAAAGAACACATTTATTTTCCTTTAAACAAAAAGATCCTTTGAAAATGTGATGGAGCGGGGAAGAAATGTGGAGGGAGCTTTTTAAATTTTTAAGATTTGGTTTTGATCTTCTCTTGAATCTGGGCAAGTCTTAACATTTCAGAGCTTCTGTTTGCTAAATTATAAATTATGTGGATCCTATGTCCTGTATCGTTTTCTTTTTTTTTTTTTTTTTAAGTTTTTGATTTATTTCCTCACTTTGATGGAGACCATCAACTAGTAGTTCCCAGAAAAGAGATTAAGGAAAGTTTCTTTTTTTGAAAAGTTGTATGTAGGAAAATGCATCTTTTTTCCATACTCACACTTTAATGAGAGTATGTCTGGTTATAACACTGGGTTAGAAACCTCAGAATTGGGAAGTCTTTGCTGCATTGATTTTTGGCTCCCAGTGTTGCTGTAAATAATAAAATACTAATTCCTAGTCTTTAGAACATCACTTCTGTTTTTTTTTTTTTTTTCTCTGTAGGTCTTAGGGTCTTTGTCTCCCAAGTTCTGAAATTTGACAACAATATATGCTTTTTTCTATCCACTTTTCCAAGCAGTGAGTGGGAACACTCAATTCAGAAACTCAGATCCTTCTGTTTTGGAAAAATTCCTAGTATTGTTTCTTATGTAACCTCCTTCTATCCCTTTCTTCTTTCCTAATTCTGAAATACTACATGTTGGACCTCCTACACTGATCCTCTAATTGCCTTACCTTTTGCCAAAAGAAAATTTAGAAAGCTTCACTTGATGTGAAAATCTTGTTGATCGAGAAATAAAGTGTGAACTGGGAGACTTCAAACATGGAACTGGTATGAAGCTCAATGGCATAACATTATAGGATGGCTTCTAAAGCCAGAATGCGGATGCTGTTTGACCTTATGTTGATTGGTTATTACAGTGGGGACAGAGGGGATTGGTAAAAAATGATTATCTTACATCATTTTAGGAGGGTAAGTTTTAATTATGATTATTAGAAGTATTTACAAGAACTAAGTTTCACTTACATAAATGAAATAAACTAGATTATGTTTGCTTATGTGGCTTAAGTGGGTTTATCTGATCAGAGGATCATCAAACCTGGTCTCCATTTTATTTTATTTTAATACTTTTTTCCATATAATCCACTACTTGTTCTACTTTCCCAGAGCTATCCTCTATTTTCTCTTTCAATCATTCTATTGGATTTGTATTTCTCCTATTATGCTTTTAATTTGCAAGGTTCATTTTCTATAAAGTTTCTGTTACAAACATCATTTTACAAAATGGCATCCTATTCTTCCTTTCCTGGCTCTCTAAAGATATCAATTGTAGTTTTCTAAATTTCTTCCCTGTATTTTTCTCTGTTTCCACTGAGTTGAGTTACTTTAAAAATGTTTATTGTGGTTTCTGTCTTTCACATCAAAGGCTTTACACAAATACCTGGGACCCTTAGTTCATTCACAGTTAAAAGTGACACTGTAACAGGTGATCTGAAATCCTAACTATCTCTCGAGGAGTTTGACAGCTGGTGTATCAGTTTCACTGTGGGCTGATTTGGTGGGGACCAGGTCTTTCTGTTGGGAGATTCCCAAACACCTATAGGTCTATAGACCTTTCCAGTGAGCCATTTGATTTTTCTGGGAAACTAGTCTCTTGCCTGGGAAGAACACACATGGCTAACATCAATCCAGGAGTCAGGTTGTACTAGCAGAATGGGAAATCCCATATTTCAACATGTAGACTCCCACTTCATTCCCTTGTTTTCAGTATAGCCCTCTTCTGCTATGCCTGCTAACCCCAAATTAGGAATTGCTTCATGTCTGTTTCTCACATAATAATCCTCCAGTTTCCTGCCTGAGTGGGAGAGTTTTCTGGCTTCAAAAAATGAGGGTGGGGACCTGGGATTCTGCTGGTTAAGGAGACTTGCCCTACTCCCCTTGCTTTACACTCCCTTATGGTGGGAGCTGGCAATTCCATGCACCCAGCCTCTTTGGAGCTGTCCTGCATGAATGGGCCACGCCTTACCGACATCCTTTCCTACAGTACCTGGCATTCAGCTTTCTCAGGTCCACTAACGCCTTCTTCCACTTTCCATTTTCCAAAAATTTGTTGACACCTGTTTCTCTCTCATTCATTGCCCTTGTAGTTTATACTTTTTCAATTCCCATAATATCATTTTAGAAGGGTGCAGAGGGAGAGGACAATGATCAACTTATGGCTTCAATCCATCATTTAAAACCAGAAACCCAGATGGACTTTTTATTAAAGTGATTTTATTCTGTCATGCCTGAGTTATTTTCTACTATGTGTCACTTCACTACAATCTAAAATCATGATGCTAAAATAGAACTATTTCCTCGATATTTCTCTCTCTCTCTCTCTCTCTGCAGATTTCCCATTAAAAGGCAAATCTTGAATTTGAAATAGAGCTCCAGCTGGTTCAATTTTAGGTGCTAAAATTTGGCTGATCCAAGCATATTTTTTTGATTCTAGGAGTCTGTTGCTACTCTATTCCACTGTGAATTGAACATTTTCTTTCACCCACAACATCTTTTGAGATGGGCCAGCTCTGCATTGGTCTGCATACTGTTGCCTCCTTTGTTCCTGCTATTTGTTTTAACCCTGTGGCCCATTACAGATGACTTAGGAAGTCCCATTACAGTAAGTGGCTGCACACCAAATATGTTTGGAAATAAAATGAAGAGACAGCCCTCACATAATAAAAGAGGCAATATAAGGAAAAATAAAAGAAATGACTACTCTATGCAACAGGTAGTGACCCAGGCAGTAGGCAGTATTTTACCTTCAGGCTTTTAACTGAAAAAAGATACCTGGTTTATGTACCCTTATGCAAGCTCCGTTCCCAAGGGAAACTGGGATGTTAGTGTGCTTTCCAAACCACTGAGATGAAGTTCAAAGAGGCTGTGTCCTCTGTGCTTGGTGCCATTATCTGAGGCAGCATATGAAATGGATGTATCTCGGGGCTGAACTAGAGTGGTCCTGAGACCACTCATCCCTCGGCACAGAGCAGATGCTCCTTGTTGTGACGCCAGAGCATCTGGCACATTTTTTATTGCAGTACTTGACACTTTCCACCTTTGAAAATTACTTTTCAAAGTACTTTTACTTTCCCAAAACAGCATTCATTGCTCTACTCCAATTATAAAATTCATAGATATTCATTGTAACATATTTGAAAAAAATGCAAAAAAAATCACATGCAAAAACACTTAACTCTGAGATAACCAATTTTTTCTCATATATGTCTATAAATAGAGTTTTTTTTAAAAAAAACAAAATTCATCTGTTTCTGGACATACTCTTTTGTAATATTGCTTTTTAAAATTTTGACATTATAAGAAACATTTTCCTGTCCTTATTCTTTTAGACCAGATTTTTTGTATGACTTTGAAGCATTTATTCCTTAAAAAATATGACTTCTGGCTTCAGTTCTGACATGTAAAAGAACTTGGAAGTCATGCCTATCCTCATAAAAAGAAAAAAACAAACAGGAAAACAATGAGTCTAGACACAGCCCATACAACTTTAAAGAAATTTACTCATAATGGATGATAGACCTAAAACAATGAAACTATAGAACTCCTAAAAGGGAGCAAAGGAGAAAATCTAGGTGGCCTTGGGTTTGATAATGAGGTTTAAGATAGAACACCAAAGCACAATCATTAAAGAAAAAATCGACAAGTTGGACTTTATTAAAATTAAAAAATTTCTGCTTTGCAAATGACTTTAGCATAATGAAATATAAGCCATATACTGGGGAAAATACTTGCAAAACACATATCTGATAATGGACTTGTTTCCAAAATATACAACCAACTTTTTAACACTCAACAATAAGGAAACAAGAAACCTAATTAAAAAATCGGCAGGATATCTGAATAGACAGACACCTGACCAAAGAAAATATACAGATGGCAAATAAGAGTATTAAAAGATGTTCAACATCATTTGATAGGGGAATTACATATTAAAACAACAATGAGATACTATTACACGCCTTTTAGAAAGGCTAAAATCCCAAACACTAACACCACATATGCTAGCAAGGGTGTGGAGCAATGCGACTTCTTCTTATTCATTGGTGGTGGAAATGAAAAATGGTATAGTTACTTTGGAAGAGAGTTTGCCAGTTTCTAACAAAACTAAACATAGTTCTACCATACAACCCAGAAATCATACTCCTTGGTACTTCCAAATGAGTTGAAAACTCACGTCCATACAAAAATCGCTGCACATAGATGTTTATAGCAGCTTTATTCATAATTGCCAAAACATGAAAGCAACCAAGATGTCCTTCAGTAGGTGAGTGAATAAATACATTGTGATATATCCAAACAATGGCATATTTTCAGTGAAGAAAAAAAATGACCTATCAAGCCATGAAAAGACATAGATCTTAGATGCATATTACAAAGTGAAAGAAGCCAATCTGAAAAAGGTTACATATATTCCAACTATATGACATTCTGGGAAAGTCAAAACTATGGAGACAATAAAAAAAAATCAGTAGTTGCCAGGAGTTGGGGGAAGGGAGGGATTACTATGCACAGTACAGAGGATTTTTAAGGCAGAGAAACTAGTCTGTATGAAACTATAATGATGGATACATGTCATTATTCATTTGTCAAAACCCATAGAATGTACAACACTAAGTGTGAATCCTATTGTAAACTATGGACTTTGGGTAATAGTAGCATGTCAGTGTAGGTTCATCTATTGTAACAAATGTAACACTCTGGTTCAGAATGTTGATAGTGGGAGAGGCCATGCATGTGTAGAGGGAGGGCGTATATGGGAACTCTGTACTTTCTTTTTGATTTTGCTGTGAACTTGTTTGTTCTAAGAAATAAAGTCTATTAACTTAAAAAAATCCTTCTTTTTACTTTATACCTATTTACCAAAGAAGTCAATTATAAAAAATGTAGTATTCTTTTGAATGTATGTAATATTAAAACAGTCCACAATTGCTGGATATTTATGCTTTTTCTCTTATTTTTTATTACAATCAAATGCACTACAATCAACCTCATACCACACAGAGTTTAGTGCACATTTTCTCATATATTGTCTTATCACTGCCTATATACCTCCTAAACTGTATGTTCCTTTAAAGTGGGGCTTGACCTATCTAATCTTTATATGATCAGAGCCTGGTACAGTGTGAGGTACCCAGTAGATACTTAATACCTGTTTCTTGACTAAGTGAATGCACTTTTATTTTCTCATTTAGATTTCATATTGGTCTCTATACCAGACATGCTGCATAATTCTACAAGATCTTATATTTAAGTTAAACACACACACACACACACACACACACACACACACACACACACACACACACAACCTGTTTGAAAGTCAAATGTGTGTCTGAGAGGAAGGATAGCACTCATTTACTTACAAATTCATCTAATGAAATTTAGATGTTGGAATATAGTCAAAGAAACTAAGCATCCAATATGGTCTACCATTTTGAACACCAGGCTTCTCTTTTTCTTTCTTAAGAAGGCAGCACAGATTATCCATAAGCACGTGAGTTGGTGGTGGGCTTTAAGTACGAAATCTATGCCAGATATCAGGGAAGACTTAATTGAATTGCAGAAGGGTGGAAGCAGAGTTGGAACAATATTAAAGGGTCTTCTCTTCTAGCCCTTACATTACTGGATGAATTTCCCCAAAAGCGGGCATATGTGTTCCCTGCTGTGGGATTCTGCTTGTTAGAACATTCCTTCTGATTAAATTCCATCCTATAAATATGGAATGGGTCCTGAACATTGGAATATAGATAACTAATGTACTCTCTTTTCCCTGAAGAATCTCACAATTTTCAGACATCTTTATATAGACAAATTCAGTGTGATCATTGTTCAACAAAGGTCAAGCTTATCTATGGGTCTAAGGGAGTTGCTGACAGACTTTTCTGTGAAGGTCAGAGGAGACATCCCTGGGGCTGCTTCTTCTTTCTTACAGCTTTCCCCTGTTATTCCCTGTTACTGGCCTTGATACAAAACAGTATATGACTTTCTCACTCCATACAGCTCTCCAGCTTTTCAAAGAGATCATGTGTCTCCTAAGACTCCTCTGGGTTACACATCTCAGATCCTTTAACAATTCCTTATCTGTCATAGTTTCAAGTCCCTTCAGCATCTTAATCATTCTCCATTGGCTACACTTTTTATTCATCGAAGCCTGGTGTTTTTGATGTGTTCTCTATGGCATATAGGACTATTAATTTCCTTGATCTCTAGACACTATATTTTTTATAAATAGAAACAACCAATGAGTTTGGCTTTTTTGGCAGCCAAGTATAATACTGGTTCCCAATAAGCTTATAGGTTACAAACCTTTCCTTTTATGAAGCTCTATTGATTTCTAAAACTTAAGCACAGGAAATTACATTAGTACTCTTAAAATCTATCTTGTTAGATACATTTAGCCCTTAATCCCAACCTACTACAATGCTTTTCCACCCTGAATTAGCCAATTGTTATACTGGCTATCTCTCTCAGATTTGTTTTATATTAATAGACTTTGCTAATATGAGAGTCAATCAGAATATGCTCAGTTATATTGAAGGATAAACAAGTCCTAAATCCCCAGTAACCAATAAAATCCAAAATCTTATTTTTTGCTTATGTTATAGTCCATGATGAATTGGCTGAGACTCTGCTCCATGCCTCCTCACTCCAGGAGCGAGGCTGAGAGAAACCTCCACCTCAAATGCTGCTGGTCAATGTGGTGAAGGAAAAAGACTGAAGATTTCACATCAGAAATTAGATGTCCCAGCCTGGAAGTAATACTCATTACTTTTTCTCATTAGCTGGAATTAGTTTCATGACCTCATCAACTGCACGGAGGTCAGAAATTGCAATTCTATCAGGTGCTTAGAGGTAGTTAATGAACAGTGCCAATGACTATCACAGCATGATCTCTATGTTCTTGACACAGTAATTAATAAAAATGTTGGCTAGGATAAGACCTAGAGAATATCCTTATAGTATACTCCTAGAGATCTCCTTTAAGATGGTATGGATGCATTAATCAGAACTCTTTAGGTACTCTCTTTCAGCATAGCACAATTTCACTTGAATGTACAGACTTCTGGATCCCATTTTCTAATCTTCCTCACAGTGTATTATGAAAGAGAAAGGCAAAGCCCTTGCTGAAGTTTGTCTGTAGCAGGTTACATGTCTTTGAGTGGTGTAAAGAGACTTGATTTAAAAAAAAAAAAATCTGTTATGGTCTTTGCTTTATCATTCTCTAGCCTTATGAGCACTGGCAAATAAATATACCTCTCTGGGCCTTAGGGTTTGCTGTTTTTAAGTTTACAAAATTAAGTCAAGACTATTTTTTAAAAATCAATCAATTTATAAAATTTAAAAAATTTTATCCTGCTCTTCCAACCCAATAACTCTTCATAAAATAAGGAAGGTACTTTTTGTCATGATTAGCTTTGCAGGTGCTGGTGGTCATTAATTCCATTTTTAGATCATCACTCCCAGATTCTACAGTGGAAGGAAGAGACCAAGACACAGCACTGGGTGGGCTTCTGAGTTGGGGCACCCATGGAGAAAGACACAGTTTAGAGTGTTGAGAACTCATACAGGAAGGAGATTGGGACATTGTCTCTGGAAGGCACCATGGACTCCTCAGCAGTGAATATCAGCAAGGCATTCCAAGTATAGTAGGCTATAATACCATTTACGCTTATTTGCTGCCTTTCCTATAAGAAGATTATACTTCTGTGTACCGTTGATATTAAGCTGAGCTTTGTGACTTACTTTGGCCAATCAAATGTGAGTAGAAGTCACTTGTAATGAGCAGAATCATTAAGAAACATCACTGTCACTGCTCCTTTCCCCACTGCACAAAAATGGCATGTCCAAAATAGGTTTTCTCCTTCAGGCTAGGTCCAAGAAAGAAGAGGACATATGGAGTAGAGCTACGGCCAACCTGCAGCTGACATGTGACTGACAAATTAACTTTTGTTATCAGTCACTGAGATAGAAGGATTGTTACCACAGCATCACCTAGTGAAAGCTGACTGATACACTAGGCTGGCCAATAGATGGGTAGGACATAGACTTGGGACCCAAGATCAGGAATTAAAAAACGTTTCAAGAGAGGAGAGATTTTCAAGGTCACTAGGATTGTCAAATATAGTAAAAAAATAAAATAAAAAAATATAATAACTGAGGGGCCATTTGGTTTGGGTACCAGGTAATGCAAGTGAAAGGGTTTTGTAAATAGTAAGGAGATATGTAATGATAAGACATTATGATTGAAATACTACTAAATTCTAGCAAATAAATTCAGTATTAGCTGCAGAAATAACAATGTCTGTGAACTAGGAAGACAAATACCAAGTCGAGGAGGTAAAGAAGAAAGCAGGTGTTAAAAAATGATGATATCCAGATGAGGGACTTTTGGGAGAATTCCTCTTCTCTTAGATCAATAGCTTTGTTGATATAAGTCATTGGGCTGAGCTTTGAAGAGGTAGGATATCTTGATCCCAGAAGAGGCCCAAAGCTGACTCCGGCTGCTTTATCACAGAAAGGAGTACTGAAACCTTTCTCTTAATAAATGGCCCTGTCATGCAAAGAGTCTTTCTTATTCGTGTTGTGAGGAGACAGACGGAGACATGCCATCTAGAATTCAAGCACCATCTCCTTGATTGATTGCAAACTACTCACTGAGACAGTGGTAGAAAAGGCCTAGAGGGCAGGGAGCCAGGCTGTCTCTCTCTGATTATAACACAGGATGATAAAATGCCTTCTGCCAAGTGTCTTGGTATTTCTCTTCCCCCCACCCCCCAAAAATTGTTCACAGCTTTTGTCACCACTTTATCACATTTCTTCATGTAATGGAAGACAGGGGGTTGGCCTACATTAATCTCTGCTCTGTAAGGCAAGGCTGAGTCCTCATCAACATCTGAGAGGCTGAAAGTAACAGAAATCTCAAAGCGGATGTTGAGAGGAATGTTGTCTTAACGAACGTGTGGAAAGACATAGAATGACCTACAATGGAAGGAGGGATTTGGCACTTATCTAGAAAGTAAATTTCACCCGTTATCCTTCTGCTTCTATTTCTTCGGGGCCACTCACATCTTTTAGGATAAAGGTGCTTGGTTTTCCACACCCACACTTTGTGGAAGCCACTCCGATTGATCTGCACTTTCTGCCCCTCCTGCCTTCCTTTTCATGGCAAACTCTTGCCTGTCTTCCAAAGTGCAGTCCAAGAGTTCTGCCTCGGACTTCTCTGATCCACACAGTGATTTCACCCTTATCAGCCTGAACATTAATGGGTGAGTTCCTTTGTCTTTTTTCCTCCATGTTTGCATTTAACTGCACCAAGACAGAGACCACACAGAATTCAACACTTTTTTCAGTGCCTGGAACCATGCCTGGCACATGGCAGAAGCTCAATAACTATTGAATTTGTTCTACAGTCTCCTGGCCTGGCCCCAGAGCCATGGCCCCTGTCTCTGATTGGGCCTTGCTGCTATTTCCAGATACCTTCATGGCTTCAAGGAAGGAATGAGAACCTCTAAGGAAAGAGAGCTGGAGAGAGGGCCAGGAAAGAGTTCCCAGGGGGCTTGGGCTAGAGCTGCTGTCTTAGATGAGTAGGAATGTGTCAGGCACATGAAGTAATAGGAAAAAGTATATAGAGACAGAAGTATGAGACAAAATATTAAAAATAACAAATTTACCATTTATTGAGCACATACTTTGTGATGCTCTTGTGGGTGCTTACGTACAACATCTCTTAAGTCTGGCAACAGACTTACAGTGATGGACCCCTTTCTCAGGATCCCAAAGGGAACATCCACTGAGACAACAAACTGTTGCTCAGAGAGGCCCAATGATAAGCTCAAAGCCACACAGCTCTCAAGTGACCGTTGGAATTCCAACCCATTATGGTCTGACGATAAAAGCCCAAGCTCGTTCCACCACTCCGGGTTGTAGATGTAGTTTGGAATTGCCTTATGTTTCATATTCACCATCAGTAAAATATGTGTGTTTGATTCTATAAATGTTGACCTTTTCTTCCAAATCTGAAATTTGTTTGCTGAGCTCTTTCGTCAGAGAGCAGCAAGGCATGGTGATTAAGGTGGTGGGCTCCAGAGCTGGAGCATCTTGATTCCAATCTCAGCTCTGCCTGGGGTAATCTCTTAACCTCTATTTGTTTTCATTTCCTCATCTGGAGAATGAAGCTGACAATAATGACACTCACACCAAGGGGACTCCGTGACCGTGCATAATGTCCTTAGCACAGTTGCTAGCGAACAGTGAAGTCCTCAGTAAACGAGAGCTTTCAGCAATTCTTAGGGACTGCATTTGAGCCTTTATTCTCCTAGGCCTTTATTTACCTCAATAGATTCTATTGTTTCTTATTTATTCATTGAATAAACGTTTATTTAAAACCTACCAGGCAGTTGCTGTGGTGCATTCATTGGCGATGCAGAGAAGCACAAGACACAGGGCACCCATGCATGACGTGACCAACATTTGTTCAGCTGTTCACAGTTTACAAACACACACAGAGTACTTACAGTGCTAACTCACTTCAGGGTGCTGTTTGCTGTTTTAGACACAGAAGTGGGCTTGAAGTGGGGTTAGATAGCAAAACCAAAGTTGGGGATACTGGAAAATTGTATAACGTGAAGTAAACCAAATGGATTGTTTGCTTTTTTTTTTTTTTTTTTTTAAAGAAGATGTTGGGGGTAGGAATTTATTAATTAATTAATTTTTGCTGTGTTGGGTCTTTGTTTCTGTGCGACGGCTTTCTCTAGTTGTGGCAAGCAGGGTCCACTCTTCATCGCGGTGCGCAGGCCTCTCACTATCGCGACCTCTCTTGTTGTGGAGCACAGGCTCCAGACGCGCAGGCTCAGTAGTTGTGGCTCACGGGCCTAGTTGCTCCGCAGCATGTGGGATCCTCCCAGACCAGGGCTCGAACCCGTGTCCCCTGCATTGGCAGGCAGATTCTCAACCACTGAGCCACCAGGGAAGCCCTGTTTGCCTTCTTGACGGACTAGCTGGGCAGAGCAAGAAGAACAAAAGGAGAAGGGAAGCAGGGAGGCCCAGGGTAGCTGCCCAGGCATTTAGCAGAAGGCACCCTGGGCAAGGGTGCCTTCTGTTCTCCAGGGCACTCCGTGATTGAGGACCCTGGAAGGTGTGTGGGCTGCAGTATGAGCAGATGCCTGGAATTGCATTTCTGTTGGGAGACTGTGTTTTTTGTTTTTGTTTTTAATGTGTGTATCATCACATAGCAACAGTATCTGCCTTTTCAACCTTAAATAACTGATTCCTCTCTAATTTGAGGGCCTTTTCCACTTAGGAACACATTTTAAATCACTTTCCAAGAGTAACTAAAAAAGACAAAGGGGCTTCCCTGGTGGCGCAGTGGTTGAGAATCCGCCTGCTGATGCAGGGGTCACGGGTTCGTGCCCCGGTCCGGGAAGATCCCACATGCCGCGGAGCGGCTGGGCCTGTGAGCCATGGCCGCTGAGGCTGCGCGTCCGGAGCCTGTGCTCCGCAACGGGAGAGGCCACGACAGTGAGAGGCCCGTGTACCACAAAACAAAAAAAAAAAAAAAAAAAAAAGACAAAGAAAAGTACAATAAAGTGTGTTGTCAGTAAGTAACCAGTCAATCTCAACCAGGCCATCATCTTACAGAGTTAAATCTGGCTTTCAAATCTTCTTTGCAAAAATGTCTAGCACCTACTCCTCAGGCCACATTCCCTCATGTGGTAGATCTCAGAGGGATCCTTTAGCAACACTGAACAGCAACATTGGCTGCCACTTACTGATAGCCGTGTGTCCTTCCTAATCCCTTACCTCACTCTTCACAAAAGTAAAATTTCCATTATCTGAGGTGAAGAAAGGGAGGCTCATAGAATTGAAATAATGACTTACAATCCCCAAACTTTAAGGACAGAGTTTGGAGTCCAGACTTGCTGCATACTAGCAAAGTCATATAAGCTTTCTGTGCCTCAGTTTCCTCCTCTGTAAAATGGGGACAACAATGTTTATGTGACAGGGCTGTTGAGAAGATTCAGAGAGATGGTAGTTTAAGAGACTTGGCATGTAGTAGGACTCTACAGAGGACGCAAGCAAGGACCTGTCAGCCTTACTGCCATACCTCAGATGCCCCCTTTCCAACCAGATGCTGTGAGCTTGGACTAGAGCCCCCTCTTGGGTGTGTGCACCAAACACACTTGTCTTTTTGATCATGCCCCAGCTGAAGTAATTGCTTTCAGAAAGGCAAGAGCTTTCCTTCTTTTTTCCACCGCACCTGGATGAGCTGATTCACCAGCTGCCCACCGTTTGGGGAGTTTCCTCCTCTTGAGCCAATTACTTCCCTAATTGCTCACTCCTCCATGACTGTGGGCGGGGAACTTGTGGTTATGAAGCCTCCTCCTGTCTGGTC
Source organism: Kogia breviceps (assembly GCF_026419965.1). NCBI lineage: Eukaryota > Metazoa > Chordata > Mammalia > Artiodactyla > Physeteridae > Kogia > Kogia breviceps. Next base: position 53,830,118 of record NC_081316.1, on the reverse strand, counting down.
ATCTGTTCAGCAGAAGAGGTGCTTCTGTTTTGGGTTGTTTGGAAGTTCTCAATACTGGCTTCTTATCAGTATCAATGGAACAAATGAACCATTAATATTTGTCTGCGTTTGACAGCTCAGACCTTGAGATTCTGATTCAGCGGGGCCCAGAGTCTGTATTTTGCAAAACCGTTTGCTCATTGATTTGGATGCAGAGCCTGGTTGAGAACCACTGGGTGAGGAATCTGGTTGAAGGAGAATCAAATGTGATCATCAGATGTCCTCTTCATGTGATTATCAGACAGCTGTTTTAATCCCACACATCATGGCTGTAAGGAGTGGTTTGAACAGTGGTTTGAACCCCATGCCAGTCATGAGGTGATGAAATTTCACATATGTTAGACTATTGAATCCTCTCTACCACCTGTATTATTTCCATTTTACAGGTGCAGAAACTAAGGCCCAGAGAGACACTGTAACTTACACAAGTATTCAGCAGGCCTAGGGCTCTCACACAGGTTTCTCAGACTTCAAGTCCAGAGCTCGTAGTTCAGGGAGGTGAATCACAAAGATCTATTCATTTCACAGAGGTCATGAGCTGGGTTAAATTACCCCGGAAGTCATGCTTTAGGACACCAGAGTGAGGATGTTTTGATAGGTAAAGACCAACACGAGGTAAATCTGGGCAGGCTTTATGGAAGAGGTGGTTTCTGGAATGAGCTCTGAAAGGTTAACATTTCGACTGGAGGAGAGGCGGTGGGTATATGCTGCATGGGAAGTGAGGGGAAGCAGCATGAAAATAGCCCTCAGCCCCCATGACTATTGCTTTGGGGAAGAGAAATGAAAGAATGCAGGGAACTTCCAAGAAGGTATCAGGAGCTAGCTTGCCTTTGGAAATCATTTAAAAACCCCTCTGCAAACAGGAAGCCCTTAAAAGGTATTCAAGCAACCGTTCAGCATTCTCCAATTGACAAACTTATGGAAATGACATCTCCTGTAGCAATTTGACTATTAGAGCACAAAAATACTTAACAGAATTATTGAATTCACCTCTGTTGATATGCAGAGGGGCTTCTTCCCTTACATTTAATAAAGTACTAGTTGCATGGCAGGATGTAATTAAAAGCTAATATTAAACTCTTTAAGGGAATCAGCTCGATCATAAGACTATCTAACCTATGAATTGAATATGTACATATTACATCCTCCGATGACAGGGGAGTGGACATTCCTGCCTCACACAAGTTAGGGGATTTTCTAAAGCAAGATGGTATGATTTAATTATCAAGGTGTCCAAACTGAAGTATCTCAGTATATTCATTCCTTTATTCATTCAGCAAACATTTCTGACTACCAGCTTTTTGTCAGAGGAGGTCATAAAGATGTGACTGCTGATTGACCCGAGAGATGGCCCTGGGAAATCAGAGGCTCCTCACCCCCTCCCCTGTTTTTGGAATGTATGTTCCACCCACTGTTCCCACAGCCAAAGCCATTTCAAGGACACAGGCTTGAGAGAGCAATGTGTTGTTGAGACCATCTGGACAGTATTCGTGACTGAGCCCTGTTAAAGCCTCTGTATAAACGTTGAAGATTCTGGTGGTTGGGTGTGGAGATCTACTCATCTTGCAGTTGCCCAAGACAAGCCTCGTATGTAAGCTCCCTTGCTTATTAAACTTGCCATCTACCAATCTAGAGTGATCTGCTTCTTTCTTAGGTCTCTCCCTGCTCTCTGTGTATGGGGTCCATTTTATGAACCAACAATTAGTTAGCCAGCCAGGAGACTGAAGAAATGGGTCTTGGGAAAGAGGCATTTGAGGGGGGAAATCATGGCTTGGCCATTGACCTCTACGTGTAGAGGCGTGGCCCATATGCTTGTTGACCACCATGTGAGCACAGGGACACCTCTAAAAGGCCAGCTGCGCTAATGCATTTGTTTGAGGAACTGTGCAGAGCACACTGTGGCAAAGAAGGGAGACAAATGGCTGCACAGTGGGCTGGCCTTGACTGTGGTTAGTTTGGCTGGAAACCCAGGCCAACCACAGGCTGAAGCCAAGTTAGAAAGTCAGAAGAGCTGAGGTTAGAGAAGGACGTGTAGTGGCCGCTACTCTGTTAGCTTTGGGGCTGGCAGACAGGTGGGAGGGCAGGATAAGTTGGAGAGCCTTGTGTGCAATTTTGCAAAGCTAGGAGGGTGCAAGCTGCTGCAGATTAAGATCCAAGAACTTATGACAAAGCCTGATTGGGACATTTAGAGGGAAAGTGAGGAGAGTGAAGAGGGGGATGTTATGGTGATTGACAGCGAAGTGGAGGAAGTGCCCCATGCCATCAGACCTGTAATACAAGGGAAAACAAAAATACAGCAGCAACAACCCCAGCCAGTGGGCAGCCCCCGACTCAGGAAATGTTCATGATGAGAGAATATACTCTCACTGAGTTTATTGATATAGCTGCCTATTTCCAGCAAAAGGCCAGGGAAAATATCCAGGCGTAGTTAGTGCAGCTGTGGGATCCGAGGACGATGACATTTCTCTGACAGGGCAGGAGGCAGAGAAAATGACCATACCACACACTCTGTCTTCTGGCAGCACCTGCATGGCACTTGGGGGGTTCAAGGTACTCATTCCCTTATATATTGGATTATTTTAGCCTGCAGTGGGGCTTGACCCAAGAGGGGGTCTCTCTGGGCATGTGGGACTCTGGAAATCTATGTAGGAGGTACAACAAATTCTCACAAAGCTGGGAATGAGACAGGCCATTTACCGCCCCCCTGCCCCCATCTTTGAAGACTTTGATTGGGCCACATTACATGCAGGAATGGAAGCCAAAACACTCCAGTTTGCCCCAAGCATCTGGTATCCGTGTGATTCCAGTTGTGGGATAAGATGGTTTTGATGTTGCATGGTCCATTGCTGATCCGGGAGAAACTGACAAATTCCACAAACAGGTACATGTTGTAGGAAAGACCCAGTATGGAGAGGGAACTCGAAAAGCCAGAAGGCTATCCCAATCGGCCATAAAGTGTCCAGTAAGAGTAACTTGGAAGTACAGGTGGTTTGACCTCATTGCTGTCAATACCCCACCTAAAAAGACAGGCCTGCAACCCAACTCTGTGTTGGTTGGCCTGTGGAAAGCCTTTAAACCTGAACAACAGTTCAGACCTGTCCCACATGTCCCTACCGCTCCTGATGCCCCACCTGCTCCATCAGAGACCTAGGGGATCCAGTCCTATTAGGCGTGGGTGCTTCTCACATCCCGGTACAGGACGAAGGACAAGGCTGCCTCCAGGTGAGGCTGTGGGAGGCTATCAGAGGCCTCAAGTTGAGCTTGCTATTCACTGGTCCCCCAGAAATAAACAAAATGTGATGGCTCTGGTTGATACTGGAGCTGAATGTACTCTAATACATTGATACACAGTCACCCTCAGAAGCTTTCTGGTCCCCTCAGCACCATTGATGATTATGGAGGGAAAACAGCAATGTCAGAAAGGTCCCTATGACACTGCAGATTGGGTGTTTTCCCGTATGAGAATATGAGGTTTTTATCTCCCCAATACCAGAGGACATATTGGGCATTGCTATCCTATAAGGTCAAACTCTGCAAGCCTCTATGAGTGAATTAATTCTACCTCTGGCTCAGAGTAATCAAACCAGTGCTGAGGAGAAATGCCAACTGGGAACCAGTAAGTCTACTGCCCCCACAAAGAGTGGTAACTGTCAAACAATATAAATTGCCTGGTAGGCATAAAGAAATAGGAAAAACCATCTGAGAACTTTACCAAGTGGGTATTACATGCCATGTCCATAGTACTTCCAATAGCATAGTATGACTGGTAAAAAAAAAACCAGATGGCTCGTGGCAGATAACCATGAACTACTGAAAAATTTAAAGGGTGGTGCTCCCCCATTCATGTGGCTCTGGCCAACATCTCCATCATCTTGGGTACCTTGGCTATAGCCCTAGGAGTGTACCATGTTGTACTGGACTTAGCAAATGCCTTTATCAGTGTATCCCTGGCCCCTGAGTCACAAGCTCAATTTGCCTTCACATGGAAGGGGTGACAATGAACATTTCAAATGCTTCCCCAAGGCAACCTGCAGAGCCCCACCATACGACATGGGATGGTACCCTGAGATCTCCCTCCCCACATCAGTAAAATGGGTCTATTATATTGATGATACAAGGTTAACATGTAAAAATTTTCCTCTGCTACAGGACATTTTGCAGACTTTGCTGCAATATATGCATGTAAGAAGATGGATGTTGAACCCTGAGAAAATTCAAGGACTATGTACTGCCTTGGGAGTTGATTAGTCGGTAAGACATGAGTTGTCCCAAAAGCTGTGATTGACAAGGGCAAGCCTATCCAACCCTTAAGACCGTGAAAGAGGCGCCAGACTTTGTAGGGATTTGGGGGTTTTGGAGGACTGTTTTCCCTACCTGGCACAGTGCTTCTGTCCCTTATACCACCTGGTAAAGAAAGGGCATGTGCAGGACTGGGGATCAGGGCAGCAAGCTGCCTTTGAGAAGGCGAAGACACTAGTGAAGCAGATTAAATCTCTCGGTATCTCCCACGCAGGGCTACCATTTGAGTTAGATGTGTCTGTGACATGGAAGGTATGGGTTGGGCACTGTGACAAAGACAACAGAGAGTACTCCTAGGATTTTGGTTGGTCCCCAACTCTGAAAGGGGAGAGAAACCAGATAGATGGTCAAAGAGCAACAGCTCATATCAGTGTACCCAGCACTCCTCCAGGGAGAGCCTCTCATGAAGGAACAGCGTATCACAGGAAGAACTTCCCTTCCTATCAAAGGGTGGATTGAGCATATGTTCCATCAGCCCACCTCTGCCATTGTTCAAACCCCCAGCCTATTTACAGCAGAGGGGCACCCTGTCCACAAGCCCATTCTCTCCAGAAATGTGGGTACTAGTAGGCTCTGTAGAGTATGTAGATCCTCCAAGTGATCCTGTCCCTATACCTACAGCAGCCCCTGTGGCCTGTAGAGAGGGAGTGGGGGAAATTCCTGCTGATGCCTAATATACAGGGGGGTCTAGTTGGGGAAACCCACCCACATGGACTACAGTTGCTACTCAACCTAACACTGACACCATCTGGATGGAAACAAGAAAGAACCACAGCAGTCAGGGGCTGAACTCAGAGGGTATGGCTGGGGATCACTCATGAGCCTTGGCCATTAACCCTTTGCACTGACTGTTGGGCTGTTCTAAAGGAATTAACCCTATGGCTTGGACAATGGGAAGCCAATGGGTGGATGATCATGAATAAGCCCTTGTCGAGTCAGGATATGTGGAAAGATATTTGGGTTTGCCTCAAAGAGCCTGAGGCAATCCTCACTGTTTTTCACATCCTAGCTCATAAGGCACTGATACCTCTTGGCAATAAGGAAGCTGAAACCCTAGCTTTGGTATGAACCCCATCAACTGACCCTTGAATAGATACAGGAGATTAGCTACATAAAGAGTGGCCACTGTAGCCCTAGGGTGGGGTGGCGTATTGCCAAGGATATGGATTACCCTTAAAATACAGTGACTAGGGCTTCCCTGGTGGCGCAGTGGTTGGGAGTCCGCCTGCCGATGCAGGGGACACGGGTTCGTGCCCCGGTCCGGGAAGATCCCACATGCCGCGGAGCGGCTGGGCCCGTGAGCCATGGCCGCTAAGCCTGCGTGTCCGGAGCCTGCGCTCCACAATGGGAGAGGCCACAACAGTGAGAGGCCCGCCTAGCACAAAAAAAATAAATAAATAAGAAAAAATAAATAAAATAAAATACAGTGACTAGTGACGTTTGGTAGTGTATATGTCCATGCCACTCTCTCACTTTGTCCCAGCTTACCCTTCCCCCTCCCTGTGTCCTCAAGTCCATTCCCTATGTCTGTGTCTTTATTCCTGTCTTGCCTCTAGGTTCTTCAGAACCCTTTTTTTTAGATCCCATATATATGTGTTAGCATACGCTATTTGTTTTTCTCTTTCTGACTTACTTCACTCTGTATGACAGTCTCTAGGTCCATCCACCTCACTACAAATAACTCAATTTTGTTTCTTTTTATGGCTGAGTAATATTCCATTGTATATATGTGCCACACCTTCTTTATGCATTCATCTGTTGATGGACACTTAGGTTGCTTCCATGTCCTGGCTATTGTAAATAGAGCTGCGATGAACATTGTGGTACATGACTCTTTTTGAATTATGGTTTTCTCAGGGTATATGCCCAGTACTGGGATTGCTGAGTCATATGGTAGTTTTGTTCTTAGTTTTTTAAGGAACCTCCATACTGTTCTCCATAGTGGTTGTATCAATTTACATTCCCACCAACAGTGCAAGAGGGTTCCCTTTTCTCCACACCCTCTCCAGCATTTATTGTTTGTAGATTCTTTGATGATGGCCAATCTGATTGGTGCAAAGTGATACCTCATCGCAGTTTTGATTTGTATTTCTCTAATGATTAGTGATGTTGAGCATCCTTTCATGTATTTGTTGGCAATCTGTATACATGCTGGAGACTTCTTGCCAGACAATGCTCCATGCTTGATTGGGTAGGCCAGTTGAAGTTGACAGCAGTCAAATAGAGACATTAATTGAGAACAATACCATGTGGGAGATAGCTGACATACTCAAAATATCCGAATCAAGTGTTGAAAATCATTTTCACCAGCTTGGTTATATTCATCACGTTGATGTTTGAGTTCCACATAAGTTAAGTGAAAAAAACCTTCTTGACCGTATTTCCTCATGCAATTCTCTACTGACATAATGAAAAAGTTCTGTTTTTAAAACAAATTGTGAAGGATGATGAAAAGTGGATACTGTAAAGTAATGTGGAATGGAAGAGATCATGGGGCAAGTGAAATTAACCACCACCAACAACACCAAATGCCGGTCTTCATCCAGAGAAGGTGATGTTGTGTATATGATGGGATTGGAAGGGAGTCCTCTATTATGAGCTCCTTCCAGAACAAAACGATTGATTCCAACAAGTACTGCTCCCAATTAGACCAACTTAAGCAGCACTTGACAAAAAGAGTCCAGAATTAGTCAACAGAAAACACATAATCTTCCATCAGGATAATGCAAGACCGCATGTTTCTTTGATGACCAGGCAAAAACTGTTTCAGCTTGGCAGGGAAGTTCTGATTCATCCACCGTATTCACCAGACATTGCGACTTCAGATTTCCATTTATTTTGGTCTTTACAAAATTCTCTTAATAGAAAAATTTTCAATTCCCTGGAAGACTGTAAAAGGCACCTGGAACAGTTCTTTGCTTAAAAAAATTAAGTTCTGGGAAGATGGAATTATGAAGTTGCCTGAAAAATGGCAGAGGTAGTGGAACAAAAGGGTGAATATGTTCAATAAAGTTCTCGGTAGAAATGAAAAATGTGTCTTTTATTTTTACTTAAAAGCCGAAGGAACTTTTTGGCTGACCCATTATATATACGTATACATATATACATACATACATAATATATATACACACATATATATATTTGAAAGCAGCAGATTAAATTCCATAAAAGTAAAACCACCTTGGCTAGGTGGACTAAAGTACTGTCCCAGGCTTTAACACATTTAAATGATCAACCAGTAGGGCCAGTTGCCCCATATGTCAGATTGGGGACCCCTGCCAAAACACTCAGCACCATAAAGGTATGGCAGTCCCTGGAAACAGGCACTGTCCCCACTCTCACCGTGGAGCAAAGTGCTAGGCTGCTGAGAACACCAAGCCCCATCATTGCTGGAATTTGCCCCGAATGTTACAACCAGATAGCCACCAAAAGAGCCAGCTCCATGCTAGTAAAAACCCCTGCTGACTGCTCAGGGCACACTGAGTAAGAGGGGGGCATATAAAATGTAAGAGCCAGTCACTAGGAGTAGAATGTTGGAGGAGGTCATCGAGAGGATGTGACCACTGATTGACTTGAGAGCTAGACCTGAGCAATCAGAGGCTCATCACCCCTTCCCTGTCCTGGAATATACTTTCTGCCTAATGTTCCTGCAGTGGGAGCTGCTTTCAAGGATGCAGACTTGAGAGAGCAATGTGTTGTTGAGACCATCTGGATGGTGTAAATGACTGAACCTCGTTAAGGACTCTGTATAAGTGTTTTAAGATTCTGGTGGGCAGGCGAAGAGATCTACTCATCTTGCAGCCCCCAAGACAAGGCTCATATGTTAAGTTCCCTTGCTTATTAACCTGCCACCTACACATCTGGAGTGGTCTGCCTCTTTCTTTTGTCTCTCCTTGCCCTCTGCATATGGGGGCCAGTTTATGAACCAACACTATGTTAGTTACGGAGAAGGATACAGTCCTTCTCTGCTTTCATTGAACAGGAGAAGGCAAAAAGAGGAGAGAAAAGTAAACAGATGTACAAAATGGTGTGTTTATTTTGCTGTGATAGAGCTGAGTTTAGAGGCTAAGGACACACAGGGAAGAGGGTTTGGTCAGGAAGGCGCCTTTGGAAGGCTTAGCTCAGTAGATAAAAGTATGGTTATGGGGAGTGCAAAGGTCTAGCACCAGAAGAGAGTCTGGTGAAGTCAGTGCATCAACAACAAAAACAATAATTAGAACACCAATAAAAACAATAAAACACAGCTCAGTATGGATGCAGCTTTAAACTTTGGTTGCGGTAAGGTGAGCATGGTGAGATCAGAGATCAGATGGGAGAAAGAAGGCATGCCAGAAAGGGCTTAGCTTGCCAGGCTTACAAGCTTGAACTTCATCCTCAAAATAATGGGGACTTAGTGAGGATCCAGGCATGGACACAATCATCATTATTTTTTGTTTGTTTGTCTTTAAGCAAAGGAGTAATTTACCGGCTTCTGCAGTTGACAAAGGTATAGTGGTAACTGTAAGAAATCAGATTAGGCATGAGAACCAAGGCTTTGACATAGCCAGGATGCTCCATTTCTCATCTGCTTTTTGAGTGATGACCTTAGCCTCACCTTTTGCATACAGCCTTCCCCAACTGGCAGAAGAAGTGAGAGGGTATTTAATTTTTCAGCCTGTGGCACAGTTCTAGCGAAGGACTAGCAAAGGTTCTAGCGAAGTTCTGCTTAGCCTTGCTTGGACCAATTACTCTCGCTAGTGATGTGAGATACTTGACAGCATTGCGTATTAGAGAGCTCACTCCAGAGGATGGAGAGGAGAGCAGCAAGACCAGGAGCAGGGAGGAGAAGGATGCTGAATCCTGAATTGATGCGGTGACAGAGGGAAGGGTATGGAGGGGCAGGGTCCAAACTATGAAGAGGCAGAATTCACAGAGCGTGGGGACTACATGAAGGGGCAGGGACAGAGAATGAAGGTATGAAGGGTGTAGGATGTTGCCTTAGCTTCCTACTCGATCCACTGGGTAGATGGAGGCACTATTTGCTGAGGTATAGGGAAGAAGCAGCTTATCACGGGAAAGAAGAAATTCAATTTTTCTCTTTTACTTCCCATCATTATTTAAATTTTTCTCTGTTCTTTTCAAAGGTAGTAATTGTCATCTCTGATTTAAAAACTCATTTAATGAAAATTAAACTTCATTTATATTACTGAAACAGGTGCTATCTGACTTAAGTAGGTCTTCATAAGCAGATTAACAGATGTAGGCTGGGAAAGGTAGCTGTGAGAATTCAGAGAAAGGGTGTATAATGCCTAATAAGACAATTCAGGAAAGGTTGGGGGGTCCATCCACTGATGTCAGTAGGGCCAAAAATAGTTTGCACTAAAATTAAACAGGTAGATCACTTGACAATCTTTTCTTTTTTTGAGAATTTTGCTTGTGAACATACTAAATGTAATAAAACTGCCTGTAGTTTTGTTTGCAAATGAACATAGTTCAGATCTTTCACAAATTCAGACTGCCCCCTCTCATAGTTTGAGTTACTGGGACTCTGAACTTGGAGGCAAAACATTGAACAACAGCATTAGTTGCACATATGGTCTTTCCTCTGTCTCGAGTGCCCTTTACCATATTCCCTGCTGGGCAAATCCTAACTTGTCCTTGAAGACTTCCCCTGGACAAAATTAATCACTATTTTCCTATGCTCTTCTGTTTTGTTCATCCCTCTACCAAGCGGTAGCCTAGTGAATAAGAGCATGGCCTTTGACTTGACCCATATTCAAGTCCACTTCTGTGAAGTATTAGGCAAGTTACTTAACCACCCTGAGCCTCAGTTTTCTTACCATGCAGTGGGATTAATAATAGCACCTCATAAGGTTATTGTGAAGACCAAACAATATAATGCCCATGAAGTGCATAACCCAGCTCTGGCACATAGTAAATGCTCAATAAATGAATGAAATAATAAAACATATGCATAAAAGAATGGCCCAAGACAAAAGGCATCTACCTTTCAATCTGTTTGGTTACTGGATGGTGATTATTTCACAGTGGAAATCATGACAGATTAATGTCTTCACATTTATTGAGCAGTTTGAAGTGCCAAGGGGGATATCGTATTTCAGTAACACATTCTTCCCATCTCTGTATGATGATAGTTGCACTTTTCAAACGTGGAAAGACCAAGAGGTTAAAGTGCTTCATGGAATGTGCTGATTAGAACCCAGGAATCACACCCACCACCTTCAGGGTGTGCTTGAGACTTGGCTTGGCTTATTATCATACCCCACATCCTTGGCCACAGTGGCTGTTACAGGGTTGAGCATGGACCCTAGCTGGACCCATCAAAGCCCTCTTCTCAAGTCATATACAGAGCCTAGGCAAGAGAGGCTCTATCTCCCTCCTAGTAGATTATCAGCCATTTCTCCTCCTTTCCCCTCCCTGCTGCATGGAGCAAAGCCATCTGCAGTAGATGTGAATGGGGTCAACACACAGAAGAAAACAGTCTTGACAATGTTGTTGAGTCCCTAGGCCTCTTCTTTCCTTGACTTCCTAGTAGGATGGTGCATTCATTTTCTTTAAGCTTAAAAGAGCTTGAGTTGAGTTTTCTGATTCAAGATCCATAGGTTTGAATAAATTATTTATAATCCTCACTACCACCTCCCTATAAGTTAAATATTATTCCTCTCTTCTTTTTAGATATAAAATCAGAGAGTTTAAAAATAAATAAATAAATAAATAATTCATCTATTTTTTGGCTGCATTGGGTCTTTGCTGCTGCACACGGGCTTTCTCTAGTTGTGGTGAGTGGGGGCTACTCTTTGTTGCGGTGTGCGGGCTTCTCATTGTGGTGGCTTCTCTTGTTGCAGAGCACGGGCCCTAAGTGCATGGGCTTCAGTAGTTGTGGCACGTGGGCTCAGCAGCTGTGGCTCATGGACTCTAGAGTGCAGTCTCAGTAGTTGTGGCACATGGGCTTAGTTGCTCCGCGGCAGGTGGGATCTTCCCGGACCAGGGCTCGAACCTGTGTTCCCTGCATTGGCAGGAAGATTCTTTTTTTTTTTTTTTTTTGTGGTACGTGGGCCTCTCACTGTTGTGGCCTCTCCCGTTGCGGAGCACAGGCTCCGGACGCACAGGCCCAGCCACTCCACGGCACGTGGGATCCTCCTGGACCGGGGCACGAACCCGTGTCCCCTGCATCGGCAGGCGGACTCTCAACCACTGCGCCACCAGGGAAGCCCCAGGAAGATTCTTAACCACTGCGCCACCAGGGAAGTCCCCCAGAGGGGTTACCTGTACACAAATACACAGCTACTGAGTGGTAAAGCAGGGTTTCAAATTCAGGTCTGCCTGATTCTAAAACCCTTACTGCCTTGATTACTTCCATTTCTTCTGTTGACATGTGGCCCTGATACCTGCTCAAGGCCTTGACCTTCCCAAATGCCAGTCTATAGGGATGGGGAGGTGTTGTCCTTTTCTTGGGCACCTTGTCACTCTGTCCTCACAGTATCAAGATTGTTCCTTTGTATAGTCAGCTTCCTCTTTTATCTAATACAAATTTATGTGTAGACTTTTCTATTTGAACTCTTCCTCACTCCCTTTCTAAGTAAGTCAGGCCCATGAAGAGTCTCCTCCGAGGCTGCCTCTGACCCAGGCTGTGATGGGTCCATTAATCTCCCAGATATGAGGGAGGATGTGACTTCCCCAGATGACATTTCTTAGGAGACAGTAGAGACAACCAGAAGGACATGACTAGAATTGAAATGGCCTGTTCAGGGCAGGAGGGTTTGGTAGGTTTAGGAGGAAAATCAAGGGGGCAGCTTTATTTAATTAGTTTATTGGTTCATTATATCAAGAGTGAATATACAATGGCCTTTGATTTCATAATTCATGAGATAAGAGTGGTCATTGCCAACCCTGAGAGAAATTCTAGGGGCAGAGAGGAAGAAATCCAAGATATATTGTGTATATATGCTTACATGTATTTTTATATTCATATCGATGATTCACATTACACCAAATTGTGTTTATAGCTGTATTATTACATGTTATAACTATTTACTATTTCCTTTTCCAATATTAAGGCTACAAATTATAATAGTATCCCTTAGGATTTTAGTGTCAGTTTCATTCATGAGATAGTTTTTCAAACTATTATGGATGAGCTAGAATTCTCTCCCCAATCTGCATCTTAAAGGATTCTGCACCTGTTTATACATCAGCATTTTTAAGGATAGTACGGGTTATAATTTGGGGTGAGGTTCCTTTTATTTTGATAAACATGCTTTTAAGGTTTCTCAGTCCCTTTCTGAACTAACTCCTACTCAACTCTTGGTCTCATGTCCTTCAGGAAGTTTTAAACTTCTTGGCACCAACGTCTCTACTTCCTGATGTTCAGCACACTTGCAAGTTTTTGTTCAATGTCGTCTTTCTGGCTAGATTGAAAACACTATGCAGTGCCTAAAACAGGATCTTGCACATTTGTGTTTATCAAACTTTTGTTGAAAGAGGAAGTGGGCTATAATCTATATCATGTCATCAGAGTTGCTCAGGTAGTTTGGGCTGATTGGAAAGTAGGAAATGGGACGTAGGATGACCTCCCATTTCCTTCATCCTGGTAAGCGTCACCCATGCCTGTCCTGTAATGAGCCACTGCTCCTCATGGGAGTTCATCTTATACCTCAGGAGTGTGGGGGCAGAAAGAAGGTTTTGAACCATCATAAATCTGGGCTTCTTTGCTAGTACTCACCCTATTGTATTATAGTTACAGATTTTAGTATCTGCTTCCTCCATTGAACTGTGAGCTACTAAAATTGGGGGATAATGTCTTATTCATTGCTTAGCATATTTATTAACACCTAATTATAAGAGACATTGCTAATATTTATTGAGAGCAGGCTATGTGGCACGTATGACACGAAGTATTTTACATCTATTTGTCATTCCTCACAGTAGCCTATGTGACGCACTATTATTATAATATCTATTTTAAAGTTGAGAAAACTGAGGGTAACACGGATTTTAAGTAACTGCCAAAGACCATACCTGAGAGGCCATAAATGGTAAGGAAGGAATTCAAACTCAGGCTGTACTTCAACAAAGACCACACTCTTAACCAATACAATCTCTTGATAGATGTTTCAATTAAAGTAAATTTGAGATGAACAAGTAATCCCATCTGAGGTCTCAAGAGAAAGAGACACAGGTCATTTTCGACAAGGTAACACGGGTGAGACAGGCACAGCCCTGTGACAGGTCGAGTATGCATGTATCATCATGTCTTAGAATGTGAGCATTTGGAGGGGAGGAGGGGGAGGTACCAATTTCCTCCTTAATGCAGGAGGTCAAGCTCAAGTGGGGTGCCCTCTTGTTGGGAAAGCAGTGAGCACCTAGCAGGTGGTAGTGGTGGTGGGGTGACAGTTCCAGGTTACGTGAGGTCAGTTTATCATAGTGGCTAAGAACAAGCATTGTGAAGACAGAAGATAGACTGACTTAGGATAGCTCTTGACGCGTGGTAAATGCTCAGTCCATGAGAGTTATCCATTGCCACCATGTAAGAGTATTTTGAGCATTCAGAGCAAGTGCCATATATCCATAAAGATCAGGACACTAATGCTTGTGCAATCTCATGGAGCAGAAGTCCTGCAGAGGCAGGAACCCAACTGGAAGAGTGTATTTCTGTCTCATAGTGAACTGGTCCCCTTTCCCTAACACCTGGGACCTGAAGCTGCCACACCTGTGGGAATATCTGGCCCCCAGAGGAGGATGAGCTTTGTCTGGCGGAGGGCTGAATCTTACCCCCAATGCTCGTGGCTATTTATGTGAAGAAGTTATGTCTCTTTCCATTTCTCATATCCATTAACCCCCACAAGGCTCTCCCTGTCTAACTGAATTTGCTAGAAGGCTGCCTTCTGTGATTAGGCATCTTGCAACCTGAGCTAAGATGAAGAGGGAACAGACAGGGAGGCAAACGTCTTGGTGAGCGCAATTCAATCTGCTGCTAAATTTAATCTGTGTGTTTCTGGTTTCTTTCTCATTCAGCCACCTGCAGTGATATGTTTAAAACGCTCCAGACACATGAGCAAGATGGGCATTGTGCCAAGTCCAAGGCTGCCCGTTTCTGCTTCATTTTGTATAAAACCCGAGTGAATATCAGGTAGTGTTTTTGCTTGTCTCGCCGCATCTGCAACTTCAGATTGCTGAAGAAGACAGGACCGCACTGTCTGCGCCAAATGTGATCTCCAAAATAGATTTTCCAATATCAGCCCTCCACCCCTGACCCACAAATTTTCCTCCGTCCAGAGGAAACTGGTAGGCCCTAGGCACTCTTAGTTTTAGAACTCTCATCTCAGATTATATCAAAGAATCCACATTAATCCACCTAAATCTTACATGATATAAAATTTATTCAAAATTTCAAGTGGTAAGTTGTAGATGAGTCGAAGATGTGCTGACATATAATTAAGTGCATTTAGTTTGTATTTAAGTTTTCTTTTTGTATTTTGCAGCCAATATATTTTCTTTGTCAGGTCTTACGCCTCTCATTTAGGCCTCTGAAGAGCTCATAGTTCCCGAGTCCTTTGCCCACCTATGGGCCAAACTGGGAGCTTAAGAGATGGAAGTGTTTTGTTGTCTGCCCAGCATTTTGAACTTTCCTGAAGTGGAAGCAAAGGATGCCTGTGTGATGGCTCAATATATAGGCTTTGGCATCAAGCAGGTCCAAGTCTGTATGCTCAGAGCATCAGTTTCTGAGAACAGAGCCTCAGTTTCTGCCTTTGTTAAAATCTGGATGATGGTAGTGTCTACTCACTACTACAGTGCTTTTGTTTGAATAGTATCTGTAGTGGCTTATAACGCTACAACTGGTGGGGCTGAACTACATTTCCCAGAATTCCCCTTCCTGTATGTTTCCGGTTAGAGTGGGCCCCAGCAGAGATTCCACTGCGAGATTTGCCAAGTGCAAGTGAAGCAGCAGGCATTTTGTATTTCACACACGTTGTCACTTACCTGCTGGCTCACCTGACTGGTGGGAAGTAGTAACCAGGCCTGCACTGACTCTCCCCTCTGCTAGATCCTCCTTCACTTCTCTGACCCCTAGGCCAGGTGTGTCTGGTTTAGCTTCAGGACAAGGCACTGGCATCTGCAGGACAAGATCAGAAGCAAAAAACCTGACATGATTTCAGTCCATTCTTGTGGGTTTCAGTTCATTCTTTCTCTCCCCAAGTCTATATTCATCTTCCCTTCCTGACTACCCCCCCTGAGGACTTCACGCTCCAGCATTAGATGTGAAGGCAACCAGCTCTCATGATTTCGTAAGGTCGAATGCATATGACAAATCCTTTTCTATATTTATAGTGGTTCCGTTTCTCTAATTGAGCCCCACCTGAAACAGAACTTACTCGTTGCTGTTGTTTGATTGGGTTAAGGTTTGTAAAGTGCATAGTAGAGGACCTGGCATACAGTCAGTGCTTGATAAACACCTCCATTACAGTCCCCAAAGATGGACATTATTCCATGAACACAAATCTAAGTCCAATACCTAACAACAGAGCCTGTCACATAGCAGATGCTCCACACAAACTTGTTGAGTATTTTTCATCACAAGGGAAACAGGACTATATGTGGCAATACATGGGAGTCGAGGGGGCGGTGGTGGAATCAGTTGAGTAATAGAACATCTGTATTTAAGAACACCATTTAAAGAAATGCAATTTATCATTTCACATTTATAGAATGATCACCTAGGGTAACATCATACACTCTAAATTTAAATACTTGCCAAGTATGTTCCTTGGGACCAGTTAGCATGAACAGTTAGATTGATACCTATTAAGTGTGTGCAACTAAAAATAGATGTTTCTATGGTACTTGAGAAAGAAACTATTCTCTTATTGGGTGTGCACATCTGACAAGTCTCTTTTCATCCCCCCTCTGTGATCTGGTGTTCTCTGTGTCCTGAGTGAGGGTTTCTTTTTCCTGTGTGGCCTTCTTGACCCTGGCAAGTTTCACTTTTATTTTCTTCTCCCACCCATGTCATCATGGCTATTCCCTGGCTCTTGTCTTCAGCCTAGACTGAACCACCTCCAAAAGCTTAACTCCAATTGTTCTGGTTATTTAGTGCTCCTTAATAAACCACCCGAAACAGCAACAATCATTTGTTTTTCTCCTGAATCTTCAAGGTGGTCAAAGCTCAGTAAGGACAACTGGTCTTTGCTCCATGACATCTGAGGCCTCAGCAGCATAATTCAAACAGCTGGGCCTGGAACGGCAGAGGGCTGGCTAGACACCTCTCTCTTCTTGTAGCCCCAGGACCTCTTCTTGTGGCCTCCCCATGTGGTGCCCCAGCATGGTGGCCTCAGAATAACTGGATTTATAAGGTTGCTCAGGACTCAAAGAGCAAGTGTTCCAAGAGGTCCAGGTGGAAGCTACAAGGCTTCTCATGACCCAGGCTGTGATGGCCAGATCATCACTTATACCACATTCTGCTGGTTAAACTAATCACTCTGCCCAAGAGGAGTGAAATTAGACTCCACCTCTCAGTGGGGGAAACAGCAAAGAATTTGTGGTCTTCTTTAATTGATGACAACCATTTTCAACTCCTCTGGTCACCAGCTCCTTTCCGCCCATCTGTCATTATCTCACTTCAGTGTGCCTACTGGTCGAGACCTCAGTTCCTTTGATGTCCCATTTTCTTCCTCTCCTATATTTATATCCTCCGCTTTCACCTTCCAGCCTGGACTTTCTGGTCTACCACTTCACCACTCTAAATGTCCTTGTCCCTTTAATTTTCTGTCACAGCCTCTTAGCAAAGTCTCAACCATGGAGCAATCCAACCAACAGTCATTTCCACTTCTCCACAGGCTGCTGAGAGCACCAAGAAAATTCACAGGTTGGTGCTCTGGGAGAATCTCAGTCGCTTCCCCAGATCCACACCTCAGTCCTACACTTTCCATAGCTCTTTCTCCACTCTTCATAGCAGGAAGATCAGACCTTCCCAACTCACTCTTCTGTTGCCAACCATCTCCCCATCTCATCACTTCCTTCTTCACTCTCAGCAGATGAGAGTGTTTTGTACCTGACAGATTGAAACAGAGGCTATCTCAACCTTCCGTACCCTGCTTCCCTAAGACAAACACATCTGAATCTGAGCCCCATTGGTGCTTTCCTCTGACTCTCCCAGTGGAAGCCAGGAGTGGGGTCCCTCCTCCTGTTTAAGGCTGCCCTCCCCCTCCATGCTCTGCTCCATCTCCTTCTGCCTCCACAGGAACTTTGCTCCATCACTAATTCATTATCTTTCCTCTATCTTCAGTGTCTACTTTTAATGCTCCTTCTTATTATCAGGTAGGAATATCAACAACGAAACCAGCTAATATTTATTGTTTACAATGGGTCAGGCACTATCTATGCACTTGCCATCTTGTAACTTATTTAATACTCACAACCTTGCATAGTTAGTATTGTTATTATCTCCACCTTACAGATATGTAAAATGGGATCCCGAGAAGTTAAGGAATATACCCAAGGTCACACAGCTTTTGTGTGGAGCTGGGACTGGTTCTAGAACTTGAACTACAATATGTGCACTTCAGTACATGCTGCTTCAGTACATGCACAAATGTTCAAGAAGAAAAACCCAAGATACTTTCGTTCTATCTTTAGCTACTGCCCCATCTCTTTCTCTCTTTCATGATTTTTTGGAAAGAGCTGTCTTCACAAAACTTCATGTCCACTTCCTCACTTCATCTTCTACTGCTCCCGCCACAGTCCACAGAAACCCACCAGACACCCACAACCCCTCACCGTCCAACTCAGATTTCAGTCCTGATTTCTCTGTGGCGCCTGATGCCTCTGAGTACAGCTTGTTCAACTCCCTCCTCCCTCGAGTTTCTCATGATTCTCCTCCCATATCTCTGGCTCCTGCTCAGACCTTTGCCAGCTCTTCTCCCTCTTCCTTGCTCTTCTCTTAATAGTTCTTGTTCCTCAGAGTTTCGTCTCTGCCGTAGTCTTCTTACCCTGGGTGAGTTCAACTCTTCTCAGTGCTGCCCTTATACAAAATCTGTGCTGATTATTCTCAGATGTAGACTTCTGGCACAGATTCTGCTCTGAGCTCCAGCTCCATTCATGAAGCTGCTGATTGGAGACTTGGTTGCTTGATGGTCTGAGTCACCCCGTTGGAGAGGTTGGCAGGCCAGGGAAAAGCTAGGGAAGGTAGGCAGCTTGACCATGTGACAAAATCCTTGGGAAGCTGGAGAGAACCAATGGCAATGCCAGATCAATATGTGAGTTGGTCGGAAATGAAAAACAAAGGTTTGGGATGACTGTATAAACCTTCAGGTGGCCTGTGCATGAGGAAATGACGTGTTCCATAATGTCAACAAACAGGGTCAACATGGCTGCGTAGAAACCACAGATGAAATATGTACAGAAACTTGCTGGTCCTTTTCTTGTTGGAAACTTGTTCTTTGAATCAGTGCATGGCTCAATAATCTACCTGATCACCCAAATCAAATTCTGGATCATTTGCTCTTTTTTGCTCCCCTCATTAAATTAGTCCATAAGTCTTGTTGATTGTGCTTCCTAATTATATTTTTAATTCACTCAGGCCTCTCATCTCTTCTATTTCCTTAAGTCAGGTCTTTACCATTACCTGTCTGGACTCTTCCAAAAGCCTCTTCACTGATCTCCCAGCTGCTATCTGACTGTCCTTCTAGAATGACCTAACTAAAAGGCAACTGTGATCATATTACCCCTTTTGAAATATGTCAGCTACTCCCATTGTGTACTGAATAAAATCCAGATCCTTAGCGTAGCCTGTAAGGCTCTTCATTATCTGGTTCCTAACTCCTCTCTCCAGCTCCACTCTGTCCACTCCTGCCCATATACCCAAAGCCTGAAAGCAATGAGACACTTTGCAGCTTCCCAGCGTTCACACTCTCACCTAGTATTCCTTCGGAACGAATTGTCCTTTTGTATGTGTGTGTATATGTACTATGGTAGTTAGCATGTGCTAGATGCTCAAATAACATTTGAAAAACAAAAACACATTCGTGGCTTTGAGAAGCACATTTCTTTTGATTTCTTACACATAAAACTGTAAGGTAGTAGAATAAAGATAATGAATACCTATAAAAAGAGAAATAACAACAAAACAAAAGAAGTGATTTGCTTAAAGTTCCCAGGCCACGAAGAGGCAAAAGTAATGGTAGAATCGAAAATCAAGTCTCTCTGTGCTCAGTCCACCTTTGTGACACCTTCCTATCAGAGTGGCTCACCCGGTTACTTCTATTGTTCTTCCAGAACTTTGGAAACACCTCTGGCCTTAGAAAGCTGAATCTGCATGTGGCCATAGTAGCTCTAGGACACACACTATCTCATTAGCAAAGAACCTAGTCCATTTGGGAGTCATTTGCACTAAGTCAGCACCCGGCAACTTTTTTTTTTTTTCTTTTTCTTTTTTGCGGTACACGGGCCTCTCACTGTTGTGGCCTCTCCCGTTCCGGAGCACAGGCTCCAGACGCGCAGGCTCAGCGGCCATGGCTCACGGGCCCAGCCGCTCCACGGCATGTGGGATCTTCCCAGATCGGGGCACAAACCCGTGTCCCCTGCATCGGCAGGCGGACTCACAACCACTGCGCCACCAGGGAAGCCCCCAGGCAACTTTTTACTGAACCCTGAAGTCTGCGTTTTCTCCCTTGTAAACCAGTAGATGTCACAATTTACTCAAGATGAGCACAACTGGTCTGTAGGCAGCTTCTGACCTGCCCCAGGAATTCTACCTGAAGGGCCAATATGGGCTATCCTGTTATCTTTCATTGTTTATCTGGCTAACCACCCAGTAATTCACCACCCCTTCTGTACTGAGGGATTGTGGCTGGCGGGGATGAAGTCTTCCAAAGCTTTGGCCAAGGACCTTGTGGAGCCCCAGGGCTTCTGTCTGCCTTGTGCTTCCTGTCTTTCCCTCCTGCACTCCCTGGATGCCTCTTCTTGACACCTTGAGGGCAGCCTCTGGTTGACCTTGGCTCTCCAGCTCCTTTATTTTCATGACTACAGGAGCAGAAGTCAAGCCCTGACAGCTGCTTTGCAACTACCCTGTAGAACTTTGTCTTTTGTAATTGACATAAAGACTCTGGGTCCCTCTTTTCCAAGGGCTCCCTTGACTAGCCATGTTTTCCTGTCTGCCCATTGCTGTTGCCAAATGGGCAACCATGTTTTACCACATGACTCTTCTTGTTCCTGGCTGTGGCCATATCAGAAAAGGTATCTCAGGGAGATGGTGGGCTGCAGCTGGAATTGAAGGATGGAGAAGATTCAAGCAGCCTGAAGGAAAGGACAGGGAAGAGAATGAAGGGAGGCGGGAATGGAGAGTGGAACAATGGGGGCAGAACAAGCATGACTCATGCAGCGGATAACTAACTGGCTTGACTGGCGTTGACTGGGATTCTGACAGCAGTGTGCAGGTTGCCTTGGAAGGAAGAAGCAGATTACAGAGGTCTTGAAAGGCAATCTGGATTCAGATTCTGGGCCCAAATCCCACCCTAAATGTGAATAACTCAATGATATAGATGAGGATTTTACATTTTGAGGAGAAGACATATGGGGAGTGAGGAGAGAGTAGAACTAATATTTATCAAACACTGGTGACTACTGTAGCTGCTTTATATATATATATATCACTTACTCCTATCAAGAATGCATTTGGGAGCTTCCCTGGTGGCGCAGTGGTTGAGAGTCCGCCTGCTGATGCAAGGGACATGGGTTCGTGCCCCGGTCCGGGAGGATCCCACGTGCCGTGGAGCGGCTGGGCCCGTGAGCCATGGCCGCTGAGCCTGAGTGTCTGCAGCCTGTGCTCCACAACGGGAGAGGCCACAACAGTGAGAGGCCCACGTACCACACACACACAAAAAAGAATGCATTTGGAATCTAAAAAAAAAAGTGGTACTGATGAACCTAGTTGTAGGGCAGGAATAAAGAGGTAGACAGAGAATGGACTTGATGACATGGGGTGGGAGGGCAAAGCAGGGGCAAAGTGAGAGTAGCATCGACATATATACACTACCGAATGTAAAATTGGTTGGTGGGAAGCGGCAGCATAGCACAGGGAGATCGGCTTGGTGCTTTGCAATGACCTAGAGGGGTGGTATAGGGTGGATGGGAGGGAGGCTGAAGAGGGAGGGCAAACGGAGACGTGTATGCTTATGGCTGATTCGCTTTGTTGTGCAACAGAAACTAACATGGTATTGTGAAGCAATTATACTCCAATAAAGATCTATTTAAAAAAAGAATGCATTTGGTGATAAGAAACAGAAAACCCAACTTGTGGTGGCTTACATAAAGAGGCTCAATTTTACACATCATGAGAAATCTGGAATTGATGGCTTCAGCATGGGTTCAATGTCTTGATGATGTCAGGGATGATTACTCAGATTCTCTTGGTCACAAGATGGCTCCTGCAGCTCCAGACATCACATCTTTGTTCAAAGCAGGAAGTAGAGAAAAGGGGGAAAGAGTCAGCTTCATCTATCCTTTTTATTAGGAAAGCAGAAACCTTCCCTCAGACTTCTGCTTATATCCCACTGCCTAGAACTCTGTTACCTGGCCATCCCTCACTGAAAGGAAGAAAGGTAAAATGAGAATTAAGTTCTTCCAGCCTCGAAAATAAAAGCGCCAGGGGATAATAAAATTGAAAATGGCAACCAGCAGTGTCTGTTACAATTATTTTATTTACTTCTCACTCTAAAACTGGACAGATGTTAATATCATTTCCATATCATATGTGAGAAAATTTGAGGTTTCATTAGGAAAATAATACTGGTCAAGGTGACACAGCTAGTATCTGGGAGAGTTAGAATTTAAATCCTGGTCATTCTGATTCCAAAGTCCTTGCCTTTCATGTGAGCCCTGGCAGGCCAGATCTTGCTCTTGATCATGTACATACCCAGACTGTCTGTATGAAAATCTCTCCTGGCCTTAAAAGCAGGCTCCTGAAAATCTTATATGCTGGAAGGGTGAGAAAGGAAATGTTGGAACTTCAGAAAGTTATTTGATTCTCTTAGGAAACCTAGGGTTCCTGGGGTGTTGCTTGGTAGAGGTGGTGGATAGAGCT
The DNA here is from genome assembly GCF_026419965.1 of Kogia breviceps. NCBI lineage: Eukaryota > Metazoa > Chordata > Mammalia > Artiodactyla > Physeteridae > Kogia > Kogia breviceps. The sequence continues at coordinate 53,807,704 of NC_081316.1, read as the reverse complement.
GGTGAAGAGAAGGAAAGGCAGAAAATTACGTCCTTATTCTTTGTTCTAACTGGTACCGAAATAGGCTTGGACATGCGGTTCTGGGAGGGGTATATTTTTATGAAGAGAGAACAAAGAGACCTGGAAATTTGATCTGTTAGGCTGGATGAATTGCTCTATGAAAAATACCGCAGGATACTCAAGCTCTCTGCTGTTTCTGGAACGAGTGGCTGGCAGGCCCCAGTTCAAGGGGGTGCAAGTACGGGAAATAAAAGGCTTAGTTAAGTTTGACTGAATGACATTTCCCACGGAGCCGGAAATGACAAGTAGTAATTTCCTATCAATCATACCTTAGGTGACTATTTTAAAAGCAAATTGTCCCTATTGACATTAAAAGAAAAAAAGAAAGAACATTTCTGGGTGTGGGTTTTTGCCCTTAATCCAACTGTATGTGGCGATTTGGAAGACTTTGAAATGAAAATGCCAGGTCCTTGGAGGGCAGCAGGAAGTAGGGAAGTTTGGCTCAAGGTCATTGATATTCCTGCTTGGGGAGGAAGCTGTTGGAGAATCCCAGCCTCTCCAGTTTGGCAGGGAAACAAAGCAGCTCTTGGAACGACTACTCCGATTACTGCAGCCAAAGCAATCCCAGTTGGCTAAGGCTTTCCAGGGAAGGTTGAGGAATGGATTCCTCTTTGCCTGAGCTGACAGATCTTGGGATGCATTTCTTTTCTTTTCAAAATAAATTTATTTAGTTATTTTTGTGTGCCTTGGGTCTTCGTTGCTGGGCGCAGGCTTTCTCTAGTCGCGGAGATCAGGGGCTACTCTTTGTTGCGGTGCGCGGGCTTCTCATTGTGGTGGCTTGTCTTTGTTGCAGAGCACGGGCTCTAGGTGCACAGGCTTCAGTAGTTGTGGCTCGTGGGCTCTAGAGCGCAGGCTCAGTAGTTGTGGTGCACAGGCTTAGCTGCCTCACGGCATGTGGGATATTCCTGGACCAGGGCTCGAACCGGAGTCACCTGCATTGGCAGGCGGATTCTTAAGCACTGCGCCACCAGGGAAGTCCCTTGAGATGCGTTTGAATTCTCCTTCCTGTCAGTGACATTATCTGTAACCAGCTCCAGGCCCTCTGTCCCTATATTGTTTTAACAGTAGTGTTGGATGAGCAGTTCCTTTGAGATTCTGGAGGCCTTTCATGGGCCAGGGCAATGGCAAGAAAAGTAAATTTCAGAGAAGTGATATGAAAGGGGAACAGAGTTTCCCACCCCAAAATGTACCTCTTTGACATAAGAATTATTTTAAGTTGATTATTTTTAAGAAATAGCAGACACAGGAGAAGCTCTGAAAAAAGAAGTTACCCTTTTATAAGAGACATTTACATTTATAAGGGAAATTTCCATTTGTAAGGGTGTCTTCCTCTTTGTACCCAGAAAATAACAATGACTGAATCTCTAGAAATTTATCAGTGAAGGAATGGACTTAAATCTGCATTAAAAAACCTTACCTTTGTTTACTGTGCTTTGCCTGACAACCCCCCAAACTTGCCTCCCACTAAATCTTCTTTTGTCTTTAGCTGGAGATGGTACTTAAGGTGGTGGTTTGGACCATTTCGGGAGTTAATCAGTTTTCTTGCATCTCTCCCACGCATGCTAGGTGTACATGTTATTAAACTTCTCCTTGTTTTTCTCTTGTTAATCTGTCTTTAATTATAAGGCAGTCTCCCCCAAGAACCTAGATTGGTAGAGGGAAAATTATTGTTCCTTCCCTACAATATTAAAGGAAAATACTGTTTTAAAACAGAGAAACTGTTTTAAAGGACCCCTTGAACCTTTTAAGCCTTGCATACTTGGCCTTTCCCAGTCTGGCTCTGGTCTCATATCCTGCCACTCTTTCTACAAAAGTTTATTGTTCCAATTAGATGGAACATCTATTCTCTGCCCCCCCAAATCCTGTCAACATTTTCATGCTTCTGGGCTTTTGCTTTCCCTCTGCCTGGAGTTCTCTTACTCCCATTCTCTTCCTGGCAAACACATTTGGGACTCATCTCAAATGTCACCTTTGGAGAAGCCTTCTCTAGATACTTTATGCAGAGAGCCTCCCATCCCCACGGCCACAGCATGGCCTCAACTGTGACTCTTCTGAGATAGAGCAGTGGTTCTCAAACATTGCACTCTGGAATTTCCTGGGGGCTTGCTTAAAATACACGTTCTTGGGTTCCAACCCCAGAACTTCTGGCTGAGTATATCTAGGGCGAGCCCTGGGAATATGCATTTAAGGCAAAACCCCAGGAGATTCTTGTGTATCTTAATATTGGAGTCCCATTGCTCCACCATAAATGGGGAGTCATCTGACCACACTTTGAAAACTCTGTGGTAGAATAATTATTTGTTTGAACTGATCGATCTATTTCCCCTGCAATTATACTGGCTTCTTGGGCACAGATCATGTCTCCTGGACTGAGCACAATGTCTGGCACATAGTAGGTTCTCACTATTCTAGGAAGTCAGGGAAAAAGACCCTCATTTTACTGATAAAAATACAGAGCTTATGAGACACACCACTGGCACTCAAACCCAGTCTGAGCGTTGTATGTGAGATGTATATTTCACATACGAAAATGGTTCGTACAAGAGAGGAAAAAAAATCATAGAATATAAATACTTGAGGGGGTACTGGAACCTTATTTGTTCTGTTCTGTTTATGATTCTTTGAGGTTTTAGGCTAGATTCTACCTAAGCGATTTCTACCTTCATCCTCTCGGGTATGTAGTAAATATATCTGGGGAATCTGCTAAGGTCATTCTCCTTTCTTTGGAAGTGCCTCCCCAAACCCTCCTGCCACCCTAGAGTCCAGAAAGGATAGAATAATGTTTGTATGAGGTGACTTCCACTCTCAGTCAGAACTGACCCTGAATGAATATCAGATACTGTCTTCAGAACTTGAGCAAAGAGACCCAGATGTTGTCAGATGGCAATGGGCAAGGGAGATGTCAGGTCAAGGTGCAAATAGAGTCAGTATCATGGCAACATAGAGCTCCATGCAGACGGATATTATGAGGTTTCAGGAAGGAAGAGCTTTGTAGAGAAAATGGTCCAGAGAGAGAAAGAACAAAAAGAATGTAGTCAATTTCTAGCAGATACAAGAGGCCATGTATCTCCAGAGAGCAACAGTTGGATGGACAAAGAGGCTAGCATCACATAGATTTTCCAGTTCTTATGTGGCTCAGCTGTCTTTCCCGTCACTGCCTTCTGTGAAGTACTCCCGATTCCTTATAACCAACCCTCCTTGTCTTAAGCTAGCTTGAATCTGTCCCTTGAAACCTAAGACAGTGAGCAAATGAAAGATCCACATACAAATCTTGGCATAAATAAGGCCATCTCTTATGCCATTTCTCCTTGCCATTGAGAGGTCCCACAGCAAGCTGCCATCTTGCATCCAACTTTGATAAATCCTGACTTGTTTTCTATTTAATTCTGGGCTAAAGTTGTTCTTTCTCCCTTTTGCTGGATTGAGAATCTTAGCCTCAGTTAGAATATACCAAGACTCAAATTTGAGGAAAGTCCAGAAGAAAAGACTCAAATTAATTTGCATTGCAAGGCTTACAATGCACACAAACTTGCTGCCTTTACCGAGAATCCCTGTATTTAGGAGCCAAACTCAACAAGTGAGACCATCTCACCAGAGCTCTGAGCCCCATAAATTATAAGCAGACTTGAACCCATGGAAGTCAGCTAGGAAACTGTGGGCTGACTTGGTCAAAAGATACATTGACCACCCCCCCACACCAGCCATATTAACTAATCTCTCAATAAATCAACGATTCCATCAAATCTGCACAAATTCATTGACTGACATAGCACTTCTTCAATAAACATTATGCTTAGAAACAAGAGATGCTAACAGGACAACTTTACAATCAGACACACCTGCCTTGAAGCCTTTTCCATCACTTCTTCCTTCATGAGTTTGAGCAAATTCACTTAATGCTTTTGAGACTGCACTTCCTCATCTGCAAAACAAGGTTAATAGCATCTACCCTGGAATGTCTTAGGAGTATTACAATGTATAATGCAGGAAAAGAACATAGCAGAACCCTCAGAACATAGTGAATGCTCAATATGTGTTTCTTTTCTTTCTTCATATCACTAACTAAGGTTACATAAGAGAGCAGAGATGAATCTCTCATACTTTCTCACTTAAATGTGTCTTCCCAAATAGCTGCCAACCAATAGTCCTGTTAACACTTGGGTGAGTTGTGGTATGTTAGACATGTTCTCCCCCATGGTAAGCTGATGTCACTACCCTCGTGTGCCACAGCTGAGGGGGAAACCACTGCACCTGAAGTTAGAGGAACTGGATTCCAGTGCTGCACCATTGCCTCTCCTTCACTCTCTCCCAACTGTGAAAGGGCGGTATCATCCCTGATCACTGGCTTCTTGTAAACATTGCATGAGAAATTGACTGGGGAGAAAAGGTTAGGGCATTGCAGGACCCTCACAAAGGATGGCTGAAGACGTCCATGACTAGTTAGCCTGAATCCAGGGGAGCGGCCCTTGCAAGGAGGTAGGTTCAGGGTTTGGCAACCACAAGTCATGCTAATTGGAGTGGAGTTGAAAATGAATTATTTCAGAGTGGGGGGCAGAGTTATTTATGGAATAATCAATACTATCCTTTCATACTGTCTTTTAGGACCTCGTTGCTCAAAGTGTTGTTGGTAGAACATAAACTGGGAGGTCATTAGAAATACAGGATCACAGGCTTCACCTAGGAGCCACTGAATCGAAGTCTGCATTTTAACAAGACCCCAGTTGATTCCTATGTTCACTGAACTTTGAGAAGCACTGCAATCTAGTAGAGTCCACAGGAAACTGGCTTTTCGCTGGCTTCTAATTAGAATAATGATAAAAATCTCAACACTGACTAAAGTCCCTCCTGTCAGTCAGCCAGGAAGAGGAAAACCCTTTTTCTTTTTAGCTCTCTTTTGAGCAAGCATGCCCTTCAGCTGCTTTTTTTTTTTTTTTTGCAGTACACGGGCCTCTCACTGTTGTGGCCTCTCCCGTTGCAGAACACAGGCTCCGGACGCGCAGGCTCAGCGGCCATGGCTCACGGGCCCAGCCGCTCCGCGGCACGTGGGATCTTCCCAGACAGGGTCACGAACCTGTGTCCCCTGCATCGGCAGGCGGACTCTCAACCACTGCGCCACCAGGGAAGCCCTCAGTTGCTTTTTATTTATATAAATGAATTAGATTTCAGATGAAAGATAATATGTTAGCTTCATTAGCACCATTGACAGCAACGGTCGATGAACCAATTGTTTCGTCAGATCTGAGAGGAAGGAAGAGTAGCAGGGGAAAATGAGAACACACCCATGGGTGGGGTAAAATTTCCATATACTTTCATTGATTCCTCACAAAAACTCCCTCAGGAGTTTTATCATCACTACTTTACAGACTGGAAACAGGCGTAAATTCTGGTTGAGTAGCTTGGCAGGTAGAGCTGGAATTTACATGCAAGCCTGTTTGACTTTAAACCCTACATACACTGTTTGTCCCAGTTACTCCTTTTTAAAAAAAAAAATTATTGGAGTATTGATGATTTACAACGTTGTGTTAGTTTCAGGTGTAAAGTGATTCAGTTATACATATACATATATTCATTCTTTTTCAGATTCTTACCTATATAGGTTATTACAGAATATTAAGTAGAGTTCCCTGCACTATACAGTAGGTCCTTACTGGTTATCTATTTTATATGAAGGAATGTGTGTATGTTAATCCCAAGCTCCTAATTTATCCCTCCCCCCCCAGGTTTCCCCTTTGGTAATCATAGGTTTGTTTTCCAAATCTGTGAGTCTGTTTCTGTTTCATAAATAAGTTCATTTGTATGTCCCAGTTACTCTTGCTGCTAACAAATTAATGCAAAACTCCATCGCTGAAAACAACCATTTTATTATGCCCATGGATTCTGTGGGTCGGAAATTCCAGATAAGGTACAGTGGGAATGGCTTGTCTCACCCCTAAATGACAGGGATAGTGTATGGCTGGGACTGGACTCATACGAAAGCATCTTCACTTCCATGTCTGGCAGTTGATGCTGGCCATCATCTTGGACCTCAGCTGTGCTGTTGACCAGAACACGTATGTGTGGCTTCTCCAAGTGGCCTGGACTTTCTAACGGTATGGCAACCTCAGGAAAGTTGCACATCTTACATGAAATCCCAGGGATCCAAAAGTGAGTGTCCCAGGGAACAAGGCAGAAGCTGTATTACATCTTCTGACTGAGCCTCAGAGGTCTCAGAGTCTCCATTCTACCACATTCTATTGGTTACAGGTAAGTCACAAACCTGCCTAGATTCAAGGGGAGGGGACAAAGATCTCATCTCTGATGGCAGGATGGTCAAAAGACCTGTAGCCATTTTTCTTTAATTTCCCTAAAGTTTGATAGGATACCTGTGGGGTCTACTTTGATAGAAGATGGTAGATCACTTGCATCAATATTTTGCTTCCCACTGTTGCTCAGGACCAGCTGTATTTAGTAGCAAAGCAGCAGGTGGGACCTCAAGCTGGGCCTCATCTGAAGGCTGAATTACTGACCAGCTGACTTGTTGTCTTTGTAGGCGTTGGCAAGGTGGATAGGACTTCTGAGCTCTGGTGTGTATCAGCAGGAGCTAGAAATCTCCATTAAAGGTCCCAATAGAAATTGACAAAAGCTAGGTGGAGTCTTTGTGTCATCTGGAATTAAAGTCTAATGTGTGGAAGGTGGACATTGGGTTTGTGATGACTGGCAGAGATGATAAAGGGCACTCATGCTTTCCCATTACTTTCAGGATTCTTTTACTTTTTGCACTTTCTTGACCTGATTTACTTTGATAAGAAAGACTCTATTTTCTAAGATGCTGTTGCTTCTCAGTCTATTAGAGTCAAACGTCAGGGAAGCAATAGAAGAGATAATTTGCAAATCTTAGGGGAGTTGGCAAATCCAAGGGGAGGAAGCCCTACATAGGTGTTAATAAAGTCTCCTTAGCTTGATTCTGATGGATTGCAGTCATGCTCCAAATGGTTTCTCTGTGACTCTCTGGAAGACCTGAAGACCATCCTCTAAATGATTCACTGAATCTAGAAGGAAGGATCTCACCTAACATAATGTTCAATGTTATAAAGGTCACTGTTGTCAGCCTCAGAGAATAATCCCTGGCCTAAGAATAGGGAAGGCCATGAGCAGACCTGACAATAATAGTAGTGAATGTAATAGTCATAAAAGATTCTGTGAAGTGAGGAATAGCACCTATGTGCCACTCTGTGTGCTGGATGTCCAAATCACCTCACTCCCCAGTGACTAGTACAGTTCCTGTTACATGAAGGTGTCATTCAGCAGCTTTGTCCAATGACTGAATGACAAGGTAGAATTTGACAGGTTACAGAGAATGGCCTCGATGGCCTCTAAGTTGTCAATGTGCAGATGTGAATAAAAGCCCAATCCCCCGATTTGCTGCCCTGTTTCATTCCCACAGAAAATCACCAACCTAAAGTCAAACCATTAACAGTCATCTTCTTCCACTGTAGAGTTTCCCATCATGTGATGCTACAACAAGACAGGGACTGATTTTCTTTTGCTATCTGAAGAAGAGGGATAAGGACATTAACATTTATTCTCCATATATTATGCACTAGGGCGTAGTGGTTAGGCAAATTAGGGAGAACAGGGTAGGCACAAGATTTATTGAGAGTGTACTGAGTCCCCAAAAAAGAAGGTAGATCAGGATGGGAAGTAAGCTGGCCTATGAACATTGAGGTTGAAAGGAGAGTGGTGGTGAAAACCTGTATCCGCCATACAATTTTGCCCCGAATATTCTGAATCACAAAGCATCTGAAATATTCTGACACAGCAGCCACAAGGAACTGCAGCAGATCAAAAGGATCTTCTGTTTGAAGTAGCCTTGACGCAGATGCTATGCTCTGGTGGGCTCCCCTTCTGCCTCTGTGTTGATGGAGATGATTTCCCTGCACAAAGCTGCTCTCTTCATCAAAGAAGCAGCAAGAACATCCTGCCAACTTTGAAGTGAGCGTGGTGCTCATTGAGATCATGATGAATCACAGCCTTAGATTTCAGGTGTATGAAAGTCCTGGCAGAGATATAGGCAGCAGTGCTGTCCTCAGTCTTAGCCCAAATGGGAGTGGACCAGGTCCCAGACTCCATCCTGAGCCCATTTTTCCACACCTTCTCTCTTCAATGTGAAGTATTGATCGGTCTGTTTTCTTCAAGTATTCTTCCACATAATTGTTGCCTTCAGAAAGTGGTCAGAAGCTTCTTTTTTGGGCATGGGGAAAGCAGGCTGAAAATTGGATGCCTTTCTGATTCTAATTTGTGTTTCTGTGGGTGAGACATTATAATAGTCTCAGCGTTTCTCTTTCCTTAATCTCAGGTACCCTCTTTCATCTTAGTTCGGGCATACTAGAGGTCTTGGACTTTCTGGTTGGGGCTAGTGGACCCTGTGGGTTATTACTTCAGGCTGAGAGGCCAAGATGGTGTATGATGCCATCTTTTGCCACAGAATTTCTTGCCACAAGGGGAAAAGTGAGAGTGTGGATGCATGACCACATAGATTCCTGCCCACTCCCCATAGACGGGATTGTATTTGATTTCATTCAATTCAAGGTAATCAGATCCCTTCCTGGGTTCCCCCATTCCATCCTATCCCAACCCAACTCAGCCTATCCCCTTCTATTTCATCTGTATTATTTTGCAAGTTTCATTCCATGTACGTGGATATAAAATTCTATTTTGTTTACTGAGCCGTGGGAGGACAGAACATCCTGCTAGCCATCGCAGGACACGCAGGGATTAGTAAATCACAGGCAGCTCCTTATAAAACTGACTTAGGGAACTTATCAAGCTATCTTCAATTTTACCCACTCCAAGTTCTTCCTGGTCTTCCTCTCAGAGGTACCCTTTCTACTTCTCTTCCTTTGAGGCACTGTGAGAAGGAGGAAGGCGGCACAAGGAGGAAGGCTGGCATCTTGGACTCTGACCAATTCTTATTTTCATGAAGCTCCAGTGTGTCCATTACAAGGCATATAGAGTTGTCACACTACACATCCGTTTAATTGAAGTCTGTGTTGGTTGAATGAACAATAACCTGTGTGGCCTTGGACAAGACTCTTCCTCTCTCCGGGTCTCAGTTTTTTATTCCTGCAGACTAGGTGGCTTGACTAGGTCACTGATTTTTAGACTTTGGTAGAGATTTTGATGCAGGGGATTGGTTCCAATGGAATCAGGCTCTGAGAGGCAGGGTAGTACAATGATTAGAGGGCTTATGATGAGCAACTTATACACATGTGGGATTTCCTTGGAAAATATTTTTTATGATCAACTCTATTACCTAAGAAGTAGTAGAGGCCATATTAAATTTGTGATTTATAGTATATTGTTTTGAATAAATGAATAAAAAATAATTTTGTCATGGTCAATGAGAATTGTACACAAAAATGTTTAATTCCCAAGTATTATTAAATGTTGTTGGGTAAGCAAAAAAAGGTGTTGAGATTAAAATTATTAGTTCCTCTATATTCTGCATGGGTCGTAGGATGAATTAGCTCTACTTCTGTAGCTGAACAGAAGGCCACCTTCTGGCAGGTGTGCTATTAGGGATGCTGTTGAGGAGCTTCCATCTGCAGGGAAAATGCCAGAACTGGAAACAGACCTTTTTCTAGCCCAGGGGCTGCAGAAGAGACATGGGTAGTTGTTGGATCTCCCTTCTTTGTTTTCTAGATCCAGCAACCAGACTTCTTTTATTTTTATTGCCAACCAATAAATATCAGTTGAGAATCTATTACATATCAGGAAGTGATGGTGAATAAGACAGAGACTCTGTCTTCAGTATTAATATTTATTATATGATGAGCATTAAATGTTTTGCATGTATTAACTCATGTAATCCTCACAAGCTTAGAATGGAAGCACTATCATCATCTCCAGTTTAGAGATATGAAAATAGAGGCATTGAGAAATCAAATATTTGCCCAGACTTCCACAACTACTTAACAAGAGGGGAGATGTTACTGGGATTTGAATCCAGACTTCATGGTTCCAGAGCCCAACTCCTAAACTCTCATGCTATACCACACCATATATACATATGGTGAACCTGCTAAGAGCCTTTTGTTGAGCGTGTAATTCAGTTAACACACACAGGTAGGTTAGAGAGATTTAAAATTGGCCATTACACATCCAACAGGTAATTTATAAACCACTTTGCAGCACTAACTTTTTTTCTTCTTAGCCTTTGCAAAAGCTGTCTTCCTGCCTAAAAAGCCCTTCTCTCTACCCATTGATTGGCACCCTTAAAAAAATACCTTTGAGGTATGATTTACATGAGGTGATATGCCCAGATCGTAGGTATTCAGTTAAATGAGTTTTCACAAATGAATACATTGGTATAGCCACCACCCCAAGCAAGAACATTTTTATCACCTAGGAAAGTCCTCCATGCACTCAATCACCCCACCCTCTACTCTTTTTCTGCTCAAATGATTTTCTGGTTTCTATTAACATAGCTTAGTTTTGCCCGTTCTAGAATTTCATATAATTGAAATCATGTAGCCACTCTTTTGTGTCTGGCTTCGTTCACTCACCATAATGTTTGTAAGATTCATTCATGATGTCGTGGGAGTTATTTTGCTTTTGTTTTATTACTGAGTCCATTGCACGAATTTACCATACTTTTAAAACTCATTGGCCTTGCAACCGTCAGTTGTCTGTGCCCTTCTGATCCCATACCTTAGTGCTTTCAGTTCCCTACCCCCTCTCGTCGATTGTTGCTGCACTTTGAGGACCCGCCGCGGCTGGCGGCAAGTGGCGCCCGAACAGGGACATGACAAGAGGGACATCTGAATCTCGGCTTATAATGAAACTGACTGGGATTGGAACAAAGTAAAACTGCACTTTGTAAGTGTATGGACTGATGGACACATTAGTTTGGACATACAAAAACTTAATGCGGAAATACAAGCAATTCAAGAAGCTCATCTACAAGAAGACGGGCCCCAACAATTAATTCAAGGACTCTTGGATCAGCTTCAATGGTTAAACCCAATGCATTGGTTTCAAAATGGACTCACAGGATTGATTACCGTGGGGTCATGTGTATTGTTGATGTTAATTGCCTTACCTTGTTTATTACGCGTTGTTGTTGGCCGTCTCGCTGCTCTTCGTCAGGAGGTGTATGGGTTGAAATTGCATTATCAAGCTTTAAAAAATAAAAGAGGGGAAAATGTGGTGAGCATTGCCCTCTGAGGAAGGCGCCATTGAGACCCTCATAAGCCTCAGGGCCCGATTGTACTCTCCTTGGTATGCATCCTGGACTTTATGGTATGAACGTAAAAAAGGAGATGGCCTTTGGCCAAATCGCTCCAGGGACCTGCTCAGTTACTGGGAGTCCCTGGTTGTTCCCTAAAGCTAGGAAAAGCAACCCTGGAGGGGAAATTGGTGCCTTTGAGGGAGAAGCCGAGAAGCCAATCAACCAGCTGATGCCGATAAGGCGTGACTAAGCCGAAAAGCCAATCAACCAGCTGATGCCGATAAGATGATGACTAAGCAAATTCCCTGCTTTAGGGGTATATATACGGCTATGCTTTGTTATTAAACTTGCCTTGCAACCATAAAAAAATAAAATAAAATAAAATTCATTTACGTGTTGATGGTTTTTTGGATTGTTTCTAATTTGGGGCTATTATGAAAAACTTCTGTGAACATTTTTATACTTTGTGTGAACACGTTTTCATTTCTTTTGAGTAAATACCTAGGAGTCAAAATGCTGAGTCATACAGCAAGTGTATGATTAACCAAACTGTTTTCTAAAGTGGTTGCATCTTTTTTGCATTCCCACCAGCAAGCAGTCTAGGAGAGTTACAGTGGCTCCATATCCTTGACAGCATTTTGCGTGTTTTTTTTTTTAAATTTATTTATTTTACTTTTGGCTGCATTGGGCCTTCGTTACCATGCGCGGGCTTCTCATTGCAGTGGCTTCTCTTGTGGAGCATAGGCTCTAGGTGCACAGGCTTCAGTAGTTCTGGCGCATGGGCTCAGTAGATGTGGCTCGTGGGCTCTAGAGCACAGTCTTAGTTGCTCTGCTGCATGTGGGATCTTCCTGGACCAGGGCTCAAACCCGGGTCCCCTGCACTGGCAGGTGGATTCTTAACCACTGCACCATCAGGGAAGCCCTGCATTGTTGATCTTTTTAATTGTAACTATTCTAGTGACTGTAAAGTGGTACTTCATTGTGGTTTTGATTTGCATTTCTCTGATGACTAATGATGTTAAATATCTTTTCATGTGTTTCTTGGAGAGCTGTATACCTTCTTTTGAAAAATGCCTGCTTCGGCTTCCCTGGTGGCGCAGTGGTTGAAAGTCTGCCTGCCGATGCAGGGGACACGGGTTCGTGCCCCAGTCTGGGAAGATCCCACATGCCGCAGAGTGGCTGGGCCTGTGAGCCATGGCTGCTGAGCCTGTGTGTCCAGAGCCTGTGCTCCACAACCGGAGAGGCCACAACAGTGAGAGGCCCGCATACCGCAAAAAAAAAAAAAAAGAAAAATGCCTGCTTGAATCTCTTGCCCACTATTTAATTTGTCTGACTTTCAAAATACAAGTTATGGGAATTCTTTACATATCCTGAATTCTACGTTCTGTTAAGTATATGTATTATGATTTTTTTCCAATCTGTGGCTTATCTTTCATTTTCTTAATAGTGTAGTGTATTTTGAAGAACAGATGTTTTAAATTTGGATGAAATCCAATTTATCAATGTTTTTCTTTCATAGCTGATGTATTTTATGTCTTAGGTAACTTGCCTTACACTAAGCATATGGAGATGTTTTCTATCATTTTCCTCTAGCAGTATTATAGTCCTAGCCTTTCTGCTTAGGTTTATGATCCACCCTGAATGAATTTTTGCATATTGTGTGGGCTAAAAGTCAAGGATCAATTTGTATTACGTTGGTATCAAGGTTTTCCAGTAATATTGATATTTGCTAAAAGAATGTAATTTTCCTATGGAAATACCTTGGAAGCTTTGTTGAAAATAAATTGTGTATATGGGAGTCTATCTTTGGTCTGTCTTCTTTCCTTTGATCTACCTGTGTGCTCTTCACATATACCACACTGACTTGATGACTGTAGCTTTTTAGTAATTCTTGAAATCAGGTTGAATAATTCTTCTATCTTTGTTCATTTTCAAAACTGTTTTGGCTATTCAAGTCCTTTGTATTTTCAAATAAAGTTTAGAATCAGCTTGCCATACCTGCTGAGACTGACTAGATCAATTTGGGCAGACTTGGCAACTTTATAATATTGAATCTTCCAATTCATGAATAAAATTTATTTTTCCTAAATTTATCTGTCTTCTTTAGTTTCTTTCTGTAATGTTTTACACTTTATAGTTTAGAGATCTTGCACATTTTAAAAAAATATATTCCAAAGTATTTTATATTTTTAGATGCTATTGTAAGTGGTATTTCTTTTTTCAATTATTTTTCTTACTATGTATAAGTGCAATTGATTTTTGGATATTGATTTTTGGATATTGTATCCTGTGTCTTTGCTAAATTTTCTTATTGATAGCAGTAGGTTTTGGGGTAGGGTAGTTGTAGGAGTTCCTATGTAAGCAATCATACTGTCTTATAACAGACAATGATTGTCTTATATATGTCTTATAAGACATATTGTCTGTTATAAGGACAGACTAGATTAGATTAGATTAGACAGATTAGATTAGACAGATTAGATTACGCTAATCTAATCTTCATACCTTTCACCTTTTTACCTTGACTTACTGTACTGGCTAGACTCTCCGATACAATGTTGAGTAGTAATGCTGAAAATGAATCAACATGTCCTATTCCTAATTGTAGAGGAATGACATTTAACATTTCATCATTAAGTGTGATGGAGGATTTCTGTAGATACTCTTTATCAAATTGAAAAAAAAAATTCCTCTGTGGGACTTCCTTGGTGGTGCAGTGGTTAAGAATCCACCTGCCAATGCAGGGGGCATGGGTTTGATCTCTCGTCCGGGAAGATCCCACATGCCGTGGAGCAACTAAGCCCATGCACCACAACTACTGAGCCTGCATGCTGCAACTACTGAAGCCTGTGCGCTTAGAGCCCATGCTCTGCAACAAGAGAAGCCACTGCAATGAGAAGTACGTGCAATGCAACAGAGTAGCCCCCGCTCACCGCAACTAGAGAAAGCCCGCGTGCAGCAACAAAGACCTAACACAGCCCAAAAAATCAATCTTTAAAAAAAATTCCTCTATTTTTTCTTTGCTGAATATTTTTTAATATGAATGAGTGTTGATTTCTGTCAAATGTTTTTCTGCATTTATTACTGCTATCATATTTTTTCCTTTATTCTGTTTTAGTGTATTAATTCAATTGATTTATGAATGTTGTACCAAAGTTGCAGGATAAGTTTCACTTGGTCATGAAATGTTACCCTTTTTGTATATTGCTAGATTTCATTTGCCATTATTTTGTTTAGAATTTTTATGCCTATATTAATGAGAGATTTAAAAAACTATCCTCGAGGATTTGTTATCGGGATTATACTAGCCTTATAAAATGAGTTGGGAAGAGGATTTTTTTTTGAAAATGTATAAGTATTTGTATATTAATATAGTTATTAAGATTTTCTATTTCTTCTTGTTTTAGTTTGGCAAGTTGTGTTTTTAAGAAATTTGTCCATTTTATCTAAGCAGTCAAATTAGTTTGCATAAAATTGTTCATAATATATCTTCATTATTCTATGACTATAGGATCTATAATGATGCAGATAATTTCTCTCTTCTCTCTCTCCCAGTTAAACTAGCCTTGCTTTTTGCAAGATACAGTTAAGAGGATGAAAAGACTAGCCACAGACTGAAAAAAGATATTTTCAAAGCATATATCTAATAAATAATTTTTATCCAGAATATGTAAAGTGTATTCAACACTCAATAATGATAAAACAAATGATACAATAAAAAATGGGTAAAAGCTTTGAACAGACACTTTACCAAAGAAGATAAACAGATGATAAACAAGCAGGTGAAAAGATCATCAGTGCTGTTGGTACTTAGGGAAAGCCAAATTAAAACTACAATGAGTTAACACTACATACCTCTTAGAATGGTTAAACTTAAAAAGACTGGCCATATCAAGTGTTGGCAGGGGTATGGAGTAACTGGGACTCTCATACATTGCTGGTGGTGATGTAAAATGTTTAACAAAAAGTTTTACATAGAACTACCATAATTTAGTCATTCCACTCAAGAGAAATAAAAGCTTACATCCATACACAGATTTATATATAAATATTCAGAGAAGCTTTATTTGTATTATTTATATGCCACAACATGGATGAATCTCAAAATAATTAAGCTGAGTGAAAAAAAGGGTACATAATGTGTGATTCCATTTATATAAATTCTAAATAATGCAATCTAATCTAACATTAGTGACAGAAAGCAGATCAGTGATTGCCAGAAATGGAGAATGGTAGGTGGTAAGATTACAAAGGTGTATTGAGTTCATTGAGGGTAATGAATATGCTTATTATTTTGACTGTGGTGATGGTTTCACAGGTATATATGTATATGACAAAATGTATCCAGTTTTACTCTGCAAATATGTATTGTTTATTGTATGTTAATTATCTCAATAAAACAGTTAAAGAAACTATAGATATTATGCAACTTTCATGAGAAATTTATTATTTATATCTCTCCTTAGGATAAGCAATATATATGCTAGGCAAAACATAAACTTAACCATGTAGAAATATTTTTATCATTTAAATATCTTCATGGAAATAAAGCTAAGTTATATATACAGCATGATTCTAGCCCCAAAGATGGAAAACAGAAAAATGTAGGTTCAAGAGGCTGAAACCTTGGCTCCCACTGGCTCTTTGTTAGTATGTATAGTTGGAGCCATGCATTTTCATAATGTTAATGATGAACATAATTGTTGAATTGAATTTTAAGTCTCGAAATTAAAATAACGATCACTGGGAACTATGTGGAGTCCAATTATAAATGAATTGTAAGTGTAAGTTGCTGAATATAGTAAGACGGTGGCAGATGTGCAGTAATTAGTTTGTAGCATTACGCCTTTTACTTTGTGATTTTTGCAATACTTTCTAAAAGAGGAGAAGTAGATATGGACAGGCAGAATTGGATTTGGAATCTGAAGTGTTTTTAGGATTTATTTTTCTGCAGCAAACCAGGGCTTGAATGTTGGCAAGCAATGCTGTGAAGGAAATTTTGGCTCAGGAATCACAGACGAAACAGTGTGTGGTAGTGAAAGAGCTAGATGATACAGTTGGGCAATGAAATGTATGATTTTTGAGTGGGATGTCATCACATAAAGGAACAATACTACTGATTTCCTGGTAATAGCTAACTGACAAGTTATCATAGCAATTAGCAAAACTTTATTTTTTTCATGAAAGAATATGTTTATATAAAATTGAACAACGTGCAAAATTATACAATATATGGATGCAGTAATATGTTGTAAAACCATACAAAAAGCAAGGCATGAAAAAATGACACTAGTTACCTCAGGGAAGGGAAGGAGATGTGACTGAGGAGGGCTACATGATGGGTTTTGTCATTCAGAAATGATTTGTTTTTGAAGCTGGGTGATAGGTACAGATACATATGTATTTGTTTTATAATTTATTCAAACTGTACAGATATGTATACTATAAAATTTATAATTCATTATCATGAAAAATAAATAAAATTTTAAAAACAGGAATAATTGGATAGAGTGCTGGTGGGAGGGTAGATTGTTACTGACCCTCCAAGGTCAGAGTGAATAAAACACTGCTTCCCCATCCTGCTGAAGTGGAGCTAGGTGTGTAGGCGATTTCCTTGTGAAACATGGCTGTGAATGGGAACAGAGCCCAGAGAGCTAAGGTGATGGTAGGAGGAGGGGCAGAGAATGATTTTTTCTAAGATGGGAAATAGTAGACTATGCTTGTTTGCTGCTGGGAATGACCCAGAGACCATAGAGAGGGACCGGATGGGAATACAGAAGAGAAATGGAATAATGGAAGGGAAAGGAGGGGCTGGGGTCTGGGGCACTGGGCCTCAGAGAGGAAGAGAGGTCCTCAGGCCCTTCACTGTAACAGGAAGGAATGAGACAAAAGATGAACACGGATTTAGAGATTCAGTGGTGGGAAGATGAAGGTCCTGGAACAATTCTCCCATGTCTGATGGCTTTTATTTTGTCACTGAAGCATGAGATAAGATCAATTTTCTTGGTTCAGCAGTCTTCCACCAGTCTGTGAGTGAGTCTTTACTGGAGCAGTGTGGCATGGTGGTCAAACATCAAGGCCTTAGAGGCAGGCAGACTGGAATTTGATTTTTTGCACTCTCACCAACCACTGTTTAACACAGAACTAGAAATCTTGTTTAATACCATTTAACAAACATTTGCTGAAGCGTGCCTTGTACCAGTCTTGTGCTGGGTCCTGCTGAGGGCGCAAAGATATATGGCCCCTAGTCGCAGGGAGTTCATTGTCCTTACGGAGCGGCTGGGAGGCAGGGCCAGCCAAAACTTTAAATCAAGTTCTCTTCTCATATTCATAGTGTTAAGGAGAAGAATAGAAGTAGTATCAATAAAAGGAATCTAGGAGTTGGGTAAACTTGGGTTGGAATCCCAGATTCATCTCGTACCACCTGTATAATCATTACCAAGGTGCCTGGTTTCCTTATCTATGAAATGGAAATAATGCCTATCTTTATAAGGTAAAAGAGAAAGCTCAGATGATGTGTATGTAGTACCTAGTACTCCAGGCCACTTACCCTAACATGGGAATTTGCTCAAAGTTGTAAAAGGTTCTGAATAGTGAATGACACTTATGACACTTTCAAACTCTACTTTGCAGGGTTCTTATAAGAACTAAACCTGTACCATTTTACATTCCCACCAACGGTGTAGGAGGGTTCCCTTTTCTCTACACCCTCTCCAGCATTTGTTATTTGAAGACTTTTTATTGATGGCCATTCTGACCATTGTGAGGTGCTATCTCATTGCAGTTTTGATTTGCATTTCCCTAATAATTAGCAACGTTAAGCATTTTTCCAACAAGGCCATTTGCATGTCTTCTTTGAAGAAATGTCTATTTCGGTTTTGGGGCCATTTTTTGATTGAGTTGTATGAAAGTTCCTTAAAAAACTAAAAATAGAGTTGCAATATAATCCAGCAATCCCAATCCTGGGCATATATCCGGGCAAAACTATAATTCGAAAAGATACATGCACCTCTATGTTTATAGTAGCACTACTTACAATTGCCAAGACATGGAAACAACTTAAATGTTCACTGACAGATGAATGGATAAAGAAGATGTAGCACCTATATTCAATGGAATACTACTACTCAGCCACAAAAAGAATGAAATAATGCCACTTGCAGTAACATGGATGGACCTAGAGATTATCATGCTAATTGCAGTAAGTCAGAAAGAGAGACAAAATACCATATGATATCAATTATGTGGAATCTAAAATATGACACAAATGAATTTATCTATGAAACAGAAACAGACTCAGAGAACAGACTTGTGGTTGCCAAGTGGGAGGGGCAGTGAGGGAGGGGTAGATTGGGAGTTTGGGATTAGCAGATGCAAACTATTATATATATGCATAACTGAATCACTTTGCTGTACACCAGAAACTAACACAACATGGCAAATCTACTATACTTTAATAAAATAAATTTTTTAAAAAAGAATTAAAGCTACTCTTTATAAAGTGCCTAGTACAATGCCTTGCACACAGCATAAAGCAGGTTCTCAATAAATAGCCAGTATGCATACTGTTAGAGAAACTTGGGTAGGGATCTGAAATAGGAATCCAAGGACATGGTCCTAGTCCAATTTCTACCACCCAATAGCTGTGTGCCCTTGAGCAACTTACTTGTCACTTCTCTTTTCTGAGCTAATGACTGCTAATGCCCCTTCTACCGCTGCAATTCTATAACTTTCTTTTTCTGTTCGTAAGTATTTAATTATGATAAAGAAGACAATACAAAGAATAAAAATTCAGGGCTTCCCTGGTGGCGCAGTGGTTGAGAATCCGCCTGCCGATGCAGGAGACACGGGTTCGTGCCCTGGTCCGGGAAGATCCCACATGCCGCGGAGCAACTAAGCCCGTGAGCCATGGCCGCTGAGCCTGTGCGTCCGGAGCCTGTGCTCCGCAACGGGAGAGGCCACAACAGTGAGAGGCCCGCATACCGCAAAAAAAAAAAAAAAAAAAAAGAATAAAAATTCAAACAGTGAGCGGAAAATGAAATGTTGGTCTCTGTCATCCAGATCCTTCACTACTATCAACTGTCTTTTGTGTATTCTTTCAGGAAGTGTCTGGGCTCTGTGTGTGTGTGTGTGTGTGTGTGTTTACTTTTACACTATAAAATACACATATTATACTAAATCTACCGTTCTATATCTTAATCAATTTTTCTCCAAGTACCAGTTTATCTTAAAGATCTTTCCATGTCAGCATATGCAAATCTGCTACATTTGGTCCATGTCAATGACATGGTAATGGCTGCATTATATTCCAAATAAATGGAATTAATACTGTTTATTTAATTAGTTTCCTATTAATAGACATACAGGTTATTTTTTCTTTGTTTTTAAAAATAATGCAGCAAACATCTGTGCACATTATTTTTTTGCACATGCATACATTCATTTGTAGGATGGATTTTCAGAGGTTGAATTACTGGGGTTAAAGGGTGGGTATAGTAAAACTTTGATAAATATTCTCAAATTGTTCTCCAAAGAGGATGAACCAATTTATATGGCCACTAGCTATGTGCTTGTAATTATTTCCCCACAGACTTACCTACACTGTGATAACTTTCTTTTGTGCGAAGAGTAATTTTTTATTGACATAATTCATAATTCATCCTTTATTAGTCTCATTTTTTTTCCAGTAGAAATGACTCAATCCAACAAATAGTTAATCTTGTAAAACTTCATTCTGTGTGAAGTATAGTATCAGATGTTTGGAGAAGTCAAAATTCATTAGAGACAGTCTCTGCCCCTGACCAGATGCTAACACTCCTGAGGAAGGAAGACACACTCGGGCCTCAGATTTCCTTTCCCACCTTGTCTATTTGTAATAACTTTTGTGACCACTGTGGAACTGAAATGAGCAAGTTTCATGAATATTTTAAGTAGGTGTGAGAATTTCCATGAATATATTAAGTAGGAGAATGATGAGCATAGATTAGGCAGCCACAGCTCACTAACTTCCATCTCCTACATGCTCATTTACTACCAAGTGTTTTTTTTTTTTTCACTGCTGCGAGATAGTACAAGAAGATGTGATTGGGAATTTATGACTTCATGCCTGTTTCACAGCTCTTCCAGGTTAGCTCACTCCATATCCCAACTTTCTATAACTACACTATAAAGGTTCTGCATCGTCATGGGAAAGAGATAACTTCTGGAAAATAATGATGACTTAATGAGCAGCAATATGCCATGATTGGGACAACAAACAAAATAGTAAACATGAATGAGGCTTCTAGAAGGGAGAAATGGATGGCCGGAGTGAGGAGAGGATTGTTGGGAGAGATGAATCTGTTGAGAGCTGGCAACTAAGGGGGAGAGATAATGACAACAAGAGCACAAGACAGAAATGAAGACAAGTAATGGCTACATTTAAATTCTCGTAGGTCTTGTGTTAGGTTTTAAATATTCATTAACATTAACATTAATAAACATTTCATTAACATGTAATATTAATAAACATTAACATTATAATATTAATGTTTATTAATTTTAGGCTGAATGTGCACAGGAGGTGTTCTGTATCAGGGACACATTTTGCTTATTAAATACCTCATAGTGAATAAGTGCTCTAGCATCCTCTTTGCCGGAGTCTTGGCCCTTGGGATGATGTGACGAGAACCACGTCAACTCTCTAATGCAAGCAGCTGGATACCCTATAGGTGAGGGATAAGGAAAATAATTTTTCTCTTCATGCGAAGGAGAAGAAGACAGCTATCTCCCATCTCTCCTGAAAGAAGAGACTATAGCCCTTTGGTATGCAAATAAAGTCTCTCCAGGAGTTTGACAGTCCCTTGCCTCTAGCCTCTGTGACAAAGAGGTACCCAAGGTCAGGGGTTCATTTCTCCTTGAAATGGGAAAACCTACGGAGATAATGCTCCCTTCCCCATGTACCTTCTAAATGAATCTAGGTACCTATCCTGGGACAGACCCACTTGACTTGGTCAATAGGAGAAATTTTAAGCTATAGATCTAATCCTATGCCATGTAGAAATGTTTCTAGGAGAAGTAAAAGTAAGTTTTCCTTTACCTTAGAGTATATATATCTTCGTATCTCAGAGGCTAAGGCTTTTTACAGGTTCACTGACAAATGCGGGGAAATGTCATTTTCCTACACCTTGGTAAGGCTGTATCCTGGCATTTAGTGGGCACTGAGCCATCTTGTCCCTGGCTTTTACTGAGATGTATTGGTTTGTGGACAGGTAGAAACTGGGAGTTAACAAACCCACCTAAGACTAGCACCAGTTTAAAATAGTCATTATATGCCTTGAGAGTATAAGAAGGGAGTTTTTTGTTTTATTTTAACTTGGAGGGATTTTAGGATGTTTTGTAGGAGAGCTGCTGGCTCTCGAGCTGGCTGTTAATAATGGGCAAGAATTGTCAAACAGAAAGGAGGGTTGAAAAACTTTCCACCTAGAGCAGTGCTTCTCAAAAATTTCCAGTGGCGGACTCCTAAGGGCAAAAAGGAGTGACCACAACTTGTGGCATGGCTGCTGCTGTTAGTAGTGGGGTGGAGAGAATAGTTAGAAATAGGTTTATCATTTCCTTGAAGTTTCATTTGAATTTTGCATTCAAATTCAAATAATAATGTTTCCCTCCCATATCTCTGTGATCAAATTTAAATTGTACTCTGGTTTCTCCTCTGTTCCCACATCCTCAGAGAATAGCTCCTCAGTTTAAGAAACTAGGATGTAGATGGATCATTCCAAGCTGAGTCATGGTGGAAGGACTTTGAGGGGAAGTTAAGAGAGATGTGAATTACTTGCTGAGTCAGGATGGTGGGCCAGAGAGGTACATCTAGTCAGCAGTGATGTTGGAAAGACAGTGGTTTGGGGGAAGGGGACATTTCCCCCTCTATACCTCTTGAGTTCTTGTAGGTAGACTAATAATAAAATAGATACAGATTAACAGGAGAAAAAAAATTAATTCGTGCACACGGAGGTCTCTAGAAATGGGACCTAAGAAATGGCCAAAGCAGGCAGTTTTTATACTTTTTAGACAATGAAACAATACATTTGAGAGGTATTGACAGGACAAAGAAACTCAGGTGTGGGTGCTTAATTAATAAGAAATTTAAGCAGAGTTTGGACTTGGGTGGTAAAGAGGTAACCAGGTTTGTTTATACAGGTCTCTCAGCCCTGAATTCTCTATCTCTGGTGGTAAACATGTTCTTCTACCGCCTGGTACAGGGAAGAGACCTTTCACATGGGAGATTTATTTCCTGCTTTCAGGGAGACAGGAAAGTCCAAGTGTCCCTCTGTATTGGCCATTTCTTTTCCTTTTTTTTAACATCTTTATTGGAGTATAATTGCTTTACAATCATGTGTTAGCTTCTGCTTTATGGCCATTTCTTAAGTTAGTTTAATTCAAAATAATCAATATGCCATTGAGGCATATTTGGGGGTGGCCTGCTCTGGGCCCCAACAGTGGACAAGGCAGCACATTGTGTAGGTCCTTGAGTATTATGCTGAGGAATCAGAATTTTACTCTACAATCAATGAGAATCTACTCATATTCTTGACAAAGGAAATGCTGAATCACTTTAACTGTAGGAGGCAGAGGGTGACTTAGAGGCAAAAGATTCCCTAGAAAGCATCTTGAGAGAAATATGGGCCTATATTAGGACCTTGACTGTGGGGAGAGAAAAAGCAGGTACATATCTGAGTGGGCCTGAGAGATATAACCCACGTTGGATATGGGAGATCAGGGTGAAATATGTAGTAGGTAATGCCAAAGCTTGTCTCCAGAGCAATTGAGAGGATGGTGAGTCTTCATCAGAAATGGGCAGCAGAGTAAGTTTAGAAAGATAAGGAGTTCTCCTTGGGACTTGTTAGGAGTGAGAGGTAATAGAATACACAGGTGTCTACGTGCACTTGTGCTTGGAAAAGGGCACTTGAACTCCAAGGATAGGTTGGTAGTACCCCACCAAAGGGACAGTCAAAATCAGTAGAGTTAATAGTGCATGCATTCAATTGATGGTTTCTGTTCTTGGAATGGGGAAATGATCACCACTAACATTTATTTCGTGATGATGTAAATCACTATAGTGGATCAGAAATGGCTGGTGGAGTTGGCTTGTAGCCAAAAGAAAATGTGTTAATTTGTCCCAGCCATTGTTACTCATAGAAAATTAACAAGTGAAAGAAAGGAGGAGACTGCTAATATTTTCTGCATTTCTGAGGGTGTTTCTCATTCACTAAGGACCCAAAATGGGGCATTAGCTCCTGCCTGTTCACATGTAGGCTTCATTCCCAAGATGTACCACATCCTCAGCTTGCGCTGTTATTAAAGATTTGGAATCAGTGGGGAGAAAGGGAAAGTTGGAGAGCAATAAACCTAATTTCTTGAAGACTCTTGACTTCGTTCCCTTGATAGGGTATACTCCTAGGCAAGAATATTTTTCTCTTGACATTTTTTGCTTCTCCCCATGTTGACATACCAAGTAGTATTACTTTAAGATCAAACCAAACTATACATATGACACATTTTTATTTCCAAATTTACCAGGCATATCTTACAATATCTTAAAGGTAGATGTAAAAAATTAGTACCCTCTTCCATCTCCCCCTAGACATTTTTTCATGGATTCTAAATCTATAAAATAAAATTGCCTTAGTAAGTTGTAAAAATACTTACTAATTCTAAAGAAGTGTTTTATCTATTCTCAGTGGGGCATAATTGCAAAAGTAATATGTGTTCATTGTAATAAAATCCAAGTTGACGTTTTCATCTCAAGAATGCCCGTACTCCCCATCATCAAATCCACTTTTTTATGTTCGGACAGTTTACAGTAGTTTAGTGTTTATCTCTACAGACCTTTTATATTTTTATGAACATTTAATCATATATATATATATATATATATATATATATATACACACACACACTCTATATGCAAACATATAGTAATATATATATATGTGGTAACATATCTAGTTTACAAAAAAGAAACACAGATATCCCTCAATCTTTTTTATTGCTTATGTATTATCCCATAGTATAGATGTACCATAATTTATTTAACTGTCTCTTTTATAACAAACATTTAGGTTGTGGATAAGAATGTCCTCATTTAAAAGAAGCATCAGCTACTGGGAAGCTAGTCACGGTGCAAATTAAGTCAGCTGGTGAGTGAACATTGAATCCATTTAAAATTTCTATTTTAGAAACCTTGCTTAAATTTGTTGTTTAAAATATTTGTTCACATGATTGATACTATTGATGAAAAAGATGAGAGGAAATGATCACTCTTAGATTCTGCTAGGAAGACTGGATATTAATGAATTTTTGCTGAGAAGGAATTTGGCGTATCAAGAGTTTTAAAATGATTTATCTCCTTTGATCCAGAAATTCCATTTCTGGGGATTAATTTCAAAGTCATAATAAATGCTGTAGAAAAAGATTTATGGATATAGATATATAATAGTCTTATTTATAATAGGAAAAACATGGAAACATATACTAACTAGTGATTAAGTAAATTATGGACCAATAATATGACTGAATTGTCAATATAGCCAATACAACCATGTTTTCAAAAATTTAGTTGCGTGAAAAACACAATATAATGTCAAATGATAAAAGCTGGAGTTATCTCTTGAAATGCCTTCTTTACATTTTAAATTTCAGTTTTCCATTAAGAAACACATTTTTACTAAAGAATAAAACTTACTATGATTTGTGCTGGAAGGGATAACAGGTTTTTATGAAGGAAATGTCTTTAGCTCCTTCCTGTTGACACCACTTATGGAAATTACTAAGGTTTCTAGGGGTATCTTCAAATAGGGGAGCATAATTTTGTTTCAGTTTTAGTGGTGAGCTGGGACAGCATCTACTGGATATACTCCCTGGGGAAGGGAGGTCTCACTGTGGATAAGAGGATGAAGGACTCATTAGAACATTGTAGCTTTTAACATGTTTGCGGAGTTGGAGTTTCTTGTGTGTTTTTCAAATATACAGCACATTTTCCTCTCATCCCTTGACAGCATTCCTCCCACGACTGGGACAGGGGACAAAGCCCAAATCCACTACTCTGAAAACATTTTATAGATTTGTATTCTAGGTGAAAGCACATATTGGAAAATTGCTGTTCAAACCTCAAAGTTTTGAGAATTAAAGGCAAATATGAGAGAAGCTATTTTCCTCTTTGAAGTTAAAAAGTGAAAGGAAGAAGTCTCAGAATTCTAACAGTTGAGGAGTAGTGAGGGAGCACAGAGTTTTATGTAGGGGTTATTTTATTTGGAACATAAATCTACCTATTATCTCTAATCTCTATCATCTTTTTTTTTTTTTTTTTTTTGCGGTACGCGGGCCTCTCATTGTTGTGGCCTCTCCTGTTGCGGAGCACAGGCTCCGGACGCGCAGGCTCAGCGGCCATGGCTCATGGGCCGAGCTGCTCCAGGGCATGTGGGATCTTCCCGGACCGGGGCACGAAGCCGTGTCCCCTGAATTGGCAGGCGGACTGTCAACCACTGCGCCACCAGGGAAGCCCCTCTATCATCATTTTAACTTAAAAAATGTTAGAGAGAAAATCTATTTATTTGATCTGTAGTTCAAATAAAACTGCTAGTAGTTTAACTCTATTCCTTTGGACCTACCATTACTTGATGGCAGGATTTTAGTGTTACCTTTCATGACAGGTTAAAAGGTCTGTAAGCTGAATAAGCAACTCTAAAGTGTAAGATGGAGGACTGTAGTAGACTGGTTCCCCGATTTCTAACTATTCATTGGGCAGTTTTTGTTTTTGTTTTCTTGTAAAAAGGTATCTATTTGGCTTTTAATACAAAATGAGTCAGAGAAACAAAGAAAATATCACACAAGTTAGTGAGTTAAAAAAAAATCCCCGAAGAATAAATTTCGGTCACATTCCCTGTCTTCAGCCTAAATTAGGAAACAGGAGACTATGCACCAACCAACGTGTGTCCCTTTGAAGAAACCTTACTTAAAAAAAAAAAAAAATCAATCCCTGAAACCTGGCAGGTGGTTTTAAGAGGCCACTGTAAGGTTGCCTTAATCATCCTGATGAAATAGGATACTGGGATACTTGTGGTTGCTGGAATATGGCCACCTCCTCCTTGTTTCTTGCTAGTAATGATCTTCATCTGAAGGGAGGATGCTGGCTTGGGCATCATTTGATGCCACTTTTGCTGTCTGAGGTCTCAGGGTCAAGCAGCCTTGTGGAGTCTTCCATTCCATATCTTCACTGACTCTTTCCCATATATAGTCTCTTGTCACTGGATGCTGAGAGAATGATGGGTTTGTCGGGGTGGAAAGCCACTTCATTGATGGAGCCAGCATGGCCGGGTAGCTTATACAAAATCCTCCTGCTTGTGGTATCCCACACATACACAAACCCATCGGCTGAGCCAGCTGCTATCTTGCTTCCATCAGGTGACCAAGAACATCTCAGAAGATTCTTTTCAAAGTTGTGTACCTTTCCTTGAAATATCTTCACACACCTTTCTTTGGGAGCAAATGGCCGGACATCCCAGACCCACACTGTATTGTCCATTGCATTGGGCAAGAGATAAGAGCCTTCAGAGTTTAAACTCAGGCCAGTCACTGAATCTGCAGGGCCTCTCATCGTGTAGGTCAGCTTATTTTGGCGCAGGTCCCAGACCTTGATATCGTTGTCTATTCCACCAGAAATAATCTGATCACTTGTGTCATTGAAGGTCACAGCTAACACTTGGTAGGTGTTCTGAAATGTCTGGATCGCTGCTTTCTTACGGATGTCCCAAAGCTTAACTGTACCGTCGTCACTGCCAGTGCAGACAAGCTGGGGACCCCTCCTGGCTGGATAACAGGAATTCACAAAGGAAGTGTGCCCCTGCAGTCTTTTAACCCTCTCGCCTGTTTCACTCTCCCACACTGCCACAGTTTTATCTGTGGATGCTGAGAAGAGCATACTGCCGTCTGTGTTATAATGCAGTTCCATCGCTGCTCCACTGTGTCCCTTCAATGTAGCACAGTTATCGCAGTCACCATAGACATTCCACAACAATATCAATCGGTCAAATCCTGCAGATGCTAAGGTGGATCCATTGGGGTGAAACTTGCAGCAATACACTTCCCCTTCAGGTCCTGAGAGAAGCATGATTGGGGCTTGAAGGGAGGAACATCTTGGAGGCCCCGCTTGCAACAAAGCTCCCGGCACCACCTGCTGCTGCCCGGCCCCGGGCCCGACCCCGCCGCTCCCAGTAGTAATTCATGCCGCGGCCGCTTGACTGGGACCAGTGGCAACTCTGGGGCCTTTCGCTTTTGCTGTTCTCTCATGGCGGCCTCATTGGGTAGTTTTATGTGTCCTAACCTTTTCCACAATCCCCTCTTTATCTTCCCCTTCTTCTTTTCCTCCTCCTCCTCCTTCTTCCTCTTCCTTATTTTATTTTATTTTATTTTATTTTTTTTTGTGGGCCTCTCACTGTTGTGGCCTCTCCCATTGCGGAGCACAGGCTCCGGACGCGCAGGCTCAGCGGCCATGGCTCACGGGCCCAGCCGCTCAGCGGCATGTGGGATCTTCCCGGACCGGGGCACGAACCCGTGTCCCCTGCATCGGCAGGCGGATTCTCAACCACTGCGCCACCAGGGAAGCCCCCTCTTCCTTATTTTAAATAGCTCCCTCCTCACCCAAACTCTGTGATTTTAGTCAAGTTTTTTTTTCATCTTTCCTACCACCACGAGAATGTCATTATCCACAGATTATCATCATCTTGGTATCACTTAGATTTCTATATTTTAAAAACATATTGAACATATTTGAGATTAATATTCCCACATCAAAATCTAAGTGCTATCAGTCATGAAAATAATAACACCTCAGTCTTGGGATATAGGAATCAGAGTTCTTTCTGAGCATCTCTTGAATTGGAGGTGGGCAGGAAGCTTTCTTGCTTTCTGGCCATTAGCTGGAAGGAAGGAAGTCGGGATTGCTTATGGATATATTCACAGGCTTGCAGAGAAAAAAAAAAAAAAAACCCTATATATAATAGGGAAGAATAAGCCAAAACACAGAGAGAAGCAGAGATGAGTAACACACACACACACACACACACACACACACACAGAGAAAGAGAGAAGCTTGCCACCCTTTTCCTTTTTGCAGTTGTAATACTTTTCCCTTTTTTCATAAACTAATTTGGGCTGGATTTCTATCACTTGCAATCAAAGAGTTCTGACTATTTCAATGACCATATGGGATTAGCAGTCAGAATCAGATACAGCAGTAGGTATACGGTGTTATCCTTGGATATAATAACTTTACTTGTTTGTTTTTAAACTCCAAAGAAAAGATGAGTATTTAAGGAAGTAAAGCAGTAGGCACTTTGCAAAAGAAATGCCAAACTTCAGTTTCTTTGAAACTGTTTAGCTTTGGGGAAGAGATGGAGATGATTAGAACAAGGAGTTTGACTTATAAATAAGAAATGAGAAGGGAGCAGTGAGACTATTCTATAGCACAGAAGCTGTGTCTTGAAAAGGAATAAAAGGAATTAATTTAGAATCCCAGGCATCCCACTTTTCATCTGCTCTCAGAAACATGATTGAATACATTATATAGTGATAATACAGAATTTGTTCTTTTCATATTTAAGAAAGATGAGTCTGTGGATAGGTTTTTTTGCCTATCAGTTCAGATAAAGAAAATCCTCTTTCTGTCTTATATTCCTCATATCAGGAATGGTCCATGGATGCTGTGGGATACACTTTCCTTCCTTCTACAAACACCAGTCAAGATTTTTTCATCCTTCCTACCACCATGAGAAAGTTGCTATCCAAACAGACTATGATTATCTTGATATTACTTAGATATCTATATTTTAAAAATACGTTCAACATATTTGAGATTAATATATCCCACAGCAAAATCTAAGTGCTGGAAGTTTTAAAAGCCAGAAGTTTGTGGACAGTCAAGGCAAAGTGGTGGTCCTAAGGGTACTCAATGGAATTCTGAATTCCTAGAATGATTGGCTTCTCAGTTTCTAGTATGAGAGCTCACTCTAGTCTTCCTTTGACTAATGTATAAGTGGTATTTTAACAACTGACTCATCGCCTGGAGATGCATCAAGTATTGCCTCCTATCTGTATCTGGTGTAGATTATGAGTGGTGCAATATTTATTGACTGAATGAATTTTCCAGCTTTTACATAGAAGGAAGCACAGATAAGGTATTATTTTAGAGCAAAGACATCTATAATTTTATCTTAATTCCTTAATTTATGCACTGTTCCCCTTCTTCCTGGGGGGTAGGTTGGTGAAAAATTAAAATGATGATGGGTTATATCGTTGGTATTAATTAATCTGTTTATCATTGTAAAGTGTCCTTCTTTAACCTTGGTAATAGTCTTTATTCTGAAATCTCCTTTGTCTGATGTAATATAGCCACTCCAGCTTTCCTTTGATTAGTTGTTAGCATGGTGTATCATTTTTAATTCCTTTATTTTAGTCTATTAGTGTCTTCATATTTAAAGTGTGTTTCTCTTGGCAGCATGTGGTTGAACCTTGCTTTTTATCCAATATGATCACATCTGCTTTTTAACTGGGGTATTTAGACCATTTATATTTAATGTAAGTATTGATATGGTTGGTATAAATATACCTTCTTGTTCTTTGTTGTCTCATCTATTCTTTGCTTCCCTTTTTCCTCTTTGCATGTCTTCTTTTGGATTAATTGAATATGATTCCACTTCATATCTTTTGTTGGCTTGTTAGCTATAATACTTTGTTTTATTAGTTTAGTGGTTGCTTTAGGATTTATAACATACATCTTTAATTTATTACACCCTTCAAGTAATATACCATTTTGTATATAGTGAAGAATCTTAACAACAGTATACTCCCATTTTTTCCCTCCTGAACTTTGTGCTATTTTAGCACACATTTCACTTTTATATATGTTATAAAAGTTATATGTTATAAACATCATACTACATTTTTTTCTTCTTTTGTTTAAACCAGGGATTGGAAAACTTTTTCTATAAAGAGACAGTCAATATTTTAGGCTTTGTGTGCCATATGGTCTCTATTACAATTTACCACTACCACTGTAGCTCAAAACAGCCATAGATAATACATGAATGAATAAGCATGACTGTGTTCCAATAGTACTTTATTTTAGAAACAGCAAGAAGGATCTGATCTGTCTTAGTCCATTTGGGCTGCTATAACAAAATACCAAAGACTCAGCTTATAAACAACAGAAATTTATTTCTCACAGTTTTGGAGTCTGAAAGTCTGAGATCAGAGTGCCAGCATTGTCAGGTGGAGGCCCTTTCCAGGTCATAGACTTCTGGTTGTATCTTCACATAACAGAAGGGGTTATGGATCTTTCTGGAGCCCCTTTTATAATGTACTAATTCCATTCACGAGGGTTCCACCCTCATGACCTAAGCACCTCCCAAAGACCCCACCTGCTAATACCATCACCTTTGGGCATTAGGATCTCAACATGTGAATTTTGGGGGAGACACAGATGTTCAGACCATAGCGTGGTCTGTGGGCTGCCGTTTGCTAATGTCTGGTTTAAATAATCAATTATCTTTTTAAAGATCTTACTGGTGTTCTTCATTCCTTTATGTAGCTTCATATATTCCCCTGGTATAATTTTCCTTCTGCCTGAAGGACTTACTTTAACATTTCTTGACATGTAGATCTGTTGATGTTAAATTCTTGCAGCTTTCGTATGTCTGAAATATTCTTAATTTCACCTTCATTTGTATAAGATATTTTTCTGGCTTTAGAAGTCTAAGTTAACAGTATTTTCCTTTTGTCTTTTAATAATGTTGCTGCACTCTTTTCATACATGTGTTGTTTCCAACAAAAAATCTGCTGACATTCTTGTCTTTATTCCTGTTTATATGAAACTTGTATACCATACTTGGTATAGTTTTCTTCATGTTTCTTGTACTTGGGATTCATTAAACTTCTTGGCTCTATAGCTTTATAGTTTTCATCAAATAAAGAAAAACTTTGACCATTATTCTTCAAATATCTGCACCCTCCAACATTTGAGGGATCCATTCATTTGTGATTTAGGACTCCTGATGCTTTCCTCTCCTCTCCTTCTCCTCTTCCTCCTTTCCCTTCTTTACCTCTTCCTTCTCTTTCCCCTCCTACACATTCTCTTTCTGTGATTCATTTTGAAGAGTTTCTATCACTATGTCATCAAGTTACTGGTCTCTTCTGCATTGTTTAATTGGCCATTTATCTCAGTCAGTGTATTTATCATTTTATACATTTTAGTTTTTAATTCTGGAAGTACAACTTGGGACTTTAAAAAATATCTTCCATGTCTCTAGTTAACGTTTTAACATATGGAATACCATTATAATATCTGTTTTAATTTCCTTTTCTGCTAACTTTAACATTTATGTCAGCTCTGGGTGGATTTTTGTTGAGTGATTTTTCTCCTCATTATAGGTTATAATTCCCTGTTTCTTTGCATGTGTGACTAGATGCCAGACATGGATTTTTACCTTGCTGGGTTGTAGAGATCTTTATATCCCTATAAATTTTCATAAGTTTTGTTCTGGATGCAGTTATGTTACTTGGAAATAGTTTGATACTTTTGGGTCCTGCTTTTATGATCTATTAGGTGGGTCTAAAGTAGTTCTCAGTTTAGAGATCACTATGCCCCATTACCAGACTCTTTTTGGGTATTCTACTTAACCCCCCATGATTTACAAAGTTTTCCAAACTGCCCATGTAAGGTCAGGCACTGTTTCTTCTAATCCTTTTGGGTGGATTTTCCCACAGTCTCAGGTAGTTTCCTCACATGCATATGTTGATCTGTACTTAGCTAAATAATCTAAGTATTTTCAGATCTCCAAAGTTCTCTCTCTGAACTATTCTTTCCTCACTAGTAGTCTGTTCTCCAATTGCTGTGGTCTTTCTTGACTTTCAGCTTCATTTCTTCAACTTAGGATGTTGGGAGGGGTCCAGGGGGCTCTGTCTGTTTCCCTTCTCCCTGCATTGAACTCTGTCAAAAGAGTGGGGTAATTGTAGCCTTTACCTTATTTATTTCCCATCTCTCACGGAGCACTGTTCTTATTTGCCTGATTTCCATTATCTTGAAAACCATCTTTTCATACGTTTTGTCCATTTTTTGGTTGTTTCAGGGAGACGGTAAATTGGTCCCACTCTAGACTTTCAGTGATACATATTCCAGAGTGCCAACCAGCCAAGGCAGTAGGTATCAGACACTGTAGTGGTTAAAGTTTTAAGTGTCTTAAGGGCATCTAGTAAATAAATTTCTTTTCTTTGCTCATATTTAGAATAAATAAGAGACAGCTGTGGACTCACAGAGATGGCGACTATGAGATCTGCTCCTTTCTTATAAAAGTTGGAGAAAGTAGCTAAGGTTTGCAGTCAGCTCACTAATATTTTACCTTGATTTAGATAGACTTACGTAGTCACAGGTATCATGAACAAACACAAGCCAACCCCAGAGGCCAGCCCAGATAAATCTGCAGCCTGAAGGGGCAATGAAAGTTTCCCCAAAGCAGGTAGGGAAATGCCAAAAGGAAAGAGAAGAGGAGATGGGTGAAGCTCTATCTCCCAAATTCTACAGATAAGTAACTCCTCCTCCCCTGGGGACACCTAGTGTGGACTTTGAAAGAGTCTTGGGATGTCACTATAAGAAAGGTCCCTACCTGTGGGGACCTCCTCCTCCCTGGAGGAGTAATCTTGTCCTAACTTAACACTGAAGTTCTCAAAGCTATTCAATTCAAAGACACATACAAGGATGTCCCCAGTGTGAAGTTGGGGCTCAGACCCTACTCCAACAATGCTACTTGCTAGAGCATCCACCCTGCATCAGTGCAGTAGTTAGTAAAGTATTTGGGAAACATCCTGCCAGCCTGGAGACCTACAGTCCTGTGATACCTCGTTTGTTGTCTGTCATCCATCCATTGTTGATTTCAGATCATAAGATGATTAAAACACATTCCTCCTCCCAACTTCTTGGTAATCCAATCTAAGCAGAGGGCTTTAAAAGCTCAATAACAATAAACTCCCATTCAATTTACCTCAGTTAACTGGGAATCAACCAGAAGGCTGATAAAGGCTAGGCTGAAATTTACCTTTGCTTTGAAAAGGCTTTCTTCTTACAGAAATCTTACATATTCATATATCACTCATGAATATAGATGCAAAAATTCTCAACAAAATACTAGCAAACAGAAACCAACAACACATTACAGGATCATACACCATGATCAAGTGGGATTTATCCCAGGGATGCAAGGATTCTTCAATATATGCAAATCAATCAATGTGACATACAATATTAACAAATTGAAGGATAAAAACAATATGATCATCTCAATAGATGCAGAAAAACCTTTTGACAAAATTCAACACCCATTTATGATAAAAACTCTCCAGAAAGTGGGCATAGAGGGAACCTACCACAACATAATAAAGGCCATCTACAACAAACCCACAGTGAACATCATTCTCAATGGTGAAAAACTGAAAGCATTTCCTCTAAGATCAGGAACAAGACAAGGATGTCCACTCTTGCCACTATTATTCAAAATAGTTTTGGAAGTCCTAGCCACAGCAATCAGAGAAGAAAAAGAAATAAAAGGAATACAAATTGGAAAAGAAGAAGTAATAAAACTGTCACTGCTTACAGATGACATGATACTATAGATAGAAAATCCTAAAGATACCACCAGAAAACTACTAGAGCTAATCAATGAATTTGGTAAAGTTGCAGGATACAAAATTAATGCATAGAAATCTCTTGCATTCCTATACACTAACAGTGAAAGATCAGAAAGAGAAATTAAGGAAACAATCCCATTCACCACTGCAACAAAAAGAATAAAATACCTAGGAATAAACCTACCTAAGGAGGTAAAAGACCTATACTCAGAAAACTGTAAGACACTGATTAAAGAAATCAAAGATGACACAGATGGAGAGATATACCATGTTCTTGGATTGGAAGAATCAATATTGTGAAAATGACTATACTACCCAGAGCAATCTACAGACTCAATGCAATCCCTATCAGATTACCAATGGCATGCTTTTTACATAACTAGAACAAAAATCTTAAAATATGTATGGAGACACAAAAGCCCCTGAATAGCCAAAGCAATCTTGAGAAAAAAAAATGGAGCTGGAGGAATCAGACTCCTTGACTTCAGACTATATTACAAAGCTACAGTAATCAAGACATATGGTACTGGCAGAAAAACAGAAATACAGATAAATGGAACAAGATAGAAAGCCCAGAGGTAAACCCACACACCTATGGTCAACTAATCTATGACCAAGGAGGCAAGGATACACAATGGAGAAAAGACAGTCTCTTCAATACGTGGTGCTGGGAAAACTGGACAGCTACATATAAAAGAATGAAATTAGAACACTCCCTAACACCATACACAAAAGTAAACTCAAAATGTATTAAAGACCTAAATGTAAGACCAGACACTATAAAACTCTTAGAGGAAAACATAGGAAGAACAGTCTTTGACATAAATCACAGCAAGATCTTTTTTGACCTACCTCCTAGAGTAATAGAAATAAAAACAAAAATAAAGAAATGGGACCTAATGAAACTTAAAAGCTTTTGCACAGCAAAGGAAACTATAAATAAGTTGAAAAGACAACCCTCAGAATGGGAGAAAATATTTGCAAATGAAGCAACTGACAAGGGATTAATCTCCAAAATATACAAACAGCTCATGCAGCTCAATATCAGAAAAACAAACAACCCAATCAAGAAATGAGCAGAAGACCTAAATAGACATCTCTCCAAAGAAGACATACAGATGGCCAAGAGGCACATGAAAAGCTGCTCAACATCACTAATTATTAGAGAAATGCAAATCAAAACTACAATGAGGTATCACCTCATACCAGTTAGAATGGGCATCATCAGAAAACCTACAAACAATAAATGCTAGAGAGGGTGTGGAGAAAAGGGAACCCTCTTGCACTGTTGGTTGGAATGTAAATTGATATAGCCACTATGGAGAACAGTATGGAGGTTCCTTAAAAAGCTAAAAATAGAATTACCATATGACCCAGCAATCCCACTGCTGGGCATATACAGAGAGATAACCATAATTCAAAAATCACATGCGCCCCAATGTTCATTGTGGCACTATTTACAATAGCCAGGTCATGGAAGCAACCTAAATGTCCTTCAACAGACAAAGGGATAAAGAAGATGTGCTACATATATACAATGGAATATTACTCAGCCATAAAAAGGAATGAAATTGGGTCATTTGTAGAGACGTGATGAACCTAGAGACTGTCATACAGAGTGAAGTAACTCAGAAAGAGAAAAACAAATATCGTGTATTAACGCATATATGTGGAATTTAGAAAAATGGTACAGATGAACCTATTTGCAGGGCAGGAGTAGAGACACAGATGTAGAGAACAAATGTATGGATACCAAGGGGGGAAAGCAGGCAGGGGGTCAGATGAAATGTCAGATTGGGATTGACATATATACACTAATATGTATAAAACATATAACTAATAAGAACCTGCTATATAGCACAGGGAATTCCACTTTGCTGTACAATAGAAACTAACATAATATTGTAAAACAACTATACCTCAATTAAAAAAAAAGAAGAAGAAAAGGCTTTCTTCACACACATTGAAAATTAACTGGGTAAATAGAACATCAGGTGAATGATAGGGGGATAAAAGCACAAGGAGAAAGAGACATTAAATTGCTCTCATGATAAAAACAGCCTTTTACCAACAAGTAAGAACAGTCTCATAGCAGTGGAAAGGGTGGAAAGGGCTAGACTTTTAGAGTCCTGAGTACTTGTTCTAGCTCTTCCTTAACAACTTTACCACCCAAGCATGCTGCTTCCCCTCCCTGGGACTCAGTTGGTTCCACTATAAAATCAGAAGTTATTCTCCATGGACTTTTATAACTTAATACAATAATAGCAATTGATACGCTCAATTTAAAATAAACCCTAAGTTTTAATTAAGCCAGGCAACCCCACTGAAACATTGTAGTAGGAAGGACTAATCTGTGTTAAGACATCTAGATAAATCACCATAACCCCAGGATGCCAGTCTCTCCCAGTTCTAATCTGTTCCTCTCACTTTTACCAGCCATCTTTCCAAGAGTCAGTTATGACCTTGTCTATTCCCATTTGGTGGCTCTCAGGCCCTCATGATAAAGTCCATACTCTCTAGCAAGGCACATAAGAGTGCCCACAAAATTTCCTGCTTTGGGATTTGCTTGTCACCCAGGCCTTAGGTGCCAGCCTGCTGGATTCTGTACATACAGTTCCCAGGATGCTCTCCACTCCTTCAGACTCAGTGTGTTCGCCTATGCTGTTCCCCTGTTTTGCCCAGGAACTGTTACAAGTCCTCCAAATCTCAGCTCAAGCAACTGCTCTTTGTAAATTCTCCCCCTACCCCATCATGCAGAGTTGGTGATTTTCTCCTCAGTGTTTTCCTTGTGTACAATCAAGAGGTGGCATGTTTGCCTCTTCTGATAGACTATGGATTCCTTAAGCATAGAGGTTTTGCCCTACTCCATCTTTGTATTTTTGAAGTCCAGCATGGGAATACAAAGGGGCTTATTGCATGGATGAATTAAAATAGCATTTAAAAGTAATAAAGAGGCAATTTTATAACTATGTCATAATTTAGAAATTTCCTTATTTGAGACTGGCTTTCCCCTGATAATCTGAGTTACTGAAGGGTACTGACATTTCTGAGGATTCTCTAAGAACTGTTAGTCAGGAATAGTTTGCATTGAAAATTGCATTTAAGATGAAGAAAGGGTTTAGTTAGTGAACTGAGACTGGACATTAAAGAAAAGTCATTTGGAAAAAGTCATGAGCAATTTTTTTTAACAGTATTTTTATCAGCCCACAATAGTAGAGTCTGGTTTATTTGATTTTATGCTATGCAGAGTCATAGCCATGTTTCTACAATTAGAAATTGTAATTGATGGTTCTAGAAATGAGTGGGTTTCCCCAGAGTCTATACATTTTTGACCTATGGAGATGAGGCGTTTGGGGAGAGGCTTAGGGCCATCTGTTGGGGTTGCTGAAAAGGGAATTCAAGCATTGGGTGATAGTGCTTTCAACTCAAAGATTTTTTTTTTGATACTATGAATTTCCAGATTTATATATGAAACAACTGAAGTTCAGAAAGGTGCTCCGTATTGACTGAGTGAATTCAAAGTTCCTTTGTCTTGGCACTATTGACATTTTGGACTGAATGATTCTTTGTTGTTAGAGGCCAGGCTGCATGTTGTACATGTTTAACCACATCCCTGGGTTTTCCCCACTAAATGCCCATCCCTAGTTGTGAAAAAGATCTCCCTCGGGCTTCCCTGGTGGCGCAGTGGTTGGGAGTCCGCCTGCTGATGCAGGGGACGCGGGTTCGTGCCCCGGTCCGGGAGGATCCCACATGCCGCGGAGCTGCTGGGCCCGTGAGCCATGGCCGCTGAGCCTGCGCGTCCGGAGCCTGTGCTCCGCAACGGGAGACGCCACAACAGTGACAGGCCCGCGTACCGCAAAACAAAACAAAACAAAAAGATCTCCCTCCATATGTTAACAACAGGGAATGAAAATTGCCACATTAAGAACCACTGGATTAAATGAATCAATTAATAAACATTACCTGAGGAAAGCTGAAAGGCTGCATTAAGTCCATGGTTAAGTTTTTCTTTTTGAGTTGGTGTTAAAATTAATTAGATTCAATAAACATACATTGCACATTTGTCTGTGAGGCTACGAACAAGACACTGTCCTAGGTGCTGTGGAATTGTAGAGAGCTGAAGAAGAACTCCTCTGTCCCTTTAAAAACCTACAAATAACTACCTTACAGGGTGGTGGGGAGGGTTCAGTGAATTACAGTGAGATCATTGCAGACAAGTCAGTATCTCTCCTCTTTGCTTGTATAACCAGTGCCTGAACAGTAGGTGTCAATCCATTCTTGCACCTTAGTGATCAAGCACATGATATTCTACATCCATAGTAAACTTTGACTAGGTGTATAAGGGGCATACACATAATCGCTACTACTTATAGTTATTCTTTGAGAAAATATTACATCAACAAACAACAGAGAAGTCTGACAGAAGTATTGTTTTCATTGATGCATAAAAAAATATATAGATTCCATTTCCAAACTTTGAAAAGTTTGATAAATCCTGTTTTGATAAGCCAAAAGGAAGACGCAGAGTGGAAAAACGGGGAATGAACAGTATTGGGGAGCAGATTCTGTCACTTCATCTTTAGCTGGTAGAACCAAGGCAGTCAGAAGGGTCCATCAAGTGTAATATGCTTCAGGGGTTCATGCCCTAGCTCTGATGCTCATTGGCCATGAGGCCCAAGCTCAATCTCTACAGGGTGGTTGTAAAAATTAAGCATATATGCATATATATTTATAATGAAATTTTACTCAGCCATAAAGAGAAATGAAATCAGGTCATTTGTAGAGATGTGGATGGACCCAGAGTCTGTCATACAGAGTGAAGTCAGAAAGAGAAAAACAAATATCGTATATTAACGCATATATGTGGAACGTAGAAAAATGGTACAGATGAACCTATTTGCAGGGCAGGAATAGAAACGCAGACGTAGAGAACAGACATGTAGACACAGTGGGGGAAGGGGAAGGTGGGTTGAATTGGGAGATTAGGTTTGACATAAATACACTACCATGTGTAAAACAGGTAGCTCGTAGGAACTTGCTATATAGCACAGGGAGCTCAGTTCAGTGCTCTGTGGTGACCTAGATGGGTGGGATGGTGGGAGAGGGAGGTCCAAGAGGGAGGGGATATATGTATACATATAGCTGATCCACTTCACTGTACAGCAGAAACTAACACAACATTGTAAAGCAATTATACTACAATTAAAAAAAAGCTAAGCAACTAATACATAGTATCTGGCACATGGTAGGCAATTCTAAATTGGAGTTTTATTTTCTTCTTAAACCTCTTAAGCATTTAGTAACTCACTCATTCACTCAACATTGAGACCCTACAGACACTTGTCAACAGAGAGCCATCGTGCTGTATTAGAAAGTGGGCTAGAAATGCTGGCAGAGACGAGATTGTGGGCATCCTCGAAGAACATGCTTTTTGGTGGACAATGGGGACAACTGAAGGTTTTTTAGGAAGGAAGTGATAGGAAGTGATCCATTTTCAACTCATTTACATAAAATAACTACCACTATTCCTCTCTCTCTCTCTCCCGCTTCCCTCTCTTCTTCTGGCATTTCTATAACATTCCATCATTTTTGTTAAGCTTTTGTTCCCATTAGTTAATTTGATCCCCAAAGCAATATACCAGTGTACGCATTATTACTATCTACATTTTACCACTGAGAAAACGGACATTCATGCAATTGGACCAAGATTACACAGCTGGTAAGAGGCTGAATTTAAACTTGAACCCCAATCTTAGTATTCCAAGCCTTCTCCTGTTTCTTCTATACTCCACCATCACAGGAAAATAAAAACCAATATGGGGCTTGTGTGTTATCTACCCACCAGGGGAAAATACAGAACATTCCTAAATACCTTGCTTCCAGGCCATAAGAATAACAATTAGACTCAGAATAACTTTATCTTTGGGTTTTGTTTCAGTACTATTTATTTAGTGATTGTTCTCTAAGTGTCTTTCTGATGGCTATCATTTGATTTACAGACCCATTGGGAAAAGAAGTAATTTCAAACGGTTATTATTTCACAAAATAGCGCTGTGTTTTAACTGTGCCAATTTTGTCTCTGCCCCAATGCCTTTAAGAATGTGCTTTCTGGACCCATATCTATTGCAGATAGTGTTCTGAACACTTTGTAGCATTACTAAATCTTAGTTTAGCTTAGCATCGCTACTAAATCCTGGTTAATTTTTCATAGGGTTCACTGCACAGAAATGGGGTACATCCTGTTAGCTAAAGTTATTAGGTTTCAGCTCTCCACCCACGCTATTAGCACTGGATAAAAACCTCAGGATTTGTGGGGTCCAGTTGTCTCTACAGATAAAGACACTGGGACCCAAACAGGGAAATGGACTAACTCAGGGTCTGAAGGGAGGTAGTGACAGACAGAGGCACTACTCTAACTTAGTTTACCTACCTCCTGGTTATCCTTGTGACTCTTAAGAATGGCCCAGGGACCAGCAGCATCATTGAAACCTGTGAGATGTTAGAAATGCAGAATCTGGGGTCCTACCCCAGGTTTACTAAATCAGAATCTGAATTGTAGCAAGATATCCAGATGATTTCTGTGTATATTAACGTTTAGGAAGCACTGTTTTATATTAAATCGAGCTTTTGCTTGTGTAGGTATTTGTAGCTGTGTGTAAGTGTACGTGTGTGAGGGTCAACAGGGAAAGGAAGGGAAGAGGGTCAGGGCAAGGTTAAGAGGAAGAGGGAGGGAGAGAGAAAATGACTGTTGATTGATTCCGGGGAAGTGTGGGGGCTGGAGATAATGAAATGTCCACACACTGTCCTTTAAACACTTGACACATGGGGCTGGCATTCAGGCCTGAAATCTAGGGAGGGAGACTAATCTGTCTGCAGGGCATTTCTAAATAGGTGGTGGATAAAACATGGAGGGAACGAGATTATCCAGAGGTAGGTGGAAGGAAGCACTAATATTTAGGAGCTGGCAGACCAACTAAAAGAGTTGTCAAGGAAAGGCCAGGACTTAGCAATGGGGATCTCAGTGTCCTAGAAGCCATGAAGTGTTTTTAATTCTTTGGTTAATGTTGTCAAATAACAACAACAACAAAAAAGATCAGAGAGATGAAAACTGAAAATTCTCCTTTATATTTCATACCTAGTAGGCCTTTGGTTAGTTGGTCAGGGGCCCCATCTAAAACCCGTGTCCTCGGATTCCAGAACTTTTCTTTGGGCAGATGTTTCAAATACTAACCTCAGGCCATTCTTGTCCTTGGTGGTGGGACCTTCAATGCTTCATCTGCCACTTCTGTTGCTGCTGCTGTTGGTCTCCCTCCTGTCTCTCTGCCTCTGAATTCTTGGCCCTTGACTTGCCTCTTAGTCACTGGACTAAACTTCCCATCTGACCCTTTTTTTTGCTCTTTTGTGTGCCCCCTTTTTCAGACCACCATTGCCTCCTAACTTAGGTTTGCTGGGACTGATTTCCACTACCTGATTGCTTCTATTCCCATCAACTCCCAACATATATTCCTTAAACTGAAATCATCTGAGCTGTTAAGTCCCCACACAAAATAACTGGGGCACCAAACTCCGTTTAGAACAGAGTTGTTCTAAACACTTAATGTGATAGGAACATCTCCTCTCGTAGAGTAAGTAGAGTATAGTTTAAAATAAGCCACAGGGGGCAGATGGGCTCCTAGAAAGAAGCCCAGATTTGCCCTTGGTGCCAATGGCTTAGCTGATGCATCAGGAGAGAAGTATTAAAAGTTTAAGCCATTTACCCCAACACAATTACCTGTACATAATTTTTAGTGGGTTTTTTGGGCATTAGTATGATTCTGGAGGAAAACAGAAGACATTTTTCAATTTTTGAAAATAGCTGGTAGAATTTAGATTCCTAGTTACTGCTTTAAAAACAGGATTATTGAAAGTTGCTGTACAAAGTCTCCAGTTGCTGGCTGCCTTCTCTCTTTTAGGCTGGACTGGTGACATTAGTTCTGATGTCAAAGACATTATCAGGGTTATGAAGAGTCAGGAGGAGGAAGGATGTCAAGCATGTGTAAGACCAGCCAATTTCACTGACGTCAGCCCCAAACTATACTTTTTTTGTGGGGGATGCTAACTAGGTGCCTTCACACATCACCTTGTTTAGTTCTTACAACAACCATATGGAGTAAGTGTTATTATCTCCACTTTGTAGACACGTCTCAGCAAAGGTACATAGCGTGTTAGTGGCAAGAAGCAAGACACTAACACATTGTGTATTGAGTCTATGTATAATGGGGTGATTTCTAAACTTGGGTCAGAGTCAGTGGAAAAGAAGTATTATAGAGTAAAAGAGTCAGTGGAAGAAAAGTATTAAAAAGGAGTATTTTCTGTATTTCCTTTATAAAATTTTACAAGCCTACTATAATTCACCCGAGGTGAGTTAGTCCTTCTAAACATATCATTCAAGGAAAGGGCTCCAGGATGATGGCAAAGGAGAATTTTCCCTAAATTAAAGATCCTGGGCCATCCGGGTCCTCTCTCAGCTCTGCACTTCCATTTAGGCTTCAATGGCTGTTGCCAACACCTGGACTGTTTATCTGCTCTGTTCAGCATCTTTCTACATCCAGTTGTCATCTTCAATAAGTGCCCTTCTTGACGTCATCTATGAAGCCATTTATGTGCCATGAGCCTCAGCTTCTCCAACTATGACTTGGAAATGATAGAACTAACCCATGAGATCATTTGGTGTTTGACTCACAAAAGGTGAAACTTACGTGGCAATTTTGATAAAGAGTAATGGAAAAATATGGAACATTGAGGACAGCAACTAGCCCACTTGAAAACTAGTTGAAAACTTTTTAGAAATAAATTTTGGTTCATTGAATGAAAAAACTTATAAATGTCAGGTGGACTCAGCAACTAAAAACTAAAAGAAAGTGGCTGAAACCAAAAAGAAACCAAATTTCTGAAAGAAACATAGAAAAACTTGTTTAAAAAGCTGTTTCAAAAATGGCTCACTAGGGCTGTCAGGATGGCCGAGTGGTCTAAGGCACCAGACTCAAGATAAAAAAAAAAAAAAAAAAAAAAGGCTCACTAGCCCAATGCATTTAGTGACTATTTGTCTCATGTGGAGAAACTGCTCTTTAAGTATAAATGAGGCAACTCAATAATGAGAGACATTTGAGACATTTCCGGTACTTGGCTGTACTTCAGATATTGTCATCAGTTCTCTTCGTGCTCATATACCAGTTATCTTATATTTCTCTTGATGCAGTGATTAAAATAAGCATTTTATCAGAATGTGTATGCCTCTCTTCATAATTATAATTTAATTTAATAAATGCTAATTTAGTGCCTTATAAATGTAGCCCATAGTATTAGGCATTGTGTAGACTCAGAACAGTCACACAAAACTTGTCTTCATCATGAGTTCTATTTTAAGTGTAAGTCTCATGAGGGTGGACACTGTTTTATTCAGATTTTGCATATGTAGCCAAGGCAGGGAGTGGTAGTTTAAGAGACCAGGGGTAATATAAGTAATTTTAGGTTGCTTAGAGACTCTGTGTTAAGTAAGACATAAATCAGGAATTAGACAAGGGCTGGGGTATTTATGTATTCTTTGAATATATTATGTTGCAAATGGAGAAAGCTGCTAGCACAGGATGGATGGTGGATGGAGATTTAAGTCTTTCTCTGGAGTTGTGGTAGACTCTGGCTTTAATTACTTCCAAACAGGTGAAAGGTTTCGTGGCTTTCTCATTGTATGGAGTGAGAATAGACTTCTTCTCTTGACTTTGCTAAAGCTCCATCACTAGACCATAGCAAGCAGGAAATGAAGAAAATCTTTGTAAAATAAAGGCAACTAAAACAGCATTTGATGGAAAGGTGGAGGAGGAAGAGTTGGTATAAGGGAAAGACTTGGGGCAGTGATAAGCACGGGTTTCCTTTGTAAATTGTGCAGCTTGGTTGGAAAAGTATTCTTGCTGAGCACCCTCCATAGGCAAGGTGGCCAAAAAGGTAATAAATATGAAAATATGTGCTTTATTGATCTGTTTCATATTTGGAGTGTGATGGGACAGTTGACATCATTCTCCTCATACTTGGGGTCAACAGAGGGGGG
Organism: Kogia breviceps; assembly: GCF_026419965.1. Classification (NCBI taxonomy): domain Eukaryota; kingdom Metazoa; phylum Chordata; class Mammalia; order Artiodactyla; family Physeteridae; genus Kogia; species Kogia breviceps. The sequence continues at coordinate 53,763,641 of NC_081316.1, read as the reverse complement.
CCTGGTATGGCCTTGGACTATCCTTGAATGACTGGCAAGTCAGATGCTTAATTTTTATAAAACAAATAATGATAAACATCAGTGTGAGGGGCATTGGAAAGAAATCAAAAGTGAGAAGACAAGGTTAAAGGTCTGACTCCCTCATTAATTACCTATGTGATCTTAGGGAAATAATGCTGAGCTCAGCTTCCTAGTCAAGGAAATGGACCTAAGAATACCTTACCTAATAGATAAAAGGATCATGTGAGGATTGCTGTGAAGCCCCTTATAAGCTACAAATTGTCCTATAAAATTTGCTATCTCTAATTATGAACAAGTGGGTATCATTGTAGGGCAGGGTAAGTTGACGTGGTTTCATTGCAAATCATATTTCCTTCCTTTCAAATACAAAATTATGTCTACTGGTGAATGTATAATAAATCTTTTCTTAACATTTTCTTTTAAATGACCCTCCACTTTGCCCTAAAGTCTGACCAAGTGTGGTCTCAACAGAATTCTTTGTAAAAAGTTTGGAGACTGACTTGTCAGAGCTGTATCATAGTTTAGTTTTCTTGGAGTATAATTTGTCTTTCTATAATCCCACATCTTTCTTGGTTTCATTCAAGTCGTTCAACTATTAAAAATTAATCTCCCTGAGACTGCTCCTTACAGACCTATCAGGAAACAGCAGCAGAACATTATAGAGCCAACATTAGACACTGAGGTAAGAGGATAATGAACTTTCTTCCCTAGATTTCTAGTTGTCTCTGGTGGACCAATTGAAAGTTGATCACTATGATGATAAGAAAGAAAAATGGAGGTAGAAGAGAGAGAGCTAACAGAGGGCGTGCTCAGGTAGCTCTTAATCAGAAACTGAACAAGAACAGTTTGTTTACTTTGGGGAGTTTTTTAAACAAGGCACTTAAAATGGAGAGCTTGCAAAATTCTCAGAAAGAAATTCATCTGCAGTAATACAGGATGGAAATGCCTGGGCCAGTAAAATAAGACATTTCTGTTGCACTGGGTAACTGAATATGAAATCTTCAAGAAATTATAAGGAGTGATTTAGTTGTGCCTCCAGTGTTATGGGAAATAACTTATTGACATAGCAGGTTTTGTAACTTGAGCTGATTCTACAAGATGGTTCTAAAATGTTAGAAACCAGACAAGAGCGTGAAGATTAATTAATAAGTTATACTGATCCCTAAGGTGTTGCCTGTGTCTATTCAGGGTTGTTAGGAAAGTTTGAAAATGTATGACGTTTTTGACTCACTGGTCATTAAAGTACTAAAAGGATTCTGTCCAAGTTAGCTTTGCAGTTTCAGTGAGAAAGCCAAGCCAGTTGGAACAGATTTCCTCCCCTCATTTTGCCTCCTCTGTTTATTTCCTGGTTGGCAGATGGACAGATGTGTGAATGTAAATGCAAACCACTCTGACAGCTACTGTAAAGAAAGAGTTGCTTATGATGATAAAGTATCTGCACTCAGCTTGCTTCTACTGTGCCTGTGTTATATACGGGTGGATGTATAATGCACATTATTGGCTGCTGTCTTAGCTAACAAAAACCTGTGCTCACACAGCAGGGAATCTTGCAGAATTGGTAGTAAGTAGATTTCTTGTGGGGCCCAGAAGAGTAGTCCCTCTGGGACAAGAGCCAGACATGCCAGGGGTGTTCCCTGTGTAAGCTGCACGTGCCCTCCTGTTGTGGTGATGCCCCAGTTCCTGCAGGCACACTCCTGGTGGGGCTGGTCCCCAGCACAGCTGGACTCAAAGTCTAGCTGTGGCAGCTGTGAGTGTGCTGGTCCTAGCCGAGGCTGCTGGGCTGGTGTGGCAAAGCAGGAACTGCTTGCGAGAGGCTCCAGCCAGGGCCGGTGGGTTGGGTGGGTGGGCCCCCAGGGGCACGTGGGGGTGGGGTGAGTGGTGTTAGCAAGGTAGATGGCAAATGTCAGAAATGGTGTCTGTCAGGGGAACCAGATAGCTAGAAGGAGACTAAAAAAAAAAGTGGCACCCGCCAGCACTTCTGTCCCCAGAGTAAGCTCCAACTGATTCCTGCCCCTTTGGCATTTACCATAAAATTAGTCAATGAATCTCCTTTATATATGGCCCAGGCACTTTTCACATTGATGCCTCTGCACTGGGACTTGGGGCATGTGAGTTTATGTGCATGCCCTTTAAGAGCAAAGTCTCATTTTCCCACAGACCTCCAGCTCACCTGGACATAAACCCTGCTGGTTCTCAAAGCCAGATATTATAGGGGCTCATCATCCCAGTGCAGGTCCTCAGGGCTTAGACACCCAATGGGGGGCTCAAACCCCTCTCTCATTAGGGAGGGCTTCTGCAGTTGTGATATCCTCTCTCACTTGTGGGTCACTACTCCAAGGGTATGGATCCTGACTAGACCACATCTCTGCCCCTCCAACCTATCTTGATGTGTGTTTCTTTTTTTATATATATCTTTAGTTGCAGAAGAGCTGTTATGCTAGTCTTCAGCTTGTTCTCAGAAAGAGTTGTCGTATACGTACACAGTTGTAGTTTTGGTATATCCATGGAAAAGATGAGCTCAGGATTATTTTACTCTGCCATCTTCATCCCTCATCGTGCAATTAATTTTTAAATATTCTAATAGGAAATACATCCAGACAAGCTTCAATTGAGCGACTGAATATCCTTAATATGGAAACATCCTTAATAATTTTAAAAGTCTCAGCTTTAATAGATGCAAATATGTAAGGCCCTCAGATGAGGCAGAGGGCTCAGTGGCTGGTCCACTAATCTCGGGTGCCAGTGCTGGAGTACCAGGCTTTGACTAGTGGCATGTGCTGTATCATCAAAACATCTATGATGTGATGAGTCTGTCATTTGGGAAACAGAGTACTATTATAGTAGTAACTAAAGTAATAACAAAGTCTCTTCTCTTGATAATATGCAACTGAGCTGCTCCTTTTTGAATTCCTCTCCTAAAATGAGATTGAAAATCTGGAATGACCTCTCAGTTTTGCTCTAAGCCATGCTCTTTCATCGCCAGTGCCTCTGCACATGCCATTCCTCCTCGCTTCATCTTCTGAATGTCTTTCTGAACTTCTGAAGAGAAACTTTGTCATTCTTTCTAGATGCCCAGAAACTCAATTACTCTTCCTATTCTTAAGGCATTCTCTCTTCCTATGTCTCAAATTTAAAAAATGAGCTTTTCCAATCTCTCTTCCATGCAACCCAGGATCTACCAGTCAAATGCACTTACACCAGACTTGGAATCAGATACTGAGCTTCTAAAGAGATGGCAAGTCATCCAATTTCAGAGGTGGTGGTCAACCAATTCCTGTGGCCAGGTGACTGGGTCTATGACCAGTGGTGGCAGCAGGGGTCTCTCTGCTGGAACATTACCATGATGAGATTTGGAGTGTTACTCCTGGCTACATAGTCTCTCAGAAAATCTGTGAGCTCTCCTCTGATAAATTATTTGCTGCTAAAAATAATCAAATGCACTTCCTGTTGTTTGCAACTAAGAACCTTGTGTGATATGCTCAAAATCCAGCACAAAGACATCACCTCTGTGAAGCTGTCCCTGACTCTTCTAGAATGAGTTTATTCTCCTCACCTCTGGGCTCCTGTAGCTTCATTCAACACAGGATGTGGTCATTGCTTGTCTAAGAGTCTGTGCTCTTCTTCTCTCATGTCTGGCACAGTGCCTGATGCATGGCGGTCCCTCAGTAAATCTGTGCAGTGAAGTTATGTTCTGACCCACGTCTTATTGTCTTGTTGGGAGAGTACCCGTAGTGCTCTGCAAATTGGCTTGCACACCCTTGCTTGGAGGGTCTGAAACAGGCATGCTGTGTGTGTGAAGGGCTAAAAAGGAAACTTTCAGGAAACACTGTTGGTTTAGAAGTCACACTTGGTCACAACTTCCTGTTTAGAAGTCACACCTGGTCTGATTGTTGCTAGATTCTCTCTTGGTTTTCAATGGTGCATACACATACGTCATTTACATTTGTTAGTTTCTTTACTTACACTGTTTCCAGTCTTACCAGCTGCAATACTCCCCCCTAGTGACAGGCCTGGATGAACTTCTTGGACTCTATTGCACCTATTATAAATTTTTTAATATCAGCTTTTAACTGATAATAGAAACTTGGTGTCCAAGCTGAGGTCCATGATACTGGAGCAAAGAGATGAGTATCTTTAACCTCATCTCTCTGTTCACCCCATGTGCTCTCACCTGCAAGTGTATCCAATTGCTGCCCTTCTCCTCTGTGGGCAGCCATGGAAGCACCTTCTTAGTTTCCTAATCTCTCTGCAGGCACAGGGATTGTATTCACTATAGTCCCTTGTACTGTAATGATATCAAGCCTTTTTGTAGGATGCAGGATCTGCTGTCCAAAACTTCTCTTCTATTATCCACCCAGAGTCAACCATATTTCCTCATCTCATGAACACTTTTAAAAATCTATTTCCCCCTTTGGCAATTTTACACCATAACAATAGTTTCATACACTCATGAGCAAAAAAATTAAGGAGGGGGATACATCTATGGATGACCAAGGGACTCTGTAACAAGCTATGGTCCTTCAATTACTGTTTAAATATGTCTGAAATCCTGACATTTCAGGAGTCAACAAAAAAGGGAAGCAGGGTACCACCCAGATGAAATGGTGCAATTTCACCTTACTGTCCTCTCTTAATTAATTTCAAGGTGAAACTCAAGGGACCATGAAAAGGTGGAATGAAAATGAGACACTTCAAGCCTGTTCTATTTTTGTTTCCTGAGTTCAATATCCTTAAAATTGGAAAGCAGAATCCAGGTGTTAGCATGGTATTAGCCTGGGGAGATGTGAGAGTGGAGGTCATGCAGTAAAAGGGCACTAAACTATGCATATGGCATGAGGGATTAATTGCCAGGAGCATGTGAGAAGAATTATGGCAGTTAATATCCAGAGCCTGAGCAAACATCAACATGAGAAAATAATCACATATCTGCAAACACAGGAGGGTTCCGAGCCAATGGATAAAAATGGGATTAGCTTCTTTCTTTTTAAATGATAGAAGATGCTTTGGGGAAAGAAAACACCAAAGATGAATTGCACTGTGTAGCCTAAATATTTTCAAGTTTCAATTCGGAACCATGATCATGGTAATTGAGACTTTAAAAATAAACGGGGGGGGGGCACCTTGTAGTGTTTTCTGGCTTTGTGGTACACCTTCCAATCAAGCTTGCCTGTCTTGTAAGTCTGTAGCTATAGTGCTACAGAGTGAAGATTCAAGTTTATCATCCAGATCCTGAGACACTATTAGATCCTAAGTGCTAAATGGTAATTCAATAATGTTCTCTCTATCCTATTTACTAAAGCAGAAAATTGGAATTATTAGTCTTAGAAAAGCGTTTGTCACTTGTGGGTAGTGAGGGGGCAGAGACACTTCTTCCCCCAGGAGAATATTTCATACTTAGAGGGTGTATGAAAATACATGTTTAATATTACACAGGTATTAAAATTGAGACACCACAAAAAGCCATTATTTTTGTAATGTAAACTACATTAGGAAAGCTGAAGGAAAGGTCTTTTATATAAAAAATAAACTTTCCCCTGTCTCTCAGTGATTTCCTTAGGAAGACAAGAGCAAGGCCTCTGGACACAAGCAGGGAAGGGGGGAGAGATTTTTATGTTCAGCAAGAAAGAGTATAGTTTAAAAAACATTGAGAAACATGCGCCCATAGCAGGGTCTCATACAACAGGTCCCATAACAAGAGTGTCACGCTTACCCTTTACTTAACTGGAAAATCCAATCTAATGGAGACTTCTGGACCGTTTTGATTAATTGAAGATCAATTATTACTCATTTAATGTTTTCTTCTTTTATTTGCATTAATTATCAATATTTTTGGTAGTATATAGACCTGACCTTCATGTAATGGTCTGTTTGAATCCAGAGGGTTTCTTTATGGCACTGCAGAATTCTTCCACTGCTGGGGGCAGTTTGTCAGTATGGAAGAAAGAGGAATTATTGAGCACAGATGTCCTTTTTGATTTGATTCTTAGCAAAATGGGGTAATGGAGTGCTCAGTAATGCATGGAATCTGTTACAACTCTTTGCTTGCTTTGCTTGGAGGAAGCACATGAGTAAGAAATGTCTATTCTTCTTCTTTTCATTTCTCACTAAACTTGTTAGGAGAAGAAATGACATTAGGGAATTCTGTGTGTTAAATTTGTCCCTTCTTCCAAATCTAGCACTGTTTACAGTTATAAAACCATCAAAAATTTTGATAAAAGGGGGCTTCCCTGGTGGCGCAGTGGTTAAGAATCCACCTGCCAATGCAGGGGACGTGGGTTCGAGCCCTGGTCCAGGAAGATCCCACATGCTGCGGAGCAACTAAGCCCGTGCACCACGACTACTTGAGCCTGAGCTCTAGAGCCCGTGAGCCACAACTACTGAGCCTGTGTGCCACAACTACTGAAGCCCATGTGCCTAGAGCCTGTGCTCCACAACAAGAGAAGCCACTGCAGTGAGAAGCCTGAGTACTGCAACAAAGAGTAGCCCCTGCTCACCTCAACCAGAAAAGCCTGCATGCAGCAACGAAGACCCAGTGCAGCCAAAAATAAAATAGATAAAATAAAATAAATAAATTTTAAAAATTTGATAAAAGGAAGTATGTCATGTAATTATCAGATAGTTTGGAGAATAGTGGTTTCATCTATGTTTTCCTTAAAACTCCTAGATCTCATGCCAAAATTAAAATGCAGAATCCCTAATTTTCATCAGCCAAGTTTGTAGGCAAACTGTACATTAGCTTTAAGAATATTTTTATTTCTCTTTTACCTTTTAAATTTTTGAGTGTGCTTTTTAAATAAAAACACTTTCTAAATGTCCCTTTGATGATTATATCTGCTGTATTTGGCAGAAATGCATCCTCTGATATGCATGTAGAAGCAGAAGGTAATCCTTCCATCGAAAGCAGCAGGAACGCAATGCTTAAGAGGGATCTGTGTTCATTCCTGGGTTTCCCGACTTAGAAAGGATTTGGAGAAATACAGAGGAGGCCAAAAATATCAATAAATAATTTATTCTGAGGGATGCTACTAGCTGTTTCATGAAAAATGGCCACTTCCGCAAATAGTTCCGTTATTGATAACCATCCTGGCATAGTAATGGCTTCTAGGAATAGTCCTAACACTTACTCTTCCAGGCACTGTGACATCAAAATGCAGGGCTAGACATCACATCACAATGTGAGTGTGTCCTACTATGCCTGGCCCTGGAATTATGTGGGCCAGCCTTACTGAAAGAAGCTGGAAGCTTAGCTGTGGAATGTTCTTCCCAGCATCAGACACGTAACATTGTGAACAGAGGATTCAGTTCTCACTGATGCCTACTCAAAACCATTAATAATATAAAACAATACTTGGTTAACCATGCTAGGAAAAGTGCTCTTTCTATTTCCTTCTACAAAGAATAATACTACAACATTGTCATATAACGAGTAAGCAGCAAAAACATGTATAAAGAAAGTATAATAGAGGGCTTCCCTGGTGGCGCAGTGGTTGAGGGTCCGCCTGCCGATGCAGGGGACACGGGTTCGTGTCCCGGTCTGGGAAGATCCCACATGCTGCGGAGCGGCTGGGCCCGTGAGCCATGGCCACTGAGTCTGTGCGTCCGGAGCCTGTGCTCCGCAAGGGGAGAGGCCACAGCAGTGAGAGGCCCGTGTACCACAAAAAAAAAAAAAAAAAAAAAAAAAAAAAAAAAAAAAAGTATAATAGAAATGGATCAGTCAATCATAGTAAACGTTATTTTTCTGGATTTGGTGATGTTTGTGATATTTCTCAGCTTTTTAAGATTTGCAATTTATTGGAATTTTGTTTTCAGTTTGAATTTTGTACCCCCTTTCTTATTTATATTTTTAAAATTCTTTTTCTTCAGAATGGCCCTCCAACTTGTGTAAGATCCAGGACTCCCCAAACCTGGTTTGGTAATGATGAACATGCTATCCCAGTTTATAATGACAAAGCCCAGACTTTTTGTTTTTCTTGATGTGTGTGCAAAGGTTTGAAACACACCCCTAGGAGGGCATTTCTCAAGTGTCTGGACAGCTCATCTGTCTGTCAGCATCCTCACTGTTTGCACAATTTTCCATTAGTAAGTCTTGGGCTCTGACAGGGCTCATGATTAAGTAGCTCATCCAATATTTGGTCCTTAGTGCTGTCCAAAAGGATTAATTCAACACAATTTATAAGGAGGAAATAAATCTTGTTAATTCAAATGAGCCTAAATAAGAGTAAATCTTTCTTGTTCTTAGAGACAATAACTGTGAATAAAATAAAATGAAAAAAATGTAAGGACTATCCATCCATTAATAAAGTAGTAGTCTTGTTTGTATTGGTTACTGATGTGTTTCTGCTGAGTCTCATCTTTTTTTTTTTTAAGATTTATTTACTTATTATTTATTTATTTTTGACTGCATCGGGTCTCAGTTGCAGCACATGGGGTCTTCACTGTGGCATTCAGGCTCTTCATTGCAGTGCATGGGCTTCTTTCTAGTTGTGGCGTGTGGGTTTTCTCTCTCTAGTTGTGGCGCGCAGGCTCCAGGGCCCATGGGCTCTGTAGTTTGTGGCACGCAGACTCTCTAGTTGAGATGCATAAGCTCAGTAGTTGTGGCATGCGGGTTAGTTGTCCTGCAGGATGTGGGATCTTAGTTCCCGGACCAGAGATGGAACTGGCATCCCCTGCATTGCAAGGAGGATTCTTTACCACTGGACCACCAAGGAAGTCCCTCATCTTAACTATCATGTGAAATACATTTAACTACAACAACAACAAAATGGAGTATGCAATTCATCATTCAGCTGCTGTTTGCCCTCAGAACATAATGGAGCCACAGTACTTTGGTTCTCAGTGAGTGATTTCTCTTTGGGGCTTGGTGAGAAGTCAGATTCTCTTGGTACAGATATTAATCTTAATTGAATAGACATGATGACAAAATACAGACAATAGAACAGAGAGGAAAGGCAGCTAAACAGCTCTGCTTGAGTGAGTTTCAACTCAACACTTGCTGAAGAAGAGAAGCCAGTGAAGCAACAACGGTGTCATTGTCATGAAACCCAGGAGTGATGGAAATGCTGCTCTTTCACAAATGCCAGACTCTGGAAATCATGACCTCAGTAATATTAGAATTGTGAGTTCTCCCGTACTGTGTACCCAAGGCCTTGGAGCACCCATGAGCCCACCTGTGCTGTGAACACGTTATTAGGACTGCTGCTTCCTCTTTACCTTTATGTCCAAAGTCTATTCAGAGTCCATCTAGCCCTCTCCACTTCTCTCTCTCACCAACCTAACTTCATTTCTTTTTACCACTGTTGTTTTATTGCTTGTGTTGTATTAATTATCACAGTGCCTGTCTCTGGGTAAATACTCAAATATTTGTTGAATTAATGATCATGGTCACCTTACATTAATGGTAGCAAATGAAATTTATTATTAATGATAATGATGAAAATTATATAACAAAGAGCAATAGTAGGAGGTACCATATATTAAATGTCAAACACTTTTCACATATTGTCTTTCTGAATCTTCACAGAAAGTTTTCAAGGTAGTTATAACTTTCCATTTAACATTTCCATTTCAGAACACTGAGACTCAGAGAAATTAAGTCATATATCCAAAAATTATACAGGTAAGATCTTTTGGGGGGGAGGGGGTGGGGAATCTAAGAACCACATTATTTCTATATTCATTTTCTATAGAATAAAATTATGTTTTGTATATCATGTAAGTATACTGAATTTAATATATCATACATGTATATGTATGTATGTATATGAATCTATTATCTGTTTCCTTTACCATAATATAAGCTCAGTGAAGGCAGAGATGGCTCCTATTTCATGTTTTCAAATACTTATGGAATCCACTAGTCTAGTAAATTCATCAATAAACCTTTGTTTTCTCTTGAAAAACCTTTCTGGGTATTTTATTTGGTGGATACTTGAGACTAGCAGAATGTACAGGTTCCTTGATTTAAGGCAGATTCATTCAATTATATTTAAAGAATTTAATGGCAAGCATTTAATGTCCAATACTGTGCAGAAAGACATAAGAAGAGAAATGTTGAGACTCTTATTTCCAGTGGGAAAGTAGACATAAATTAACTTTGTAATTGGAAAGAATGGACTCATTAAATAGGTGATAGCTTTGCAATGGACTGTCTATCTGTGTACTCGATGGTTAGGTTCTTCAAAAGTATCTTTATTTTAGGGTAAGTGTCCATGAAAACAGAGCCTGAGTAAAAAGCTTGAATACAGGGGATTTATATGGGAATAGGATCCTAGAAGCCAAAGTGAGGGAGAAAAGGAATGAACAGCGAAGGAAAGCCAGTACAAGGAAGCTAATACAATGGCCACTGTGATGGGTGATTCATTGTTTAACCCTGTGGGAGAAAATATGTCTAAGAACCATCCACCTGAGGGGAGAAAGGAGAAACATTTATCCATGAGCTCCTCTCTCCATTGGTCAAGGATGGCCCACATAATGTTAAATCCCCTGCTTCTGGATTGTGATATGATGAAGAAGGGAGTAGGGTGGGGTGTGTTTTGGGGGGGAGGGGAGAGGGAAGAGTTTTCCAGTGATAAAAAATCAGGTGTTTGCAGAAGTGGCTGGAATGTGAGCTGAAGCTGAAAGGATTTTTAGTGGTATTCAAGAAGTGTCAGATACACTTGAATAATTAAAAATGTCTTTATCAAGACTGATTTACATTTAAGAGATAAAGAAAAAATAGGATATATTGAGCAGGTTAAACGTATTCATTTTTATCATTACATTAACATGAACAAATCACCAGCTTATGAGGAAGAAGTAAATATAAAAAATTATTATCCCAAAATTTTCTAATAATGTCCAATTGATCCAGATGACAATAGCATAAATCTATTAGCTATATTAATCTCCAAATTCTATATTAAAATAATTTTTGCATATGAAGTTTTTGTCATAACCAATGACAGGTTCAGAACAATGATGTCCTAAACTTAATGCTTTTGTTAATATTGGTGATATTGTCTGCTCTTGCTTCACCAGGATGAGCCATTCATCTGGGGTGGATGACATCTTTACTTTTATTGAAGTGAAAGATGAGAGGCTGTTGCTGCTTCTTTATCCCTGGAATGTTAACTAATGTTTTCCAGTCTTATACATTTAACTTAAAACCTAATATTTTAAATTTAAACATTAAGATAAAACACTGGAGATCCATGTGTATGTATGGAATATAATCTCTGTACCTCTGAACAATGCAGAGTAACATGAAAACTGGGGATGCTTTTGAAGGTGAGAAAATCACCTTGAATCATGCTATGAATGTGTTATGCTGTTTTTATTTCATGACCTAGCAGACTTCTTTAACAGCACTGCTTTCTAATATAGTCTAGTGACTGAAATAAGCAGCCTAGAGATCTCTACAATATCATTTTGGGTAGGAATCCTGATCTACCATTATAAGATCTTATTTAAACCTAGGACCCTGGTGTACTGGATAAAATCTATCATAAAACTATTAGACCTGGAGAGGTTATCATGAGGGAAAGGGACTATAAAAACAAAGTGAAAATACTAAAAAGTAACTCACAGCAACCTTACATGTGAATGGTGGAGAATATCTGAAGAAGGAAAATATTTATTCTCAGATTATAAAACACACTGAATATCGAGCAGAATTAGTAAAAATACATCAATTTCTAGTCACAGTAGTGAAAATTAAAAATGTCAAGGATAAAGATTATATTAAAAACTGTCAGAGGGAAAAGAAAGATTGCCTTCAAAGAAATAGTAATTAGATAAAAGGTAGATTTCAGATAAGGAAGAATAGATGTGGGAAGAAAATAAAGTAATATTGTCCAGCTCCTGAGGGAAATTTATTCTTAGCCTGGAATTTTATACCCAGTTAAATTATCATTATAGAGAGAGTGAAAATGAAGACATTTTTAGGCATACAAAAATCAAACCCACAAACCCTTATGTAAAGAACTATTAAAGGATAAATGTTACCAAAGAGAAGGAATAGGATAATATCATGACACAGATACTGATAAAATTTAACTAATGACCATAAAAGTGTTAACTACTTAAACTTTTTTTTTTACATTAAAAGAAATTATAAAATTCTAAGCAAAAATAGACTAGGAACGTGAAAGTATACTGATGTTCTTGTAATTTTGGAGAAGGATAGAAATACTCAATAACTTTACATTTTCTAAGAAAAATTTGGGGATTCCAGACCAGAATGGCAACATAGGAGGCTCCTGAATTTCACTTCTCCCATGGATGCACCAAATATACAGCTACACATGAAGCAATTCCCTCTGAGACATCCAGAAACTAGTTGAGTTATTTCAACACTCTGGGTGACTGAGAAAATACCCACATTTAAACAGGTGGGCACACTCACCATAAAACCAACTCCCAGCATAGTATCATACCATCAGGAGGGAACCGCCAGCTCCCAGCTTCTCCAAGGAGCAAACCGTACATCTAGTGCCCTAACTTCTAAGGCTGCCACCTGAGAGATGGCCCCCCAAATCACCTAGCTGAAAGCCAATGGGGCTCACATTCATGAGCCCCCCAGGACTCTAGCAAACAAAGATAGCACTCACTGTGGCTATCTCCTAGGGCTCAATGCAGAGGGAGCAGGCAAAAACAACCATGTCCTAGTCTTTCCCTGGAATAACTTTGACTGCATACTTTACAAGCTGCTGACTGAGGATCGGTCATCTGATTAACATGCATCTAGGTGCTTGCTGTGATCCTACCTGGATCCAGCTGGAAAGAGCTGGTGGGCACTTACTTTGCCTTCTCCCTCTGGCTTGCTGCAATATACCTGTCACCAGCATCTCCCTGGAAGGAGCTTCTCCACACACCTAGCACCCCATCTTTTACAGCTGCCATCTGAGGGATAAGTCACCAGATCACCTAGATCTGACAGCCAATACGGTGTTAAATAACAAAAATTCAACTGAGTAAATTTGAAGACCTAATTTGTTTTATTAAATGATTAATGAATTGGGAAGCATCCCATCTAGCACTAGAAAGGAGCTCCATCGAGCTGCAGAAAAGGAAAGGTTTTCAAAAGCAGAGACGGAGCCAAAAAAAAGGAGATTATTAAAAGAATGCATTGTTTTAGGCAATTTCACCTTCTTAATGGGAATGGAAGGGGACTATCAGCAGATTTCCCAGTGCTGACCAGGAAATTCCAGGTTGGCTAGTTAAAGTTTACATTTTGGGAGAAGTAATTAGATTAGGTATTAAGTCTTGGTCTGCTGCCATGAGGCCTAACACAAGTGACTCCGTTTTGGGCCTGTTGTTTCCTTTTTAACAATTCCCCCCTTTTGATCAGACCCTCAGCTTAACTAAGAGATGTGATAAAATTTTAGGCATTAGCGGCACACTCAGCTGCTGCTCTGTAATTCTTGCAGCTTTTGTGAAATTTGGTTGATCCTTTTTGTTGTACTTGCAGGTCATGACTTTTTGTCGTTGTTGTTGTTTAATCTCTGTGATAGTCACAGGCCATGACTTCAGGTTCACAAATTTTAAGTCAGTTATCCTCTTTACTCCTTTTCAGAAAGTCCGGTCTTAGAGAGATCATTTGCAAACATGCATTTAAAGCCTTTGAGAGAACACAGTGCACCAGGGAGATTATTATGATTATTATAAGCAGGATAACTGCCAATGTTTGGAGTGCACTTCAGAACCATGGTCCCTAAGATCCAAACTAATCAAAATCAAATAAGTCAAAGAAAGACCCTGTGGAAGGGTCACCTTTTTTTAAGCCAAGTGCCTACCTCAGGGATCTAATGTAACTGAGTTTCAGCTTCTCCAGAAGTGTTAATCCTGGTACAGCAGGTGGTGTTGGCCACAGCACAGACAGCTCCTTGCTCAGCTAAAAAATAATCAAGGGCTACCCTATTATCAAGGACAACTTTGACCAGAGAGTCTAAGGCTCATTTTTGGGCAGATATTATCTTAGCAATGAAATCTGCAATATCTTCAACAGTTAAGGAGATGTTTCTGATCATATTCTCATTTACTCCTGACCAAGGAAGTATGGCCCTGCCAAAGGAAGTGAATCTTGAGTCATGAATGCCTCCTGGTAGGTCCTTCTAACAGGTTCTTTGCCACAGTACAGGCATCAGCCTTGTGGTAGGGGAAGCCTTCAACTCACCCAGAAAATGTACATACTATAACAAGAACATATTGATAACCCACACTATTTGGCAACTGAATGAAGTCCAGCTGCAGGTGTTCAAAGGATCCAGAGGGAGAAGTATTGAGCCCTCAAGGAACAAAAATAATTTTCCAGGATTATAGACCTAACAAGTCAGATGTTGATGGTAAACTATTTTGCAGTTTTATCGAAGTCTTCCCACCAGTGTTTATTTATAATTTGAATCATCTTACATGCACCATGATGGATGAAGGAATATAAAAACCAAAAAAATGGTGTTTACCAGGGAGCAGGGAAGAACCAAGCAGCTGTCTTGGGTTTCCCATAGTCCCAACTGTTCACTGAATTTAAAACCATTGTTTGCCCATTTTAATTTCTCTGATTCAAGAGCAGATGGTTGCCAGTTTACAATGACATCAAGATACAAAAGGCTGGCAATGAGGGCTCATTTTTTGTAGGAGCAGAATGGACTTTATCCACATGTGCCATAACCTTTACAGAGTCTGTTGCTGCTCCCTTTCATGAAAATCAGCTAGGGCATGTCCCTGATATTTGGGTTCAGTCTTTTAGTGTGAGACTCAATTTTATGACCACAATTTCAGAAGGTAAGAGAGTATCAATAAGAAGATCATTTACTTGTTGCCCACTTTTGATTGGGGTCTCTGTGGATATAAGAAAACCCCTTTGTTTCCACAACATCCTAAAATCATGGACGACTCCAAAGGTGTATCAGCTCTCAGTATAAATATTAACATTAACTGTTTGCCCTTTTGATAACTGGCATGCTCCGATAAGGGTGTAGAGCTCTGTTTGTTGGGTTGATTTAGCTTGTGGGAGATTCTCCCTTTCAAGTAGTAATGGTATAACCAGCTTGGAAATTCCTTTCCTCATTTTTATAATATGACCCATCAACAAACAAAACTAGATCAGCATTAGTTAAAAGGATGTCTCATAATCAGGACAGGTGTCATGAAATGGGACATTATGACCTCACAGTCAGAGGGCTCACCTTTGTCAGGTAGAGGTAGTGATGTGGCAGGATTAAGATGTAGATTAGGTGGTGAAAGCAGAAAGTACTCAGAGCAGGTTACTCCGATCCCAAAGAAATCTTGAGTTAATTCAGAGTAAAGTAGACTTTGGACAGCATGTGAAGTTTATAGATAAATGTCATACCCTAAGGTGAAATTTCAGAGGCTTCTACTACTTTTGCAGCTATGGCTTTAGTCTTAAGGCAGTTGGGATGGGCATGAGTGACTGAATCAAGCTGTATGCTCTAATAGGTGCTAGGCCCATGTTTATTGCCATGTTCTTGTGTGAGTACTCTCAGGGCTTGGTTATCTTTCTCATGTATAAATAAGGTGAAAGGTTTTGAATAGTTAGGTAACCCTAGGGCAGGTGGCTCTTGGGGTTCTTGATTTAGTCTTATAAAGGCCTACTCATGTTTATCTTCCCATGGAAGAGGTTCAGGGACTGAAATTTTTTTAAGTTCATAGACTGGGGAAGCCAATAGAGGAAAAATTAGAAACCCATAGTCTGCAATAACCAGTCTAGCTTAACCTAGAAATCCATGAAGCTGAAGCTGTCATTTAGTTTGAGACTAGAAAATTCTTAGATTAGCTTAATCGTTTGTGGAGATAGCTGGATTCCTTCAGCCCTTAGATTAGGCCCTAAGTAATGAACAGTGTCCAAAGATAATTGTAATTTCTCTTTAGATACTTTATGTCCCTTTTCAGCTGTTGCAGCAAATAAATGAAATATTTTATGGACACTTCTTTGGTAACTGAGCACAGCAAGAGATCATCTATATATTGTAAAAGGGTTGGTTTCCTGAGGAACTGGCAGGTGCTTAGATCTTGATAGAGCACTTGGAAGAAATAAGAAGAGGCCTCAGTAAACCCTTGAGGCATGACTGTCCAGCTACATTGTTAACTGTCCCAAGTAAAGGCAAATAGATTTTGATATTGGCTGATGGGGTGTACAGGAAGGCTGAAAAAATGTTTATATAGTAAACCATTTTGAGTCAGGTGGAACTGTAACAAAAGAGTGATCAGGTTTGGAATAATTGGGAAATGGGGAATAACTATCTTGTTAACAGCTCTTAAGACCTGAACAAATCGCCATCCCCTCCCATAAGGCCTCCAGACTGGCGAAATCAGTGTGTTATGGAAACTGGTACAGGGAATGATTAGCCCCTGGGCGAATAGGTCTTTTACTATTGATGTGAGGCCTTATAGGCCTCAGATTTTAATGGCTATTGAGGCAATTTAGGAAGAGATTTAGTCATATCTATCAGAATTTTTATAGGCTCTGTACTTTTTATTCTCCCAATGTCAGTATTAGAAGTAGCCCGTGGATTTTCAAACACCTCAGTTAAATTAGAGGATATTTGTTGAAATTCTTTGTCTTCTACAGCAAGTAAAGATTGTAGAGAACATAAAAGATCAGTTTCAGGTTATTCAGCAAATTCTAAGCTGAGGTCTCCATTAGAAGCAAAATGTATTAGCCTTTTTTTTTTTTTTTTTTTTTTTTTTTGGTACGCGGGCCTCTCACTGTTGTGCCCTCTTCCGTTGCGGAGCACAGGCTCCGGACGCGCAGGCTCTGCGGCCATGGCTCAAGGGGCCAGCCACTCTGCAGCATGTGGGATCTTCCCGGACCGGGGCACGAACCCATGTCCCCTGCATCGGCGGGCAGACTCTCAACCACTGCGCCACCAGGGAAGCCCATGTATTAGCCTTTTTAAGTTACAAAGAAGATCTCTACCTAATAGATTGACTGGGGCTGCTTCACATAGCAAAAAAGAATGCTTTTCAGTAAAAGGTCCCGGAGTCCTTTGTATTGGCTGAGATAAAAATAGTCTCTGAACTTTATTAGATACCTCCACTATGGAAAACTTTTTTTCACTCTGAGGGATCTGTTGATTCATGAGAGTGGGTTTTAAAGTAGAAAGGATAGCCCTGGTATCTACCAGAATTTGGCAGGATTTTTCCATTAATTTTAATTTTAGTTTCTCCTTGGCTGTTTAAGTGTATTAGTGGTAGCAGTTTACTGGAGGGTCCCTTGGAGCCCCATAAGTCTTGGGAGGGGCCCATAAGGGGGCTTTTCCTTGGGGGCATTTGAGTGGATGTTGAGGAATTTGTATAGGACTTATGAGGACAATTTTTTTCTCCAGTGCCATAATTGATTACAATTGAGATATTGAACTCTGGGTCAGTTTTTGATGGACCTCTAAGGGTGTACGATGTGGAAGGCCCAGATATTATTTGAGGTCTCTAGCCTTGGAGTTGTTGCAGCTATAAGGTCATGAGTTTGATGAACCTTCATTTATGATCTTGATCCAAAGTCCTTTTTTAAGGAACCTCCATAATGGCTGTATCAAACTGCTCATCTGTGGTCATGAGTTCAGTCAGGCCAGTGGCCTCCCATCCTATTTTCTACCTTCTTAACAACCCATTAATATCAAGGGAAAATTCATTTACAAATAGGGCAGCTAGAGCAGGTTTGGTGACCTCATTTATTGTACAGAACCCAGAATACTGTAAGAAGAGCACTTCCAAATTGGCTCTAAAATCTGCATGGTATCAAGTAGCTTTTACAAACACAATGCTATGAGACTAGATATCAATTACAGGAAAAAATCTGTAAAAAATACAAACACATGGAGGCTAAACAATACACTACTTAATAACCAAGAGATCACTGAAGAAATCAAAGGGGAAATCAAAAAGTATCTGGAAACAAATGACAATGAAAACATGATGACCCAAAACCTATGGCATGCAGCAAAAGCAGTTATAAGAGGGACGTTTATAGCAATACAATCCTACCACAAGCAACAAGAAACATCTCAAATAAACAACCTAACCTTACACCTAAAGCAATTAGAGAAAGAAGAACAAAAAAAACCCAACGTTAGCAGAAGGAAAGAAATCATAAAGATAAGATCAAAAACAAATGAAAAAGAAATGAAGGAAACAATAGCAAAGATCAATAACACAAAGAGCTGGTTCTTTGAGGAGATAAACAAAATTAATAAACTATTAGCCAGACTCATCAAGAAAAAAAGGGAGAAGACTCAAACAAATAGAATTAGAAATGCAAAAGGAGAAGTAACAACTGATACTGCAGAAACACAAAGGATCATGAGAGATTATTAAGAGCAACTATATGCCAATAAAATGGACAACCTCGAAGAAATGGACAAATTCTTAGAAAAGCACAACCTTCCAAGACTGAACCAGTAAGAAATAGAAAATATAAACAGACCAATCACAAGCAGTGAAATTGAAACTGTGATTAAAAATCTTCCAACAAACAAAAGCCCAGGACCAGATGGCTTCACAGGCGAATTCTATCAAACATTTAGAGAAGAGCTAACACCTATCCTTCTGAAACTCTTCCAAAATATAGCAGAGGGAGGAACATTCCTAAATTCATTCTATGAGGCCACCATCACCCTGATAACAAAACCAGACAAAGATGTCACAAAGAAAGAAAACTACAGGCCAATATCACTGATGAACATAGATGCAAAAATCCTCAACAAAATACTAGCGAACAGAATCCAACAGCACAGTAAAAGGATCATATACTATGATCAAGTGGGATTTATCCCAGGAATGCAAGGATTCTTCAATATATGCAAATCAATCAATGTGATACACCATATTAATAAATTGAAGAATAAAAACCATATGATCATCTCAATAGATGCAAAAAAAGCTTTTGAGAAAATTCAACACCAATTTATGATAAAAACCCTCCAGAAAGTAGGCATAGAGGGAACTTACCTCAACATAATAAAGGCCATATATGACAAACCCACAGCCAACATTGTTCTAAATGGTGAAAAACTGAAACCATTTCCACTAAGATCAGGAACAAGACAAGGTTGTCCACTCTCACCACTCTTATTCAACATAGATTTGGAAGTTCTAGCCACAGCAATCAGAGAAGAAAAAGAAATAAAAAGGAATCCAAATCAGAAAGGAAGAAGTAAAGCTATCACTGTTTGCAGATGACATGATACTATACATAGAGAATCCTAAAGATGCTACCAGAAAACTACTAGAGCTAATCAATGAATTGGGTAAAGTAGCAGGATACAAAATTAATGCACAGAAATCTCTTGCATTCCTAGACACTAATGATGAAAAATCTAAGAGTGAAATTTAAAAAACACTCCCATTTACCATTGCAACAAAAAGAATAAAATATCTAGGAATAAACCTAACTAAGGAGACAAAAGACCTGTATGCAGAAAATTATGACACTGATGAAAGAAATTAAAGATGATATAAATAGATGGAGAGCTATACCATGTTCTTGGATTGGAAGAATCAACATTGTGAAAATGACTCTATGACCCAAAGCAATCTACAGATTCAATGCAATCCCTATCAAAACCATGGGCATTTTTCACAGAACTAGAACAAAAAATTTCACAATTTGTATGGAAACACAGAAGACCCCGAATAGCCAAAGCAATGTTGAGAGAGAGAAATGGAGCTGGAGGAATCAGCCTCCCTGACTTCAGACTATACTACAAAGCTACAGTAATCAAGACAGTATGGTACGGGCACAAAAACAGAAATATAGATCAATGGAACAGGATAGAAAGCCCAGCAATAAACCCACACACATATGGTCCCCTTTTTTTGATAAATGAGGCAAGAATATACAGTGGAGAAAAGACAGCCTCTTCAATAAGTGGTGTGGGAAAACTGGACAGCTACATGTAAAAGAATGAAATTAGAACACTCCCTAACACCATACACAAAAATATACTCAGAATGGATTGAAGACCTAAACGTAAGGCCAGACACTATATAACTCTTAGAGGAAAACACAGGCAGACCACGCTATGACATAAATCACAGCAAGATCCTTTTTGACCCACCTCCTAGAGAAATGGAAATAAAACCAAAAATAAACAAATCAGACCTAATGAAACTTAAAAGCTTTTGCACAGCAAAGGATACCATAAACAAGACCAAAAGATAACCCTCAGAATGGGAGAAAATAGTTGCAAATGAAGTAACTGACAAAGCATTAATCACCAAAATTTTCAAGCAACTCATGCAGCTCAATATCAAAAAACAAACAACCCAATCCAAAAATGGGCAGAAGACCTAAATAGACATTTCTCCAAAGAAGATATACAGATTGCCAACAAACACATGAAAGAATGATCAACATCATTAATCATTAGAGAAATGTAAATCAAAACTACGAGATATCAGGGCTTCCCTGGTGGCACAGTGGTTGAGAGTCCGCCTGCCGATGCAGGGAACGCGGGTTCGTGCCCCAGTCTGGGAGGATCCCACATGCCACGGAGCGGCTGGGCCTGTGAGCCATGGCCGCTGGGCCTGCGCGTCTGGAGCCTGTGCTCCGCAATGGGAGAGGCCACAGCAGTGAGAGGCCTGCGTACCGCAAAAAAAAAAAAAAAATTAAAAAAAAAACAACTACGAGATATCATCTTACACTGGTCAGAATGGCCATCATCAAAAAATCTACAAACTACAAATGCTGGATAAGGTGTGAAGGAAAGGGAACCCTCTTGAACTGTTGGTGGGAATGTAAACTGATACAGCCACCATGGAGAACAGTATGGAGGTTCCTTAAAATACTAAAAATAGAACTACCATACGACCCAGCAATCCCACTACTGGGCATATACCCTGAGAAAACCATAATTCAAAGAGTCATGTACCACAGTGTTCATTGCAGCTCTATTTACAATAGCCAGGACATGGAAGCAACCTAAGTGTCCATCAACAAATGAATAGATAAAGAAGATGTGGCACATATATACAATGGAATATTACTCAGCCATAAAAAGAAATGAAATTGAGTTATTTGTAGTGAGGTGGATGGACTTAGAGTCTGTCACACAGAGTGAAGTAAGTCAGAAAGAGAAAAGCAAATACTGTATGGTAACACATATATCTGGAATCTAAATTGAAAAAAAAAGGTCATGAAGAACTTAGGGGCAGGACGGGATTAAGACGTAGACCTACTAGAGAATGGACTTGAGGACACGGGGAGGGGGAAGGGTAAGCTGGGACAAAGTGAGAGAGTGGCATGGACATATATACACTACCAAATGTAAAACAGAGAGCTAGTGGGAAGCAGCCGCATAGCACAGGGAGATCGATCACCTTGGTGCTTTGTGACCACCTAGAGGGGTGGGATAGGGAGGGTGGGAGAGAGGGAGACACAAGAGGGAAGAGATATGGGGGTATATGTATACGTCTAGCTGATTCACTTCGTTATAAAGCAGAAACTAACACACCATTGGAAAGCAATTATACTCCAATAAAGATGATAAAAAAAATTATAGGATGACCGTAGTGCAGCTTAGAAAGGAAAAAAAAATCTGCCATGGAATCTTCTTTCTTTTGTTTGTATGTTTGAATAATAGACCAAACAGTGTGAACAGGGATGACTCTAAGAATGGTTTTTATTTTTATTTATTTAGCTTTAAAAATTTATTTATTTATTTTTATTTTATTTATTATTTTTGGGTCTTCGTTGCTGCGTGCAGGCTTTCTCTAGTTGTGGCGAGCAGGGGCTACTGTTCGTTGTGGTGCATGGGCTTCTCATTGCGGTGGCTTCTCTTATTGCGGAGCACGGGCTCTAGAGTACTTGGGCTTCAGTAGATGCAGTGTATGGGCTCAGTAGTTGTGGCTCGTGTGCTCTGGAGCATGGGCTCAGTAGTTGTGGCGCATGAGCTTAGTTGCTCTGCGGCATGTGGGATCTTCCTGGACCAGGGCTAGAACCCATGTCCCCTGCACTGGCAGGTGGATTCTTAACCAATGCACTACCAGGGAAGCCCTATGAACTGTTTTTAAAAGATCAGTTGCTATTTTTTATTAATTTTATTTTATTTACTTTTTATACAGCAGGTTCTTACTAGTTATCTATTTTATACATATTAGTGTATATATGTCAATCCCAATCTCACAATTCATCCCACCACCACCCCACTGTCCCCCTTTGGTGTCCATACGTTTGTTCTCTACATCTGTGTCTCTTATGTTTGCCTTGCAAACTGGTTCATTTGTACCATTTTTCTAGATTCCACATATATGTGTTAATATACAATATTTGTTTTTCTCTTTCTGACTTACTTCACTCTGTATGACAGTCTCTAGGTCCATCCACATCTCTACAAATGACCCAATTTCATTCCTTTTTATGGCTGAGTAATATTCCTTTGTATATATGTACCATATCTTCTTTATCCATTCGTCTGTTGATGGACAGTTAGGCTGCTTCCATGACCTGGTATTGTAAATAGTGCTGCAATGAATATTGGGGTGCATGTGTCTTTTTGAATTATGGTTTTCTCTGGGTATATGCCCAATAGTGGGATGGCTGTGTCATATGGTAATTCTATTTTTAGTTTTTAAAGGAACCTCCATACTGTTTTCCATAGTGGATGTATCAGTTTACATTCCCACCAACAGTGCACGAGGTTTCCCTTTTCTGCACATCCTCTCCATCATTTGTTGTTTGTAGATTTTCTGATGATGCCCATTGTAACCAGTGTGAGGTGATACCTCATTGTAGTTTTGACTTGCATTTCTCTAATAATTAGTGATGTTGAGCAGCTTTTCATGGGCCTCTTGGCCATCTGTATGTCTTCTTTGGAGAGATGTCTATTTAGGTCTTCTGCCCATTTTTGGATTGGGTTGTTTGTTTTTTTAATATTGAGCTGCATGAACTGCTTATATGTTTTGGAGATTAACACTTTGTCTGTTGATTTGTTTGCAAATATTTTCTCCCATTCTGAGGGTTGTCTTTTCGTTTTGTTTATAGTTTCCTTTGCTGTGCAAAAGCTTTTAAGTTTCATTAGGTCCCATTTGTTTATTTTTGTTTTTATTTCCATTACTCTAGGAGGTGCATCAAAAAAGATCTTGCTGATCAGTTGATATTTTGCAAGCTCTTTCTGGTTATTAGAGAACCATGTTGGAGATTGAAGATCTTGAATATGATCCTTTGGATGATGCTATTCTGCTTCCTTCATCCATTTTTGGGCTTCACCAGGTCCTACCATCATATGCACAAACAAAGATCTGGCAGCCCTGGGTCATAGGCCCCAATAAGGTTCTAAACTTTTGGAAAAACTTTTGGGGATCTTCCCTGGGTTTAGGAAATTCTTTTTTTTTTTTTTGCGGTACATGGGCCTCTCACTGTTGTGGCCTCTCCCGTTGCAGAGTACAGGCTCCAGACGCGCAGGCTCAGCGGCCATGGCTCCCGGGCCCAGCCACTCCGTGTAATGTGGGATCTTCCCAGACGGGGGCACGAACCCACGTCCCCTGCACCGGCAGGCGGACTCCCAACCACTGGGCCACCAGGGAAGCCCAGGAAATTCTTTAACTATGGCTCTTAGTTCTGTCTTTGAGCAAGGAGTGAAAGATATCTAAGAAGAATTGCCTGTAACCTTGGGCAGTTTTATTTTTAAAGGTAACTGTTTAATAGTCCCTTTAAAGAGGAAAGGCAGTTCAGAGAATTGGTAAAACGTCCCGAGTACTCAGGTGAAGAAGGAGAGACAGGGAGCAGCTGGAGTCTCGTCATTCCTATCGTCTCTTGTTTTAGGTATCTATTGTGTTTTTACATTTTCATTAGCTTTCCATTATGAGTCTTTTAATGAAGCTATTTTGGAATCTTGAAGCCTTTTGGAGGCTTCTGCATACCAATTAAAATAGGTATCCTGTTCGATTTGTTTAATTTGGGAACCCTTCTTAAATGAACGATCTTATCTAATTGGAACATTTTCTATAATGGCTATTGCAATTCTATGCTGCTCTTAGGAAGATTTTGCCATTTTTGTAGATTTTTAAAGTTTCTGAGACCATAGTTTTTAGACATAAAATAAGCAGGTATGCTGGAAGGTGTCACACTTGACCCTTTAGAATTTAAGGATCCCATTGGCTCAGCCTTTGAGTTTCTTGGAGCTGAATACCTAAAAGGGATATACTGCTGGGTTAGGAATTGTGCATGTTTTACAGTTTACATCACTGCATGGAAATTTTCTTGAGGTTGGCAGGTGACCTAGTGTCAATCTAACCCATTCTGTGACCAATTTATCCTAACACAAGAGTCTCGGATTTAGGTGGTAGACGATCTAACTGCCTTTCAATGCTCGGTTTTGCCCACCAATTTTTGCAGCTTTTTGGCTTGTGAGATCTCTGTTTTGTTTTACATAAAACAAAACAAACAAATGTGCACGTTAGCGAACTGGCAGTAAGCAAAAGATGTTAGTGCAGACTGGCCAAGACAAGGCCATGCACACCACCAGCAATTCACAGGGTAGACTAAACCAACAGATTCCAGTAAATGGGGAATGTGGACTGGAACTGGGGAAAGGGATTCCGAACAACTGGGGGACTGTGGACAGAACTGAGGGCTAGGGACTCGAGTTCAGGTGGAACAGTGTCTGCCACTCAAGCTGACCCGTTAAGCCCTGGACTGGAAAGCCAGTTTAGATCAGGGGCTTGATGCAAAGACGGTGGAGCTCAGAACCAAGAGAGAACTTATCCATGGCCGTTGGAAATGGTGAGAAAGACAGTGAATTCAAAGAGGGCTTTGCAGGTACCAGTGTGTCTCTTCGTCCCTGAAGCCATAGGAAGTCTTCTTTGGCCCTACCACTGCCAACAAATCTGTTAAATAACAAAAATTCAACTGAGTAAATATGAAGATCTAATTGACTCTATTAAGTGATTCACAGATTGGGAAGCATCCCATCTACTGATAGAAAGAAGCTCCATTGAGCTGCAGAAAAGGAAAGATTTGTAAAGGCAGGGAGGAAGAATAAAAAAGGAAATTATTAGCATAGAATGCATTGTTTTAGGCAAGTTCATCCTCAGGGGAATGGAGGTGGTCTATCAGCAGATTTCTTAGTGCTGACCAGGAAATTCCAGGTTGTCTGGTTAAAAGTCACATTCCTGGGGAAATAATTAGGTTAGTGTTAAGCCTTGGTCTGCCAACATGAGGCCTAACGCAAGGGACTCCATTTGGGGTCTGTCATTTCCTTTTTTTTTTTTGCAGTACGCGGGTCTCTGGCCTCTCCCGTTGCGGAGCACAGGCTCCGGACGCGCAAGCCCAGCGGCCATGGCTCACAGGCCCAGCCGCTCCGCGGCATGTGGGATCTTCCTGGACTGGGGCACGAACCCGCGTCCCCTGCATCGGCAGGCGGACTCTCAACCACTGTGCCACCAGGGAAGCCCCTGTCATTTCCTTTTTAACGGGGGCTTGTACTCACAGCCCAACAGGCCTTCAGCAAACAAAATAACAGCTTTTAAACGGGTACAGGAGCCTCCCCTCCACACCCCCATGATGATGAGAACGCTTAGGTTATACTGTCTTAACAATTTTCATGTATAACACACAGCAGTGTTAATTATATTTCTCATGTTGTACATTACATCCCTAGTATTACTTACGTTATAACTGGACGTTTGCACCTTTTGACTGCCTCCATCAAATTCCCCCTTCCTCCCATGGCCCTCTCCTGCCTCTGGTAACCATAATTCTGATCTCTTTTTCAGTGAGTTCGTTTGTTTGTTTTTGAAGTATAATTGACCTACAACAGTATGTTAGTTCATGTGACACAACATAGTGAGTAGATATTTCTATACATTTCAAACTGATCACTGCAAGTCTAGTTACTCCATGTCACTGTACAAAGATTTCACATAGCTATTGACTATATTCCCCACATTGTACATTTCATACCAGTGACATTTATTTGCAACGAGAAGTTTGTACCTCTTAATCTCCCTCACCTATTTCTATCCTCCCCCTACTCCCCTCCCCCTGGCTGAGGGGTCCAAAGTGCCTCTGAGTTGGTACTGACCTGCTTGTGGGAGGGGCTGGGCCTGGGGGTTCCCAGGGCTGGTTTCACATTGCTAGTGGGTGGAGGCAGGGCCCAGGGGTCCCAGGGGTCCCAGGGCAAGTGCGGGCCTGCTGGTGGGTGGGCTGGGTCCTGACACAGCAGGCTGCAGGGCTGCAGTGGTCCTGGGGCTGGTCTCCTCCCACTGGAGGGGAGGGCTGGGGCCCAGGGGGTCTTGGGGCTCGTGCCTGCTCACTGGTGGGTGGATCCAGGTGCTGGGGTCTCTGGCTGCAGGGCCCTCGGTGTCCCAGGGTTACTGCCTGTACACTAGTGTTTGGGGCTGGGTCCTGGGCCCACTAGTGGGCCATGTGCTGGGGTGGCTATGGGCTCAGGGGGTCTTCAAGTAGCCTGCTTGCTGGTGGCTGTGGCTATGTCCCCACCTGGCTAGTTGCTTGGCCTGAGGCATTCCAGTACTGGTGTTGACAGGCTGGTGGGCGGGTCTGAGTCCTGGTGCTAATAAGCTCGAGGGAGAATTCTGACATGTTGCTTGCCAGCCCCACTGTCCTCATGGTAGGTGTGCTCCCCCAAATGGCTGCCGCCAAGGTCTATGTCACCAGGGTGAGTTCCAGTTGCCTCCTGCCTCTCTGGGAGGCTCATCAAGATCAGCAGCTGGGTCTGACCCAGGCTCCTTGCAGATGACTCCTTCTTCTCTGGGTCCCGGAGCGTGTGAGATTTTATGGGCGCCTTTTAAAACTGCAGTCTCTTTTCCCACAGACCTCTGGATCTCCAGAAAGGAAGCCCCACTGGCCTGCAAAGCCAAGCATTCTTGGTGCTTGTCTTCCCCATGCAGGACCCCATGGCTAGGGAGCCTGATGTGGAGCTCAGATCCCTCATTCCTTAGGAAGGACCTCTGCAATTATAATTACCTCCCAGTTTGTGGGTCCCCCATCTGGGGGTATGGGTCACAACCCATCATGTCTCTGCCCCTCCTACCTGTCTCATTTTGGTTCCTTCTTTATATCTTTAGTTGTAGAAGATCCTTTCTGCTAGATTCTGGTCTTTCTCCTCAATAGTTGCTCTGTAAATAGTCATAATTTTGGTGTGTCTATGGGAGGAGGTGAGTTCAGGATCTTCATACTCCACCATTTTGGCCATAGCACCAGGAAATAAATTTTAGTTAACCAATCTCCAGCATTTATCCACTATACCTTAAATCTGTCAGCCTTTACCTTGTGACCATAGTTAATGTGATCATATAACTTATCATCCAGATTGGAACATTCTTGAGAATGAAAGCTGGTAGCAAATAACAAAGCTAGGAAACAAGGCATAAACTGGGCATGTCCTAGGCAAATCTGGACATATAGTCACATGAACTCTGATGAATACAGGAATTTTCCCTCCATTTTAACTTGAGCCTTCGTGGAAATTGATGCCTCATTCCCTAATCATTCTCCAGACCCTCTTCTACTTCATATCTGGCATATCCGAATTCGCAGAAGTTTCACAGCTCACTTATTTTTCTTTGTCCTTTACTATAATGGCAAAATACCATCTTCACACCTATGATTTTTTAGAAACCTTATTTTTTCCAGGCTTAGTAAATTAGGTCCAGATGACCTATCCAATTTCATGTAGTCAGCAAAAAAGAAAATAGGGCTGTAACAATGGTTTCTCATTTCCTGTTGACACAGTAGTTTCTAAACATTTTCTAGGCAACAGCCTTCTCTATACAAATGAAAATCAGGTGCTTTTTGATGCACATAATAATGTCCCTTACCTTTTCATAAGTTCCATCTATGTCTTTTAATTCAAACAACAGCAACAAAGAGGAGTAATCTTGTTAATCACAAGCCAATGAATTTACAGCCTTGAGTCAGTTCCCCACTCTTGGTCCAATCAACTTTGGTCAGGTTGAGGATAGGGGCAATTTATTATATAGTCCACTGTCCACTCAGCTGTTGATTTATACATTTATGACTGCCTTCCTGTATAAGACCTACTTACTTTCTTTCTTCCTGAACCTTGGGTATGGTTTATAATGTACAAATTCAACTTGGAGTGAAATCTTAAAGTGTTGTGACATAGGGAGTTTGGAAAGATTTCATTCCTGGCTGGCAGTGATTCCTCATTTTGACCTGTCAGATAAAAGTCTAAATAAACACTTTAGTTGACAACAGGGCTTGCAGTTGCATACTAGTTACCTAAATTAAGTTTCCTTCCTTTCAGTGTGAATCAAATAACAATCGCAGTCATAATCATAATCATAATTAAAAAATCCATCTCTCTGGGTCAGGCTTCTGAACCCTGTAGTTTTCATCCACTGTCTTCCTACTGCTACACAAACTGGGTAAACATTTCATCTTTTCCTACCTTTTTTAAGTTTCCCAAGTTCCTATGATTTAGAAAGAGGAGGAACATTTCTCTGTGTGAATGGAATAAAGGCAAAATTCACTTTTATCTTGTGTTATCTTTCCAGAATTTATTTTGGCAAAACCCTCAAAGTTCCTAGGACCTGCTGAGCCCAATCGAGCAGATATCTCTAGCGGATAATGACTATTCCTCAGCGCAGTTAAAGGTGTTATTTCACATCTCTACTAAAGAGCTACCAAGAAATGAAGGAAGCTTCTTGATTTTTTCTCTTTTTCCTTGTCTTTAAGCTCCAGTAAATAGTTGCTGCCTGGCAGGTGAAGCAAACCCCACAAAGAAGAAATGAGAAACTAATAAATGGTTATTCATCATGAAGAAGGCAGAAGTAAGGGGAAGTTATAAGGCAAAATCAGTGTGGTTTCATAATGCCTTATATTTACTGTGGAGAAATTTTTCTTTTTATCATCACCTCGGTGGTAAAGTGCTCACTCACTGGTGAAAACTCATTTACTCTTCTGAATATTTTTCTCACCAGTGTTCTCACTCAAGGCCTTTGAGGCAAGAAGGCATCTTCCTTTGCCTGTCACGAAAGGAAATGATCAACCTTCAGTTTCTTAGGTTTCATGGTGTTCATAAAGAAGTAGTGACATATCCAGCATATTTTTAATTGGTTCCACTGATATTTCCTTGTTAGAGGTCTCGATATCTCACTTCTGCTTCCATTACTGGAAGGTCTCTGACAAACAGTGACATTTGGTTGATGGGGGGAACCTAATAGCCAATATATTTGGGCTTCCTGTTGTTCCCTGAAACTGCCCTCAGGGCACTTTTGGGAAGGCTGAGTCAGAAAGCCTTAAGAATAAAGCCCAAGCATCCAATCCTTAATGACATTAACCCAATTTGCAGGAGTAAGCAGAGGGAAATTTATACCACAGAATTCCAGAGAAACCAGAGGAAGACAGACTGGCCTGGTAGGCTCCCCACTAAGAGAGAGGCAGTGGAAAATGAAGGACTGAAATTCACATTCCAGTGTCTTTGTGGGCTAGAAAGTATCAGAGCATGAGGTTAGGAAAGCAGAAGAGAGAGCTGTTGAGATTATAGAAGGTTGTGCAATTGTGATATAATTCCTTTTTTACGACAACCCTGAACCTTCCATAATGTTACTAGATTCGTATAGAGCAAAGATGGTAGACAAGGAAACAAAAGCTTAGGCAGGGAGAGCTTGAGGAAGAAAGGCTGAACACTTTTTGAAGGATGCAGGTAGGGCTTTCCCACAGATTGGCCACATCTCTGAGGAATAGGAGAGCTCAAATTGACTTGCAGGTGACATGTTGGGTCCACCCAGGATCTTTGAACCATAGTGTAAGTACTCAACAGCATCTTGGAATAGATTGTTCCTCTAGGACTGAGCCAGAAGTGTGCTCTCTCACCATGTCTGCCACATGCTGGACAACAGCTCTGAGGAGTGGAGCCTGACTCAGGGCTGGCCTGAGAATATCACTCCAACGTCAGAAGAAAGTTGTGGAAACCATTCCTTGCTCAGCAGAGAAAGTCATCATTTAAGACAATGTTTCAGCAGGAGGGTCGAATTTATACCTTATTAGGTGAGCTGACTCCATTATGTCTAGAAACTTTCTCTTAAAACATCAATCTGGAAGGTGGTGGGTGGGCCTCTCAGCCTCTGTAAACACAGGCTGGGGTGACACAGATGTAATTCAGTTGAAGTTACGTTTGGATAAAAGTTTCCTTAGATCAACTCTTGGGCTCTGTTAAGAGGCTACAATCACTGATTTGAGAAGGAATAGTTCACCTGTTTTATTTGAGACAAACTTTCCTCTGATTATTCTGATAGATCTGGTCAAGATAATTAAGGACTTGGAAATTTGGACTTTATCCCTTTGACTTTCTAACTCAAATAATACAGGTGTGATCATCCAGACACTAAATCTTGTGTAAGGCAGATTACAGAAAAAAAAAAAAAAAGTGCTGCCTGGGACTCCATGAAGAGGAAATATACACCATCTTGTTTTAGTTGCTATAAGAACAGGCATCTTATAACAGACTGATTTTCCAGAATTAAGATCTGGAAAGAAGAGGATAGAGGAATGAGCTATTCTCCACACTGAGCAAGAAAAAAAAGATGTCTGAAAGTACCATTTCCCTTTCTTTACAAATGGCAGGGCTGCTAGAGGGTGGGACTGGGGAAAACAGGGTCCCCATCAGGTGCTGCTGCCCCCCAGGGCATGAAAGTCAGAGCCACAGTGGTGGGCCTTCCCCCTAGGGAGTAGAGCATGTAAGATCCCTTCTGGGAATACAGCCCACCTTCTAGTGACCTTTCAGTTCCAGTGCTGCTGTGTTGGATCCAACAACACCTGAAAATTCCCCAGCCTCACAGAGCCTTCTGGGGGTTCCTCCAGGTGCAAAAGTCCTGCCTGCCTGGGTTAGACCCAAAGATGAGGGCAAGAGATTCTCCTTGCCTCTAAGCCAGGAAGCAGCACCCCAAAAGGCGAATTCTCACTTATTAAGTGCTTTCTATTTCCCATGCCTGTACTCATTGCTTTGGGTATGTTGTTTTATTCAATCCAATGAAAACCCTGTGAGTTAATAATATTATACCCACTGTAGAGATAAGGAAATTCAGGAGGTGCAGAGATATTTTATATACTTTGCTTATCATCTACCAGTAGAAATGGGCCAAGGTGGAATTTGCACCTGGGTCTATCTGGCTCTAACCCTGGTATTAATAACCACTATTCTTTATCTGTTCAAATGTAGTCACTAACAGAGGGTAGGGAGCTAGCATATTTAGGCCTCAGGGCTTGATCCTTTGCCTTTGTCTCTTCTCTGCCTCTACATTCCTTAAACTATCTGGTTCTGTTTCATGGTTTGTACCTCTAGCCTGGCCTCTCCTTGAGGTCTAGATTCAAATTCCCCTTTACAGAAAGTTACACTAACTTGGCCGAGTTGTTACAGCTGTTTAGGGATGGAGCTAGCACTCAAGTCTAGGTTGATCTGACATCCAGATCTAAGCTTTTTTTCATTGTTCAGGTTGCCTCCAGGGGTCACATGTTTTTTATTGTACACAGGATCCAGCACTATGCCAAGCACCCGACTGGTAATTAATTAATTACAGGTGAATAAATGAAAGAAGGAATGTGTGAAGAAATAAGTTGAAGTCTGAGGATGCCCATCAGCCAGAAAAAGAGGGGCAGGAAAAAGAGAAAACTCTTACATAAGTTCCTTCCATCAGTATATTTTCTGTATGAGGGTCCTACACGCCAACATTTTGTCCATATAGCAGTTGCATTTTATGGACGGATCCTTGTACATACCAAGAATAGTAGCCTCTGTGCTCTTTGAGCTGAATTCACCACTGGAAGCTCTGACTACAGATACTAAGGTCCAGTGTCATGCATCCGGTTCTCGGTTGGCCACGTTTACTTCTGTGCCCAGCCTATGTAGTGTGTCCTAAACTGAACTCTTCATATTTCCTCTCAAGCCTCTGCCATCACTGTCTTTCTCTAATGACTTCGGTCGAGATCCTATCTGATTTTGCGGACTCCCTTTTCTTTGCCCTTCACAGCAATCACTTGCTAAGTCCTGCTGAGTCTTTTCTGAATGGTGTAGTCTTTCCAACATTCCATTCCTATTGCCTTCCCTCACTCAGGTTCCATTACCTCCTATCGAACAAATTTCAGGGACTCCTTATTCCTTACAGAATAAAGGTCAAACAGGTAAGCTGGAATTCCAGACCCTTCTCCATCTGACATGAACCCCTTAGTCCCTGAACCTCTATTTATTGTACACCCTTTGCTTCAGAGCAGTGCTTTCTATAGATCGTATTCCAGAGAGCAACAGAACATCATCCATCCTTGGCCCCTGCTGGGGGCCTGCCTTCAAGGAGAGAAAGCTAAGTAGGTGGGCCCCTGGACCCCCATCTCTCTTTCAAACAGAGCAGCTTTATTGTGCTTACTGGGATCCCATAGAAGATTTTGTTTAAGCTAAAGCTTCCATGGATTTATAGTTTGAAAACCATCGCTCTTCCAGAAAAACTGAGTCCCCTGCTCTTTCAAGTCCATGCTCCACCCCTTCCCATATCTGGGTGCTTATGACCATGTTCATCAGTGCAGTCTCCACACATGGAAGCGTTGTGGTGATTATCACCAAGGAGACGGTCCTGCTGAGGAGCAAGCCATCAAACAAGGCAGGTGTGTGCTGTGCACAGAGGACCTTCACCTAAAGAGCTTAGAGAGCTTCTTTCTCTTCCACCTATGTGTTGTTTCAGGTCTTCCATGTGTGCTAATGCTGTTCCCTATTCCTGGAACGCTCAGCTTTTCATGTCCACATAGCCAAAGTCTACTCATCTTTCATGGCCCAGCTCAAATTCCCCTCCCACAGACAGTCTTTTAAAACCACCGTGGATTGTAATCTCTCTTTCTTTAGCCATATTTTCAATTTCTTCCTCTCTTATTTTACGTAGCGCTTCCCACATGAGATTACCTATCTAGTTATTTACGTTCAAGGCTCATTCCCCTCACAAGACTATGACCTCTGAAAGGCATGATCTGAAGTTGAGTTTGTATATCCTGTGCCAGTTGTTGTGTAAGTCTTCAAATTGGCTCATTTAAATAACCAATTCAACCATTTTTTCACCTATTGATGAAAATACCAGACTGACTACATCAATCGTCACGCATGTATGGGCACAATAGCACATTTCAACCTTTTGAGAACTCTTGGAGCAGCTAATTTAATTCCCTCTGGTTTCAGGAACAACCTTTGCAGTGATTCCCACTGTCATTCAGAGACCATAAAACTCCCTCTCCCACCAGCTGTATCTATAACGCGGTCAATGAAGAACATTCTTCCGCATGGGGGTTGAGAAGGTTTCAGGGCAGACGTGGGCATTATTAATAAGTCTCTTCAAGGTTTATGCTAGATCCCTTTTGTAGACAATGATTTGTACTTCATTCTAAGCATGTAGTTTCTTCCTTTCTATTTTTTTGGATAAGATTTATACCTAATTCTATTGACAAAATTATCTTTGCCAAACATAGGTTTTTCTCACTCTGCAAAGAGCTTAGAAAATTTGTAGCATAACTCTTATTTCCCATTTTAAGAAAGAAACCTGATGGTCATGTTGGTGTTCTTGTTGGTAATGTGACAGAGATTGTGTTAGAACTTGTTTGCTAAAAATGAACACAAGGTTTGTAGTTGCTGATAATGGAATAAATGTTACCAAAGGAACATGGATGACATCAGCTCCTGAAAATAATGATAGTAAATTTAACTCTCTAGGGCTTCCCTGGTGGCGCAGTTGTTGAGAACCCGCCTGCCGATGCAGGGGACACGGGTTTGTGCCCCGGTCCGGGAGGATCCCATATGCCGTGGAGCGGCTGGGCCCTTGAGCCAGGGCCGCTGAGCCTGCGCGTCTGGAGCCTGCGCTCCACAACGGGAGAGGCCACAACAGTGAGAGGCCTGCGTACCGCAAAAAAAACCCCAAAAAACAAATTTAACTCTCTAGACTAAGAAAAAAGTTAACTCAAATAACAAGAAAAGTGACTTTTTTTGCTTTGGAAATCTAATCAAGAAATGATATTAAAGATTAATGATTGCTTTACTTATAGGGAGGTGATTTAGTTGAGGAGGATCTAATACTTAGGTTGAGTTTTTACATTTGCCATGCCTTAGAAGTCAGTCAGTAGACACTGATTGCATATCTACTAAGTGTGGGCATTGGGCAAGCCTAGATGGTGGACCTTCATATGACCAGAAAACTCAAAAGGCTGTGAGTCTCTTGAAAGCAGACTATACGCTCATTCATTCAACAAACACTTATCAAATGTCTTCAACATGCCTAGCACTGTCTAGGTTCTAGAAGTTGGAAGGCCTTTACAAGAGCAGAAATGACTAGACTGTGTGTCTTTGGGGAAAGACACTTAAAATTCATTCAGTACTTATTTATCAAGTGCTTACTGTGTGCTGGGTGAAGTGGTGGGGGGAGCAGTTTCCTGAATTTACAATAATGCTGCAGTGTGCTAAGTGCTCTGATGAGCTCTTTAACTCCTTTAGGCTTAACTCTCTGACCAGAGCTGACCACAGAATAGCTACCCAGCAAATGTTTGTGGGATAAATGATGGATGAACAAACTGTTTAAACATAATTTCCAAAAAAGAGTAAATTTATACAGACATAAAAATGAAAACGTGTTAAAGATTTTGTTTAACCCCTGAGGTAACCAGGCATATATGATAACTGATTCAAAAGAAAATTTGAGAAAAGACATATCTATACATCAGGAATATTGACATGAGTATTTGAATGCTGGTAAACTAATTTTTTATCAGTGTGGGAGGGAAGACAGTTGAATCCCTACTGAGCAGAACAGAATTTGCCTGTCTATAGATAAGAATTATCTTGCATTGCTATCAGTTACTTATAATTTACACAGTTGTAAAAGAGCTCAAAGACAAGGCAAGTGTAGAAACAGGTAATCTGGAGGGGTGCCCTCTAGACAATGCATAGTTTTCCATGGAAGTACAATTTTGTTTTTAAAATAAAATAGGTTGAATGGGGTATAGCTTGCATAGCTTCATAAATGGAAGGAAATCCTGGGTTACCATCATAAATGGCTGAATACCAGACCACTATTCTCATGTAGTGCCCACCATATTGGAACTTATTTTCTGTTTTCTTTCTAAAGTTTAACTTTACTTCCCTGGGAGATAATAATGTGGTAAGGTAGTATTTTGACATTATGTTACAAAGCACCTCCACATACATTATTCATTCTTGTAACAACCCCATGAAGTAGTCAGAGAGAAGATAATTATTTCTCTTTTATGATGAGGATGATGAAGTCTCAGAGAAGCTCTTACTAAAACTGAGGAGGAAATGGTGGTCCTGGGACCCAAACTCCCATTTTCCAAACCTCTTGCTCTTTCTATCACAAAGAGCCAAGATTACCTCAGCAATGAAGTGTGAACAAATTCTTTATGTTTATTTATGTTATAGACTTTGGCCA
This sequence comes from Kogia breviceps, assembly GCF_026419965.1. Lineage (NCBI taxonomy): Eukaryota > Metazoa > Chordata > Mammalia > Artiodactyla > Physeteridae > Kogia > Kogia breviceps. The sequence goes on along the minus strand of NC_081316.1, from coordinate 53,728,235 downwards.
GGATTTTCATTGGGAAAAGAAAGCTCTCTATATTACACAAATATAAGAAAGGTGTATTTCGTAATCTCTTCTCTCCAAATCTTTCTTAAAACGACCCTGGATAAAAAAATGCCTGAATGTCATCACTCTTCCATAATTACCCTTTATTATCATATGCTTAAATGACATACATCAACAGTCATTGAGCACTTTCTAACACCTAGAACTAAGAGGTAAAATGCATGCTTTGTATTTTCTATCAGGCCTCTCTGTAACCCTTGATATCTGGGGCTATTCCTTTCATTTTCATAATTATCATTATTATCAATAACACTTACAAAGAGGCTCTGTGGCATATCTTGTCCAGGTACTGTGTTAATTAAAAAAAAAATTATCATCTGATTTATTCTCCACCATAATCTTAAGGGAGAGGTATTTTTATACCCATTTTACAGATGATAAAACTAAACCTCAGCAAGGTTAACTGACTTGGTCAAGATCAAATGTAATGAGAGGTTAGAATTCCGACTCCATAGCTTGTTCCCTTGACCACTGCAATTTACAATGCAAATCATGGTAAAGTTCTTTAGTCTATGTCCAGTGATTTGTTATAACTGTGTTAATGATTATCATTGAGAAGAGTCTAAATACACGAATGTCGACAAAGTGGGAGACATTTGTTAAATTCAAATATTCACAACAAAGCACTGAAAGATTGATGTTTGAAATATGTGGGTACCATTGGAGGGAATGAGAAGGAGACTTTGAAAGGCATTTTAGATCCAGAGAAACATCACTAGGGAGCTGGATTATTTTTTCTCCATAAAAAATCTGTGCTGAGGCAGGGCTTTTTCCTTGTTCATGATTTTCCATGGGAAAGCCGAGGATCCTCAGATGGGCTTTTCCTTTCCTCCATCACCTCAGATATGTTCCCTATAGTACCATACCTGTGTTTGATTACGCAGGCAATGGGGTTCCTCTGATTTCCCTTGGAAGACAGTTTCTCAACCTAATTGTCTTCTATGCTTTGCCATTTTCCTTGGTGGTCAGCCTGCATTCTACTTAGCTTAATTTTGTTTCCTTAGTCTGGCTCCGCTCCTCTCTGTTATAATTATCCCCACTTGGGCAATAACATGTTCTGCTATATATAATTTTTTCTCCTCTAAAATCCATGGGGAAAGGTAATCAGCTCACACTCTGGTCTGTCATTTGGCTGAGCAGGCGCTGTCCCCTTTGGACCAATCTCACCCTTTGTGTCAATTCTTCCTTAGTCTTTTACCCACACAGGAAAGCAAAGAGAGGAAACCTCTGGCTAATTATGTTCAAGCTCATTAGAAAGAACTGAGCACAAATTCAACAAAATCACCAAATCGCCATATTTTTTAGACTTTAAATTACGAAGTTGCGGACTAAAACTCTTACCTTCTTTCTGCTTCCCTTTTTCTGTCGGTCCCTATTCAGAAGGCTGAATGATTTGATTTTAAAGTCATCTATAAGCTTTGCTTGTTTGTTTTGTTCACTTTTGGCTGTTGGGATGAAGACTCAAAAGGATTGAGTCCTATTTCTTGTTTGACCAGAGTTAGATCACTGAATCCCAACGTACCTCAGTTTCCTCATCTAATAGGTGGCAACAGGTCCTTTAACTTAATATGGGAAACCTTGTTATCCTTGGACTAGCTCTCCTGGACTCTGGGTAGCTTCCTGTCTTCACTCAAGACATATCTTTAGCCACCTATCTACCTTTAGATGGGACCTTTGGTTTTCTGATTGTCGTGCACATAAACCTCTGCTCCCCTATTGATTTGAGAACAGATTCCTGGACATATGCCCCTGCTCACAATGTTCTTCACACAGGTGGTCCTAACTTATTCCTCTGGCATCTACTGATATTACATTTGACCTGCCTCGTCTGCTCTGGATCAATAGCAACTGCACACAAATCTTCTTGATGTATAAGGACAGAATAAAATCTTTTATTAATGTGGATTGCTTCTGAAGACACTATGAATTCTCTCCACTTGGAGTTGGCAGATGGGGGTCTCAAACTCCAGCACTGCCATTAATGTCCTGAGTTATAAAAAACTCTCTAGTTTCTGGGAAACTCAGTTTTTGCATAAGTGAAGTGGCAGTTATAACAACGTCTGCCTTGTATGTTTAATCCAGGCCAAAATGCTTTCTGTTAAAGTGTTATACAATTATTTGTAAGTATATTTCCTGGGGAAAAACATCATTAGCCCATTCAAGATGGCATATAAATAATTCCTTATTGTCTGGAACAAATCTGTGATTCATAGATGCTAGGGTTTCCACAGAGGTTTAGGGCCAAAATCTCATCCTAAAGACATAACATCTACACTCAACCTATATTCCCACGCCCTTGAGGACAAATGGGATTGATCATGATCTTGGTACTTGCTAGTTCAGGATTCTAGCTGTTTCTTTCTGTGATACTCTCCCAACAAAAATGTATTAACTATTTCATTTCTTCTTCCTAGGTATTTTGACTTTTCTTTTACATTGCTGCACATTCTGAGATGAGACAGTTCTTCAATATGAAAATTCTTGTACCATTCCTCTTGCCTCCATGAAGATACACAATGATAACTAGATGTTTTTATTTGTCCATTAACGTGTATGTAGCCACACCACAGCAAGTTTATTTCTTTTCTATCAAAGAACTGGCAGTTGATAATATGTTTTAGAGTAATTTATTTTTCTCAAAAAATTTGCTCTAAAGTGTGCAAACAGTTGGCATGCAGTGCTGCAATATTATTTATTGTTGTAGCTGATTTTCCATTTTTTTGCTTTCATAATTCATTTGGTGTTTATTTTAGATGTATGTCTTCTTGTCTTTACATGTGATGGATATTTTCTCCAATACAATCAATCTTTCAAGGGATATTCTTTCTCAGATTTATTTCAGTTAGAAGTATAATAGTCTACTCCAGAAGAGTTGATATGTTTGATTTTAATTGCTTATGTTATGTTTTGTTGCAATCACAGATGGAAGGAACTTTTGAAAGTCATATAATCCGTTGCTCTGCCTTTAGGCAAAAAGGAGCAAAACAGGATCATCTATAGGATCTATGCAGAGATATCTGTAAAAGAGAAAATTCCACTCTCCTTTTGGGCAATTGCTTTTTTAATACGAAATTTGCAACCCTCTGCAATTTTCCTTCTTTTGGGAAAAAAGTATGTCTTTCCTTTAATAAATTAGATATGCTCATTTAATTGCATTTATTGTCATAACTGGGGTTTGGTTGTCACCTAGTTTTAGGCTTTAAATGCTTTTTTAAAGTTTCCTTTGATTTCTATGTTTTGTTTTTTTTTACCCTCGGGTGATTTACAAAATATCAGTCCAATTTTTAATTATACCTGTGATTAGTTTGCAGGCTTGAAATCAGGAACCAAATAGTAGTTTGTGACTCTCCCCTACGGATTATGTGGAATTTATCACATTTTTGCCCGTCTTGTCTTTCCCCAGAATGTATTCTCCTTGGCCCTCATTAATTTGATCTACGATTATAAACCAGTTTATTATCACACTCTTACAATTGCTTCCTTACTGTCCTATGAATGCTCCATATTTCCTCCCCATTGGCCATTCTTCTCTCTGCCTATCCAATGCCTACTAAGTTTACTCTCACTGAAGTCAATAGTTATGTCTTAACAGCAAGAATCATGGCATTCTCTTAAACTGAAGCCTTCTTGGTTTTACTGCAACAGTGCTGTTGCTGAACACTTGACATTCTCTCTCCCTGAGAGAATCTGGACAGCCCTAGAGACACGTTTTCTCTCTCATTCCCTTAATTTAGCAATTTTTCCCTTTACTGAGGAAATACTCTTCTGAGGGCTCTTCTTGATGATATGATAATTTTTTTTCTCCTTGCTGATAGGAACAGGAAGTATGCCCAGCCATGTGTGACCTCCTTAGATTGTTCTGTCTGATACTTTTGGTGGCTTTTTTTCTCCTGGCCTTGAGTATCTTCCTCAAATGCAAGTGATGATTACTACTCAGCTGAAGTTTTGAGGGGTACATTTGCAGATCTCCAGAGGTCTCTCTGTAGCCCTCTCCACTCCCTGCATTGCAAATTCTTTCCACTGTGGCCTCTCTGAATTCTGAACTCTGTCTTCTCAACTCAGGGAGACTGCTGAACTCTGTTGAGTATACCTTCCCTGCATTACAGCTGGAAACTCTCTCCAGGTAGTAAGCGTATCATCAGTAAGTTGATAAGTAAGTTTATCATCTCGAGGCAGTAAGTTATTATAGGGTTCACCTACTTGGTTTCCCCTCTGTCAGGGATTAATGTCCTGCTCAATCTGCTGTTCAATGTCTAAAACTGTTGATTCATAAATTTTGTCTGTGGTTTTTTTGTTTTTTGTGTTTTTTTTAAGTTAGAGAGTGATGCCGAGCAGAGCCCTATGGGGTTCCTGGGCACGGAGGCCTTTTGTCCCCCATTTCTTGTAGGAAAGACTCCAGACTCCATGATCTTCCCTGAGTTCTGACGGGCAGATTTGAAGGGTTGCTAATCAAGGGCGGAGCAGCCACAAAACCACCTGAGGCAAGATTAAAGGGACCAGAGAAGCTCATCAAAATTAGGAGACCCTGCACACACCCTAATCTTGTCAGCAACCCCACCCTTTTGAAACTTTGCAGAAGAAAAAAGAATGCAAGACTGTTACTGCCTTGATCCTTATCACGTACCTCTGACCACTACCCCTGACTATATAACCTCTTCCTATTCTCCAGTGAGGGGGGCACAGTACTTGAGGCACTAGCCTACTGTGTTCCCCTTTTCCTGGCAAAGAAATAAAGCCACTCTTTCTTTCTCCTTCGTAACTCTGTCTCCGTATTTCTGTTCAGCATCGGGGCATAGAGAGCCAAGACTGTGGCAACAAGAGTAAACAGTCGTTGTTACTCCATTCATGGACAGTGAACACATCTGAACTGTGACTGTCAATACTGCACAATACTTTAATTGTACTACATTAAGCACTGTGGGCAGGTGGTAGCAGAAGACAGCGATCGTGTTTCTCTTTCCCTGCTCCTTTCTAAGCATTCTATAACCAGCGTTCTTCCTTCTTACTCTGACTGTGGATACTTGCATTTTTCTACATCATTGGGATGTCTGTGTCTCTCCAGCCTCTTTCCTGGCTCCTACTTCTTACGACCAGCCTAGACATCTTTATTTAGCTAGTTTAAAGAAACCTCAAATAAAAAATGCTCCAAGCTTATCAACTTCCAGACTTAAGTGGATTTCACTGCCTCTACTCAATAAAAGTAGCACTATTATATTAGATTCATCTTTATCTCCAATCTTTTCCCATTCAGTGAATTACCAATTCAGCTATTCGTTCAGAAACTATTTATTGTATTGAGTGTCTATTACGTATCAAACAATCTTCTAGGTACTGGAGATGTCCATTGAACAACACAGACAAAATTCCTGAGGTCTTGTAGTTTACCTTCTTACAGGGAAAGGCAAACAGTTTCAAAAACAAATTATATAAAATGTTTGAAGGTGATATGGGCTATGGAGAAAAATTAGGCAGGGAAGGGGTAATAAGTGGAAGAGGTGGGAATTTTAAATAGTAGGATAAGAAAAGTTCTTATTAGAAACATGACATTTGAGCAAAGATTTATAGTTGAGGGAAGAAGCCATGGGGATATTTAAGGGAAAATTCAGGTAGAGAGAAGAGCTGGAACAGAGCCCTCAGGTGGAAGTGTGACTGCAGTATTCCAAGAACAGCAAGGAGACCAGCAAGGCTGAGGTGGAGGGACTTAGAAGATGTGAACAAGGAGATGATGGAGACTGTATTGCTTAGGGGCTTTTTAGCTATTGTAAGTTCTTTTTTTTTTTTTTTTTTTTTTTTTGCGGTATGCGGGCCTCTCACTGTTGTGGCCTCTCCCGTTGCGGAGCACAGGCTCCGGACGCGCAGGCTCAGCGGCCATGGCTCACAGGCCCAGCCACTCCGCAGCATGTGGGATCTTCCCGGACCGGGGCACGAACCCGTGTCCCCTGCATTGGCAGGCGGACTCTCAACCACTGCACCACCAGGGAAGCCCTGTGAGTTCTTTTTGACTTGGACTCTGAACGAGCTAGGAGCCTTGTGAATCTTGTGAGCCCAGGAGTGTCATTATCTAACTCACGTCTTGAAAGCATCAAGACTGACTACTGTGTGGACACTGCACCACACGTGGTCAAGAGTGGAAACAGGGATACCATTTAGGAGGTTGCTACAGATATTAAGATGAGAGAGGATGGTGGTTTGGACTGGTAGAACAGCTATGGAATTTGAGGGAAGTAGTTTTCTGGGATCGTTTGAAGGTAGAACCAACAGAACTGAGAGAAAGGAAGGAGTCAAGATCACGCCCATAAACTCTGAAGTTTATGTTTGAGCAACTCAAGGAATAGAGTTGTGATGAACTGAGATGGGGAAAACCATGGGTAGAGCAGGTATAGGGTAGAAGGTTAGGAGCTTGTTTTGGGGCATGTTAGCTTAGAGATGTCTGTTGGGTAGCCAAGTGGATATGCAGAGAAGACAACTGTATATACAAATCTGGAGTTCAAGGCAGAGGTCTGATCTGGAGATAAGAATTTAAATTGTGAAGATATAGGTGAAATGTGTTGTCATGCGAATTCATGGTAGGAATACCATGATTCAGCAAGGGGATGAGTGTAGCTAGAAAAGAGATGAAGTCCTAATGCTAAGTCCTGGGAAACCCAAGGTTAAGAGGACAGGAAGAAGAAAAAACAAACAAGCTAAGGCTACTGAGAAGGAGCTGCCAGGGAAGTGGGAAGAAAAACATGAGAGTGTGTTGTCTTGGAATCCAAGAGAAGAAAGTGTTTTAAAGAGGAGAGGCTGTCAATTCTATGTAAAATGATACTGATAGATTAAATGTGTCCAGTAGTAAGCAACCTGTTAAATAGTTCTTGCTTTTGTCCTCTCCTACTGTCAGTATCCTTTCTTCAAACTCTCATAGCATCTCACCTGGAAATATATTTAAAACTTCCAGACAGGTCTTCTTGTGTTGACTCACCAGCACAACATATGTTATATATCACACTGTCATCAGAGTGACCTTTCTCAGAACTGCTCCCATCACATATTTCACAATACATTGTGTTTGTTGTCGCATCTCCTCCACCAGATTTAGAACTCCTCAAAGTGAAGCAATAGATTCTCTCACTCTATGTTTAGCAAATGAAGAAAGGAATGAAGAAAAGCTCTCTTGGATTACTGCAGCCATCATGAATCCTCTGACTCCAATGCGACACATGCTTATTTAACCCTTGATGGTTATTTACTCTTATTTCATATGCCTTTGTTTCATCAGGTGGTGCTTAATATAAAAGTGAAGGCTTATAAAGCAGTATCTACAATGTACCAAGCACGACTCTGAGCATTTTTATCTCTTATTTTCCTAAGCATCATTTTTACCTCTCAACAATCCTATGAAGTAGTATTATTATCACCTTTTTTTTTTTTTTTAGGCAAGGAATTCAGGACTGAAAGAAGTTAAGTCATTTGTGCAAGGTCTCACATGACTAGTGAATGGTAGAGCCATGATTTGAACACATGCATTCTGTTCTATTAAACTATATTTGAAAGAGTCACGTATTGCACACTCCTTGAAGCTACTGGCCACGTCCTACATTTTTTCTTAGCCCTCTGATCCTTTTTCAATCTCCAGAATCCTGAGAACAGAGCAAGACACATGGTAGGATCCCAAGAAATGTAACTGTCTAATGATCACTTTGTGGGATGGTCAAGGATAACTCAGGAGAACCAGATCGCAGAGTGGCTAGCTTCTCCTACCTAGGCGTTGCCCAGCATATGGAAGAACTGGCAAAAGGCCCAGAATGAGCGGAATCTATCTCCAGAAAATCTGTCATGCAGGAAAGGTGCATGCTGTGTGCAAGAAAAATGTAAATGCCAGTCAAACTGAAAAGAGCTTTGTTAGGGAGAGAAAACTTTGCAACCAAAAAAAAAAGGTTTTTTTGGAAATGTCTTCAGATTGAGTATTTTTAATCATACTGTGAGCTTCCTGAAGAAAGGGGACACATTATAACAGTTTTTTTGAACTATATATGCCAAGCACTGTGCAAACTCATACACATTCATTCACTTAATCTCTATTTATTGAGTACCTATTGTGAACTAGGACCTTTTCCAGGTACTTGGGATACATCAGTGAATAAAGTAGACAAAAGTTTCTGTCCCTATGCAAAGGAAAAGAATAGATAAGGAATAGATGGGCTATAAACATAATAAATCATTAAATGACATGACATGTTAAAAGGTGATAAATGTCACAGAGAAAAAAGTAGATTTATGGCAAAGTGGGATCAGGGATGTCAGAGTGAGGGAAGCGGCACAGGTGGAATTTTCTGATAATCATTGACTTCCTTCAAAGGTGATATTTGAACAAAACTTGAAAGAGCTGAGAGAGTTCTCTGGGTATATGTCGGGGGAAGGGGAATCTGTCAGCACCATCGTAGCCAAACAGCATGAAGAAGAGAGTGGTTGAGGTGAGATCACCTAGGGCCATATCAGCCATTGTAATAATTTGGTCTCATGATTTCAGTTTGATCCTTAGACCAACCTATAAAGTAGTATTATCATCCTTGACTAAAAGATGAAGAAACTGCAGCCCAGACAGAGGCTAAGTGATTGGTTCACAGTTACATAGTCTGCAAGTTGGGAAGCTTAAATTCTACTTTGAAGATCAGGTCTGAGTCATCTCAAAAAGGAACTTTTGTGTGTTTTTTCAGTCTCCATCATCTAAAATAGTACCTAACATATAGTAGTTGTTCAATACATGTGGATGAACGGATAAGTAAACCTATAATCATTATTTTCTGGTGGCAATTTTCCATGTCCATGTCCCTTTCTCAGATTCATTCTATAAGAATCTCATATTTGAAAGCTAACACTGATACAGGGAAGATTAAAAGTAAGAACTGCCAGTTTAGATGTGGAAGGTAAGGAAGGCAGATTTCTATTCATTTTGTTTGGTTTCTATTCTGTTTGTAATATTTACTAGCTATGGGACACTGGGCAGTTTTCTTATCTGAAAAATGAAGATAAAAATAATATATGCATATAAGATAATGTATATATGTATATAAATATATACAAGTATGTGTATACTAGGGCTGTTAATTAACAACAAAGGACTTAGAAGAGTATGTGGTATGTACTAAACACTAAATAAATGATGGTAATGATGATGATGATGCATGGTTGGAAGACAGGAAGGTTGTTTGCTATCAAGTCTCAAATAATTTATATTAAAAAATCTTTCTTATTTAGGTCTTACTTTTTTTGGCAAAAGATTCAGCAAAGGAAGGGCTACCTTGAAGGTGGTTGTTTCAGCTCAAAGTTTATGTTTTAATGAATGAGAGTGGGTCTAGGCTTGCGGCTGGGTCACAGTAAGGGATGACTCTAGGATTGCTGCTCATTGCCTGTCTTAATCCGATCTCTGGGGTTGTCATTCTTGCCATTTGGTGATGCTATGAACTCAGTAAAGTACAAAAAATGAAAAAAGAGAAAGAATAAGGGCAGGTGAGATGGTGAGATACAGAGCTGGTCTCAAAAACACAAAAGTGACAAGAGTTTTATCAGAAATTTCATTAAATGAAGCATGAATGAAGACAAAAAGTGAATTCAGTAACATCCAGCAAATATTGATGCAGCAGCACTGAGCCAACACCCGTCCCTGTGCTGGGCTGAGGAGTTATATAGACACTAATAACATGAGGTCATTGTCCTCAAGGATCTCATGATCTCTTAGGGGAGACAAACACATAAACAAATAATTACAGACTAGAGGGCCGGGATCGAACTATGGGCAGATACATATTGGGCAGAGAGTAAGCTTGGTTTATTCGGTTTCATTGTGGTTATAGTTGAGGGCATTGAGAGAGCTTCACAGCTCTAACTCTCAGGCACCACCCTTCTCATTTCTGGTTTTAGAGAAGGGAATTAAAGTCAGATATTTAAATAGTCAAATGTACCTAATAACGTCAGGCTTTTCAGAGTTCTTGATGTTCAAGAAACTTCTGGCATCAAAATCTAGGTTCGGGCAAGTCTCTTTCAGCCTACCACTTGAATCTACATATTTGGCAAATGGGACAACAGCAAAACCAGTTTCTGTGGTGATAAAGGAATCAGCCTCTTAGAATTGTGATAATGCTTGAGGAAACTACCTAGCTTTCCTCCATGTATACTCCCTTCAAAGAAACAGAAAGCAATAATCTCTCAGTGTAACAGGAAAAGGGGCAACTCAGAGACCCAACTCAGCTTTGAGTGTCTTATTTAGAAAGTCAGTAATTTATTCCACAAATATTTGTTGAATTTTTGCTATAGTCCAGGCACCATGTTGAGTGGCCGGGACATAATTCTTATCTTGAAGGAAGTTACAGCCCAGGCGTATTATGGCATGAAAGCCAGGTTGTCTTGAACTATTTATAGACAGTTTGATTCTACTTTGTCTACTGCATGCTTCAACCAAAGTCAACTTTCTTTCCTCCAGGCATGAAGAAAATGAGGCAACAGTTCATGTCATAAAATATGAAGTCACAACAACTTCCCTGCACCCAGACCAACATTCTTGGTCCCAGGGCTGGAAAAATTATGATCTGGTTTTTCCCCTTGGAGGTTGCAGCTGGTGGCAGACATGGTCTTTTGGTTCCTGTCTAGAATATATCGGTCCCCTGGCAGAGTTGAGTCTCAGGCATATGTGCAAACTGGGAGCTGTATTTCCCTTACATGACAACCAGCGAACATTTCCTGTTGAACTGGGGTTCCTGGCAACTCCAGGTTGTGAATAATGACTAAGGCCATGTCCTCTTTTTTATTTAGAGGCGTGAACAGGTTGACATTTTCTGCTGATGTCCTACCTACTGAAGTTTCTATTTTGGGAGAACATTCTTTATACATAACCATTTCTCTCAAGAAAATCTGTAGACTTTGATAAGTCCAAAATTTAGTTACTCTCTAGTTTGTGCCTACAAAAGCCACCATCAGTTCAACTAAAGTCCTGAAGGGTTGAAAACTCTGCATTATGACATGACCATCGTTCTGAGAAGAGTCATACTCCTAATAAGCTACTTTACTGAAGGCTATTCTTTTTTTTTTTTTTTTTTTTTTTTCGGTATGCGGGCCTCTCACTGTTGTGGCCTCTCCCGTTGCGGAGCACAGGCTCCGGACGCACAGGCTCAGCGGCCATAGCTCATGGGCTTAGTTGCTCCGCGGCACGTGGGATCCTCCCGGACCAGGGCACGAACCCGTGTCTCCTGCATCGGCAGGCGGACTCTCAACCACTGCGCCACCAGGGAAGCCCTGAAGGCTATTCTTGTGTTAGCTTTATATGATGTTAAATTGTATAGATAATGATGTCAGTGATTGTCTATGGTTTCAAGAATGAAGGCTTCTTTTTCAATTAAAAAATATCACACACTACTACATTATAATAAATGATAAAAAGCCACTATGAATGCAATACCACTTTGAAGTTAAAGTTTTATTTATTATATGTAGGTCAGACATGTGTGCAAGACATTTAAGCAGGCTGTGACAATGCTTGGTGCACAGAGGATGGATTCTGGGCTCCCTGAAATAACTCTGCATCTCCATAAAATTCTTGGCCTTCAGGCTGGGACCTGAAGCACCACTGCCATGCTGCTTCCCAGCTTTGATTTCTTTGTCTCCTTTCTTTTTAGAGCTTTTTAAACAACCAATAGGGCATGCTGTTAGAGATACAAATTCTATGCCAAGGAAAGCATTCTTAGCCATTAGAGGAAATAAAAAAGTCCAGTAAAGCAAGAAATGCAATTCGACCACTTTGGTACAAACAAAGCAATAACTACTTAATGACTAGTAAATTTAATTGTGGAGATGATTTTTTTTCAATATAGCAGTAAATATGATTACACTTGGGCTCTGTGTTTCCGAGGCCAGCTGTGAAAAGCCACTTGTCACTTGCCTGTCTGTCTGGGTCACCTGCTCTACTCTCTCTGTCAGAGGCACTACTAACCAGCCTAGAACCAAGCACATTTTTTTTTGAATTTTATTTTTTTTATACAGCAGGTTCTTATTAGTAATCTATTTTATACATATTAGTGTATATATGTCAATTCCAATCTCCCAATTCATTCCCCTCCCTGCTTTTCCCCCTTGGTGTCCGTAAGTTTGTTCTCTATGTCTGTGTCTCTATTTCTGCCTTGCAAACTGGTTCATCTGTACCATTTTTTTAGATTCCACATATATGCATTAATATACGATATTTGTTTTTTTCTTTCTGACTTACTTCACTCTGTATGCCAGTATCTAGGTCCATCCACGACTCTACAAATGACCCAGTTTTGTTCCTTTGGCTGAGTAATATTCCTTTGTATATATGTACCACATCTTCTTTATCCATTTGTCTGTCGATGGACAGTTAGGTTGCTTCCATGACCTGGTATTGTAAATAGTGCTGCAATGAACATTGGGGTACATGTGTCTTTTTGAATTACGGTTTTCTCTGGGTATATGCTCAGTAGTGGGATTTCTGGGCCATATGGTAATTCTATTTTTAGTTTTTTAAGGAACCTCCATGCTGTTCTCCATAGTGGCTATATCAATTTACATTCCCACCAACAGTGCAAGAGGGTTCCCTTTTCTACACATCCTCTCCAGCATTTGTTGTTTGTAGATTTTCTGATGATGCCCATTCTAACTGGTATGAGGTGGTACCTCATTGTAGTTTTGATTTGCATTTCTCTAATAATTAGTGATGTTGAGCAGCTTTTCATGTGCCTCTTGGCCATCTGTATGTCTTCTTTGGAGAGATTTCTATTTAGGTCTTCTGCCCATTTTCTGACTGGGTTGTTTTTTTTTTTAATATTGAGCTGCATGAGCTATTTATATATTTTGGAGATTAATCCTTTGTCCATTGATTCGTTTGCAAATATTTTCTCCCATTCTGAGGGTTGTTTTTTTCATCTTGTTTATAGTTTCCTTTGCTGTGCAAAAGCTTTTAAGTTTCATTAGGTCCCATTTGTTTATTTTTGTTTTTATTTCCATTACTCTAGGAGGTGGGTCAAAAAAAGATCTTGCTGTGATTTATGTCAAAGAGTTAGAACCAACCACACTTAATTGACCCCAGAGAAGTTTTAACAGGTCACCTTCTCCATAGTTTCATTTTGTAAAGAAAAGCACATGAAGCTTATTTTAGGTTTGCATACTTAGGTTTTACTGGTTTAGAAGGTAGATACCTGGCTTAATTTAGTCTCAAATAATATGAAGTCCTGACTGACTATAAAGTTTTTTTATCAGGCTGGGATATGGGTGGCCTCAGTGTAGCTGAATTAGCTAGACATTAGTCCCAACTCCCACATTTAAATCTCAGTGTAAGAATTTTCTTTTAGACAGGCTGGAGATTAAGTTTTGTCAAACTGTGAATATTCTCATTCTGGATTATGGATTGAGGGTAACCATTTGCTTCTATTTTAGTCTGAAGGAGTTTTCTGGGTTCTTTGCTGAGAGCCGAGTTTAACTGGGGAAGGAAGCTTGAGCACAGTGAGAGTGGAGAAAGAAGGGATGACAAAGATAAGGGAGCAGGATTAACAAGGGGTAAACACAGCCAGTGACTACTGGACCTGGGACATTTCTATGGATATTGCTTTACTACTTCCAGGGCTAGTTAGGTATATCTCTGGACATTATGTAGGAATACAAAACAATGTATAGACCATCTTCTGGAGTCTGTGTGATCACAACTGGGCCTCTGTTTGGAGGTAACTTGGGTAAATATCTGTGTTTCTCATTTAGTGCTTGTGGGGTAAGAGGCTATCTTACATTACTGTGCTTGGATGATGCCTTCTTTTGGCTCTTTGAACACAGAATAACTCCTCTGGCATCTGCACTGTTTATTCTCTCTCCCAAGTACATCTTTCCATCAACTCTTCAAAATAATTGTTTTTCTCTCATCATTCACATCTTGCCTCAAATGTCAGTGCCAGGCCTCCCTGGTGGCGCAGTGGTTGAGAGTCCACCTGCCGATGCAGGGGACACGGGTTCGTGCCCTGGTCCAGGAAGATCCCACATGCCGCGGAGTGGCTAGGCCCATGAGCCATGGCCGCTGAGCCTGTGCGTCTGGAGCCTGTGCTCCACAGTGGGAGAGGCCACAACAGTGAGAGGCCCGTGTACCAAAAAAAAAAAAAATGTCAGTGCCTTCAGAGGCCCTCCTCTGAATTACTGTGTTAGGGCATAAACACAGTATTTCATAGTTAATGAAATAATGAGATTTCAAAATACAATATTCTCTTCTTTTCCAATTTGGATTCTTTTTATTTCTTTTTATTCGCTGATTGCTGTGGCTAGGACTTCCAAAACTACATTGAATGATAGTGGCGAGAGTGGACATCCTTGTCTTGCTCCTGATCTTAGAGGAAATGCTGTCGGTTTTTCACCATTGAGAATGATGTTTGCCATTGGTTTGTTGTATATGGCCTGTACACCTGAAACTAACACACCATTGTAAATTAACTATACTCTAATAAAAATTTTTAACAGTCCAGGTCTGTGGGGCATTTTGGCTCCCTGAGGACACACAGGGACCTGACTGTCCTCCCTTTTGTTTCTCTGCCATCTCTTGAACACTGTCCTGGACCACCTTACAGGCAACTTTAAGTAATTGAGACAGAATGTGCACACATCACTTGCACTCACATCTCACTGGCAAGAACTTAATCACATAACCACAACTAGCTGCAAGTGATGCTAGGAAATAAAATCTCCAGTTGGGCAACAATGTAAATTTATTGAGATGTTGTCATTTGAACCTCGGGTGGCCATACTCCATACCAAAGGACATTCCCATGCTTTCAGCAGCATGAATTTATCTGGAGCCTTATTTCCGCATTTCCCCAGGGATTATGCCTTCTTGGGCTTCTATAGTATCTAATTTTAATTAATGCTGACAGAAACGTTTTTGGTTTAGTTTTTCAAGAATATCCACTGACACACTAGAGCTCCAACACAAATTACCTGTATATTTTTAAACTGAAAACCTGGTCAGACCTTGTAAAATACAAGGAGTCATTCACTTGCCTTTGTCTTCCAGATTCTTGGCTCTTTGGTTAATCATATCTATAACTCAAGATTTCAGTTCTACTGCCTGTGTGTTACTTTTCTGCCTTCCCTCTTGTACAAGGGCACAGAAGAGGCTGCTCAGTCCTTCCTAAGTTGCTGCTTACAGCAGCATTTACGAATGAATCTGAGTTGGCTGTTTGCCATCTTCCTGTAATAACTTTAGCTTTTGGGTGACTTTCCATGAAGAATATGTGTTTTTGGACAGGAAGATGCTTTGTTCATTCAGAAGGATTCTAATATAAGGGGTTACATGTCTATCCTTCTGCAAAGTTTTTGCCGAGTTTGAGGTCAGCTTTAGTTATTTTAACAACTCAAACACATGACAAGGAATTATATAAATACTGGCTCAGCACCTCATATATTACCTGACATAAAATAGGAGCTCAATAAATGTTTATTAAATGAATTAATACATGGACAAACTACATAGACATATTTTTCCAACCATCTTTTTGATAAATATTATCTATATTTTACAATTGCCTTGGCTACAATGATAAGAGCAGTCACCTGTATAACCAGCTGGCCTGGGAAAAATCACCAAGTAACATTCAGGGCTACTTGGAACCATTAAGTGTTGGCCTTGCCTTCCGAGCTGCAAGGCAAACAGTTCTCCTCACAAGAGGATACTATAATTTCTCTCCTTCTCTGCTCCTCTAATTCATTAAAATTAAAAAACTGGAATATCTCCCAGGGGCATCCTAACAGTTATTGGTGTTTTGTGTTATTTCATTGTTCAGCACACAGGTAATTTCATGCCACGAATGGCTTGACTGCTCTTTCAAACATACTGGCAATTTGTTAGGTTTGAATGGGCTTTAACTTTTTGTCTGTTTTTGGATGAGAACAACCAGCTCACTTGGTTTCAAAAAAACTGGAAGCAATGTATACAACATAGAGGTCATCTGGGCTTCCCTGGTGGCACAGTGGTTGAGAGTTCACCTGCCAATGCAGGGGACACGGGTTCGTGCCCCGGTCCGGGAAGATCCCACATGCTGCCAAGCGGCTGGGCCCATGAGCCATAGCCGCTGAGCCTGCGCTCCACAACAGGAGAGGCCACAACAGTGAGGGGCCCGTGTACCGCCAAAACAACAACAACAACAACAACAAAAAACCCCAAAAAATCCATAGAGGTCATCTGAATTTAAGATTCAGGAAAGAATTACTGAGCACTTATAAGGGGTCACACACAAGTTACACAGTGCCAGATACTTATACATACACTACCTTGTCTAATTAGGTTGAAGACAATTTCAGCGTCTTTCCTCTTCTTTAAATTACCCAATTTTTGGACAACTTTTGCAGAATTGACCTTTAATTTTGGTGTTGTGTGAATATGTTTAAGGACACACTTATAATTTCAGCATTTGCCTAATTGCTTATTATATTCCATAAAGAGCTTGCTGAAACCAGGAGCTGTCTCATCCATAGCAGAGCCTGACACAGGGCATTGACTCAAAATATGTCTATTGAAAGAAAGAATGAGTGAATGATGCAAGAAACTGGTCACATCCTGTACTTTTTGGTTTCTCTTTATTCTACTAAATTTAGGGAGCACCATATGTTCTCTTATGATGCCATCTGTTAGGATTTTACCCTACTCAATAAGTTTGACAAGTGCAGAGAAAAGCTAGAAGCAGAACAATTGCATAAGCTAATAAACTAGCCTCACATAGTTGCTTGGGTGTAGATAGAAAACACAAAACTCCTGGGTCAGAGACAAAGGGCTTTATCATCCACTATAGTGGTGTAGCGTTTCACAAAGCATACTCTGTTGAACACGGGTGCAGCAAGAAGGCGCTATGGAAAATCATTTAATCCTCAAATATGTTTAGAAAGAGTGCACACACTGCCCCACAGCTAGAGATTCATAGTATAGGGAGCATACTGCATAAAGTTTAAGAGCATGGGCTCTGAAGTCAATGAGGTTTGGGTTCAAGATGTGTTCACTGAGCTTATGACACTAAACACAGTATTTCGATTTGATGAGCCATAGTTTCATCCTCAAAAAATGTAGATGATAATATCTTTTTCACAAATTTGATGAAAAGATTAAATGAGGTAATGTATTTAAAGTGCTTGGCACATTGTCTGACATATAGCTTAATATGGCTCAACAAGGTAGCCATAATTAATGTAGAATAATGGCCCTGAGAAATCCTGCACTAAAGAAACCCACCAAATATGAAATCAGAGTTTCTCAAATATTTGGATCATATAGGAGTAAATCTATTTATTTTTTGCATTACTCACCTAATATTGCATGGGTCTATTACTCTGAAAGACACATTTAACGAAAATTTACTAGAGAAACAAAAGGGATCTGCCTCATTTACAGATGGTTAGACCAAGGAATTAAAGTATAGAGAGCAGTTAAATTTCATGAATAACTTCCCTAGTATCCTTGAATCGCTATACAAAGCAGGAAAGTTTCGCTTTTGTGATGTTCTGAAACTCAGGTCAGGGTTCTGGGCAGTTTCTGAGATGTGTTTAAACATCACAGCTTATTGACTTAACTGTATTCCACCAAAAAGGTTGATTTCACTCTGCCACCACAGGGGAAATTCTTCTGACAGCAGGTTCAGTGAATCTTTATTCCAAGGGCATGTGGCTGGTAATCTGAGCTAACATACCACTCCAGAATGCCAAATACTCTTCCCAGACACAAGTAAACATAGGTGGAACCCAGCAGTCAGGCAGCTCTGCCTTCAATGACAAAAGAACTCTCTGAGCTTAGGTTGATCCAGACTCCCTGGTTGGAATTTAATAAATATTGTGGGTCCTGAGCTCCCCAGCTTTTGTGGAAAATCTTTCTGTTTAGAAAACTCTTTTATTATTATTTTTTTAAAATATCACTACTTTATTTTATTTTTATTTATTTATTTTCTTTTGGCTGCGTTGGGTCTGCTGCATGCGGGCTTTCTCTCGTTGCGGCAAGCAGGGGCTACTCTTTGTTGCAGTGCGTGGGCTTCTCGTTGCGGTGGCTTCTCTTGTTGTGGAGCACGGGCTCTAAGCATGTGGGCTTCAGTAGTTATGGTGCGTGGGCTCAGTAGATGTGGCTTGCGGGCTCTAGAGTGCAGGCTCAGCAGTTGTGGCGCACAGGCTTAGTTGCTCCACGGCATGTGGGATTTTCCCGGACGAGGGATCAAACTCGTGTCTCCTGCATTGGCGGGTGGATTCTTAACCACTGCACCATCGGGGAAGTCCCAAGAAAACTCTTAGTTGAAAGTTCAAACACACCAGAAAGCCTTTGTCGGTACTTCTGAGAACCTGCCCTATACTGTCAGGGTGTACTGGCTTATAAGAGCTAATTATGCATTACTCTTACCAATTCTGTGTTCAGTGATGTCTTGTTGGTAGCTTGAAATCAGCCTTGGTGAGAATTTTTACACCACAGAAATCAGAAAATGCTATAAATCATAGCTTCTCCCATCCCCAGAGCTACTTATCAGCACAGTGCCTCCTTACACCCTCACATGTGTTTGGATGCTTTCATAGTACTGTCATGGCCTTATCACACAGGCATCACACTGATTGTTTCCCCCACTAGACTTGAGGCAAAAACTACATTTTCATTTTTCCATGTGTTTAACATCTAGCATATCGGTCGGTGTTCAGTAAAGGTGCTTGAATCCATAAATGAATTAATGATTCTGTGAATCAGTCACTTACATGTGATGATGTTTTCATGAGAGATGAAAAGAATTGTGTGGGTATACGCTTTACATTATTAAGCAATGTGGTCAGTTCCGCTGGAGTATTCTTTGGAGTATTTGTATTGAATTACATTACAATGTCTGGAGCTGCTCCAACTATAATTAGTATGTATCTTTATCCCTAGAGCTGGATTCACCTGATTGCTATGGCATCACCCTGTGTAGTCATTTGGTGGGAGGGAATCAGAGCTAAGTCTAATTGCTTTCCTGGGTTACAAACTCCTCCCATTCCCTCAGAATCTAGATGGAAATGCTTCCTCCTCAGGAGGAGATGGAAGTTACAGCTTTTGATAGAATCGCCAACTGTTCATTAGAGTAGAATGTCCTGTGTCAGTACGGTTTCAATCAGGATGACCTGGTAAGGACTTTGTGATGAAGAACCACTGTTCTTAAGGTTTAAAGAGGGTACTGTTGACGTATAAATAGGAACTGGCATTTTAGTCAGAACTGAACATGGAGACCACTGTTTAACTGATGATAATATTCTATCATAGATTAAAAATGAAGGTCCAAAGGAGGAAATGCCTTATCTAATTGTACCATTAAGATGGATGAATGACCTTATGGCCACATGATTCATGGTCCTTTACATGCTGAGGTCAGTGATTGTGGCCATTGCTTTCTATGATTGGTAGTGAGAGAAGTTAAATTAATTCTGAGGAGAATAAAAGAGTTTTATCAGAAGTAATAAAAGCAATCTTTTATTTTATGCTCATTATGGTGCCAGGCCTGTGCTAAGTGGTTTCCATATATTATTTAATCAGCAAAATCCTATGAGGGAGGAATAATTATCCTCATTTTTACACATGAGGAAATTGGGACCCAGAGTGATTGAATTAAGTGCCCATGATCACATAGCTACCAAGAGGCAGACTGGTGCTTACATCCAAGTGTGTCTCCCACCAAAATCAAAGCTGTTAGCCAATATAATACATGGTCTTCCATTTCACCACAAGGTCAAGGTCAAAGAACAGCAAATTACATATATGTGTATATATACATATATTTTATCGTATATTTGTATCTTCATTTTTGAGGATGGTGAGGGTCAAATTCAAGTATCGGTAACATTCTAGAGAAGTTCTGTCAGAAATTATCATTTTCTTCCAGTCCAGAATTTCCCTTCTTTCTGTTGATATGTGTTGAATGTCCTGAGAGTGTATATAGAATGCATTTTGGAGGAAATGTAGACAGTAAAGGAAGCCATGGGATTGCTAGAATTAAAGTTGAGAGGCTGATGTTCTAGATCATTCTATGTGTGACTTTGGTCTTGTCATAGGAGATACCAACCAACTTGTATAGATTTAGTGTGTACAGTGAGAGCAGGGCTTTTTGGAGTCAGACCTAAGTTCAGATCTTAGCTCTGGTATTTACTTTCTGTGTGGTCTTAAGCAAATTACTTAACTTCTCTGATCTATACTTTCTTCAGCTACAATATGGAAATAGTAGTATCTATCTTATAGTTCCATTGTATGGATAAATTGGGATATTTTATATGAAACTCAAAGGTAACAAATTAGTGTCAGTTCAAATGAACAGACATCCTATAAAAATATACTTTAGATAAGTCCAAAACTTTCCTATGCCTCTCAAAAATCACCTTTAAGTATTGGGGTGGTGGTGAAGTATATTCTTAGAACACAGGGAAATAGCTTTAACGTTCTCTCTTTTCATTGCTGATACTCTCAAAACCCTTCATCTAAGAAGCAGCTGTTCTCCCAAATTTTCCTGGTCTCTCACTCTCTTGGTATCAAGGAATACTCTCCCTAAAACCAGCCCACATGGTTGGTAACTTCCATCCTCCCACATTATTATTTTTCTTTGCTGAGAGCTTCCTGTTTCCTTTTAGTGTAACTCTTCTTCCTCTCCCTCCCTCATGCTCTTCTCTGGATCCTCCTCTTAACAAAGCTCATCCCCCCATTATCTGGATCAGCATAGTAAAGGAGCACAGCAGAGGCATGAAGGGCTATTAAATTCTTAATTTCTCAGGTTAAGCCCCAGTCCTGTAGGTTACTAGCTATGCCTTATTTTTTCCTCTGTAAAGTGGATAATAATAGTACCTACCTCATAGGTAATGATAAAGATTCATATATGTAAAGTGGCTGAGACCCATACCTGGCATATTGTGAGCACCATGAAAGAATTAGGCATTATTTTGTTTTCCAAAGTGACCTGCTGATAATACATGAGAAGAAAAAATTGGCAAAACATTCTCTGCTGTTGCAGGGCAATATGGAATACAGAGGGACCAGACGTGATCTTTTTCTTTCACATAATTTGCCAAGCAGAGGGAGGTCAATCTTTGCCCTGATTCTCTTCTAGCAGGCACAGTATTTCAATTGTCTGTTCAACAATTTAGTGCTATCTCAGATCCTTGCCTTATTCACTTCCGTAAGTTGCTTTACCTCTTGAAAGAATCCTGAAGCAATTAGTAGTCACTAATCTGTCCTATGAAAGAAAGTCCCAGAAAATCCTCAGACAGTGTAACCCCAGATATTGCCAAGTTCTGCAATCACAACATAAAAACAGTAGAAAATTATACTTCAGCCCTTTGACGAGTTATTCAACTCATTCCTTCAACATACGTTTACTGAGTACCTACCATGAGACTGGCATAAAAGATACATGAAAGCAAAGTCAACATTGTTCTTCTTTCATATTCTCACTTTCAGCATTTGTATTATGACAGAGAAGATAAGGTATTTATCAAATCATCTCCCAGACAAAGGTAAGATTACAAATTGAAATAAGAGTGAGGAAGGAAAAGTATATGATGAAGGACAGGTATACGGTGAATGCGTGCCAACGTTAGGAGGACTTGATGCCACAGACATAAAAGTAGAGTTTGACTCAGCTTGAGCTCTGAAGAATGCATGGTACTGGGGTCCAAGATGGGGTTTTGGGGCTCCATCCTCTGCTACCTTGGGGTTTCCTGCTGAGGGAGCTGTGCTTACCAGGAACAGTAGCCAAATGGGGAACAAAGTACCAATTCTGTTGGTCACTGGGCATGTGTCCAGTCCTCCCTTGTGCAGGGCTTCCTGGTGTACTGTGCTATAGCACAAAGCCTATGATGGGAAATGTGGGCAGGACTTCCTTCTCTTTCCCCCAATATAATAGGTAAATTTATGACAAAGATGGTCTCTGCTACCCAAGCTAGATATATGTATGAGCTGCTAGAACTGGGAGCACAAACAAAGCAGAACTAGCCTCTGGAAGGCAGCTCTGCCCTATAGTGCTTATGCCATGTGGCTTGGTAACACAAACAGAAGTAGGAAGGGGTCTGCTACACTTGGGTGCAGTAAGTAAAAAAACAAAAGTCCGTCTCTGCTTTAATCAAATGCAGGAAGTGCACCCCAACTGTGTCCATGTTGAACGTATAAAGATTTTAGTGTATAAAGTGCAAGACTGAATAGATGCAATTTATGTTCTCTACTTGAAAGGTTATCTACTTGAGTGGATTGAAAGGTTACACCTTATGTACTCAACTTGAGAATCTCAAAACCACATTTCTTTTGCAATGGCTCTTTAATTGTTTCTACTGAATGAGGTGTTATTTTCCTTGGAGTCAAGCAAATTTAAGGTGAAATCTTGGTTCCATCATTTACCTACTGGCTGTCCTTGCAAGTCACTCAGCTCCCTGAACCCTGATTTTCCCATCTGGACACCCACACAAGGGCTAGGGCTGCCTTGTACCTGTGAAGCATAGTTTAAAGCCACTTCATAGCCATTCTCTGACTGGCACCTTTCCATAGCCCAGAGCCATTGGGCAGCTTGGTAGCAGAGCTGGGAAGCTGACTCAAAGCTTCCATTTCCATAGCTAGAAGCTATTGGCACAAAGAATATGGGTTTTACCACAAGACCGTCCTGTATTCAGAACCCACCTCTAGCATGTTTAGCTTTTTGTAATGCCTCCACGTCTCAGTTCCTTACTGTAAAATCCCCCTACAAATATTTCACTCTTGGGAAATACTGGTCCCTCAAATATGTCTACATCCTAATCCCAGAATCTGTAAATATGTTACCTTACATGGCAAAAAGCACTTGGCAGATGTGACTGAGTTAAGGATCTTGAGATGGGAAGATCATCTTGGATTTCTCTCTTGGGCCCAACAGAGAGTCCTCATAAGAGAGTGGTAGGATGGTCAGAGTCAGAGAAGGAGATGTGCCAATGGAACCAGAGACTGGAGAAATGCAAGGAAAGAGCCATGAGTCAAGGAATGCAGCTAGGCTCTAGAAGCTGGAAAAGGCAAGGAAACAAGTTCTCCCCTGGAGCCTCCTGAAGGAATACAGCTCTGCTGACGCCTTGACTTTAGGACTTCTGACCTCCAGAACTGTGGGATAATAAGTCTGTGTTGTTTTAAGCCACTAACTTTGTAGTAATTCATTACAGCAGCAATGGGAAATGAACCCAGAAGATTTAGAATAATAATGATACGATAGGTGATAATAATAATGATGATTAATGACAATCATGATTAATAATAATACTGAATATGGTATCTATGTCCCAGGCATTTGTCTGAGTTTTATAAATGTATATAGTTCTATATATTATTTAGCATATAGTTTACACATTTATTTATATTTTATGTATTTATATTTTATATTTGTATACATTTTATATGTTATAGAATTATTATTATTAATGATTATTTACATAATCTTCCAAACAACCCTCAATAAAACATTTTGCATAGGAGGAAATTGAGGCACAGAGAGGCTAAGTAACATTCTCAAGGCCACACAGTTAGGGATGGGCAAAGCTGGCATTTGAATCTAGGCAGTTTATGAAGCACCTACAGAGAGCCTGGCACATAGTTCTCCCCCAACAAATGGAGGCCATTATTGTTGTTATTCCCACTGCATCACATTGCTTCTAAATCTCGACAGCTGTAGGAGTCCTCACATGGAAGCAATGACTGGCTCTGCTGAAGTTTTCTTCTCTTGAATACAGATACAGACTTCAGAGCTTTGGGCCCTCCTGATCCCAGGATCAGACAGAACTAGTCTTTCCCCTCCTCTGTGGGGACCCAGCCAGGATGGAGGAGGTGTGGGAAGGAGGTTGCCTGCGGGCTGTGCCAGCTATTACTGCCCTTCCCTTCCTATCCCAGCATCTTCCTCATCTGGAAACCACAAATTATCCAGGCAAGTCCCGGTGATACAATGATAGAGTTGGGCTTGTGTCTGCAGCTGGGCTAAGGCAATAAAGGTGATAATAAGCACTAAAGAGAATTCGAAGAATGACTGGAAAACTTGCTGCTATTGATATTTCTGGCAGCCATCTGCTGCAAAAGCAGGGTGAAGTGGGTGGTTTCATGGGGCAAATCCTTTGGAGACAAACGATGGCAGCAATGATGAGTTTTTATTTGTGTAGTTTCGCTAAGCATTTTAATATATGTTACCTAATTTTATTTCTAGAAAAACCCTGTGAAGTCGGTCTCATTTCACAGATGAGAAAGAAACAAAACAAAACTCAGAGGATTGATTTCATTACTTGACCTCTTTGCCAGGTAGTGGCTTCAGAAACAGAGAGTGACTCTGGAATGTAAATAAGGACAGACTTTGGGTCCTGGGCTGAGGTTCAGGGGGTTTCCCCCAGTCCCTAAGCAGGATAGAGGCTGAGGTGGCTTTGGCTCTGCTGCTGACAAACCCAGACCAGTGGAGCTGTGCTCATTTGGATTGTTCCACCTCATTATATTAGAGACCAATATCCAACTCTACATCTTTTTTTTTTTTAACATCTTTATTGGAGTATAATTGCTTTACAGTGGTGTGTTAGTTTCTGCTTTACAACAAAGTGAATCAGTTATACATATACCTATGTTCCCATTTCTCTTCCCTCTTATCCTCCTCTCAGTGCTTGGCTGGCTCTCCCCCAGTCCATTCCCAAGTCCTGTGCTCCGTGTAGTAGTGGGTGCTCTAAACTCTGCAGTCCTGCCATACATGTGCTCCTCAAAGCTGGCTTTGCCCCCAGGGGGGCATCCCCAGCTTCTAGAACTGTGCTCTGCACAGAGTAGTACGTGATAAACATTTTTTAAAATTCTGGTTTAATTGAATTCTGTATTCATTTCTTTGGACATTTGTTACTTGCTTTATGGCTCAGAACGTGGTTAATGTTTGTAAATTCTGTGTGCGCGCTTGAAAAGAATGTATTCTACAGCTGTTGAGTACAGCGTTTTATATTTATTTATTTATTTATTGACCGTGTTGGGTCTTCGTTGCGGTGCGCAGGCTTCTCATTTGCAGTGGCTTCTCTCGTTGCGGAGCATGGGCTCTAGGTGCACGGGCTTCAGTAGTTGCAGCACGTGGGCTCAGTAGTTGTGGCTCACGGGCTTAACTGCTCCGCGGTATGTGGGATCTTCCTGGAGCAGGGATTGAACCCACGTCCCATGCATTGGCAGGCAGATTCTTAACCACCGTGCCACCAAGGAACATTTTTATATTTTTTTATAGTGAAAACTTCTATATTTAGAATTAGTCAGCTGGACTCAGTTTAGACGATCCCAATTTTGTTGGCAACATCCAAAGCGTCATAGTCAGGAGTCAGCCGAACATATGCCCTCTTCTCTCCCTCAGGCCTGATCAGGGTGTTGACCTTAGCCACGTTGATGTCATAGAGTTTCTTCACAGCCTGTTTAATTTGGTGCTTGTTGGCCTTTACGTCCACAATGAACACCAGTGTGTTGTTGTCTTCTATTTTCTTCATGGCTGACTCGGTGGTGAGGGGGAACTTGATGATGGCATAGCGGTCAAGCTTGTTTCTCCTAGGGATGCTCTTCCGAGGATATCTGGGCTGCCTCCTGAGCCGCAGTGTTTCGGGCCGTCGGAAGGTGGGTGACGTCTGGATCTTCTTTTTTTTGTGGCAGTGTACGCCTTTCAACACTGCTTTTTGGGCCTTCAAAGCCTTTGCTTTGGCTTCGGCTTTGGGAGGGGCAGGGACTTCCTTCTTCACCTTCGGCGCCATCTTCATGAAAAGGGTTTCCCAAGGAACATTTTTTGAATGGCCAATTCAAGGAAATAGATTCATGAGACACAGTTTTCCATTGATGATCCTGGAGAACATTTTTACCAAAAGCCATTTTCAAATCAACTCATTATTTTTGTTTATTTGTTTGTGTAGTCCTGATCTGTAACTCTTATTTCACAGTTACATTAGAAGCCTGAATTTTTTTATCAGCCTTGTGATACAGCCACATGGTCATTATTTTAAAATCATAGTGTGTTAGAAGAGAAGGAAGTCCCAGCAGAAAAAGAAAGTCCATAGCATCCAGATGAAAAAATGTGGGCTTAGAAAGGGTGAGTTCAAGGTCACACAATGAACTATTGGTAGAGCCAGGGCAAAAAATATTAATGCATGTTTCCTATACAAAAAGCATGATAGTAGTTCTTATATACATACATTATTTCATTTAACCTTCAACTCACAGAACTTAGAAAGATTAAATAACCTGCCTACAATTCAGTTTGTAAGGAAAAGATGAAAACATCTTTTGTCTTCAGAATTCTGACTCAGGACTTTGAGTCTAGAGCCCTATGCTTTAGGGAACCAGCTTTCCTGACTTTTCACCATACATTGAATTATATACAATTTATCCTAGTTTACTCCTACATCTTTAATTTACACATCCTGTTGGCACAGAACCTCTTACTGTTTTTGTTAAAATAAATACAATTTCTAGCCAGTAGAAGAGCTGATTCCACACCCCACCCTGGGCCAATAGTCACCAGTTTAAAATATAAATTGCTGAATTATTTTTCTAAGGTAACAGATAGAGTGACTTTTATACCCTCTACTATCACAGCCTTGCCACGCTCATTATCAGTTGATAGTTTATCTGTGTTTTGTACTTTACATCATACAAAATACTTTCACATATTTTATTCTCTTGGATCACTGTAACAATAAGTATGTAATAACCGGTTTTATTCTCCCTATTCTCCAGATAATAACACTGAAGTCTATAGAGCTGCACTGCCCAAGGTCACAGTGCCCAAGGTCATGGTGCTTGGAAACGGCAGGGCCAGGGCCAGCCGTCCCAGAGAGATGGAGACTGAGTGCTCCATCCTTCCCTGTAAGGCCCAAGTGTCTGCACTGACTCCTGATGCAGGTGAGGACAGAGCGAGAGGGAGGTGCAAAGTCTAGGTTTGGGCAACAGGATGTGCATGCCTGGAATATGCATCTTGGTGCCTTGATTCACCTTGATGCTGAGAGAAGAGATGCAGCTCTTTTCCAAGCCTATTAGCAAACACCATAGCACAGGGCATACTCCTCAAAGGGGACTGGGTAGGTAGGTACATTAGTCAGCCTGGGCTGCCATAACAAAATACCCTAGACTGGGTGGCTTAAACAATAGAAAGTAATTTTCTCATAGTTCTGGAGGCTAGGAGTCCAAGATCAAGGTGTTGGCAGGTTTGGTTTCTCTCTCCTTGGCTTACAGATGACCGTCTTCTCACTGTGTCCTCACATGGCCTTTCCTCTATGTATGTGCATGCCTGGTGTCTCTTCCTCTTACAAGGACACAAGCCCTGTTGGATTAGAGCTCACCCTTACGCTCTCATTTAATCTTTTTACCTTTTTAAGGGCCCTATCTCTCAATATGGTCACATTTGGGGTTAAGCTTCAACATGTGAATTTTGGGGGGCACACAGTTGAAATGCATTGTGTTCCAAGAGTGTGCCCTTCTTTCTCACTGCCTGTTTAAACATCTTCTACAGCTGCCACGTGTATGGCCTTGGATGAGTTGTTTTTGAAACTACTAAGTGCCATTGCCTTTCCTCTCTAAACACTGTTTCAAAGCACACTATTTACACATTGAAATGAGAAAACAAGAAGAAAGAAATACTGTCATAAATGTGCAAGCAAAAGGGGAAAAAAAAGACCACAGGGAAATGGAAATAAGTAAACTGATAATTCTCTCGGAGCTGGAAAAAAAAAAAATCAATTGTTACCACATTATCCCTGACAGTGATCTAGTTGAGATCAATTCAGGTAAAGTTAATAACACCTTCCTGAATTCCACTGGAGCAGATTGTCAATTTTCTAACCAGTCCTGTAAGCTCTGGGTGCCAGCTTCCAAAATGAATACAAATGAATGCTGGGATCTCAAACATTACAAGAGGATTTGTTAATAAATAACAAATCGCATTCTTTAAACTGCCTGAGACAGCAGTCAGCTTTGCGACTCAAATCACTCCAAGGAGGTGGCTTATTAAGGGTCACACAGATGCTCTGCTGGCCCCAGAGGTTCAACACGAAGCTCAGAGAGGAGACTGTGCCAGGACTACCTGACTCTGATGAAAGACGCCCGAGTTATGTCACTGTCTTCTTGTTATTTTATTTTTGTAGTCTACTGAGGACTTGTACCAAATGGCAGAACTTCTGTTGAGCCTGTTTTTGGCACGTGTTTGAATTGTGTTCTGAGCCCAAAGTTCGAGGCCAGCGTTCCAGGTCAGCCTCCTGCACACACTGGTTGAAAACTATACCCTTCTCCATTGCGATGCAAAATCTAAAGCTGGTGCCCTCCCACAGATGGCTTCATTTCAAACTATTTGATGATTCTTTAATTTTTTTCAGGTACATACATCTTAGTTCCCAAGAGCTCAAAGTGTGAGCTCTGCCACTGTCTGCAATTGAGCCACCTGGGGTGCTGGTTAGAAAGGAAGATTCTGAGCCCCAAGATTCGAAAGGATTTGGAATAGCTGAGGCAGGGGCAAGAGATGTGGATCTTTTAACTAGTATTCCAGAAGATCCTAATGCATGCGAAAGCTCAAGAACCACTATTTTCTGTTACTTCTGTAGGTCCCGTAACACCTGTACTGCAGAGAAAGGGAAGGGACCTAAGTTAATTTCTTCACAGGGCATAGATTGCTAGTTACTTAATAAAATCCATATTCTGTTCTTCTTGGGAAACAGCTAAACTACATTTCCCAGCCTCCTCTGTAGTCATACGTGGGCCTGTTAGACTGAGTTCTACCAATGGAATGTGGCCCTAGGGTTGCTAGATAAAATACAGGACACCCAGTTAAATTTGAATTTTAGATAAATGACATAAATTTTCAGTATAAATATGTCCCAAATACTGCATGGAACATATGACTTACACTAAAAAAATTGTTATTTATCTGGAATTCAGATTTAATTGGATAAAATACAAAATGCTTGTCCTGCATTTTTATTTTCTAAATCTGGTATTCCTAAACAGAAACAGAGTGACAGGCCTCACTTCCCACCATGGCCCACAGGAGCCTCCCGTGTGTCCCTCCCCATTTGAGCTGGATCGATAGAGACAATTCCCCAGGGAGATTTTGCAAGCCACATGTTGAAGATGACAGGACCACCGTTGGTCTGGGTTGCTGAATGATTGCATGAAGGAGAGCCATCGCTGACTCATTCATCCTCTCTGTCCTATTCTGTGAGCAGGAAAGAAACATCTACTGTATCTGAGCTATGATGAATGTTGGGTTCTATTTTCCTCAGCAGTTAGCCTGCCCAGCTGATGCACTTAATATATGACAGTAACTGCACATATGAAGTAACAATGAATCCTTCCACAATTCTCTCAAGCTTGTATTGTCCCCAATTTACTCATGGGGTGAATGAGACTCAGAGCTGCTAAGCAACTCACCAAATACTTTATCACTGATTTATCCTAAATATAGTAATATTTTTATGGTGGTAAAATATACATAATATAAAATTGACCATTTTAACCATTTTTAAGTATACAGTTCAATGGCATTAAGTACAGTCACACTGTTATGCAACCAACACCAACACCTATCTCCAAAATTTTTTCATCTTCCCAAACTGAAACCTTGTACTCATTAAGCAATAGCTCTCCATTTCAAGCTGGTTACCTTCAGAGACTATTTGTGATCACTTGTGGTAAACCTGAATAATAAAAAGAACTCCTTTTAATCAGGAAATGTTCATATTTTAGTGAGTTTCACGTTTTAGTTTTAAATTAATTCATTGATTGATGGGGAGGGGGTGTATCTAAAAGGTTCAAAAGGGAACACCCTGAAAATACAGCCTTACTAGTAGCTCTGTCCTCCAGCCAGCCAATTCCCTAGCTGGGAAGCAACATCTATTGTTTCTGTTTGTGTGTATGTATGTGTGTGTGTGTGTCTATGTGTACACTTTTAGTTGTATCCTATGCATACACAAACATACACACACACACACACACACACACTTACTTCTATCTTAACCCAAACGATAGCATACTATTGTGGAAAGGAATGAGGCCAAACCAAATAAGAAAAAAAACCACCCTGTTTATCAGAGCTTACTACAGCAAGAGAGTCAGCCACCATCATTATGTTGGATGGAGACTCAAAGCCTGGCAGAAGACTGGGAAAACTTTATAGGGAAGAAAAAAGAATCCTTCAAATGTACCCTGGTTGAAGGTCGTTGGCCTGGGGAAGCTAGAAGTGGGCTAATTAGAAGCAGGGCCTCCTATATGGTTGGTTGGCCAGCTCTGATTTGTCCAGAGATGGAAGTAGGGACAAAAGGTAGGCAGGCTGGTAGTCACCAACCAAGTTGTGACCCGGCTTCCCCGGGCTGGTTGTTGCAGGGGCACAGGTCAGAGTTTTACTGTCATGTATGATCTGACCACTGTCTGATTGTATACTTTCACCATGTACACTTTCCACTTGTTGATTTCCTTCTATTTCTGTTAGACTATGGTAATATTGACCTTTTTGGTATAAAATTCTATGAATTTTGACCTAAGTGTACATTTATGTAACCATTACCTCAGTCAGGATACAGAGCAGTTCTATCACCTTCATAACACTCCCTCTTGCTAACATACATAGGCCATCCTTGACTTTTCTACAGCAATTACCTACTAAATCTGTTACACCATACGATGCCAGCATCAATTTATTTCTATTCAACAAACATGGAACTTATTTTTCTGCTTGACTACTACACAGTTGTAATAAATAGAAGAAGGATGTTACAAAATAGTACCAGATAGATAAATAATGAGGGTTGTGATTCCAGAAGTTGGGGGGTGGGGACTGCTCTCCTGGTTACCACGGAGGTGTAAGAAGGGATGGTTAACTGCAATTCGAAGAGGATTAAGTGCCTCCAAATACACATTGCATTGCATGAGCATAAATAGATCTGTGTGATTCTGTTATTTTGCAATTATATCAAATATTCCGTGTCATGCTTTGCACTTAGTGATGGAGTATGGAAATTAAACTCCCATTTTTACCCTCTACGATTTAAATTAGTGAGGAAGCCTGCCAACCAAAATAAAATACAGTGTGCTCAGTGCTATGACAGACACATGAAAACAGTGCAGCTAACCTAGAATGTGGGGCAGAGAGTGTCAGGGAAGGATTCCCATCTAAACGGAATCTTGAAGTATGGGTAGGATTTAGTCAAAGAGGAGGGTGGTATGCATGGAAAAACACATAAAGGTCAGCAGATAAGAAAGTGTGAAGTGCTCAGTGCCACATATGGAGTGAATGAGGGCTACCAGGCAGTGCCTTGTGCCATGCTGATATTCTGGATTTTTTTTCCCCTGAAGGCAGCGGTAATTTTAAACGGAGGGTTAGCATGACCTTTGCAAAGCTGTGTCTGACTCACCGAGGCTGTTAGGGGTGCCTTTTCCTGTGCCCTCACTGAATGTTCTACAAACCTCTTCTTCAACAATTATCTCACTGAATTCCCACTGTTTGTAATTGAAAGGCAGAAGAGCACATAGGAACCGAGCCAGACAGAAAAGGGTTCAAATGCCCATTCCAGTATTTATCCTTCTTTCCAGCATTTATTTCCTTTGTTTCCTTGGGCAAGCCATTTAAATTCTCTGAATGCCAAATTCTAATCTGTAGGATGGGCTCATTCCCACATCATAAAGTCAGAGTTGAGATTAAATGCCATATCAGTGCAAAGTGCTTTGCCACTTAGTAGGTCTTCAATAAATAGTAGCTATAGTGGTTTGCAATCTCATCTCCCCAGTTGATTAAATTCCAGAGTGCAGCATCTTTGCATCCTTTGCATGTTTGCAGCCCACATCTATCAAGAGTCTGTCACAAAGGAGGTGCTCGGTAAACATTTGTGCGATGACTGCATAAATCAGATTCAGAGTTTAGAAAGATCAATTTGGACTTTGGAGAACAGATTGCTGAGATATAAGTTTGTAGGTTAGTTCACCCAGCCAAAAAATCACCCTCCATTTTAAACAGGCTAGTTTGTGAGACTGAAAGAAGCAGTTTGGGTTATTATAAAAAGCAATTAGCAGGAAATAGTAAAATTAGGTTTCTCTTGGCATTTTAACTTAAAATAGTCATTGATTATAAATAGCATTTAAGGGCTTCCCTGGTGGCGCAGTGGTTGAGAGTCCGCCTGCCAACGCAGGGAACACGGGTTCATGCCCCGGTCCGGGAAGATCCCACATTCCGCGGAGCGGCTGGGCCCGTGAGCCACATGAGCCTGCGCGTCCGGAGCCTGTGCTCCGCAACGGGAGAGGCCACAACAGTGAGAGGCCTGTGTATTGCAAAATAAATAAATAAATAAAATAAATAGCATTTAAAATTATTACTAACAGCATAATAATAATAAAAAGAAACATTATTTGTGAATTTTCTTTGTGTCAGGCCCTGTGTTAGTTTTTTATTTGGACTGCCTCATTAATTCTCACCACAACGCTAAGAGGCAGGTAGTCTTACCTGCATTTTACAGATGAAGAAACTGAGGTTTAGAGACACAGGGTAACCTGCCCAAGTTTCCCAAATCATGTACATGAACTAATATGATCCAAATAATATTCTTGGTGTTAGTAAAGGGATAGCGTGACAGCTAATTATATGTCAGCTGGATTAGGCTATGTGGCCCAGATGTTTGTCAAACACTCATCTAGATGTTGCTGTGAAGGTGTTTTTAGATGTGATTAACATTTAACCGAGTAGATTTTGAATAAATTAGATTGCCTTCCATTATGTGGGTGGACATTATCTAATCAGTTGAAGGCCTTAAGGAAAAAAGACTGAGCTACCCAAGGACGAAGGAATTCTGCTTCCAGATTGCCTTCAGACTCAAACTTCAACATCAACTTTTCTGCATGTCTCCAGCCTGCCTGCCTGCCCTGCAAATTTCAGACTTGCCAGCCCCCAATCATATGAGCCAATTCCTTAAAATAAATCTCTCTCTCTCTAAATAGGATACATATACACACACACACACACACACACACACACACACACACTTATATTTATATCCTACATAGGCTATATATTTATATGGTAATATATAATAGAATATGTATATTTGATGCATGTGTATATCTATGGGTATATACATATCTTATACATATAGTAGATACACATTATATACATATTGTATAATATATAATAGGATATGTATATATGATGCGTGTAGACATACTCTATACATATATTACACACATATCATACACACCCACACAACATATACATATCCTATTGGTTCTTTTTCTCTGGAGATCTCTGATCAATATAGATATTATTACTCCATTTTACAGATAAAGAAAATGAAGCTTCAAAGTCCCACAGGTAATAAAGGTTATACCTCCAGATGATTTCTTTCTGATTTTATGTCTGGGACATACCACTGACATGTATATGATATTCCCTTCCCTCTCCAATTTATTTTTGGAAGAGAAAGAAAGAAGGGAGATGTTAATAAAGGAAAATCAGTAGAAAATGGGAAAGAATCCTGAGGAGAGAGAAAGAGGGCAGGCAGTATAGACAGCCATAAAGTGAGCAGCCTTAAGTTTCCTAAAGATGTCATAACTGTTTGCCTGGCTTCCTAGGGTGGCTATAACTTGGCATGTCCATTCCCATAGAGCCATATTACATGGTGATCCATAGGCTCTCTTTAATCCTATCAGACATAGCTCCTTTCTGCCCACAAACATTCTCATTATTCCCAATCATGTCATCTTGCTTAATTCCTTTGTGGCTCTTATAATGATCTCTCATTATCTTACTTAGTTACTTGGTTTACTTGCTTATTGTCTGCCCTTCCAACTAGAATGTGCATCCCATGAAGGAAGGGATATTTCCATTTTCAGTCACTGTTTATCTTTAATATGGAGCACATTGTAGAAGCTGAATGAATGAATGAGTGCCATGTTCATCCTCACCTTCCTGTCTTCACTCCCTCTGTTTTCTTCATCACCTTCCTAATGGTACCCATCACTCCAAACCCAATCTAAGCTCCCATATGTCCCAAATCCCTCCCTGATTATGATACCCCCCAGCCACACCTGCCTTCTTGCAGTGCCTAAAACATGCAGTGCTCTTCCATGATTCCGAGGGCTCTTCTCTTTGCTTAGAATGCTCTTCAACCTCTCTCCTCCCTTTGCTCAGCCAAATCAGCTTGAGCATCCCTTCTTCTTTAGGGAGGCTTCCCTGACATTCGGCATCATTGAAATCAATATCACTGACTGATTCTGTTACATATACATGATTGTAGTTAATTTCCTACCCTCTTTCTATGTCTTCATGATCCTTTCTCTTTGTAATAGTCAATACACTTAAAATAACTTTCTATTATTCATCAATTTTGAAAGAACTTGTTCAGTATACACCTTGGCTACTGTATTTTAAATAATATTAGAGAAGTCCTGTGTTTTTGTTTGTTTTGTCTTTTTGAATTTTATTTTATTTTATTTTTTATACAGCAGGTTCTTATTAGTTATCTATTTTATACATATTAGTATATACATGTCAACCCCAATCTCCCAATTCTCCCCACCACCCGCCCCCCACCAGACAAGTCCTGTTTTTCTCCTTTTGCTGGTACATCTACAGTAACAAATCCTTTGTGCCTGCAAAACACTATGTGTTCAGTGATGAAATATAAAAATAGCTATCAACTTTTAAGTGGTCACTATGTGCCAGACACTTTTCTACGTGCTTTCCAAGACTTAACTCATTTAATTCTGGCAAAACTCTAAGAAGAGGTAGGTAAGATTGTTGTCATCCCTATTCCACAGAGGAGGAAACTGAGGGATGGAGTAGTTGTAGGGCTTGCCTAAGGTCATGTGGGTGCTGAGGGTTTCAACCCAGGCAATCTGCTCCAGTGCTTAACCTCAACCTAGGGCCCTAGTACTTATGGTCTTGTTGGGCAACATGCAAGAGTTTAGGGAGATAACTGGCGGCCTGAATTTTTATTATTTTAGCTCATTTATTATTCTTTTATTTATTATTAGTCATTTTTGTGTTCAACAGGTATTTGTTGAATGCCAGGTGCGTGTTAGGCACTGCAGATGTAGTGCTAGACCAAGTCACCGTGGTCCCCCGCCCTCACTGGTATATTTCAGTACCATGTTGTGGTTCTCAAACTTGGCTCACATTAGAACTATTGACACTTAATGTACTCTCGTTGACTTCACTTAATTAGCTGGCCTAGGGCCCGAGCCTTTATACTTTTAAAATTCTGCAATTGATTCTAATATGTGGCCAGGGCTGAGAACCACCTCTTGAGTGCTTAGGGCCAAACCAATCCAATACCATTGCATTTACAGTCACCTAGTAAACTCATTTAAATCCAGAGTCCTGCCTCTGCCCTCATCTCCTCCTACCTCCCTGACCTAATGACCCAGAGTCTCAGAGAGTAGAACCCAGGCACCTGTGTTTTTAAAAGCTCCTTTTATGATTCTCATGCAGTTGGCCAGCAGACTTACATTTTAGGATTATCAGAGCAGTGCTGACAGTAGACTTAACAGATGTTAAGAAGAAAGAGTTTGCAGAGGGCTGCAGTAGTCTGAGCTGCATTTATGAACCATAGTGCTTGAACTGGTCTTGAAGGGAGGATAGGATTTACATATGTGGAAAGGAATAGAAGCTTTCACTCCTGGCATGTATAATTGTACATACTTTATCATATAATGTCTTGTTTTAAATATGTTTATTCTATGGCCTTCCTACTCAAAATCTGGTCTGGGAGTGTGTTAGAGGTGGAGCATCTTGGGTTTCACCCCAGAATCTGTATTTTTAACAAGCTCTCCAGGCGACTCGTATGTAATTAAAGTTTGAAAACCATGATTCTAATGTCAACATTGGCCCCTCCTACCCACCCAGTATACTGTAAGGTCCTTTAAGGAATAGGGCATGACTTATTAGAAGAAGATTTATAGAAATAGTTTAGATACACTTTTATTTATTTAATCCACTCAACAACCATGTAAAGTACACTATTGTTATACCCATTTTTCAGAAATGCAAATTGAGGCTTAGTGAAGTCAATTGTTGCTTGTTATTTCAAGCCTAATCTCTTTCTATTCTAAGACCAGGATTTCTTTCATTCTTCAGTCTCCTTCCCAATATCCAACATGATGATAAACATAAGTTTCAGGTTCAGAAAATTCCTAAAAATCATAGATTTTTGTAATAAGCTGGAAGGAACATTGCCCAACTCTGTCACTTAAATTTGAAGAAACTCTGGACCCTGCTCAAGGTCACAGAGCTAGTTCATGAAATGAAATAATGAAACTAGCATTCAGATCTCTTGCTCTGTATCTGGGCTGCTTTCCCCTATATCTTGGCCCTCACCTGTTTGCTGTTCTTACTCTTGCTCCTTCCTATATTGCCTTTTACAAAGATAGCTTCTTAGAAGAGCCTGATTTTTAGGGCCATTCTAAGACAGAGCCAAATAAGCACTCTGGGTGGAAAGCAGCTTTAGAATGAACCTGGGTGGAAAATTACCTACAATGAACTGTACTTAGAATCACTGTATGGTTTCCAGTTATTCCACAGATGTAAGAGGACATGGGCCTCCTTTACATAAGTAAGTCTGATCCTGAGCCCACCGATGGGAGCTTAGCCACCTGGATTCTTGCTGTCCTTTTCATTCCCCATCAGAATGTCTTCCAGTCCTGAACAGGTGGTGAGTCTTTGGCCTCTTACTAGCATGTAGAAAATTGTGATAGTAACTGTTTGTTCGGGGAAGACAGCACTGTCATTTTTGTTCACCTTTGGTTCTGACCTGTCATTAACATCATATGTGCATCAAGGTGGGGGTAATTGCTTGGCGTAACAAAGGCTGCTCTAGCTGGATGCACAAAGCCAAGTGTTAGACTAAGTCTCCAAAATCCTTCAAGGAGTGGCGCTCCAACTCAGAGGTTAATTCTTGGCTCATAATTATGCCTTCCTTCCAAATTTCATTTTCCCCATCTTCCTTGCTTTTCTGAATGCATTCTTAAAGCATGTAATCAACTTGAAAGGGCCAAGTGCTCAAATGCAAGGTAGAAATGAGAGCTGTTGCCTTCTCGGTTGCTCTGTACTTGGGAAATTCTCTACAC
The DNA here is from genome assembly GCF_026419965.1 of Kogia breviceps. Classification (NCBI taxonomy): domain Eukaryota; kingdom Metazoa; phylum Chordata; class Mammalia; order Artiodactyla; family Physeteridae; genus Kogia; species Kogia breviceps. The sequence continues at coordinate 53,691,094 of NC_081316.1, read as the reverse complement.
CAGTCTCTTTCTTTGCTTTGGTGTCCTTCCACAGCCAGCAAAACTCTGCCCAGGTTTATAATGAGTAGTTTTACTCCCCACTGCTTCCTTTTAACCCAAGGTGGAAGTAATTAATACAATTCTAATTGGGTAGAAAAAAAGGGAGGATCTTTGTGACTAAGCAGGGAACAAGGTTATTATCACCTATACCCAGGCTTGATTCGTCTGCTAAAAGTGCCACATGGTTCAAACAACGGCTTGATGTCTTTGGTATCAGTCTCCTTAGAGTAAAACGCCATTTATCCAAGGAAAACTCCTCCAGTTCTGAGCTTCTGCATGAGGCTGGGGGAGAGAGAGACTCCTATATACCTTACTGAGTACATAAAAACAGTGAAAACCAACAAGGACGTTGAAGCCCTGAAGATTAGGTCTACCTAATCTTGGTGAGTTTGCCACTAAGTTGGGAGGAAAATTTCTATTAGCTGGCTAGTCCATAGAAGGCCAGTCTTGACAAACAAAAGATATGAAGGAGGAGAAAAAGAAGTGAAGCAAAGCAACGTGCAGGAGTGGGATGACGGTGGTTGATCTTAGACATGCAGCGGGTACTGGAGGTCACTGGCTTGAGTTTGGAAGAACCCTCTGGGGCTCATTTGGAACGTGTCAATCTGACTTCACACTCAATCTAGCTAGCTTGGTTATCTAGTTTCTTAGTCTGCAAGAGATTCAAGGCAACAAATTAGAAAGCACGAAAGAGGCTGTCAGAAGCAGCACACTGACAGTAGCCAGAAAGGACATGCCAGCTCTCAAGGCAGAGAGTGGTAATCTGTGACAGGCTGAAGAATCTAAAAGGCACAGAAGTCAAAAGCCAGCCAGAGTTAGAAGAGAGTCCAATAACTAAGGTTCCTAACAAAGATTCAGAGTCTTCAAAAATTATTGATTTATTTTGTGTACTTTAAGAAGACAGAGAAAAATGTAACGTTTTAAGAAATGTTCAAAAAATGAAGCATTTTGATGCTTAATGGAAGCCTTTTTATTTCTCTGGAGGAGTCATTGCCATATTTTCTCTTCCTGGTTTTGTGCCCATCTTTGACAAATATTTTTGAGCTCATAATCCATGCCAGCAGCTATGATATAAGCTGAAGATACACTGATGAACAGAATAAGACATGGTCCCTGCCTCAAGCTCCTAACAGTTTAATCTTGAGGACACATAATCAGTGTTTAATAAATAATTAAAGTTTAATGCATAATGATTATTCCATTAGAATACAGACACAGGTAAACTTGTGCCATGAAAGAGAGACATTCTATGCTACGTGAGTCCGCAGCACAGGGGGGGTGATGAGGTCAGAGGTCAAACAAGGATTCCCCAAGGAATTGGCGCTTGTTCAAAGGATGAGAAGTAACTGGTGAAGAGAAGGGGAGGTAAGAGCAGAAGAAACTGACTCCTGTGTTGGAAGGGGGGCGGGGATGAGCAGTCAGTGGGAGTCTGAAAGGTGAGGGGAGGGAATACAGAGAGGAGAGAGAGGGAGGGGAGCACAGGCCAGTTCGTCTTGGGATGAGGCTGTGAGGCAGGAACCAGACCACATGGGCCACGGTGGGCCTTGTTCATGAGTCCTGTCTTTGATCTGAAAGCAAAGGAAAGCCACTGGAGGCCAACCTGATCAGATTTTCATCTTACAGGGCATTTTGGCTGCTCTATAGAGGATGAACAGGTGGGGAAAGTGTGGTGGGGGTGTTGGGTTAAGTGGACGTGGTGAGAGCCATTGCAATTCAAGGGAGCAATGGCAGTGCTTTGTGATCATGGGGGAGCCTGAGAAAGCTGGACAGATCCTAGGGATATTTTAGGAGGCCATCATGAAGATCAGTGATTGTTTTCATGAGGGGAGTGAGTGAGAGGGGGTCCTAAGGACCTCTCCAAGGTTTCTGGCCTGCACAGGCAGGTGGTGCTCAGTCACTGAGACAGGGAGCTCAGAGAAGAGGTCACAATTTGGGGATCTGGGCTTGTCAAATTTGAGAGGTCTTTGAGACACCTTTCTCAACCCCCAGGCCTTCTCATATCAGTTACCACAACTTCTTGAAATGCTTTCTCTAAGTGCTCATCATCCCCATTGTGGGCCAGATGCTGTGGGTTCCCTTAGAGACCCCTGTGTATCTCTGTTATCTCCATGTCCCAGTTGGAAGGCAAATTTTCTGGGGAAGAAATGATAGAGTTTTTTCTTTCTTTATGTGCAACCTAGTTGCTGCACATAGTGGAGGCTTAACAAGGATGTCTTGAATGCATGGGGAGGAGTGAGTAACTCTTCGGGGGCGCTCCCAGGGGTGCTGGTGTTTCAGAGATCAGGCTCTGAGTCTCAGAAAAGCAAAGCACACAGAGCACACAGCTGGCGTGTTGGGATTCGATCTCAGGCCTGTGAAATCAATTCTAACAGTCTTTATCCAAGTTCACAGGGGAGCTGAAACAGTCAGAACCCAAACAATGAATTGTACCCAGTGCTTTACATCTTATAAGCGATTGGTTTTTTTTCTATTTTTTTATACAGCAGGTTCTTAATAGTTACCTATTTTATATATATTAGTGTATATATGTCAATCTCAATCTCCCAATTCATCCCACCACCAACACCACACCACCCCACTTTCCCCCCTTGGTGTCCATACATTTGTCCTCTACATCTGTGTCTCTATTTCTGCCTTGCAAACCACTTCATCTGTACCATTTTTCTAGACTCCACATATATGGGTTAATATATGATATTAGTTTTTCTCTTTCTGACTTACTTCACTCTGTATGACAGTCTCTAGGTCCATCCACATCTCTACAAATGACCCAATTTTGTTCCTGTTTATGGCTGAGTAATAGTCCATTGTATATATGCAACACATTTTCTTTATCCATTCATATCTCAATGGGCATTTAGGTTGCTTCCATGACCTGGCTATTGTAAATAGTGCTGCAATGAACATTGGGGTGCATGTGTCTTTTTGAATTACGGTTTTTGCGGGGTATATGCCCAGTAGCAGGAGTGCTGGGTCATAGGGTCATATGGTAATTCTATTTTTAGTTTTTTAACGAACCTCCATAATGTTCTCCATGGTGGCTGTATCAATTTACATTCCCACCAACAGTGCAGGAGGGTTCCCTTTTCTCCACACCCTCTCCAGCATTTGTTGTTTGTAGATTTTCTGATGATGCCCATTCTAACCAGTATGAGGTGGTACCTCATTGTAGTTTTGATTTGCATTTCTCTAATAATTAGAGATGTTGAGCAGCTTTTCATGGGCCTCTTGGCCATCTGTATGTCTTCTTTGGAGAGATGTCTATTTAGGTTTTCTTCCCATTTTTTGATTGGGTTATTTGTTTTTTTGATATTGAGCTGCATGAGCTGTTTATATATTTTGGAGATTAATCCCTTGTCAGTTGCTTCATTAGCAAATATTTTCTCCCATTCTGAGGGTTGTCTTTTCGTCTTGTTTATAGTTTCCTTTGCTGTACAAAGGCTTTTAAGTTTCATTAGGTCCCATTTGTTTATTTTTGTTTTTATTTCCATTACTCTAGGAAGTGGGTCAAGAAAGATATTGCTGTGATTTATGTGAAAGAGTGCTCGTCCTAGGTCTTCCTCTAAGTTTTATAGAGTCCAGTCTTACATTTAGGTTTTAATCCATTTTGAGCTTATTTTTGTGTATGGTGTTAGGGAGTATTGTAATTTCATTCTTTTACATGTAGCTGTCCAGTTTTCCCAGCACCATCCACTGAAGAAGCTGTCTTTTTTCCATTTTATATCCTTGCCTCCTTTGTCATAGATTAGTTGACCAAAGGTGTGTGGGTTTATCTCTGGGCTTTCTATCCTGTTCCATTGATCTATATTTCTGTTTTTGTGCCAGTAGCATATTGTCTTGATTACTGTATCTTTGTAGTATAGTCTAAAGTCAGGGAGTCTAATTCCTCCAGCTCCATTTCTTTTTCCTCAAGATTGCTTTGGCTATTTGGGGTCTTTTGTGTCTCCCTACAAAATTTTAAGATTTTTTGTTCTAGTTCTGTGAAAAATGACATTGGTAATTTGATAGGGATTGCACTTAATCTGTAGATTGCTTTGGGTAGTATAGTCATTTTCACAATGTTGATTCTTCCAATACAAGAACATGGTATATCTCTCCATCTGTTTGTGTCATCTTTGATTTCTTTAATCAGTGTCTTATAGTTTTCTGAGCACAGGTCTTTTACCTCCTTTGGTAGGTTTATTCCTAGGTATTTTATTCTTTTTGTTGCAATGGTAAATGGGTGCGTTTCCTTAAGTACTCTTTCTGATCTTTCGTTGTTAGTGTATAGGAATGCAAGAGATTTCTGTGCACTAATTGTGTATCCTGCAACTTTACCAAATTCATTGATTAGCTCTAGTAGCTTTCTGGTGGCATCTTTAGGAATCTCTATGCATAGTATCATGTCATCTGCAAACTCTGATAGTTTTACTTCTTCTTTTTCAATTTGTATTCCTTTTATTTCTTTTTCTTCTCTGATGGCTGTGGCTAGGACTTCCAAAACTATGTTGAATAATAGTGGTGAGAGTGGACATCCTTGTCTTGCTCCTGACCTTACAAGAAATGCTTTCAGATTTTCATCATTGAGAATGATGGTCACTGTGGGTTTGTCATATATGGCCTTTATTATGTTGAGGTAGGTTCCCTCTATGCCCACTTTCTGGAGAGTTTTTATCAGAAATTGGTGTTGAATTTTGTCAAAAGGTTTTTCTGCATCTATTGAGGTGACCATATGGTTTTTATTCTTCAGTTTGTTAATACGGTATATCACACTGATTGATATGTGGATATTGAAGAATCCTTACATCCCTGTGATAAATCCCACTTGATTATGGTAATGATTCTTTTAATATGTTGTTGGATTCTGTTTGCTAGTATTTTGTTGAGGATTTTTGCACCTATATTCATCAGTGATACTGGTATGTAATTTTCTTCTTTTGTAGTATCTCTGACTAGTTTTGGTATCAGGGTGATGGTGCCTCGTAGATTGAGTTTGGGAGTGTTCCTTCCTCTGCAATTTTTTGGAAGAGTTTGAGAAGGATGGGTATTAGCTCTTCTCTAAATGTTTGATAGAATTCATCTGTGAAGCCATTTGGTCCTGGACTTTTGTTTGTTGGAAGATTTTAAATCACAGTTTCAATTTCATTACTTGTGATTGGTCTGTTAATATTTTCTGTTTCTTCCTGGTTCAGTCTTGGAAGGTTATACCTTTCTAAGAATATGTCCATTTCTTCCAGGTTGTCCCTTTTATTGGCATAGAGTTGCTTGTAGTAGTCTCTTAGGATGCTTTGTATTGCTGCAGTGTCTGTTGTAACTTCTTTTTCATTTCTAATTTTATTGAGTTGAGTCCTCTCCCTCTTTTTCTTGATGAGTCTGGCTAAAGGTTTATCAATTTTGTTTATCTTCTCAAAGAACCAGCTTTTAGTTTTATTGATATTTGCTATTGTTTTCTTTGTTTCTATTTCATTTATTTCAGCTCTGATCTTTATGATTTCTTTCCTTCTACTGACTTTGGGTTTTGTTTGCTTTCCTTTCTCTAGTTCCTTTAGGTGTAAGGTTAGATTGTTTGAGATTTTTCTTGTTTCTTGAGGTAGGATTGTATTGCTATAAACTTCCCTCTTAGAACTGCTTTTGCCGCATCCCACAGGTTTTGGATTGCTGTGTTTTCATTGTCATTTGTTTCTAGGTATTTTTTGATGTGCTCTTTGATTTCTTCAGTGATCTCTTGGTTATTTAGTAACGTATTGTTTAGTCTCTATGTGTTCGTGTTTTTTACGTTTTCTCCCCTGTAATTGATTTCTAATCTCATAGTGTTGTGGTCAGAAAAGATGCTTGATATGATTTCAATTTTCTTAAATTTACCAAGGCTTGATTTGTGTCTCAAGATGTGATCTATCCTGGAGAATGTTCTGTGTGCACTTTAGAAGCAAGTGTATTCTGTTTTCTGATGGAATGTCCTAAAAATATCAATTAAATCTATCTGGTCTATTGTGTCATTTAAAGCTTCTGTTTCCTTATTAATTTTCTGTCTGCATGATCTTTCCACTGGTGTTAGTGAGGTGTTAAAGGCCCCACTATTATTGTGGTACTGTTGATTTCCTCTTTTGTAGCTGTTAGCATTTGCCTTATGTGTTCAGGTGCTCCTATGCTGGGTACATATATATTTATAATTGTTATATATTCTTCTTGGATTGACCCCTTGATCATTATGTAGTGTCCTTTCCTGTCTCTGTAACAGTCTTTATTTTAAAGTCTATTTTATCTGATATGAGTGTTGCTACTCCAGCTTTCTTTTGATTTCCATTTGCATGGAATATCTTTTTCCATCCCCTCACTTTCCATCTCTTTGTGTCCCTAGGTCTGAAATGGGTCTTTTGTAGACAGCATATATATGGATCTTGGTTTTGTATCCATTCAGCTAGTCTGTGTCTTTTGGGTGGAGCATTTAATCCATTCACGTTTAAGATAATTACCAATATATATGTTCCTATGACCATTTTCTTAATTATTTTGGGGTTGTTTTTGTAGGTCCTTTTCTTCTCTTTTGTTTCCCACTTAGAGAAGTTCCTTTAGCATTTGTTGTAGAGCTGGTTTGGTGGTGCTGAATTCTCTTAGCTTTTGCTTGTCTGTAAACCTTTTGATTTCTCCATCAAATCAGAAAGAGATCCTTGCCAGGTAGAGTAATATTGGTTGTAGGTTTTTCCCTGTCATCACTTTAAGTATATCATGCCACTCCCTTCTGGCTTGTAGAGTTTCTGCTGAGAAATCAGCTGTTTACCTTATGAGAGTTTCCTTGTATGTTATTTGTTGTTTCCCTTGTTTGCTTTCAATAATTTGTCTTTAATTTTTGTCAGTTAGATTACTATGTGTCTCAGCATGTTTCTCCTTGGGTTTATCCTGTTTGGGACTCTGTGCTTCCTGGCCTTGGGTGGCTATTTCCTTTCCCATGCTAGGTAAGTTTTCGACTATAATCTCTTCAAACATTTTCTCGGGTCCTTTCTCTCTCTCTTCTCCTTCTGAGACCCCTATACTGCGAATATTGTTATGTTTAATATTATACCAGAAGTCTCTTAGGCTGTCTTCATTTCTAACCATTTATTTTTCTTTATTCTGTTCTGTGGCAGTGAATTTCACCATTCTGTCTGCCATGTCACTTATCCATTCTTCTGCCTCAGTTATTCTGCTATTGATTCCTTCTAGTGTATTTTTCATTTCAGTTATAGTATTGTTCATCTCTGTTTGTTTACTAAGTGTTCTAAGTGTTTGTTAAACATTTCTTGCATCTTCTTGATCTTTGCCTCCATTCTTTTTCTGAGGTCCTGGATCATCTTCACTATCATTATTCTGAATTCTTTTCGTGGAAGGCTGTCTATCTCCACTTCATTTAGTTGTTTTCCTGGGGTTTTATCTAGTTCCTTCATCTGGTACATAGTCCTCTGTCTTTTCATTTTGTGTGTGTTTCTGTGAATGTGGTTTTCATTCCAAAGGCTGCAGAACTGTCATTCTGCTTCTGCTGTGTGTCCTCTTGGGATTGTTATATTTACTTTCCACTAACTTAAATGTGCCCAAACAAGTTAAGGTTTAAGTAGGGACTATTTATGAAGATGTTGGACGAATGTAGGATAACACAAGAGATAGTGCGATAACCTGGTGAGTGGCAACAGAACTGGTCCCTCCCTTGGGTCTGAAAGGTAGTAGAGAGTCTGGTAGAGATGGTCACCTTGAGGAGAACTGACCTTTGGTGGTGGGGACAACTGGCTTGAGATGACCTCACAGGGAGGGAGTCAGGGAGCCCCAACCTCACTCTTCCCTCTCCTTCTGCTTCCCTATGTGGGCTCCCTCTTAGCTGAATCCAATAGGAAGTGAGAGGCACCCCTTGGTGTTATGCATACAAGCTGGCCTGCAGGGTGATATGCAGGATAGAGTAATGAGGAGAAGGGGGAGGGGCTCTGGAAGGCTAATGGAGGAGTCTGGTCCAGCACAGAAGGCAACCTTTAAGCTTGACATTGAGGACTGAACATAATGTTTGCCCAATGAGTCTAGACAAGAGATAGAATTTAATAAACTCATTTATGATACTAGGGAGTTTTGGTGAAGAATTCCTAGATAAGAAACAGCAAAATTGTCAAGGATAGAACACTGGAATCAGAAAATATTTTTTGGTCACTTCCTTGCTGTGGACCTCAGGCTCCTCTTGTAGCAAATGTAAACACCATTTGCCTACTTCACAGGGATAGAGAAGGGACCAAGTTGGAAGCTATATGTAAAAATGCTTTCTAAGATGTAAAGCACTGTGTACAATTCATTGTGGTAAAAAGTAAAATACACTAGAGATGCTAGTTACTAGCTGATTGTACAAGTTAATCTGTGCCTCAGTTTCCTTATCAGCAAAATAGGAGTGATAATACCTATATCATTAAATGTTTTATGAGGATTAAATGAGATAATACAGATAACATAGACTTTAACACATAATACCCACACAATAAAGGATTATTATCATTTTATACCCATTTCTCATTCCCACCCCTGGAGGTACCTGAAGGCTACTGTACTTTACACATCTCTGTATCCCCCCTGGAGCCTGCTGTAAGACTCCCTGTACCCCATCACAATTTGTCAGAGGAAAAATGACCTTACTTGGCACTTACAAAATGTTGCCCCCTAGAGGACATTTGGATTGCATTATACTTAAAAGCCGCTTAGACAGTGTGGAAATATTTTGTAGGGAACCTCTTGAAAAGCCAGTAATTCCTGCTATTCAAGCCAACTTGAGCAGAGCATTAAGGTTTGAGGCATTCCTCTAAATGTAGTCATGTTTGTAATAATATGTAGTATGTTTGTAAGAATACTTGTTTGTAATAATATGTAATAAATGTGGCCACATTATATAGCTAGGGATATACTGGTTAGAATTCTCGATCCTCAGTAGCGGACAAGGTAGGAGAGACATCAGGGCATGAAGAAGAGAAAGCATGTTGATTTTCTCACTGAGATTGAAAATGGCAGGTAATAAGTTGTTAAGAAATGGTACTTAGGAGAATCAGAGACTGGAATAAAGGTAGGTGGGAAAGGAATTTACCACCAACACAAAATTTAAGGTGGCTGCCCAAAACTCAGTAGTTAATATAAATAATATTTTAATGCAACATTTAAAAAGAATCAAATCAACAAACTACAGCCCACTGGCTGACTCCTGATTTTGTAAATAAAGTTGTATTTTATTTACAGGGCCAAGTAAGCAGGGCCAAGATTAGGAAGCAGGGCCAAGATTAGGATAAGGAAAGTAATACAGGATTGTAAAGTGAAGGGTCAGAATCTGTCCTTACTTAAAATTTAGATAATTTTTCCATTTTAGATTTTTTGCAATAATTTTAAAAATATTGCTTTAAAATAGTATTTATCTTGGTTATTGAGGTTTTGGGGTTCCCTTAAACTTTGTTCACATGGGGAACACCTCACTCGCTTTACCCTGGTCCTATCCTTGAGCAGAATTATTCTTTGGGGGCCTATTTTGTGTTTAATGCCAGGAATTTGACATATACTATCTTATTTGTCCTCTTTATGTCCCTGTGAGATACCTATTGTTATCTTCATTCTTTACATGAGAAAACCACTTATGAGAGAAGTGTAACTTGCTAAAATGTCATGTCTGACTCCAGAGCTCATTCTTTCTCACTCTTAAGGCGTGACTGACCCTAAATGCTTCTCTTGCACCAAAGCTGCCCACACCAGAGCAGAATCTCTGCATAGGTGGCATCTGTAATTGGTAAGAGACTGTCGGTCTCTTCCCTGTGTGTCCTTGCCAGACAACATTACATGAGCCAGAGAAGAATTATATGCCTTGCACTGCTTCCTACTTTGTAGCAGCTAGAATGGAAATAGCAGATCCTTTTAGTTGTAACATCCCGGCTGCCAAAGGAGAAAAAGAGAGGCAGCTGTTCCTGCGAGCACGTGCTGTGCCTGTTATCCAGATGGGTATCAGCGGGCTCCCAGCTGAAGCTCAACAGAAATGTTGGTTTTATGGGTTGAAACTCGATTCTACTCTGAGGAGGCCAGTATTACAGTTGATCTATTTAACTATTTCATAGTTCATGGTGCATGGGTGCCCTCTTTAGCATCCCAACAGTTAGAATATGGCTGAGGGATCTGTTTTTGCCTAGGGACATGCCAGACTCCTGAAGTGGGGATACTCAGAAAAGCATGGATGGCTTCTAGTTTAAAAATGTATTTGACTATTCCCTTGAAAAAACAAAGGCACTGGGAATACATAGTCTGTAAGACATGCTATGGCACCAGCATAGGAATAGTTCTAACTTCTATGACTTCTAAGACGGATGAAGATGGATTGATAACAATAACTGCTGTCAGAATCATGTGCCATCTCATGAAACAGAGCAGTGCCACTGGCCTGAAAGAGGTAGGAACATTCTTCTTCCTTTGTTTCCTGTTTCATGCTGGATCAGAGACCCAGGTCATTATCAATCAGAAAATGAGGTCTCCAACTGTTATGCACTGCATGTTTGTGTCCTCCCCAAATTCATATATTGAAATTATATCCCCTAATATGGTATTAGGAAATGAGGCTTTGGGTTGTAATTAGGGCCTGAGAGTGGAGCCCTCATGAATGGGATTAGCACCCTATAAGAGGAACACTGAAGACATAAGAATTTGTCCTCTGCTACATGAAGAGACAATGAGAAGACAGCCATCTGCAAACCAAGAAGGAGGACCTTCACCAGAAAGGGATCTGTCAGCACCTTGATCTTGGACTTCCCAGCCTCCAGTACTATGAGAAATAACTGTTTGTTGTTTAAGCCACCCAACCTATGGTATATTTGCTGTGGCAGTCTGAACTGTCACTGCCCCTCTTCCAAATGGGTACTATTTTGAGGGAGTGCAAATATTTCCCCTTTTGCTCACATCTTTTGAGCATTCTTTTTAGATTAGCAAGATTCAGAAAATAGATTCTCAGAAAATAAGGAGAGACAGATGCTGGGAGCACTGCTTTATACACATGAGGTATTCAGCAAATGTTTGTTGAATGAATGAATAAATGATTCCAAGAGATATCGGCCTCTAGGCACTAGGAAAGTGCCATCGATGGGGGTCGAGGCTGGCAGAACACTCCTGGTAACACAAGTTGAGACTACAGACTTAGTTTTAAATATATTCTGAGTTATGAGTATAGATATAATCCCATCTAGTTCAGTAGAATAACACAAGAATAAAGCAGGCCAGCACAAGAAATTGTGATTGGATATGTGTTCCTGATAACACTATGAGGAAGGGATTCCATTAGTACATAAGGGCTGTGAATGAAGCCAAGCACCACCATGCATCCTGCCCACAGGTAAACATGAGGCTATTACATAGGAAAAACAAGTAACAACAACAAAAACCCAGACAAGCAACAAATAAGCCAAATCCCCCATATTTATAAAAATAGGGAAAGAGCAATTGACCCAAAGACTCAGAGGAAGAGTGAGTCTCTGTAAATAACTTATTATGGAAATCTCCCCAAATGTTTGGAAAACTCTTGAAAATGTCTATGAGATATAATAAGACAAGAAGTTTATGAAACAAGAGTGGAAAGCTAGAAGGAAGAATCTGTGATGATGTCCCATAAGATGAAGATGATTTGTAAGACAAGGGAGAGGGCTGAAGAACATAAGATGAGGAAGAACAACAAGACAAGTAAAATTAGGTAGCAAATTAAAATGCCCATGAGAAGCGTGTGTATTTCTTAAAGAAAGAAATATGAAGAAATAATACAGATATAAGCAAATATTAAGGAACTGCATAACAGAATAGGATTGAATCCGAGAGCTATTTCTTTGAAAAGAAGAATAAAATCAAACTTTTGAAATTCTCTTTTGAGAGAGAGAGAAAAAAGAGAAACCCAAATGTGTGAAAGCTGAAAAGAAAAGGACTTATAATAATAAATAGAAGAATTTAGGGCTTCCCTGGTGGTGCAGTGGTTGAGAGTCTGCCTGCCGATGCAGGGGACATGGGTTAGTGCCCCAGTCTGGGAGGATCCCACATTCTGCGGAGTGGCTGGGCCTGTGAGCCATGGCTGCAGAGCCTGTGTGTCCAGAGCCTGTGCTCCACAACGGGAGAGGCCACAACAGTGAGAGGCCCACATACCACAAAAAAAATTTAAAAATAAAAAATAAATAAATAGAAGCATTTAAATTTTGAAAAATATACTATATAACACTCCATGACAATAAATTGGAATTTTGGTGAAATGGATGAATTTTGCCTGAGAAAAAATGTTTTATCAAATTGATTTAAAAACAGGTAGAGGAGAGGAACCAAGATGGCGGAGTAAAAGGACGTGATCTCACTCCCTCTTGCAAGAACACCAGAATCACAACTAGCTGCTGGACAAGCATCAACAGGAAGACACTGGAACTCACCAAAAAAGATACTCCACATCTAAAGACAAAGGAGAAGCCACAATGAGATGGTAGGAGGGGTGCAATCACAGTAAAATCAAATCCCATAACTGCTGGGTGGGTGACTCACAGACTGGAGAACACTTATACCACAGAAGTCCACCCACTGGAGTGAAGGTCTGAGCCTCAGGTCAGGCTTCCCAACCTGGAGGTCTGGCAACAGGAGGAGGAATTCCTAGAGAATCAGACTTTGAAGCCTAGTGGGAATTGATTGCAGGACTTCCACAGGACTGGGGGAAACAGAGACTCCACTCTTGGAGGGCACACACAAAGTACTGTGTGCATTGGGACCCAGGGGAAGGAGCAGTGACCCAAGGGGAGACTGAACCAGACATACCTGCTAGTGTTGGAGGGTCCCCTGCAGAGGTTGGGGGTGGCTGTGGCTCACCATGGGGACAAGGACACTGGCAGCAGAAGTTCTGGGAAGTGCTCCTTGGCATGAGCCCTCCCAGAGTCTGTCATTAGCCCCACCAAAGAGCCCAAGAAGGCTCCAGTGTTGGGTCACCTCAGGCCAAACAACGGAAAGGGAGGGAACCCAGCTCCACCCATCAACAGTCAAGCGGATTAAAGTTTTACTGAGCTCTGCCCACCAGAGCAACAGTCAGCTCTACCCACCACCAGTCCCTCCCATCAGGAAACTTACACAAGCCTCTTAGATAGCCTCATCCACCAGAGGGCAGACAGCAGAAGCAAGAAGAACTACAATCCTGCAGCCAGTGGAACAAAAACCACATTCACAGAGAGATAGACAAGATGAAAAGGCAGAGGGCTATGTATCAGATGAAGGAACAAGATAAAACCCAAGAAAAACTAAATGAAGTGGAGATAGGCAACCTTCCATAAAAAGAATTCAGAATAATAATAGTGAAGATGATCCAGGAGCCCGGAAAAAGAATAGAGGCAAAGATCGAAAAGATGCAAGAAATGTTTAACAAAGAACTAGAAGAATTAAAGAACAAACAAACAGATGAACAATACAATAACTGAAATGAAAACTACACTAGAAGGAATCAATAGCAGAATAACTGAGGCAGAAGAATGGATAAGTGATATGGCAGACAGAATGGTGAAATTCACTGCCACAGAACAGAATAAAGAAAAATAAATGGATAGAAATGAAGACAGCCTAAGAGACTTCTGGTATAATATTAAACATAACAATATTCGCAGTATAGGGGTCTCAGAAGGAGAAGAGAGAGAGAAAGGACCCGAGAAAATGTTTGAAGAGATTATAGTCGAAAACTTACCTAACATGGGAAATGAAATAGCCACCCAAGGCCAGGAAGCACAGAGTCCCAAACAGGATAAACCCAAGGAGAAACATGCCGAGACACATAGTAATCAAATTGGCAGAAATTAAAGACAAAGAAAAATTATTAAAAGCAGCAAGGGAAAAACAACAAATAACATACATACAAGGGAACTCCCATAAGGTTAACAACGATTTCTCAGCAGAAACTCTACAAGCCAGAAGGGAGTGGCACAATATACTTAAAGAAATGAAAGGGAAGAACCTACAACCAATATTACTCTACCTGGCAAGGATCTCTTTCCGATTCGATGGAGAAATCAAAAGGTTTACAGACAAGCAAAAGCTAAGAGAATTCAGCACCACCAAACCAGCTCTACAACAAATGCTAAAGGAACTTCTCTAAGTGGGAAACAAAAGAGAAGAAAAGGACCTACAAAAACAACCCCAAAATAATTAAGAAAATGGTCATAGGAACATATATATTGGTAATTATCTTAAACGTGAATGGATTAAATGCTCCACCCAAAAGACACAGGCTTGTTGAATGGATACAAAAACAAGACCCATATATATGCTGTCTACAAAAGACCCACTTCAGACCTAAGAACACAAAGATGGAAAGTGAGGGGATGGAGAAAGATATTCCATGCAAATGGAAACCAAAAGAAAGCTGGAGTAGCAACACTCATATCAGATAAAATAGACTTTAAAATAAAGACTGTTACAGAGACAGGAAAGGACACTACATAATGATCAAGGGGTCAATCCAAGAAGAATATATAACAATTATAAATATATATGCACCCAGCATAGGAGCACCTGAACACATAAGGCAAATGCTAACAGCTATAAAAGAGGAAATCCACAGTAACACAATAATAGTGGGGCCTTTAACACCTCACTAACACCAGTGGAAAGATCATGCAGACAGAAAATTAATAAGGAAACAGAAGCTTTAAATGACACAATAGACCAGATAGATTTAATTGATATTTATAGCACATTCCATCAGAAAACAGCAGATTACACTTGCTTCTCAAGTGCGCATGGAACATTCTCCAGGATAGATCACATCTTGGGTCACAAATCAAGCCTCGGTAAATTTAAGAAAATTGAAATCATATCAAGCATCTTTTCTGACCACAACACTATGAGATTAGAAATGAGTTACAGGGAAAAAAAAGTAAAAAACACAAACACATGGAGGCTAAACAATACGTTATTAAAAAACCAAGAGATCACTGAAGAAATCAAAGAGCACATCAAAAAATACCTAGAGACAAATGACAATGAAAACACGATGATCCAAAACCTATGGGATGCAGCAAACGCAGTTCTAAGAGGGAAGTTTATAGCTATACAAGCCTATGTCAAGAAACAAGAAAAATCTCAAGTAAACAATCTAACGTTACACCTAAAGGAGCTAGAGAAAGAAGAACAAACAACATCCAAAGTCAGCAGAAGGAAAGAAATAATAAAGATCAGAGCAGAAATAAATGAGATAGAAACAAAGAAAAGAATAGCAAAGATCAATAAAACTAAAAGCTGGTTCTTTGAAAAGATAAATAAAATTGATACACCATTAGCCAGACTCATCAAGAAAAAGAGGGAGAAGACTCAAATCAATAAAATTAGAAATGAAAAAGGAGAAGTTACCACAGACACCGCAGCAATACAAAGCATCCTAAGAGACTACTACAAGCAACTCTATGCCAATAAAAGGGACAACCTGGAAGAAATGGACATATTCTTAGAAAGGTATAACCTTCCAAGACTGAACCAGGAAGAAACAGAAAATATTAACAGACCAATCACAAGTACTGAAATTGAAACTGTGATTTAAAATCTTCCAACAAACAAAAGTCCAGGACCAAATGGCTTCACAGATGAATTCTATCAAACATTTAGAGAAGAGCTAACACCCATCCTTCTCAAACTCTTCCAAAAAATTGCAGAGGAAGGAACACTCCCAAACTCAATCTACGAGGCACCATCACCCTGATACCAAAACTAGTCAGAGATACTACAAAAGAAGAAAATTACATACCAGTATCACTGATGAATATAGGTGCAAAAATCCTCAACAAAATACTAGCAAACAGAATCCAACAACACATTAAAAGAATCATAACCATAATCAAGTGGGATTTATCACAGGGATGCAAGGATTCTTCAATATACACTAATCAATCAATGTGATATACCATATTAACATAAAACCCATATGATCATTTCAATAGATGCAGAAAAAGCTTTTGACAAAATTCAACACTCAACACATGATAAAAACTCTTCAGAATGTGGGCATAGAGGGAACCTACCTCAACATAATAAAGGCCATATAGGATAAACCCATAGCAAACATCATTCTCAATGGTGAAAAAGTGAAAGCATTTTCTCTAAGATCAGGAAAAGACAAGGATGTCCACTCTCACCACTATTATTCAACATAGTTCTGGAAGTCCTAGCCACAGCCATCAGAGAAGAAAAAGAAATAAAAGGAATACAAATTGGAAAAGAAGAAGTAAAACTGTCACTGTTTGCAGATGACATGATACTATACATAGAGAATCCTAAAGATGACACCAGAAAACTACTAGAGCTAATCAATAAATGTGGTAAAGTTGAAGGATACAACATTAGTGCACAGAAATCTCTTGCATTCCTATACACTAATGGTGAAAAATCTGAAAGAGAAAGTAAAGAAACACTCCCATTTACCATTGCAACAAAAAGAATAAAATACCTAGGAATAAACCTACCAAAGGAGGTAAAAGACCTGTGCTCAGAAAACTGTAAGACACTGATGAAAGAAATCAAAGATGACACAAACAGATGGAGAGATATACCATGTTCTTGGATTAGAAGAATCAATATTGTGAAAATGATTATACTACCCAGAGCAATCTACAGATTCAGTGCAATAACTATCAAATTACCAATGTCATTTTTTCAGACTAGAACAAATAATCTTAAAACTTGTATGGAGACACTAAAGACCCTGAATAGCCAAAGCAGTCTTGAGGGGAAAAAATGGAGCTGGAAGAATCAGACTCCCTGACTTCAGACTATACTATAAAGCTACAGTAATCAAGACAATATGGTACTGGCACAAAAACAGAAACTAGATGAATGGAACAAGATAGAAAGCCCAGAGGTAAACCCACACCTCTGGTCAACTAATCTATGACCAAGGAGGCAAGGATATACAATGGTGAAAAGACAGTGTCTTCAATAAGTGGTGCTGGGAAAACTGGACAGCTACATGTAAAAGAATGAAATGAGAACACTCCCTAACACCATACACAGAAATAAACTCAAAATGGATTAGAGACCTAAAGGTAAGACCGGACACTATACAACTCTTAGAGGAAAATATAGGAAGAACACTCTTTGACATAAATCACAGTAAGGTCGTTTTTGACCCACCTCCTAGAGTAATTGAAATAAAACAAAAATAAACAAATGGGACCTAATGAAACTTAAAAGCTTTTGCACAGCCAAGGAAACCATAAAAAGACAACCCTCAGAATAGGAGAAAATATTTGCAAACAAATCGATGGACAAAGGATTAATCTCCAAAATATATAAACAGCTCATGCTGTTCAATATTAAAGAAACAAACAACCCAATCCAAAAATGGGCAGAAGACCTAAATAGACATTTCTCCAAAGAAGACATACAGATGGCCAAGAAGTACATGAAAAGCTGCTCAACATCACTAATTATTAGAGAAATGCAAATCAAAACTACAATGAGCTATCACCTCACACCAGTTAGAATGGGCATCATCAGAAAATCTACAAACAACAAATGCTGGAGAGGGTGTGGAGAAAAGGGAACCCTCTTGTACTGTTGGTGGGAATGTAAATTGAGACAGCCACCATGGAGAACAGTATGGAGGTTCCTTAAAAAACTAAAAATAGTATTACCATATGGCCCAGAAATTCCACTACTGAGCATATACCCAGAGAAAACCGTAATTCAAAAAGACACATGCACCCCAATGTTCATTGCAGCACTATTTACAATAGCCAGGTCATGGAAGCAACCTAAATGCCCATTGAGATATGAATGGATAAAGAAAATGTGGTACATATATACAATGGACTATTACTCAGCCATAAACAGGAACAAAATTGGGTCTTTTGTAGAGAGGTGGATGGACCTAGAGACTGTCATACAGAGTGAAGTCAGTCAGAAAGAGTAAAACAAATATCGTATATTAACACATGTATGTGGAATCTAGAAAAATGGGACAGATGAACCAGTTTGCAGGGCAGAAGTTGAGACACAGATGTAGAGAACTAACGTATGGATACCAATGGGGGAAAGCCGTGGGGGGGCGGGGATGGTGGTGTGCTGAATTCAGCGATTGGGATTGACATGTATATAGCAATGTGTATAAAACTGATGACTATTAAGAACCTGCTGTATAAAAAATTAAATTAAATTAAATTAAAAACTTTAAAAAAACAGGTAGAAAACTTGAATAGATCAACAATCAAGGACTAAATGGATGAGTTATCAAAGAATTACCTGGAAAAATGTTTAATTTGTTTAAAACTTTGAGGAGACAAATAAATCTTTTGTAATATACCTTTATTACACAAACTGTATAAAAGCTTAGAAAAATATGACAAGATATCCAAATCATTTTATAAAGATAGCATATGCTTATTCACAGCTGTGACAAACATAACACATGCAAAGAAAAAAAAAACACTTTTAAAATGGACTAAAATACAAACTAGCAGATTGAATTTGAAAGCATGTCTGCAAATCATCTACTGTCATTAGCATTTATCTCAAGAATGCAAATTGATTTAGTAGCAGGGCATTTATTATTTATTTATTTTTATTTATTTATTTATTTATTTATTTTTTGTGGTATGCGGGCCTCTCACTGCCATGGCCTCCCCCGTTGCGAAGCACAGGCTCCAGACGCACAGGCTCAGCGGCCATGGCTCACGGGCCCAGCCGCTGTGCGGCATGTGGGATCTTCCCGGCCCGGGGCACAAACCCGTGTCCTCTGCATTGGCAGACGGACTCTTAACCACTGCGTCACCAGGGAAGCCCCATAGCAGGGCATTTATAAGTAAATTCTTCATATTAATAGTTGAAAGAATGAAGTACATGATAATCTCAATCAATGAAGAGACAGTATTGGTAAAAATAATATCCAACACTTAAAAAAAAAAAAGAGGATGTCAGGAAACTCCCTATCAGCAATTAAAAATACCTACCTTAAACCAACAACAAATATCATTCTTTAACTGGGTGATTTATTTAAAAATATTTATTGAGAGTGTATTATGTACCAGGTACTTTTCAAGCCTTGGAGAATACACTAGTGAAAAAAATAGACAAAAACTCTGCCCTCCTGGAACCTAAACTGGAATTTACTTATGTTTAATACAGAAGGCAAATAAGTAACTTATTTAGCATGCTGATATTTATAAGTGCTAAGAGGGAAAGTAAAGTGTGAAAAGGGAAAAAGGAACGTCTGAAATGGGAGGCACAGCAATTTTTGGTTGGTGGCAAGGGAAGGCCTTACTGCAAATTGCCATTAGAGAAAGAACCTGAAGAAGGTGAGGGAGTGGGCCATGTGGGCATATGGGAAAAACTCATCTGAGACAGAGGGAATGTAATATGTGATGGATGGAGCTGAGCAACCTGGGGTGGGAGCGGTATGAAGTGAGGTCAGAGAGGTAACAGGGAAGGCAGGGAGATGGTGGTAGGGTGTCAGATCATGGACGGACTTGTAAGCCATTGGAATGGTTTTAACTCCTACTTTCAGTTAAATGGGCCATTGGGGGACGCTGAGATAGGATCACTTCCAACTGCTGTGTTGAGATTAGGCTAAAGGGGATGTGGGCAAAAACAGGGAAATTAGAAGGAACTTCTTGCAACCATCCAATCTGTGATAGGGACTTGGACCAGGCTGGTAGCAATGGTGATGCTTAGAAACCATTAGATTCTGGATATATGTTGAAGGTAAGACCAACAAAAATTTCTGAAAGATGAACTTGGGGGTAGGAAAAGAGGAGTCAGAGAAGATTCTCAACTAAAAGGATGGAATTGCTATTTCCTGATACAGGGAAGGCTATGGGTAGAGCTTGTTTAGGGAAAATATCTGCAACTCCATTTTGGAACCATTAGGTTTGCTATCGCTGTTAGACTTCATGTGGGGATGTTTTGTGGTCAGTTGGTTACACAAGTCTGGGTTTCAGAGGAGAGGTCTGGGCTGGATATAGAGGTTTGTGAACTGTCAGCATATTGGTGTCACAAACTATGAAATGATACAGTCAAGGGAGGATGAAACTTTAGAGAAATTCCCACTAACATCAGAGACAAAAATGTGTGCCCTCTCAACATTATTAGTAAGATTCTGGAAGAAGACTTGAAAGATACTAAAGCTATAATTATTGGTTAGCAATCAAAAATTTTAAACAATATTAGTTTGTTCTGTGACAGCCTATATTCTCAGGTTTTCTTTTACCTCTGTGTATCTTTCCTATTTCCTTTAAGGCTCATCTCATTGATGGGCTGCATGTGTATGATGAATAAACTTTCAACTTTTTTTGTTCTCAGGATAAATGTAGAGAAGGGTGGCTTCAAGGCAGTGGAATAGTCACTACTGTTTCCAAACAAGGGAATATGGGATTTAACATCAGACACTTCCAAGTCCAAAGTCTAGCTGTGCAATTTCTGAGTTCTGACCTTAATTATTCTCTCAGCCCATTTTCCTGATCTGAACTATAATACATCTGTAGTGATGCTATCTACCTCTCAGGGGAGTTTTGAAGATTAAATGAGACAGTATACGTACAGTAAATAGGTAGATGCTTGGTAACTAATAAAAGATCTATAAATGTTTATTAAGTAAACATAAAAATGAATAAATTGTCCTAGGGCTTGCAGGATATAATCCTATTGATATATACTGATGTCTTCTCAGGATGACAACAGAGTATATTACTTAAAATGAGATGTAACGTGGAAAATCTCCAGGCTGCACTCTCTGCCTGAAGTAGATCCTCTTGTTCTTTCCCCCAAAGCAGCTTCCTGCTTTCTCTGAAATTCAGAGATTGCATCCTTAGAGGGCTTTCCAGACATCCTGCTGTGCTGGGATAGACAGTCTAAACTCTGAGAACAAAAGAAGGAATGCCTGCAGGAAAGGAGCTATGGAGCCGGCTGCCTGGGGGAAATCTTCCCCTTTTCTTGGCATTTTATGGCTAACAATGCCTGTGAGTCTCATTTCAGATTCTGAGTCTCCTGAGTAGACATCATGTTTCCTGGAGCCTTTCAGGATTGAAATTAGGCTGTCAGCACCACATGGCTTATACATGATTTTGTGGTTTATAACACAAAGACATAATCGGAAATGGAACAATTTGAGTCTTCTTGGAGGGCTGTTTGCCCAGGATCCTTCAGTGTCCAAGATGAAGGGTGGCAGCAAAATCCCACTCATAATGAAGACTGTACATTCATTTTATTCATTCAACAAACACTTACTAAGCACCATCTGGCCCAGTGCAGGTTACCAAACTATTACTATCAACACAGCCTACTTCTTCAAGGGTCTTAGAAGACAGATTTTCCTTTGACATATCCAACCCAGCCTCATGGCTAGGGATAATAGAGGTGTTTGCTATTCTTCAACACTGCTGCCCTATTTCTACCAGAGAGCTGACAGCGATGCAGCCAGGCCCTGCTTATGACCTGCCCCACGTGCTCCTGCAACTCTAAGTAGAGACTCTAGCACGTTTACCAGTACATAGCGAATCTGTTTGCCAGCCCAAATAACAAACTATATAGTGGTGTCTCCAAGTTTTAGTACTCAATTCATGTGCTAATACTAGTGACTTGAGTCTGGAGCAGTGATGAATTTGCTAAACAAAGATGGACATTTGGCTCCATATGTGCCTGTGTGTTGTACGATTGCATAATTTTGTTTGCTTCTTTTAAAATGTTTACGTATGAATGTCTCAGAAATCCCAACTAGATTGATGTTCTTTATGAACCTGGATCATATTATAACCTCAACATTTCTGGTGCCTCTTACAGTTACCTACTGTGTTTGGAGTACATTCAGCTGCATGATTCATACATGGTAGGCACATAAGTATCCATTTAGTGAATAGATCAAAGATAGATTAAATTTAAAAAAGAAAAAGGAAAGAGAGAGTAGGGAATAAGATGGATATACAGTGGATGTGTGGATAAGATGGTAGCAAGTGAAGGCAGGAGCTCTCAACTAGAGGGTGGACGTCGGGGAAGGAGAGAGATTTTCCTAGGGTTTCTAAGTCATATCGCAGATTGCTAAGGTTGGGAAACTCAGATTTATGGAAGAAAAGTATATTCTTAAGGAACCGGGATTCTCACACACCAATCATTTCCATTCAAAGTCTAAGATTCTTAGATCTTAAGAGGCCATGTTACATAATTTTAAGATGAAGACTTTCAATAATGGACCAAATGTGGAGTTGTGAGTAGCTGCAGGGAACTTGTAGGTCTACAGCTCCTGGTACATGATTTCTGGTCAGTAAGTTCTTCTTTAGTGGGTGGACCAAGGATTCTGAAGGGATGAAGTGGATATGAAAGTACTCTGAAAGCAACTTTCAGTATTACCTTGAATCAGCTGACTTGGGCAATTACCAGTACTTAATAATAGTCCACTACTATCGCTGAGCACAACCGCTATATGCCAAACACTATTTATCACATAATTTTCCCATTTAAATGCTACAACAACCTGATAAGTTAGACAGTTTTTAGATGAGGCTTAGTAAGTTAAGTGGTTATGGTTACATACTTGGTAAATTGTAGAGCTAAGATTCTTTCTTCTATACTGTGCTCTTACATATATTTACTTAGTTTGGAAATCACACTGGGCTGCCTCTGTGCCTGTTAATCAGACTGGACTGTGGGTTAGAGGCAGATAAGAAGAAATTTCTATGCACAATCCATTGCCATTGTGTTGCATTAAGCTAGCAACCACTAAGATACTAGGCAGCACTAAGCACTTAACATGGATTAATGCATTTTATCTTTGTGAGATAAGTGCTACTGATACCTGCATTAGAAACAAACAGACAGACAAACAAAGCCACAATCAACACTCAGAGGGAAGCAAAATTTGATCCTTAATCATAACCAGTAAGTGACATAACCTGTTGGGAGACAATTCTCTAAGAGTCTTCCATGTGTCTGTTCATCTTATGAGAAGAGGCACAGATTGCCTTTGTCCTGGACTATCTTTTCAAGGATATCTGTATGGGGAAGAGACTTGGAAGATAAGGGTAGTGTTCCCCTTTGGAGCAAACGTTAGGCAGGCTTAATATCTAAGCAGGCTTACTGCTCATTATAAAAAATTTGGGTTCCCAAAGCCCAGAGTCCCTCTCCTGTAACACAACCCACTGTGTGTACAGGTGTCAACTGACCCTCTTTTCATCACCTCACGGGCATTGAGACTTGGAGAACTGACAAAAATGCTGATACTCTGTTCACTGCTGTTGCTGTGAGTAGTAAACTGTCTCTGATGCAGGAGTCTTATGGTTTATACCATCATCCATGAAACTGTGACAAACAAACTTACTAGCTTGCAAGTACAGCACAAATCTCTGAACCTTCACAGCTATATCAAATAGAACCTAGATTCAAATTCAGTTCAGTCTGACTCCAAAACCCATGGTCTTTACCATGGCACGTTTGTGCTACAAGTTGTGTGTTTAGAGGTAAAGTGATATAATTATCTTTTCTCCTTCCTCTTTTCATTCAAAATATTTCCAGGGGAAAATGGCAGTTTTGACTTTTAAAGCAAAGCCAGCTTTGTTTCTGTTTTCCTCTCCTCATGCCATTTTAGAAGGTGTTTTGGACTCTGGCAGTGAATCTCCTTCAGTAACTAGGTGTGGGGTGTGGATGAAGGAGTCTGTAGGTCTGCTGGCTCTACGGGGATAAGATAGGGGAATTTACCTGGAGCCAAGGCAGGACAAATAACAAGCAACCTGACACCTTGCTGTTCATCTTACTTGTCCTCTCAACACACAGGGGGAGGGAGAGGTCTAAATTACAGTCATTGGCTTCTTATTCCCAGTAGTTTACAGGGTACTGGCCTACCTGAACTTGTCCTGTTAGCTGAATTTACCAATGATAGCCTGCATATGTATAGTTCCTCACAGTTTACAAATTACAAAAAACAAATATTAGTTGTTTATTTGATCACAGTAATCATTTTGTAATCCTCAGAGAGGTTAGGTGACTTGCCCAGAGTCACACAGTTCCAGAATTAGAACTTAAATCCAGATCTGCTGATTTCCTGTTCAGTGTCTTCTCTGCAAAGGTTTCTCTCACTGAATTTTTTCAGTAAGAACTAGCCCTCATGCCCTTTGTAAGGATGTCCATGCTTTAACAAGAAATGAGCCCTCAGCTAACCTCAAATAAGCAACAAACAAGATAATTTCACTCTATAGGTAAGTGATTGAGAAAAGGAGAACATGAAGGTGCAATTTGGAGGTCAGGGGGCACACAGTAAGCATTCAACATGTATTGACAGAGCCATAAATTAATGGAATTTCTCTGTATAGAATAATATATACCATCTCTGCCTCCCACCTTATTATTAGATAGGCACATATGTCATTAGAAGTTTGATTCCTACCACATAGAAATGTTGTCAGATAATTTTCAGAGCAGTATCTCCAGATGTGCCAGTGTCTGGAGAAGTTTTCTTTTCCTTTTTTTTTCCCCTTTCTAATTTCCTCAAAACTTTCATGTGAAAGTACTGTTTTAGTGGTTGAGGAAACTAGAATGATGAATAACAAGTAACCTCTTTCCTCGAATATTTTACATTCCTAAGGTAATTTCAGATATATATACAACCAGCTCCCACTCAAAAAAAAAAAGCATGAAATAGTACTGTTGTAGAGAGAGAGTCAAATCACTGTATCTGAGCAGAGAACTGTTAAATAATGTACAGTTAGTGCTACTGGTGATGACTTTCTTAAGCAGATGCACTTGAACTGACTGAGTGTTCCTGGATGAGTAGGATTCTGGTAGTTAGAGAGAGAGGACCATTACGGGCAGAAGGAACAGCATGGACATATAGGGATGGAAGATGAAAGCAAACATTAATTTAAGAAAAAGGCAGAATTAGAGGGTTTGTGGAAAAATATGGACAGTGAAGACAGGAAAGTAGGATAGGGCTAGAGTGAGGAGCTTTGAATGCCATTTAAGGACACAATGTACATTAATTTGTAGTCTGTGATGAGTCACTGAAGTTTTCTGGGGAGAGGTTTTATTTAATATCTCCCTACACTGTGACACTATGAATTACATGTATTGGCCTCATTTTGCAGAAGCATAAATGGAAACTTGGGAAACATAAGTAACCTTCCCCATGTCACCACACTGGTGACAAAGCAAAGCTTCCAGCCCAAGTCTTCTTTCTTTTATACGGCAGCCACCCTGCATGGAAAATGACCATGTTAGTAGTCGTTTCCATCACCATGAAGGAATAAAAACAGAGTGCTAAAGGTAAATGGCCTGGTATCATTGCAGTGGGGATAATTGGCAGTATCTTTTCATTTTCTTTTGTTGTTGTTGTTGTTGTTTTTGTGGTACGCGGGCCTCTCACTGTTGTGGCCTCTCCCATTGCGGAGCACAGGCTCCGGATGTGCAGGCTCAGCGGCCATGGCTCATGGGCCCAGCAGCTCCGCGGCATGTGGGATCCCCCCGGACCGGGGCACGAACCCGAGTCCCCTGCATTGGCAGGCGGACTCTCAACCACTGCGCCACCAGGGAAGCCCTCTTTTCATTTTCTAATTCAAGGATTCTCAAATTTCAGGGTGCACACAAATTACTTGTGATCTGATTCAGTAGGTCTGGGAAATCACCTGAGATTCTGAATATCTAATAAGTTTCTGGGGGTACTGATGCCTTTGATCCTTGAACCAACTTTTGCACAGCAAGGCTCCCTAACATGTCTCTTGCCTTCTAGCCCTATATTGAAGGAACACATGCACTTCAAATTTAACATACCTTCCCCAAATGAGCTCAGTAACATTTTCCCTTTGTGTGTTACTCCACCTGGGTTATGTCTCTGGCTTGTGAAGCAGAATTGAATTTGCAAGAGCACCTGGTAAGGCCTGACCCATTTTAGGAGCACAAAAAGCTTGGCTACCCTGTTCTTATTGATGATCCCTCCTTTCCTCTATAACGTCTACTACCCACTCTCTTCTCTAAGTGACTCTTTCCAAATGAAAATATGAATTAAGTATTTTAGGAAGAAAGCCAGTGAAAAATTAGGATTTTCTTTTACTTGAAAGTTCAAATTTAAAGAGCTTTATGAATTACCATCTGTAAGCCAAGCTCAGGTGGTGATCTGGAAGTTCAGAAATTAAGCTATGATGCTTTAGGCAGTTGCTGCCTTGGAAGATCTGAGCCCTGCTTAAAGCAGCCCCAGCCCCTACAGGTTTCTCTCTGCTCTGTACCATCTCTATGAATTCTGATGAGCAGGGTTCTTGGCTGACAGTGCCAACAGCATCACAGCTCTCAGCCTTATTTGCTCTCTGCCATTAGCTTCCATTTCTTTTCCATTCCTCTGTCTTTTCTCTTCCTCCTTCTCTCTGCACTTTGAAGCCTGTCTCATTATTTTTCTTTGATCCCCAGTTTCCCTGACTTCTTTCTATCGTCTTTTTGTTGGTTGTCACAGGAACAGTATTAGCTGGGAGGGCTGAATTGTGAGGCTATAGGCAGACCTAGTCAGTGTTCACAGACCCATGGAATACTTGTTGCACCTGGAGAAAACATAGTGATCCCCTGATCGATCCCTCTTAAGACAAAGAACAAAAAAACCCTGAGACTCAGAGAGAGACAGTGACTTTTCCAGAGAATCCATCTCCTGACCCAATTAGACACAGGAACCTTTTCCTACACATGTTCCTTTTTCCTCACAGATATACAGAAGGGAAAGAACCGACAGTTATAGAGCCCTTACTGTGTTCCAGATGCTGTACTAGGTAATTTACCTTTATAACTCACTAACCTCACAAAAGCTATGTAAGGTGGGAATCGCTTTCTCTGTGGTATAGATGAAGAAACTAAGTTTCGGAGAGGGTAAGTAAATTTCTTAAGCCTGCTTAAGCTAATCAGTGGCAGAAATAAAATGAAAACCCAAGGCTTTCTAATAGCAAATCCATGGAAATGATAAAGATTAGAGTGGAGATTAATGAAGAAGAAAGTCAACAAACAGCAGAAAATATCAACAAAAGCAAAAGCTGGTCCATTTTAAAAAATCACAGAAAATTGATAAGCTTCAAACCAGATGAATCTTGAAAAAAGTCAGAGAAAACACAAATTACCAAATCAGAAATGAAAGTATAGGCATCATTAGAAATGCTACATAAACAATGAATGCATAGTAAGAGACTAGCATAAATAGAATGAACAACTGTACGCCCATAAACTGGATAAATTAGATGTAATTGATAAATCCCTTGAGAGACACAAATTACCCAAACTGACACAAAAATAAATTCTAAAATTGCCCTTTATTCATTAAATAAATTGATTTCATAGTTAACAATCATCCCACCAAAAAACCTCAAGGGCCAAATGGGTTCACTGGTGAATTTTATCAAACATATAAGGAAGAAATAATACCAATCTTATATGAACTCTTTTAGAAACTATAAGAGTCCTACACTAACCTGATGCCAAAACCGACAAAGATGAGAAGAACAGAAAACTACAGACTAATTTGCCTCATGAGCAGGGATGCGAAAATCCTCAAAAATACATTACCAAATAAAATCTGGTAATATGTCAAATGCATAATATATCAGGAACAAATGCAGTTTAACATTGGTTTAACATTCATAAATCATTGTCATTCAATACATTAAGAGTAAAAGAGAAAATATTTTATGATCATTTCAGTAGATGAAAAAATTATTTAAAATATTCAATACCTAGTCATGTTAAAAACTCAGCAAACTAGGAACTGAAGGAAGCTTCCTTAACCAGATAAAAGTCAGATATGTAAAACCTACAACTAACATAATACTTAATGGTGAAATATGTAGGATTGTGACAATGTAAGGATGTTTACTCTTATTACTACAACTCAGCATTTTACTGAAGGTACTAGCCAGTAAAATAATTCACAGGAAAGAAACAGACATAAAGAGTAGAAAGGAAAAAGAAATTCAAACAACATGCTTGTTACGTTGAAATTCGAAGGAATTTAAAAAATAAGTACTAGAACTAATAAGTGAGTTTATCAAAGAAACAGTATACAAAAATCAGTTTTGTTCTACAAAGTAACAACAATTGGAATATGATATTAAGTAAAAACAATGCAGTTTGCTCTAGCATCAAAAATATGAAAGATATGCAAACACTCTACAATTAAAACTATAAAATGCTGCTGAAAAAAATAAGAAATCCCTTTATAAATGAAGAAATGTACCTTGTACTAGAATTGGGAGACTCGGTATTGTTAAGATGATGATTCTTCCCTAAACTGATTTATAGATCCAGTGCAACCACAATAAAAGCCCATTTGGTTTGGGGGTAGAAACTGCCAACCTGATTCTAAAATTTATATAAAAATGCAAACAATTCAAAATAGAAGAAACAATTCTGAAAAAGAAAAACAAAGTTGAAGGACTTAAATTCACTGGTTTCAAGACTTTCTATAAAATTACAGTAATCAGACATAGTACATAAGTATTAAGACCCACACTTACATGTGTAATTGATTTTTGACAAAGTTGCCAAGGTAATTCAATCAAGGCAAAAGTAGTCTTTTCAATAAATGATACTGGAACAACTGGTTGTTTATATGGAAAAAATGAACCTCAGCTTTTACCTTGTACAACACTACAATTTGTTCAAAATGGATTATAGACTTTAATATAAATGCTGAAACTATGAAACTTCCCAAAGAAAACATAAAAGAACATCATCATTACGTTGGAATATGCAAGAATTTCCTAATACTGAAAAAACATGAAAAGTAAAAAAATGTTTATTCTACTCTTAGATATCATTCATCGGAAAGACAAAGTGACAGGCAGACAGAATATAGTCACAATTCATATTGTTAAAAAATGACTTGTGGGCTTCCCTGGTGGCGCAGTGGTTGAGAATCCGCCTGCCGATGCAGGAGACACGGGTTCGTGCCCTGGTCCGGGAAGATCCCACATGCCGCGGAGCAACTAAGTCCGTGAGCCATGGCCGCTAGGCCTGCGCGTCCGGAGCCTGTGCTCCGCAACGGGAGAGGCCACAACAGTGAGAGGCCCGCATACCGCAAAAAAAATAAAAAAAATAAAAAAAATTAAAAAAAAAAATGACTTGCCTTCAAAACTTACAAATAATTCCTATAACTTACTGATAAACAATTATTTTTAAAGCAAGAAAGTTGCGTGAAAGACTCAAGCAGATATTTAATATAGGAATATTTTTAAAAGGCCAATAAACACATAATAAGGTGCTTACCATCAACTGTCATTGGAGAAATGCAAAATAAAGCTACAGTGAGAAACTTGTGATCTCTACTAAAATGACTAAAATTTAAAAGACAACATGAGATGTTAACGGCGACACTGTACAACCACTTTCACACATTGCTGGTTGGAATGTAAAGTAATTCAGCTACTCTGCAAAACAGTTTGGCAGTTTCTTATAAAGGTAAACCTAGACATGCCCTATAACCCCGCAATTCCACTTCCAGGTGTTTACCCAAGAAAAAAACATGATAGGTCAAAATAAAAGCCTTCTGCACACACAGAAAGATTTATATGTTCAAAATAGCTTTCTTCATAATAGCTGAAACATGGAAAGAGCCAAGATGTCCATTAATAGGTGAACAGATAAACAAGTTGTAGTATATTCTTACAATGAAATACTACTCAGTTATGAAATGGAGCAATTTCTGATAAATCCAACAACACGGTGAGTCTCAAAAAATTAAAAAGAGAAGCCAGCTAAAAATGAGTACATATAATTCCTTTTCTGTAAAATTCCTGAGTAGGCAAAACCAAGTTATGTTGATAGAAATCAGAGCAGTGGTTGCTTCTGAAGAGATATAGTGATTAGCTTGGAAGTGACACAAGGGATCATTTTGAGGTAATGGAAATGTTCTCTTTTGATAGGTGTGTATGTTATACAAGTGTATATCTCTATCAAAACCTCTTAACCCATACACTTAGGATTTGTGTATTTCACTGTATGTAATTTACACCTCAGTAAAAAACTGAATCAAGTTATTGTCAGCTAAAACACCTCACTGGTTAGGCAGACAACATCAAACCTGTTAAAGAAAGCTCTTTCCTTGCTAAAGGGATGAAACATGATGTAGACTCACTGGTAAGCAGATCTATTGAGAGAATTGCTTCCAAAGTTATGAGAAATGTGGATGGAAGGGAAGAATCAAGGGAGTGGGGAAAAATTAGACATGCACAAAGGGAGATAAGCACATGGTACATGTGATTGAGTAAAGGCAAATATAACTCTGGAGAAATTTAATATTCTTGGAAAAGTGTTTATTTTCCCCTCTTCAGGGTTCAATGTCCTTTCTATAAAAATAGAGTGCTGGACCAAGTGAATATCCTCTCTCTGCCATCTATTTCATAATGAGGAAGGAAAGGGTGATTCGTGAATGCCTCTTGCTCTACAGGCTTGGGGGAATCCTTTCC
Organism: Kogia breviceps; assembly: GCF_026419965.1. Taxonomy (NCBI): domain Eukaryota; kingdom Metazoa; phylum Chordata; class Mammalia; order Artiodactyla; family Physeteridae; genus Kogia; species Kogia breviceps. The sequence goes on along the minus strand of NC_081316.1, from coordinate 53,660,660 downwards.
CCAGATGGTGATCATTGGTCAAGACATATTATATAGGAGGACATCTACTCATTTAGCAGATGCTTATTGTGCTACTGTTACGTGCACAGAGCTCATCAAGGTGCTGAGGAGACAACAGAAACAAATCAGGCAAAGTCCCTATTCTCATGGAGTTTCCTTTCCAGCGCAAATGTAAAGACAGCAATCAGCAAACAAGCGAATACGTACGTACTATGTGCGAAATAACCAGGGGAGTTTCAACCTGCAGGCATCCTGGACTTCAGTGGTCCAGGCTGTGGGGAGGAGAAGGAAAGCCGAACCGGGGGTGCAGGGGAACAGACTCCCCTGGAGTGGTACCTGGGAGTATCTGGCAGTCCTTGTGTGCTGCCTCAAAGGGCAGGGTGAGCCCAGGGGGTTCATGAGACATTTACCATCCAGATGGGTCCAATCTAAGAGTGAGGTGGGAAGGAGGGGTGTTTGGAGATGGTTCCTGAAGTGAGGTAAGTAGAAATCTGTCTGTTTGCAGGCGACTGTAGTAATAGCAGCAGCAGCATTTTCTGTCACCAGCGAGTTTAGGGAGCACTTTACCATATTCCAGGCAGTGGGTGAAGCCCTTTTCTGCATTATCTTAGTCTTCCCTTAGTCTCCATGAGTCAGGTACGATTATTATCTCTGTTTTACAGATGAGGAAACCAAGGCACAGCAAGGTTAAGCGACTTGCACAAGGTAACATGGCTATTAAGTGGTACTATTGGGATTGGATCCAGTGTAGGCCGGCCCCACTGTCCATGCCCTTACCCACTTCCATCTACTGCCCTCTGGGTTAGGGGTTAAAGCATATGTCTGGACTTCATGTCAAATCTGAGATTCTAAGTGACCACAGGCAAGTTGGTTAAAGTATAAATGTTAGAAATAATTATTATCTCTGCAGGGAAGGAGAGAGAATGGTAACTAACCCCAAGTCTTATGCTCTACTGTTCATTTATCTATTTGCCTCTGTATTAATTTATTTGTCAAGTTACACATTTATTGATACCTATTGAGCACTTACCCCATGCCAGGTGCCCCACTGCACACTTTACCTATTGTCTCATTGGTAATCACAGTTCTATGAGGTCGCAACTGCAGCTCACCCAATTTTATAGCTAAGAAAAATGCAGAGGTTATATTTCTATCTATGCCTAATTCCAAAGACAATGTGCTTTTACATTATACTTTTATATTGATATTCCAACTCAAGTCTTTGAATTATTTATTCATTTTCATTGCTGTTGTTATTCTAGGGGGTTGTGTTGGAGGGAGGGCAGAAGCTGGCAGGGCCCTCTAACAGGTAAGGGCTCTATTAGCAGTGACAAGATAGGAAAACATCCAGGGAGGCTATCCGGAATATGAAAGGTGAGTATGATAGATGACAAGCTCCTGAGCCCTCGCCAAACACCGTTGAGAGGTTGCTGCAGAATTCAGGGCAAGGTGAGTTCCCCAAGCCGTTCATGTCTCTGCTAAATCAATATCTGTCAGGGCCCAGCAAGAGGGAGAGAGATGCTGCAAGGAGGTCGGACTTCTCAACCTTCCCTGAAGTCTGCGGGTGGAGCTCTCAATGGCAGGGATGTGTTTTACAAGGACTCAGGGATGCTGGGGGAGGGAAGCAGGCAGAATTATGACTCCCTTTCTGCTTCCACAGTGGGATGTAAATGGAGAAAAATGGGGAAAGTGTCCAGGACAATCGCCTCTCCCAGAAGCAGGTGTCTGACCTGGGAAGGGTGCCAGGCAAAGACAAGGAGATTCGTGTCTGCGTGAGGATATCTCCCACAGTCACAGAGATTCTCAGATAGGGGAGGGGCTTTATCACGGCACAGGGTAAGAGGTCAGGTAAAGCCCCCGTGGTCTGAGGAGCTACAGTGTCACACAGGAAAACAACTCCCCTGCTACCTTCCCAGCCCCTTTCACTTTCTCTTTCCCCTCGTGGTGCTTCTCAATGCACAGTTTTCCCAGCTGTGCTGTGCATGGCTCTGGGGATCCCCCAAACTGTCTCCATGGCTACAGGAGTGCGGAGTGAAGGGAGGAGAGAGAGGGGTCAAGAGGGCTCCACCACCAACACCTATCACCTAACAGAGAAGTTGCTTCTTGTTTGTTTGTTTTGTTTTACCTACTACGGGTTGCAGCATCTAAGGTTTGGTTTGCAAAAAAGCCTTTTGTTCTCCAACACACCTCTCCCAGCAAATCCATACCAATCACGTGGGGTGTTTTTGCCTTTTTTTTAGGGCACAGCACCTGGCAGGTACCTGGTACATAACAGCCATTTTTCATCACGATACCTCACAGCATCTGCCCTCAAGCTTGCTGGCGTTAAGGGACACAGCTGCGTTCCTCTTCCTGTTTCATGAGAAGCTGTGTTAGGGCGTGCTTACACCTCATACTCCCTACTTTCTTTCCAGAAGGTGGTGTATACGCCTGTTTGCTCTCTGGAGCCTGGACTCCAAATGGAGTCTCCCCTATCCAAGGAGCAAACAGGCTATGAGAAAGACGAGACATGTCAAAGTGCTCTTCAATTGTAAAAGGCTGTAAAAATAGGTGTTGTTGTTACCCTTATTGTATTTTTAGGAGGAAACAGAGTCACAGTGAATACTACTAGTGGGCATTTCAAATTCCCCTGAGCAGACCTGCTCTAGTTCTCAAGTGCAGCCTCCGTTCCCCAAGTACTTTGCTCTGGGGCACTGATAGAAATGCTAAGAAGCCTGTGAGACAAGGTCTTTGCCTAAAGAGCCCCTACTAGAAAGCCTCAGTTAACCAGACCCTACTTGACTGTGGCTTCAATTAAGCAGAATGACAGCATTTTTTAACACTTTTGTGAAAAAGGTAAATGGCAAAAGACAAGATTACATTAAATATTTACTTATTTTTTATTTTTGCAAAAATTTATCTTGCAAGGGTAAATTTAGGGTATGCCCTGCGTTAGTTCATTGAGTGCACATTTATGAGACTGTACTATGACCGCTGCTCCCTCGGGGTGGGGAATGGAGGGAGATGGAAGGGTAGGGAGTGAACCCAGACCCCGGTGCTATATTCAGAGTAACACAAACATGTGGGAAAATAACCCAAGTGCATAGGGCTGACAAGTGACATATGGGAGGTACAGAAATTGTATTATAAAAATTTTAAGTAGGAATCAGAGCCATGTAGAGAATGACTTTAGGATGTTTCAACAGTGAGGGATGAAACAGCTACTTTAGATAGCCTGGTCAGGAGAGGCCACTATGAAGAGGGAACATTTGAGCAAAGACCTGAATACAGGGATGTAGGAGTCCAGTGCTCCAGAAACAGGGAATGTGTACAGACTTTGAGGCAGAAGTGAGTTTGAAGTCTTTGAGGAATTGAAAGAAAGGCAGTGTGTTACAGAGGAGTGCAAGAGAGAGAAAGCACCAAGGCATGAAGTTAGAGAGGCAGATGCGGATTTGAACTTTGATCTAAGTGTGACAAAAACATCTATCTATCTACCTATCTATCTGTCTTACATCCAAAACACAGTGTGCCTGAGTCTTCTTTGAATCTAACCTCAGATACCAGTACTATTCTAGACACATAGCAAGTGCTCTATAAATAGTGTTAGTTGATTGAGCAAGGATCAGATCATAACCCAAAGCTACAAAATCCTGATGGTAGAAAATCAGGCATTTCTGCCTGGAGGTAGGCGAAGACTGGAAGGGTATTCCAGGTGTCCCAGGGAGCTCACTGTGAAATGGCCACTGTGCGAGACCCCAAAGATGTTCACCTTCTCCCCAGCTCTCCTTTTGTTTTTCATAGGCCTTAGACATTCAACTTTTTTTTCTTCTCTTTAAAGCTGCCCCCATCATATGGGGGGGAGGTCTCCCCACCAAAGCCTGGAGGAGCCTCCCCTGCTCCTCCCACTTGTCTGGTCCTGTAGGAGTGGGCAGCCCTGCTTAACAGAATAGTGTTAAGCACTGAATGGAAATAACATAAACAACAAGCATGGGAACATGGAAACGTTGTTAGGAGTCTTTCCGCAGTTTTTCTTCCCACTCCTCTTGGTAGATTTGGGAATCTGCCTTCATTTTCTTCCTTCTACAATTGCCCTGGCCATGTAAGGGGGGAATTTTCATCTTTCTGATTCAAAGGAAGAATCGTCTAATTTTTTAATGAAATTGTCACTGAGGCAGACTGACAGAGGACCCAGGCTGTTCTTGACCTGATGTTCTGACACTTGGCTAAACTTGCTTCTAGAACTTGACCCCAAGTGATTACATGAGAATGATTCACTCTTTCGTTCCTCAAACCTAGAGGAAAGTTCAGCTTCCTGTGTGGACTCCAAACGGTTGTCATAAAGTTCACCGTTTTTTTTTTTTTTTTTTTTTTTTTGCGGTACGCGGGCCTCTCACTGTTGCAGCCTCTCTCGTTGCGGAGCACAGGCTCCGGACGCACAGGCTCAGCGGCCATGGCTCACGGGCCCAGCCGCTCCGCGGCACGTGGGATCTTCCCGGACCGGGGCACGAACCCGCGTCCCCTACATCGGCAGGCGGACTCTCAACCACTGCGCCACCAGGGAAGCCCCAAAATTCACCCTTTTAATTCTCTTCTTCCTGTCGGTGGGGAAATGGCAGGGAGTGCTAGAGAAATATAATTAAAAACAAATTCTGCTCACCACCCGAAAACCTTTTGACAATGTCAGAAGAGAGAGACCACCAGTGTATCATGGACTAAGCATGAAAGCAAAACGCGGTTTGCATCATAGGCTGACCCCTAAAGAGACTACAAAGACAGAAAGATACCTCCATCTGTTGAACAGTGAAGTGGATATAACCCATTGCATTCATGTTTTCAAGATACATTTGCTAATTTTCTCCCACGCTTGTGACTGGAGGTAGGTTTTGGAATTTGATGTCTGGTGATAGCTGAAGTTAGGCTCATCTCCTCCCAGGAAACTGGAAGATTGAACACTTTTAACTTCCATGATGACTACATTTCAAAGGAATGGCTCTCAGTTCCTTAAAGAAACATTCCTGAGTTGTGAGAATGGCAAGAGGCTTGTTTAGCACTTGCACTTACTGTAGGCCTTCGGGATGCTGTGTGACCCAGAGCCAGGCAGGTTAGAGTTCAGGTCCTTACACATGCTCTGGAAGCAGAGGCTCAGACATATGATCTTCCACCTTTAAGCTCAGAGCTTTAGTGTTCTCAGAGTTCTTACTGCAGGGGTCCCAGCTAGTCATCCATCCTTCCCTTTTAGAACTACTTTTGGAAAATATATTAAATAGATGATGTCTGCTTTATTCTCTAAAATGAAGTTGACTAAGTCTCTTTCCTCCTCTGTCCTCTGTTGGTTCACAAACTGGCCCCTGTACACACGGAACAAGGAGAGACTGAAGAAAGAGGCAGGCCACTCCAGATTGGTAGTTGGCAGGTTTAACAAGCAAGGGGGCTTACACAGGAGCCTTGTCTTTGGCAGCCACTAGATAAGTAGATCTCCACACCCTCCCACCAGAATCTTAAAAGTTTACAGAGAGGCTTTAACAGGGCTCAGTCACGTACACCGTCCAGATGGTCTCAACAACACATTGCTCTCTCAGGGCTGCATCCTTGAAAACTGTTCTCACTGTGGAAATGGTGGCCAGAATGTACATTCCAAGGACAGGGGAGTGGGGAGGAGCCTCCAACTGCCCAGGTCTAGCTTGTGGGTCAACTGGAGGTCAGGTCCTCTCTATGACCTCCTCTAACATCCTCTCCCCCAGTTTAGGAGAAAAATTGGAGGAAAGTTTCTCCCAGGCAGTTCCCTTCTTCTACCTACACAGGACTAAACAGATAAAACATGTCCTGAGTCTCAGACGGGAATCTCTGCGAACTTGGACTTTGGAGGATGAAGATATAGATCTAGATCCTGTCTCTTCACTCACTAGCAGAGCAATTAATCTGTTGGGGCTTCACTTGCATCATCTGCTCGAGGAGGAGAATAACCACTTTGCCCTTCACACCTTCCCCATCTTTGTTCATCTAGATAATTCCTCTTCATTGTATAGGGCTCGGCTGAATGCTTCCTCTTATAATACCCCATGCTTCTATTTAAGCTCATTGCACCTGCAGCTATGAGCTTGTCTGTCTTGCCATATTGTACGGACAGAGGACAGGGACTATTTTATTCACTGCTTATCATTAGGGACCCTTGATAATAGGGATTTAAAAGAATTTGTGGAATTTGGGGTGAATCTGCCTGTTTGGGTGGTTGTAAAGATGGGATGCTCTAACAGAAGTAAAGCTCCTGGCACACAAGCTCCATTTTGTTTGTCCTTCTTTGGAGGCTAAGACCCATTGAACAAGGCCTCTTTCCCCCCTAAGAACAGCCTTTGGACATTTTCTTCCCCTCGACTATTGCCTTTATTCCTTAGATTATGACTATGCTAAGACATGGTGGGTTTTTCTAAAACATTCAGCACTGGTTCAAACCCTGTATATAGCCAAAAAATTGACTCTCTTTTTTGGAAAGATCTTTTTCAGCCAGAGCCTTAAAAATAAGGTGTGTTTGTGGAGGGAATTTCTGCCTATTTACCTATTAATCAAACAATCAAATTAATGTCCAATTCCAGGACATTTCATTTAGTCAAAGTTTAATTCCATTTTGGAAGAGAGGGAGGAAGAGCACCATGAGAGTCTGGGTAAGTTCTTTTCTCAGTCTGCAAGATTCCCCTGGATGAGATTGTTCCGATCCGCCAGTTTGCTGGGAGAGTGGAGAGAAAGGCTCAGTGGAGTAAATCTGACACTTGAAATGGCCCAAGAGAACCACATTTCTGGCATGAGATTGACCATTTGGAAGCAGAGCTTCTGATCATTCTAATATTGTAAAAACTGCTGGCTAGCTTACTTCTGAGCTACAGCTAAGTGCACACTGACTTTAAACATTAGTAGGAATACGAATTTTGGCAAAGAGGCTGTTGTTCCCACAGGATGTTCAAGGCTTCAAAGGAACAGATGAACATTTGCATAACCTTCTATGTGAAGACAGCAGCCAGCACTGATTTTTAATTTATTTCCCTCCAGAGTAAATATCTCTTGGTAACTCTTGGTCACCCAGACAATAAGGGTTCAGTAAAATCATTGAGTCAGGAGGAAAAAAATAATCCAAAGGTGCTGAAGGTGAAGGGGAAATAAACATCCACGAATGGACTTTTCCCCTCTAAATGTAGGTGAATAAGTGGTATAGAAATGGAAGGTTTGCATCGTAGACTTTATCAAATGGCACTGCATGTTCGAATTTGCTGAGCTTTCTCTCTCACTTTGGTAGGACACTATTTGTTATGGACTGAATGTTTATGTTCCCCCCAAAAATTTGTACCTTGAAATTTAATCCCCAATGGGATGGTTTTTGGAAGTAAGGCCTTTGGGAGGTGATTAGATCGGGAGGGTGGAGTCCTTATGAATGGGACTAATGCCCTTATAAGAACCCAAAAAGCTAGATTGCTTTTTCCTGCCATGTAAGGACATAATGAGAAGTCTGCAGTCTGCAACCTGGAAGAGGGCTCTTGCCCGAACGTGACCATGCTGGCACCCTGATCTCAGACTTCCAGCCTCCAGAATTGTGAGAAATAAATTTCTGTTGTTTATAACTCAGTGTATGATACTTTTTATAGAAACTCGAACTGACTCAGACACTATTCCACTGCCCATTTAATTAAGATAACTGTAATGATAGGTCTTTAATTACTCGAAGGGATACTGCTGGTGATCTTTCCTGTCTCTTATTTTGGAAATTATTTCATATTTTTAAAGTAAAATAATTGATCATAAGACTATTTCATAATTTTCGCTGCTGGGTCTGTGCAAATGCCTGTTTTGGAGAGGAAGGGTATTACATCTTAGCTTTTATCCTGGAAAATTTCAACCTACTACTATCTCACTACCAATAGAAGAATAATCCCTGTCAATGGGACCATGCAAATATTAATGACCACTATTTGCTTAGTGTTTTATCATTTAGACTATATATTTGTTTATTGTATCTAATTCTCTCGGTAACATTGTAAGAAAAATATTATTACATGTTGAGGAAAAAATAAGTAGCAGTAATAATAATGATGATGATAATAATAATGAGGAGGAGAAGAAGGGAAGGGAAGAAGATAATGACTTGCCCAAGATCATACACACCTGAGGACATAGCTAGAATACAAAGCCCCTTCTTCTGATTCCAAATTTAATACTCTTTCCACTGTGTTCTTTAGAATCAGGGATAAATGGGTGAAAGTGACTATATATGTTAGGAATTTCATAATTCTGATTAACAGAGTTGTAAGAAACCTTAGGGAACTAGGAAAACTTATCCAAAACTCGAAAAGAATTGCCACCTGTGCCCGGACCTTTGGTGGGAAAGCGCGTTTTTGTTTGTTTGTCTGTTTTTTGCTGTATGCGGGCCTCTCACTGTCGTGGCCTCTCCCGTTGCAGAGCACAGGCTCTGGACGCACAGGCTCAGCGGCCATGGCTCATGGGCCCAGCCGCTCCGCGGCATGTGGGATCTTCCCGGACCGGGGTACAAACCTGTGTCTCCTGCATCGGCAGGCGGATTCTCAACCACTGCACCACCAGGGAAGCCCAAGAGCGTGATTTTAAAGCAAAGCTTCTGACGTCTGATTCAGTGTTCTTATTGCACTGCCTCTCCTGCTCCCAGTTCATGGCACATGGCAATACATGGTAGGTATGTGCTTATTATTTATTTTTATGCTTGCTTGCCTATTTATTTTTCTTCATTACTGTTTTACTTCTCAGTTGGTTATCTTCTAGGAAGCCAGAATGACATTTTCCAATAGAAGAGAAGGCCTAAAATTTTTTCATCTTATATACTTAAAATGGAACAAATTTAGGTTTTATGTCGGGACAGGCATCGTTTTCCTATTTTGGCTAAGAAAATGAGGTTCCAGAGTTCTCTATAAATTATGTACTTTATTCCTGCCCCTTTCTTCCTCTTGCATCCCTTCCCAACTTTTAAACTTTTATTCTGCTGAGGTTTCTAGTATTTTCACATAGATTGTGCAGCATGCCAAATGTGGGTGGGTCAGTAAATGTTGTTGAAAAATAAGAAAAAAAAATATATAGAAAACTGACCAATTTGGGGGATAAACAAACAGTGAAATGCTTTCGATTTTTTTTTTTTTTTTTTTTTTTTTTTATGTTTGGATCAACCTGAATGCACTCCAAAGCTGGCTGTGACTTCTTTTCCCACCAAGTGAGTCAGCAAGTTAGTCGAGGTGGGAATGCTGATTTATTGGAGTAGACATGTTTCAAAATCCGTATGGATTTAGAAAGTGTTGCTGCCCTGTACTGTCATAAAACACACTGTGAAAATTTTTAAGCTGGGTCCTGCAGAGATTTTAAGAAGGTACAAGGTGAGGTAGTAGTTTCTACCATAGGCTGGGGCTGAAGAGTTACTGCAAATCCTTAACAGTTCCACAGACTGAAAGAATAGTAGTTGTTCATCAAGATGACGGGCTCACAATATATAAAGGCAGCTTTGCCTATCCCGGCTTTCTCGGGTAAAAGTTCTTGTATTGTGGGGTTTGCTGACCCTGGGCCTTTGTGGTTCCCTGGGCCTTCCCTGCTCAGGGAAGTGGGGAGAGCTTCAGCCCAGAAAGGGGCCTTTTGGGGAATTGGTCCAGGGAAGGAGAAAGAGAGGCAGCTGGTAAGATTGAGAGATAAGGGCAGAGACAGAAATGGCACCTGAGGCTGAGTTTGGAGCAAGTTCAGGGGAATGCAGACAATAAGACTAGACACCTAAGGCATGATATGAAGAGAGTGAAGAAAAACCTGAGGAGAAGGGGATTTTAAGATGATTTGCTGTGTGTAATAAATGGCTCTCCTTTAACTCCTCTCATGGAGAATTTAGACCCAATTTAAATTGTTTTTAATGGGTTTTATATTTTTCAGGATATAACACCTGTGTTGTATATCTGACAACGTCCTTGAATGTGCTACTAAATGGACCGATCATGACACAACCAACCACTTTTCAAAAGTATGTAGATACTCTTGTAATTAATAACATAAAGTCCATTTAAAGGTGATATTAAAAAAAAAATTAAAAAAAATTAAATAAAGGTGATAGTAAATCATAATAGTCTAATATCATTATGTATTTGTTGAATCAGTATACACTATACTTCTATCATGAGGGGAAGCAATGATTTTTTTTTTCTTTGCAGAGTTCTGCTCAAAAAAGCTTTTAAAAGCAACTATGATAATGGCCATGACATAGTCTGTAAATCTGAAAAGCTGTATGTAAATACAAAGCCTTCTTATTATCAGACTTGATAATGTGAGACTTACTTAAATTCTGGTAATAGGACCCATATTTAAGAAAAGTTGTCTAATTAATCCTCGACAACGAATGATAACTATGAAATGGGCATAAACTACTGTGGAAGGAAGAGTCGTTCTGTCAGAGGCGGTCCTGACTTCAGGGAAGAGACAAGATTGGAGTGTGGTGTTCAAGTGTGTGGTGGATTCAGAAAGCAGACAAGATGGAGTGGATGGTCTCGGAGAAAAGGTATAAGCAAAGGTGGAGAGATTTACCCAGAAAGAACACCATTTTTGCCAATGGGACTACTGAATAAAATGCAGCATCCTCAGCAGAAAGGACTGTCTTGATGAAATGAATGCCTGTCTCCTGAGAAGTTGCCGCTGTCAATAGGGAGTTTTGGAGCAAATGAACTCTCACACGCTTCTTGGAGTGGGGAGAAGGTGGTATAAGTTGGTGGAATCACTGTGAAGAGCTCATTTGGTTACATTTAGTAAATTTTAAAATATTCAGACCCAGTGCTATGCAATTCCACATTATTTTTTCCAGAGGACACATACAAGAATGTTTCCTGCTGTATTGATGCTAATGATGAAAAGCTGGAAACAATTCAAATGTCCATCGACAGGAGGACAAAGAGATAAACTGTGTTATCTTTTTTCAATTGAACACAGACAGCAGTTAAATAATCTAAAACCATCCATCATTGGGACTTCCCTGGCGGTCCAGTGATGAAGACTTCACCTTCCAATGCAGGGGGTGTGCGTTCGATCCCTGGTCGGGGAGCTAAGATCCCACATGCTCATGGCCAAAAAACCCAAAACATAAAACAGAAGCAATACTGTAACAAATTCAATAAAGACTTTAAAAAATGGTCCACATCAAAAAAAAAAAAAATCTTAAAAAAAATAAATAAAACTATCCATCATCATAGTTAAACCCAGGAACATAGGATGTAATGAAAAAGCAAATCACAAAATGATGTGTACAATATCATGCTATTTCTAGAAAGTCTGAAAGCCTGAAAACAGTGCAACATTTTGTTTGTAGAGGTAAACGCACATAATGATGGTATAAAAGTATACAATGGCTCGCAGCAACTTCTCCAGGGAGGGAAAAAACAGGCATGGGATTAGAGAGTACCCTCAAAGCTTCAACAATGTATTTTTAAAGATCTGCCAAAATTATGTGAATTTAATATATGAATTCTCTCCCCCCCTTATATGTATGACTGAAATAATTTAGAATACAAAATCAGAAAACATTAAATACTACAAAATCATTATTAAAATAATAAAAAATTAGAAAACATTAAATAATACAAAATGATTATTAAAATAAAGTCCTTTGTTTTTCTCCTTCACACCCCCTATTTCTATTCTCCAGAGGCAAATGCTCTTTCTTTTGGTATTCATGTCCATATTTTTAAATAATTATGTTTTGCTGCTATTTTTTTCTTTATCAAATTTAGGCATTAGCTACTGTCTTCCTAGTTGTGACTGAAATTTAGCCTCCCCCCCATGTCTGCCCCTCCCATTCTTTTAAAATAAATACATGTTTCACAGTTTGGGATTAAATCAATGGTCAATGTTTATTATGATCACATAATTATTGTTTATGGCTGAGCCCAATGGTATTCCTTTACAGTGCTATCTTCTACTTTCCCTGTAGTAACTCACTGAGTTATGTTATTTACTGATTTTCTATATATCTATTGGTAATTTTCTCAATAGGCGTATAGAGTGCCTGTTCATAAATTTTCCAAATGCTCTGACAGACAAAATAATCAATTTTTTAAATTTCCCTGGAGACTCCAGTCCAGTAAGTCTATATTCTCCTGCTCCAGTAAGAACCAGTGTATCTTGAAGCCTGGTTCATACTTCCCTTAAATGGACCTCCCTATGTCAAACCTTTCATTAGAACTCTTGTTTCCTGGATCCTCTGTTTTCCTTCTAGATTTATTCTCCTGATTTGGTGGAGTAAATCTTTAATAGCTTCCTGAGTAAAGATACTTACTCATTTGATTGACAGTTAGCTGGATAGAGAATTCCCATGAGAAATCATTTCTCTTAGTATTTTTAAGATGTTGCTCAACAATCTTATAGTTTCCATGTTCACTGCTGAAACATCCACTGCAAATTTTGTTTTTGTATTTGTGTGTGTGAATTGCATAACCTTGTGGAAAGTTTTTAAGATCGTCTCCTTATTCCTGGTTCTCTAAACTTTTATGGTGGTATAACTCCATACGGACACCATTCATTTATGTGTCAGATACTTGTGGGGCACTTTCTCCTGCAGACAAGGGAAACTTGTGTTTTTTGTTTGCTTCATAATTCCCTCCCCTCTATTTTCTCTTTCCTTTCTTTCTGGAACTCCTGTTCATTGGATATTGGACAATCCTGGATCAATTCTCTGATTTTCTTAACTTTATTTTTCTCTTTTGTATACTATTTTATGTTTGCTATTCTTCCTGGAGATTGTCTCAATTTTATCCTCCAACACTTGTTTTATTTCTATTTCTGACATACTATTATTATTATTATTACTGTTTCCAAGAGTTACCTTATTATTCCCATATTATCTTTTCTTCCTAAGTGTTCAGCCTTTTTCCCTTGATTTTTCATGTTGATAACTGGTGATATCAAATATCCCTATTAAAAGGGAGACACTCAAAGGTTATTAGAAGGCCTCTGTATGTGGGGAAGATTTATTAACAAGTGGGTTCACAAGGCAGTGGCTGGACAGCGAGTCAGCCCTCCCAGGTGGAGGCCCCTAAACGCCAGCATCTAGAAATCTTTTCCTAGGTGTGGCTCTGTTTCTCCAATCTCTTTCCTAGATGATAGAGTCTTGCAAACCCTCTGGAATCAGGATGTGAAAGGGAGTCAGTGTCCTGTTTCCGTCCTCTACCCCAGCCCTGCTTCTTGCTTATGTGCCTGAATCAAGCTACTAGGGCCCAGTTTCTTCAGACCATGAGACTCGTTCTCCTCCCTGGCCTGGAACTTGTTCATGAAGTTGAAAAAAGGTATGGGGAGAGGCCCTGGTGTCTTGTTCTCAGGCTCATGCCTCACTACTTCACTGATACTTGGTACCTCCAATTCCTGAGCTGCCCAGAGTTTTGCTGAGGGTTTCAGCTTCTTTCTGTATTATGTTTAGGAGTCCACATCCTCTGCCTATCAGTCACCCACTTTTCCCTTGTCTAAAAAAGAAAAAAAAAGACCTGACATCTCCTATCAGCAGTTCTCTCTTCTCCCCTTTTCTTTGTCATTAGAGATTTATACCTTTTTCCTTTCTTTTCAGTGGGGTTTCTGAGGGAATGGAGATAAATCCACATGTTTAATAACAGAGGTGAGTAAGGCAATTTACTGTTCCTCAGTTTCTTTCTCTATAGGACGGGAATAATGATAGAATCTACCTCATAGAATTGCTGTGAGGAATAAACGAGTTACTACATGTCAAATGCTTAGAACAGTGTTATTGCATGGGAAGTTTTCAGTATTTGCAATTGTATTTTCATTAGTATTATTATTCAATATACCTTACTCAGCTAACAATTTCTTACTTGGCTCTTTGCACCTCTCTTGTAGCATGTATGATTAAAAACAAACAAAAGACAATGTACCTTGAATTAGAACATTAGATAAAACACTAGAACAGTATAGAACACATAGTAGGTTTTCAATAAATGTTTGCTAATTCTGAATCCGTGTCTTTATTTTCTCTTCCCAATTAGACTCCAAGCACTGTTGTATATCCCAACGACCCAATTAGTGCTTAAATATACTAGTTGTTCTCAAGGCTATATATCAAGTTGAACCAAACTGAATTTGTGTTGGCACCTATTTTGGGAAACAGATACACTACAAAGCTTGATTTAGATATCAATAAATTGAGTTAAATACAGATTGTTTTTTTAAACCAAAATTTTAGTGATGCTGCCTCAAAATCAAAATATTTTGAGGAAACATTTTATTACTTTATTTCTAGTCCATGAATGCCATAAAAGAATTCAGCCAGCAAAACAATGCATTGTGTATGCTGCAATTCTTTGTTTATGTTTCATGAATTTCTTTGGATGAATTTGTTTCAATGCTGCTTGCTCATCATAATGTTGAATTTTCCCTCTTACATTAATTCTCTTTAGCAAATTTGAATCTGTGACAGTACTGAAATGTTTAGTTCTAAGCTTTCCTGATTAGGGAAAGATTCCTTCTTCACTTATTCTTAGTAGACAGATGCTGTTTTAAGTCCCAGCTCAGTTCCCAAGAAGAATGTTACTATGTTATGAGTGTTCTGCAGAGCAAGCCATGTAGTATACATCTAGTATACTAGGGCCAAGGTGGATCCTGCCCTTCAGACTCTCACCAGGGACCCTGTGGTATAATATCAGACAATCCAAGCACTTGGGCTCTGCGGTCTCAAGTGCCAACAAAGGAAAGGAACCTAAGGCTATGTGCTACCATACACCAAGGTCACCCGAGTGGACACAAGGAAAGATGCTGGATTAACCTCTATTTCCACTAGTGAATACCAGGCTCAGTATGCCTTTTAATTCCTCTTTCCAATGTATGCAAAACATAAACCAAGAAATAAAATTCTCTTTTTATAGTTAATTTCAAAATATTTGGACATACTTGCACAACTTTTTCCCCCCCAGTTTTCCTGTGGAACTGTATTTGATAGTTATTTTAAATTGCTTTAGAAAACAGCCCTCTTGTCTTGACTGCTTTTCATGTCAAGTAAGGTTTAGGGCAATTTTTGCTGCAGAAGCTCATTTTCGGGAGAGAAATAGATAAGACTCTAGAAGCTAAATTCTGCAATTTTTAAAAAGAGCCCAACCTAAGACCTTCTCCACCAGCATTTGAAAATTTTACCAAAGTACGTGTGTTCTTCTGCACACATGAGCTTTTTGTTACTGGGCTCAAGCCTGTCTGAGCAAACCATCTGCACGAAATGGGAGGTCAAGCTGTCCTAACACTTTGACAGACCGTCTAACAGACATACCCTCATGTGTATCCCCTTTTCTTCTGCTCTGAGGGTACCTTTTGGCTAGAGGAAATAAAGCCAGAAATTATGTAATTGGAATATTGGTTGTGAGACTCTTCGATCTGGCAAAGTCCATTCTGAGTCTAATAAGACAACTCAGGCTGATTTTAAATGAGAGGAACCTGATCTTTCTCATGGAGTCTGTAACTCTCACCTATCCCAAACAGTGGGACACTAGATATACTTTCACTTTGAGTTTCTGGAACCAATCTTGACTTTATGATAACGTATGAATCACAGGCATTGTAGAGAGCTGGCAAAGAATGAGTGTGCTTGTAATTTCCTGGATCTTTCCCTGGAGAGTCGGTTGGCAAGTTTAGGAGAGTAAACTAAAAACCTGAACAACTAGGCCATGTGGGATGCACTCGCCAAGCGATATTTATTTATAGGTCCGGACGTTATGCAAATGTTTGGCACTTATACGTTCCCTACATCAAAACAGACATCAAAAATAAGTTATGGCACTTCTCAAAACAGTGCATCCATCAGATACTACCAGTGGGGTGAAGCTGGCACACACGAAGAAACCTCCACCCATCATGAGTCTGTGGCTTTAACTGGCAGAGCTTGTGTGCTCAGAGGGAAGGCTGGCTTGTTTTTATTGCTCAGAAGAAAAGAACTGTTACCTTTTGCAGATGCATGTTTTAAAGGGCGCCGAAGGGAGTGGCAGACCTAGGCACTGAGGCAGAGGCAACATTCTATAGCCCCAGTAAAGGATAAAACCAAATGTATCCTCATTGTATTTTCTGACTTTGCTTTTTCCAGAGACTAGATGGACTCAAAATTGTAAATTACATTAACATTTCTGAACAAACATAAGATTTATTGGTGTGTGGAATTTGCACATATTTTCTGATGATCTACAGGAGTTGAATACACCATGTGAAGCACAAACTACTAAAAAATAAGGGAGACGTATCTAAACAATCTATGTCTAATGAATATTATCCATTGCATTTCAGATCAAAATTAATGTCTGTGCAACCAATCTGTAAGCCTGTAATATATTAGAATCCCATTAAATGTTAAACACTTCTTCACTCTAACGCTTGTTCTTATTTACCATATTCTTAATAAGAAGTACTTCATTCCTCATGTTTCAAAAAAATCACTAAGGGTTATGAAAAAAAAAACCCACACAGTTTCCTCTGTAACTCAAGGAAAGGCAAGGGACAACGTCTTTCTTCCTCTGAAGAGGTTCTTCATGCTAATAGCCAAGGATTACTCAGCAATTCCATGGGCATTCCAAGCACTGGAAGCAAATGTGCACATACTCAATATTCCTATTCAGTGTGACACTTGAATTAAGCTAATTTATTCAGCGCAAACATGACCCTGAATTACAGCGTAATATTTTAACGTTGTGCTTAGGAACTTAACCCACGGGGAAGAATTTTAATTAGGGTATGATAAGAAAAGGTACTTAATTGGGAGACTGGGACTGACATATATACACTAATATGTATAAAGTAGATAAGTAGTAAGAACCTGCTGTATAAAAAATAAAGAAATAATTTTTTTTAAAAAAGAAAAGGCATTTAATTTGGTTCATTGACTTGTTGCTGTTCAGGAAATAACTGGCACTGTTTGCAGGTCGTGTGGAGGGTTTCACATTAAAGAATCATTTGGGGCTTCCCTGGTGGCGCAGTGGTTGAGAGTCCGCCTGCTGATGCAGGGGACACAGGTTTGTGTCCCGGTCCGGGAAGATCCCACATGCCACAGAGCGGCTGGGCCCGTGAGCCATGGCCGCTGAGCCTGTGCGTCTGGAGCCTGTGCTCCGCAACAGGAGAGGCCACAGCAGTGAGAGGCCGGCGTACCGCAAAAAAGAAAGAAAAATGTAGTGTCACATCTGTGATAACGGGTCAGCCAGCATGCTGTGTTCGTCTCAACACATCCCAAACAAGGCCAAGTAGTGCATTCAAGGTTATTTCAAATATCCCATTTATTGTAGGTTTTTAAGTAATTATTAAAACTATGCAGAGTATAGAATAAAATATAAATCTGGAAAAGCACTGGAACTGCATCATAAATGTAGATAACTCATATAAATTCAACCATCCTTTTTTAACATCCTTTTTAGTTCTCACAAATATTTTCTTTGATTTCCAATCTAGAGGGAGAAAATAAACTCTTCAAAGGGCCTCATTCCCAATACTGTGAAACCTCTCTTTCAGTGCTCTTGTCATTGAGATAGTTTTATATTAGTCTGTGAGATTATTTGATTAATGTCTACCCCCTATGCTATATTATAAATTCCATCAGGGCAGGGACCCAGTCTTTTCTAAATTCACTTTTGTATCCGCAGTGCCTTGCAAAGTGCTTGTCCCATAGTGGATATTTAATAAATATTTGTTGGATGGGTGAACTGATGGATAGATGGATGGATGGACAGATGGATGGATGGATGGATGGATAAACAAATAAACGAAACAGGGATACGAGGTAGAATCTGTTGCAGAAATGATGGTGACCTGGACGAGGGAAGTGACCTTGGGACTGCAGAAACATGGATGGATTTAAGAGATAGGAAAGTAATGCAGAACTTGGTTACTGATTAAATGTATGGAGTAAGGGAGAAAAAGGTGACAAGGACGACATCCAGATATCTGGTCTGAGTAATTGGTGGGATGACAGTGCTCTTCCTTAAGACAGACAGATAAATTATATCCCAGTGCACTAAAAGGACTTGCAGATATAATCAAAGAACAACTGTCAGTAACTGGTGAGAAATGAAAGAAAATGAGAACCATACTGAAACACGGGGTATCAGATATGTTCTGAATAGTGTTCAGGAGACTTAATAAGAAACTCTGCGTCTTGATTTAGTAAGACATTTAATAAATCCATTTGTATTAATTTCCTAGGGCTGCATAACAAACTACCATAAACTTAGTAGCTTAAAACAACAGAAACTTATTCTCCCACAGTTCTAGAGGCTAGAAGTCTGAAATCAAGGTGCTGTCAGAACTGTTCTCACTCTGTAGGCTTTAGAGAAGAAAGCTTCCTTGCCTTTCCCTGCCCTGGAGGCTTGTGGCAGCGTGACTCCAATCTCTGCCTCTATCTTCACATGCGTCTCCTTTCTCTGTATGAGTGTCTTCCTCTTATAAACATGCCAGCCATTAGATTTAGGGCACACTCTAATTCAGTATGACTTCATCTTGACATAATTACATCTGCCAAGACCCTATTTCCAAACAAGGTCACATTCTGAGGTTCTGGATGGACATGGCTTTTGTGGGGACATTACTGTGTCTACTGCATCATTCGACCTATTCCTGAGAACAGATGGAAAAATAGAAACTGAATGAAAAGCTTTTCAAAAATTATTAACTGATGTATTTGTGTCAATTATTTTTTAGTGCTATTTTGAAGAGCCATTGGACCACAGGTTTATATTATTTTCACCTACAACTTAGATGTGGAAAAAGAACGTGAGCGTAGTAAAATGTGAGGAAGCCTCTTTAAAGGCTCCAGCTCAGCCACTTATTGGCTATGTGGCTTGGGCAAGACACACATCTAAATCTCTGACTAGTTAACTATAAATCTCTGCATTCAAATACCTAGAGATTCTGAATTAAATATAATAAACAGCCTTTTAACTACCTAGCTGAATTCATAAACAGGAGAAATTGCATGGGGCCATAAATGAAGAGGAAAGTGCAAAGAGGTTGAGTATGTGAGCCCAGAAGCCCAGGATGTGGATGTCTGTACCAAGCAGATATCAGGCTTGGTAATCGAAGGTCTTGAAGCAGAAGATGAAACGTTCAGGCATACAAGGCATGGTGTGAAAACCAAGACCTCTCCCCGCTTCCCCTTTCACCTCAGGTCATCAAAACTACTACACCTTAAGTGAAACGGTAGATTTTTTTTAAAAAATCTCTCAACAAGGCTCCATTATAGGTAGGAAGAAAGTGTCCCTGAGAATTCACCATAACGACCCTGAATCTTCTGTGGGTTGAAGTGGTCTGAGAGATGGATATGGAATTGATCAGTGGTGACCCTCAGGTGCCCAGAAGAGGCAATGTAAGAACTATTCTGGAGAGACACTATTTCAATGCAGGCTATAAAGAAGACCCCAAGATAAAGTCTTACTGAAGATTAATTTATGATGAAAAATGTGAAACTCCCAAGGAAGCAATCTACTATGAATAAGAATGAAAAGACAGTCATACCAAAAAAATGGCATTAAACTGCTAAACCCTTTAGATAATGATGTAATGCAATAGAAGTTATAAAAAACATGTTCTGTAAATAAAATTTTAATTTTAGAAGAGTTTTGGATTATAGAAAAATTGTAAAGATAGTATAGAGAGTTCTCATAGACTCTATACTCTTCCCCAGTCCTAGAATCAGCCATTTCTCCAAGAAGCCCTGGTTCCTTCTAGCATTGCAAATGACACTAGAAACCAAGATTTTGATGCTAGGTGGGTTCATTACTATGGGGCTTCATTGCTTCTAGGTTTTTCAGTTGACAGAACAAAGAAATATATGTATTCTTACCCATGTGTGGACACTACCTACAAATATTTATATGTGTAATCTCTGTAACCATATTAAGCTAAACATGAGTTCACATTGATGTCTCCATTCTAATCCATTACCACATGGATCACTCTAGCCTCCTCCCCATGTTTTTCTGTAACCTCCCACTTCAACAGTGAGACACCTGGCTCCCACTAACCACCGTTATTCTACATAGCTGTTCAAATCTGGTGTGCATATATATGGTGATATCAGAATTGTTAACCTGTGTCCCCATGGGAAACAATTTTATCAAGTAGGGTTCAAGACTTATGTAGTTTCTTTAGCTAAAATACATGTTTTTCAGTGACTACATAAGTAAATATATTAACATATAATAAAAGAACAGGAATCATAAAAGTAATACACAGTTTTGAAGAAGAACCAAGTACAAATTCTAGAAATTAAGAATATAGTCAATGAAATTAAAAACCCATTGCATGCATTAAACAGCATATTAAACTCAGATGAAAAGAGAACTAGAAATGGAAAATAAAAGAGAAGTTCAATGACATCATGGATGGAATAAGAAAATTCACAATGTGTTTAATAGGGGTTTCAGAAAGAAGGTATAGTGAGAATAGGAAAGAGAAAATATTTTAAATTATAGTGGAGACTTTGTCCAGATTTATGAAATAGATGAATTCTCAGAAAATGTAAGCACATATTCCAAACAGAACTCATAAAAAGAAAGCTTCACCTTGATACACCATTGTAAAACTGAGAAATACCTAGAAAAAAAATCCTAAGTGCAATCAGAGAAACATACAAATTACCTAAGAAAGAAAAAAAATTGTCTATCAGTCATCTTTTCAACAACAGTGATAGAAACAAAAATACAATGGGAAAGATTTTCAAAGTTCTGAGATGAATAACTGTCAGTGCAAAACTCTACACTTCAGTGTGAGGTTAAAATAAATACATTTTCAAATAAATAAAAATTGAAGTGGCTTTCCGTGAATAGATTGTTGTTGGAAATGATTCTACAGAATTTACTTCCTTTAAGTGAACTTATAAAATGCACTTCAGGAAGAAGGAAATTGAACCCAGAATGAGGAATTGTGAAGCAAAGATATTGGTAAGCATGGGCGTTTACAACACAAGCATTAACCTTTTTAAACAACATTAATAGAGATGATTAATGTATAGAGTTAATAAGTAATACAGCACTAAACTACTGATAACAATAGGCTATAAGATGGAGGGTGATCAGGGGTAAAGCATTCTAAGAATATTAAACTGGAGAGAGTCAATTTGATTTTTTTTAAGTTGAGTATGCATGTTAAACAGAAAAGTAGATTGTCTAATTTTCAAACAGGGAGGAAAAAATAGAGGAATAAAGTAAACATAATCAATGCAATAGGTGATAAAGAAGAAACAATAAATAAATAAGGCACAAAACAAGATGGTAGAATTAAATACAAGTACACAGTGGTAACACTATAATTTAAAAGATTTAAATTAGCAGTTAAAAGATACAGATTATCAGAGTGAAACTACATGCAGCTTATGAGGAGACTCACCTAAGTCATAAGGATAGAGAAGAAAATGAAATTTAAAGGATAGAAAACTTATACCATAGGAACACCGTCATCCCCTTGTATCTGAGGGCTCTGCGTGCATGGATACAGGGGGCTGACTGACTGTACTATGCCATTTTATATAAGGGACTTGAGCATCTGCAGATTTTGGTATCCACGGTGAGTCCTGGAACCAAAACCCTGCAGATACCGAGGGAGAGGGATGACTGTACTACCCCAAAGAAAGGTGATAGAACTATATAAATGTTAGATAAAATGTGTTACAGCAAAAAGGCAGTATTCAGGATAAGGAATGATAAAACATGTCTTACCCTGCATATCTAATTTAAAAACATAAAATGTATTATATATAAAATATACATATATTTAAAATATTTTATATATATTTTACATACACATAAATTTTATATATATAAATATACATATGCATATGAGAGAGAGATGTAAAATTTGACAAATCCACTACCATACTAGTAGATTTCTCTCATAATTGGTAGTAACAGGTAACATTTATTAAGATTTCACTATGTAATCAATGAATTTGGTAAAGTAGCAGGATACAAAATTAATGCACAGAAATCTCTGGCATTCTTATACACTAATGATGAAAAATCTGAGAATGAAATTAAGAAAACACTCCCATTTACCATTGCAACAAAAAGAATAAAATATCTAGGAATAAACCTACCTAAGGAGACAAAAGACTTGTATGCAGAAAACTATAAGACACTGATGAAAGAAATTAAACATGATACAAATAGGTGGAGAAATATACCATGTTCATGGATTGGAAGAATCAACATAGTGAAAATGACTCTATTACCCAAAGCAATCTACAGATTCAATGCAATCCCTATCAAATTACCACTGGCATTTTTTACAGAACTAGAACAAAGAATTTCACAATTTGTATGGAAACACAAAAGACCCCAAATAGTCAAAGCAATCTTGAGAACGAAAAATGGAGCTGGAGGAATCAGGCTCCCTGACTTCAGACTATACTACAAGGCCACAGTAATCAAGACAGTATGGTACTGGCACAAAAACAGAAATATAGATCAATGGAACAGGATAGAAAGCCCAGAGATAAACCCACACACATATGGTCACCTTATCTTTGATAAAGGAGGGAAGGAAACACAGTGGAGAAAAGACAGCCTCTTCAATAAGTGGTCCTGGGAAAACTGGACAGCTACCTGTAGAAGTATGAAATTAGAACACTCCCTAACACCATACACAAAAATAAACTCAAAATGGGTTAAAGACCTAAAATGTAAGGCCAGACACTATCAAACTCTTAGAGGAAAACATAGGCAGAACACTCTATGACATAAATCACAGCAAGATCCTTTTTGACCCATCTCCTAGAGAAATGGAAATAAAAACAAAAATAAACAAATGGGATCTAATGAAACTTAAAAGCTTTTGCACAGCAAAGGATACCATAAACAAGACCAAAAGACAACCCTCAGAATGGGAGAAAATATTTGCAAATGAAGCAATTGACAAAGGATTAATATCCAAAATTTATAAGCAACTCATGCAACTCAATAACAAAAAAACAAACAACCCAATCCAAAAATGGGCAGAAGAACTAAATAGACATTTCTCCAAGGAAGATATACAGATAGCCAACAAACACATGAAAGAATGCTCAACATCATTAATCATTAGAGAAATGCAAATCAAAACTACAATGAGATATCATCTCACACCAGCCAGATTGGCCATCATCAAAAACTCTAGAAACAATAAATGCTGGAGAGGGTGTGGAGAAAAGGGAACACTCTTGCACTGTTGGTGGGAATGTAAAATGATACAGCCACTATGGAGAACAGTATGGAGGTTCTTTAAAAAACTAAAAAGAGAACTACCATATGACCCAGCAATCCCACTACTGGGCATATACCCTGAGAAAACCATAATTCAAAAAGAGTCATGTACCAAAATGTTTATTGCAGCTCTATTTACAATAGCCAGGACATGGAAGCAACCTAAGTGTCCATCAACAGATGAATGGATAAGGAAGATGTGGCACATATATCCAATGGAATATTACTCAGCCATAAAAAGAAATGAAACTGACTTATTTGTAATGAGGTGGATAGACCTGGAATCTGTCATACAGAGTGAAGTAAGTCAGAAGGATAAAAACAAATACTGTATGCTAACACATATATATGGAATCTTAAAAAAAAAAAAAAAAAAAATGCCATGAAGAGATTAGTGGTAGGATGGGAATAAAACACAAACCTACTAGAGCATGGACTTGAGGATATAGGGAGGGGGAAGGGTAAGCTGTGACGATGTGAGAGAGTGGCAGGGACATATACACACTACCAAATGTAAATTAGATAGCTAGTGGGAAGTTGCAGCATAGCACAGGGAGATCACCTCTGTGCTTTGTGACCACCTAGAGGGGTGGGATAGGGAGGGTGAGAGGGAGGGTGACAAAAGAGGGAAGAGTTATGGGAACATATGTAGATGTATAACTGATTCACTTTGTTGTAAAGGAGAAACTAACACACTATTGTAAAACAGTTATACTCAAATAAAGATGTTAAAAAAAAAATTAAAAAAAAAAAAAGATTTCACTATGTCATGTACTATTCTAACTGCTTAACATGTGTCAGTATATTTAATAGTCATAACTTTATAGATAGATTTTATTTTTTAATAACTTTGTATTAACTACTTTAAAATGAACAACTTTATACAGTAGATATTATTAAACTTCACTTTGTAGATTAGGAACTTGAAGCATATAGGGACTAAATAAACTGCCCAAGGTCTCAACCTGTACATGGTACAGCCAGGTTTGTAACCCAACAAATCTGCACTATTAACTTCTACAGAATAATAGTTACCTGTAAATTAAAACATACAAAAACTATTAAGATTATAGAAAATTTGGATAACAAAATCAATAGCTTGATCTAATGAAAGTATACTAACTTTGTACTCTAAAGTAAGAAATGCATTCTTCCCAATTATACATGGTTCATTTATAAATACTGACTATGTTTTAGAGTACAAAGTAAAAGGCAATGAAAAAAAAATCAGAATCTTACAGACCATGTTTTATGACATTAAAATTAAATTAAAAGTCAATAATTAAAAATGACTGCCAATATAATTAGTTTTTCAGAATACATATTGCTAAGAAATATGTTGATCAAAGAAGGAATCATAGAATTTAGCAAATATTGAGATAGAAATAAAAATATCAAAATATATCCAGCTACATATACTATATATAAAAACTATTACATTTATAGATACTATGCATCAAAACTAACTGCAGCAAAACATTCTAAAAGAATCATTGAAAGCCTTCATACAAAAGAAAAAAAGTCCCCAAATTAATAAGCTTATTTATTAATAAATTATTAATAAATAAGCTAGAAAATGTCCAACAAACTAAACTCAAGAATTAATGAAATAAAATAAACAATAGAGCATATCAACAAATCCAAAAGTTAGTTCTTTTAAAGACTAATAAAATGGTTAAAACTCTGTCAAGGTTGATCAAGAATAAAAGGAAAGACCTTTAGATATTTCTAAAACTCCTTAGAAAAGGTATTAATAATTTAGGACAATGATTTGAAAATTTGGATGTAATGGGCAATGTCATAAAAATATTAATGCTAAACACATTTAATGAGAAAAGAAAATGCATAAATTGTTAAAATTCTCCAACCATTCTTTATGTCTGTGTCTTTATAGCTGATTCATTTTGTTATACAGCAGAAACTAACACAACACTATAAAGCAATTATACTCCAATAAAGATGTTAAAAAAAAAATTCTCCAAACATCTTCCTTTCAAAATACACCAAATCTAGATGCATTTTTAGGTGAGTTTTTCCAAAGATTCAATCTCATACTCATACAATTTTTTCCAGAGGCTAGAAAAAGAAACATTCCTCATTTATTTAAGAAGTAATAGAAACTAACACACCATTGTAAAGCAATTATACTCCAAAAAAGATGTTAAAAAAATAAATAAATAAAATTAGCACCAAAAAAAAAAAAAAAAAAAAAAAAGAAGTAATACAGTCACTAATATTTTGGTTCTTTTATTTTTGGGAACATGGGAAATCTAAGAAAAAATATTATAACCAAAAAGAGTTTAGTAAGAATGATAAAATACAATTATATGAAATGAATTGGATTTTAAGCAGGACAACAAAATAATTCAAAAATATAATCACAAAACAACCAAAACTATTTTAAAAATCTAGAATTTGATCTAAAAAACATATTCAAGGCTTTTATAAAGAAAGTATGGCAAAAAAAGAAAGTGGCACTGCTGAAATAGATAAAAATAAACCACATTAAGTTTAGAGAGAGATCATATTCATGGGTGGCGAGACAATATTATAAATTAAGTGATTTTCCCTAAAATTAAATTGGAACATTAAGTGCAATTTCAGTAAAAACACACAAAAGGAGTTATTTCTTTGAAACCAAGTCAGTAAATATAAGGAAGAACAAATGTAAAGATCAGTTAGGGCAAACGTGATGAGTCTTACTAACATCATTTAGACTGTAAGATAGTGTGATGTATGTATGTATATATATCATATATATATTATATGATATGTAAGAAAAGATAAATAGATGACTTCATGAGAATAAAAAGCACAGAAACAGATCCATCATGTATGAAAACTTGAATTATAGCAGAGATTTCATACAAATCTGTGGGAGGAGAATAGATTATTCAATAAATGGCCCTAGAAAAACTGGAAAAGAAGTATACAAACTGGAGAGAAATGAAATTAGATCTCTACTTCTTGCCCTGTGTACAAATGGTCTCCAAGTGGACTGACGACATAACTGTGAAAAGCCAAACCTGAATACATACCATTTAAGACACTATGAGCACAGGGAGTAATTTCTTGATAAACAACTGGAACAGAACATTGAAAATATTGATAAATTTGATTGCATTAAAATTTAAATCTTCTATGTGGCCAAGACCTATAAACATAGTGGAAGATAAACTACAGGTTTGGAGAAGATATTTATAATGCATACAACCAAGAATTAGTGTTTAAAATGTATATGTAATGGCTGTAAGTAAAAAGTTTTTAAAGACAATCAGAAGAAAATTAGAAAAAGGGATAGAAAATTTCTGGAAGAGGAAAAACCAGTGTCTGATAAATGTACAAAAAACAATTCAACTTCATTAATAATCAGGGGAAGACAAATGAAACCATGAAGTTATACCATGTTACCCCAACAGATTGGCAAATACTAAAAGACTGAAAATACAAAGTGTTGGCAAGGATATGGAAATGGGAGCTCTCATACTTTACTGGTGGATGTATAAAAATGTATAACCGTTTTGGATTTGGCAATAACTAGGGGTTAACAGTAGTGTATACCCTTCAACAAAGCAATTCCTCTAGGACTATATTTTAGATTAGAACCATTCACACATGTGTAATGGAGTACCTGTATAAGAATATTCACTGCAGCATCATTTGTAAAAACTAAATATTGGATGCAATTTAAGTATCCATTAACAGGAAAATGGAAAAACAAAGTATTGCATAAAAAGTCATATTAAAAATTAAATGAATATACCAACATTCCATGTATTAACTTAGAAGATGTATTTCAAAGAGCCAATGTTTAGTGAAAAACAAAGTTGCAAAATGGCATGATTTATATACAGTTTGAATATGTGCAAAAGGCATTCTATGTTGTGCACTATACCTGCTTACATCGTAAGCTTATATAAACATGCCTGGCAATAATACAAACCAAATTCAGGATACTTTCTGGGTTTAGAGGGGCCTTAATGAAATCTGTTATGTTTTATTTTTTAATAAAAATATACCAACTCATGTTTTCACAAAGCTATGAACCAAATATAACATACACTTTTTTTGGTAAAGACATATTTTGTAAAAAGGTAAAAAAAAAAATTCGTTGAAGTATTTCACAATAAAATATTTTAAGTGAAAAACACTGTTTATTAAGTGAATATAACAATGAGTAATACAGGCTTGGAGTGTGGATGGGATTTTAAGGGGTTGAGAGGAAGAAAGAATGCCAGATGAGAATCTGGACAAGGGCAAACACACAGCAGCAGGGCCAAGTAGGGGGACAGTCAGGGAGAAACCTCAAGCTCTGAGAGAGACTGTGTGCAGTGGTGAGGGGCAGGGCCTTTAGAGTCAGAGACAAGACTTTGTTCCAGGCCCAGCTCTAGTGTCTACCTCATGCGGTTGTGTGAAAATTTAATCAGGTGTACAGGAAGAGTCTGGAGCACAGCACTCTGTCTCTAGTACTTCCTCCATAAGTGGCCATTATTGTGGCGGCCATGAGGAGGGAGGGAGAGTATGGAGGAAGGAGGCAAAGGCAGCTTGGTACCAGATTCTCACAGACCTTGAAAGACTTCGGACTTTATCCTGAAGACAGTGAAAAGCTGTGGTATTTTAGTGGTGGTATTTTAGTATGAAAAGAAGTTAAGGAGACCACTGTGGAACCGCAGTGAGGGGATAAGGGTAGATGTGAAACCTTCCTAAAGGGGGTCAGTCAGGGTTTGATGACTAAAGGGAGGGAGGGGAGGCTGGCAGAGGATACTGGCATTTCAAGTCTGAGTGAATTAAAGGGGAAGATGCTATTAGTATAAATAGAAAAGTTATTTTGGAAGTAAAATCTGTTTTACAAGAAGTAAAATAGTATCATTGGTCCAAATCCACCCCCAGCCCAGCCATCAGTAAAGCCTCTTGAGTACTCTCTTTCCATCTTTCCATGGTAGGCAGGGTAACCCTGTGAACGGTGTCTATGATTTATGGACGAAAAATCTGGGTTTAAATCTTGGCTCTGTGAAAATACTACCAGTCTCAATTTGTTCATCTGTTGAATGGGGATAATAACACCTACTTTGCAGGGTTCTTGTGAAGATGAAGTGCATTTTGTTCCAGGTCCATGATTCTGCTTAGAAATGTGCACTGGGTCTTAAATCAGAGAGGAGGATGAACTGTTGCCAAGAACTCCAAAGTGAATGGGTTCCCAGCTGATTGCAGGTTTACAGAAAAATGATGAAAACTTCTGGCTTAGACAGTAATGAAGAGGTTCAAAACAGCAATTCTTCTTTCACACAGGGTAGTAATTTAGCTTGAGTAAGTTAAAACACCGGTGAATAATTGATTGCAAAATATGCATTATGATGTGCATAATTTAGTCCGATAAAAGCTCATGAAAAAGTCAGTTTCAAAAAGAGATGTATTAACTTGGGCTATAGGCACAGTGCTTCTGTCTAGAACATCCTTTGAAATGTTAAAACATAAGTGGATTCAGGGAAATTACCAATTATTTACTTGAGGAGAAACAGTTTTGTGTGCATGCGAAAATATGTATCCTATATAATTAAATACTATTATATATTCTATTAGCATAGACACCATATGTCCAATATATTAGTTACCTTATATTCAGTACAAATCATATTTTTTAAAGTATTATATGTGTTATAGAAATATACATATACTTAAGGTAGGCACCATATACATTATATAACCAGATGGAGTACATATGTTAGGTAGTACTTATACACAGCCTACAGAATATGTAAGTTATACATATCTTGGGACTTCCCTGGTGGCACAGTGGTTAAGAACCCACCTGCCAATGCAGGGGACACGGGTTCAATCCCTGGTCCGGGAAGATCCCACATGCTGTGGAGCAACTAAGTCCATGAGCCACAAGAACTGAGCCTGCACTCTAGAGACTATGAGCCACAACTACCGAAGCCCACATGCATAGAGCCTGTGCTCCGCAACAAGAGAAGCCACCGCAATGAGAAGCCCACGCACCACAAGGAAGAGTAGCCCCCACTCGCCACAACTAGAGAAAGCCCACACGCAGCAGTGAAGACCCAACACAGCCAAAAATAAATAAATAAATAAATAAATAATTTAAAAAAAATTTTTAAGTTACATATATCTTTATATCTCTATAGATACTATACATTAAACTGCATACCTGGTATACAGAAGTCAGTGAAAAAGTATAGGTAAAAGCATTGTGCACGCCTTAAGACACTACAGCCATCTTACCATGCATATTATATGTACATATACCAATCTGCCAAAAGACTGTAATAGGGAAGAACAAATCTGACTCCATGTTAGATCTGTCCTTTTACTTTAACCTTTGTGCTCTGTTGCCTGTGCTTAGTCATGCTGGCTCTTACCTTTTGTAAAAGAATGTTGTTTATAGCCTGAAATATACATGATAGCCCATTCTCAAGGCTCTGACCTTTAAAGGTATGACACTCTTCCATTCATATAGAGATAAAATGTTGCAGAACAGAGAGTAACATTTGTCTTGTTGGATGTTTACAGGAACATCATGACCTGCCCTACTGGACAGATGCAAGAACAAAGGATTCTGACATCAAGAAGTCTGCAACAACCAATGACACCTCCTCCCAGTTCAGTATAAAAGAAGCCTGAATTCTAACTCAGGTAAGATGGTTCTTCGAGACACTAGTCTGCCATCTTCTCAGTCTGCTGGCTTTCCGAGTAAAGTCATTATTCCTTGCCCCAACAACTTGTCTCCCGATTTATTGGCCTGTCGTGCAGTGAGCAGAACAAGTTTGGACTCGGTAGCAAGAGCAGCAGTATATAGAAGAATTATATAGTAGGGCTTTTAACAAATTTCTAATATGAAAGTGATCTACTCCCCTCTTCACAATTATTAGTTTGTCAGGGCTCAAAATCGCCAGTGAACCCACCTATGGATCACAAGTATTCTGATCAAAACCAAATAAAGATTTTTTAAAAATATGAACCAGTTCATACTGAAACCAAACTTTTCTATTCTTTTATATTTTCTAAAATATCTAAGCCAAAAAAGGCCCTCTCAGGTTATTAAAATGCATGAGTTACTGCATGTTGTAAACATCCCTGGGTCGTCATAAAATACGGAGTGTGCCAACATTCCTTAAGTGGGAGCTCTACTTCACTTCACCTGCGGTCTGCTGCCTGGGCTCTGGATCCACTGGGGACACCGAGCCTGTCTTTCTGATGAGTCAAGAGTTAATTGCACTGCAGGGGTTTTGTGTTCACAGGCTTGAATGCCAGGATCTCTGAATAAGAGGCCGCAGCAGCTCTGCGTTATGGATGGATGGACCGGTAGAACAACCCAGCTCCGGAAGGCTGGGACCCTTCTCCCTGAGTCCCAGACTGCCACTTATATGGCAGCATGCAGTCTGTTTTCTAGACCTTGGATTGCCACAGAAAAAAACAATCAAAATTCTCATGAGTTGATGGATGGCAAGGGTCTGTGATGGTCAGCAGCACTTCTCTGCTTTATTGTAATTGACTTTAATGTCACAATCACAACATTGTCTGTTTCAAACGTTTTTCACCCTCCTCCGGGCATCTGACTACCTGAATTTTCAGCACTCTAATACATGAACAATTACATATTTGTGTATGTGACTAATAGTTAGTGAGCACTGGCTTTGCAGTAGACATGGTGGTAGACACTGGAAATACAAAGATTAATACCATATAGAGACTGAAAAGAACAAACTCATAACATAGACAGGGAATTAGTACAGAGCTAATGACAATATAAGTGTGGCATGTGCAATACTAATGCTGTAAGCAAAAACCATGGGAGCACCAAGGAGAGTAATCAAGTCTATCTCAAAGACTTCTCAGTGTCCCTGAAGGATGGGTTGGATTTTGATGAGTTAAGAAGAAGTAATTAGGCAAGACAGCACGAGTGAAGTATCCGGTAGACTTACTGGGCTGGATTGCAGCAGGCAAGGAGAAGGGGCAAAAGATGAGCTGAACAGGAAGCAGGAGACAGAAGGAGTCTAGTGTGGATTTTTCCTATACACAGTGAGGAGACTAGATGGCTTTTTTGTGAGGGAGGGTAGCAGGAATGGAATTCCAGGTTCCTTCCTACTGTTTCATGCTGGAGACCAAGCTGTACTCGTCCCAGACTGGCACCAAATATGCAGGCAGGCCTGCGCAATAGCACCTTTTGGATTAGTAGCTCCAAGTAAGACAGCTATAGAAAGGGGCTTACTACAACCCTGCCATCTCCTATAAAGCTGTGGACTCCTGTGGGGTCTTGGAAAGTAATCACTTTGATGTTAATTGATGCCAATTGGAGAGCATTTACAGTGATTTGGAAGGTCAAAGAAAACATTTTAAAAGGAATTTTCAAGATCAGATCACATGATAGTTTAAGGGAGGAAGAAATCAGTGCCCCTGGATTTAATACAAATCACTGTTACTGTGGTGGTCCGATGGTCACTGAGGTCATCTCCACTCAGGGCCACTCAATCAGCAGGTGAACACAGTTCAAGTGTCATTGAGGGCACAGAGAACCCCTGCTTCTGAAGCCTGTCACATGGAGCCAGGGAATCAAAGAAAGCTAGCGACAGAAAGCACTCAGAACCCCTCCTGTCGCCCTGTTTCTGACAAATAGAGGACCACAACCACAGGCTGCAAAGCAAAGCAGTCTTAATCTTGTTCCCCGGGGAGCCAGGATGACAGCGGCCGGCTATAAGGGACAGAAAATCACAAAACCTCTACACTCCATCACTGTATTTTCCCAATAAAAAAGCCAGGGCTTGTCCTCTGACAAAGAAGGTATTCCAACTTGTGGTTACTTTGCACCGATAAACAAAGGGAGAAAATATTTGTACTGTGAACTGTCCTGAAAAATCCACATGGAAAAGGAATGCACATTCTTAGGGACATGCTCTAGGAGGACAGGGATCTAGCTGCTCCAGTTTGAGGGGAAGCTGTTTCATGTTGCAGCCCTCTGTTTTGAAGGGAGAGGAGTGCCAGCCACAGCAGGACAAAAAAGAGAGGGTGATATTGCCTAAAGAATTCATTTAATACATATTTATTACTGAATAAATGAATAAATGAATAGCTACAGACTATGTAAGGCACAGGCAATGGGAGGGGCAGATAAACAATCCTGTCCCCAGGCTGCAGAAAGAATTGCACTCATGCTCCCAGGCCTTCCTACTAAAAATGTGGGCCCTAAATAGCAGCAGTGGCCTCCTCTGGGAACTTGTTAGAGATTCAGAATCTTCAGCCCCACACAGACCTATTAAGTTATAATCTACATTTTAACCAGCTCCCCAGGTAATCGTATGTCCAGTCATAGTCATCAGAAAGGACAGATGGATGGGACAGAGTTATCTGAAGCTAACCCATCACTGTCTGCAGGCTGTGAAGACAGGCAGTGAAAAATCACAGGTTTCATGAGGAATAAACACAGAGGCAGAAACAATCACAGGTTGAAAGAGATTTTCACAGTCACAGATGATATGAGATACAGACCAGGCACAGGAACAGAATAAATGAGGACTGGCTAATGTAATGGTACACACAAATCTAAAAAAAACAAAAATTTGAAATAAAAATTTCCCCTGGTGTCCCCTCCTCCCTTTTCTTTTAGCATTCTTTTTAGAAAACTTGACATTGGAAATGCTTTCTCTGTCTGTTTGAAATGTATGTAAATCTTTTTAAAAGCTAAATAAGCCTCTGGCCAGTTTTGTCACCCCAGAATGTCTTCCTTGGGAGCCTACTGGCATCTCTTTGAAATGTGAGTATGGGAAGGGTGGTACTGGGCCTCCCTGTCTCTGTGGGAGTTGAGCTTATGTGCCTGGCTCCAAGTTTTAACTAGCTTCTTGTCATAAAGTTAAAGTTCTATTTTTCCTTTGGATAAAGATAATTAACATGTATGTAATGGATTGTATTTGTCTGGCTATATAAGCAGATGGGGTTTCTTTCTGTCTTTGCAATCTCTTTAGTGGATTGCCTGTGATCCTCACTGCAGTCTGGTTTAATGGTAATCTCCAATGAAACGGTTTCATTCTTTTTTTAAAAAATAAATAAATAAATTTATTTATTTATTTATTTATTTATTTATGGCTGTGTTGGGTCTTCGTGGCTGTGCGCAGGCTTTCTCTAGTTGCAGCGAGCGGGGGCTACTCTTCGTTGTGGTGCGTGGGCTTCTCCGTGCAGTGGCTTCTCTTGTTGCGGAGCGCAGGCTCTAGGCACGCGGGCTTCAGTTGTGGCACGCGGGCCCAGTAGTTGTGGCTCGCGGGCTCTAGAGCACAGGCTCAGTCATTGTGGCGCACGGGCTTAGTTTCTCCACAGCATGTGGGATCTTCCTGGACCAGGGCTCGAACTCACGTCCCCTGCATTGGCAGGCAGATTCTTAACCACTACGCCACCAGGAAAGTCCCAGTTTCATTCTTTTCTACATTTCACAGAGGATTCTTCTGGGTTGGCAGGGAGTTTTATTTTTAAATTATTTCTCCATCATCAATCACAAAAGGCATGAGGATTGGATCGTCTTTGGCACCAACTGTGACAGGTAAAATCACAACTTGAGGGGAAGGCAGCAGAGTCAAGGGTGGATTGTCATTTGATTTGTATTTGACAGCTTATAATGTATAGTAGTAGGTATTCATTACATATATTAAAATAGAATTAGGATGATGCGACAATGGAAAAACAGGAACTGCTTTTTAGGCCGAAGTGCAAAATTCTGAAAGCATAAATATCTTAGAATGCTTTTCCTTAAACTAGCAAAGTAAAGTGGTCCATCTAATTCTAAAAGTCACAAATGATGACAATGAGGGAGGAAAACCTGAGCAACCTGCTTTTCCCACCAGAAAGACTCTGCCTAGACTGGGAGGCCCTGGCGCCACTGGCTTTGCACAGCGGGATTGGAGCCCAGAGCAGTATACCTGGCTACACAGCAGGTACATCTCCTTTAGAAGACCCCCAACAAGTGTTGTTTGGTCCATTTACTTATTCATTCATTCCTGTCCCAAACATTTATTAAACATCCTAGGGAAAAAGTTTCAGCCCCGGGTGCTGGATGTATAATCTGATTAAAGCTCAGGTCTTACTCTCAAGAAGCTGACAGTTTATTGAGGAAGAAAGACCGATAAAGGAAAAGGATTATAGCAGAGGGTGATAAGGGCTGTGATTAGAATCTGCACAAGAAGTGAAAATTCAAAGGACAGCTGACAGCCTGGGGCAGGTCCTGGAAGTCTCTGGGAAGATGGGACAGCTGAGCCCTATCTTAAAGCTGGGAGTCCAGTCTCTGTAGCTGTGGCTCTCACATTCCTTCCCTTTGGTCTGGCTAATTCCTAAAACCTAGATTCTCCAGGTCTCCATTTATGCAGCCTCTACTAGGAAGCCTTCAGAGGCCCTGCAAGGACAGGATAGGGGACCCTCCTTTGTGTCCCATCACAGTATTAGTCTTCATTGTCAGCGCTCATTTACCTGTCACAACACACTGTGAGCTCCTTTAGGGCAGGGACTGTGTCATATTCACCTCTGCATCTCCAGCACCTAGCATGATACCTGGTGCACAGTACTTAATAAATGCCTGTGAAATGACTGAATATTAGGTGAAAAGCAGTCATTGAGGTATGAGAGAGAGGAAGTGGGAGGGGAGGAGAGGCGTTATTGAAAATCCCAGTAGAGAGAACAGCATGAGCATATGAAGGCAAAAATCTTAAGTATTGTGATAAAGAATGACAAGTATTTTGCAGCTGCTGGACCATACATTGCAAGGGAGAGAATGGCAGGAGATGAAAGACCAAAACTAAGCAGAGACCCTGTTTCAGTCTCATGGTAAATGGAGTCAAGTGCTGGTCTCCACTGATCTGTTTCCCTTTGACAGGGTCTCAAGGATTTCCCATTGAAGTCAACATTTGTCTAATATAAACGTGGTACAGACAATTCTCCCTACCACGTGACCCACAGAGATGCAGTATTTATAGCAGTGGAATTTAAAAACAAACGTGGCCTTAACTACAGCCCATTGTGAACCTTTGGAAGACACTTCTCCAGAAAAAGAGCTATCCACCTGAGAGGGAATCCTCATGCAAACTGGATCCAGGAATTGGGCACAACGTGCCACCACAAATATCTAATTAGCACCTACTATGTACCAAGTTGCAGAATGTCTGAGAAGAACCTGCTTGGCCACTAGGAGTTTTCAACACAACTTGTCAAATGGGTAAGGTCCATGGTGGTGGAGGATCAGAGGCCAGCTGTGGCTTAGTATCTTTGTATCCCAGTCTGACTCAGTTTTGAGGCTCAGTACTGTATAATACTTATTGGGACAAGTATTGACCTCAGAGATGGTCTTGAGAGGAACCATGGAAATCAGCCAGTTCACTGCACTGGGATGTAGTCTGGATGAAACGTCAGAGGATCTGAGTTCTGTCCCTTGCTCTGTGTTCGCTAGCAAGTCATATGCTCCTGTTTTTGAGAATGCAATGAGATCTGGGATGCAGAACTCTAGAATAATAAACAATTTATTATTTATTATAACAAAGCATTTTATTACTTATAAAGATCAGTGCCAAAACTTGGGATGCAGAACTCTAGAATAATAAACAATTTATTATTTATTATAACAAAGCATTTTATTACTTATAAAAATCAGTGCCAAAACTGATCAAGCAGTCACTATAAGCCCAGCTAAATACAAAGTCAGTAGGGAACACAGAAAAGAACACTTTCTGTTCCCACTCTTAAGGTTCTTTTTACTTTGATGGCAAAGACAAAATTGACACACACATAATAGAGAACAATTAAGCACTGATTCTTAATGCAGTCTGAGTACAGACAAGAGGAATCATTGAGAGAAGGAATTTTTGAGGAAGGCTGTAAACTGAATGGCACAGAATGAATTTACCCTTTCTTTTTTCCTCCCCTTTCTTACCCTTTCATACTCCCACATTTTAAAAATAACAACTTTCTATACTTATTCATCATAAAAACTCTCAATAAGCTGAGACTAGAAGGGAACTACCCTAATTTGATGAAAGTCATTTATGAAAAACCAACAGCCAATATTATATCTATTGCTTGAATTGAAGGTTGTCTGCTCTCACATTTTAATTCATCACTCTACTGGAAGTTCTAACAGGGCAACGAGGCATGGAAAGTTAATAAAAGTCATTGGGTTTGGAAAAAAGGAAGTGCAAATATCTCATTGCAGGAAACATGACTGCCTCTATAGAGAATGCTAAGGAAACTACAAAGCAACTAATAGAACTAATATGTGAATTTATCAAGGTTATAGGATACAAGGTCAAGATACAAAAAATAATTGTAGTTTTATATATTAGCAGTAAACTTTTGGAAAATGAAATAAAAAATAATTATAGTAACTTCAAAAGACGGACATAAAATACTAAGACATGAATTTAACAAAATATGTTCAATACCTATACACTGAAAAGTACTAAAAATTGCTAAGAGAAACTAAGAATACTTAAATAAAAGCAAGATATACCATATTCAAGGATTGGAAGACTCAATAGACAATTATTTTCAGTTCATTTAGAGTTCTAGAATAGGCAAGCTGAGTTGAAAAAATTCAGAACACTCTGGAGGGGTAAGACTGGGAAAAGACATGAAGAAATTTTCTAAAGCTATGGGACTATCCCATGTATTAATAAGAGCATGAATCATATAGATGTACACATTTGTCAAAACTCAAGAAATTTTATATCCAAGATTTTCATGTTTACCGAATGTAAATTTTATCTGAGTAAATATGCAAATCATATTGAACTCTAGTTAGTAAGTTTGCTTTTCACTGTGGTTTGGGATAGCAATTCTGAAACTACTCTTTGAGTATTATAAGCTTGAGCAGATGAGTAAATGTACTGAGAAAATGGGAACCAGGTTTCTATTTAGGGTATTCTCATTACTACACATTTGTATGTGTTTAAATATATATATTTATATATTATTAGATATATATATTATACATATGTACATATATATATATATATATATATATATATATATATATTCCTTAGATATGTCCATGGAGGTGGTCTAAAAACCATAACACATCAGTAGCAATGATCATACCTTGAATCCAGATTTCTAAATATCACTTTCTATTAAAAGGAACCAAGACCCCTTAGAGAAGTAGATGATTCCAGGACTGAGGGACAGAAACTATGAGTTGATCCTAGAACATCTTATTTTGCCAGAAAGTAAGGAATTATTCAAGGAATAATGGGGACATTATAAAGAGACACCTGAGAGAGGTTGAAGCAGCTCCCACTGGACAGATATGGGACAGTTTAGGCGTCAAAATAAATAATAATAATAATAAATGGGCTTCCCTGGTGGCACAGTGGTTAAGAATCTGCCTGCCAATGCAGGGGACATGGGTTCAGGCCCTGGTCCAGGAAGATCCCACATGCCACGGAGCAACAAAGCCCGTGCGCCACAACTACTGAGCCTGTGCTCTAGAGCCTGCAAGCCACAGCTACTGAAGCCCACACGCCTAGAGCCCCGTGCTCCGCAACAAGAGAAGCCACCACAATGAGAAGCCTGTGCACCACAACGAAGAGTAGCCCCAGTTCTCCACAACTAGAGAAAGCCCGCGCACAGTAACAAAGAACAAACACAGCCAAATACAAATAAAATTAAAATAAATAAATTTTTAAAAATAACAATGCATTTTTAACTCATTGAATAAAATAAAAATCCATGAGTATATACCAATATAAACCATAAATAAATAAATAAATGGGAGAAAATGGAAAACTTTCAGTAGAATTGCAATATATATAGTTATGATTCTAAAAGTAGACGGCCAATGTTTGATGGGTAATAAGATATTTACATAGTCTCAAATTTTTTCCCCACAAAATACCTATTAGTTACAAAGGGAAAATAGCACACTTACATTGCAGAAACCTGGTAGACATTACCTCTATCAAGTGATAATGTTAATATCACCAAAATTAGGACAAACTGCCATTATGTGGCTCCTATGAAGGACTTAATATCACTTTTCTGGTATCCTGACAAAAATGCATAACTTAAATCTAACTATGAGAAAACATAAGATAAACCCAAATTGAGAGACACTCTACCAAATTAATTGTCCTGCTCTCTTGAGAACTCTCAAGCTCAAGAAAGATGAAAAAGGATGGAGAAATGATTCTAGATTAAAGACTACTAAAGAGATGTGACAAATAAATGAAATGTGTGATCTTGGACTGGATCCTGAACTGGGAATAAAAGCTTATAGGATATTATTGGAGCAGCTGATAAAATTTAAAAATGGACTGTGGATTATAAAACAGATTATGGCAATATTACATTTCTCAAATTTGGATGATTGTATGAGATTATGTAAGAAAGTGTCTGTTCTTAGAAAATACACACTGATCTTGTTCTTAGAAAACAGGCACTTTTAAGGGTAAATGTGAAAAATATCTCCATCTTATTCTCAAATGGTTCAGGAAAGAAATATATGTATGTGTATATATATATATATATATACACATATATATATATAAAATGATACAGCAAATGAGCAAAATGTAAACAAATTGTAAATCTAGGTAAATTGTATACAGGATTTCCTTGTACTACTTTTGCAATTTTTCTGTTTGAAATTATATAAAATTATAATTACAAAAACCGTGGCAGGATGACTAAAATAAGTCAAGATGATGGTTACATCTTGAGGGAAAGGGAGGATAGGGAGATGTTACTGGGAAAGAGCATGTAGGGGCATATGGAGACTTGTCACATCCTTGCAATTTTCTGTTTCTTTGAGTATTAGGTATATGGCCATTTATATTATTATTATTGAAACTCTCAATATATGTTTTATACCTGTTTCTGTAGGTTTGATTCATTTAATAAAAGAAAATGAGAATCTGAGAGGATAAATAAATTACCATC
Source organism: Kogia breviceps (assembly GCF_026419965.1). NCBI lineage: Eukaryota > Metazoa > Chordata > Mammalia > Artiodactyla > Physeteridae > Kogia > Kogia breviceps. The sequence continues at coordinate 53,621,535 of NC_081316.1, read as the reverse complement.
CAAAATGATACTACTTATTTATGGTGAACTCAGAACTAAAACCCAAATCTTGGATCCCTGTCAAGTCCATTTCTCTGCCAGGTGACAATGTTGGGGGGAACCATGATGAGGTTAATATGTGCTTGGCTAGAGGACTCCCAAATCCTGATGTTACCAGCCATCCCTCTCCACATGGTCCTAAAGGGAAATATATGCACAGAAAAATATCCTGGTGACTGACAAAGCAAAACTTTCAGTGCTGACTAGATCCCTGATCCCTAAACCCAATGCAATCTGTGGTGAGTAAGCTGGACCAGGTAGAGAACTTCTCTTTTCTAGGCTCGAGGTGGCCAGATCACCACAGCAAGCTGAATGACCTTCTCCATTCATTCTCCCTAACAACACCCAACTCTCAGATTGTGTATGATCCTAATGGTGACAAAAGTTTTCACCAGGGCAGCCCAGCTGGTGAGTGGAATAAATAGCCTCTTTGTGTAAATGCTTATTCATATCCTGCTTAGGTCTCATTTAGTAAAAGCTATCCAATCAGGATTCTTGCCCTCAACCAAGTAAAAATGACACTACTTACCCTCAAGAATACAGGGGAAAGTGAGTTGTGAGCTTGTTCTGGCCAACAGACATCATTGTCTGTTTTTATTTTAGGCTATCCTCAGGGCCAACAAGACCACAGAGGCAGGTACATATTTGAGACCCACCTGTCTTGTGAATATAGAAACTAAAGGAATTCATGCCTGTGGCATCTTGTGAGCAAATCCAATTATTAACATTTCTTGTCTGCTTTCCTATTATGTGACTATAAAAAGATATCAACAGTACATTTAAATTTTCCTGTTGAGAGGAAATATGCAGATCATAATGAAGGTAAGAAAATGCTTATAACCATATGTTTGTTCTCACAGAAAATGTGCCAGTGTAAGAAATGTTCCATTTTAAAGTTTTCAGCACCATGTGGTAGTGGTGGGTTGAAACTTCCATGGCAGGTTCTTTTGGTTTTTCTCCCCCTCATATTATATCTTTACCTTGTTCAATCTAAAAGTTTCTATACTACCACCTCCTCCCTGCCTCTTTCCTCGCCACCACCCTCTCCTCTGTATTAAGATGCAGCCTGAAAACACATTCCAAACAATGTCATATTCCATATGCTTAGAGATAAAGGAAATGGTTGCTTAGCAACAAGGCCCTGGTAAAAATTCTGAGCATTCTTTTACTTTTCCTTTCTAATTTAGGGCAATGCTCAGGAAGCTGTTTGCAAAGAGATCCAAGACTTGTAGAACTCTAAAACAGAGGGAAGTAACGAAGGAGGAAGGGAAAGAGGAGGAGGAGGAGAAAGGGGGGGAAGAGAACGGGGAGAAGCATTAAGGTCCTTTTGTCACAACTTAAGTGTTATTCCCATTGGCAATGGGAATGGAAAGACTTGGCCAAGGTGGGATAGAGCACTTCAATTTTCCATTTCCCTTCTGATTTCCCTGACGTTTCCCAAACTTAATTCCAATCCATTAGCTGAGGCTAATGCCTGGGAGTGGGAGCAGCTGAGAGTTTATTTTCCCTGTTACTAGGCCTCCTTAAAACACCTATCTGGCCTCTGTAGGCTGATAACTGTTATATTTCAAGTGATTTTCTATCAGGGACATTTTCCTACATCGTTAAACATTTCATGAAAACCTGGTTGTTCAGAAACTTCTCCTGTAGGTATCACATGATTGACCTATGCATCCCTTCTCGTACATTGAGTTTATTCTGACCAATCAGCTTTTAATGTTGTTTCTATGAATTTACTCTTCTATAAACCTTTGGTGTCCATCAACAGATGAATGGATAAAGAAGATGTGGCACATATATATAATGGAATATTACTCAGCCATAAAAAGAAACGAAATTGAGTTATTTACAGCGAGGTAGATGGACTTAGAGTCTGTCATACAGAGTGAAGTAAGTCAGAAAGAGAAAATCAAATACCGTATGCTAAAACATATATATGGAATCTAAAAAAAAAAGAACTGGTTATGAAGAACCTAGGGGCAGGACAGCAATAAAGACACAGATGCAGAGAATGGACTTGAGGACATGGGGTGGGGGGAAGGATAATCTGGGACGAAGTGAGAGAGTGTCATGGACATATATACACTACCAAATGTGAAATAGATAGATAGTGAAAGCAGCTGCATAGCACAGGGAGATCAGCTTGGTGCTTTGCGACCACCTAGAGGGGTGGCATAGGGAGACTCAAGAGGGAGGGGATACGGGGATATGTGTATATGTATAGCTGATTCACTTTGTTATAAACCAGAAACTAGCACATCACTGTAAAGCAATTATACTCCAATAAAGATGTTTAAAATATATATATATATATATAAAACCCTTTGTATCTCAAAATTTCTGTAGGATGGATGGCTAATAGCAGAACTGACAGATTTGAAACTATCTTACATTTTTAAAGATTTCAAAGTTTTAAAATACTCTTGATATTTAAAAACTAATTGCTTCTAGAAAACTTGTATTAACATACCAGTAAATGTTTTCTGATTTGATGGGAAATTACACGTTGATGGTTTATTTAGCTATTACTTGGTTATTAGTTAGGTTAAATATATATATATGTGTGTGTGTATATATATATATTTTTTTTGTTTGTTTGTTTGTTTATAGTCCATTTCTAAGTCTCTTCCTGAAGTTTCTGATCATGTTATTGTCCATTTACTCCCTACTTGAGTGTTGTCTTTTTTTACTGCTTTATGAAAGCTCTTTAGATGGACACACACATAAATATATTCTTAATATGATGACTACTGAAATAAGAAGGATGGGGCAAACAAGAGGGACTAATATAAAGGATATATCTTTATGGTCATATTTGTTGAAAATACTTCTCTCAATTTGTTATTTGCGTTTTACTTAATGGGATTTTTTTAACTTTCTGGATGTTTATTTTATTTTAGATGTACAGTTTTATGTAGTTTTTTGTAGCAGTCCAAAGAGCACGGTGGTGAAGGACAGAAGCTCTGGTATCTGATTCCCTGGGCTTGAATTTTGGCTCTGCTATCTCTGTGCTGTGTGATCTGGTCAAATTACTTTAACATCTCTCTGCCTTACTTCTCTTCTCTGTAAAATGGACATCTTAATTACACTTATTGTGTATGGTGAATTTTCATCAATTAATACATATATAAAGCACGTAGAATGATGCCTAGAATATACGAAGCACTCAAATTGAAGTAGCCAGTATCATGTAACAAATATATTCATCTATCCCTTTTTGATTTCCTCCATGGCTTTTATGCTCACAAAGTCTATATCCATAAAAAAAACTGTGAGGTATTCATTTATACTTTGTTTTATTTTCCTTATGATTTATTTAATTACTTATTCATTCACTTTTTAAGTTTAAGTCTTTAACTCACTAGAATTTATTTTGGTATATGGTAAGAAGTAAGCTAACTTGATTTCCCTCCCAAATATTCAATGTTCCCTCTTGTCAATTAATCTACCTTTTCTCATTGGTTTGCATAATTCCCTTATCATTTACCAAGTTTTTACATACACTTGGATCTATTTTTTTATTAAGTATTCTATTTCATTGTTCTATCCTTTGATTTCTAACCTATTGCCATACTGAAAAAAATCAGTATAGTTTTAGTATTTACTAGGTCAATTCTGATCTCATCATTTTCAAAATTCTCTTAGCTATCTTTATCTGTGAAGTTGACCAAGTGATTCTATAAATCATTTTAATATGTTAAAAATATCATTGGGATTTTTTTTGTGTGTGTGGTACGCAGGCCTCTCACTGTTGTGGCCTCTCCCATTGCGGAGCACAGGCTCCGGACGCACAGGCTCAGCGGCCATGGCTCACGGGCTCAGCCTCTCCACGGCATGTGGGATCTTCCCGGACCAGGGCACGAACCCGTGTCCCCCGCATCGGCAGGCGGATTCTCAACCACTGCGCCACCAGGGAAGCCCTGGGAAGCCCTATCATTGGGATTTTGAATAAGATTACACCAATCTATAAACTGATTTAAGGGAAACAGACACTTTTGAACTATTTTGTTTCTTCATTTACAAAATCTTTCATGTCCCTCAATACATTTTTTTAGTTTTTTCACAAAGCTTTACACACATTTCTTAATATTCTTAGCAGTTAACATTTTTTTACTAACTGTAAAAAGAATTTTCTCCCCTAGTACAACTAGATGTAGGAGAAAACAAGTGATAGTTATAGCTCTCAACTCAACCTGAATGTTTTCACTCACAGGGTCTTTGTGTATACTTTCTTTAAGATGTTTGTCTGAATTAGGAACTACTTGCCAAACATCATTTAAACTTGAAATGAGGATATTCTTTTTCTAAAAGTTATTTTTCTTAATTAAACAAATTTTTATTGTGTCCCAACTATATGTATGGTTTACTTGCAAACACAGAAATAGTCCCTGTTACAGAGCTGACATTAGAGAACTGATTTAATGACAGCTGTGATAAGTACTAGGGAGAATGACTGGGGCACAAGATGAGGGTCTAATTTGGGGCCTGAATTCCTATGGGACCACAGCAGATGATGTCTAGAAACTGACATTTGAGCTGAGCTCTGAGAGGTGAATAGGAATTAACTAGGTCACCTATGGATGCTTGTGACAGAGAAGTGGACCAGAATGCAGGAGGTTGAAGGAATTAAGATAGGGCTTCTGTGGCTGTAACACAGAAATGCAGAGAGAGGTGGGAAGTAACATTAGATGAGATAAATCATTGGTCACAGTAATGTTTTTAGCCTTAAGAGGAAAACAAAAGTCACTTCAAAAAAAGTTAAAAAACAGAAAAACTATCAAAATATCTAATACCATATATATTTTAAAAATAAATTTTTATATAAATATACTATTTACGTGTGTGTGTGTGTGTGTGTGTGTGTGTGTGTTCCCTTGGAAACCAGGATTGTTCCCATGGTTATATTGCCATAGTCTCTGAGGAAACAGCTCTGTGACAAGGTTCTTTAGCCTGAAGGGAGCAAAGTCTAACTTCTCCTCCAAGATTTCCAGAGTTTGTTCCCCTAATCAAAGACGAACCAGGCCAGTGTCTGCTGTGAGATGGAAAGGTATCGAAGGCATTACTGACTTACAGTCCTGTTTGCTGTTCTCTTGTTAGTACTGTTGTGAGAAAACCACAGCCTATTTTGTAAAAGAAGTTTTCTGTGGAATAATCATATAGTCCCTTCTGTGAAACTGCAGACTGATAAATGCCAAACAAGCTTATAGAATGTTAAATCACCTGGAGAAACTGAAAGATAGCACATCCTGTGTTTGAGGCAAGAGTATGAGGGGAGTGTTTCTCGATTTGGGCACTACTGACAATTTGAGCAAATAATTGTTTGTCTTGGGGGCTGTCCTGTGCCTTGTACGGGGTTTAGTAGCAATATCCTGGCCCCTACTCACTAGGTGCCAGTAATACCCTCCTCCGGTTTTGACAACCAGTTGGCCTCTGAGGGGCAGAACTGCCCAGGTTAAGAATTACTGAGCTACAAAAATTATTAAAGTCATTCTTCCCCATTAAAACTATTATACTAATTTTTGCCTTACCATGAATTCACTCAGACACTGTAACATTTAACAAATGAGATTCAGAATTATTACCAACAGTTAACTCCTATAGTGTACAAAAAAGCATTGTCATACATATCTTTTATTCACTTATTTCAGCAAACATTTATTAAACACCTGCTTCTGGAGGCACTATGCTGGTTGCTAGTGCCACAAGGTCAAATGAGCCAACCCTGCAAGGAGCCTAGTCTACAGGGAAGACAAACAATAAGTGAGTATATCACAGGTGCCTGATAGAAATTTGACAGAAGTCTACTGAGTAGAATCCCAGGTGAGGGGAGGAGCTATCAGGGAATGGTAAGAATTAGAAGTGAAATCTGAAACACGGTATTTTTCAGGCTGAAGGATTTGGGGAGTGGCTGGAGAGCTGTAAGACAACATTCTAAGACATATATTGTGATCCTCTCTGTTTTAAGGATGAGAAAACTGAAAGGTTAAACATTTAACTTAGGGTCACTTAGCTAGATAGCAGCAAAATTACCCTATTAATTTAACCATTACCTGGACTAACACTATTTGTTTTTTCCAGTTGAATACAATGGAATAAGATAGACTCGGGGAACATTCTTGACAAATAGTCCTCTTAGAACAAAACTGCAGTGACAAAAATAATACTCCCTTATATTAATGTGTCTCACAAGGCACAGTCACAGACATTACCTCTTGTGATCCTTCCATCAATCCTTTCAGTTCGAAGGTAGGCATGCATATCACCTCTGCTTTATAGAGAGAAAGGAGACACTCAGAGAGCTTAGTTGTAGAGCTCACAGAGCATGCTGCCCTTCTCAGCATGGACATACAGTTCCCATAGGGCAATGGAATGCTTCATTGTATTTTAGCTTGTCATTGTATTTTAGCACCAGGATACTGCCATCATTTTGCTATCCTTGAAAGCAGTTCAATTTCTGCACTTAGAGCTGAAATTATAGTGTCTCAAAGCTAATTTAAAAGAGCAATTTACTGCTGTCCCCACGAAGAAACAGAACCAATCAATGTAATAAAAACAATTTAAGATCATTCTGTACTTTGTATGGTTGCTATTGCAGTCGTGTGACTCATAGGGAGCAGCAAACTATCTGTCATTATGGAATATTTAGAAAGCAGAACACTTCTTGGCCTGAGGTAGGTACTCAAGAAATGTATGTTAGAAGGATAGACGGCTGGGAAATTGAATGGATGGATGAGAAGGCAGATGGAAGGATGGCTGCTTCCAGGAATAAGAGATGGTGACCTGTTCTCAACATCATGGCCTGTATTGTCTACCTCCATTTTCTCTTAGGAACAAGCTCCTTGTCACTGGCTTCCACAGGGTTTCTCACCCCAGTTCTTATCTAAAAGAAGAACAAGAACAGGTGAGAAATACTGAAATTGTAGGGGAGCAAAACTTGCCACCCCCAACTATCTCTTTGGCATGCAGACTACTTTGAGCTGAAAAATAATTAAGGCCCAAAAGACTCAGGAAGAAACTTTGAGCATCCCCCTAAATGCCTAAAGAATGTAGATGGAGGATGGGTTCCAGGAAGGTAGTTATCACAGTAGATAACTACAGGAAGAAAGAAGTAGTTGTGCCGACGGGGAGGAACTCCGCAAAGTCTGTTTGTCAAAATTCTTCTCTGTGTCCCACTGTCTCTGCATATCCTGCATATTGTCTCTGCATTTTCCAAGTCCTTGTCAATTGCCTTCCTCTTCTTTGAAGTCCCCACCCACTACCTCCACATCCTCTTTTGTCTTTAGCTGAAGATGGTATTTAAGGTGACTGGTTTCAGCCATTTTGGTGAGTTACTTGGTCTTTCTGAGTTTTTCCTATATATACATCTTATTAAATTTTGTTTGACTTCTCCTGTTCATCTGTCTCATGTCAATTTGATTCTTAGACCAGACAGAAGAACCTAGAAGAGTAAAGTTTCTTCCTCCCCAACAAAATTAAGGGCAGCCTTTTAGTTTGCAAATCTCCTTCCTAAAGGAGAGGTACTCAAGACCCATTCTATTTGCCATGAATACTCTAATGATCAGACTCAAACTTGACTCCTCTCCCTTCCTTTCTACCATATCTGGTTAGTCACCAAGTCCTGTCACATCTCCCTCTTCGGGAGCATTTCAAAACTGTCCCTTAATTTCCATTTCTATTCTTGACACTTTAGCTCAGACCCCCTACTACCTCATTTCTGGACCGTTACCTTAATATATCAACTAGTCTATCTTCTTCACATTTTTCCATTCGCCCTTGAGCACCTTGTTCAAAATTTAAATACTTATTTTGTTGTTTCTTTTGTCTTCAGTGACTAAGCACGATAAAGTTCAATTTTCATATTCTAGCATACTAGGCCTCCCATAACGAAGCTCTTCCTATTTTATCTCTGCATGAACCTACTCAAACCTGAATGGTCTCTTCATTGTACCCAGAACATGTTTTACACATCTCCTCCCACCGTTCATTCTTTTGTCAAATATTTACTGAGGACCTTCTATGTAAGCTGTGCGTTAGATCGATCATGAGTATTCAGAAAAGGACAGAATATGAAAAGACAAACTCCTGCCCTCAAGGAGCTCAGTTTCCTGGGATAAATAGATGAGCTATTTTATTAGAGAGTGAACATGCTGCATTAGGGTAAGAATGAGATCCTGAAGGAGCTCAGGGGAGGGACAACCCTAGACTAAATCTCATACTTCCTTCTCTGGTCACTTCTGTATCTATAGTTCAATACTTCCTGTATTATAATTTTACATCTACTCTAATTTGTAATCATTCACCCCTGAAGTCAGAGATAGACTCTTACTTACCTCTGGCTCCTAAAAACCCAGTTCAGTGCCAGACCTCCACTCATCCACACACACAAGAGTAAGCAGTCCCTGATGATTTATTCTATGAGAGGAGCCATGCTGAATGCTTTATTCACATTTTCCCAACTGACTTCCAAAATGCAGTAGGTATGATTAATGTATTATAGTACCTCTTTTTACATAGTGATATCAAATAACTCGTCCAACAATTATCAAGCAGAGGAGTCAGGATTAGAACCCCATCACTGTGATGCTAAAGCCCCCGCTCTTAATTGCTTCCAAATATTAACATATAAATGATTTACTGATGAATGAATGAATGTTCCTCTTTCTACTTAGATGGTTCCTCTTCCTCTGGGACTTCAGAAAGCCTGGGAAGAGGTCAGACACATTCAAATATTGTTTTTCTTTTCCTTTGAAATGAGAGTTGGGGAAGTTGAAGTGATAAAAGTGAAATTAGTCATCCCAGGGAAGCCGCAAGCTCCAGGCACATGCAAGGTGTTGGGACAGATAAGAAGTGTGATGAGAACTGAACGTTGATCCTGAAAGTGCTGTCAATAGAGCCCACAGAGTTATCTAGAATGGATCACAGTAGGTGTTTTGCTTTATGTCACCAATAAAATAATGGGACCAGGGGTGACACTTCCAGGGGAGGGAGATGATTGCTTTCTGCAGGGCTCCACTAGGGCCAATCTAGCTGCCTTACTTTGTCCTCTCTGCTGAGAGATGACTTCTCATTCTTCTCCAGCTGCAAGCCATTAACGAGACAGACTTACAGCGGAGGAAGCTTGTCTGTGCAGTGGAAAATTGAGCTGCACTGGGTTTTGCAGGATTTGGTAGCTGTTTCTTGTCAGCCACTGTAACAAGGTAAGGGAATGTGGGTTGTGCAAATGAACAATGTTGGTCAGCTTGCTTCTGACCCCACACTCTCCTGAACACATCCTTGGGCTCTGAAGAGGTTTTATAGACTTTGGGCTTTTAAAATCATCTGATGATCCTGGCTTAGCTGAAGCTAACCTTGAGGATATACCCGAGGTCAGAGCTATTCAGAGGGAGGAGCTATGATGAAGTGGAAAGAACATGGAACCTGACTTCAGGTGCTGACTGTGGCTTGGCTTCTTAGCAGCTATGTGTACCTTTTTGAGTTTCAGCTTATTGTCTGTAAATGGAGATAAAATACCTGCAAAAGGTTATTTTGATATTTACATACAATTTTACTTGTGGAAGAGTCTAAAACATAAGAGATACTTCATAGTTTTTCTTGTCTTTAAATCCCCAGTTAAATACTCCTCCCACCCTCATACCCACCCTGGTGGATTTTCTTGGAGACTGGTCTCTGCCAACCTATAGAAACAAGTGATTAGGGGTATGATGCAAAAGCAAACAACTATGTAATAGGGCCACAAACTCTAAATGTATAATTATTCCTAGCCTCTTTCCTTGGCCACTAAGGGAAATTTTGGCATTTTCTGCTCTTCTGGGATATGACTGGTCAAATTCCCGTTACAGATCCAAAGATTTCCTAGAATTGACCAAATAATTAACAACTTTCCTCTCTTTCTTGTAACTCTTTAACTGCTATCTATTATACTTAAGTAAGTTACATTAAGAACTGAAATCTCATCCCAAGTTAATTAATGATATAAAGTACAGTAAGAGACGAGGATATGTAATGATCTCAAAATACTATGAGAACTGTCTCTGTCCCAAAAATTATATTCGCTTTTTGGTTTGGAAAACAGAAAGGGACTTGCTCATAGAATCTGCCTCAAGCTAGAGATTTGCAACCTTATTTTATCACAGTCCACCATCTGTGCTCTATGTGATATAATAAAAGACAGGACTGAGCTAGCCCCCAGGAGGCCTTGGTGCAAGGTACACACTCGGGGTGGAAGCAGCCTGGCAACTTGGTGAGCAGAGTGCAGGCTCCTTTCTAGCCCTTCCTGGGTCAGTGCTCTTGTGTGAAACCTGGACCACTGTTCCTGATGGCCCGATTAATGGGATTACAGCACCCCCTCCTCCTTTAAAGCCTTTGTCTGCTGATATCAATAGAGTGATTGTAGACTGTGTGCACACCTCTATATGTCTTCTTCTAATATCAAATAACTATGAATTGAGAACTACTCAGAATTATAAAGAAAAAACACTGATTAAAGTATCAGTAAGATTTATTGAGTACCTACAATGTGCTAACCATTGAGACATGTGCTTTCAAAAATACTGTTTCATTTGATCCCACATTAGAGCTGGAGGAGTTATTATTGTCCCTATTTTACAGCTGAAGAAACTGTGGTTCAGAGATGAGATAAGAACACACGAGAAACAAATATCAGAGCCAAATTTTAACTTGAAGTCTTTTTATAGCATTATGCTGCCTTAAAACTTCCTATCTGTGTGATGTTGTCAAATTCCCCTTATCTGAAGGCTTCTCCCACATCACAGTGTGGGTTGGTATGTAGACTATTCCTTCAGGATAAATGTGACACTAAGCTGTACACTCAACTGAACAACAAGGCTGACAATAAACTGTACAACATGGCTTTAATTTGGATAACTTCCTCTTCTCTTTTCTTGATTGATTATACCTTCACTTTCAGTGAAGTGAGCTGGTCAGAGAAAACAAGTGATGATCCATTTGACCTACCAGCATCCATCAGGCAATGTGCCTAATAAGAACTCTATTCATCTATTACTTTAATCACTCATTCAACACAAACATGTGTTGATATCTTATTTTGTTGTAGACTTGGCTGGGCGTCATTCAGGGTTATGAAGATAAATGGGACTGAAATAAAGGATTTTGCTCAAGTAGGGAAAACAGTCATGTAAACAAATAATTATGACACTCATCCTTTAAAACTCTGCCAAAGTGTTTTCATCTCTAGAAGCCCTCCTGAGTTATCTTAAATACTTATTGTTTGTGTTATCACGGCAAACTGGCAAACCATATGCAATGCTTTGTTAGCATTTAGCCATATAATATTGAAATTTCCTAGTTATATATGACTACCTGAATAATTTTTAGAAAAATTATAACCAAAACACAAAACATTTCTTCATTTTACTCTCAGTATCCTGGGTTAGTAGGCAATACCGCCTTCTCCTCTTCCTCCTGTTTCTGGACCTGGTTCTGACTCAGCCTAATTATCAGGCTCATTTTCCTATGGGTTGTTTGCTTGCTGTCTCATATTATCAAACCACCATAAAATTATTGGGCCATATGTTCTTGACAGCATTATATAATGAAAATAGCATAGGGTTGGCTCATCTGCACAATATGTAGTTTTATGAAATTGTACATACTTAAGTGGAGCTGATGATTCTTACCGTGAGTTTATCCTTAGATATAGCAGGGTAGTGAGTGCAACAACTCTTAGTTAAAGTCTGAACATGTACGTTTGAATCTCAACTCTACCAGCTCATCCACAAAATGGAAATTACACTAAAATTAAAATTATGCTTCTTTTTCTGTCTCAAAGTATATCTGTGTGAAACACATGAGCAGATGAAAAAAGCCCTTTAATTTACAAAGTAGTACAGTACATGAGGTACATACTTAGTAATTAAGTACATGGGTTTTGGACTCAGAAAATGGGTTCAAATCCTGGTTCTGCCACCTGCTAGCTAAGTAATCCCAAGCAGGTTCCTTAACGTCTCTGTGCATTACTTTCCATATCTATAAACATTCTTTAATCCACATCACAGGGTTCTTGTGAAGATCAAATATAATAATATATGGTGGTTGTAAAACATGTCTGCAAATTCTTTGACATACTCCCCATTGAGATGTGAGGTCTGTGTCCCTTACCTTGAATCTTGGTGAGCTTATGACCAACAGTGGAAGTGAGCTATGTAACTTCTGAAGTTAGGTCACAAAAGGCCTTGCAGCTTCTTCCTTGTTCCTGGAATTCCAAGCAGCCATGTAAGACTACTAAGGACATGCTGGAGACATTAATTGTAGGAGCTCCACCAACAAGGTGACAGATATGTGAATGAGAAAACCATTCTGTAATTGAATCTTCCAGCCTCAGCTTTTACAGTCCCCAGACTTCCCATCAGCCATTCAAGTCTCTCTAAGTTGAGGCTCCAGGCATGGAGAAGTAAGGACAAGACTGTGCCCTATCCAAATTCCTGACCCACAGAATTCATGAGTGTAATAATATGGTTGTTTTAGTCCACTAAATTTTGGGAGGCTCATTACACAGCCATGATCCAAAGTTGGTTGAATTCACAGATGTGGAAACATGGATATGGAGGAACTGCAGATACAGAGGGCCAACTATAAGTCATACATGGATTTTATATGTGGAAGATCGGTGCCCCTAACCCCTGCGTTGGTCAAGGGTCAACTGTGTTTAGCACAGTGACTTGCACATAACACTGAAAAAAAGGTGACTGTCTATCTCATTTTGCTGGTGTTATAAAAACATTTGTTGGTTATGACTTCAGAATCCTCCCCATTCACTGCCATGCTTTCTTGATCTCAGAGTACCCTGATAGTTCTTTAGGTTATCTAGCTCTCTCCCATTGCTAACAGCTGCTATGGACTGAATGTTTGTGTCCCCCAATATTCATATGTTGAAGCCATAATCGCCAATGTGATGGTATTTGGAGGTGGAGTCTTTGGGAAATAACCAGGTTTAGATAAGGTCATGAGGATGAAGCTCCAGGATAGGATTAGTGCCCTTAAAAGAGAAAGAGACCAGAATTCTCTCTCTTTCTACCATGTGAAGATACAGCAAGAAGGCAGTCTGAAAACAAGGAAAAGGGCTCTCACCAGATCCTGAATCTGCTGGCACCTTGATCTTGAACTTCTCATCCTCCAGAACTGTGAGAAATAAATGCTTGTTGTTTAAGCCACTCAGTCTATAGTATTTGTTATCACAGTCCTTTTGCACTGCTATAACAGAATATCACAGACTTGGAGACTCATAAACAAAGAAACTTATTTCCCACAGTTCTAGAAGCTAGGAAGTCCCAAGATCTGGTGGGGCCCACTTCTTGGTTCATAGGTGGCTGTCTTTTTACTGTGACTTCACATGGCAGAAGGGACAAAGGAGGCCTCTGGGGTCTCTTTTATAAGGGTACCAATCCCATTCATGAGGGCTCTATCCTCAAGACTTAATCACCTCCCAAAGCTCCACCTCCAAATACCATCACATTGGGGATTAAGATTTCAACATATGATTTTGGGGGACAAAAACATTCAGCTTTTAGCACAGTCTGAGCTGACTAAGATGATAGGCATACAGATTTAGTGGATAAGATCCTGCCCCCACTTCTGAAGGGAAGTGGATTTGAACAATATAAGCCAGTCACTGTCAACCCACTCCCTGGCAAGAGGTATTGTTTCTGAAATAGGCCTGAGACCTAATTAAGTGCTATCAGAAAGAATATGTTCCATAAGAATCAACTCAGGCCAATGAGGGCCAATAAATTCCAGGCCATGTAAAAAGTTACTGAAAATGTCTTCATTCTTTTTCTGAAAAGAAGGAAGTGAGGTATTTCATCTCAGTAAAGAAGAAAGGTTTAAGCTGCTGGCCTGGGTTAGGGATTTCAAGGGTAATGGTAGGTAGTACTAGAATGACGTTGGCAGCATGGAAGGCAGAGTAGAAATGGGAGAATTTGGGCTTTTGTAGACATTTTGACCACTGCATCAAGCCTTATTTGGAGCCTGTTTTCTAAATTGTTCAGTTATAGGACCCAATAATTTTTCTCTTTTGGTTTAAGCCATTTTGGGGTGAGTTTTTTCATCACTGTACTACAAAGAGTCCTTCTAATTTTGGTAAAGATGATTAGATAAGTTATCTTCAATGCTGCATTTTTGGCTGTTGTTTCTCAGCAAAGCTAACTTGGAGATGTAGCTGTCATATTGTTTATGTAATCTTTAAATTGGCAGTTCAAGTAGATAATGCAGAAGAGCATGTCCCTCTCACATGGCCGTGCAATAACTAGATTCATTATATTTTCAGTTTTGAAATGCTCTTACCATCACCTATCAGACACTAAAATTTCAAATCACTGTTAGTATAGAATTAACTAAGGAAACTAGTTATTTGAGCTATTGTTTTATAATCTTTTAAACAGTCCTGAGAAATGGGAGCTATTTTTTAGATATAGTTAAGTATATATTTGTCTGTATATGTGAGTATACATATATACTTGTATGCACACAGATATAACCATCCATAGATATATATGGAAAGATACACATAAACCACTTTTCTTTCTGTGTATCACATTACAATTTTGGAAGTGCTTACATATCTATTTCTCATTTCATTCTTATAATAGCTTTAGATTGGTAGTCTTAATTTTATTATTTATGTTAGACTGGTACTAATTTCTATGCTTACAAAAATAAGATAAATGGTTTCAGAGAGTTTATGTGACTGCCTAATGATGCAGAAGTAGACTTTCTGCATCCCAAAAGATTGAGATGTACTTTTCCCTGTTTCTGCTGCCAAGTACAGCTAGAAACCCTAGACATTATATATAAAACAAACATTAGAAGACTTTGAAAGACAGAGAGAAGAAGGTAAAAAAGCTAGGCTTCTGAGGTTCCAAGGAACAACATGGTGATGAGTTCCTTGTGTTTTCTTTTTGCCTCATATATCCCAGACTGGGTGCTAGGGAAATCATCAACTCAGAAACAATAATCATTGTTGATTTTAAAAATGCCCCAAGAAAAACCCACTCTCTCTCACCATAGGACTAGGAGAGAAGCCTAGCAAGTCTTAGATAGCCTATCTAGAACTTTTCAGTAACAACCATGTTACTCTGGCCAAATACCATGGAAAAAACTGAGGTCCCACCTCCAACCCCAGCTATTAATGAACATATGGAAAGTCCATGAACATATGGAAAGTCTGGACTTCCACAATTGACAAGCTGTAATGATGTACCCCAACCCCACTGGCAAGGTATTGTCAGCAAGCCCTACTGGGGAGCTGGTACGTTCATCCTTTCTGGGTATAATGAGCCTCCTGCTCTACCTTGTTGCCAGTGGAGACCATGTAGGGAGCTGGACTTCCACACCCACCCGAGAGTAATGAGGATCTCCTCCCCCTCCCTGCTGGGGTAGTATCAGAGGAGGCATGGTGAAGAGTTAAGACTTAACCATTTCCCAGCAGTAATGAGGCCATCTCTCTGTAGAGTGGGTAGAGGCCAGGTGGACAGTAATAACAGTACCACTACGTCTCTCAGCCATAATTGTATCACAGAGTTCTAGTGGAGAGCATGAACTTCCATCCATGCCCAAGGGTAATGAGATGCCTCTTTCTTCTGTAAGTGTCAACAGAAACCAAGTGGAGAACCTAGACTTCCACCTCAATCTGGCAGAAACAAGGCTGTGGACCCTTCCCCTGCTGATGTAGTGTCAAATGAGACCTACTAAGACAAAGTTTAAATAAGATTCAGTGTCTCATAATATAGTACCTAAAATGTCTTTCAATAGAAAATCAGTTATCATACAGAGAACCAAGAAAACCTCAACTTGAATGAGAAAAGACATTAATAGACATTAAGACTGAGGTAAGGTAGATGTTAGAACTACCTGACAGGATTTTAAAGCAGCCATGATAAAAAAAATTCTTCAATGAACAATTATGTATATATTTGAAACAAATGAACAAAACAGAAAGTTCCAGAAAGGAAAACATACAAAAATAACCAAATGGAAAATTTAAAACTGAAAGATACAATAACTAAAACAGAAAACTCAGTAGATAGACTCAACAGAGGAATGAAGAGGGCAGAGTGAAATGGCACAACATTCTTTCAGATGAAAACAAAGAACTGTCAACTTCAAATTTTATACCCAGCAAAAATATCCTTCAAAAGTGAAGAAAAAATAAGGATGGTTTCATATAAAGGAAAACTAGGAAAATCTGTCACCAGCAGTCCTACCATAAAAGGATGGCTAGAGGAAGTTTTCTGTATGGAAAAGAAATGATAAAAGCAGGAATCCTGGAACATCAGGAATGAAGAAAAATAATAATATAAAGAGTAAAAATATGTGGGTAAATGTGATAGACTTTTTTTCTCTTGAGTTTCTAAATTATGCTTGACAGTTGATGCTAAAATTATACTACTGATGCAGTTATTGATGTTTATAGAAGAAATATTTAAGACAAATTAGAAGTGGAGGAGGGTAAAGGAACATAAATGGAGGTATGTTTTCTGTACTTCACTGAACTGATGAAATGTCATCAGCAGATTGTGACATGTTTTGTATGTACAATACCTGGAGCAACCATTAAAAAGCTATGTGAAGAGATATACTCCAAAACACTATAAATATATCAAAATGGAAATCTAGATATTCAAATAACCCACAGGAAAGCAGGGACAAAAAAAAACTGAAAATGAACAAACAGAAAACAAAACAAAAATAAAATGGATTCCATTTATATGATATTCTTAAATGACAACATTTTAGAGCATTTTAGAGCTGAGAACAAATTATGGTTGCCAGGGCTTAGGGATGGTGGGAAGGAATGACTATAAAGGAATAGCATGAGGGAAGTCTTAGAGGTGATGGAATAGCTCTCTATCTTGATTGAAGTGATAGTTACACAAATCTACACATGTGATAAAATGGCCATGATATCATTAGGGGAAACTAGGTGAAGGGGGCATGGGACCTCTTTGGACAATCTTTGTAATTTCACGTTAATCTCTCTTTATTTCAAAATTTAAAAAGGTTTTTTAAAATGTAGTAATTATTTTAACAAAATGCTTTACCTCGAATTAAAAAAATGTAGTAAATATTAGAACCAAAATAAGACATTGTATCTCTTGAGTCCTAGCCCAGTTCTCCTTCCTTGTATTACATGGCTATTGAAACAGCCAAAAATGAAACATTAGGGATATATGGCAAGTACTATATATCTTAAATGACAGTTCTGTTTTTCAGTTACCTGAAATGTCTGTCAACACTCTTTTCATATTACATCTACAGTTGCAATGTCAGAAATCATTTGGTCTCATATTCTTTGAAGATGTTCCTAACTCCACCAACCCTACATTGTCATTCAAAATTTCTACAGACTCTCAAGTTTCTCCCACACTATTTAACACGATTGATCATATGCAGTATAGCGCAGGGGTCCCCAACCCACAGGCCGTGGACCTGTACCAGTCTGCAGCCTGTTAAGAACTGGGTCACACAGCAGGAGGTGAGCAGTGGGCAAGCAAGCAAAGTTTCATCTGCTGCTCCCCATCACTCCCCATCACTCACATTACCACCTGAACCATATCCCTACTCCCACCCTGGTCCGTGGAAAAACTGTCTTCCATGAAACTGGTCCCTGGTGCCAAAAAGGAAGGTTTGGGACTGCTGTTCTAGTGATTTTCACTGTATCATATTTGCTAGCCCTTTTTCACTGTATCATATTTGCTAGCCCTTTTTACCTAACCAGTTTATAAGCTCCTACAGATCAGTCACAAGTGTTCTATTTTTTTTCCTTTCTGTACACCTGGCTCAGATATACTTGTGAAATTCTTTAAGGCTGAGGGAATAATGGTTAGGTGCATTCATTAGAAAGCTGTTTGTAAAATTTTTGAAAGTTTACAAATCCTTCTCAACATTGACTTAAATGGCATTCCAGAAACAAATTTCCCAAGGAATTTTCAAATGTTTACCCCAAGCAGTATCTATTTTCTACTGCCAAAATTTTAGCCACATCTTTCAGCACATCTCTTTATGTTGCAATAAGTGAAAATCCAATTGAAGGTAACTGAAAGTTTAGGGATCTTTCCGTAGAAGCCTAATCTAAGGTCCAATCATTCTAACGAGAATCTTACTAACTGATCTCTGAATATCAGGTTCTGCCACTGGTTTCACACAGTGCCCTTGTCACTCCAGGCTCTCCCCTAATTATGCAAAACGGCTGCTACCGTTCCATTCCTGATACTTGTACAGCACACTCTCCATGGAAAGAGAGCTTTCAGAGTGAGGAATCTGTTCTTTCTCAGGTTACCCAGCAAAAGTCACTCTGCATTTCTTTGACCATGCCTGACTACTGTGTCTAGACCCCAAATAGCTGGGGGGGATTAAACACACAATTAGTTTTAGCAAACATGAAACACTCCTGGATCTGGTGGGAATCAACAGTACCCAAATTAAGTGGCAGAGAATGTGTGAGTAAGGATTCCTCCAATGCAAACTTTGGACACTGTTGATAGATGAAAGGAGAAGTGGATGCTGAGAATGTAACCAACAATGTCCACAGAATAAATATTGGGGGCAAGCAGAGATAGTAATTGGGGAGCACTCCAGAATCCCTTTCTTTTGGAGCCTGGCCAAGAGTTAGTAAAAAAAATAGTTTCATACCTGACTTTGTGCTGTGTTGCACTGGTCAAACAATTTCTGTGAGTTTCATCTTTAAAAATTTATTTAGGTAGAGATAATGCTGCTTTATGCCATGATACAGAGGATCAAATGAAATAATGATTCCAGAAGTGCTTTAAAATCTATAATTAGTGTTGAATAAAGATAAGGTGAATGTGTATCTTCCACATGTATGCCTGCATGTTGGTACATTTATATATATTTTATACTATTTGTGGTTTTCTGTTTCTCAAAGTCCTCTTTATTAAAATCTCTATATTTTTTAAACTCCAAAAATAATGTTTGTGGAAAAACATGTACCATTTTCTCTTTAGCTACAACTGCAGAACAAGTTTATCATTTGTCAGTCTAGAAAGGTATTTGCAGGGATGGATATCTGTGACATATTTCACTTGTGCTATCTCATTAAATTATTCCCCCAATTCCATGAGGCAAGTGTTATTGACACAGCTTTTACAGATCTGGAAACTAAGATGAAGTACCTTTTCACACATTAGTAAACAGCAGATCCAGATTCAAAACCCAAGTCAGCCTGACACCAAGCCTCTACTCTTTCAAAGCAGAATGTATTTGTTGCAAGGAAATCTAAGTTCCCCCAGAGTAGAAGAATATTTGAGTTTTAAAAAAATATCCCCTTCAAATGCACACTGTCTAAAGGGAAATTTTCAGTGTCTTTAGCTCTTGAAAAGCCATTCATATGTCTAGTATTTAAGATTTCAGAGTTTAGCCTAATCATCTTGCAATCTGCTCTGAAATGACAAGCCCATCTGTCAAGATATTAAAGACAGTATGAGATTCCATTTATTCTATGAGAAGACAATGACTTTTGAAAAACCAAATTTGAATGTGTCTGATTACAACATTGTGTTATGCTTAAGAAATTGCAAAGCTACTTCCATATAGTTGAACGATAGCTGAAGTCCCAGCATTGATAAGGTGATGATGAGGCAAACAAATTGGGAAAATACAGACTGCCAGAAGATGATGTGGGAAATTTTCAGATCTGGTATGATGGTCACTATCTTAATTATTCCTTAATTATTATGTTCAATAATACACATTCTCAAGAAGTTCTGGGAGTAATATTCTTATAGAGCATCTCACAAAGTGCTTTCAATACCATTACTCATCTACTCTTCATTTAATATAAATAAACATTATTATTCTTACCTTTATTTTATTCTAGTTATTCTATATATTTTTCTTTTTCATTTTTTTTTTTTTTGAAATAATCAAGCCATATTCTAAGTGGAGTTGCCAGTCACATGCTTTTAAAAGGCAAACACATGGACCATGGGAGTGTCCTGTCTGGGGACGAAACAAGAGATACTACACAGGAATAACAGGTGATGCCACTACATCCTTCTTTTTTTTTTTTTTTTTTTAATGTTTGAATTTTATTTATTTGTTTATACAGAAGGTTCTAATTAGTAATCCATTTTACACATCACTGTATACATGTCAATCCCAATCTCCCAATTCATCATACCACCACCCACCCTGACGCTGCTTTCCCCACTTGGTGTCCATATGTTTGTTCTCTACATGTGTCTCAACTTCTGCCCTGCAAACTGGTTCATCTGCACCATTTTCCTAGGTTCCATATATATGTGTAAATATATGATACTTGTTTTTCTGACTTACTTCACTCTGTATGACAGTCTCTACATCCACCCACATCTCTACAAATGACCCAATTTCATTCCTTTTTATGGCTGAGTAATATTCCATTGTATATATGTACCACATCTTCTTTATACATTTGTCTGTCAAAGGGCATTTACATTGCTTCCATGACCTGGCTATTGTAAATAGTGCTGCAATGAACATTGGGGTGCATGTGTCTTTTTGAATTACAGTTTTCTCTGGGTATATGCCCAGTAGTGGGATTGCTGGGTCATATGGTAATTCTATTTTTAGTTTTTTAAGGAACTTCCATATTGTTCTCCATCGTGGCTGTATCAATTTACATTCCCACCGACATTGCAAGAGGGTTCCCTTATCTCCACACCCTCTCCAGCATTTGTTGTTTGTAGATTTTCTGATAATGCCCATTCTAACTGGTGTGAGGTGATAGCTCATTGTAGTTTTGATTTGCATTTCTCTAATAATTAGTGATGTTGAGCAGCTTTTCATGTACTTCTTGGCCATCTGTATTTCTTCTTTGGAGAAATATCTATTTAGGTCTTCTGCCCATTTTTGGATTGGATTTTTTTTTTTTAATACCGAGCTGCATGAGCTGTTTATATATTTTGGAGATTAATCCTTTGTCTGTTGATTCGTCTGCAAATATTTTCTCCCATTCTGAGGGCTGTCTTTTAGTCTTGTTTATGGTTTCCTTTGCTATGCAAAAGCTTTTAAGTTTCATTGGGTACCATTTGATTATTTCCATTACTCTAGGATGTGGATCAAAAAAGATCTTGCTGTGATTTATGTCAAAGAGTGTTCTTCCTATGTTTTCCCCTAAGAGTTGTACAGTGTCCGGTCTTACCTTTAGGTCTCTAATCCATTTTGAGTTTATTTTTGTGTATGGTGTTAGGGAGTGTTCTAATTTCATTCTTTTACATGTAGCTGTCCAGTTTTCCCAGCACCACTTATTGAAGAGACTGTCTTTTCTGCATTGTATATCCTTGCCTCCTTTGTCACAGATTAGTTGACCATAGGTGTGTGGGTTTATCTCTGGGCTTTCTATCTTGTTCCATTGATCTATATTTCAGCTTTTGTGACATTACCATATTCTCTTTATTACTGTAGCTTTGTACTGTAGTCTGAAGTCAGGGAGTCTGATTCCTCCAGCTCCATTTCTTTCCCTCAAGACTGCTTTGGTATTCGGTGTCTTTTGTGTCTCCATACAAATATTAAGATCTTTTGTTCTGGTTCTGTGAAAAATGCCATTGGTAATTTGAGAGGGATTGCATTGAATTTGTAGATTGCTTGGGGAGGATAGTCATTTTCACAATATTGACTCTTCCAGTCCAAGAACATGGTATATCTCTCCATCTGTTGGTATCATCCTTAATTTCTTTCATCAGTGTCTTATAGTTTTCTGCATACAGGTCTTTTGTCTCCCTAGATAGGTTTATTGCTAGGTATTTTATTCTTTTTGTTTGCAATGGTAAATGGGAGAGTTTCCTTAATTTCTCTTTCAGAATTTTCATCAATAGTGTATAGGAACGCAAGAGATTTCTGTGCATTAATTTTGTAATCTGCAACTTTACCAGATTCATTGATTAGCTCTAGTATTCTGGTGGCATCTTTAGGATTCTCTATGTATAGTATCATGTCATCTGCAAACAGTGACAGTTTTACTTCTTCTTTTCCAATTTGTATACCTTTTATTTCTTTTTCTTCTCTGATTGCTGTGGTTAGGACTTCTGAAACTATGTTGAATCACAGGGGTGACAGTGGACATCCTTGGCTTGTTCCTGATCTTAGAGGAAATGCTTTCGGTTTTTCATCATTGAGAATGATGTTTGCTATGGGTTTGTCGTATATGGCCTTTATTATGTTGAGGTAGGTTCCCTCTATGCTCACTTTCTGGAGAGTTCTGATCATAAATCAGTGTTGAATTATGTCAAAAGATCTTTCTGCATCTATTGAGATGATCTTATGGGTTTGTTTGTTTGTTTGTTTGTTTGTTTTTTGTGGTACGCGGGCCTCTCACCGCCGTGGCCCTTCCCGTTGTGGAGCACAGGCTCCGGACGTGCAGGCTCAGTGGCCATGGCTCACAGGCCCAGCCGCTCCGTGGCATGTGGGATCTTCCCGGACCGGGGCACGAACCCGCGTGCCCTGCATTGGCAGGCGGACTCTCAGGCATTGCGCCACCAGGGAAGCCCTGATCTTATGGTTTTTATTCTTCAATTTGTTAATATGGTATATCACATTAATTGATTTGTGTATATTGAACAATCCTTGCTTTTCTGGGATAAATGCCACTTCATCATGGTGTGTGATCCTGTTAATGTGTTGTTGGATTCTGTTTGCTGGTATTTTGTTGAGGATTTTTGCATCTATATTCATCAGTGATATTGGTATGTAATTTTCTTTTTTGTAGTATCTCTGTCTAGTTTTGGTATCAGCGTGATGGTGGCCTCATAGAATGATTTGGGGAGTGTTCCTTCCTCTGCAATTTCTTGGAAGAGTTTGAGAAGGACGGGTGTTAGCTCCTCTCTAAATGTTTGATAGAATTCACCTGTGAAGCCATCTGGTCCTGGGCTTTTGTTTGTTGGAAGATTTTTTTTTTCTTTTTTGTGGTACATGGGCCTCTCACTGTTGTGGCCTCTCCCGTTGTGTAGCACAGGCTCCGGATGCGCAGGCTCAGTGGCCATGGCTCATGGGCCTAGCCGCTCCACGGCATGTGGGATCTTCCCAGACTGGGGCCACAAACCCGTGTCCCCTGCATCGGTAGGCAGACTCTCAACCACTGTGCCACCAGGGAAGCGCTGTTGGAAGATTTTAAATCACAGTTTCCATTTCATTACTTGTGATTGGCCTGTTCATATTTTCTGTTTCTTCCTGGTTCAGTTTTGAAAGGTTATACCTTTCTAAGAATTTGTCCATTTCTTCCAGGTTGTCCATTTTATTGGCATAGAGTTGCTGTAGTAATCTCTTAGGATCCTTTGTATTTCTGTGGTGTCTGTTGTAATGTCTCCTGATTTGTTCCTAATTTTGTTGATTTGAGTCCTCTCCCTCTTTTTCTTGATGAGTCTGGCTAATGGTTTATCAATTTTGTTTATCTTCTCAAAGAACCAGCTTTTAGTTTTATTGATCTTTGCTATTGTTTTCTTTGTTTCTATTTCATTTATTTCTGCTCTGATCTTTATGATCTCTTTTCTTCTGCTAACTTTGGGTTTTGTTTGTTCTTTTTTCTCTAGCTCCTTTAGGTGTAAGGTTAGATTGTTTGAGATTTTTCTTGTTTCTTGAGGTAGGCTTCTATAGCTATAAACTTCCCTCTTAGAACTGCTTTGGCTGCATCCCACAGGTTTTGGAAAGTCGTGTTTTCATTGTCATTTGACTCTAGGTATTTTTTGATTTCCTTTTTGATTTCTTCAGTGATCTCTTGGTTATTTAGTAATGTATTGTTTACCCTCCATGTGTTTGTGTTTTTTACGTTTTTTTCCCTGTAATTGATTTCTAATCTCATAGTGTTGTGGTCAGAAAAGATGCTTGATATGATTTCAATTTTCTTAAATTTACGGAGGCTTGATTTGTGACACAAGATGTGATCTATCCTGGAGAATGTTCTGTGTGCACTTGAGAAGAAAGTGTAATCTGCTGGTTTTAGATGGAAAGTCCTATAAATAACAATTAAATCTATCTGGTCTATTATATCATTTAAAGCTTGTGTTTCCTTATAAATTTTCTGCCCGGATGATCTTTCTATTGGTGTAAGTGAGGTGTTAAAGTCTCCCACTATTATTGTGTTACTGTCGATTTTCTCTTTTATAGCCATTAGCAGTTTTCTTCTGTACTGAGGTGCTCCTGTGTTGGGTGCATATATTTTTAAAACTGTTCTATCTTCTTGCATTGATCCCTTGATCATTATGTAGTGTCTTTCCTTTGCTCTTGTAACATTCTTTATTTTAACATGTATTTTATCTGATATGAGTATTGCTACTCCAGCTTTCTTTTGATTTCCGTTTGCATGGAATATCTTTTTCCATCCCCTCACTTTCAGTCTGTATGTGTCCCTAGGTCTTACGTGGGTCTCTTGTAGACAACATATATATGGGTCTTGTTTTTTGTATCCATTCAGCAAGCCTGTGTCTTTTGGTTGGAGCATTTAATCTATTCACATTTAAGGTAATTATCGATTTGTATGTTCCTGTTACCATTTTCTTAATTGTTTTGGGTTTGTTTTTGTAGATCCTTTTCTTCTCTCCTGTTTCCCACTTAGAAAACCTCCATTAGCATTTGTTGTTGAGCTGGTTTGGTGGTGCTGAATTCTCTTAGCTTTTGCTTGTCTGTAAAGCTTTTGATTTCTCCATTGAATCTGAATGAGATCCTTGCTGGGTAGAGTAATCTTGGTTGTAGGTCCTTCCCTTTCATCACTTTGAGTATATCATGCCACTCCCTTCTGGCTTCTAGAGTTTCTGCTGAGAAATTAGCTGTTAACCTTATGGGAGTTCCCTTGCATGTTATTAGTCGTTTTTTCCTTGCTGCTTTCAATAATTTTTATTTGTCTTTAATTTTTGCCAGTTTGATTACTATGTGTCTTGGCGGTTTCTCCTTGGGTTTATCCTGTACAGGACTCTCTGCACTTCCTGGACTTGGGTGGATATTTCTTTTCCCATGTTAGGAAGTTTTTGACTATAATCTCTTCAAATATTTTCTTGGGCCCTTTCTCTCTCTCTTCTCCTTCTGGGACCCCTATAATGTGAATGTTGTTGTGTTTAATGTTGTCCCAGAGGTCTCTTAGGCTGTCTTCATTTCTTTTCATTCTTTTTTCTTTATTCTGTTCCACAGCAGTGAATTCCACCATTCTGTCTTCCAGGTCACTTATCCGTTCTTCTGCCTCAGTTATTCTGCTATTGATTCCTTCTAGTGCAGTTTTCATTTCAGTTATTGTATTGTTCATCTCTGTTTGTTTGTTCTTTAATTTTTCTAGGTCTTTGTTAAACATTTCTTGCATCTTCTCGATCTTTGCCTCTATTCTTTTTCCGAGGTCCTGGATCATCTTCATTATAATTATTTTGAATTAGTTCTCTGGAATGCTGCCTATCTCCACTTCATTTAGTTGTTTTCCTGGGGTTTTATCTTCTTCCTTCATTAGTACATGGCCCTCTGCCTTTTCATCTTTTCTTTCTATGAATGTGTGTTTTGTTCCACAGGCTGCAGGATTGTAATTCTTCTTGCTTCTGCTGTCTTCTTGCTTTTGTAGTTCTTCTTGCTTCTGCTGTCTTCCCTCTGGTGGATGAGGCTATCTAAGAGGCTTTTGCAAATTTCCTGATGGGAGGGACTGGTGGTGGGTAGTATCCTCCCTCCCTCCCTCCCTCCCTCCCTCCCTCCCTCCCTCCCTCCCTCCCTCCCTCCCTCCCTCCCTCCCTCCCTCCCTCCTTTCTTTCTTTCTTTCTTTCTTTCTTTCTTTCTTTCTTTCTTTCTTTCTTTCTTTCTTTCTTTCTTTCTTTCTTTCTTTCTTTCTTTCTTTCTTTTTGTTAAATTAGTTTAAACCAACAGGCCTTTGGGTTTTAACATGAGGTAACGCATGACTGTGTTTCTGGCAACATTGGTAGAGATTATCCTCTCTTTACTTCAATCTTACTTTATTTTAGTTAACTCTAGTGTCATCTAGATTCCAACAACAAATTAAAATTCCCCCAAACACTTTCTCAATTTTCAAGATAAATTAAATCTGTAAATTTCCTATCCCCCTGTTCCCCCTTATTCTGTACCATTTCAAGCTTGTGTTGCCTGCTTCATCAATTCTGGTTTATTTCTGCAGCTGCTGAGTGCATTTCTCAAAGTAGAAGTGGCACCTCCAAAGATCTAATATTCCCATCCTAAAGCACTTCTTTATAAATTTCCAGAGGGCCAATAGGACACAGTAACATGTCATAAAAGAAGCCTACATATACCACATTTAAGAAATTGCCAGAATTTAGGCACATATTACTATTACCAACTTAGACCATTATTAAGATTTTGTGTCAGTGCAAGAAGTTAATAGATAAAAATCACAGAAAAAAGAAAAAGGGAAAATCTCCCGTGTTTGGGTTTTCCAGTCCATTTCTATCTATATCTCAGAAGGGTTACCTACACTGTCAAGTGTACCTCTCCCACCTTACTGAAGGCCAAGGTGGTGCTAAAAGCCCATGCTGTTGCTTTTGGCACTTCCCTACCTGGCGTTTTCAGAGGCATAGTTTACACGATTGCGTAGAGTCTTGCCTCTCTCTGGTCTATCCTTAGCAATAATAGTCTAATATTGAAATTTCACTGGATAGCTCTTCTTTCTTTAATAGAGCTTTGCTGGCTTCCCTTCATCAACATGGTGGAATGGGAGGACAATCTGCTGGAGTGTTCTGCATTTATATCTCTCTCCAACATCATTTTGCATCTCTTTTTGCTCTCAGGCTATGTTCAAGCAACACTGGCGTGTGGGTTCCTGCACACAGATCATGTCTTAGTCCTGCTTAAAATCTTCCAATGGCTGCCCACAGAACTTAAAGTATATAAAACCTGAACTTATTCTGTGTACCAGACCCTGTATGATCTGGCCACTGCCAACCAGTCCAGCCTCATCTTTTACTGCTTTCTGCCTGTCCATTATTTTAATTATGCACCTTTTGTGGCCAAGCTCTTTCTTTCTGCAAAGCTTTTATACATGCCATTCTGTCTACCTGGAACAGTCTTTTTGTCCTCCCTTCACATGGCTGATGCCTCTCATCCTTTAGATCTCAGCAAAATATCACCATCTCAGAGAGGCCTTCCATGGCCACTCTATTCAATGTAATAATCCTTTATAAAGGAATCAAATTATTTTACTCATTGGAGTCTACCAGAGCATCACATTTTTCTTTAATAAATCAAGTAAAATTTCTTCCCAAGATTATTCTGGTTTCTCTCTGAAGTCTTTGCTAACCACCCAGATGAAATTGATTTTTTTCAATTACATCCAGACAGCATAGTGTATGTAGGTAAGTGTATTGTATTTAATTTTTTATATGACTGTCTGTCCCACCAGTCTTTGAGATTCCTGAAGCCTATGTCTCACACATTTTTGTATTTCTGGGACTTGAAAAAACACTAAGTTATCAATCAGTAATGGCTGAATACAGTGAACAAATGAATTCAAAGTTTGACTTCATGTTTGACTAACTTGGGATTTCAGGGCACCAAATACGTGTTAGTGTACAGGTTCATGGTCAAAGTATCGGGCATTGTTATAGGATTTAGTTTAGCAGACAAATCTGTCTTATGTTCATCTTTCTTCTTTTCCTACCCCAACTCTTGCAAAAATACCTCAGGCCAGGAAACCTCTTTCTCAGCCCCTGGGTGCAGTGGAAAAATGTCCTGGGTACTGAGCAATACTAAGCAGATTCACTGTGCCCTGCATACCCAGACAGACCTGCTATCCTTTCCTAGAAGCCTTATCTCTCACTCTTCTATCTGCATAAAGCAGTATTTAGATTATCTCAGCCCTTGCCTCCCTCTCTGGTATCATCTGCCAGTTCTTGCTGAAAGGGTCAACCTAAACAGTTGTATTTATAACAGCTGATCTCTGCCTTTGGCCAAAGATAACTGGACTAATGTGGAGATTGGCCCAAGCTCAGCCAAACAGATTCATTCATCCCAAGGCAGAGGTAACAGTCTGAACACAAGCTCTACCACTTTCCAACCTAGACAATTGGACTTAATATTATCCCTGTTTCCATTTTCCACCTTCCTTCATCTCATTCAGAAGAGAAATTGAGACTGGCTGAAGATGGAACACGA
This sequence comes from Kogia breviceps, assembly GCF_026419965.1. Lineage (NCBI taxonomy): Eukaryota > Metazoa > Chordata > Mammalia > Artiodactyla > Physeteridae > Kogia > Kogia breviceps. Next base: position 53,593,380 of record NC_081316.1, on the reverse strand, counting down.
TTAGAATCAGAAAACCTGGTAGCAATGATGGTGTTTGCAGGGAAGAGTGAGAGTGGCTTATGAGTTCTGAATCCTTCCAGAAAGAAACTTTCATCATTTCAGAGGGTATTTGCAGCTGAGCAGAAAAGCAGTGAAAACAAGAGAGGATGTTCTTGTATCAATAAAACAGCTCCAAACACTTGGTAAGGAGGACCTGGAGTTCAGAGCCTGAACCACACTTGGATTGGTGGTCCTGCCCTGCCCACAGCCAGTCAACACCTGCTGGTACAAGTAACCAAGTCCAGGGCTTGGAGTTACTAGTGTGAGTCCATGTATTTTGTAATCTTAGGCAAAATCACTTGACTTCTTGAATTCTCGGTTTCACTTCAAGGGCGAGATATAGTATCTGTCTCCCTTTCCTCACCAAGTCTTCTTTGGACATCAACAGAAATAATGAAAAGTAAATAAAACTTCTTAATGGGTAATGTAAAATCTGGATTATTATCCTTAAGAAACAAAACAACGAAATGGATGGCAAGGGGAAACTATGTGAGGCTGAATTCTGTGCCTAAGAACATAAGGAAATCTGACAGGAAAATGAAAAGATTTTAATTGCTCCCCCCTGCTTGCACGACAGAGGCCGTTAAAACCCCCAAGTAATGACTGTTAAATAACCAGAGGCCATTATTCCTTCTTTGTTTCATAGAACTAGTTCCTCTTGCTATTCTTCAATCAGAAAGACAGACACGGGTAACAAAAAATATATATATATACAATTTTACCTGAAGTGATTCTACAGTAAGTTAAAGTCTTTGGTATTATACTCTTAAAATGCTGATTCTTTTCAATAATTGTTGCTCTTCAAATAGAAAAAGAGAATGGGACACAGGGAGGGTGAAAATGGGGAGAGAGAGAGAGAGAGAGAAAAGAGAGAGAGAATGAGAGAGAGAGAGAATGAGAGAGGGAGAGAGAGAGAGAGAGAGAGAAAAGACAGAGAGAGCGAGCGCTAACTAGCCTTATCCAAAACTTGAAACTTCCTTTTTCCTCCAGCACTGGGTTCACAGTGAAGTACTACTCTTTGAAGTTTAATGTCCTGAATTCTTTCCCCTTGAGCTCAAGTACTTCTTCACTGAGTCACTTTCTAAAGGAGAGGGACACTTCTGGATCTGATTTTTAAAACTCTAGACTGCATTTTGGATTTCTGCAAGTTTCACATTAAGGGTAAGAATCTTCGCCAACTTCACACAATTATGTCCTTTTGTATATCACAGTAAAAGAGCAAAGCAGTTAGAAAAGGTTTGTGTGACTCACTTTTTTGTAACTCTGAAGTTTGGAAAGCTTTCTCTTCTAATAAATCCCTCGTGTTAACACATTCCCATCTCCAGCATCCTGATGACTTTCATTTTTATCTCCAAGTCAGGTTGTATGTCCATGCTGTCCTACCGTGGGACAGATACTTAATAAATATGATCCCATGTAAGCCTAAGAAAAAACTTATGATGTAGATATTTTTTCCTCATTTTAAAGATGAGGAAGCTAAGGATCTAAGGAGTTAAGAGTTATACAGAAAATCCCAGGTAGGAAATGGCAAAGTTAGGATTTGAACTGAGGATATTTCTTCCCTTCAAAGCTCTTTATACTGCAATATTCTGCCTTCACCTGGGAATAAAAATAAAAGAGAATTACTTATACTCTAACTGGAGACAGAGCTGGAGAGAGCAGGGAGTGCCAACATAAACCCTTCATAGTCCCTTCCCTCAAGACCTTTATAGTCTAGTAGTGGAGATAGGTGCAGACCTAAATGATAATTGCAAAATTCTATCCAAAAAAATAATAATATACCACATAACATGGAATGAGTGTATTCTATTTGCCAAGTACTGTCTTAAGTGCTTGTGTTGACACATATGTACAAAAACAGAGAAATGCATGAGGGGCATGGTGGCCAAAGAAAGGGAGGAAGTAGATCTGCTGAGGGGGTCCATTCATCATCATAAGAGGATACATTAGAGCAGGCACTGAAGGATGGTTAAGACTCCACGGCATGTTTGGGTGGGGACACTGCAGGCAAAGTGAATATATATATACAAAAGCAAAGAGATGTACAGAAGCTTGACCTTTAAGTTTTGCCCAGGTAGAGGGAGGATGTGAGGGAGTGGGATGGATCATTTGGAATACGTCCATAGGGCTCACATCTAGAAAAACCATGCATGTCACGTTGTAGAGTTTGGACTTTTTCCTAATAGTGGTAGTGTAAGTAGCTCTTTGCAGGAAATTGCCCTCCTCAGGAAGCCGCTTTTCTTGTCACTTTAACAAAGCTATATTGTAATTTTTTTAAACATCTTTATTGGAGTAGAATTGCTTTACAATGGTGTGTTAGTTTCTGCTGTATAACAAAGTGAATCAACTATACATATATCCCCATATCCCCTCCCTCTTACGTCTCCCTCCCACCCTCCCTATCCCACCCCTCTAGGTGGTCGCAAAGCACCAAGCTGATATCCCTGTGCTATGCGGCTGCTTCCCACTAGCTAGCTATTTTACGTTTGGTAGTGTATATATGTCCATGCCACTCTCTCACTTCGTCCCAGCTTACCCTTCCCACTCCCCATGTCCTCAAGTCCATTCTCTATGTCTGCATCGCTATTCCTGTCCTGCCCCTAGGTTCTTCATAACCATTTTTTTTTTTTTTTTTTTAAGATTCCATAACCAGGCACCCTTCATGCTGTACTCATCTCTGGCCCAAGCACACCTTTCAAATCTTCCCGTTGGCTTAGGTGTCATTGCTCTTGAAGGCAGGAGGATAGAATAGAAGGCGTTTAACAGTCCCTCTTGACTCTGTTTCTACAATAGGCCTCTCTCTATTCTGAGGTACACTGATCACTTAACTCAGAGAAAAATGGTTTATCTGGCTCCAATTTACTCTTGCCATTTTCCCAACTTCAATCACTGGTCTCTTCAGAGCCCGCAGCCTCAGGAAGATGTGGGATCCTGGTGTCATGCACAGAAGTAGCTTGATTACAATCACATTCCTTTAATGATCTCACGTTAACTCAGCAGCAGCTTAATGCCCCCTTCAAAGATTCGCCTTTGGAGCTCTGTTGCAACGTCATGCCTGAGTGTCTGTCCTTCTATTTCTGCTTCCTTGCGATTCAATAGAGCTCTGATTTCCTAGTTATTAGGCACTCACTATTTATGAAGCACCCAACCTTTCAAAGGAACAAGTGAGTCCTTCTTTCCTTTCCTCTAGGGGCAATTGGTAAGTTTCTTCTTTTTGTTCCCACCCCATTCATTACTGAGCTCACTAAGGCATGGCACCTCCTAGAAGGATTCTCCCTGCTGGCCAATTGCTTTTCTCTTCACACCAATGACACTGAAGGTTTGCCTCCTTCATTCCTTCTGAAGCCTATCTCATGTCATTATTCCTTTAACCTCATTTTCCAAGCCAGTTATGTTACCATTCTCTCTGCTAACTTGCTACAATATGCACACACAGACTATGGAAAAATGAAGAGATTATGATCTTAATATTTAATTGCTTTTCATAATGTGGTATACATTTGGAAATGAAACTCTGATGTGGTGGCACTTCTCTACTGTATACTATTCAATGACAGTCAATTAACTGCAAAACAAAACAAAACAAAATCTTAGTTGCGTCTTTCAGGAAGAAAGTATATTTCTGTATAAGCCCAGATTACTGACATTCAGCTATTTAAAATGAAAAGTGGAACATGGGGATCTTAAAGAGAAACACTACCTCAGAGCTATAGAAAAATATTCCTTCTCTGAGGAAAACAGGGTGGACTAATGAAGGAAAACTCATTCCCCATCAACACAGACTTTCCAGATGTAGCTCAGAAGCATAAAATCTAGGCCATTTATTCATTGACATCCATTCCATTCAAACATAAATTGACTGACTCACACAGACATCCACTCAAATACTTGTTGAGCACCAACTATATGCTAGGCACTGGAAGTTGAGGTTCAATAAGACATAACCAACCTCTGCCTTCAAGGATCTCACGCTGTAAGAGAGATGGCAGAAAAGTGCAAAAGGGCCATATTAGGAGAGAATTTATGCAAAATGAGCAGGCCTGTGATCAGCGGCAGTGATGATCAAGTTGAGTATTAAAGATTTAGTGGTAGTGAGTGAGACAAAGTAGAAGGGGAAAGAAATCTTGCTGGTACATGAAACAGCGTGTACAGAAACACCAAGGTTATAATATGGCTGCCTACAGTTGGAATAGTACTTCAGAACAGTTCTGTTTGGTCTCAGCATAGCATTTTTTTTTAAACATCTTTATTGGAGTATAATTGCTTTACAGTGGTGTGTTAGTTTCTGCTTCATAACAAAGTGAATCCGCTATACATATACATATATCCCCATATCTCTTCCGTCTTGCATCTCCCTCCCACCCTCCCTATCCCACCCCTCTAGGTGGTCAAAAAGCACCAAGCTGATCTCCCTGCGCTATGCGGCTGCTTCCCACTAGCTATCTATTTTACATTTGGTAGTGTATATATGTCCATGCCACTCTCTCACTTTGTCTCAGCTTACCCTTCCCCCTCCCTGTGTCCCCAAGTTCATTCTCTAGTAAGTCTGTGTCTTTATTCCCATCCTGCCCCTAGGTTCTTCATAACCATTTTTTTTTTTTATTCCATATATGTGTGTTAGCATACAGTATTTGTTTTTCTCTTTCTGACTTACTTCACTCTGTATGACAGACTCTAGGTCCATCCACCTCACTACAAATAACTCAATTTTATTTCTTTTTAAGTCTGAGTAATATTCCATTTATGTATGTGCCACATTTTCTTTACCCATTCATTTTCCAGTGCTTTTTGCACACATGTCATAGTTTCCACTGCTCTTTATTATCTTAAACCCAGGCTGTTTTACACACTTATGTTACTCACTTGGTCTCTAAACATATTTGAGTTTTCAAACCTTGGCACAGAGAAAGCAAACAGAATGAGGCATCAGAAAAGCTTCACATAGTTTGGTATGGGCAGAACAAAGGGTGAATGCCGGGAAGCAGGAGAAAGCAATCTGCAGTGTGTGGGTATCTGAACATGAAGGGCCTTGTATGCACTGATAAAGAATCTGAGTTTCATCCAGAAAAATAAAGGAAGCAATTAAAGCAGCTCAAGTAGGAAGTGTCAGGGTCAGATCTGTCTTACAGAAAGATCATGAGGCAGAAGTGTACAGGATGGATTGGAGGAGATAAAAAACGGAGACAAGGATAAAAGTTCTAATATTATTGATTAAACCAGGCTGGATATCATAAAGGCCCATGCAGAAGAATCGGAAAAGGAGTGAGACATAACTTTTGAGATATTAAAGAGGTTGAAAGAAAACAACAGCAGATGATTGTTGTGGGAAATGATTAAAAGGGAAATGTCTTGGATGAAGTCTATTTTTCTGTCTTAGACAGCTACTTTGATGCTGCTGCCATTTGCCAAAACAGGGAGGGAAGATTAAACTGTGAGAATTGAAAACCCTTCTCTTTTTTTGTCCCCACTATCATCCCCTCACCTAGAGATAAGTACTCTGCTTATATCTCTGATCCTACACTTCAAACAAGGTACCAAGGAGAGAGATCATGGTTTCATTAAGAGAGTATTACATTTGTAAACAGGTGACCCAGTTTCACACCATCTCTTTATGTAATCTTGGACATATTATTTTCACTGCGACTCAAGTATCTCATCTGTAAAATGGAAATACTAAAACTTTCTGCTTAGCTCAAGGCTTGTTGGAAGATAAAATATGCTGAAAAAGTGAATTTACTTTGGGAGGTGCAAAGGGTACAGTATTATCTAAGAGGTGAATTAAGTCTCTTGAGCACATTTGTGTTAGGAAATTAAGTATTGATGCAGAGGGTATCACATAGCAGATTAAAATGCAGTGAGGGATATAACAATCTTGCTGTGTCAAAACTAGAAGCAAATGAAAATAAAATAAGCAAAATGTAAACTGGTGAGATGCAATGAAACCTTGAAAGTCAGGTCAGACTGACAGGGAAATAATCTCTCTGGGGAGTCAGGGAAAAAAGCACTGAGGAAGGATTCTGGATTTGTTCCACAGTTCTTTCTCTGAAGAAACAGTCTGGAGGTTCAGTTGGAGGTCCAACTGCTGGCTCTATAAATCCTCCATACCTGGAATGTAATGTTAATGAGGAAGCTTGTGAGTTGCACAGGACAGCTGGAGATACCGTCTACCCTGTGTATCTTTCAGAGATGCTGCCTCACTTGGGGCTGGAGGTTCATTTGTGGGTGCTGAAGATGTAATATGACAGTGACCTCTGCCTCAGATGCTTCTGAGATCCTCTTCTCAAGCAGACTTTAGTGGATCCCTGAGGACTGAGGTTGCTTAACACACAGGGTGGTTATTTTAAGTAGGATATTAATTACGTGGCTATTAACAAGACACCCCAAATACAGTAGCATAACCAAGAAAGAAGTTTATTTCTTTCTCCTTTAGAAGTCTTGGTAGGTGGTCCAGGGCTATGTTGGTGGTTTGACAGGGTGAGAACCCAAGCTCCTTTTATATTAATGCTCCATCATTGTCTTATCCACATGTCTCAAACTAGCTCGACATTGTAACTGCTGGAGTGCATTCTGGCCGGCAGAGAAGGGTAAAGGAAAGGACAAAGCACACTCTTGCCCTTTTAAGTCATAATCAGAAGTTGCTTATGTTCAAATAGGCAGAACTTAATCTTATGTCCACCGTTAGCTTCAAGAAAGGCTGAGGAGTGTGGTCTTTAGCTGGTGGTTCATGTACAGCTAAACTTGGGAATTACAGAAGTAGAAGGGGTGATGGGATACTGTGTGTGTTTCCGTGGTGGGGGTAATGACCAGTCTCTGCTGCAGCAGTAAAAGCACTTGAGTCTGGAACTTTAGCAATAAAAATTGTCTCAGACTTAGTCCTATGGATAGCCTTAAAACTAATCTTCAATCCGAAGAGATGAAGTGAAATATAAATGCTTGTCTGATGAAAAATCTAATTATGGCTTCTGCTGCTTAATTTTTATCAAGGCATAATTTATGCACAGTGCAATGTACAGATCTTAACTGTTACAGTCAATGAGTTTCAGTGAATATATATACCCCTCTAATCCAAACCCCTATTGAGAGAGTAAGCATTTTCATCACTCCAGAACATTCCTTCATGCCTCTTTTAAGTCATTCCCCAACACCTAGGCAACTACTGTTCTGAATACCATCATCACAGAATAGTTTTACCGGTTCTAGTGCTTCATGGGAACGAAATCAAAGAGCATATACGACTTTACTTCTTTCACTCAGACAAATGAGTTTTAAGACTCATCTGTGTTGCTGTGAGTAGGATTCTAATACAAGAGTTCACCAAAGCTTGTTTGCCCATTTTTCTATTGATGAACATTTGGGCTATTTACAAATTTAGACTGCTATGAATAGTGACTATGAATATTCATGTATAAGTATTTTTAATGGACATTTGTTTTCATTTCTCTTGAATAAATACCTAGGAGTGGAATTAATGGGTCACAGGGTTGATGTATGTTATGTTCATAAGAAATTGCTAGTTTTCCAGCCAGTAATTTATGAGATTGCCAGTTGCTCTAAATTTACACTAATACATGTCTTTGTAAGAATTTTCAACAGAACCTCTTCTAATGGCTATTGGGTTTTAAAGGGGAAAAATACAATTTGATTTCTGATTCACATATTACATTTTCAGCAACTCCTTTCTATAGGTCAGCAAATAAATACTGAGAAAATGTGCATAAAATACTTTGAAATATACAAAATCTTATATAGAAAAATGAGCCTATGACAAAATATTTTAATAAAAAGGGCTCTTTATAAGACTTTATAATATTGGGTTGGCCACAATGTTTGTTCGGGTTTTTCCATAAGATGTTACAGAAAAACCTGAACGAACTATCGGGCCAACCCAATATAATGAATGCTTGGAGTCAGATCACCTGGGCCTTTTTTCTGAGCCCTAGATTTTTCATCTACAAAATAAATATAAATATAACCTTTCCAAGGTTTTTGTGAGCTTTAACTAAAGCACTAGCATGGTGCCTAACACAGAGTAAAGGATCAGTAAGTTTTAATAGAATCTTAGATGAGGTAATGTTATTCACATAATCACAGTCATGATCATCATCACCATCATTATCCTTATCATCACATCATCATCATCATCATTAACTATTCCTGAAACTTTATCATATTCCAGGAACTGCTAAGCACTTATATATTCTAATGAAATTCTCAAAACAATCCTTAACTTCAGCATTGATATTTTAATTTGTTATGCAGATGCTGGTCCTTCTATCCATGGGTTCCAGCTTACACCAAGTAATGCCTGCTGCTTTGTGCTCTTTGTATGATAGAGGAGCTATCATTGCATCAGGAGCTTGCACAAATATAGAGGCATCACTTAATGCAGACTAGAACTCATGGGCAGAAGTGTCAACTGTGGCACAGGTCCTCCATTTCCTTCTGACCTTGCAGAAAGGAGCTCCTTTCTTGAACCAAAGCTCCATGGTACGTCCAGCTGTGGCTCATCCCAAGCATGCTCTCTGAACTCTTCTAAGGGAATTGGGAATTTGTGCATCTATTCATTCTTCTGACTACAGGTTCCAATCTGTACCAAGTGACACTATAAACATTTGTTTAATCACACTGCATGCACCATATGACAGATGATGAGCCTGGACTCAGAAGAAGTACAAGATTTGCAGAGTTAGCAAGTTGAAGAAACAAAATTCAATCTCAGGCTGTGTGACTCAAAGCCTTTATTCTAAATTGCTATGAGATACAGACTCCTTAATTGGAATTTTAGTTGTTTACTTGTTTTAAACCAAAGTGGGACTTCATTTCTTTTCTGTATACAATCTAAAATTTTTTCATGTGATGTACCTGAGGAGACCAAATGAAAAATCAAGCATGTATAATAAATTTGCACACACAGTAACATGAAAACAGAAAATAAGAGCACTGACCCAATGATAAACATTTGGGTATCTAGGTCATTTCAAAGCAAATCTTTAGGACACAGTTTTGTTTCAAAGATTAGCGGGAACACAAACTTTGCTCAGACACACCTGGGTCAGAAACATAGCTCTCTCCCCTTATTGGCTGTGTGATCTCGGACCTGGCTCTGTTTTCAGAAATCATTTGGACCCACATGGCTAAAGGAAAGTTTCTCAGCATGTTTGTCTTTGCATAGTGAACTGTCACAATATATATCCATTTGATTGGACTTAAGATTTGTTCCTTTATATACTAAAGCATTTACTCCTGTTGTGAGTGAGAGCAAGTCAACAGCTGCTTTAAAAGTGCCAACACTCACAGATACCTTCCAGTCATCCCTGAAGCTTGGATGAAAAGAAAGAGCAATAGTTGTTACCTGAGGAGTTGCCTGTGGAAAAAGCACAGCCATTTTCAAGTGCACTGAACAAGTGGATTTGACAGAATAAGTGAGAGTATCTGAATGGAACCACAGTCAGGCAGAGTGGCTTTCATCATGGTAATCTCTGCCAAGTCCAGTCCATTACTCTCAGGGTGCAAAGAGGCTTATTTCCACATGGCAAAGGATATATTGCATGAGCTGGAAACAATCTAGATTTCTGAAGAAAATAATGCAGCTTGTTTCCATGTATATGGATTGAGCATACAGAGACCATTGACTAAAGCCGTGGCACCACCCTGGTTTTGACCTGACAATGGAGCTTTTTACACTTAGCCTGAAGTCAAACCAAATGGGTTTGAATCACAATTCCATCACTTATTGGATATGTTCTCTTAAGAAGATTCCTTAATCCCTTGGTACCACAATTTCTTTCCCATTAATAGTGAAGATAATAGAGCTGTTCTGAGAATTAAACCTGTTATTATACTTAACATGCTGAGCTACCACAATCATTATTAGCACTTATTCATACTTCAGCCTTCCTGTCTCTGACACTGTGGTTGACACTTGTATTCAGTGCCCTTTTAATCAAGATCATGGTCATCATCACTGTCACATGTAGATAGGGTGCTTTATGCTTTTTAAAAAGCTTGCCTATTCCTTAACTTAGCTATCTTTATAACAATCCACCGAGGCAAAGAAACTACAACTCAGGGAGTTCATCCAATAAAACATGTAACCTAACAAACAAATGTGAGGTACATTAGGGCCTGGATTATATATCAGGAGAAATGCAAAGAAGTTTCAAGGACTTTCAGACTAGGAAGAATAGACAGAGATTTAGAAACTAACAATTTTGACTAACTACAATGTGGCAGACCTTTTGCTGGGTGAATCACCAGTGTTATTTGAGTCATTATTATCATCACTACATAGCACAAACATACTTTAAATAGAGGTTTCACAGGTAGTAATGATCAGAATGGAATTTTAACCCGGTTATACTTGACTGGAAACTTCATGTTCTTTCCACTATGCAATAATATTCATTCAAATAATAATACCAACTAAAGTGTGCTTAAGTGCCACCCATCACAAAGCAAAATGGCAGGAGGAATTCATGACAAAGTTTGCACTGTTATGTCCAGGGTTTTGATTCTGAGGATGAGTGACTGGGAGCCTCAGGAACTGGAATCAGAGATAAAGCTTTAATCAATCAGCTTTATTTCCTCAGTGCCTATCACAGGGCAGGGCAGATAATGGGGACTGAGTATGTGTTGGTGTAATGATGGTGACGGAAGAGGAAATGAGAAGTCAGGAAGAGGAGGAGGCTGGGTGGGAAAATGGACCACTGGTCTTCAATATCCCTACAGGTTTCTATAGTCCTTTTGACTTGTTTTCTAAGTCACTCAGTATTTTGCTTGTCTCTCTTTTGTGTACTCTATGTTTTATCAACATTCCAGATGTGAACACATGTTCCAGGGGTTATATACTGACTGACACATGATCGATGCCTCCTAGAAGAGGATTATTGTTTCTATTGGGTCCTTAGACTTCTTAAGGAAACCTCAGAGTGTTTTGACAATGGCATCACATTTGCCCAGATCTATTCTAAGCTTACTGTTAACGGAAATCTGAGAACAGAAACCCCAATATCCTGCACAGGTATGATTGATTTTTTTTTAATGGAAACTCAGGACTTGACAGTTATTTCTGTTAGGCTATTCATGAAGAGATGGCTTATTTGAAAGATGTAGTTTTAGGAACTGTTTAGATGATGGGAGTGGGTAGGTTGAATGTACCTGCAGGTAGAAAGGGCTTGTCAGGCTGAAGGTATGTCCAAGGATGGCTGAAGGGATTGATAAGTGGCTTTAAGTCCAAGGAGCTGGGCTGGTAGAAGAAGGGAGACTGCCTGAGAGAAGACCCTGCAGGAAAAGGTGAGGGGCTTAGAGACAATACGGCTGCAATGAGAAACGGCTGTAAGGCCTGGTTCAGGCTGGGAGGAAGTGAGCTCTGGGAGAATGTGGAGCCTCTCATCTTTCCCATCTCCTCAAACCCCTTGTGGTAAGATCTCCTGTACTGTACTCAGAAGTACCAAATAGAGGCTAAAGCAACAGGTTTTCTGTATCCAGTAAATGGAGTGTCTACCTCCATCAGTTAAACCTAGGATAAAAATGCCTTGAACAAGGCTAGCTTGATTCGAGGGCAGCATTTCTTCTGTAAGTCCCATATTTCAAGGATGATTCATAATTACAGTGGACACTAGAAATAGGAATCCCATTGTGGCCCTGAAGAGTGTTCCCACAGTCAATTATTGCCTTTTGCCTACTATGCCTAATGAGTCCCAGCAGTTAATAGCTAATGTAAGAAGCATAGAGCCACTTGTCACATTTTTAAAATATTCCATTTCTTTCTGGCTGCTCTTGTGGTTTTCTATTCTGAAAGCCAAGATTTACCCTCACTACCCTTTCATTCCCTCTTTTCACCTGTTCTAAAGAACTAATTTTCTTAGTGTCCTGATATCGTTTCTGGCTGAGCTTTTTTGTTTGTTTGTTTCCTCTGGAGGGAGTTTAACAAATTATTTTTTTTATAGTCTTAAAATTTTGGTAGAGACATTGTGATAAGTGGATTAAAGGCAACAGCCCAACTTAAAATGTATTTAAAAAATTGATTGTTGAGTCCATCTGGCTTTACTAATCATAAGCAGAAGTTATTCTTGCTTTCAGTTGTGTAAAATATTATCACTGAAAGATTACAGCAAAGACAGAGTATTTAGTGATTTCAGAAAGATTAAACGAAATGGAGTTCTTGGCATTTTGCCGTTAACAGGTCTTCTGATGGCAAAATACCTTTATTAAAGCTACCCTGGACAACAAAAAAAGGATGAAAGCGCTTGGATCTCCTCAGTCACGGGCCTCTGAAACAGTGAAAGGGAGAACGTTGGTATACTCACAACCTGAGACCCCTTCAGGAGCTGCATGAGGCTTGGCACTGGCTGGCTGTGGGGTTGCCCTTGTGAGTTGTAGCACTGCCCCATCCGTTGCAAGGAGCTTAAGATCCTCATCTCAAAGATTATCAAGGTATCCAGGAATAACATCTTGGAAGTCATACTCTCAACAAAGGCAGCAATTTCTTTGTGTATTCTCCTCTTTTCTTTCCCTGACTTCTCCATCTCCCAGGACTCCTGTCCAACCACAGCAATCCATCCCAAGTTGTCTGGCATTCAGAATGGGTTTCCAACTTTGCTGTCCATAACTAGATCCCCCAGACCTTGTGGAATTAAGATCTTAGGGAGTTGAAAATTGGCCCAGTCAACTCCCTGGGCAGGTCTGCATCTGTGACAGAGAAAGCAGATTTGTACCTTATTGCTACCTCATCCAGGAGTGTAAGGGGAGAGACACATAATATCAACAGGGTCCTAGGATGTCTACAATATTCTAGCTAGAATCCTGCAGCCAGAACTCAGCAAAGGCTGGAAGGAGTTTAGGATTCAGGAAGAAAGCATGTCCTGAGTTGTTGCAGGCACCCGGTAGTTGGAGAAAGCCTATTTTGTGATCCAATATGGGAAGCTATCTGAGAGTGGAGGGCCCCCCAAGAATGCTGAAAGGGTCAAGAGAGGGGCAGGTAATGTTTTACTTACACACAAGCATAACAGTTAGTTCTGCCTGTATGAAAAAATATTTTGAACAATAATGTGTGCATCAGAGCATATTCTTTTCATTAGTAGAGACATAGCTTTAGAAAGAAAAGCTAAACAGTAAACTACATAAATCTCAAAGACACAGTATTACATATGAATAGGGAAGAGTTATTCTTCAGGATATCTGTGATTAGGTCAAAAAGGAAGAAATTTATACCTGCACAAAGAAGTTCAGGATAGACTTGAGAGATCTCGTGTCTTTTCTGGAGTGATTATGTGATCCTAGAAAATTTCAGAAGTTGTGGAATCTTTGGTGAAATATCTACTCATCTGTATTTATGCTCCTGATTTCTTTTTCCTTGAATTTTCTTTGGAGGCTATTTGAACTAGAGAAGTGATTTGTTTTATTTTGTTTTGTTTTTCAGATTAAAACACTAAATTTTCATCAAGAATTAAGGACTCTGGTTAGTTTATTTTTAAATTTTACATGGAATTAGAAAATCATTTTAATTTCTATTCTTGTTTAAAATCTTTTCATGTTCTCTATGAGCCTACTGCTTCTGCCTTAATAAGTCAAGTATAGTGAATATTAGTAAAAAAGCTGTTGACTCCAGATTCTATAGTGACTTCCTATTGCTTTCATTCTAGTCAACTGAGGATTCACAGATGGGCTTGGTGACATACTAATGGTTGGTCATAAGTGAGGTTGATAGCAAAATATTATAAAGACAAAGACTCAGACCCTGCCTTCAGAGTGGTTATAATTATTTTCCATTTAGTGCAAATTCTGTGGGAAGAGACAATGCCCAGATGAAGGAAGAGTGATCTAGTGTTCAAGGTGAAGGAATAGGGAAAGACATGGGCTTTTTCTGTATTTGTGATATTACAATAAGTTTCAGGGTGTAGTCCTAGAAATGAAATTTTATTAATTGCCAACAAACCTACGGACAAATCGTAGGAGTAGCTTTCTCAGTAAGTCCTTCATTGTTTTGTTTTTCTGTTTCAAAATGCAAAGAAAATGTTAAGAAAAAGATACGGGAAACTGCTTTGTATTCTCAGGTACACAAGTCTATGCTGAAACTGGGTGAGTGCAGTTTAATTTGGGCACCTATCAGTTAAATTCTCAACTTATACCTGAGTACCATGAGACAACTAAGCATATTTTATATTCTTCGATTTTTACATTGTTAAGCTTTTTCTTTTAACTCTTTCCATACCCTGCCCTGTTTGCCTGTGAGAGAGCTTCAGTGCTAGGACAGCTGCTGATAAAAATTTAAGAGTCATGAATCAAAATGACTGCTTAGACAATTATTCTCTCTCTCTCTCTCTCTTTTATTTTTTTTTTCGGTATGCGGGCCTCTCACTGTTGTGGCCTCTCCCGTTGCGGAGCACAGGCTCCGGACGCGCAGGCTCAGCAGCCATGGCTCACGGGCCCAGCTGCTCCGCGGCATGTGGGATCCTCCCGGACCGGGGCACGAACCCGTGTCCCCTGCATCGGCAGGCGGACTCTCAACCACTGCACCACCAGGGAAGCCCTTTGAAATACATTTTCATCGGGTTAAGTTCATGCACAACACCTCTTCTCAGTTTATTGCCTAAGGTTATATCTGGGAAATGTGTCAGTCTGACCTGATTCATTAAAGTAGCTCACAGGAGCAGTTTTATGAGGTATTGACTTCATGCCTGATCCTGAAAGGCTTGTGGAATCACTGTGCCACTAAGTTGATCATGAAGCCATGCTCAGTATTGAGCCTCAGAAAAGCAGGTGTTTCTAGGAGGGTTTTCTCCCTCCCTCTCTCCCTCCCTCCACCTTTCCTTCCCTTTCTTTATTTCTGTTACTTAAATAAAGACAGATTAAGTTGGCACTGCCTAAATAAGTTCGACTAAGAAAATCTAAAACGAGTCCAGTGCTGCTTATGTTATAGCCTTTGGTAACTCCTGGAATGGAAGGAGGTAGAAGTGGAAGTTAAACACAGATACTGCCATGTCAGAAATCAACTCCTTTTCCTCCTTCAGTCCAGACACCTCTATCTTCTCAACTCTGCCCATGTCTGATATCTGTTCTCAACACGGGTGGAGAAAATACAGAGATGCTGGTTCTCAAAACTTTTGACTTCATATCAGACTTTATCCTTGTGGCTCACAATCATTATCTAGTCCCAGAACACTGACAATTTCCCCCACAAGGTCAGTCTGAGAGCTGCATCCTTGGTATCTCCAATGCCTAGACAATCTTACAATAAAGCACCCATCATGCTGAATTGCAGCTTTCTTTTGATTATATTGCTTTCTTTCCTAGCATATTGTGGGCTACTTGATGGAAAGGAACATGACTAATTCATAGTTGTAGTCCCAGTGACCAGCAGATTATCTAAACACAGTAGGTTCTCGTTAATTGCAAATGAATATTGAATGCATGAAAAATTGCATGGATAGGTAGGTGGATAAATAGATAAACGGATGGATGGATAAATGAATGGATGGATGCATAGATGAATTCTGACTTCTTATTTCCTATGACCTTAACGTTTCTTCTCTGAAAAATGAAGATTTGATGAATACCTCTAAGACCTTTACTGGCATGCTGGGATTCTATGACTCATTGGCTAGTGTTCCAGTTCCAAAATGTACCTCTATATTCCTAGCCATTTTTTTCTCTCCCTGCCAAGAACCCTGATTCCTATTGCTTAGATTAGACCAGCTGGAGTCTGAATCCTATCTTGCCTATTATATTTTATTGCTTACACTTGGCTCTGCTAACTTGTCTGGGTTTTGGGTCTCATCTGTATGTCATATTGTCTCTGGCTCTTCCCTAACTCCCATTAACATCAGAGAATGGCATCATTCTATGAAATGCTACACTAGAACTGATTAATGATTCGATATCTCACAATGGTCCCTATGGACATGCTGTGGAAAGGCATGGTCAAGATGCTTCTGTCCTTCCAACCATCCATCCATCCAACTATCCATCCATTTATCCATCTTTTCCATATGGTTTTTATGAGCAGGTATTACATGCCAGATACATTATATGTATTTTTGTCCTTAGAGTAAATGATGAATAAGTTGACTGCCTGATCTCAGGAAATTTAGCATCTACTAGATATAGGCATATAAATCTGTAAGTATAATAAAATCTTACAGTTTGGGTGTTAACACAGAAGTCTGTACAGAGTATTATGGGAGATCGGAAGAAAAAATGGTCAATATTATCTAAAAGGGAAAGCAGGAAAGCTTGAGCTGAGCTAATGAGAAGCTGCAAGTAGATAAATACAGTTGGAAGTTGGAGCATTAGGGAAAGGAAATAAGCACAGGTTGCCTAGGCCCACATCACAATTCAAGCTTTCTTTCTACCCTCTCTTGCTTCTTTCTTCCTCCCTTCAATGGGTTTTGACCTCAAATAATAACAAACATCCTATATGCTCAACTCTATCTCAGAGACTTCTTTACTGAGAATATAACTTACTACCTAAGGAGGCTTTCTATAGGTAATGAAGAGATATGAAATGGAAGACTAACATGACAGCAATGGTACTTTAGGAAGATCACTTTAGTAACAGTTTGGAGTTACTATTTAATAAAACAGTTATTAGACTATCACCATAGTCCTTATAAGAGTTGATAGGGACCTGAAATTAGGAAGAAAGAGTGGGAATAGAGATGGAGGGAATAAAAGAAATGCTACAGATACAGAATAGGAAGGAGATGGTCATCGATATAACATGGAGAAAGAAGGAAAAGAAGTTGAAAAAGAGTGAGGTTCATTTAGATAGAGAACTCAGGAAGAAGAGGTTTATCTTAAGTGGGGGAAGCACACAAGAAAAACAGGGTCCAGATTTGCCATGTTGAGCGTGAGTGCCTGTAGGATATCTGGATAAAGATGTCCAGGGTGTGCAGGGTGAGTCTGGATTTCAGCAGTGAGGTCTGGGCTGGGAAAAGAAATATGGACATCATTATCCTATGTGTGGAGACAAACTGAGAGGAGGAAACGAGCTCACTCGGGGACAGAACCTATGAAGAAGAAAAGAGGGTTACGGACTGAACTCTGGAAAGCACATACACTTAAGTTATTAGCAGAAGAGCCAATGAAAAGGACTGGGGAGGAATCAGAGCTGTAGATGGAGCAGGACAGCAATTTGCTAAGGAATGGCAGACAACAGCCTTAGTGTTGTCAAGGAGGATAGGGACTGAAATATCACTTGTATCTGACAGGTGATGATCAACCATTTACTCATCTTCTATCATGTTTAAAGCACTGTGTTAGGACAGGATATTTAGGACAGAATAATGCTAGGTCCTATCTCACAGTAACCACAGTCCATGGTAACCACAGTCCATACATACAAGCAATCAGAATATTTCTGGGCAGTGTGATAAGAGCTTTGTTGAAGATGCATACTCAGTGCTGGAAAAACTGAGTAGGGGGTCGGGGGTTGGGGGAGCCAATTCAGTCCTCCTGGAGCTACTCTTAGATGACAAGGACCTTGGGAGGGGAACAGGCTTTCATCAGTAGAAAAGCAGAAGAGTATTCAGAGAAGAATGAGAGGTAGGAAAGGGTCTACTTCAAAATCAATGACTCATTATTTATCTAGTGGCCCAAAATTTCTTGTGAAAGAATGGCATTGAATATTCAGAATACATTCTAAAGCTTCAGAAAACTAGACACATCTCGCTGCAGCTTCCCTTCACTGTCCTCTGCAGGGTAACCTTCCATTCCATCTTCTCTAAAATCCAATCACAAAAGTCACATCTCACTCAGGAGAGAGGTCCAAATCACATCTCACTCAGGAGAGAGGTCCAAAGAGTAGAGGATTTTTCAGAGTTTATTGGCTGAAGCTGATGCTCACTCTACGGCCTCGTAAATAAAATTTTATTTGTAACAAATGTAGCCTTTAGTTTTCTATAGCCCAGGGACCAGAATTTTGAGCTTAGAAAATAACATTCTTTCCAAAATACATTTTCAATGTTATTTGCTCACCTTCTTTTAAAAACATGGCATTTGCTTTCTGATTTTATCATCATACCATTTGGGGTTTTTTTGAAATGAAAAAAATGTTTGTCTTTCCTTTTTCTCCCCTTCTTATAGGGAAGAAAGTAAAAATCACCCATAGTCCCAGTACTTAGAATAGGAAAGACAAGACACACCTATAAGGTAATGACTCAAAGAGTGCAGAAAAAGGGAGCTTTCTTTTGAGTGAGGAGAAATCCTGTTATCACTGACATTATTTAGAACTGCCAGAACATCATGACAATAAAAAGCAGATAGCCTTTAGTTGGTTTTATTGTTATTTTTAGATTCTCTACAGGCAATATATCCACTTATTGTCTGTACCTACACAGATTCTTCCTGCCCATCTCACATCTCAGTATGCTCTGCACATATAAAAATATTACTGATTATAAAAGGACTGTGTTTGGGGAGTATCAAATGAGTAGAGTGAGAGTACATAATATCTCATAGTTTAATCAAACATCACAATTTACTCCCTCAGTTCTAT
Source organism: Kogia breviceps (assembly GCF_026419965.1). Lineage (NCBI taxonomy): Eukaryota > Metazoa > Chordata > Mammalia > Artiodactyla > Physeteridae > Kogia > Kogia breviceps. The sequence goes on along the minus strand of NC_081316.1, from coordinate 53,574,845 downwards.
TATTTGAATACTGTACTTTTGGGCCAAAGATAATGAAAAGAAGAGGCCAATACTACAATGAGGACATTGCGTGGGCAATTCTAAGATTAATTTAGGATAGTGACTTCTGCAATCAGATATCTGGAAACACACACATCCTGAGGCTGCTTCCTGATTGTCTCTCAGCTGTACCCTCCTAGAGGCTTCAGGGCCCTCCAGTAACATGTTATTATATGTTTGCATTCTTGTCCCCAACTACCCTAAACACATTCATTCCTTGGTAATAATAATAGATACAATATGTTAAGTTCTCAGTTTGAGCTAGACACTAATTTGTATAGATTACCTCATTTTATCCTGAGAACAACCCTCTGAGGAATGCAAAATAATATCCATAGAATAGCTACTAAGTCAGAGACCTCAGATTTGAACTCTAGGCCATTTAATGCCGAAATCATAGTTTGTTCCAGTATGCCAAGCCTCTTCTTGATCTCCTGAGACTCTGCTTGGGGTGAGCATTCTGCTTGTTGAACATTTATTCTCATTACTTCTACTAAAAGCATCTGGTTTTTCCATTGGGGAAAAGTACATCTTTCCCATTAGACATATTCACAGTGAGCCTGTCAATCAAAATACTTTCACCTCCCAGCTGTACTGACACAGGAGTGACCCAAGCTAGGCCAATCAAATGCTCTGTCCCTAGACTCTGAATTTGGAACAGCGTGGAATAGTATGGTCATTGATGAGACTTATTTATCACTGTGGTGAATGAAGCCCTAAAGAGACTCTCCATTAGTTTCTGCTGTTTAAATTTCAGAGTTACCCTAGTTCTGACATTTTGAGCCTTGTTATTCAGATTTTTCTTTAATTTTTTCGAGCTATCTCACAACTTTCCAACGAAGTGCTTTTTGGCATAAATTAACAAGTGTTGATAACACGGTGTCTGTTGCCTGCAAACAAAGAACTCCAACAAACATTGCCATATACTGCACTTTGTCTATTAAAAACAAAACAAACCAAGACAAAAACAAAATATTGACAACTAATCCTTATGGGGAACATTGCTTTGTCCTATGCTGTATTCTTACTCTGATCTCTTCCTTTTAGAACACACCACTGGTGAGGGTCGGGGGCTTCAACAGATTAATATAGAGACATACAGAGAGAAGAGGGTCCCTGGGGCTTAAAGATATGTGTTGCAGACTTACAGAAGCCCATTGTATAGATGTGGAAACTGAGAAATAGGTGAGTAAAAGATTGATCAATCTGTTAGAGTGAGTTAATGGACTAGAACCTAGAACCAGGCATCAGCCATCCACTCTAAGAATGCACTTTTATAGAGTGGCCATACAATCACAACATTTTAAACATCTCTTTAGATAATATATATTCTTCCAAACTTTAACCAAAGTTTGCTTTATTTCCCCCAGAAAATTGTTTTGCAACAAAATCTTAGTTTAAAATAATTCATAATACTGGTACGATCAATTTATTGTTTTTGAGGAAGGGGGAGAATCTCTTCATTTGTGAAATTATAGAACTGAGAGAGTTTGGCTAATAGAGGCTCCATCTCTCTTTGAAGATACCTTGAGCATTAAATGACTGAGATGCCTGGTTCTAAGGAGTATCTTATAATTCTAATCCATGTGCTGAAGGTAATTTGGTTTTTGGCCAAAGCCTCAGTGTTTGTTAAGAAATTAGCTTATCTTGGGAGTATTTTACTTATCACTTCACAGAGGATTTCCTTTCCAATGAACTGAAAATAAAACATGGCTAAGAAGAATTCATTTGTTCCCCTACCCATATATGTGTACATTTATTTATTCAGTCGGGACATGATTATTGCATGTTTTGCAGGAGGGATCAAAGATCACAAAGGTAAATAGTATTTATCACCTCAAGGAGCTATAACAAAGAGAAAAACACAGGAAACAATTTCCCAAGGTACTATATGCAGCCTGTAGTTGAATATATAAAAAGTGCCCCCTCCAAATAAAAAATAGCTCTATCTATGTATCCTGATTTATTATTCTTAATGCACTCCTCACTATTTGGAATTATATATTCATATATTTAATTGCCGTCTTTACTGTGTGACCTACACCAGAATGTAAGAAGAATGAGGACAAGAACCTTGTCTAGTTCATCTCTGTACTGTCAGCAGTGCAAACAGTAACTGGCACAAAGAAGACACTTAACAGATATTGAGTAAATGAATGAATGAGCAATGAACCTTACTTAGAAATTCTTGAGGTTTCAAAGACAAAACGATGATTGAATTGTATCCTAAAACCTCAATTTAAGGTTAAGAGTAAAGTCAGAGGTAGAAGGGCATTTTAAGAACCAATGACTCTCAGAGGATAACATTCGAAAGCATGGGAGGAAGGGAGGGAGGGAGGGAGGAAGGGAGGGAGGGATATATATAGAGAGAGAGAGACTGAGAGACAGAGAGATAGAAGTTGGTGTGTTGAAGGATCCCTGAATAATAGCTCAGGTTAGCAGAAAGACCCGAAAGGTTTCTTGGGACTGATTCAGGAACCTCCAATTTTAATCTCTCAGAAATAGGATTGTCCATTAATGGTTTTATGAACGGGGAGTGACAAGATGCTGCCTGTTGGGGAATCACTCCGGCAGTGCTGCAAAAGTTGACTGGAAAAGCACTTGAGCTGGAGCAGGGAGAGCAGTTGGGAGGCTACTGTAATAGTCAAAGCAAGAGATCATAAAAGTTTAAATCATGGCCCCATTGAAAGTGCAGAAGAGAAAATGAAAATTAATGATCCTCCATTCACCAGAGCTCGGTTGACATGGGCTATCTCATTTACAGCACTTTATCCACTGAAGGCATTAAATGCTACCAGGCACACCTGCTCCTTAACTTGAGCATCACTCAAGAATAGAACTCAAGCCAAGTAAAATGCAATTTTCTCAGTATGGGACTTCAGCTAAAAACAAGTGAGCACAGCAGTTCCTAATTGCAAGACTGGCGACTTTTTACCAAAGTGGGGAGATCAATTTGAAATAACAACAACAAAACAGGATGTATTCTGTGGCAAATATCTCTCCAAAGGCAATCTGGCCAAGGAGAGGTCTGCAAAATCCAAACCTACTGCAAATAGAAAGTTAAAAAAAACACAACTTCTAAATTCTTGGGAATGGAATAAGAATTCAGTGGTAACTGACCTCACATTTCCAAAGTTTTTAACATTCCCTGGTTTGAAGCCAAGGTAGGTAATTGACGGCTTTTACCATGGTCATAATATATATAACCGACCATGTGATGCCATTACTAGCAATCCCTCCCCAGTCATATGATTCCCCAGAGCCACAGTACAACCATGATGTTAGGATATAACAGTTTACAGGGAGGGGGAAGGTAAGGGCTGTCACATATCATTGTTACTAAAAATTAAAATATGGAAGCTTGAGAATACTTATTTTTTATTATAACAGATTCAAGATTTTAACTAATATAAGACTACATTCACCCCGGGGCATTATACCACACTTTCTTGAATGTAAAGGAAGGGGATTGGAATGCATTGGGGATTTCCATCACCCTGGCTATGCCCATGGTACAAAGGTGCCAACATGATGACTGCAGTTTAAAAAAAAAAGGTTAATAATCACTGACCACAGGAAGATACATTATGGACTCCTCTAATGATATTTAAAACCTTTATAAACTCACCCCAACCTCTTCTTCTTCCTCCACAATCTCTACACCCAGGACACACTTAATGTGACATTCTTGTAACATGTTGCACTTATTTACCTCTATTTCTTTTGCCCAGATTGTCCTTCCTCTTCCTCCACTCTCCAGCCTCTGTGAAGTACTTTCTGACTCTCCTACTGCAAGCCATGCCCACAGCATCCTTACACACCTCAAACTGCAGCACCTACCTTGCTTTACAAGATTTATGTGTTGGGGGTTATCTACCCTAAAAGACTGCAAGGCCCTTAGGGGAAGTGACCCTTTGTCACCTTGGCAATATGCCTGACACATACCAGTGCTCAGTCAATGTTTAGGGAATGTAAAAAGAATTTTAAAACATCTATTTTGACATGTGTCTTTTCTTCTGCCAGAAAGAGAATTACTTCACATCTTAGTCATGTTAATTTAACAAATATTTCTTGAACATTTCTAAGTCTAAATCTTGGGGGGATGTTGTGATCAAAGATTAATAATACAGTGTCCTTACCCTCAAGTTGCTCACAAGATGAAGAGGCAGCTATTTATCCCCAGCCACTATATCAAATAGGTGTGTGCACATACATACACATCACAATGAGCTGCAGAAAAATTACAGTTCATTAGGGCATGCTAAAATGGGGTCATGGGGTCAACCCTATGCTCAAAGAGCAGAGCTGAGGAAAGTAGAAGTTAATTCTAATTTTATGATTAGAGACTGGGGTTTGGGGGCTTCCCAATTCAGGTAAACAATGGCTTAAACTCACTTCCCCTTAGATTTGAGTCATACTCTGTTATAGGCTTGGAAAGTTCCCTAAATTCTCCTAAAAACGGAAAAAGGACGTCCTCCATCCTGCATACAATCTTTTCTCGTCATCCATCCTGCATACAATCTTTTCTCGTCACAATTAAATTGAAACACTTGATGACCCAGCCTTCAGGAGACTGCTTGAAGGGTAGGGTTTTCTCATCCTGAATCTGAAGTTCAACATTTGGGATTTAGTCAGCAGTAGGAGATGGACTCTTAAGAAAGTGAGTGAAGTTATCTAATGATTGCTCTGTGAGAGTGAAATTCATGATGGCAAGGAAGAGAAATAAACGACACTGATAAGAACATAATTTAGAGTCTCAAAGCCTTGGTCTGAGATGTTTGTCCTAAGGGAAGCCAGTTTCCAAGTGCAGTGACCTGGGTAGCTGGAAAGAGATCCTTGTCTGGTGTGCCACAGCAGGAGATGCAATTTCCAAATCTGACTTGGTAGACAGGTGGGAACTGAATTAATCACAGTATTTCAAATATCCAGGCTTAGGGCATATTCGGAGGATTTTGCAGGTTGTTCTTTGAGTTTAGTCAACCCCAGAATACCTATCATGGATTCACTATGAGAAGCCATGTGGAGCAACAGAAAACACATAGGCTTTCTAGTCTGGCAGACCTGGGCTGGTTTCTAATTCTACTACTATGTGCCTTTGGAGAAGTCACTTAACTTCTCTGAGGCTCCATTTCCTTATCCACAAAATGGATATAATAGTAATTCATCAAGCTTTTGCCTAAATACTACTTACTATAAGCTCAGTGAACGATGGCAGTTATTATTAACATCATATGGGTAGAGGTTAAGACCTCACTCTGAACCAGATATCTGGGCCCAAATTCTGGTATCTATCTAATAATTTTAAATATTTGTGATCTTGGAGAAATTATTTTACCCCTTCAGTTTCTTAACTTGTAAATAGATATAATAATAATTACAAGAATATCAGCCTCATAGATTTGTGATGAGCATCAAATGAGATGATACACTTAACCCTCTCAGTACAATACCTACTGGGTAGTAAGTGTTCAATAAAAGTCAGCTATCATCATCATCATCATGTCGTCATCATCATCTTGAACCCCAGTGTAACCTTCTCCATTGACACTATCGAGGCAGAGTGTAGGTTCTTTTATGTTTAACTTTTCAATCAGTTACAATGACCTTAAAGCAGGAACAGTCATTCCTTGGGATCAGTAGGGGACTGGTTCCAGGAGCCCCTGTGGATACCAAAATCTGAGGATGCTCAAGTCCCTTATATGAATGGCGTAGTAAAATGAACACTGTTGGCCCTCCATATCCATGCTTTTGTACCCAAAGATTCAACCTACCTCAGATTTCAATGTGAAACCCACAGTCACAAAGGGTTTGATTTACCCAGCACTGCCAATCTTGTAGCAGATTATCCTTTTTTACCTCCCAAGCCCGACAGAAAGTGTAACCAATAATGCTATCATATAGGTAAATAAAGTTCTTTCACAGAAATTATGGTACCTCATTGAGCCCACAACTTTAGGAGTCTAGATTACCTGATATAAAAAGGGAGTTAAATTGGGCAGAGAGAGGGGACATTCACCGGCAGCCTCATTACAACGACAATCAGCATTTAATGGCCAGTGTCTGTGCCAGGCACTGAATTTTTTTTTTTTTTTTTAACATCTTTATTGGAGTATAACTGTTTTACAATAGTGTGTTAGTTTCTCCTTTACAACAAAGTGAATCAGTTATACATATACATATGTTCCCATATCTCTTCTGTCTTGCATCACCCTCTCTCCCACCCTCCCTATCCCACCCCTCTAGGTGGTCACAAAGCACAGAGGTGATCTCCCTGTGCTATGCGGCAGCTTCCCACTAGCTATCTAATTTACATTTGGTAGTGTATATATGTCCCTGCCACTCTCTCATTTCGTCACAGCTTACCCTTCCCCCTCCCCATATCCTCAAGTCCATGCTCTAGTAGGTCTGTGTTTTATTCCCATCCTACCACTAATCTCTTCATGACATTTTTTTTTTCTTAGAGTCCATATATATGTGTTAGCATATGGTATTTGTTTTTCTCCTTCTGACTTATTTCACTCTGTATGACAGACACCAGGTCTATCCACCTCATTACAAATAACTCAGTTACGTTTCTTTTTATGGCTGAGTACTATTCCATTGGATATATGTGCCACATCTTCCTTATCCATTCATCTGTTGATGGACACTTAGGTTGCTTCCATGTCCTGGCTATTGTAAATAGAGCTGCAATGAACATTGTGGTACATGACTCTGTTTGAATTATGGTTTTCTCAGGGTATATGCCCAGGAGTGGGATTGCTGAGTCATATGGTAGTTTTGTTCTTAGTTTTTTAAGGAACCTCCATACTGTTCTCCATAGTGGCTGAATACTTTACGTGTACAATCTGATGCTCTTCACCTGCACTCTTGCAGAGCATGACAGGAGGGAAATGAGCAGGAAAAATGGCTCTGAGTCCTGGGACCTGGGAAGAAGGCCTTGATCTTGGAGTAGACCTCGAATCTTCTCAGCTCCAGGCTTTTGCTCAAATGGTTTGTCTCTCAGGAATTCCTCCTCTACCTGGAAATATGCCACCTGTGCTTCAACGTCCTACCTCCCTGGCACCCTATCCATGTGATGGCTCCCTAGCCATCCTCATCAAGTGAGCTGTCTCTCCTCTGTGTTCCCCAGTGCTTGTCCATAGCGCTGTTATAACTAGCAGCCGTGCTGTAATTGTCTGGTAAGTTGTCTACCTCCCCCATCAGCCATAAATTCATGAGAAGAAAGAATGTCTTCCTCATGTTTGTAACCTCAATATCCAGCACAGGGTTTGGCACATAATAAGTGCCAAGCATATGTTGGCTTTTTTTCTTTTTTTTAGATCTTTATTGGAGTATAATTGCTTTACAATGTTATATTAGTTTCTGCTGTTCAATAAAGTGAATCAACTATATGTATACATATATCCCCATATCCCCTCCCTCTTGGGCCTCCCTCCCACCCTGCCTAACCCACCCCTCTAGGTCATCACAAAGCATTGAGCTGATCTCCGTAAGTTTGCCTTTGAGACACTTCTACCTGCTATTTTAGGGTTCCTTCATCTCCTGGTACCAATACCTCTATATCAAAATGAACCTCTGTCTTAGGTTCCACTTGCAAAGAACCAACTATAAACAACTGGTAAAAATTCTCCCTTGGTATGTAAACTAATGGTAAGTATTTTGTTGAATTATTTAAATAATAACTGGCTATGTAACTGATGGATTTGATCTGTGAATGGGAATAAGGTCTGGGTGCTGTGGTCTCTCCACTATCCACAATTATCTCCTGTATGAAGTTAAATTTGTCTCAGCTCATCAGATTCCAGTGCCCAGCTAGGGAAGACCACCACAGAGCTCCCTGTGAGAGATACCTCTTGGCCTTGTGACTGGAGAAAAGTTCATTTCTCTTTTAAGAAACCAGGAGCTTCCTCCCTCTTTTCTCTTCTAGTACCTGCCTCAGATCTGGCTACTCCCCCTTTGACTAGCTCTGGTATTTGCATCCTCAGGAAAGGAAACTGTGAAGCAGAACAAAGACCCAGGGTCAGAGGCAGCTTCAATTCAAGATACCTGCTGTGCTGTGGCCTTACTTCCTCCGTGTTGTCAAAATAAAACAGAATTACCTCAAAATGAAGGGCATCGCTACAAGCAAGGGTTAACTCCCATCTCCTGAGTGCTATGATGTTTGCTGATAAAGGTAAGAAGTGAACACTCCATGAAATGCTGCTCTCCTGGGCTGTCACCTTAAGAGAGGTTTCTAAATGCTGCAGTAAGCACAACAAAACCTGCTGAATAATCCCAGACATTTAGAAGCTAGCATCTGAAACCACATGAGGCTGTGGTTTATTGAACAATTACTGTATGCCATAGCTTATCATTTATTTAGCTCATGAATCCTTGTGACAGTCCAGTGAGATAAACACAATGATTATGACTCTTTCACAGATGTGGATAAAATTCAGCCTTTCTCTTGGATATGACCTAGTCTTGTGTTCCCCAGACTTTTGAATTTCACAGAGCAGTGAAACTTCCCAACTTAGGTGGTTAATTTTACTGAAAGTAGATATTTTTAAGAAGCAACAGTGCCATCTATAATTAGTTTCATTTAATTAAAAAGGGCATTTGCTACCATGAAAGAGCACAATCTAAGAATAAAAGATGTCCTTTAAATTGAATACATCCATCTGTATGGATAACTTGCATACTCTACTATCTAGCAATTCTACCTCTAGGTTTTTATCTGAGAATGACTCTTATCAATATATACCAGGAAACATGTACAGAAATGTTCAAGCAGCCCTGTTCATTCCAGAAGTAACTGGGAAATAATTCAAATGGCCATCTACAGAAGAATGGATAAATACATATATAGTATGTTTACATAATTACATCAGACACAGTAGTTAGAATAAGTTAACAACAGCTGCATTCAAAAAATATGGATCTTAATAAAAGATTGGGTGGTAAAAATTCTGAAAAGATTGCATACAATAAGGTACATTATTTATCAAGTAAAATTCATGATATGCTTTTTAGGATTAATAAAAGTTTATGCGTATCTGTGTCTATAATTGTTTAAAGAATAAGAATAAGGTATCTCAGGTGAGGGGAGACATGAGAATGTGATAAAGGGGAATTACATGTGTAGAATTAAGTTATAGTCAATGCTCTATTTCTGTGTTGGATAGGAGATACACCTGTATTTATTGGATTCTATTGTTGCAAACAAACAAGGGTTATGTGTTGACCAATTATGAGAATGTGTCACAAACCAATAATTATAATAATATTATTATTACATAATAATGGTAATTATAATAATCTATTTTTGTCACCTGAGATCCAAAGGCAAACAAAACAAGACCACAAATCCCTCCGTGTATTGTCTTTTTTTCTCTGTTTCCCTAAGGACCAGTTTTAAATTACATTATGAAACAGCATTAGGCAGTATGTGATTCTACCTTTGGAACAGTGATCTAGACCAACCAACTCAATTTTCCAAGAGGTTAAGAGTTGTAAAGCTATCCCTAGAATTGGGGTGGTACTAAAACCTCTACAGGTGAGTTTGGATGAAAGACAGAGAATACAGAGATCAGCTAAATGCACAAAAGACAAGCAACATACGATTGGGTTGAGAAATGTGCAGATAGGGTGTAGAGGAGACAGCCAGAGACAGAGGGTAGGAAATGGATGTAGGAAAAGTCGGAAAGAATATTATCATCTGTGAAAAGTACTGCTACTATAATTGCTTATTAATTTGTATCTCCTTCCTGTCTGAAATAATAGGAAATATACTCTGATGTAGAGGGAAGACAATGGACTTCCCTTCAGCTCTGAAGTAGGGAAAGTTTCCACTTATTCTACTTACTAGCAGACGTGTATGGGGAGACCTGCCGAAGTTACGACCCAGTTTACAAAGATGCTATAATGATTAGGGTAACAGTTCAGTGACTGATCTCTACACATCGCTACCTTACTTAAAACTCCTCTGTCACTCTCCATGGATTTCAGGATAAAGTTTAAGCTTCTACAGCACATTCTATGACTTGGCCTTTTCTGCCTGCCCACCCTACTCAGGCACTTCACACCAGCTTCCTGACTTGGTTGCCTCTTCTTGACTGTATCGTGCACTCTCTGCTTTTGCATGTGTTGCTTTGTCTTCAAGACTGTTTCCCCCTTTATCATCTAGGTAATTCCACCAATCCTCCAATGCTCAGCCCACTCAGACATCCCATCTCCAAGAAGCCTTCCTTGACCATCCAGGTGGATAGTCTGTCCCTCGAAGCACTTCTTTCATAACACTTACAGTAATCATTCGTTTACATTTCTGTATCTGCTCCATATTGAGGGAGGTATTTATATTATATTTGGTTCCAGAAGCCTCAAACACTTCTTAGAAGAAGCGAGATATACCCAAACCTGTAGTCATCTTTATATTCCCAACATCTAACATGATCCCAATGTACATTGTGTTCAATAAATATTTGTTGAATGGATTGAACGTCAAAGATAATTCTAGAGACAAAAGGAATGTTCAGCAAGTAGAGGAAGGTTTACTTTTAACCCAGACAGCAGCAGATTCACTATTTAATTCAGCTAGTGGTGGGGTTCAGACAGAACCTAGCTGTCTGTCGGGGAGACTGTGGAAGAGATTCAAGCACACATTTTTAATGAGGCACTGTATTCTGCCAACGCTTTCTAGCTGTCCTGACTCAGAGTTTCCAGGATCTTTTGACAGTGGGTTCTGTCATCTGGCTCTGACCCACGGTACAAGATAGGCTTCTAGGCCCTGATGCCCAGGCATACCCACTGCAGCTCAGGCTCTAAAGGGCAGTTTGGCTGTATATACCAAGTGTGCATTTCTGACCCAGCCTGCCAGAATTTCATTCCATATAGACCCTTTCAGATGCAAAGGGACTTGTCACTAGATAAGAGATACGTTTTCAATACACAGCAATTTGAAGCATTCTTTTTGAGTTTCTTCTGGGGAACAGTTGCAACAGTGCCTTTAAAATGCCAGTGAATCATCTCTAACTACAGCCTAAAATTACATGACGAAGCCATCTGTATTGCACTGGGAAAATATCATGTGGCACAATTAATTCATTGGATGTGATGATTACTTAGAATCACAGAAACACTGTGTTGGAAGGGCTCTCATGAGGCCTTGTTGAAAATTCCCAGATTCCTCTATAGACCTGTATTTAAACTTACCAAAAGCATAATTACTCCATCCTTTAGATTATCTAGCCACAACTTATATATTTGCCACTAATGAGCTAGTGAAATTAGAACTTAATCTCTCCAGGCCTCAATGTCTTGTTTTTTAAAGTGGGGGCAGGAATCCATCATTTTTCACAAACTTTGATACCATGATTCTCAGGGCCATCACAGTTACTGGGAAACAGAGGGCTGCCTAGAATCGACAGCATTCCCCTCCTGTACTGTTATTTAAAGTAGAGAAATCTGCTATTTTCTTTCATGTTTCTCTGCCTCTGAGCTTACTAGAATAAAAGAGAAAACATGATTTGACATTAAGCCATAATCACTAGAACTGACAATATCCTATCTATCTCCTAGCTTTGATAAGTCATTGAATTTACCAACTTCAATGAGAAGTGATCTGGTATAGAGACTACCAGGGTTAAATATAACAATTTTGAGTTAAAAGATGATTAGGATGATGGCTCACATCATCTGTGAGACTCTAGGTAATAAGTCACGGATTTGTTTCTCATCTGGACTGCAGGTCTAATAATAGCTTTCTCACAGAGCATCTTAGACTGGGCTCTCCAGGAAGCAGAGCTTAGGACAGGTTCATGCGGGAGTACCTTCCTGGGGAGTATGATTCTCGCAGCAGACATGAGGGACATGGGAGCAAAGCAGGAAAGAAGAACCAGTACAGAAATGTATTGCTGGCTGGTTGATTGATCCAAGACCATCTGAGAAGCAGTACAAAGTATGTCTCAGAACTATCAGAAGCACAAAGAAGAAAGCATTTGTCCATTGACTTCTATTTCCCATTGGTAAAACAGTCACCTTGCAGGTTGTTAACTGTTTCATATTTCTGGTCTGTGCATGTGTAAGCATTAAGTGCTTCCCACAGGTGACCTGCTTCCCAACTGAGGGGCAAGGCAAAGGGTAAGCAGCGTGAGCCTGATAACTCAGTTTGTAACTACATGAAACTGGTTGGAACTTGTGCTGAACTAGTTAAGGCAACCGTGGCTGGAATAAGTAGTGTATCTGAGAAGATTTCCAAACGGTACGTAAGAAGTGTTTGCTGTATATCATCCCTTGCACCACTCTGATCCACCTGTGCCCTCATTCAAGTCCAACCTACTGCAGAAGCCCCTTCTAGATGGTGGGCATTCACAATATCTGCAAAGATAATGTGAGAGGACTAGGGAAATAAAATAAGCTATCGTCCCCATGGCTGTAACAGTTCATGTGGCTATAATGACTCATTATCCTCTCCTCTACCACCCACTTTAGATACTGCTCACCCTTGGTCAGCACTTTAGTTGGTCTGGGTAATTTATCTGGTGGGGTGATCCAGGCATATATTCCCAAGTGATATGAGCCCCTTAATTTCTTTGCCTTTGTCAAGACTTGTTTACAAAAATTGCCCATTCATGACTGGGTACAGAAGATACATAGACACCTCGGTAAACTCCCTGGACACCAGATAAACTCATTCCTGCCCTATTTTGTGGCAGCAGCTCATCATGGTAATCAGTCAACTCTCCCTCATGTGAGTAATTTTCTTTGTCTGTTAATACATGGATATTAGCAGCCCAAAGTGTCCAGGCTGTAGTCACAATGTCAAGTTCAGAGGAGCCTTTACTGCATCCTTGGTGGAAGCATTCACCCACTGGGAACCTGGCTTTTAATTTAGCAGACCAAAGATTTTGGAGATAGAAAAATCCTACAGGTGGATCACTTGGAATGGTGGTGATCAGAGTCAATACCCCTTCTAGCCCTTGGTGCCTAGAATCATGTACTCTAACCATTAGAGACATAGTACCATGGGCATAGTTCCTGGAGTGTAATCTCCAAGCCTGAGCTGGCACTTTGAGTATTAATGCCCTTACACTATTCTGTTATGCTACCTGCTTACGGGTTTAGTTTATAAGATAAAGCTAGTAGATGCTATAGTCATATGCCAACTGTCTCACCTCCCCCGCTGACTACAATGACAGATGAAACATTTGGTAAGCCCTCAGATGGTGGTTCTGGCAGAGTTACCATTGGCAAGAGAGGCAAATACATATCCAGAGAAGATTTCCATGCTGGTAATGTTAAATCACTTACCAGGTTTCAATTCCGGTAGGGTTAAATTTAAAGTAGAAAAGTTCTGATGTATTCATGCTTCCACTTGGCTGGCTGGGCTCCTCAAGAAATTATCCAATAATGAGGGCTTAGCACTGGCCTCTGCTCTGGCAGGTTTGTTATTTTGCAGTGGCAGTAGCTAAATCAGTTTCCTCCCTAATGCAGGAAATTCAAGAACACATTTGCCAGATGAATAGCTGCATATCCAGCACCAGAGGCTGTTGTTGATCTGTGCCAGTACACAGACCACACCCAGCTCAGCAGCTGAGGTTGGGGCTGCCACTGGCTAAGTTTACAGTGCTCCTCCATTATCAAGCATAATCCACCTGGGTTTTCAGCATCTATATAGGCTAACTAAATGGCAACTACCCATTAGAGAAATGCAAATCAAAACCACAAAGACACATCACCTTATGCCTGTTACAATGGCCAGGACAAAAAAGACAAGATAACAAACGCTGGCAAGGATGTGGAGAAAAAGGAACCCTCGAACGCTGTTGGTGGATGTGTAAAGTGGTCCAGCTACTATGGAAAATGGTATCGAGGATCCTCAAAAGAAGAAAAAATAGGACTACCGTGTGATCCAACAATTATACTTCTGGCAATATATCTAAAGAAAATGAAAACACGAACCCAAAAAATATATGCAGCCCCATGTTCATAGCATCATTATTTACAGTAGTCAAGGTATGGAAACAAACTAAGTGACCACTGATGGATGAATTGATAAATAAGTTGTGTATATGATAGGATATTACTCAGCCATAAAAATGAGAAAATCTTGCCATTTGCAACAATATTGATGAACCTTGAGGGACTTATAAGTGAAATAAGTCAGACAGAGAAAGACAAATAATGTATGATCTCACTTATATGTGGAATCTGAAAAACAAAATAAAACACAAACGAAACTCACAGAAAAAAGGTCAGATCTGTAGTTACCAGAGGTGGGGGGATAGGGAGGACTAGGAATTGGAGAAAGGTAAAAACTTCCTGTTACAAGATAAATAAGTACTAGGGATAATGTGATATGATACTGCTGTGTGATAAATATAAAAGATGTTAAGAGAGTAAATTACATAAGTTCTTATCACAAGGAAAAATTTTTATTTTTTTTTTTGCTTTCTCTTTTTATTGTATCTAAATGAGATGACAGATGGTAACTAAATTTATTGCAGTAATCATTTCACAATATATGTAAGTCAAACCATTATGCTGTACACCTTAAATTTATTCAGTGATGTATGTCAATTCACTTATATCTCAATAAAACTGGGGGGAAATGGTGGTTTCCACCTCTTTAAATCTTTGATGATGTCACTGAATCTCAGCCATTCCTCCTCGGATAAGGTATTGTTTTTAGCCTCCTATCTTGGTTGGTGTGGCAGCAGCTGGGGGGATGGTGATGAACAGTTTCAGAAACTTTCACATGACTCTTCCTACAATAATGTTTTTTATTCCACAGGTAAGTGGATCAAAGAGAGGGTTCTCTCAGCTGCTCTAAAACTTCAACTGAGAGACCAGGTAAATGACCACAGGATAGATCCTTAGGCACATTGGATCCACTGTGAATTAGAATTGTGCCAGAATCCTGGTTGATACAAACCACTGCTGTAACAAAACTTCCTGGATTCCCAGAACTTCTGATCTCTGATATGTTCCTGTTCCTGGAAATCTGCATCTCACAACTCACAAAACTGGGAGTCTGACTACTTTCTAAATTAAATAGTCTAAAGTAAAAGCTCTCAATGATTCCACCTAAATGTTCCTTATATCTCCTGCCTTCATCGTAAAATTTCCTTTGAGCATTACTGGTAATAAACATATTCTGTTCTTATTTGCCTGTCCTCCAAGAGTAATGTGATTTAGTCATTTTAACACTAACAAAGGATACATATATACATATATATGTGTGTGTATATATATATATATCAGCCTCATTTATGTAATTAAGTTAATACAATAAACTTCTACATTAATGCTAATTTTTTCCTTTTGATACCTGCCCTAAAGAGAACATTGGGAGTGAGAAACCTGGTGATCTTGGGCTTATTTGACAAATGTAATAATTCATGATGAGATGACATACACACAAAGGTTCTTTCTAGATTAAAAAGCACCATCACCTCAAGCAAGCCGAAGTAGTTGAGTATAGATCTTAGGCAATTAAGTGGACTTCTGATAATGGGCACATTGTCTCAATCTAAGTGTTTCTTCACCTTTCCTCTCTAAGATCACAATAATAATTGGCACTTACATAGTAAATTATAATTAACCAAAACTTTCATACTCATAATCACTTTTAATTTAATTTACACTTTTCAGAAACTTTTCATAATCACATTTAATCTTCCAGCAAAACTGTTATGAATACTGCTTGCACTTCACTTATGAGAACTTACATTCCAAACTATCAGGATTTCCTTCTTGTGCACAAAGCCATCAAGTGGCTATCCAGACATAAACCTTCTTACTCCATCTTTAATTATTTTTATATTTTCCCATACTATCTCTGTTAACCTCTTATGGTAGAGGTATAATAGTATAATGAATAAAAATAACATTGAGAATAAGGAAAGTCACTTAAACACTTGAAGTTGTTGCGAGAAAGAATTGAGAAAATGTATGGGCTTTTAAGTCATTATAGAGACATAAGGAAATGTTATTGAAAAGGTCAGGAGAAGATGTCTGTGAGGGTGGATTGTTTGATTTTAGCTCCCAAGTTTCCCCAAATCCAAAAACAAATGCCAACTGTGAGGTTTTCTCAAGCTAGTTGGTTACTGCCAAAATTGGAATCCAAATTTCTCTCTTCCAATCAAACCTCTGTACGTTTTACTAAACAGCAACACCTCGACTCAATTTTATGGGAAGAACCAGATGACATAGTCATTAAGACCTTAAAGGAGAGTTTGATAAACCCATCTGCTCTTGGTCATCCCAATTATCAGATTCCCTTTGTTCCTATTTACATAAGAAAAGGAAGAGAATGCCCTTGGAGTGCTCACCCAACAACATGGTAATCACCATTGACGTTATAGGGTATTATAGCCAGCAAATAGACTCTGTGTCATGCGGATACCCATTGCATTAGAGCCATTAAGGCCACTGCCTTTTTGGTTAATGACACCTAAAAAACTCTTATGGGATCACCTTTGACCATTTTTGCACCTCATATAGTAGAAGTTCTCCTGTACTCTCAAGACATTCAACATTTCTCAGCCAGCCACCTCACTTCCTGTAAAGTCCTTTTGTTAATTGCTCCTCATATAACTCTTTCACATTTTAAAAACCTTAACCCAGCTACTCTTCTCCTCTTCATCACCAGTGAAGTCTCTCATGACTGCTTAATGCCAATGGACCAGTTCTTGACTCCTTGTGATGATCTATAGGAAACACCTTTGGGTAATGCTGACTTCTCATGGTTCACTGATTGTATTATACCTATTTAAAAGGTAACAATGGCAAATATTGTGCTGGGTAGGCTATTGCAGCTCCTTTTGATGTTGTTGAAGTAGCATCTTTACCTATGGCTACAGGCTGAATTATATGCTCTTACATGGGCTTGTACCTTTTGTCAAGAACAAAACTGCCAGCATTTATACTGATAGTAGATATGCTTTCAGAGTAGCTCATGATTTTGAAATGTTGTGGGGGCAATGTGGGAATAAAATTTTAAATGTCCCCTATGTTTAGCAATTACTGGATGCAATACTTTTACCTGCCACTCTAGCTATTATGATTCTGGGGCATTCTAAACTTGACTCTCAGGAAGCCAAGATAAATCACCTTGTTGATATTTCCTTAAAGAACACTGCCTTTAAAGGGTCTGTCAGCAACCAAAGCTCTGTCATCGTCCAAAGGGATATTTCTTCAAAGGATAACTTAGAAAAACTGGGTACAGAAGCACAATTGGCCTCAGAAAAGGAAAAACAAGACTGGAAATTTGGGCTTCCCTGGTGGCGCAGTGGTTGAGAGTCCGCCTGCCGATGCAGGGGACACGGGTTCGTGCCCCAGTCCAGGAAGATCCCACATGTCATAGAGCGGCTAGGCCCATGAGCCATGGCTGCTGAGAACAGTTGTTGATTTGATAAAAAGAGAAAGCTCTGGCTCGAACCAAATACTAGAGACTCTAAAATATCTATTCCTCACCACTGTAGTGCATTAAACCATTGATCTACTGACAAAATGATAGTACTCATTATTCAAGAATCACTACTGGGGCTCCCCTGGTGGCGCAGTGGTTGAGAGTCCACCTGCCGATGCAGGGGACACGGGCTCGAGCCCCGGTCCAGGAAGATCCCACATGCCGCGAAGCGGCTGGGCCCGTGAGCCATGGCCGCTGAGCCTGCGCGTCCGTAGCCTGTGCACCGCAGCGGGAGAGGCCACAACAGTGAGAGGCCCACGTACCACAAAAAAAAAAAAAAAGAATCACTATTGGTTGGGAAACATTAATAAGGCTTCAAAAGTGTCTGCCTCACTTGTTTCACGTGACTGAAGTACAACCCAGGGAAGCCTGCTCGTACTGCTCCTGGACATTTAAAATTACCTAATGGGCTATTCAAGGTCTGACAAGTCGATATTATACAACTTCCTCTGTCTCATGGATATAAATATGTTTTAGTCATGATCTGTATGTTTCACATAAAAGCCTTACCTTAAAGACAGGATATTGCCTCTTCTGTAGCTAAAATCCTTTTGGAAAAGATTATCCCTACCTGGGAAATCCCTCTTGAACTTCATAGTGACCAAGGAATCCATTTTATTCATCAGGTACTTCAACAAGTGTGTGCTACTTGGCCAGTTATACAACACTTTCACTGTGCTTATCACCCTCAATCCTCTGTTTTAGTCAAAGGTACTAACAGCATTACTAAGACTCAATTGGCAAAATTTGTAGAGGCCCTCCAAATACCTTTGCCAAAAGCATTGCTGTTGGTCCTTCTAAACTTCAGATCCACCCCTTTTAGAACTCATAAACCCTCACCTTTTGAGACAGTCACAGGACACCCAATGCACTTGGTTCCTGCCTCTTTGACCGACAACTGATAGAGACAATCCAATATTGCAAAGGCCTTATTGCTTCTATTAAAGATAACCATGTTTCAGTAGAGCAATTTTTTCAGAGTACTCTCTCAGTAGATGAATACCTTGAAGCACCATGTATTACAACCTAGAGGTTTTGTCTATTGGAAAAGACACCTCCAGAAGGACTCTCTTCAACCTCACTGGAAAGGTCCTATCAGGTACTGCTAACCAACACTTGTGCTGCCAAAACCCAATCAAACCTCTCTGTGATCTGCCAGTTACCTTGTACATTGTGACCGAGTGAATGTATCATTTTCACATATCTACATGCCAGGCATGATTTTTCACTGTGATACAACTACCAAAGCTATGACTTCCTTTATTGTTCTGTAAAACTGAGCCAACTACTGCTTAACTCTCCCTTTTGATAAAAAGCAAACTTCTTGATCTATTTGCTTCCAGGAAAACGTATTCATTTCCAGATATTTGTTCATCTTTAGGAAAATATTCAGTCTAGTTCAGGGGTTTCCTTCCTGCTTTTATTTCTTTACTTTTCCACCTCTTTCCAGTGGGTGATCTAAACACTGGGGTGGCGAGAAGCAGTGAGTGTATATATTGTCCTGGTATTGGATTGAGACATCTGGTCCACTTCTGTCTTCTGTCCTATGTGGGTGTTCAACACCTTTTACGTTTTCAGCACTGGTCTTTGATCATTTGTTTTCATGCACTGGCTCTGCTGAGGTCATCCTGGCTTCACTATGGCCATGGGTCAACAGGTCTGCATCCTCTAGTCTGCCTAGTTTCAGCCTTTTCTACTGCTCTCCTGGGATACAGAAAACCTTTCTCTACAACCCTGTGAGGATTTAAATTCTGCTGTTGCTCTTAGGCCCATTTGCCAAGGTAGCCCACTCAGACTATTCTGCTCTTTCTTACTTAACTGCACCAAGCAAATAGCTTCTCCACAGGGTTTTCTGCTTGGGAAGTGAGGCAAAAATGCCTTTCTCAAGGTGTCCTCTAAAACTGATCTAGGGATTCTATCATTTCCCTTTGAGAGGATTTGCTCTAGAATTGGGGGTTGAAGACAGTGAACCCTTTGTCCGTAATCTAGAAATCATTTACTATTTTGCTCTAATTTCTATATACATGAAAAAGAAGTGCTTCCCCAAAGAAGAAATTATTTTATCTCCTCAACTTGTATTAACAAAACTTCTCTTACAATCTTCATGATTTTTGTCAAATTTATTATTTTTAGTTCCAACTTTTCCCTTTGAGTTTAAACTCAAAAAGTCCTTTGTCTCTCAAAGATCTCAGCCTTCAATGAAAACCTTTGTTTTCAGGGTTGTCCTCTCCTCATTGAGTTTTAAGAGCCTACTTTGGAAATCAATGTCAACATTTTGACTCTGTGTTCTAAGCACTATATGCCCGCCCTCAGAGGGCAGTAAATAAAGTACCTCTCACTTTCTGAGTACTTTCTACATAGACGGTGGCAAAAGGATAGTGCAAAAAAGCATTGGTGTATCTGGAGTGTGAAAAAGCCTGCTTAGGAACATTCAAAATTCTTCCTTTTTTCTCCCATTCTCTCTTTCTTCCATCTCTCTTTGCCTCCTCCCTTCCTTCCTTCCATCCATCAATCATCTGTTGATATACACACATACACATACATGTATATACACATAATCATAGGTGCATAGAAATTTTGGAAAACCAAAAATAAAGAGAAAAATCTTAAAATCAGCCAAATTACCTTTGAAGGAGCAATTAAACTGACAGCTAACTTCTCAAATATAAAACACTGGAAGCACAAAGCAGTGGAATTATATCTGTACTGCACTGAAAGGAAGTAACTGACAGTCTAGAAACCTATTCGCAGTGCAAATATCCCTCATGAATGAAGGCAAAATAAACACATTATAAGATAACAAATATACGAGATAGCTCACCTTCAGTAGATCCACTGTATTAGAATTTCTAAACAGGTAGCAGAAGTAGTAGGAACATTATACCAGGAGAAAGCACAGAAACATAGGAAGGAAAAAGATCAAATGAAGTAATAATAATGGTGGGTAAATCTAAATGAAAATTGAGATTAAAAATAAAATATCAAAATTTGTAGAATATATCTATATATACATACATAAATATATAAAGCATGAATCTTTAATATATTGTCTTACACATGTATAATTAAAATACATGACAATAATATATACATCAAGAGGAATGACAGAGTTAAAGTGTTGTAAGCTCTGCATTTTCTTGGGGGGAAAAGATGTCAATTAATACTAGACTTTAATAAATTAAAGATGCATGCTAAAGGGTAATCATAACAATAACAGATACGGAGCACATAATCCCTAAACTGGTAGAGGGGAAGGAACTGGAATTGTCAAAAGTAATCAGTCAAATAGAAGGCAAGATGAAAAAGGAGCCCAAAATTGGCATGACAAACAGAAATCACACAGTAAGATTTATGTGGGTTTAAATCCACATATGAGGAAT
Organism: Kogia breviceps; assembly: GCF_026419965.1. Classification (NCBI taxonomy): domain Eukaryota; kingdom Metazoa; phylum Chordata; class Mammalia; order Artiodactyla; family Physeteridae; genus Kogia; species Kogia breviceps. Next base: position 53,553,974 of record NC_081316.1, on the reverse strand, counting down.
TTCATTTACTATAATTGGGATAAATGATCTAACTTAAAGAAAAATAATGCTGAATTGGATAAAATTCAGTTAAATGAGTTCACGAGAGCCACATCTAAAACATAAGGATACAGATCTTTTGAAAGTAAGAGGATGTAAAAGATTTTTCCAAGAACTCCTAACAAAAGATGGCACAACTACTGTTTTGCTCAGCCTATAAAAGAACCTTCACATTTAATCCTGGATGTAAAAATAGACCTTCAGTTGTGATAGGCACTAAGCTATTTTTGGTCTTGGGCCAGGGCTGCAGCCTGTGGTTCTGCTGAGCTGTTCCTTCAGCAATAATGAGCAAGTCATGGCCTCAGACTCCTGCTTATCACCACTCTGTGCAGCTTGATGAAGAATTGATGTGAACTTGTACTTATTGATACCAAATCAAGACATACATTCACACGGGAAAAGACAGAAAATCCTACCTCAACCTGGGTAATCTTTCCATTTTCGGAAGCCCAATGACAGTACTTTCATTTTTAAACAAATTCTCAGAGGGATAGAAATTACTGTAGTGCAAACTCTAAAAAAGAAAGTATCAAGAAGGCAAATGGTCTATTCCTGAAACTAGTTTATTTTTTTCTGCCCTTTTGTCCTTCATTTCTTGTTATCTGCCTAATAATTTGGACACTAAGTCATGAAAATAAAATAACTTTGATTAAATGTTGATTGTTTCCTTTTCTCAAGATTTTCCTTTTCTTTATAAACTAGAAAAGATAAGCTTATCCAATTTCCATATATTTTATCTCTTCTATATTTAAAAGTAATAAAGATAACTCAGATGTTAATTGAAATTGTCTGAATAAGATACTATTTTAAATTGTATGTCTTTCAGCCCCTCCCCAATTTCTGTCACTTCTCAGACATGTAAAAAGAGTAGGAGAAAATGTATTTTTCCATCAATACATCAAAATTTCTGAAAATTAGATTGCCTATTATCATATAGACCCAGAGGAGATTTTAGTTGCAAATAGAGATTAGATTCTATTTTAAGTTAGGCAGTAATCATAAAGCTGGAGGAAATCTAGTCCTAGCTATGCCTTTGTTATAAATAATTCTTGTAACCCAATGGTTATATTCTTTCCACTGTGGTAAGGACAAAGTTCTATTAGCACAGATGGAGACAGTAAGTAGTATCTACTCATAAATCTTTCTTTCTGAAATGCAAATAGCATCATACACCCACCTTCTTAAAGTTTTCAATGATACAATGCTGAGTAGAGAAAAAAAGGCCAGATTCAATGACTGGCCTCTTCTTATCCCTTCATGCTTATTTTCTGCTTCTATTCTCAAGAACTTCATGGTCTATACTCTGGAGTGCTAGGTCCTCTTTCGGGAATGCTCACTCCATTTACCACTTTTTTTGCTGTGGAATCTTTTAGGGGCTGCTGGTCTCACCTCCTCTGTGAAAATTTCTTTTTCCTATTTTCTGGCCCTACATATATAATTGTTCCCTCATTTTGGTTTCCTTAATCAAGGCTTTATTATATCATATTTTATTGATATGAAAAGGAATTCATATCAGGAAAAAGGAAACGGCACCCGGGATTGTACTTATTAATTTGTTTTTAAAATTCTAACAACATCTTCTCTAAATAAATATTACTCTTATTTTATACATTAAGTACCTAAGATTCATAAAATAGAAATTTACTGGAGGTCTTTCATGTGTGAGCATTTATAAACATTTGGGAGACATTGAAATGTATACAGTTTCAAATAGTACCTTGTTCAGGCAGTAATTACAAGTGAGCGATCTGAGTCTCCTTTGTTTCTGTTACAAAATATTTACATTTTCTATCCTCCTAGAAATTCAGATCAGCCTGACTCTAATGGTTTGCCACAGATCAAACTATGAACCTGGAGGAGGTTGCTAGAGAACTTCAAATTGATTAGGATGCTATTCACTATGAAATAGAGAAGAATTCAGTAGTTAGGAATTAAGATCTCTCCTTGACCACCACTGAAGTTGGGCAAACCACTTCATTTTCTCATTTGTAAAATGAAATGGGTCACTCAACTTTAAAAAAAAAAATCCTTTTTTTGCTGAGTACACAAACTTCCCTGTTATCCATGGAGAGGTTCTGATTTGCCATTAGGCTGGCCTCACCCCTCCATCACCAATGATTAAATCATCTTCAAAGCTCCATTGAGTACTTCCCGTGTGTCAAGCACTGGTCTGAGCTCACTTTGTCTCAGTTAATCTGCTCTGCAAATATATAAAAATTCAACTTATAAAAAAAAGTAGACACGATTTCAATTCCTAAGACTGAAGAAGACATTTAGTTGCGTGTTTTTGTTGGGAAAACTGTTCTACATATACCTATTACTGATATTCAGTCAGAATAAGAAGCACATGAAGAGTCTTTTGGGATTTCTCAGTAAATGGAACTGTGAATGTTTTTCCAACCAAAATGCATGGTCCTGACTGTACAGACAGAGGGTGTACTCTAGAGTGATAAGCAGCTTTGGTGGTCTTTCAGAGGTCCCATGCTTCTCATCACACATCTTCCATTCATCTGACCAACCGAATAGACTTCTTGGCTTTTGTGAAAAATGCTGAAAGATTGAATCCTCATGTCAGTAATTTCTGGTTGCTTGGAAACAGTTCTCATTTTACTACTGTGAAAGAATTTAGGTCAGCAGTGAATTAACCCTTTACAAATTAGAGAAATATAGCCAAATCATGGATTCTAAATTCTCCTATTGAATATAGAGACAGAAACACTGGTTCTCTTTTTTTTCTGCCCTGGAAGAAAAACAAATTTAAAGGCTATATTCTAAAGAAATTCTCCGAAAATAAGCAATGTCGTTTCATAGCAAGAAATGCCTGCTTTTTTGAAAAAGACCCAGTGCTTCTTACCACCCACAGCTAAAACCATAGTTCTTTTTCCACCTCACATTAGTAACATAATAGGAGGTAGAGGAAATAAAACTGTGTTTCTGTAAGGTACCGTAATTCTAAGAGAATGCAGATGGTATTTCCTATCCTTCAGTCCAATGAGAACAGCAGAGATGACCATTTGAGAAACCTCAGAACAATTTATTTTAAACAATAAATTTTGGTAGGGTATGAGGAGGAAGAAGATTCCTAAGCTCTTTTCTAAATCCATCTGGGCATTAAGGCAGCACAGTATGTTGACAGAGAACTATGCCAGTCCTAAGGTGAAATCAATTCATCACATTCAAGGTTAAGACTCCTCTTTCTCCCTTTCCAGGAGACAGGTAATCAAGAGTGGGAAGTAGGGGAGAAAATCAGATAAACAGCTCTTAGTTCACACCTGGGAAATGAATACACTTTGGGTGGATGAGAGCCAGCACATACTTGTGCCCCCAGGAAGAAGTTTCTTAAGATTTGAGATAGAGGGCTATAGTTGCCAAAGACTTCTCATCACTTCCAGGATTTGGGAATCGTATGGTAGAAAAAGATCTAACACTTGCACTTAGGCTTATGATTCTTGAAGAACACTGCCCTCTCAAGAGGTCACACTAGATTTTAACAGTTATCCCTTTTTCTGTCTCTCCTAATCTGGTTCTTTCAAGTGAACTGGTTTGTCTAAGACCAAACACAACCTCACTGGAACCTCTTAAAGCCCTACCATAGCCAGTGTGGGCACTCCACCTTGGGGATCCATTTTAGCTGACTCCTGAATACATGCTCCTTTCTCTTCACTCTCAGCTTTCCTGGTTCCTCCAGTTTCCTGGTTTGGGCTGTGAGCCTTGACTCCTCTTCTTAACTGCTTTGATGAAATCTCAAATTTGCATTTCTTCCACCTTAGTTGCCCTTCAGGACTTGTCTGCCGGTATCTGCATTTAGCTCTATAAACACTGCAAACACTAGTGACAGTTACCTAGCTCTTTGCCCCATCTAGGACCCTGTGAGATCCATGTCATGGATCCCCTGTGGTCTGGTTGTCTCCAACATTAAGGAAAGGGGGCAAGAGGATACTTCCCAGAATGCTCTGGGAGAACACGGTGTCCGGTATGGCTCTTGAAGCATTAACCACATCCAACCTCTTACAGCTGTCTTCTCAACCAGGGTTGACAATAATTAACAAAAACAGCTGTAACGTAGTGAGCACTTATGAATACAGGGTGGGATATTTTATATGCATTAATTCATTCAACCTTAAATATTTACATGTACACATGAAGAAACTGAGTCCTAGAGAGTCTAAGGAACTTGCCCAAGGTCACAACACAGCTTATAAGTGACAGGGAACCAAAATCTAAACAAAGTGTACCTATTTGATTCTATTTAGTGGATTTTCACTATCTCAGGAGCCTTATCAAATGGAGAATGCCTTCACTACTCTGTTCTTATGCTTCTTGCTCTGGTTTGGCAAGCCTCATTTCGCATAGGCTTAGACCCCGATACATTCTCACTCCATTGGATTGACACCTTGGTTCTACTGGCCAGGATTTCAATTTAGATTTCCAACTTGGCAACTTCCTTTCAGACACATTTGACTTTAAGCTCTGCAGCTCAGAGGCCAGGCTTGCTTTTTCCCCAAACCAAATCTAGGCTCCCAAGATCCCAAGCCCAAAGTTTTCCTGATACGCCCACCTGTCCACAAGGAGTTGTGGCAGCGAGGCTGAGCTAGTTTATGAGAGAATCAGGCGTGACCAGGAAGGCAGAATGCAGAATTGAGAGGCCCGCTGTGGACAGAAGTAGTGTATGTAAATTTGCCATAGCATCTGACCTCATGACTCATGTCCCTTTCCTCTTTTCCTGAGGCAGAATGATGAAGCAGAGAGAGAAGGAGCTTTCAAGTCAGAGAGACCTGGATCTGAACTATGGATCTATTACTAAAACATTGTATGACTCCAGGTAATTTACCTGAGGCATTTGAGATTCAAGTTCCTCATCTGTAAAAACCTCATGAAGCTGCTTGAATTAAATAAGATAATATATTAAGATGCAGCTACATGGTTTTGGAATGATGGGGGCTTGAAAACGTTACTTTTGGCTTATTCTTCCCAACATCTGACTCATCTAATCTTGGCTCCAGTCCCTGGGCAGTGACTGGGCACTAGAATTAGCTCCTGTGTTATCTTTCCCCATTGTGTGCATTAGTTTTTACTCACAAACAGCAGAATAATATAGAACATTAAAGGTAAATGTTAATACCTTTTCTTATTTCAGCTTCTATACACTCCTCAGATCACTCATTGATTCTTTCCACACCCCCGCCATCTCCTAGGGCTCTTGAGTTGCATCTAGCTTTTGAGAAGCAAAGGTTGAATACTGTTTAACCTTCAGAAGCTTATAATATTGGTCTTGATTTTTATGTCTTAAAAAAATACAGACCTCCCTACGTCTTCCAGGCCTGATCTAGCCTTATCATTCCTTCTCCCTCTACCACTAGCAGCTTTCCTGGGACCTACAGCTGCTAACTATAATAGATTCTTCAAGTTTTTCATTAGTGTTTTTCTTTCTCAAACTAAAGACTGAAGCCTCAGCTACAGCTATACTTTTTTTTTTTTTTTTTTTTTTTCAGTATGCGGGCCTCTCACTGTTGTGGCCTCTCCCGTCGTGGAGCACAGGCTCTGGACGCGCAGGCTCAGCGGCCATGGCTCACAGGCCCAGCCGCTCAACGGCATGTGGGATCTTCCCGTACTGGGGCACGAACCCATGTCCCCTGCATCGGCAGACGGGCTCTCAACCACTGTGCCACCAGGGAAGCCCCTATACTTCTTTCTCATAGGATTTAAATTTTTCTTGAAGTGTGGTCTTATACTGCAATGTTTAATGTTATGTGTCAATTTGGCTGGCCTATGGTGCCCAGCTGTTTGGTCAAACACTAGTCCAGATGCTGATGTGAAGGTATTTTTTAAATGTGACTAACATTTGAAGCTTTGAGTGAAGCAGATTACTCTCTATAATGTGGGTGGGCCTCATCTAATCAGTTAAAGGCCCTAAGAACAAAGACAGGTTTCCCAGAGAAGGATGAATTCTCCTAAAAACTACAACATAGAAACCCTCCCTGAATGTCCAGCCTGCCACTGGCATAATTCAGACTCAAGACAGCAGAAGCAATTCTTGCCTGAATTTCCAGTCTCCCAGTATGTCCTACAGATTTCAGACATGCCAGCTCCAACAATCACATGATACAATTCCTTAAAATAAATAAATCTCCACATCTCCCTATTGGGTTTGTTTCTTAGGAAAACCTTAATACATACAGAGTAAGCTGTATTCTAAATACTTGGGAAGCTTGTTAAAAATGCAGATTTGGTGAACCCACCTTACCTATGGGATGACACCTAAGAATCTGTAGTTTTAAACAAGCATCACTCCCAGGTGCTCTGAGACATGGTAAAGTTTAGAAACCACTGTGCTACAGCAATAACAACATGTATGTGGAGCTCCTTCCATACATGAGTTAAGCATCAGGTTTATTATCAAGTATAACATTATGGAGGCCTTTAATAACTTTACGAGGTAGGTAATAATAATAAATCAGACAAAGATATTTAGGGTCAGCTGGGAAGATATATTAATACCCTTAACATAATTGGGATTTTCCATCTGCTCAGATCAAGAGTTTCTACATAACCAGTGGGTACCAGCAGTTCCAGGAACTGCTATAAAGTCTACCAAATTGATAGTTTTTGCGGAAATCTCAAAAGATCTTGCTTAAAATTTTTACCTAGTTAGAGTGGGATCTACTTCAGAAAGATTCCCAAAGGAATTAAACATTCTATTCCTCAACGTAAATGATAGTTTTCAATGTATTCATTGCACTATTCTTTTCTCCTGGCTAGGAAAAAGAAAGAACAACTAAGAAATCAATTTAAATAACCCGTTAGTTTTGCAGATGAAGGAAAGGACTTAGGAAGGTTAAATGGCTTTTAAACATTTAGGGAGGCTGAAACATTTAAATCATTTAAGCATTCTCGTTTCATTTTTTTTTTAAACATCTTTATTGGAGTATAATTGCTTTACAATGGTGTGTTAGTTTCTGCTTTATAATAAAGTGAATCAGTTATACATATACACATGTTCCCATATCTCTTCCCTCTTGCATCTCCCTCCCTCCCACCCTCCCTATCCCACCCCTCTAGGTGGTCACAGAGCACTGAGCTGATCTCCCTGTGCTATGCGGCTGCTTCCCACTAGCTATCTGTTTAACGTTTGGTAGTGTATGTATGTCCATGCCATTCTCTCACTTTGTCACAGCTTACCCTTCCCCCTCCCCATATCCTCAAGTCCATTCTCTAGTCATTTCTTAAAACATATTTATAAAAATGATTATAACTTAATTTCCTCTCTTTTGACTTTTCTAAAATAGGTAGTTCCATTTTCAGTTTTGAGACTGATGTTAAATTAATCTTCCTATGGCTCAAATACATTCTACTGAGCGTTGTTTCTGCATTGAAGCAGGCTTAATCTGAAAGTTTGCTATGTGTCATTTTCCACTTATGAAACTTAACAACGTGAAACTTAAATAAAAAAAGCCTTACAAAGTTGATTCAAATAATCACCAGTCAGAAAAATTAATCAAATATTCATTTTTTTAATGGAGAAATAGAAATTGGCCTGCTTTTAGGGGCAACTCAAATGTTATGCCTGCTTCTACTCTGGAGAAATTCTAGCAGCGTCTTCTGATGGCTGTGATAATCACAGCATTACATCTCATTCCACACGAAAAGAAATCATTATCAAATAATTGATAATTTCAAATTCTGTCAAGACAAATTTATTAACAATTAATCAAGAATCTTGGTGATTAGATGGGCTCACAGAACAAAGTGATTGCAGCATCCATTTGAAACTATGGGAATTGATTCTAGAAAAATCACAGTGTCTCAGGATTAGTTCCAAAAGCACCCTTTGTGCAGAGTTGGCCCTGGGTAAAGCTAGGAAAGACAACATGTTTTCTCTCACACTAATGACTCTCAAACTTTTATGTACATCAGAATCGTGGGAGGGCTTGTTAAAACACATTTGGTTGGACTCCATCTCTAGAGTTTCTTATTCAGTATACCTGGGATATGGCTTGCAAATTTGCTTTTCTAACAAGTCCCTAGCTGATGGTAATGCTGGTAGTCTGGAACCACGTTTTGAGAACTACTACCCTAGTAAACAAGCTGCTCTAAAAGAAAAAAGAATTACTCATCCCTGAATATACAAAACTAGTATGCCATATTTTTAAATAAGTGAATGAGCACAATGATAGTAATTCACACTTAACCAGCACTTAACTAGGCACTTACTAGACCCTGTGCAATATAGGTCATTTAATTCTCTCAAGAATCTTCCTGGGTAAATACTTTTATTACCTCCACTTACAGAGGGAAAACTGAAGATAAGAGAGTTAAGTAAGTAGCCTGAAGACACACAGACAGTAAAGATGGAACTGACATTTGGACCCAGGCAGTCTGTTTCTAAAGCACAATGTTGACTTCTGACCTATGTATACACAAGCTTTGAGGTCAGATAGAATTGCAGTGAAACATAAGCTTCACATCACATTTACTACTATAAGTGACAGGCAAATTAATCTTTTATCTTTAGCATTTTATAGGTCAAATGGGAATAATATCTCTCTTTGTAGGAATGTTGGAAAATGAAAATCAAATAATTTATGTAAAACAATTGATAAAGGTCCAGCATGTGTGGTGGTCAACAAACAGCAGCCATCATCTGTTCACATCAACTGTAACTCTAGATACATCAAGAATTAACCTCTTAGTTCTATCATCCATCTATCCATCCATCCATCCAATTTTCATATGTTAAACAATTATTATGAAACAAACATTGAGATTTTTCCAAGAGCTACAGATCTATAAATCAGTAGCAGTCTATAAACACTAATGATGAACTGGCTTCAGATGAAGACCAGGCAACGGTGATGGGTACAGGCAGCATTTACTAATCCAAGTTTGAGGATTTTTTACTGGAGCTGTTCTTACAGCAGCCCATTTTTCCTACCTGATTCAGCTCAGAACCTATGTATTCAGTCTTTCAGGACAAATGCCTTTGAAGTTTTGGTATTGCCCCAAAACAGGCAATGTAGCCTATTTACTAGTTGCCTCAACCTTGGAAGTGTTGAGTTCATCTGTGGAAAGTTTTTACTTTCTTCCTCTGGCTGCAGTAAATTTGCCATATGGTATACTGCAGCACTGCAGATGTAGTGCTACCCAGTATGTGATTCATATCTGCAGATAATATGGGGAGATTTCCATAGCAACAGGCCACCGAACATTGAGACAATTAAAAATCAATGTTATATAACAGGGTTTTTTGTTTTATTTCTATGCTGTGAGGGCAACTAGTTTTTGTTTCTTACAGATTATAATGAGATAATACACTGAATTTAATAATTACGTTAATAATCAACTTCTCCTTTAAGTTGTGTCACAAAAAAAAAGGAACACAAAAACTCAGAAGTACCAGATGTTCTATCATCAGTTAATCATATTTCAAATTGGAATTTCTTTACCTTGTCCTAATTATAAGTCCACAAATTTGTTTCATACATAATCAATAAAGGACACGAAAATGTGATTTTATGTAGAATTTACCAATATTCATTTATTCAGTATGTATTGAGTCCCTATTATAAGCCAGGCACTGAAATGAACAACAGTCTTCGTCTTTGACAAGCTACAAGTCCGGTAGGGAAGAAAGAAACTCAAACAAATACATTCAAAACATTTTAATTGATGCATGTTGTGCTATGAGCAGCAGCGAAGCTATTTTTATTAGTAATATAGGAAGGAGATCAGTTTCCTGGATCACCCCTTAATGTTGAAATGTCCTAAAACTACTGGATAATATGTATATTAAAAATAAATTTGAAGCATTAATAAGCTACCAAGAAAGTAAGATATTCTAGGTTAGGCACTGAAAAGGAATAGCAATTCAAAGAATAGCTAACGAGAGCTCTGCAGATGGAAGTCACTTTAAAGACAGTTGCCAAACTACGTGAACCTGAATTTAGGTTTTCACGGATGGATGTAATGAAAGAGACAGGGAACAAAGCATTAGAGCCTGCCAAAAGAAGAAAGCTGAGTAGATTTTGCCACTAAAGCTAGGACTTTGAGAGTATAAGAACCTCTGCAGTATAAGGATAATTTAGAACCAAAAAGACAACCAGTAAAACCTCTTTCAGTGAACTGAAAGATTAATTATCATGAAACCTGGTAATATTTTTAAATTAGAGTGGTCCTGTATTGGCAGCAATTGACAAAAGCAAAGGCAAATCCCCACTGTAGTATTCACCTTTATACCAGGCCTCAAATAATTCCCATGAATAAAAGTCCAAGGAAACTAAGTACATGAAAAAAGAAAATAAAAACCAGTAAGCTAAATCCACAAGGAAACAAGGTAACATAAATAAGAACCAGCATTAGGGCTTCCCTGGTGGCGCAGTGGTTGAGAGTCCACCTGCCGATGCAGGGGACACGGGTTCGTGACCTGGTCCGGGAAGATCCCACATGCTGCTGAGCGGCTGGGCCCGTGAGCCATGGCCGCTGAGCCTGCGCGTCCAGAGCCTGTGCTCCACGACGGGAGAGGCCACAACAGTGAGAGGCCCGCATACCACAAAAAAAAAAAAAAAAAAAAAAAAGAACCAGCATTAAACAACAGACAGCTGATACATTCTTACAAAATCAGAAAATTAACAGATACAGATTATAACTGTTTAATATGTTTAAAGAAATAAAATACAAGCTTGAAATTATGGATACAGAAAAAGGAACTAGAATCAATGACCAGATTGAAAATAGTTCAAAAAGAATAAGCGGATTTGGGCTTCCCTGGTGGCACAGTGGTTGAGAGTCCGCCTGCCGATGCAGGGAACACAGGTTCGTGCCCCGGTCCGGGACAATGCCACATGCCGCAGAGCGGCTAGGCCCGAGAGCCATGGCCACTGAGCCTGCATGTCTGGAGCCTGTGCTCTGCAACGGGAGAGGCCACAACAGTGAGAGGTCCGCGTACCACAAAAAAAAAAAAAGAATAAGCGGATTTAGCAGCATATTAGAGAGAGAAGAATAGGGAATTAGTGAAGTAAAAGATGGATCTCAAACCAGTATGAAGAAATTATCTCAAACCAACATGGAGAGATGACATGGAATATATAAAAGAGAAGCAAAGAGCCACAGATACTGAAGAAAATCTAGAGTTCCAAGAGGAGAAAAAGAAAGGACAGAAGTAATAATGGAATTAATTTTGGCTGAGAATTTTTCAGTACATGTTATATATAAGTCTTATGGTAACCAAAAAGCAAAAACCTGTAATAAATACACAAAAGAAAAAGAGAAAGGAAAATAATTATTCCTCTAAAGAAAGTCATCAAATCAAAAGGGAAGAGAGTATAAGAAAGGAACAGAGAGCACTAAAAAAATAGCCAGTAAACAATTAACAAAACAGCAATACAAATATACCTATCAATAATTACTCTAAATGGAAATAGACTAAATTCTCCAATCAAAAGACACACAGTGGCTGAATGGATAAAAAGCAAGACCCATCTATGTGTTGCATACAAGAGACTCACTTTAGATATAAAGAGACACAGACTGAAAGTGAAGGGATGAAAAAACACTGCATGCAAATGGAAAGCTAGAGCAGCTATACTTACATCAGAAAATAGGTTTTAAAATAAAGATTGTAAGAAGAGACAAAGATGGGTGTTACATAATGATAAAGAGATCAATCCAACAAGAAGATATAACATTTGTAAATATTTATGCAAATATCCCAACATAGGAGCACCTAAATATACAGAGCACATATTAACAGACCTAAAGGGAGAAACAGACAACAATAATAATAGTAGGGGATTTTTATACCCCACTCACATCAATGGATAGGTAATCCAACAGAAAATCAATAAGGAAATATTGGCCTTAAACAACATGTTATACCAGATATATACAGAACATTCCATACAAAAGCAACAGTACACACGTTCTTCTCAAGTACATATGGAGCATTTTCCAGGAAAGATCATATGTTGGGTCATAAAACAAGTCTTAATAAATTTAAGAGGACTGAAATCATATCAAGGATCTTTTCCAACCATAACAGTATGAAACTAGAAATTAACTAAAAGTACAAAGCTGGAAAATTCACAAATATGTGGTGATTAAAACAACATGCTACTAAACAACCAATGGGCCAAAGAAGAAATCAAAAAGATAAATCAAAAAATACTTTTAGACAAATGAAAATGGAAATATAACATACCAAAATTTGTGTGATGCAGCAAGAGCAGTTTTAAGAGGGAAGTTCATAGCAAAAAAATGCTTATCTCAAGAAATATGGTAAGTCTTCAGTAAATAACCCAACTTTACACTTCAAGGAACTAGAAAAAGAAGAACAAATGAAGCCCAAAGTTAGCAGAAGGAAGGAAATAACAAAGATTAGAGCAGAGATAAATGAAATAGAGAGTAGGAAGATAAGAGAGTATATCAATGAAACTAAGATCTGATTCTTTGAAAAGATAAACAAAATTGACAAGTCTCTAGCTAGACTTACCAAGAAAAATAAGAGAGCATGCAAATAAAATCAGAAATGAAAGAGATGTTACAATTAATTCCACAGAAATACAAAGATCATAAGAGACTACTCTGGACAATTATACACAAACAAATTGGCCTAGAAGAAATCAATAAATTCCTAGAAACATACAACCTACCAAAACTGAATGATGAAATAGAAAATCTGAGCAGACCAATTACTAGTAAAGAGAGTGAATCAATAATCACAAACTTGCCAAAAAACAAAAGCCCAAGACCAGAAGGTTTCACTGTTGAATTCAACCAAACTTTCAAAGAGTTAATACCAATCCTTCTCAAACTCTTTCTAAACACAGAAGAGGAGGAACTCTTTCAAACACATTTTACAAGGTCAGCATTACCTTGATACCAAAACCAGACAAGGACACCAAGAAAAAAGAAAATTACAGGCCAATATCCATAGTGGACATAAATGCAAATACTCTCAACAAAATATTAATCGAAGTTCAGCAATATATTAAAAGGATCATATACGATGATCAAGTGGGATTTATTCCAGGGATGCAGGGATAGTTCAAGATCCACAAATCAATCAATGTGAAACACCACATTAACAAAACAAAGGCTAAAAATCATATGGTCATCTCAATAAGTACAGAAAAAGCATTTGACAAAATCCAACAACCATTTATGATAAAAACTCTCAACAAAGTTTGTATAGAGGGAATGTACCTCAACATACAAAAAGCCATATATGTCAGACCCACAACTATCATTATACTCAAGGGTGAAATGTTGAAGGTCTTTCCTCTAAGATCAGGACCAAGATACCCACTGTCACTACTCTTATTCAACACTGTGTTTGAAGTCCTAGCCAGAGCAATTAGGCAAGAAAAAGAAATAAAAAGCATCCAAGTTGGAAAGGAAGAAGCAGAATTGGCACTATTTGCAGATGACATGATGTTATATATAGAAAACCCTAAAGACTCCATCGAAAAACTGTTAGAACTAATAAAAAAATTCAGTAAAATTGCAGGATACAAAATCAATATAGAAAAATCTGTTGCATTTCTATACACTAACAACAAACTATCAGAAAGAGATAAAGAAAACAATCCCATTTATAACTGCATCAAAAGGAATAAAATAGCTAGGAATAAATTTAACTTAGAAGTGAAAGACCTGTATATTGAAAACTACAAGACATTAATGAAAGAAATTAAAGACAATACAAATGAATGGAAAGATATTCTATGCTTATGGATTGGAAGAATCAATATTGTTAAAATGTTCATACTATGCATAGCAACCTACAGTTTCAATGCATTTCTTATCAAAATTCCAATGGCAGTTTTCAAAGAAATAGAACAAATAATCCTAAAATTTGTATGGGACCACAAAGAAAAAAAAAAAAAACTGCAAGAGCCAAACCAATCTTGAGAAGGAACTTCAAAGCTGGAGGCATCATGCCTCCATTGCTGATTTCAAATTATATTACAAAGATATAGTAATCAAAACAGTATGGCATTGGCATAAAAACAGACACATAGATCAAGGGAACAGAATAGAGAGCCCAGAGGTAAACCCATGCACAGGTAATCAATTAACTTATGACAAAGGAGCTGAGAATACACAATGGGGAAAGGATAGTCTCTTCAATAAATGGTATTGGGGGCTTTCATGGTGGTATAGTGGTTAAGAATCTGCCTGCCAATGCAGGGTACACAGGTTCGAGCCCTGGTCTGGGAGGATCCCACATGCTGCAAAGCAGCTGGGCCCATGCGCCACAACTACTGAGCCTGCACTCTAGAGCCCATGAGCCACAGGTACTGAAGCCCACGCGCCTAGAGCCCAAGCTCCACAACGAAGGGTAGCCCCCACTCAATGCAACTAGAGAGAGCCATGCGCAGCAACAAAGACCCAATGCAGCCAAAAATAAATAATAAATTTATTTTAAAAAATAATAAAATAAATGGTGTTGGGAAACAGTACAGCCACATGCATAGGAAACTCAAACAGTATCTAACACCACACACAAAAATTAACTAAAACTGGATTGAAGACTTGAACAGAAGACCTGAAACCACAAAACTCCTACAAGAAAACATAGGTGGTAAGTTTATTGACATAGGTTGGTGATAAATTTTTGAATCTGATGTCAAAAGCAAAAGCAACAACCATAAAAATAAGTGGGACTACAACATACTAAAAAGTTTCTGTGCAGCAAAGGAAACCATCAACAAAATGAAAAGCAAACTTACTGAATGGGAGAAAATAATTGCAAATCATATATCTGATAAGGGACTAATATCTAAAATAGTGGGTTGGCCATTTGGCCAGCCCAGTATGTAAAGAACTCATATAACTATATCACAACAAAAAAATAAAAAGAGAAAGAAAGGAAACAATCCAATTAAAAAGTGGGCAGAAGACCTGAATTGAAATTTTTCCAGAGGAGACATACAGATGGCCAACAGTCATATGAAAATGTCATTAATATCATTAATCATCAAGAAAACGCACATTCAAACCACAATGAGATATTGCCTCACACCTGTAGAGTGACTATTATCAAAAAGGTAAGAAATAGAAATGTTGGTAATGATTTGGAGAAAAGAGAACCCTTGAGCACTGTTGGCAGGAACAGAAATTGGTACAGGCATTACGGAAGAGTATGGATGTTCCTCAAAAAATTAAAAATAGAACTACCATAAGATCTGGAAATTTCACTTCTGGGTTTTACCCAAAGAAAATGAAAATACTAATTCAAAAAGATACATGCATCCCTATTTTCACTGCAGCATTATGTACAATAGCCAAGATATGGAAGTAACATAAGTGTCCATAGATGACTGAATAGATAAAGAAGTTGTGGTATATATATAAAATGGAATATTAGCCAACCACAAAAAAAGAATGAAATTTTGCCATTTGTGGCAACACGGATCGATCTTGAGGGCATTAAACTAAGTGGAATAAGAAAGAGAGACAAGTACTGTATGATCTCTCATATGTGGAATCTTCAAACAAACAAACAAAACAAAACAGCCCAAGCTCATAGATACAGGGAATAGATTGGTAGTTGCCAATGTGGGGACATGGGGAGAAATATGTGAACTGTTTTTTTAGTGTAAATAAATTGTTTAAATAAAACACACACACACACACACACACACACACACACACACACACAGAGGAGTGGAACAAAGACATTTCAGACAAACAAAAACTGGAAGAGTTTACCAGCAATAGTCCTAAAGGAAAAGAATTCTCAAGGGTGTATTTTAGGCAGAAGGAAATTCCTCACCGATATAATTGTAAGAACAATTAAAAGCAAAGAAAGTAGTAAATATGTGGCTAAGTCTAAACAAACACTAGCCTTAAAACATAAAATACTGGGGATTCAAAAAATAAAACTGAAATACTTACATGATAATGACAGCATTAGCGCCCATCCTAATGACCTCATTTTAACTTGATTATGTCTTTCAAGGACCTATCTCCAAATATAATCAAATTCAGAGGCACTGAGCGTTAGGGCTTCAAATGGATTTTAGTGGGACACAATTCAGTCCATAACAGAGACCTAGAAAGGAAATAGCCCTGTGTAATGATAAGGGACTAGGGGAAGGATGTCTTTAAGAAAAGAGAGAAACACTATTGGATGTATTTGCTGCTATTGAGAGGTAATGACTCATGGGAGAGTTTGGGAAGAAGCAATAATAGGTATATAATCTTTAAACAAACAAATCATGAAACAATCACTAATTCCAGGGAACCAAAATGAACAAAATAAACATAACAAACTACTCAGTTTAGCTATGAGTTATATTTACATAGTCATAAAAACAATGCTGTATAATGACTTAATGAAAAATCCTGTGATATAACTATATTGGGAAGATGGAGAGCACTATTGGGAAATTGGATCGTGGTTCAAAAGAGAAGCTTTTATCTTCCACAGTACAAAGGAGGTAAGTGTTTAAAATGGTAAATTTGAGAGCTAATATATGCATATTATTTAGAAATATGAAGGTATATAATGGGAGAAACAAGGAAAAGATCTGAAAATGATATCCTTTGGGGATCAGCATTCAGTAGGTAAGGAGTAGCAGGAAAGGAGACTATATGCATATATTACTTTGATAAAATAAATGTAATGTAGTTAGAACAGTATAAAACTGTCTTCTATATTTCAGGTTATAAAATTAATGCATGTTCACTGTAGAAAATTTGAAAAATACAGAGGTGCCAAAAGAAAACACTCCACTGTTAACATGGTTATCTCACACATACACACTGCACCTGCTGTTTTATAATCTTATCATTTAAAAGCACATGATGATTTTCCCATGACATTAATTTCCATATATTTTTTAAAAACAAAAAATGCAAGGAAACTCAAAGAAGAAAATCACTAATTCTCCATGGAAACAAAGGAAGACTCTAAAATAAAGAAGTGATATCTGAACTGGGTCTTAAAATATAGACAATAATAAAATAATTGAGCTCTTACCATGGGTCAGACAGCTAACTAAATGTTTTACATGCATCATACCATTTAATTCTCTTAATAAATCTGAAAGTTAGCTATTATTATAAATCTCAGATTTACATAGTTGGAGATTAAGGCTTAGTGAGGTTTTTGCTCAAGGTCGTTTGACTAATATATGGCAGTGCTAGAATTTTAAATACCATTACTACATGGTAAAGAGTTCCCTTCATGTTGGTCTAAAACAGACCCAGCTGCCCTGTCTCAGTCTCCCTGACTCAAAGGCCTGTTGTCATAACCCTCTTTACCACACATAGGACTTGGTTAAGTAAAGAAAGAGGGGAGGACATCTAAAATTGAACCATATATTTAACAGTCCAGGAGCACGAAGACTTAAGACCTGGACTTTAGACTTTTTTCTGCATGGAAAACATGGTATTTGTAGTAAGATTTGGTTGAAGAGGTTGATTGGTGCCACAATAGAGAACACTTTGACTAGCATGGACTTCCATCAACAGGCTCTGCTTGTCAAACAGGGACATCGATAACCCTGACCATCAGTGTGAAAGGAGGTTTACGAAGGCACAGGATAAACAGGACTCAGTTTTTACTTGTTAGTAAATAATTTGAGATCAATTTTATATTAAAATAAATGTAAATATTCATGGAGTAGAATGCAAAACTTATATGAATTTTTAAGTTAAAGCAGAAGACTTCAAAGATTTTTTTTTCTTTTGGCAGGCTCTTATGACAATCTCTTAAATCTTAAGGGTCCGGGTTTGAGTCTCTCATTAGAAAAATTTAGTGGAAAATTTTAGAGGAATACTCTGGGAATATGAATCTAATTGATAATGACATGACTGATCAGATTTATTTAAAATGTTATTTACCCCTAAGGAAATATTGTAACATATAACCATAATAATAATAACAACAAAAATTTAGTTATTTTTTTCTTTTACTGACCCTAGCCTGAAAATGTATTAATCTGCCCCAACAGTAGTGTTGATTTAGGAAGAATGTCAGTGAGTGAGAAGCCACAGTCGAAATCAGAAAATAAAAATCCCTAAATCCCTATTTAGTAACCCCTAAGTTATTGCTATATACTGAAAATGTCTTGACACTCTTAGTCTGTCTTTCTATCACCAAAATAATCAGTTCACTTATAGAAAGAGTTATTTGGAAAATTTCAGACAAAACCCATCAGCAGCTTGAACTCATCTCTTTTCAAACAGAAATTCTAGCAACATGTAGAAACTGCTATAAAACGCACCTTACAAAATGGAGAAATAGGTTGTCTGCTACAGTTAGCTTTCTAAACGGAAAAGATGTGATTAAAATCCAGCACCTTCTAAAAGCCATGTGGTAATCCTGGATTGGATCTTTGGATGGAAAAAGAACATTAGTGGAAAAACTGGTGAAATTCAAATACTGCCCTCGAGTTTAGGAAATAGTAATTTACCAATGTTGGTTTCTTAGTTTTGACAACTGTACCATGATAATATAAGGTTAACATTAGAGGAAAATGAGTGAGGGATATATGGGAACTCCCTGTGCTATCTTTGAAACATTTCTGTAAATTAAAATCATTCCAAAATAAAATATTTATTTAAAAATATTTTTAAAACACTGACTTCAACAGTATGAAAACAGAAATATTTGTTCAAAACCGCAATGAGATATCACCTCACACCTGTCAGAATGGCCATCGTCAAAAAGACAACAAGTAATTAAATGTTGGTGAGGATGCAGGTAAAGGGAACCCTCTTGCACTGTTGGTGGGAATGTAAGTTGGTGCAGCCACCATGGAGAACAGTATGGAGGTTCCTCAAAAAATTAAAAATAGAACTACCATGTGATCCAGCAATTCCACTCCTGAGTATATATCCAAAGAAAACAAAAACACTAATTCAAAAAGATACATGCACCACAATGTTCATAGCAGCATTATGTACATAGCCGAGACAGGGAAGTGGCCTAAGTGTCCATCAATAGGTGAATGGGTAAAGAAGATGTGGTAATATATGCACAATGGAATACTACTCAGCCATTAAAAAATGAAATTTTGCCATTTGCAACAACTTGGATGGACCTGGAGGGTATTATGCTTAGTAAAGTAAGCCAGACAGAGAAAGACAAATACTGAATATTTTCACTTATATGTGGAATCTAAAAAATAAAACAAACAAATGAATCTAACAAAACTGAAATAGAATCACAGATACAGAGAACAAACTAGAGGTTACCAGTGGGGAGAGGGGGAGAGGGAGGGGCAAAGATAGGGTAAGGGAATTAAGAAGTACACCATACCAGTATAAATAAATAAGATACAAGGATGTACTGTACAGGGAATATAGCCAATATTTTATAACTTTAAATAGCATATAATCTATAAAAACACTGAATCACTATATTTACGCCTGAAACTAATATAGCATTGTAAATCAACTACACTCCAAAGAAAAACATTCCCAGGCAGGGAATTCTGGATAGGCTAAGACTCTGGAGTGAGAAAATACTGGTATATCTGAGGGACTACAAGTAGGTTACTGTGATTGCAGCCTGGTGAGAAAGGGGTAGAGTGAGGCAAAAAGAGCACAGAGAAGGAAAAGGACATCAGTCCTTGTGACCATAAGTCCTTGTGGTGAGAATGAAGGACTCATATGTCAGAACATTGGAACCTATAGAGTGACATGACTTGAATAACAAATTTTAGAGATCAATCTGGCACTCTGTGAGAAGGGATTGGAAAAGAGCAAGAACCAAAATAGGGAAACTAATTTGGAGTCCATGGTAACTGTCCAAACGAAAGACTGATGTGAACATATCTGAGACATATTTTGGAGTTTATGGCAGGCTGAATAGTTCACTCCCTCCAAAGATGCCCATGCCCTAATCTCTACAGTTTGTGAATATGTTCTGCTACTTGGCGAAAGGGATTTTACAAATGCAATAAAGGTTATGTAACTTAAAATGGGGAGATGAGTTTGGATTATCCATGTGGGTCCAACTTAATTGTACAAGCCCTTGAAAGGAGAGAACTATCTCAAGCTGGGAACAGAAGAAGACTTCAGAGAGGTGTGTCATAAGAAGAAGTCAGAGACTCCAAGTGTGAGAATGATCGGACAGGCTATTGGTGGCCTCTGAACACAGGACAGGCTGTGCCTAAGTTGAGGGGTCTAACAGCTCACAGAGTTCCCAGGTGTCCCAGTGTGCGCAGGTGTCTCCTATGTGCCCAATAGTGTCTTGGAAATGGTAAAGGGTGAAATATAGCCCCAGTGAGTTTTTTTTTAATTCCCAGATGGCTCAGGAGTTTCAGAAGGATCCTGTGATCTAGGGAGAGGAATAGAAGTTTGGATGAAAGAATGATAAATCCCAAAGGCCATGCTGCCTGCACCCCATTGCCTTGTCACTGAGTGACAACACAGACACAGCCCTGGGGAAAGAATTCGTGGAGACTTCAAGTCACCATGGAAGAATGGGAACTTGAAATATAAATCAGTTTAGATGTAGAAGAATAAAATAAAGGTACATTTCTTGCAGATGTGAATTTCTGGACTGCCATTCATATTCACACAATTAAACCACTGTCGTCATCAACATAATCATCATTATCTTCATCATAGGATACTGAGAGGCAAATCAGAAGTCTAGAAAGTAAAACAGGGCAGGAAAAGGTGAAGACAGTTGGTAGAAAATGAAAGCTGTTGAAGTCCATTTTATTCTGTGTCTGGTGTATAGCCAGTGGCAGAGGAGGTCAGGGGAAGATCACCTCCAGGTTGTTCTTGCTCAGAGGGCAAGTGCTGGATAATGACACTGCACATCAGGCATGGCCACTATGCTCTACTTCCTAAACTACACTGTTGTTATCCCTTCTCCAGTAATTGCTTATTCATTGACTTACTCTGTAAATTTTTTTCAAGTTGCTTATCAGCTTTTCTGATTAGCAAACAACATGCTTTAAATTTGGCAAGCTAACTGACTTTGTGATGAATGATTATAAATGCACATATTTATTTTCTTTCTTAAAAAACATTTTTAAAAGCTAATTCATCTACAACTTCCTGTTTGAACAATGCAATCATTTAAATGGGTTTAGCAAAGGGCATACATTTGAGAGTTAATACCTTTATGAGAATTAATCTCTGATTCACCTTGCAAGTACTCTGACAAAACTCTGCTCTTTTGCCTGTATGCCTACAAAGTTATGCTGTTCTCAGATTAACTTGTGATAAAATATTGTGTGCTTTATTAAATTTTTGGAACACTCCTATGAAGGAGTTGTATCAAACTAATTTGCAAAATGAGGAACTAGAGGATGGGAAAGGCAATTACTACACACATGGAAAATTTAGGGAAAACCAGATATGAAACTTTTCACAGTAGGTACCTCTGAGCAGTGGTAATAGTGAGGGGTGAGGATAGAGGTGATAGTACCTCCCTTCCCTGTTGCTGGAGTTTTCGTTTTACTAACAGCACACATTAATTTAATAATTCACATTTTTCAAAAAATAAAATTACCTAATGATGATAATTTCCATGTTCCTTACTTAGTTTGACTTTTATAACATGGAATAATTTGTGGCTGTCATGGCCTCCCAAATTATTTCCTCGTTTCTGTCAACTGAATGCTCAGTTCAGTCAATGCTCCTTTGAACCCTTTTCCCGATTTTTCTCTGCTAGATTAGCCATCTAATATAGCTTATTTTTCAATAATTATTCAGTCAAGGGTATTTATCCAACATCTACTATGTGCTCAGCATTACACTAAACACTTGGGAGGTATAGAATAGTGGTAAAGGTAGTAATAAAAAATAACAATGAATAGTGTAGACTGAGCACTTGTACGCCAGAGAGTGTCTTAAGAGCTTTACATGAATTCCCTCCCTTTATTTTCCACAACAACAACCCAATGAAGTATACCATTATTCTCTCCATTTTATAGATGAAGGAATTAAGTTTTAGAGAAATTAAGGAAGCCACCCAAGGTCAAACGGCTAGTAAGAGATAGCCAGAATCTGAATGCAGCCTATTGCAATCCAGAGCTTGACTGCTCAGCCTCTTAGGTGGCTCTGCAAGGGGTTTACAGCATAGCTGAAGAGACAAGACACACACACACACCAACAAACTAAAAGCCACTGAAATATTGAGCAAATGTCACAGTTTATGTCCAGCACAATGTCACATCAAAGACACATACTTAAGAATTGTGAAATAGACTAAATAAATGCGTAAGAATGTGATCAGAGTTCAGTACTGTGGGAATTCAGAGAAGGAGATCAAGGATGGATAGTGTAGTTGAGAAGCACTTTTTGGAGCAGAAGGTGGGCTTTCAAGCTGGGGCCTGGGCAATATTTAGAAAGGGAAGCCAGAAAGGGCATAAGCAAAGGCCTAGTGAAACAGTGAGTCACAGATGTTTCCCCATCAGAAAGGAGATGGCTTGGCCTGCACAATACATGCATCCTGAGGAATGGGGAGAAATAATCCAGAGCAGACAGGGCAAGTGAACATGAGACCAGCACCTGAAAAGCGTGGCTCAGAGTCTAGATTAGATGCAGTATGAGAGTGGAAGTGATGTTAATAGTAGTAACAATACCTAGGCTTTACAGATAGATGGCCCTGTTCTTTCAAAGACATGACCTCATTCAGTGTGCTTGTGGAATATTAATCTGGTAGGAAACAGATCGGAAGAGAGAGCACTTAGTGTCAGAGAGGCTCACTAGGACATTACTATTAGCCAGCAGTGCAATGAGGAGAGTCTAAGTTGGGGTCTGGATAATTAAAGGGAAATGGAGGAATGTCGACTATGTGTCAGAGGCTTTACATATGCTTTAGTAATGTTCAAAACAGTGACATGTTATGTGTGGTATTCTGGCATGAGCTCAAGGCCTGGTTCAAACACTTACTAATTCTAGGACATTAAGCAAGTTATGTAAACATTCATTGCCTCATTTTTCTAAAAAAATACTTGTAGAACGCCTACTATATGCCAAGAACTGTGCTAGGTCTCAGTAATAGAGGGGCACAGTCCCTGTACTTACGGAACCCACAGTATGAGGGAGACTGACATTAATATGTAAATGTGTTAGTTTCCTAATGCTGCAATAACAAATTTAGAGGCTTAAAACAAGAAATAAAAAACCTAATAAAAACCACCTCACCCAGCTTATTTCTCACCATTCTGTAGTGCAGAATTCCAGACTGGCTCAGCTGTCTGGATTTCAAGGTATAAGCCAGCTTTTATTGGAAGGCTTTGAGAAGACTCTACTTCCAAGATCATTCAGCTTGTTGGTAGAATCTAGTTGCCTGTCACTGTACGACTGAGGCCCATTTCTTTGCTGGATGTCAACTTGGGACTCCCTTAACTTCTCTGAAGGTCTCTCTCCAGTCCTGGCACACAGGCTCCTACATCTCAGGGCCAGCAATAGCATGCCACATCCTTCTCACACTTGGAATCTCTGACTTCTCCTTATACCACATCTCTCTGAAGTCCTCTCTTGCTTCCCTCTGGAGACAGTTCTCCCCTTTAAAGGGCTAATGTGATTAGATTGAACCACTTGGATAATTCAGATACTCTCCTTATTTTAAAGTCAATAACCTTAATTACATCTGCAAAGTCCCTTTTGCCACCTAACATAACATTCACAAATTCCAGAGATTAGTGCATGGACATCTTTTGGGGGCCATTATTTAGTCTATCATAACCTTCAAAATATTATATCTCAAATATATTTAGATATATTACTATGTACTAGGCGTTTTCTATAAACTTTGAGTATAGTCATTCATTTAATCTACCCAAGGATCTATGAGGTAAGTACTATTATTACTTCCACTTTATAGGTGAAGAAACTGAAGCATAGAGAAATTAAGTAACTTGTCCAAGGCAATAGCCAATAAGTGGAAGAATCCAAGGGGTCCAGCTCCATAATCTATGCTCTTAACCAATACGTCACATTGCTGTTATCTGTGTGTAATGAGGTATTTATGTGTTTGCTTACTGTATGTAGTAGGCAGAATGATGTCCTCCCAAAGAAGTCCATACCCTGGTCCCCAAACCTGTGAATATGTTATAGTACATGACAAAATGGATTTTGCAGATGCAATTACAGTTATTACTCAGCTGGCTTTAATACAGGAAGAGTATCCTGGATTATCCATTAGCCTTTCAAAGCCGAGAACTGTTTCCAACCGGAAGTGGAGGGATACAGCAGAACACAAAGCCAGAGAGTCAAAGCATGAAGGGAAACTGGAGCCACTGTGGCTGAAAGGGCCCCATGGAAGTCATAGGAAGGGACTGTCAATCTCTAGGATCAAAGACCAGGCCCCAGCTGACAACCAGCAAGGAAACTGGAACCTCAGTCGTATCGCCACAAAAATCTGAACTCAGCCAACAATCTTAATGAGCTTAGAAAAGGATTCAACCTCCCAGAACTCTCCAGAAGGAAATTCATCCCTGCCAACATCTTGGTTTTAGCCTTGTGAGACTCTAAGCTGAGAATCAGTTGAGCCACACTGTAGTCAGACTTCTGACCTTCAAAACTGGGAGAATGGATGTTGTTTTAGGCTGCTAAGTTTGTGGTAATCTGTTAGAATAGCAAAAGAAGACTAATACAGAGGCTAAGTACTCAGGACTTTCTATGACTGGAAATGGGGGAGGTAAAAGAAATGAGGGGTATCATTAATAACCAAGGTTTTAGGATTGAGAAACTCGGCTGTTAACATTTATTGAGTTGCGGAAAGAATTAGAGCTCAAGAGTTCATTTTAAAAATATATTAGATTTGCAATTTGTCAAATTGGCAGTTGGGTATATTGGTTCAGAGCTCAGAAGACAGGTCTTGGGTTTGGAACAAGCACTTGGGAGTCACTGATATGTAGCATCATTATCTTTACCTATAAATCTGTTGTTAATAATACGAGTTATGATAAGGGGTTGTTATGAGAAACAAATGGCATAATATATATAAAATACCAGAATGACACCTGGAATTTGATAAGCACCCAATAGATGTTTGGTATTAAATATTATGACTGCAAATTTTCTTAGGAGGAAACTGATGCTCAGTTTCAGAAACTAGCCCATATGTCTGGCAAATAGTGGAGTCAAGACTTAAACCCAGATCTCCCTGCCCTGCAGATTGTTCTCTTCATACTGTACTGCAAGAAAGAGTTAAGTTTTAATACAACGTGTAGAAAAATCTACAGATCCTTTCTTTAGTGTTCAGGGGTTTTAGTTAGAAACATGAGAAATCATATCTGACTAAGTGAATCACAGAAAGTAAAGTATTGGTAGCTGGTAGTGTCCTAGAAAAGCTGGAGAACTAGGCTAAGAAAATAGGTGGAAACCAAGGGAGGCCAAGCAGTAGGAAGCAGCCAGAAGAACTACTGGGTGAGCCTACCTCTGCCACCAGCTGGAACCATGTGATTGGCTGTGTCACCACCAAAGGCACTGAATGATGGGCATACTGGTTGTCACTGCTGGTCTGGATCCTAGATGTTGTGACTACCATCTCTAAACCTCTGGAAAGAACTCTCTACTGCCTCTACTTTCTTTGAATCACTCCTTCTATATTAAGTTCTGCCTTAGGGCATTTTACCAAAGATACTGTTATGGGATGAATTGTGTCTTCCCTGCCCCCGATTTCACATGCTGAAGTGCTAACCTGCAGTCCCTCAAAATGTGACCATATTTGGAGGTAGGGTCTTTACAGAAATACAGTTTAAACGAGGTCATCAGGTTTGGCCCTAATCCAATATGACTGATGTCCTTATAAGAAAGGAAATTTGGTCACAGGCATGTACAGAGATAAGACAATGTGAAGACACAGGGAGAACACAAGCCAAGTGGTGAGTCCTGGAAGAAATCCTTCCCTCACAGCTCTCAGAAGGAACAACGCTACCAACACCTTGATCTCAGACTTCCAGCCTCCAGAACCATGAGAAAATAAATTACTATTGTTTAAGCTACCCAGTCTGTGGCATTATGATATGGCAACCCTCACAAGCTAATACAGATGCAAAAGGGGTTCAGACAGGAATCCACTGCCTGGTCAGATGGTTCAAATTTTGCCATTGACATCAGGACATCTATTCTTCTCTGAATTAGAATAAGGTCCAGGATAGCAAATATAGTTTTTTACCTGCACTTTTCCTTCAACAAGTCTCAAAATTTCCACACATTATACAGCTATGCTAATGTGGGGAAGCCTCTATAATAATGCAATTCCCTTATAAAAGGAATAATCAATGAGCAGATTCTTCATGGTGACTTTTTATGAAAGACTTGAAATTTTCAGATAAATTCGCCTCAGAAAACTTCATTTAAGGGTTTCCTTGGTGGCTCAGTGGTTAAGAATCCACCTGCCAACGCAGGGGACACGGGTTCGAGCCCTGGCCCGGGAAGATCCCGCATGTCACGGAGCAAATAAAGCCGCGAGCCACAACTACTGAGCCTGCGCTCTAGAGCTCGTGAGCCACAACGACTGAAGCCTGTGCGCCTAGAGCCCATGCTCCTCAACAAGAGAAGCCGTGACAGTGAGAAGCCTGTGCACCGCAACAAGGAGTGGCCTCCACTTGCCGCAACTGGAGAAAGCCGTGCACAGCAACAAGGACTCAACGCAGCCCAAAATAAAAACAAATAAATAAATTAATTAAAATAAAACCATTTAAAACCTACTTTGGGTGTTGCACAGACAACTGTGCAATTAGATAACTAAGCTTAATATATTTCTCCTTGATCTGTCCCTTTCTCTGGCATTCCCTTTTCTGACAAATGAAAATTCGATCCACCTGGTTTCCTAGTCTGGAAACCTGTGAGATATTTTTGACTACTTTCTCATTCAACGTCCTCATTCAATTAACCACCATCTGCTGTTGACTCAACTACCTAAGATAGTTATCTACCCCATCTATTTCTCTCATCCTTTCTGCTGCTACCCTAGTCCAGCACATCATCACCTCTCCCACAAAACTGCCACCGTAAAATCCTAATTGTTCTCCTTGACTTCAGGATTTGTTCCTCCAATCCTTTCTCTGTATTTTAGCCAGAGCGTTTCTTCTAAACTACAAGTTGGTTCTGGCAAGTGTTTAAATCCTTCACTGCCTTTCCACGGCCCTCAGAATAAAGCATAGGAACTTCTTTGCCTAGTTTACTCAGTTCTTGAGTATCTGGTCTTTGCCTGCTGCTGTGGTTTTACCTCCTCTCTTTCCCCCAGTCTCACCCTTAGCTCCCACCATACCACAGACAGTTTCTCTTTTCATGCTCTCTGTCTCCAGGGCCTTGTACTTTCGATTTCCTCTGCCTGGAAGCCTTTGCCCCCTTCTTCTTCCCAGAATTTCCCTTTTAACTACTTACAGTTTCTGTTTAGATAACAGATCCAGTGCCTCATTTACTAGGTGTGTCATTATAAAAACTACTTTATCTCTGTACCTCAGCTCTTTCATCAGTAAAATGGGGATCCTCTTCACCGAGATATTATAGACAATAACAAAGTTAGGTTTTATAAGACACATAACGGCTGAGTGACCACTGCAAGCAGTCAATAAGTGGTATCCATTACTATTCTCATTATCATTCTCTTTTAGCAAGATTTCCCTGACCACTCCACTCCTGAACTCAAAACTGAGTTTGGAATGCCTCTTATATACTTCCATGGCACCCTACATTTCCCCCATATTCACACATACTCTTTGTTTAAAGTATTGCATGCTTGTCTGTGAGCTTCATGAGGACACATCTGTATCCCTAATGCCAAGCATAATATCTGTACCTAAACATTTTTTTCTTGAATGAATGAGATTCTTCTATCATCCATTCATCCAGAAGAGGCATCAAGCTTGATCCAGAATTTGCTTTGGCAGGCACCACTTAAAACTCTGGAAGGCCCTTCTGAGCTTCTAAATCTGCATCAGTCATAAGTATTATGCAAACGATTACAGGGATACAGCAGTGGTACAGTATAAGTGCCATGAAAGATAGTATAACTGAAGAGGGGGCCAAATTAAACTAGTGTTTACTCAAAGCAGTGCAAGCCAATGTTTTGACTCAATCTTCACATCAGATAAATGAGTCAAGCATGATTCCCCCATTTTATAGATGAGATAAATGAGGACAAACTATGTTAAGCTTTTTGCTCCAGATCACACAGATAGTGTCAGTACTTACTTTGAAACTAATTTTTGACCAAGCTTTTGTACTTTCCATCCTACCAGGTTGGACAGTCACTCCCCACAGGGGAAAGCAGTGATGAAAATATAAAATATTAAGGATATATCCAAAGATATTTGAAGACACTCTTGACCAAATCTATGATTACAAATTAATAGTTTTTTGCCTTATTTTGAAATGAAATTTCTGCTCTTGAAATGAACTACTTGCTCTTAAGCAGAGTTTATCACTTAGCAATTTCTCAATAAATACTTGGTGAATATTCCATGTGTGAATGTTGTTTGTGATACCTGTCCAGCACTTCCCAGTGAATCAAATAAAGAAAAAGAATGTTTGTACTCATTTTATGCAACAGCCAGACTAAGGAATCAGTAGCTACTTATTAATAGAAATCATCCTTCACTTATGAATTTGAATGCATGATCTATCTTTCTCCAATTGGTAATGATGTGGCTCTGTGAGATCTGATTTCTTCTGGAGAGGGGAAAATACCTAAGGAATTGAGTTATCCCAAGGAATCTTGGTGTTCTTGCTACCTTTAACAAGAAGAAGCATGTTGTCTAACACAAACCTTTTCTGGGAAGAAGAAAATGCCAATGATGTGTATGCACCTGAACCTCATGGTGGGCATTTCATATTTTTCTGTTTTAATTCAAATCCTACACTATGGAAGCAACATATGACATCTTAAAATAGTTCTGCCAGCTCAACCTCTGCTAACTTTAAAAATAGCTAACATTTACTAAGTGCTTACTACATACTGACACTGTGTAAAATTCATTACTGTCATCATCTTGCTTAATTCTCATAACAATGCTGGTAATTTTAATATTTTCTCCATTTCACAGGTAACCTGTTCGAATTCCATCAGCCAACAAGAGGCATAGCCAAAACTCATGTTCCTAATCACTATGCAATATTACTTTAGTAAAGAGTGCTACTATTCATGGGACACTAGAGAGATATAAGACTGGAATAATTTTATTTAGTTAACAGCCTAGTGAAAGATCCTCTATTTAATGGCTTTCCTAAATTCTGCTGTTAGAAAGTGAATTCCAGGTGCTTCTGTCTCTAACTCATGCTTTTAAGTGTGTTCAGTAGATTTGTCTTCTGTCTTTTGATAAAGGACCATGTCTTATCTTTTGTTGGTATCTCCAGCTATGTAATGCAATGCTTTGCAGTTGAAGACATGCAATAAATAGCTTGTTAATTAAATTAAATCACCAGAGATGCCACAGAAAACTCATGATTCAGGCCCATGGTAGTCTGGACTTTGACCTGTGGTTATCAAGCATAGGAATCCCAGACCATAGGCTATATTTGGCTGCTTTCTAATTATAGACTGCCAGGCTTTTCAGTTACTGTTTTTCAGTGAAAATATGTTACCAAACTAGCCAAGCTATGATTTCTTAATTATATCTTACAAAGATGATCTTGAGTAGAATGAGTAAAAGTACATGATTTAGTTACTTTAAACACATAAGGTAAAACTATCTATTAAAGTTTCTAAGTGACAAGTCTTTTCAGCAGTAGAAATTTTATGTACTTGAGATATATTTGGGCAAAGCTTCTTTATATAATGTATTGGAAAAGCAATGAAATAAAAGATAGGGAATGCATCTCACACAATGCATCATCCATTCCTAATAATTTATTTAAAACTGAGTTGATGCCAGAAATTTGACCAAACTCTGAGTATACCAAGAATGATTCTTCATCTGGCCAGTAAAAAGGAATCTTTGTATCATCCCTGTACCTCAAATGGCTTCTGTCAGGCTGATTGTGGTGATGCATATCATAGAGGCTTGAAAAGCAAAGAGAATCAGTTCTTTGTGACCACCTAGAGGGGTGGGATAGGGAGAGTGGGAGGGAGATGCAAGAGGGAGGAGATATGGGGATATATGTATAGCTGATTCACTTTGTTATAAAGCAGAAACTAACACACCATTGTAAACTAATTATACTCCAATAAAGATGTTTTAAAAAAAGTACAGAGAACGAAAACAAAAAGAATAAGAATATGTTTCATTATGTAGCCCAGTGAGCCTACATGTCGTTGGTGAGACTGGGCTGCAGGCAGCAGGAAAATAACTTGCAAAATTTCAAAGAAGCCTCTATTGAAGACTAGAAATGATTCTAAGCTTTGTGGAAAGAGAGAGAGAGAACAGAGACATGAAAAGAGAAGAGAAGGGGATAGCTTCAAGATGGCGGAGGAGTAAGACATAGAGATCACCTTCCTCCCCACAAATACATCAAAAATACATCTACATATGGAACAGCTCCTACAGAACACCTACTGAATGCTGGCAGAAGACGTCAGACTTCCCAAAAGGCAAGAAACTCCCCACATACCTGGGTACAGCAAAAGAAAAAACAGAGACCAAAGAATAGGGATGGGACCTCCACCAGTGGCAGGGAGCTATGAAGGAGGAAAAGTTTCCACACACTAGGAAGCTACTTCACTGGCGGAGAAGGGGTGTGGCAGGGAGAAGCTTTGGAGCCACGGAGGAGAGCGCAGCAACAGGGGTGCAGAGGGCAAAGAGGAGAGATTCATGCACAGAGGATTGCTGCCGACTAGCACTCACCAGCCTGAGAGACTTGTCTGCTCACCCGCCGGGATGGGTGGGGGCTGGGAGCTGAGGCTCGGGCTTCGGAGATCAAATCCCAGGGAGAGGACTAGGGTTGGCTGCATGAACACAGCCTGAAGGGGGCTACTGCACCACAGCTAGCCGGGATGGAGTCCGAGAAAAAGTCTGGACCTGACTAAGAGGCAAGAGACCATTGTTTTGGGGTGCACGAGGAGAGGGGATTCAGAGCACTGCCTAACCAAGCTCCAGAGACGGGTGTGATCTGCAACTATCAGTAAGGACAGAAGAGACAGGCATGAGATGCTAAGATAGCTGCTGCAGCCACCAAGAAGCCTGTGTGCAAGCACAGGTCACTATCCACACCTCCCCTCCCAGGAGCCTGTGCAGCATGCCACTGCCAGGGTCCCATGATCCAGGGACAACTTCCCTGGGAGAACACACTTCGTGCCTCAGGCTGGTGCAATGTCACGCTCGCCTCTGCCACCACAGGCTCACCCTGCAACCCTGTACCCCTCAGTACCCCCAGCCTGAGTGAGCCAGAGCCCCCAATCAGCTGCTACTTTAACCCCGTCCTGTCTGAGCAAAGAACAGACGCCCTCAGGCGACCTACACGCAGAGGCCCCAGGAGCTGTGCGAACAAAGAAGAGAAAGGGAATTCTCTCCCAGAAGCCTCAGGAGTAGTGGATTAAATCTCCACAATCAGCTTGATGTACCCTGCATCTGTAGAATACCTGAATAGATAATGAATCACCCCAAAATTGAGGTAACAGACTTTGGTAGCAACTGTAGACTTGGGGTTTGCTTTCTGCGTCAAATTTGGTTTTGGTTTTATGTTTATTTTAGTTTAGTATTTAGAGCTTATTATCATTGGTAGATTTGTTCATTGATTTGGTTGCTCTCTTCCTATATATATATATATATATATATATATATATATATATATATATATATGTGCATGTGTGTGCGTATATATAGTATATGTGTATATATAAATTTTTTTCCCTATCTCTTTTTGTGAGTAGTATGTATGTGTATGCTTCTTTGTGTGATTTTGTCTATATAGCTTTGCTTTTACCATTTATCCTAGAGTTCTGTCTGTCCTCTTTTTTTTTTAGTATAGTTTTATTGCTTGTTATCATTGGTGGATTTCTTTATTGGTTTGGTTGCTCTCTCTTTCTTTCCTTTTTTTGTTACTTCTTTATATTTTTAACTTTTATTTTAATAACTTTATTTATTTAATATTTTTCCCCTCTGTTCTCTTTTTTTCCTCCCTTTTCTTCTGAGCCATGTGGCTGACAGGGTCTTAGGGCTCCAGCCGGGTGTCAGGCCTGAGCCTCTTAGGTTGGAGAGGTGAGCTCAGGACATTTGTCCACCAGAGACTTCCTGGCTCCACATAATATCAAACGGCAAAAGCTCTCCCAGAGATCCCCATCACAACGCAAAGACCCAGCTCCACTTCACAACCAGCAAACTACAGTGCTGGACCCCCCCATGCCAAACAACTAGCAAGACAAGAACACAACTCCATCCATTAGCAGACAGGCTGCCTAAAACCATAATAAGTTCACAGACACCCCAAAACACACCACCGGACAAGGCCCTGCCTACCAGAAAGACAAGATCCAGCCTCATCCACCAGAACACAGGCACCAGTCCCCTCCACCAGGAAGCCTACCCAACCCACTGAACCAACCTTACCCACTGGGGGCAGACACCAAAAACAACAGGAACTACGAACCTGCAGCCTGTGAAAAGTAGACCCGAAACACAGTAAGTTAAGCAAAATGAGAAGACAGAGAAATACACTGCAAATGAAGGAGCAAGGTAAAAACCCAGCAGACCAAACAAATAGAGAGGAAATAGGCAGTCTTCCTGAAAAAGAATTCAGAGTAATGATAGTAAAGATGATCCTAAATCTTGGAAATAGAATGGAGAAAATACAAGAAATGTTCAGCAATGACCTAGAAGAACCAAAGAGCAAACAAACAATGATGAACAACATAATAAATGAAATTAAAAATTCTCTAGAAGGAATCAATAGCAGAATAACTGAGGCAGAAGAATGGATAAGTGACCTCGAAGATAAAACAGTGGAAATAACTACTACAGAGAATAATTAAAAAAAAAAGAATTTGGACAGTCTCAGAGACATCTGGGACATTACATGCAGCAACATTCAAAGTATTGGGGTTCCGAAAGAAGAAGAGAAAAAGAAAGGGACTGAAAAATATTTGAAGAGATTATAGTTGAAAACTTCCATAACATGGAAAAGGAAATAGTCAATCAAGTCCAGGAAGTGCAGAGAGTCCCATACGGATAAATCCAAGGAGAAACACACCAAGACACATATTAATCAAACTATCAAAAATTAAATACAAAGAAAAAATTTTAAAAGCAGCAAGGGAAAAGCAACAAATAACATACAAGGGAATCCGCAAAAGGTTAACAGCTGATTTCTCAGCACAAGCTCTGCAAGCCACAAGGGTGTGGCAGGACATATTTAAAGTAATGAAAGAGAAAAAGCTATAAACAAGATTACTCTACCCAGCAAGGATCTCATTCATATTCAACGAAGAAACTAAAAACTTCACAGACAAGCAAAAGCTAAGAGAATTCAGCACCACCACACCACCTTTACAACAAATCCTAAAGAAACTTCTCTAGGCAGGAAACATAAGAGAAGGAAACGACCTATAATAAAAAACCCAACACATTAAGAAAATGGTAATAAGAACACACATTATCGATAGATAACTACCTTAAATGTAAATGGATTAAATGCTCCCACCAAAAGACAAAGACTGGCTGAATGGATACAAAAACAAGACCTGTATATATGCTGTCTACAAGAGACCAACGTCAGACATAGGGACACGCCAGACTGAAAGTAAGGGGATGGGAAAAGGTACTCCATGCAAATGGTAATCGAAAGAAAGCTGAAGTAGCATTTCTCATATCAGACAAAATAGACTTTAAAGTAAAGACAATTACAAGAGACAAAGAAGGACACTACATAATGATCCAGGGATCAATCCAAGAAAAAGATATAACAATGTAAATAATTATGCACCCAATACAGGAGCACCTCAATACAAAAGGCAAATGCTAACAGCCATAAAAGGGGAAATCGACAGTAACACAATCATAATAGGGGACTTTAAGACCCCACTTTCACCAATGGACAGATCATCCAAAATGAAAATAAATAAGGAAACATAAGGTTTAAATGATACATTACACAAGATGGACTTAATTGATACTTATAGGACATTCCATCCAAAAACAACAGAACACACTTTTTTCTCAAGTGCTCATGGAACATTCTCCATGATAGATCATACCTTGGGTCACAAATCAAGCCCTGGTAAATTTAAGAAAATTGAAATTGTATCAAGTATCTTTTCCAATCACACCACACTAAGACTAGATATCAATTACAGGGAAAAGTCTGCAAAACATACAAACACATGGAGGCTAAACAATATACTATTAAATAAACAAGAGATCACCGAAGAAATCAAAAAGGAAATAAAAAAATACCTAGAAATAAATAACAATGAAAACAGGATGACCCAAAACCTATGGGATACAGCAAAAGCAATTCTAAGAGGGAAGTTCATAGCAATACAATCCTACCTCAAGAAAAAAGAAACATCTCAAATAAACAACCTAACCTTACACCTAAAGCAATTACAGAAAGAAGAACAAATAAAACCCAAAGTTAGCAGAAGGAATGAAACCATAAAGATCAGATCAGAAATAAATGAAAAAAAAAAGAAGGAGGGGTTTCCCTGGTGGCGCAGTGGTTAAGAATCTGCCTGACAGTGCAGGGGACATGGGTTCAAGCCCTGATCCAGGAAGATCCCACATACCACGGCACAACTAAGCCCATGAGCCACAACTGCTGAGCCAGTGTGCCTAGAGCCAGCACTCCACAACAAGAGAAGCCACTACAGTGAGAAGTCCCTGCTCCTGCAACTATAGAAAGCCTGTGGGCAGTAACAAAGATCCAATGCAGCCAATATAAATAAATAAATAAAATTTTTTTTAAAAAAGGGAAGGAGGGAGACACAAGAGGGAAGAGATATGGGAACATATGTATATGCATAACTGATTCACTGTGTTGTAAAGCAGAAACTAACACACCACTGTAAAACAGTTATACTCCAATAAGGATGTTAAAAAAAACTAAAAAACAATAAATAAATGAAGGAAACAACAGTTAAGATCAATAAAAAAGAAAAGCTGATTCTTTGAGAAGATAAACACTGATAAACCACTAGCCAGACTCACCAAGGAAAAAAAGAGAGAAGACTCAAATCAATAGAATTAGAAATGAAAAAGAGGTAACAAATGACACTGCAGAAATACAAAGGATCATGAGAGATTACTACAAGCAACTATATGCCAATAAATGGATAACCTGGAAGAAATGCACAAATTCTTAGAAGAGCACCACCTCCTGAGACTCATCAGGAAGAAATAGAAAATATGAACAGACCAATCACAAGCACTGAAATTGAAACTATGATTAAAAATCTTCCAACAAACAAAAGCCCAGGATCACATGGATACACAGGGGAATTCTATCAAACATTTAGAGAACAGCTAATGCCTATGCTTCTCAAACTCTTCCAAAATATAGCAGAGGGAGGAACACTCCCGAACTCATTCTATGAGGCCACCATCACCCTGATACCAAAACCAGAGAAAGATGTCACAGAAAAAAGAAAACTACAGGCCAATATCACTGATGAACATAGATGCAAAAATCCTCAACAAAATACAGCAAACAAAACCCAACAATACATTAATAGGATCACATACCATGATCAAGTGGGGTTTATCCCAGATGCAAGGATTCTTCAATATACACAAATCAATCCGTGTGATAAACCATATTAACAAATTGAAGTAGAAAAACCATATGATCATCTCTACAGATGCAGAAAGATCTTTTGACAAAATTCAACACCAATTTATGATAAAAATCCTCCAGAAAGTAGGCAGAGAGCGAACTTAACTCAACATAATAAAGGCCATATATGACAAACCCACAGCCAATATCGTTCTCAATGGTGGAAAACTGAAACCATTTCCACTAAGATCAGGAACAAGACAAGGTTGCCCACTCTCACCATTATTATTCAACATAGTTTTGGAAGTTTTAGCCACAGCAATCAGAGAACAAAGAGAAATAAAAGGAGTCCACATCAGAAGAAGTAAAACTGTCACTGTTTGCAGATGACATGATACTATACATAAAAAATCCTAAAGATGTTACCAGAAAAATACTAGAGCTAATCAATGAATCTGGTAAAGTAGCAGAATATAAAATTAATGCACAGAAATCTCTTGCATTCCTATCCAATAATGATGAAAAATATGAAAGTGAAATTAAGAAAACACTCCCATTTACCATTGCAACAAAAAGAATAAAATATCTAGGAATAAACCTACCTAAGGAGGTAAAAGACCTGTACTCAGAAAACTATAAGACACTGATGAAAGAAATTAAAGATGATACAAACAGATGGAGAGATATTCCATGTTCTTGGACTGGAGGAATCAACATCGTGAAAATGAGTCTACTACTCAAAGCAATCTATAGATTCAGTGCAATCCTTATCAAACTACCAGTGGCATTTTTTACAGAACTAGAACAAAAAATTTCACAATTTGTATGGAAAAACAAAAGACCCCAAATAGCCAAAACAATCTTGAGAGAGAGAAATGGAGCTGGAGGAATCAGGCTCCCTGACCTCAGACTATACTACAAAGCTACAGTAATCAAGACAGTATGGTACTGGCATAAAAACAGAAATATAGATCAATGGAACAGGATAGAAAGGCCAGAGATAATCACACACACATATGGTCACTTTATCTTTGATAAAGGAGGCAACAGTATACAATGGAGAAAAGATAGCCTCTTCAATAAGTCGTGCTGGGAAAACTGGACAGCTACATGTAAAAGAACGAAATTAGAGCACTCCCTAACACAATACACAAAAATAAGCTCAAAATGGATTAAAGACCTAAATGTAAGGCCAAACACTATAAAACTCTTAGTGGAAAACATAGGCAGAACATCTATGACATATATCACAGCAAGATCCTTTTGACCCACCTCCCAGAGAAATGGAAATAAAAACATAAGTAAACTAATGAGACCTAATGAAACTTAAAAGCTTTTGCACATCAAAGGAAACCATAAATGGGATGAAAAGACAACCCTCAGAATGGGAGAAAATATGTGCAAATGAAGCAACTGACAAAGGATTAATCTCCAAAATATACAAGCAGCTCATGCAGCTCAATATCAAAAAAACAAACAACCCATTCCAAAAATGGACAGAAGACCTAAATAGACATTTCTCCAAAGAAGATATACAGATTGCTAACAAACACATGAAAGGATGCTGAACATCACTAATCATTAGAGAAATGCAAATCAAAATACAATGAGGTATCACCTCACACCAATTAGAATGGCATCATCTAAAATTCTACAAACAATAAATGCTGGAGAGGGTGTGGAGAAAAGGGAACCCTCTTGCACTGTTGGTGGGAATGTAAATTGTTACAGCCACTATGGAGAACGGTATGGAGTTTCCTTAAAAAAAGAAACATACAACTACCATATGATACAGCAATCCTACTACAGGGCATATATCCTGAGAAAACCATAATTCAAAAAGAGTCATGGGGCTTCCCTGGTGGTGCTCTGGTTGAGAGTCCACCTGCCGATGCAGGGGACATGGGTTTGTGCCCCAGTCCGGGAAGATTCCACATGCCGCAGAGCGGCTGGACCCTTGAGTCATGGCCACTGAGCCTGTGCATCCGGAGCCTGTGCTCCGCAACGGGAGAGGCCACAACAGTGAGAGGCCCACGTACTGAAAAAAAAAAAAAAAAAAAAAAAAAGAGAGTCATGTACCACAATTTCATTGCCACACTATTTACAATAGCCAGGACATGGAAGCAACATAAGTTTCCATCAACTGATGAATGGATAAAGAAGATGTGGCACATATATACAATGGAATATTACTCAGCCATAAAAAGAAATGAAATTGAATTATTTGTAGTGAAGTGGATGGACCTAGAGACTGTCATACAGAGTGAAGTAAGTCAGAAAGAGAAAAACAAATATCATATGCTAACACATATATATGGAATCTAAAAAAAAAAAAAGTTTCTGAAGAACCTAGAGGCAGGACAGGAATAAAGATGCAGACGTAGAGAATGGACTTGAGGACATGGGGAGGGGGAAGGGTAAGCTGGGATGAAGTGAGAGAATGGCATGGACATATTTACACTACCAAATATAAAACAGATAGCTAGCAGGAAGGAGCCACATAGCACAGGGAGATTAGCTTGGTGCTTTGTATCCACCTAGAGGGAGGGATAGGGAGGGTGGGAGAGGATGCAGTGAGTGGAGATATGGGGATATATGTTTATGTATAGGTGATTCACTCTATTACACAGCAGAAACTAATACACCACTGTAAAGCAATTATACTCCAATACAGATGTTTAAAAAAAGACCAATATTCCAATAGAAATGTGAACAAAGCATACAGAAATTCACAAGAAAAAAACATCTGACAAAATATAAGATGTTCAACTTTATTCACAATTAAAAACTGAAATGAGAAAAGAATTTTTTAACTCGTCATATTGACAAAGATTAACGAGTTTAATAATATCCAGTGTTAATTAGGAGAAATAAGTGCTCTCAAGCTCTGTCAGTGGGAGTCTAAATTTGTCCAAGTATTATATAGGGCAATGAAGCAATCAATACTTATCAAAATCTAAAATGCACATTCCAGAAATAGCAACACAGATGTAGAGAACAAACATATGGACACCAAGGGTGGGAAGTGGTGGGGGGGGGCATGTGGTGGTGGTGGGAAGAATTGGGAGATTGGGATTGACATGTATACACTAATACGTATAAAATAGGTAACTAATAAGAACGTGCTGTATAAAAAATAAATAAAATAAAATTCAAAAATAAAAGTAACAAAAGTAACAAAAGGAAGAGTTAGGGAGATGCTGATGTTACAAACTAAAATGAATGGTTATTGCTGGAAGCATTACCAGATTTTGTCAGGGTTTGAACTAGAGAAAAGAAATGAGTTCCCTCCCTCCTTGGTGAAATTGAGAAATGTGGGAAGTCAGCATAAGCCTTCAGTTTCAGAGTAAAAAAGCAAGAGCACAGAGCTAAGGCGCCCAAATGTTGACTAACTGGTGACTGGTTTCCCAAAGGTCAGGGAGTAGACCACTGCTAAGTAATTATCAGGATGATGTCCTTTCTACAAGGGCCATGGAAGGACTGCCCACCTGTTTATCCAGTATAACCTAAGTCCTACACACACAAAATCAAGAGTGCAGCATCCTGGAAAGAAAGCATATTTGCAATACTGATCCTAAATTAAGGTAGTGCTAGTTATAGATTAACCCAGTGACGTAAGTCTATTTTAAGAGTTCCTGTCTCATATTAATGTATTTTGCAGGAGTTTCAAAAGACAGAAATGCGCTACAATAGCATTACTATCAAAAGTAATGTAAAATGTCCTGAGGTACATGAATGATTTTTTGTGTAAGGCATACAGAAGACTGACATAGCTTTATAGGCACATCTCTGTATCAGGTGGTTCAAATTAAAGCACTATCATTTGTGTACATTTTTCATTTTATTTCAATAATTATTTTCTTTTCCTTGCCCATATTAATAACATATTTTGCTTGCTTGCCAGGGAACAGCTGTAGAGAATAGTGACTGAGGTCCTACTTAACACCTATACCAAGAACAATTCTGAAACCTGCCTCTCTGGGTCAAATCCAGATTCCATCATTCTTGGTCCCTTAGTCACTCTGAGCTGCAGGTTCATCATCTGTGAAATACTATCATAACAGTAGGTTACCATTTTAGGTTTCTCATAAGTATTAAATGAATTAATATGAAGCTCTTAGAATAGTACCTGGTACACAGTAAGCATTTTAAAAATATCAGCAATCATTACTGTTCTGATCAAGTCATTATACTTTATATTTAATCATTATAACTCCTCTAAAGTCCATATTTTTGTCTCTATTTTATTAGCCTAAGTTTATAGATGAGGAAACTGAAGCTTGAGGCAGTTATTATATTACAGTAAGTAGTAGAAGTGGGTCTTCAACCCAGATGTGTCTGATTTCAAAGTCCTTCTCTTTTCCATTGTACTG
Organism: Kogia breviceps; assembly: GCF_026419965.1. Classification (NCBI taxonomy): domain Eukaryota; kingdom Metazoa; phylum Chordata; class Mammalia; order Artiodactyla; family Physeteridae; genus Kogia; species Kogia breviceps. The sequence continues at coordinate 53,513,991 of NC_081316.1, read as the reverse complement.
CATTAACTTATTCACATTTAAATCCCACTCTTCTCACCCATCCATCCTCAAACACACACATGTCCTTCTAAATAGAAATGTCTTAATCTCTTCTTTGGGGTTGGTTTTGTCCCTAAATTCTAGCTGCCTGATAAGTCCTCTGGACACCAGGATGAGATCCCCTCCAAAAGATGAGTAAGTGATCTCTGTCTAAAACACATTTCCTTGATGAATGTTTCTGAGCTTGGATGTTTGTCTGAATACCAAGCCTCCGAAAGACCAGAAACAGTTTTGAATTTCAGATATTCTGTGCCTATTTGTCAGCATGTGCAGAATGTGCAATCCAACACGGACATGAAAAAACTCACTCACTTATCTGTGGGTGAACAAACCTACTATAAATGCTTTGGAGGATAAAGGGTGGTGCTAACTGGATTGGATGTAAGGACAAGTACAAACCAGGATGTCCTGGGCAACATGTGATGTATGGTCACCCCACCTGTAACTTAATTTTTGCTTTCTGTTAGGCGACATTTGAAGAATGAACTATATGAGTAGCTCCCTATTCTCTGAGATTCACCTGGCTGTATGTTACGTTTTCCTGTGTTTCTTCCTTTCTTTTTGTTGTTCTTTGAAACATTCTGTCACAGGAAGGGAAGTGGATAGGGTGCAGAGGCTGAAGGAGGCAATTATCTTATATAACCTGACTTATTTTGCTGTCCTATTAAAGTGAGATTTGAGAAGTGCCATGAATGAATAAACAAGGACGTGTCAAGGAGGCTGTTCAAAGAAAGAAAAGGGAATTTCAGCTTACTAGACCAGAGTAAATCATATGAAGGGAGAAGATGACACGGAAACCTGCAGCCCTAGTGAAGGTCAAAACTTTCCCCAGAGGGCTTCCCTCATGGCGCAGTGGTTGAGAGTCCGCCTGCCAGTGCAGGGGACACGGGTTCGTGCCCCGGTCCGGGAAGATCCCACATGCCGCGGACTGGCTAGGCCTGTGAGCCATGGCTGCTGAGCCTGTGTGTCCCGAGACTGTGCTCCACAACGGGAGAGGCCACAACAGTGAGAGGCCCGCGTACCACACACACACACACACACACACACACACACACACACACACACACACACACACACACACACACACACACACAATTTCCCCAGAGAAAAGACAATGGAGCATCATTAAGCTGTGTTAATGAGAAAGAGGCAGAGAAGAAAAAAGCGAGATTTTAAATTGTTTGTGCTAAATTGGGGGGAAAGTTCATATGAAACAAGCTGAAATTGTGGAGTCCACATAAAGTTATGCAGAGGCTTCTAGGACCCCTCATTGGATGACATCCAAAGCCCAAAGGAAACTCCTTGTACAGTGGGGGGGTGGGGAGGGTTCATTCTCATTGAAAAATGCAGAGAGTAACTCCTGATTGGTATCTGGAAAATTAATTTCTACCGTAAATATCTCTAAAGTATGCCTACCCAAAATTATAATGAACTGTCAGCTATATAAATGAATTTGCTTCCTAATAGTCCCTTAACAAAAAATACCTTTGTTCTTTATTTTCCACTTTACTTCTGCAGATTCTCTCTACTTTAACCTGAACTCTCCTGGAAATGACTCTACTTCATAATACACAAGTCATCCACACTGGCCAGAATAGTTTTCCCTCATCAGCAGCGACACTCCCCCTCCCCCCACCCCATACACCATCTCCTACCATTTGAGAAGCATTTTTCATAAAAAGCATGAGATTTGTCTCAAAGGGAAGTTTATATTTGGCCAGGCTGGGCTTTGCATCCATGGAAACAAGCTGTAGGAGAGAGTGTTAGCTGTCATAGGCAGAGTGGGGCTCTAGCTGGGGGCTAATTGAGCTCAGTTCCCTCCCATGAGATCCAGATACATTATTTACTATTTTCTTATATCCCACATGCTTTGTTCAGACAGCTCATTTGGCCCCATTGAGATGCACTGAGAAGTGAGCACCACAAAGTTCATGTTGATGCTCCCATTTTTTATAGACAGCTGCTTCCACTTACGTCTACCTCTCCGAATCCCATGCTGGTCAGATGTAAGGGGAGCATCTTTCAATAGAAGCCTAGTCCACATGTGTCCCAAACAGCCACAACGTGCAACTTCTCCCCTTATATAAAGTTTTACGGGCTTGTCTCCAGGTAGAATCACCGTGATTCTTTTTTTTTTTTTTTTTCCAGTTTTCCTTCTTTGGAGTTTGTGATGGGTAGTGAAGGTACTAAGAGATTCTACATATTTATCCAGATAAGCAGGAACCATGTGTCAGTGTCACTGCATAGTTAGCTATCAACTACTCAGAAGCTGGACATTCACTTGGTCTCTGCTACCACAACAAGGCCAGGGTATTGTACCTGTAAATGCGCCTGGAAGCTTCAATGACTGGCATATTCATCAATAGCTCCTGATAAGGAAGAAGGACCACTACCATGGGAGTCAAAAGATCCAGGTTGAAATCTCAGCTCCATGGCTTATTTCTGAGATACTGATAATTATCTCCATACTACTTAAATTTTTAAACCTAAATTTGCTCATACAAAGTGAAATTAACATCTGTACTACCTCACAAGGCTGTTGTAAAGCATTCAAATGAGAAAATAAATGAGGAATTCGTTTAGAAACAAAAAAACACGGTATGAAAATCAAGTATGGTTCTTCTAGACTACAAAAAAGAAAAGTTATAGTATAGGCTCTGGGTATTGTAAATTTTCCATTCTTTCTCTCTTGAGAGATTCAATTCTTTACAAAAACCTCCTTCACTGCACTCATTATGACCCTTTAATTTTAAAGGCACATAATCTTCTCAACATTATCATATTATTCATTGATCTGGACTTTTAACACCTTTCCTCTTCTCTTAGTTTAGTTTTAATCTATTTAGGATGTTTTAACTAGTTGTGTTTTGTATTTTTCACACAACGTCCCATCAAATTCAAAGTTACCAGTACTCCTTTGCATTTTGTATGGTGCTCTATAGTTATCAAAACATTTTCCCATAAATTATTGCATTTGACCCTCACAATAAACCTTTGAAAAGAATGAGGATTACTCTTTCAAACTGACTTATACAGAAACTAAAATATACAGAGATAGTTACTCATTTTGATTTCAAAATTGTTTCTAACTCATAACACTACCATTATTTCAACTTGTTTTAGGTGTGCTTTAATTATTTTCTTACCATATTGAAATGTCAATGTGTCAGGCCCTATGCTAAATAGTTTGCACAATTACATGGAATTCTCATGAGAATCTTATGAGGAATCATTCTTGCCACTGCAGTTGAGTAAACTGAGGCTGAAATAGGCTAAGTAATTTCCCTAAGATTAGAGAACTAGATAGTAGGAGATCTGGGACTTGATTCCAGTTTGGTTTGATTTCGAGGGCAATGCTCTTAACCATTATGCTATATTCCTACTCAGATTTATCTCATGTTCCCTTCTTTTCCTCAAAATACACCTTATTAATTGTCTTTGGCTATTCTTGACATTTTCATTACTGACCCCTCTACAACTCTGCATCCATACTGGCTAATTTAAAACTAAATCTAAAGCAGAAGTTCACTTTCAACCTTATCAGTTTGCCTTCTGCATATGGGGAAACTTAAAGTTAATTGACAAGCCTTAGCTTAAACCCTGAACAAACATGCATGGGACATGCTGAAAACAAGACAGCACAGATCTTGATTATAAAACTGAGATCTGAACCACTAATACAAGACTAAGCCTAATCCCTGAAATGCACACATATGGGCAAATTCAAATCAGCATAGCAAAAGTTTTGAAAACTAAACTGAGATATGAATCATCTGTACAAGTCTCAGCATAATTTCCAAATCATTCAAACCTCTAATAGCCATAAATAAGCACAATCATAATTTAAAGAACTGAACTGAAACTTGAACCATCACCCACAGTAGACAAAACAGAACTTGGGGTCTGAATCTCACTTGTTCATTGCATGCTAATATAAAAATATCAACATTCTACAGAAGATTATTACAGGCCACAGAGTCTAAGATACAATCCAAAATTATTTGACATACAAAGAACCAGGAAAATGTAACTCACATCAAAAAAACAAAAAAAGGCTAAGTATGCAATGCCAAAATGACAAAAATGTTGGAATTTTTGAAGATTTTAAAGCAACACTATGTTCCATAAAGTCAAAAACAAAAAACACATACCATACACATGAAATGAATATATGAAATCTCAACAAAAAATAAAAGCAATAAAAAAGAACCAAATGGAAAATTTTAAACTGAAAATTTAATATCTGAAATTTTAAAAAATCACTGAATGGATTCAAAGCAAATGGAAATTATATGTAAATAACAAAGGAAGAAAGATTGAAAAAGGTGGCCAGAGCCTCAGGAACCTATGGAATATCAAAGGTCTAATATATGTACATTTGAAGTTCCAGAAAAAATGAAGAAATAGATATTGGAATAGAAAAACATTTTGTGATATAATGGCTGAACACTTCCCAACTTTAATAAGAGACACACATTTGTAGATTCAGAAATCCTTGATGTATTCCCAAAAGGATAAACTCAACGAAAACTATGCTAGACAGATTACAAACTGCCAAAATTCAAATATAAAGTACTGAAAGCATGTAGAAAAAAATGACATGCCACTTATAGGAGGACAATGATTTGAATAATTATTGATTTCTCAACAGAAACCATCAAGGTCAGGAGATAACATCTTTCAAGTGCTAAAATAAAGAAAAAAATCTTATCGAAGCATAATTCTATATCTAACGAAAATATCCTTCAGAAATGAAGGTGGGTTAAAGATGTTTTCAGATGGAATAAAACTAAGAGCATGTGTCACTAACAGATGACATAACTTTTCTATAGGTAGTGCTAAAAGAAATTCTAAGTAGACTGTTAAAGGTTAGGCATGTATATTGTAAGCTCAAAAGAACCACTAAAAATAAAGCAACCATCAAATAAAACACGCATACACAGGCACAGAAATATATATCCAAAAAGCCAAGTAATAAATTAAAATTAAATACTAAAAATATTCCCCCAAAAATCAAGAAAGAGAATACAGGAACAAACAAACAAAACAGAGAGGATAAATAAATAAGAAAATGGTGGAACTAAATCCAACTATATCAATAATTCATAAACCATTATTGGTTTTACTACTCCAATTAACAGAGATTGACAAATGGGTAAAGGCAAGACTGAACAACTATATGCTGCTATAAGAACCACACTTAAAATATAAAGACACAGATAGGTTTAAAGTAAGTGAATGGAGAAAACATGAAATACTAATAGTAAGCATAAGAAGGCTGAAGGGGCTTTGCTAATATCAGATAAAACAGACTTGACTCCCTCTTGTGAGAGCACCAGAATCACAATTAACTGCTGAACAATCAACAACAGGAAGACACTGGAACTCACCAAAAAAGATACCCCACGTCGGAATCCACAGTGAGATGGTAGGAGAGACGTAATCACATTAAAACCAAATCCCATAACCACTGGGTGGGTGACTCACAAACTGGAGAACAATTATAAAACAGAAGTCGACCCACTGGAGTGAAGGTTTTGAACCCCACGTCAGGATTCCCAACCTGGGGATCTGGCAAAGGGAGGAAGAAATCCCAGAGAATCACACTCTGAAGGCTGGTAGGATTTGATTACAGGACTTTGACAGGACTGGGGGAAACAGAGACTTCACTCTTGGAGGATACACACAAAGTAGTGTGCACATCAGGACCCAGGGAGAAGGAGCAGTGACCCCATAGAAGACAGAACCAGACCTACCTGCTAGGGTTGGAGGGTCTCCTGCAGAGGCAGGGGGTGGCTGTGGCTCACCACAGGGACAAGGACACTGGCAGCAGAAGTTCTGGGACGTACTCCCTGGTGTGAGCCCTCCCAGAGTCCGCCATCAGCCCCTCCAAAGAGCCTGTAGCCCCCAGTGCTGGGTCACCTCAGGTCAAACAACCAACAGAAAGGGAACTCTGCCCCCAAAATCAGCAGACAAACGGATTATAGTTTTACTGAGCTCTGCCCACCAGAGAAACACCCAGCTCTACCCACCACCAGTCCCTCCCAACAGGAAGCTGGCACAACGCTCTTAGATAGCCTCATCCACCAGACGGCAGACAGCATAAGCAAGAAGAACTACAATCCTGCAGCCTGCAGAACAAAGACCACGTTCACAGAAAGACAGACAAAATGAAAAGGCAGAGGGCTGTGTACCAGATGAAGGAACAAGATAAAACCCCAGAAAACAATTAAATGAAGTGGAGATAAGCAACCTTCGAGAAAGAGAATTCAGAATAATGATAGTGAAGATAATCCAGAACTTTGGAAAAAGAATGGAGGCAAAGATTGAGAAGATGCAAGAAATGTTGAACAAAGACCTAGAAGAATTAAAGAACAAACACTTAGGAGAACTAAACAACAAACAGAGATGAACAGTACAATAACTGAAATGAAAAATATACTAGAAGGAATCAACAGCAGAATAGCTGAGGCAGAAGAACAGATAAGTGACCTGGAAGACAGAAAGGTGGAATTCACTGCCAAGGAACAGAATAAAGAAAAAAGAATGAAAAGAAATGAAGACAGCCTAAGAGACCTCTGGGACAACATTAAATGCAGCAACATTCGCATTATAGAGGTCCCAGAAGGAGAAGAGAGAGAGAAAGGACCCGAGAAAATATCTGAAGAGATTATAGTCGAAAACTTCCCTAACATGGGGAAGGAAATAGCCACCCAAGGCCAGGAAGCACAGAGAGTCCCAGGCAGGATAAACCCAAGGTGAAACATGCCAAGACACATAGTAATCAAACTGACAAAAATTAAAGACAAAGAAAAATTATTAAAAGCAACAGGCAAAAATGACAAATAACATACAAGGGAACTCTCATAAGGTTACCAGCTGATTTCTCAGCAGAAACTCTACAAGCCAGAAGGGAATGGCCTGATATTTTAAAGTGATGAAAGGGAAGAACCTACAACCATGATTACTCTACCCAGCAAGGATCTCATTCAGATTCAACAGAGAAATCAAAAGCTTTACAGATAGGCAAAAGCTAAGAGAATTCAGCACCACCTAAACGAGATGTACACAAATGCTAAAGGAACTTCTCTAAGTGGGAAACACAAGAGGAACTTCTCTAAGTTGGAAACACAAGAGAGGAAAAGGACCTACAAAAACAAACCCCAAACAATTAAGAAAATGGTAACAGGAACATACATATCAATAATTACCTTAAATGAGAATGGATTAAATGCTCCAACCAAAAGACACAGGCTCGTTGAATGGACACAAAAACAAGACCCATGTATATGCTGTCTACAAGAGACCCACTTCACACACAGACTGAAAGTGAGGGGATGGAAAAAGATATTCCATGCAAATGGAAATCAAAAGAAAGCTGGAGTAGCAATACTCATATCAGATAAAATAGACTTTAAAATAAAGAATGTTGCAAGAGACAAAGAAGGACACTACATAATGACAAGGGATCAATCCAAGAAGAAGTTATAACAATTATAAATATATACGCACCCAACATAGGAGCACCTCAATACACAAGGCAAATGCTAACAGCTATAAAGGAGGAAATCTACAGTAACAATAATAGTGGGGGACTTTAACACCTAACTTAAACCAATGGACAGATCATCCAGACAGAAAATTAATAAGGAAACACAAGCTTTAAATGACACAAAGACCAGATAGATTTAATTGACATTTATAGGAGATTCCATCTGAAACCAGCAGATTACACTTCCTTCTCAAGTGCACAAGGAACATTTTCCAGGATAGATCACATCTTGGGTCACAAATCAAGCCTTGGTAAATTTAAGAAAATTGAAATCATATCTAACATATTTTCTGAACACAAAGGTATGAGCTTCAAAATCAATTACAGGGGAAAAAAAGTAAAAAACACAAACACGTGGAGGCTAAACAATACCTTTCTAAATAACCAAAAGACCACTGAAGAAATCAAAGAGGAACTCAAACAATACCTAGAGAAAAATGACAATGAAAATATGATTGTTGAAAACCTATGGGATGTGGCAAAAGCAATTCTAAGAGGGAAGTTTACAGCAATACAATCCTACCTCAAGAAAGAAGAAAAATCTCAAATAAATAATCTAAACTTACACCTAATGGAACTACAGGAAGAAGAACAAACAATACCCAAAGTTAGCAGAAGGAAAGAAATCATAAATATCAGAGCAGAAATAAATGAAATAGAATCAAAGAAAACAATAGCAAAGATCAATAAAACTAAAAGCTGATTCTTTGAGGAGATAAACAAAATTGATAAACCACTGGCCAGACTCATCAAGAAAAAAAGGGAGAAGACTCAAATCAATAGAATTCGAAATGAGAAAGGAGAAGTAACAACTGACACCAGAAATACAAAGGATCATGAGAGATTACTACAAGCAACTCTATGCCAATAAAATGGACAACATGGAAGAAATGGACAGATTTTTAGAAAGGTAAAACCTTCCAAGACTGAACCAGGAAGCAATAGAAAATATGAACAGACCAATCACAAGTAATGAAATGGAAACTGTGATTAAAAACCTTCCAAAAAACAAAAGCCCAGGACTAGATGGCTTCACAGGTGAATTCTGTCAAACACTTAGAGAAGAGCTAACACCCATCCTTCTCAAACTCTTCCAAAAATTTGCAGATGAAGGAACACTCCCAAACTCATTCTATGTGGCCACCATCACCCTGATACCAAAATCAGACAGAGATCCTACAAAAAAAAGAAAATTACAGACCAATATCACTGATGAATATAGATGCAAAGATCCTCAACAAAACACTAGCAAACAGACTCCAACAACACAATAAAAGGATCATACACCATGATCAGTGGGATTTATCCCAGGGATGCAAGGATTCTTCAATATACATAAATCAATAAATGTGATACACCATATTCACAAATTGAAGAATAAAAACCATATGATCATCTCAATAGATGCAGAAAAAGCTTTTGACAAAATTCAACACCCATTTATGACAAAAAACTCTCCAGAAAGTGGGCACAGAGGGAACCTACCTCAACATAATGAAGGCCATATATGACAAACCCACAGCAAACATCATTCTCAATGGGGAAAAACTGAAAGCATTTCCTCTAAGATCAGGAACAAAGTAAGGATGTCCACTCTCACCACTATTATTCAACATAGTTTTGGAAGTCCTAGCCATGGCAATCAGAGAAGGAATACAAATTGGAAAAGAAGTAAAACTGTAACTGTTTGCAGATGACATGATACTATACATGGAGAATCCTAAAGATGCCACTAGAAAACTACTAGAGCTAATCAATGAATTTGGTAAAGTTTCAGGATACAAAACTAATGCACAGAAATCTCTTGCATTTCTATACACTAACAACGAAAGATCAGAAAGAGAAATTAAGGAAACAATCCCATTCACCATTGCAACAAAAAGATAAAATATCTAGGAATAAACCTACCTAAGGAGGTAAAAGACCTGTACTCAGAAAACTATAAGACACTGATGAAAGAAATCAAAGATGACACAAACAGATGGAGAGATATATACCATGTTCTTGGACTGGAAGAATCAATATTGTGAAAATGACTATACCCAAGGCGATCTACAGATTCAATGCAATCCCTATCAAATTACCAGTGGCATTTTTTTTTTACAGAACTATAAGAAAAAATCTTAAAATTTGTATGCAGACACAAAAGACACTGAATAGCCAAAGCAGTCTTGAGGGGAAAAAAATGGAGCTGGAGGAATCAGACTCCCTGACTTCAGACTACACTACAAAGCTACAGTAGTCAAGACACTATGGTACTGGCACAAAAACAGAAATATAGATCAATGGAACAGGATAGAAAGCCCAGAGATAAACCCACTCACCTATGGTCAACTAATCTATGACAAAGGAGGCAAAGATATACAGTGGAGAAAAGACAGCATCTTCAATAAGTGGTGCTGGGAAAACTGGACAGATACATGTAAAAGGATGAAATTAGAACACTCCGTAACACCATATACAAAAATAAACTCAAAATGGATTAAAGACCTAAATGTAAGACCAGACTCTATAAAACTCTTAGAAGAAAACACAGGAAGATCACAGCAAGATATTTTCTGACCCACCTCCTAGAGTAATGGAAATAAAAACAAAAATAAACAAATGGGACCTAATGAAACTTAAAAGCTTTTGTACAGCAAAGGAAACTATAAACAAAACTAAAAGACAACCCTCAGAATAGGTGGAAAAATATTTTCTCTCCTATCATTTGCAAAAAAAAATATTTGCAAATGAATCAACAAAGGATTAATCTCCAAGATATATAAACAGCTCATGCAGCTCAATATTAAAAAAAAACAAACAACCCAATCCAAAAATGGGCCGAAGACCTAAATAGACATTTCTCCAAAGAAGACATACAGATGCCCAAGAAGCACACGAAAAGCTGCTCAACATCACTCATTATTAGAGAACTGCAAATCAAAACTACAATGAGGTATCACCTCACACCAGTTAGAATGGGCGTTATCAGAAAATCTACAAACAACAAATGCTGGAGAGGGTGGGGAGAAAAGGGAACCCTCCTGCACTACTGGTGGGAATGTAAATTGATACAGCCACTATGGAGAACAGTATGGAGGTTCCTTAAAAAACTAAAAATAGAACTATCATATGACCCAGCAATCCCACTACTAGGCATATATCCAGAGAAAACCATAATTCAAAAAGACACATGCACCCCAATGTTCATTGCAGCAGTATTTACAATAGCCAGGTCATGGAAGCAACCTAAATGCCCATTGACCAACAAATGGATAAAGAAGATGTGGTACATATATACAATGGGATATTACTCAGCCATAAGAAGGAACTAAATTGGGTCATTTGTAGAGACGTGTATGGACCTAGAGACTGTCATACAGAGTGAAGTAAGTCAGAAAAAGAAAAACAAATATCATACATTAATGCATATACGTGGAATCTAGAAAAATGGTATAGATGAACTGGTTTGCAAGGCAGAAATAGAGATGCAGATGTAGAGAACAAATATATGGACACCAAGTGGGGAAAGGGGCAGGGGTGGTGGGATGAACTGGGAGATTGGGATTGACATATATACACTAATATGTATAAAATAGATAACTAATAAGAACCTGCTATATGAAAGTAAAATAAAATAAAATTTTAAAAAGTAGACTTTAATAAAATGAGTATTACCACAGATTATATTTTATAACAATAAGAGAAATTAATCAGGAAGAAATAATTATCAATATCTATGTACTCAGTTACAAAACCTCAGTATACATAAATGAAATACTGAGAGAATTACAGGGAGATAATTTTTTGATCATAGTAGAAGGTTTTAACAACTCTCTTTGATCAATAGATAGAACAGGTAGAACAAAACTCAGTAAGGACCTAGGAGATCTTGTAGTAGGGAAGAATAAATCTGACTCCATATTAGATCTGTTTCTTTTTCTTTAACCTTTGTGTTCTGTTGCCTGTGGTTAGTCATGCTGGCTCTGCACCTTTTGTAAAAGAATGTTGCCTATGGTCTGAAATATATAGGATAGCCTATTCTCAGGGCTCTGACATTTAAGAGTCCGTATATATAGGGATAAAAAGTTTCAGAACAGAGAATAACATTTGTCTTGTCAGAGGTTTACAAGAACATTGTGACCTGACCTACATAGACCAAGAACAAAGGATTCCTGCACCAAGAAGTTTGTAAGAAACAACTACCCCACCCCCACTTTCTGGTATAAAAGAATCCTGAATTCTGACTGGGGTAAAATGGTTCTTTGAGACACTAGTCTGCTGTCTTTTCCGTCTGCTAGCTTTCCGAATAGAGTCATTATTCCTTGCCCCAACACCTCATCTCCCGATTTACTGGACTGTTGTGTGGCAGGCAGAACGAGTTTGGACTGAGTAGCAATCTCAACATTTTAATCTAATTATATTTATAGAGCACTCCATCCAGTAAGTGAAGCATACACATTCTTCTCAAGTGCACGTGGTAGATTCACTGAGATAGACTATATTTTGGAGTATAAAACAAGGCTGTTAACTTAAAAATCTAAGTTATACAAAGTGTATTCCTCACATCAATAGAATTAAATTAGAACTAAATAACAATAAACATTAAGTTAAAACCCTATTGATCTGGAGATTAAACAACACCGTTTAAATAATTCATGGGTCACAGTCAAAATTACAAGAAGATTTACAAAATATTTTGAACTGATATGATAATTAAAATAGAACATAAAATTCGTAGGATCCAGCTAAAGCACTGGTAAGTGGAAAACTTATAACATTAAATGCACATATTAGGAAAGAAGATCTAAAATCAATAGGATTCCATCCTAAGAAACAAAAGGCAAGAACCAAGTAATAAAAGAAAGTAATTAATAAAGATAAGAATAGAAATCAATAATATTAAAAAGTGACAGAGAGAGAAAACTAAGTTAAAATCTGGTTCTTTGAAAAAAAATCAAGAAAATTGACAAACCTCCAGCTAGATTTTTCACGAGAAACGGAGAGACAACTTAAACCAAAAATATCAGTAATAAATGTTTAATGTGTAGGATTTGTCACCACAGACTGTACATATTAAAAAATAAGAAAACACTATAATCAACTTTGGGCTAACAAGTTTGACAATTTACATGAAATGGATGGCTTTCTTGAAAGACACAACTTATAACAACTGACACAAAAAGAAACAGAACAGCTGAATAATTGTCTTATGTCAGGTAAAGAAATTAAGTCTGTTATGAGGCCGGGGGTTTCACTGTGGGACCAGCATGTCTTCTGTGAATGGGCACATTACTGCATGTTTCCCGTAGGGGGTGGGATGATGGAAGAATGAAGCAGGTATACAGCGGGCTGCAAGCAGGACAAGGCTCATGTATAGGATCCTTGGTTTAAAAAAATTTCTCTATCTTGTTACAACTATCAATTTAACGAGCCACCAGAAATCAAGTGGGAGAAATGGAGACTCAAGGAGGGAAAGACGAGTCCTTTCACTGAGCACCAATAATGTCAGTGTTTTGAGGCAAACACATCTCCATTACTTCCCCTAAAGAACAGAATGAAGGACAGAATAAAAGAGCTAAGAGAAAAAGAAGCCTTGAGATCCTTAAGCAGAGGCCAAAAATTTCCAATTAATTAAATCTCTAAATGTCAAAGTATACAATTAAATCTAGTAGAGCTTTATTCTATTATAATGATTCTCTAATTCTGCTAGATTTTCCCACTTTTTTAAAAAAGGGTAACCAATTAATCTTCAATTTCTTATACCTACTTATAATTTTAATCTAACTTTGATGTATCGCTTTCCTACCCCATTCCCAATTTGCAGTTTTCAGGAAATATTTTTACCATCCAGGGGAATAAATCACCACCTACTTAGCAAGTTCAGAGAAACGGGTAGAGAAGCTTACAAAGAACAGCATCTAATTTCCTCTCCAGAGTCTTCTTGCTACTCAATTAAGCATATCTACTGGTCTGCAGCCTTTGACCCTCTCCCCAACTCTCAGGTCTGATTATTTGCAATGCAAGAACAAACAGGTTCTTCCTCCTCCTAAAACATTGGACGTGATGACAAATTGACATTATAATGGAGTATTCCTAGTTCACTCATACAAAAATGGAGCCGGGCAGCCACTGAGGATCTGGTCTCAGACATACTCCTGCATCACTGAGAACTTGAAATTTCTGAACTGTATCAAACATAAGGTCACCACCAGCTGTTTTCAAAACAATATCTGCTAGCAGCTGCTAGCTGCACCCTTGTAGTCTTAAAGTCACTTCCCCCTCTTTGCAACTATATAATCATTTGGAACGCCAACAGATCCTTGCTTAGCAAGCACCCTTACCTCTTGCCAGCTCCAGTCCTAATTCTTGACAAAAAAAAATTATGTAACACTGTGGGTTTGGTTTTTTTTGCCTTTGTAAGCTTCCCCCATTTTATATTCCTGGCGGAACACGGATCAAATGCTTTCTTGGATTTGTGCTTTCTGGGCTGCAGTCCTACCAAACCCCAAATAAAAGCATTTTGTGTCACCTCAACGAGGTCTCCATTCTTGGAATTCTCAGTTAACAGAAGTTAGTATTCTTTCTGATTTTGAGCAAGAAAGGACTGGCAATTAAACTTAATTAAGTAAGCCTAACTAACTGACTATCTCAAAATCATCCCTTTTGTATATTATTATATTTATAATTTATCATTCTATTTATCTCCCATTCAAAACAGCAAAATACATTCACAGAACTGTATTGTCCACAACTAGATCCAGTCAACAAAAAGACTTAAAATAATAAACACCAAATTTAGAAATGTCTTCCTTCCACATTCTAATGAATGCTCAATACATAATAACATTTCATGTTTATCTCTCTGGGCTGCCAGGAAAACAGCAAAGCTTAACAAATGCATGGACCCATCAGATCTACACCTGAAACTGAAAAAGCTTTGGATTGTTCTAAAGCAAATTACCAGAAAATCAGTGCATACCTTAAGAAGAAAAGGAGCTATTAATCTATCACATGATAACATGCATTTATATCGATTTAACCCTTTATTCACTTAGTCAAGCATTAATTCCCACTGATATAGCCATATTTGTAACATTTAGGCCCTGTTTTATGCTAATAAAAATGGTCCTGTGTCTCTAGCCTGGTGATATGACACATGTTTCACTCTGGGCTCAGGAATAAGTTCCTGTTTCTCACACGGGCCTACTCAAGTCCAAACAGTACTTTGCATTCCTTACAGCAAATCATAGGGTCCTGATACTCATGACTTTTGCCACTACAGATAATTGCTCTGAAATCACAAAGTCCATACATTGGAACAGTTTTGTGCACCACAGAAAGTGCTATAGCAACAGGGACACACTGCCCCACCTACGAGGCTCAAATTTCTTGAGGTTTGCACCCCAGTTTGCCCAGGGAATCCCTGACTGATGCCTCTTGGTTTCATTATCAATAGTCACCTTCCCTCATGTTACCACTTTCCAAGGGCTCTTGGTTTGGGCTCTGAATTATATGGTTGCTTTAAGGTGTCAGTGTGATGCCTCAGAAAGGGTTTCAGCATGAGCCATACACGCTTCACCTCCCTACAACATCATAGGCTTTGGTGTTGAGTCCAGCTCTCTTACCTCTTCCTTACTGCAAATATCACTTGGGACGTTTTGTTGTCTTCTGCCAGCCAACCAGAGTGCTGGATAATTTTAGTCTTCAACAGAAATAATCTCTGTCTTGCCATCTTTCCATCCAGAAAGTGTCCTGAGGAAATATGATGGTTCAAACAAGTGAGTATTAGGTAAGTATCCTGGAACTTCACCTTCAAACAGAATTTAAACCCTAGAATCTCTCAGAGCTGAAAAAGGATCTTGTCCATCCCCTCCCCCTGACAATGTGTGGGCATTGTTTTGCTGTCTATAATCAAAGGGTCCTTATGAGGGCCTTCTCAAACCAGTAACATTGTGGTCAAAGGTGGCTTGATCACACCACCATCAGCAACAGAAACAGCAAGCAGTTCTGAATGGCTGTTCTCTTGAACAAAAGAAAAAAGTTCTGCCTCACTGGGTACTTCCTTGTAAGTACACACATTTACACACACCACACACACACACACACACACACACACACACACTTTTGTAATAGGGAAGAACAAACCTGACTCCATATTAGATCTGTTCCTTTTACTTTAACCATTGTGCTTTTTGGCCTGCACCTTTTGCAAAAGAATGTTGTCTGTAGCCTAAAATATATAGGATAGCCTATTCTCAGAGTTCTGACCTTTAAGAGTCCATTCATATAGAGATAAAAAGTTGCAGAACAGAGGATAACATTTGTTTTGTTGGAGGTTTATAGGAACATGGTGGCCTGACCTATGTGGACAGCTACAAGAACAAAGGATTCCAACACCAAGAAGTTTGCAACAACTAATCACATCTTCCTTCCCTCTCCCTGCTTTTAAAAATGCTTTGCTGAAACCCTTAGAGGAGTTTGGGGCTTTTGAGGCACGAGCCACCCATCTCTTTGCATGGCCCTGCAATAAACCTTCCTCTGCTCCAAACTCTAATGTTTCGGTTTGTTTGGCCTCACTGTGCATCAGGCACATGAACCTTCCGTTTGGTAACACTTTTTCTACATAAAAATATTTCAAACTTAGCACAAGAACTCACTCAACTAGTCAAACAATTTAATTTTTTGTCTGCAAAGGTACCAAGTCTTCATAAAATAAACCATAACTAAAGTACCAACACACTGATTCAGCAAAATATTATCAGTTCTGCTGCAGCTTCTTTCCCTAAGGACATCATCTTATAATAATTGATTTTTCCTAGAAATAGAAAAAGTCTCACTTCTCTCTTCTCCCTTTAACACACAAACATGCCTCATTTATAAACCTAAAGGTTACAACTGCCTCACCCCATCCCCATAACACTGACAGTGTTGCTTTTTACCATACTTCCTACCTCCACTAATAATCTTCCTCCTAAAGCAGAGTGAGTGTGTGTGTGTGTGTGTGTGGGTGTGTGTGTTGAAGGGGGGGAGGCCTAGTAAGGAGTGTACAAAGCCCCCCCGGGAACTGTTCCTTTGTGATGGCTCATAGTCTCATTCAGTTTTGCAGTTTTGGGGTCACTAGTCAAAATATTTTAGGCACAACATATGCATTTCTTAATCTCCTTCCCCCACTCCCAAAATACAGCACCAAAGACTGATTGAAGAATTAGCTATGGAGAATCTAACCCAGAACTAACACGCACACACCAGAAGAAACAGCAACAGTGTCCGCATCCCACCATCAAAGTGTTAGAAGTACTTGATATTTAATCTAAGGAATTTTAGCTTAATGCTTCAGCTCATTTCCAAAACAGATCTCGCTTGCAACCTGGAGCATCAAAGGGCTTGTCCTTTTCATTGAGTTGTGTGGCAACTCAACAGTATTGGTAAAATTCAAACACACGCATTAAAACCAATCAAGTTTTGACAATGTACATTTCATGGTTGTTTCAGTAACTTCAGGTTGGAGGTGGTGCCCCCTCCTCTCAAGGAGAGGGATGCGCTGGCATCAGGTTGCAGCATGCAACCCTGGTGTTTCCTCTGGAAAAGGCATAGAAGTCTCTTACAGGAATTTCCTATACTTCCTTCAAAAGAGAATAATGATAACCTTTTACTGAGACTGACTTTCGCATCTGTTACCCCCAGGGGCATTTACCTGTTTGCCTCTCTTCCCACCCATGCCTTCCCACAGCTAAACTATAAATACCTTCAATGCAGAGGTTGTGTTTCACTGACTTCTGTATCTTCAGCATTTAGCATGGCACATACTGCCTGGCACATTAGGAGTTAAGAAAGATGAATTGAAGTGAGGATTGAAGTGATGTCCACATCATAGAAATCATGCATTTAAAATGAAAGTGAATCACAAATTATTTTTTTTCCACTATTCACAGAGCCTTTATTTAGACTACATAAAGGCAATGTTTGGAATGGCACTTCATGCCTAAATGAGTAAACGCTTAAAGATAAACTGTTTTTAGTTGTATCTTTGTTTAGTATGAATTATCTGTAAAACTTGCTTACCTCACTTTTTCTGTTATTACCTGCACATAAACACAAGTTGAACTTGTCATTAAAAGAACCGATAAGAAAAGCTGATGCTACACAGCTGCTGCCAGGGAGAAAAAATTTTCCTTTTACCTTTCTAGGTTCTTTGGCTGATCTAATAATCAAATTTTAAAAACTAATGGGGGGTAGGGGTCTGGGACTTCAAAGGGAAGGAAGACAATTTATAGGAAGATGGGAAAAGCAAATGTTTGGTAAAGAAACATTTGCCATGCCAAGCAGAGACAAGAGGACACAGAGTGGTATGTGTAAAAACAGGCTTCCCTAATTTTCTCCCAGTCTACCATAGCTAGCTCATGTTCTTTGTAGTTATCTTCTGGTGATAGCTCTCTTCCTGGAATAGAACCTCTATCTAAATTCTTTTTAGGAAGTTAAGGGGAAGGTAAGAAGGAAAAACTTCCTTAGTCTTCTGTTTCTTAAAAAGAATCCGCCTGAAATAATCCTCATGCCAAAAAGATATTTTGAGGTGGCATATTTTGCTCCCCTACACTGGGAAGGAAGGGTAGTTTCCATTAACTAAATTCTAAAAACTCATGTGAGGCTGAAGTTGTCAAACCTCTTAAATCCCAAGATTAAACTGTGCCATTTGCAGCTCTGCACAGAGCCTGGACCCCTCTGAGAACTCACTCTCCACACAGAGCCTGGGTCATCGTGGGGAATCCTACCACCTGGAAATGGTTGGTGGAATTCTGAAACTCACAGACATGCCCTCCTAATCATTTTACTTTTCCCCCCCACTTGACAGCTGTTGAAAACAACAATATCAAAGGCAAATTTTCTGCTGAGAAGAAATTTCATTTGAAAATATCCTGAGAAAAATATTCTT
Source organism: Kogia breviceps (assembly GCF_026419965.1). Classification (NCBI taxonomy): domain Eukaryota; kingdom Metazoa; phylum Chordata; class Mammalia; order Artiodactyla; family Physeteridae; genus Kogia; species Kogia breviceps. Next base: position 53,495,485 of record NC_081316.1, on the reverse strand, counting down.
CAGAAAATGGTGTTTGTTCCTGACAATCATATATCTTTCTTAACACTGACCTTAAAAAAGACCCTGAATTGAGATATCAATGGCATGCCATGGTTCAATCCTAGGCAACAAGTTACAATTGTTAACAGCAAGTTTCAGCATGAAAATAAGATGTTCTTTCCTCATTCCTGAATTAAATATCCTTTATATCTTTTTCACAGTGCTAAAATCAAACAATGCTGGAATTAGATAGGATGGTTTACATATCCGGATAGTAACAACTGAGGGTTAGGAGGAGTGGTATATAAGAACACAGCATACAATCTTGTTTTGCTGCTGTCCTCTCCCCTTCTGTTGGTCTGCAAACTGGCCCCCATACACAGAGGGTAAGGAGAGACTGAAGAAAGAGGCAGACCACTCCAGATGGGTAGGCGGCAGGTTATTAAGCAAGGGAACTTACATATGAGGCTAGTCTTGGGTGGCTACAAGATGAGTAGATTTCTGCACCAGCCTGCCAGAATCTTAAAAGTTTATAGAGAGGCTTTAATGGGGCTCAGCCATGCATACTGTCCAGATGTTCACAACATTGTTTTCTCAAGGCTGCATCCTTGAACTGACTCCAGCCATGGGAAGGGTGTGCAGAACATACATTCCAAGGACTGGGAAGGGGATTAGGAGCTTCCAACTGCTGGGGTCCAGCTCACAGGTCAACTGGTAGTCACGTCCTCTCAGTGACCCCCTCAACATCTTTGCCTGCTCTCATTTTTACTGCCTTTTCAAATTCCCCTGGATCTCTCAGCAATGCTTCTTCTACTCTGCAAGTAAGTATTTTCCTGTCTCTAAAGCCTTGACACCAGCCAAAATCCAGATCCTGATAGTTACACATCTACCTGAAATTGACTTGTCAAGGTATATTTCACAACAAAAATGAAATGCTTCCTAACAGGAATACTTGTAATAACTGAGGTAAATTTTAAAGTCTGCATCTTATTATAAACTAATGTGCCATTGTTGTCATATCACAGGTGAAGCAGAACATCCATTTGGGTTAAGAAAAGGATTGGTCAGGTACATCTGGGAAGGTTTGTGAAGGCTCTGCAAAGGACATGATGTTTCATTCAAGGCAGAAGTGATAACAAGAGCCAAGGGATGGAAGGATACAATAAATGCTATAGTCTAGGAGAAGGAAGTTTGACTGGACCAGACATCTGTGATTTGGGATCAGTGGAAGATGGAGCTACAAAATATTGGCATTTTCGAATCAGGAAAATCTGGAACGTGACTGAACTGCTGGTGTATTAGTTTCCTATTGCTGTTGTAACAAGTCACCATAAACTTAGTGGCTTAAAACAGCACACTTTATTATCTTATAATTCTGTATCCCAGAGGTCTGACATGGTCTCACCAGCCTAACCTCAAGGTGTCAGTAGAGCTACTGCATTCCTTTCTAGAGGCTCCAGTGGTGGATCCAGTTCTGATTATTCAGGTTGTTGGCAGAATTAATGACGATCCTCCACCCCTTTTCCTCTTTGTTTCTTCCTGGCTGTCAGCTGAGGGCCTCTTCGGTTTCTAGAGGTTGCCCAGGCTCATGTCCTCTTACTCCATCTTCAAAGCCAGCAATAACAGGTAGACCCCTGCTCACATTACCTCTCTCCCCACAGCCATGACATGTTCTCTGCTTTTAATGGCTCACGTGTTAGGTTGGACCCATCTGGATGTTCCAGGATACTCTCTCCATCTCGAGGTCCTAAACTTTAATCACATCTGCAAAGTCTTTTTTGTCATGTAAGGTAACATATTCACAGGTTCTAGGGATCAGTTTGTGGACATCTTTGTATGACCATTATGCTGCCGACCACAGAAGGTAAATGAAGTATTTCAGTTGATGCAATAGCAGATAAATCAGTTGATATTATATACAACTTATCTGAAAATGTGGTGTCTCATTAATATTCAAGCTTAAATTGTCCTTTGTGCTCACAGAAGAGTGCTTGCTGTGAGACTCTATGGGAAATTGAAAGAATCTTCTTTCACTTGTCTCAGGTTCTTTTCTTATAATTCTCCTTTCTATGGGACAAATATAATGGATGGGATGAATAGGGAAATGATCCACTCTTGGCACATAAACTTGCTATTGAAACAGGGATTTGGAGAGATCTGAGTATTCATCCAGTAGGAAGCCAATTGTTCCCTTGGTCTTTTGACTTAGTCCATGGTAGCAACCACATGTAAAGCCATGATAAGTGAAATATTTTCTTCCTAGAAGCAAAAGTTTATAATTGAACTTCTGTTCACAAAAATTAATTTTATGCCATGAGAATACCAAAATTAATCCAAAAAATAGGGAATTAAAAATAAAACACCTTTTTTTAAACAAACATTTCTTAATTATGTAGAAATCAAACAGTAGATACAGAAAATGATAGGGTAATATTTTTTCTGTGTGTATTTTATACATCTGTTAGACTGGCTGAGATTTCTCAGCCTATTGAAGTTTGTACTAAAGAGTCCGTCTATTTTTCATGAAAAATTTTCCTGTTAGCAAGCAGAGGGAATTTGTTTTATTCCATTGCTCTGAAGATGCTCAGATTTCTTCAAATTAGAATTGTCAGTTCTCAAATTTTTCATGGTTTATTCAGTGCATATGAATGTTTCCATAAAGTCCTGGATGGAATGTCAAGGAGAAGCATAGTTTCCTTGGTGGTCTCCTTTTCTTCAATAACCTCCTGTTCTTCCATTTCAACAGTATCCCTGTAGACCTCTACTGGTCTACTGAGGTTATAAATCAACTCAGAACAGTGGCCTTGTCAACATCATGCACAGTCATCAGAGAGTAACAAATAATATTTTTGTCATTATGTTGGAAGCATTATTTATTGTAAACCATGACTTCAAGTTGATCCATCCCAAGGTATTAAAGTTAATGTGGAGAATACAGAAGGTGGAATGAAGTGGAGTTTTAAAATATCACTTTACAAATAATGGTTTACAACTATTTTCAAAGATTATCAGAGAAGAGAAATAACATAAAACTGTTTCACAGAATAAATACCTAACCTATGGAATAAAAATAGGGATGCAGGTGTTACAATTTAGTCTTTTTCTACATAGAAAATACTCTATACATTCTTGTTGTAATAGATACTTATATTTCTTTTTTTGCATTCATCTTTTAAGCAAACCTAAATAATTCTGGTGATTAGGATAGCCTCAGCATAGTTGTTCAGCAGTTATGTCTTAATATTTTTCTGTCTATACTTTCTATATGTTTCCTACAGGGAAATATTCAATCTGATAATAAAGCACAGAACATTCCAATATTTAGTTAAGTGTTCCTCAAAGCTTTTAAACTAATGGTTTTCTAAAAGTCATCATAATTTTGTAAAAAACATGATTTACTTAAATACAAAGTTAAAACAATTAAAGAGATATATTGTGATATATGTGAAAGAGACAGTGCTATAAATTCACCAAATTTATTTCATTGTATTACTGGACATACATGGAGATTAAATATCCTAACTCTTAGAAGTAAATTTGGAGTCATAAACTGCATTCTGGCCATTAGAACTGAGTGGAAGTGATGTGCTCCACTTCTATGACTGACATACAAAAACCATCTGGATGACTCTTCACATACTCCTCCTGTCCTATTTGAACTCTGTGTTAAAGATGGAGGTGACATGACATGAAAAGATTCTGGGTCTGTGAATATCTGCCTGGATACAACTCTCACTAACTCACACTGGACTATAATATGAGCAAAAGATGAATCTTTATTATTTTAAACCACTAAGATTTGAAGGTTGTTTATTGCAGCAACTAGACATACTTATCCTAATACAACATTTTATATAGATTTTTAGTATGCAAAAGGAATAACAAACACCAAAGGTTTTAGATAAATTTATTATTGAAAAATATTTTTTCATCAAATCTAGAAATAATTGAAATAATTTGAATTTAACATTAGAATGCCTTGTTCACACTAAAGCACAGCTTGAGAACAACTGCTTCGAAACAAAACAAGGATTGAATTATGTCACAAAACCTAGTTCATCCAGGTTTATCTATACTTGATTGAGGCAGGTTTTAAGCTATATTTCAGTCCAGCAGGTAAATATTTCACCTGACAGAGAAAGTATACAATCCACTTTCAGGTGAAGAGTATGAAGAAAAATAAGGGTCAAGGATACACTTATGAGGAATAAAAATGGGGAGTAACATTTCCCCTGTAAGATATCAGGATTTCTATGAAGCTATATTAATTGAGAAAATGTGGTATTGGTGCAGGAATAAATTTATTAACCATATATGATAGAGGGGTCAGACACATACACATATATATGAACTCTGGCATATGGTTGAGGTTGCATATTAGATTAATAAGGAAAAGAAGAAATGTTAAATAACTAGAAATGGAATGAACTGCCAAATCCATATGAAAAAAGTTATTAGCTCTCTACTTCATATAATTTATAAAAACAAAAACCCTAGATCAAAGGCCAGCAAACAATGGTCCATGGGCCAAGTCCAAACTGCTGCCTATTTTTATAAATAAAGTTTATTTGGAACACAGCCATACACATTAATTCATGGATTGCTTATAACTTCTTTCATGCTACACCATCTGAGTTGAACAGTTTCAACAGAAATCATGTGACCTGCAAAGCCAAACTATTAACTATCTGGCTCAAGTTTTTTGACCCCTTCCCTAGATGAATTAATAAATATAATACACTTTAAAACTCTTAGTACAATATATAAGTAAATATCTTTTAGATATCTTTGGAGGAAATATTTTTAAGCAAAATAATAAGATTATTGATTACAAAATAAAAAATTATAATCCTGTCTGTATTAAAATAAAGAACTATGGTTCATAAATAAACACCTCAAAAAACATGAAAGGAGGGGCTTCCCTTGTGGCGCAGTGGTTGAGAGTTCACCTGCCGATGCAGGGGACACGGGTTCGTGCCCCGGTCCGGGAAGATCCCACATGCCACGGAGTGGCTGGGCCCGTAAGGCATGGCTGCTGAGCCTGTGCATCCGGAGCCTGTGCTCCGCAACGGGAGAGGCCACAACAGTGAGAGGCCCGTGTACCACAAAAAACAAACAAACAAACAGAAAACCATGAAAGGACAAGTTATAAATGGGGATATTTGCATTATACACCACTGGCAAAGAAGTAGTATCAGTATCAACGATTCATAAAGAATATATAAATTTTAAATATATATATATTTTTCAATATGAAAATGCACAAAGAATGGAATCCCAGAAACATGAACAGACATTTTCACAGGTGAGGCAACACATTAAGCAAACATAGGAAGATACTTTTAACATGTCATTATTCAGGTAAATGCTAGTCAAAATTACATTGAAATGTATTTTATGCCTGATTCAAAAATTTTAAACTCTAACACTGCCAAGTGTTAGAAAAACTGTAGAGCCAGAGACGATATTACTGGTAAGAACACAGATTAGTGCAACCATATTGTAAAAATATTTGGCATTATCTCCTAATGCCAAATATTTATATAACCAACTCTATTCCTGGCTATATGTCTAAGAGAAAACTTTACACATGTCAGTACTGCCCTTAGACCTGGGCAAGAGGAGGCCCTTGCCCTGGACCCTAACTCTAACCTCCTTGCTTAAGAGTAACTTCCTCAAATTTTTCTAAGTTCCACTCCAATGCCTGGGGTTAGTCTTGGTCTACAGTGCCATTCAGGTGGGCACCCTGATCCCAGACCAGAACCTGTGGTCCTTAGTCATTGTTTCTCCCCTTTGGGACACTCTCTGACTCTCTACTCTGTTGTGGAGTTGACCAAACACTCTGAGGAACTCAGGACTCATGCCTATATCATCCTCCTACGGCTCAGTGGCAGCGTCCTGGTTCCAGGAGGGCAATCTGACAAGTGGATTGCTCCTACAGGCCTATTTCATTCACAGGATCACATGAGATTAGGCAGCTAGAAAGGTTCTGGTGTACTTATTAGCACTGATTCAAATTATTTATAGACAGAGGTCCCACAAAAAAATATTTCTCCAAAGCCCTGCAAATCCTAAGGGCATCTCTAGTCTCATTGTTTAAAGTTAACAAATTAAAATAAATGTTTAATTCTAGAAATACATATAGAACTAATAAAGTACACAATAGTATTTACAAAGGAAGCAAGAGAACAATGGGTTAGCAGGAAATGGAATAGAGAGAAGGGAACCAAAAAGTTACATGTAGGTCCATTGTTAAGGTCCTAGATTTTGCTCTCAGTGATGGATTTGCAGATGTTTATTAAATTCTCAAACCAACCAAATAAATGAAACCAGGTAATTCAGAAGCCAATGGTGACAGTATACAATAAAATAAAGAATATGATTAATACAATTATGTGTACCTGAGTCCAAAAAATAAAAAGTAAAATGGATCAGTGAAGCAGAATAAAGTTAAGCAACAGACTTAGGTGTAAGAAGAATATAACAAATGATAAAAATGGCATTTCGAATCATTGGGAGGGAATGAATTACTTAACAAATAGTATTTAGCACAATTGACTATTATGTATTACCTCGCAATATGCAACCAAATGAATTCTTTTTTTTTTTTTTTTTTTTTTTGTGGTATGCAGGCCTGTCACTGTTGTGGCCTCTCCCGTTGTGGAGCACAGGCTCCGGAAGCACAGGCTCAGCGGCCATGGCTCACGGGCCCAGCCACTCCGTGGCATGTGGGATCTTCCCGGACCAGGGCACGAACCCGTATCCCCTGCATTGGCAGGCAGACTCTCAACCACTGCGCCACCAGGGAAGCCCAAATTCTAAATATTTCTAAAAGCAAATAGTAAAATAAAATTTTTAAATTAAGTATGAAAGAAAATAAAAATTTAAGGAGGTTAATATGTTCCAGGAAGGCCCTCTAAACAAGACAAAAATAAATCAACTACAAAGAAAATAACTGACAGATGTCATGTCACTGGTAAAATTTTCAAACATCTATATGAGAATACCATAAATAATGTTTCAAGAAAAGGGGCAGTTTGGAAGAAAATACATATACCTTATGTAATAAAGCATTAATTTAAAGGATATATGAAACTCTCTAAAAAGCGTATGAATGATCTAATAGAAAAACAGGACAAGGGAGTTGAGGAAGATGGCGGAAGAGTAAGACGTGGAGATCACCTTCCTCCCCACAGATACGTCAGAAATACATCTACACGTGGAACTGCTCCTACAGAACACCCACTGAACGCTGGCAGAATACCTCAGACCTCTGAAAAGGCAAGAAACTCCCCACGTACCTGGGTAGGGCAAAAGAAAAAAGCCAAAACAGAGACAAAAGAATAGGGATGGGACCTGCACCAGTGGGAGGGAGCTGTGAAGGAGGAAAGGTTTCCACACACTAGGAAGGCCCTTCGCGGGTGGAGACTGTGGGTGGCGGAGGGGGGAAGCTTCGTAGCTGTGGAGGAGAGCGCAACAATGGGTGCAGAGGGCAAAGTGGAGAGATTCCCACACAGAGGAGCGGTGCCGACCAGCACTCACCAGCCCGAGAGGCTTGTCTGCTCACCTGCTGGGGCGGGCGGGGGCTGGGAACTGAGGATCAGGCTTTGGTCAGATCCCAGGGAGAGGACTGGGGTTGGTGGCGTGAACACAGCCTGAAGGGGGCTAGGGCGCCACAGCTAGCCGGGAGGGAGTCCGGGAAAAAGTCTGAACTGCTGAAGAGGCAAGAGACTTTTTCTTCCCTCTTTGTTTCCTGATGCGCAAGGAGAGAGGATTGAGAGCGCTGCTTAAAGGAGCTCCAGAGATGGGCGTGAGCCGCGGCTATCAGCACAGACCCCAGAGATGGGCATGAGATGCTAAGGCTGCATCTGCAGCCACCAAGAAGCCTGTGTGCAAGCACAGGTCACTATCCACAACTCTCCTCCCGGGGGCCTGTGCAGCCCGCTACTGCCAGGGTCCCGTGATCCAGGGACAACTTCCCCGGGAGAACACACAGCATCTGCCGCTGCAGGCTCTCCCTGTACCCCTCCCTCCCCCGAGCCTGAGTGAGCCAGGGCCCCCAAATCACTGCTCCTTTAACCCCATCTTGTATGAGAGAAGAACAGATGCCCTCAGGCAATCTACATGCAGAGGCGGGGCCAAATCCAAAACTGAACCCCAGGAGCTGTACGAACAAAGAAGAGAAGGGAAATTTCTCCAAGCAGCCTCAGGAGCAGCGGATTAAATCTCCACAATCAACTTGATGTTCCTGCATATGTGGAATACCTAAACAGACAACGAATTATCCCAAAATGAGGATGAGGTGGACTTTGAGAACAAGATATATTATTTTTTCCCCTTTTCCTCTTTTTGTGAGTGTGTGTGTGTATGCTTCTGTGTGATAATGTGTCTGTGTAGCTTTGCTTTCACCATTTGTCCTAGGGTTCTGTCCATCCATTTTTTAAAAAAATTTTTTTCTTAATAATTATTTTTTATTTCAATAACTTTATTTTATCTTACTTTCTTTTATCATTTTTCTTTCTTTCTTTCTTTCTACTTTGTTTTCCTTTTTATTCTGAGCCGTATAGATGAAAGGCTCTTGGTGCTCCAGCCATGAGTCAGTGCTGTGCCTCTGAGATGGGAGAGCCAACTTCAGGACACTGGTCCACAAGAGACCTCCCACCTCCACATAATATAAAATGATGAAAATCTCCCAGAGATCTCCAACTCAACACCAAGACCCAGCTTCACTCAATGACCAGCAAGCTACAGTGCTGGACACCCTATGCCAAACAACTAGCAAGACAGGAACAGAGCCCCATGCATTGGCAGAGAGGCTGCCTAAAATCAAAATAAGGCCACAGACACCCCAAAACACACCACCAGACGTGGACCTGCACACCAGAAAAACAAGATCAAGCCTCATCCACCAAAACACAGGCACTAGTCCCCTCCACCAGGAAGCCTACACAACCCACTGAACCAACTTTAGCCACTGGGAACAGACACCAAAAACAATGGGAACTAAGAACCTGCAGCCTGTGAAAAGGAGACCCCAAAAACAGTAAGATAAGCAAAATGAGAAGACAGAAAAACACACAGCAGATGAAGGAGCAAGGTTAAAACCCACCAGACCTAACAAATGAAGAGGAAATAGGCAGTCTACCTGAAAAAGAATTCAGAATAATGATAGTAAAGATGATCAAAATCTTGGAAATACAATAGAGAAAATGCAAGAAACATTTAACAAGGACATAGAAGAACGAAAGAGGAAACAAGCAACGATGAACAACACAATAAATGAAATGAAAAATACTCTAGAAAGGATCAATAACAGAATAACTAAGGCAGAAGAACGGATAAGTGACCTGGAAGATAAAATAGTGAAAATAACTACTGCAGAGCAGAATAAAGAAAAAAGAATGAAAAGAACTGAGGACAGTCTCAGTCTCAGAGACATCTGGGACAACATTAAACGCACCAACATTCGAATTACAGGGGTCCCAGAAGAAGAAGAGAAAAACAAAGGGACTGAGAAAATATTTGAAGAGATTATAGTTGAAAGATTCCCTAACATGGGAAAGGAAATAGTTAATCAAGTCCAGGAAGCACAGAGGGTCCCATACAGGATAAATCCAAGGAGAAACACGCCAAGACACATAATAATCAAACTATCAAAAATTAAATACAAAGAAAAAATATTAAAAGCAGCAAGGGAAAAACAACAAATAACACACAAGGGAAACCCCATAAGGTTAACATCTGATCTTTCAGCAGAAACACTGCAAGCCAGAAGGGAGTGGCCGGATATATTTAAAGAGATCAAGGAGAAAAACCTACAACCAAGATTACTCTACCCAGCAAGGATCTCATTCAGATTTGATGGAGAAATTAAAACCTTTACAGACAAGCAAAAGCTGAGAGAGTTCAGCACCACCAAACCAGCTTTACAACAAATGTTAAAGTTGAGTTTCTCTAGGCAAGAAACACAAGAGAAGGAAAAGACCTACAAGAACAAACTCAAAACAATTAAGAAAATAGGAATAGGAACATACATATCAATAATTACCTTAAATGTAAATGGATTAAATGCTCCCACCAAAAGACACAGACTGCCGGAATGGATACTAAAGCAAGACCCATATATATGCTGTCTACAAAAGACCCACTTCAGACCTAGGGACACATACAGACTGAAAGTGAGGGGATGGAAAAAGATATTACATGCAAATGGAAATCAGAAGAAAGCTGGAGTAGCAATTCTCATATCAGACAAAATAGACTTTAAAGACTATTACAAGAGACAAAGAAGGGCACTACATAATGATCAAGGGATCAATCCAAGAAGATGATATAACAATTGTAAATATTTATGCACCCAACATAGGAGCACCTCAATACACAAGGCAAACACTAACAGTCGTAAAAGGGGAAATCGACAGTAAGACACCCCACTTTCACCAATGGACAGATCATCCAAAATGAAAATAAATAAGGAAACACAAGGTTTAAATGATACATTAAACAAGATGGACTTAATTGATATTTATAGGACATTCCATCCAAAAACAACAGAATACACATTTTTCTCAAGTGCCCATGGAACATTCTCCAGGATAGAGCATATATTGGGTCACAAATCTAGCCTTGGCAAATTTAAGAAAATTGAAATCATATCAAGTATCTTTTCCGACCACAACGCTGTGAGACTAGATATCAATTACAGGAAAAGATCTGTAAAAAATACAAACACATGGAAGCTAAGCAATACACTACTTAATAACGAAGTGATCACTGAAGAAATCAAAGAGGAAAAAAAAAATATTTAGAAACAAATGATAATGGAGACACGACGACCCAAAACCTATGGGATACAGCAAAAGCAGTTCTAAGAGGGAAGTTTATAGTAATACAATCATACATTAAGAAACAGGAAACATCTCGAATAAACAACCTAACTTTGCACCTAAAGCAATTAGAGAAAGAAGCACAAAAAAACCCCAAATTTAGCAGAAGGAAAGAAATCATAAAGATCAGATCAGAAATAAATGTAAAAGAAATGAAGGAAACAATAGCAAAGATCAATAAAACTAAAAGCTGGTTCTTTGAGAAGATAAACAAAATTGATAAACCATTGGCCAGACTCATCAAGAAAAAAAGGGAGAAGACTCAAATCAATAGAATTTGAAATGAGAAAGGAGAAGTAACAACTGACACCAGAAATACAAAGGATCATGAGAGATTACTAAAAGCAACTCTATGCCAATAAAATGGACAACCTGGAAGAAATGGACAAATTCTTAGAAATGCACAACCTGCCAAGACTGAACCAGGAAGAAATAGAAAATATGAACAGACCAATCACAAGCACTGAAATTGAAACTGTGATTAAAAATCTTCAAACAAACAAAAGCCCAGGACCAGATGGCTTCACAGGCGAGTTCTATCAAACATTGAGAGAAGAGCTAATACCTATCCTTCTCAAACTCTTCCAAAATATAGCAGAGGGAGGAACACTCCTCAACTCATTCTATGAGGCCACCATCACCCTGATACCAAAACCAGACAAAGATGTCACAAAGAAAGAAAACTACAGGCCAATAACACTGACGAACATAGAGGCAAAAATCCTCAACAAAATACTAGCAAACAGAATCCAACAGCACAGTAAAAGGATCATACACCATGATCAAGTGGGGGTTATTCCAGGAATGCAAGGATTCTTCAATATACGCAAATCAATCAACGTGATACACCATATTAACAAATTGAAGGAGAAAAGCCATATGATCATCTCAAAAGATGCAGAGAAAGCTTTCGACAAAATTCAACACCCACTTATGATAAAAACCCTGCAGAAAGTAGCCATAGAGGGAACTTTCCTCAACAAAATAAAGGCCATATATGACAAACCCACAGCCAACATCATCCTCAATAATGAAAAACTGAAACCATTTCCACTGAGATCAGGAACAAGACAAGGTTGCTCACTCTCACCACTATTATTCAACATAGTTTTGGAAGTTTTAGCCACAGCAATCAGAGAAGAAAAAGAAATAAAAGGAATCCAAATTGGAAAAGAAGAAGTAAAGCTGTCATTGTTTGCAGATGACATGATACTATACATAGAGATTCCTACAGATGCTACCAGAAAACTACTAGAGCTAACCAATGAATTGGGTAAAGTAGCAGGATCCAAAATTAATGCACAGAAATCTCTTGCATTCCTAGACACTAATGATGAAAAATCTAAGAGTGAAATTAAGAAAACACTCCCATTTACCATTGCAACAAAAAGAATAAAATATCTAGGAAGAAACATACCTAAGGAGACAAAAGACCTGTATGCAGAAAATTATATGACACTGATGAAAGAGATTAAAGATGATATAAATAGATGGAGAGCTACACCATGTTCTTGGATTGGAAGAATCAACATTATGAAAATGACTATATGACCCAAAGCAATCTACAGATTCAATGCAATCCCTATCAAACTACCACTGGCATTTTTCACAGAACTAGAACAAAAAATTTCACAATTTGTAAGGAAACACAAAAGACCCCGAATAGCCAAAGCAATGTTGAGAGAGAGAAATGGAGCTGGAGGAATCAGGCTTCCTGACTTCAGACTATACTACAAAGCTACAGTAATCAAGACAGTATGGTACGGGCACAAAAACAGAAATATAGATCAATGGAACAGGATAGAAAGCCCAGCAATAAACCCATGCACATATGGTCACCTTATCTTTGATAAAGGAGGCAAGAATATATAGTGGAGAAAAGACAGCCTCTTCAATAAGTGGTACTGGGAAAATTGCACAGGTACATGTAAAAGTATGAGATTAGAACACTCCCTAACACCATACACAAAAATAAGCTGAAAATGGATTAACGACCTAAATGTAAGGCCAGAAACTATCAAACTCTTAGAGGAAAACATAGGCAGAACACTCTATGACATAAATCACAGCAAGATCCATTTTGACCCACCTCCTAGAGAAATGGAAATAAAAACAAAAATAAACAAATGGGACGTAATGAAACTTTAAAGCTTTTTCACAGCAAAGGAAACCATAAACAAGACCAAAAGACAACGCTCAGAATGGGAGAAAATATTTGCAAATGAAGCAACTGACAAAGGATTAATCTCCAAAATTTACAAGCAACTCACGCAGCTCAATAACAAAAAAACAAACAACCCAATCCAAAAATGGGCAGAAGAACTAAATAGACATTTCTCCAAAGAACATATACAGATTGCCAACAAACACATGAAAGAATGATCAACATCATTAATCATTAGAGAAATGCAAATCAAAACTACAATGAGATATCATCTCACACCGGTCTAAATGGCCATCATCAAAAAATCTGGAAACAATAAATGCTGGAGAGGGTGTGGAGAAAAGGGCACACTCTTGCACTGCTGGTGGGAATGTAAATTGATACAGCCACTAGGGAGAACAGTATGGAGTTTCCTTAAAAAACTACAAATAGAACTACCATACGACCCAGCAATCCCGCTACTGGGCATATACCCTGAGAAAACCATAATTCAAAAAGAGTCATGTACCAAAATGTTCATTGCAGCTCTATTTACAATAGCCAGGAGATGGAAACAATGTAAGTAACCATTGTCGGATGAATGGATAAAGAAGATGTGGCACATATATACAATGGAATATTACTCATCCATAAAAAGAAATGAAATTGAGTTATTTGTAATGAGGTGGATGGACCTATAGTCTGTCATACACAGTGAAGTAAGTCAGAAAGAGAAAAACAAATACCATATGCTAATACATATATATGGAATCTAAGAAAAAAAAAAAAAGGTCATGAAGAACCTAGTGGTAAAATGGGAATAAAGACACAGACCTACTAGAGAATGGATTTGAGGATGGGGAGGGGGAAGGGTAAGCTGTGACAAAGTGAGAGAGTGGCATGGACATATACACTACCAAACATAAAATAGCTAGCTAGTGGGAAGCAGCCCCATAGCACAGGGAGATCAGCTAGGTGGTTTGTGACCCCCCTAGCGGGGTGGGATAGGGAGGGTGGGAGGGAGGGAGATGCAAGAGGGAAGAGATATGGGAACATATGTATAGGTATAACTGATTCACTTTGTTATAAAGCAGAAATTACACCATTGTAAATCAATTATACTCCAATAAAGGTGTTAAAAAAATAGGACAAAAGCATGTACAATTAAATCACAGAAGAAAAATTATAAACGGCCAAAACATATATGGAAAGATCATCAACCACCTAGTTAACAGATAATTCAATTTAAAGGTAATTTTTAAAAATATTTTGTCAAAAGATAAAATTTGTGATAGCTGGGGGTTTGTTGTATTTCGGTTGGTAGAGTCTATGGAAGGGCAATTTGTTAGTATCTATCATAATTTCAACTGTATACACCCTTAAGTAGCCTGACAATTATACTTCTAGGTATCTATCAGCATCAGCAAGATATCTTTTGGTTGTCATGAACAGAAAAGCTAACTTAAAATGGCTTAGTCAGAGGGCTTCCCTGGTGGCGCAGTGGTTGAGAGTCCGCCTGCCGATGCAGGAGACACGGGTTCGTGCCCTGGTCCGGGAGGATCCCACATGCCGCGGAGCGACTAAGCCCGTGAGCCATGGCCGCTAGGCCTGCGCGTCCGAAGCCTGTGCTCCGCAATGGGAGAGGCCACAACAGTGAGAGGCCCGCATACCGCAAAAAAAAAAAAAAAAAAAGGCTTAGTCAGAAAAACAGAATTTATTGGCTCACATAACTGTGAAGTCCCAGAGCTAGTTCTTGCTGGCAGTAGAAACATCTTGTTTGAGGGAATGGCATTAGGTCAACAGGACTTAGTTCTCCCGCTGCTTCTTGGCTCTGCTTCCTTTATTTTGGATCCATTCCCAGACAGGTTCATTCATGGTAGAGGCAGAAAGGTTGCAGCAGTTTCAACATTGTATTGTATCAGACTTGCAGTCAGTAGAAAATAATGTTCCTCTTCTTTCCAAATTAAGTGAAAGTCTTGATGCTCACCGACTTACATCTATCAAGTGCCCATCACTAAAGCAAACTACAGGTATGTGGTGTGGGATATTCTGACTGGCACAGGTCTGGGCCACATTTGGTTGACTGGGATAGGGTCCTTTCTGAACCACATGGAAGAGCGGTGGAGGAGATTCCAACAAAAGTCATTTAGTCACTTGGATTTCATTATAAAAAAAAATAGATAATGGATGCTGGATGCCTAAAGGTTTCACTATACTATATTAAAGAAAGATATCATAAAGATACAAAGATAGCATTGTAGTAGTGATAACATAGAAAAATATTTATTCATCAATAAAGCAGTAGTTAAATGAACTACATGACTTCAACTAAATAAATCTAATGTATGGACTCAAATAGCACTGAGACAAATCATTAAGTAAAGAGGGCATATTATAAAACAACAAAAACAGTGTGACCCGTTTATGTAAAAATAAATTATAACTTATAAAGTTAAATTACATGCAATGTACATGAAGGTTATAAAAGAACATATGTCAAACTGGTAACAGTGATTACTTTTAGAGAAGAGAGTAGGGAATTTGAGGGGGTGAGATAAAGTGAGACATTTCCTTTTCATTGTACATAATTCTGTATTGTATATAATTTTAAAAGAAAATGTATAATAGTTCTCATAAAATATTAAAATGGATTCAACCTTTTAAAATAGAATATGGAGTTATCTGCCAAGTGAATGATTTACTTGATTGTTAAACTAAGCTGATTAAAAACTAATGCTAGGGAAATAATAACATTGAAACAAAAATTCCAGCTTACTTGATAGAAAATAACATCTGAACCTTGTATCTTCTGAGAAAGTCAAATGTGAAAGATAGGAATTTGGGTTTTTCTGTTTGTTTTTATCTTAGAAGTCAGAGCTGTTTATATAACCAGCCAGAGCTTTTTAAAGAAAGGAGCTGTATGTTTTAAAGTAAGAATCCCACTTTGAATATTATATATGTTTTATAGCTATGAGGCCCTTATCTTGATCAATGAATAAACTCATCTGTGAGGTGCATATTTTAACATAAGGCTCACTTTAATACAGTAATTCATTTATTATGCATTCCTTCTGCACGAATCATTGAGCTTCTCCAGTGTTATTGCATGTACACCTTCAGTGTCTTGAACATGGCTGGATATATAGAAGATGTTTAACGTTAGTGGGTGGATAGAGAAGAGTGAGGAAAGAATAAATAATGGAGGAGTGGTGATCATGGTCTTCCAAAGTTATAGAGGTTCTAATACCGGTTCTGCAAGAATAGAAGCTGTGTGACTTTAAGTAGGTTATTTAATTTCTCTAATTCTTATTTCCTCATACATAAAACAGAATAATAATCTTGCCTTTAGAAGGGGGAAAGAAGGATTAAAGAAAATAACATACTTAAAGTATTGAGTACCCCAAAATGCCCAGTATGTGTTACATACCCAGTATATGTTATATGCCCAAATAGTTTGGTTTCCTTTCTTCCTTCTGCATTCTTTTTGTAAGACAACCACAGAGCAATGTGTCTCACTCTTCACAGCAAGCATGAAGTGCGAGTGAGCTGAAGAGCAAGACTACAGCCATGGTGATGTATGTACAAAATTCCCAGGGGGAAAAAGTGTCCTAACTTTCTGGCACAGAACTGGGTCAGAATTTGCAGCAATACATGAAAACCTGAAAGTAAACTGTGAAACATAAGACACAACTCTATTTGCTGCATGATAGTGTAAAAACAACAATACTCTAAATAAAAATCTGGAGAGCAAAAGTTAGATTTTGGGCCCCCTCAAAAGTCATAATTCACAGCTTGATAGAACAACTCTCTGGTGGCTATGTCTGTAATCCTTTGGCAGAGGACGGTGGTAGGGACTAAGACATATGACTCCTGCATCATTTAGTGACCAATGCAATTACTCACTGAAAATCTGCACTTTCAAAATTGTTTATTTCTTCTCCTACTCATATCTCTGGTCATTTAGCTCATGCATTCATCCAAAGTCTTATTCACATATTTTTATTTTAAGTCAATGAGAGAAAGTGGTGAAAAGAACTCACTTTGCAGTCAGAAGTCCTTGGTTGGAATTCCAGTTCTATGACTGTCTCTTCCTGTGACCTTGGGCAATTTTCTCTCCCTGAGCCTTGGTCTTGGGTTTTACAATGGGAGTAATAAATATTTAACAAGTTTGCCAAAAAAATCAAATAAGTGATGCATGTTAACATATTTAGAAGTGTACCTAGCATGTAGCTAGATCTTTAAAACTATGAAATAAAATTTAGAAAAATTAAAATAACATTAATCAACATGTTATTTTCAACTTTTTGTACTGGCTGGAAAATGCTTAATAAATATAAATTTGTATTTACACATATGACTTTTTAAGATATTTTTTGGGAGGGATTATGCCTGCTTTTGCTGCTATTTGATTCTTTTCCTGGAATACCCTGAAGTAGCTAATCAGTATTAACTAATTACAGAGAATGTTTCAACAACTGTGAGTTATTTCATTTTCTCTCTGTGTCTCAGTACAACAGTAAAATCCTCCTCTGCATTCGTATAGTTCAAGGTCCTTTCTAATTAGGTTCCACCTTCCTTATCTATTGGGTTGGCCAAAAAGTTTGCTCAGGTTTTTGTAAGATCTTATGGAAAACCTGAATGAACTTTTTGGCCAACCCAATACATTGTTTCCCACTATTCCCTACCTCAGAATTTACACAAGTGTTCATGAGAACTCCAGTGCAATAGGATATCATTATATGTTCCTTAAACGAAAGAGGATTCATGGTCAAATCAACTACGGAAATTTTATGTAGATTTCTCTATTGCTAAGTTAGGCAAAGCCTTGAATATGATAAAATACAATGAGAATCTCCAAGAAAGTAATATTATATTCAGTATTTCCCAAACTATTTTGACAATGGAAGCTCTTGCTCATGAAGTCCCACACAGATGGTTAACGTGGAAATTTTGGAAACCATGCTCTGCCTGGAAAGCAATGCCAGGACCTTCCTCCTACTTGTGTTGGTCCCCTCATCATTTCCCTCTTGGGCCTGGTGAGGACCACATTGCTATTCTACTAGACTGATGTAATTCTCTTTCCATTGGATCTATTCAGGTACTCCCCTCGTGGACAATTTGTTGTAACACCTCTTATAGGAGACCCTGCCCAGTAAGTCTAATTGCTGATTTTCTTGATTATGTAAAACATGTAGGGTTTAATAGTACATTTGAGTCACCTTATTACATTATGGCATTTACATTATTTGAGCACTTACTCTGGGAATCAAAATAGTATGAAGTTAAAGAGATTCATCAAAAATAAACATAATTTTGTAGTATCTACCTCAAGCTTGAGAAAATGAATTGCTTTCTTGTAAAGCATTTAGCACAGTGATTGGCCCATAGAATTCACTCAATACATGTAAATTATTACTAGGAGTAGTCACAGTGGCAGCACCATTTTACTTCATGCTTCTCATATGTTATTTAATTTAACCTTGCAACAACCTTGTCAGAAGGCCTCACAATATTCTTACTTCACATTTTCTTAGAACATCACAGTTTTCAGGCATTATATGAATGATCTTATTTAATTCTGACAGCACATTTAGGGGGTGAGAATTTTTAACCTTTTCTTTAATTGTATAAAGAAATTCAGTCTCAAAGGAGTTAAATGATTTGTCCAAAGCCATGCAGCTAGTGAATGTCAGGCTAGGATCTAATGTCAGTTACTTGGAATCCTAATCTAAGTTCTTTCCTCCACACCAACTGCTAAGAGAATAATGCAATGCTTACAAATATTGAAAGAAACAAGAAAGGTAAAGTGTGAAAAAAATTTATTAGTCAAAGAAAAGTTAGATGGGGGCAAGAGAAAATAGAATTTAGGTAACATCACAGATATGCAGTTCTCAGTGTGGTTGATCATCACCAACATAAACTCCCAGAGAAGACTGAGCAGCAGATCTTACATCCAATTTATGCATTTGTAGAATCAGTTTTTCTACCTCATAATCTAATTGAGTAAATATGACTATTCTCCTGTCATCTGCCCTTTGCAAAGTGTTTGAGAAAATGATAGTCATTTATTTTGAACATGTGTGATAGAGGAGGTACAGATGTGCTCCTATAAGAAGATCACCAGAAAGGAAAACAGGCACAGGGAAGGGTAGAAGGAGAAGTAGAAGAAGAAGGGAAGAAATGGGGGGTGGAAGGCTGAATAATGTACCCCCCTCCAAATGTCCATGTCCTCATTCCCAGCACTTGTAAATATGTTACCTTACATAAATATGTTACCTTACATCTTGAGATGTGGCAATTAATGCTGGATTATCCAGGTGGGCCCAATAACAAGAGTCCTTTTAAGAAGGAAGAAGGTGAATCAGAGTCAGAGAGAGAAGATATAAAGAAAGAAGCAAAGGTCAGAGAGGAGAGAAGATGCTATGCAGCTGGCTTTGAAGATGGAAGAAGGGGCCTCAAGCCAAGGAATACAGACAACTCTAAAATCTGGAGACGGCAAGGAAACGGATTCTCCCCTAGAACTTCCCAAGGGAACAAAGGTCTGCTGACACCTTGATTTTAGACCAATGAAACTGTTTTTGGACTTCTAAATTCAAAACTGTAAGATAATAAATATGTGTTGTCTTAAGTCACTAAATTTGTGGTAATTTGTTAGAGCAGCAATAGGAAACTAATACATAGAGGAAGTCAAGAAAAGAGGAAACTGTGAGAGTCAGCAGACTCGGAAAGCCAATCAGGGTAAATATAACAAAGGGGGATTTGTATTTACTAGAATTTCTCCCAGAAGAGTATTACATATGGTTGAAAGAATTGAGGGGCGGGGCATTGGGTGACAAAGGTTAGATCCCAGGGAGCACACTGGAGCAACAACAGATGGCTTCTCATCTTTCTTCTTAGTCTTGGAAAGAAGGAAACAGAGGGAAACATATTTATTAAGTACCTACAATGGGTTAGTTGCTAGCGTTTGCAATAGAAAAAATATTATTCGCAATTTTACAGAAGAGAAATCTGAGGCACAGAAGGCATGAATAAAAAATGGAGCCAGGATTCAAAGCCTGGTTGGTCTCCTTCTGGGATGAGGAATTAAACTACCTGAAAAGGAGAAAATTAAGAAAAAGAACAAGGATATCCAAAGCAGGAAGGGAGTGGGGGCAGGGGGGAGAGGCTGAGAGCTACTGAACATTGCCAGAATATTGAGAAAAGAGTTAAACAAGAAACAAGTATCAGGATTTCTGAGTCCCTGAGTGTACATTAGCTTTAATTTGGGGCAAGCCCTCTGGCAAGCACTGATGCTACTCCATGGGCAATCTTTCCAACTAAGTCACTTCCAATACCATTGCTTTCTATAGATTTCTTGACAAGTTTCTCTTTATAAACATGTTTATCAGGTAAAAACTAATAAGCCAACCCTACTTAGGCACTATTTTTACATTTCTATCATAACTGAAATGAGCTGGATTCTATTATTGATTTTAGCTGCTTTCTAAAGCATCTTGGCACTTCCCTTATGATATATACTCATGGAGAAAACTCCCTTCACTAAACCTCTTTTTTAATTTTTCCTCTCTCTGTTCATTCTATCTCAATAAGCATGTAATGAACACCTACCATGTGCCAGATAATGGGCAAGGTGCTGGAGTAAGACGTGACCCCTACACCAATAGAAGAAACAGGCACTTATGCAATCTTCTGAAAAAAATGTCTGCAGGTCAATGACTGAAATACCCAGTATGGAACAGGGGTACAGGGATGAATATTCAACTGAAAATGGGGAGTCAGGGGAGTTTCTAGAGTGAGCTGGATTGTGCTGAGGGGACTTACTTAAGCTGGGAACCATGTCTTCCAGAATCCCTTTCCCTGTATAGTTCTAGCTTAGAGATGGTCAAAAAGAAACCTGGACAAGATCTGGAAGGTAGAGGTGAATCAGCAGTCACTGCCCTTGTTAAGGTACTGGAGGTCAGTTATGGTGACAGGTAGATGCAGAAATGACTGGATGGAGCCAACCTATCCTTATTCTTCTTTGGTTTGCATCCAGCTCATTTTCCTGAATGCTGGTTGTGAATACCAACAGGCCCCCTACCAAAATGTTTGGCAGCAGGCCAGCAAAAATGGTTGCTATACAGAGACAACAGTTTTCTATAGACCCTCCCACAAGTTCCTACTTTATGATCCTACCTTGCTGTGTGGCCAAGTTTGGCTCCTCCAATTTCCCTGAAAGCTCTGACTTGCCCATCTGTGACACCTTCTCTGATACTCCAACTCCCCTTACCAGATCTTCACTGCCCTAGCTTTTCCCCCAATTATGTAATATCTCATTTCTATCATAAATTCTTTATCCCGTAATACTCATAGTGGTGCTGTTTCCCTGACTAATCCTGACTGGGATACATAACAATAGAAAAAGATCAACAGACAACATCTTTAACAAAACTGGGTATATTTTATACCCCAGTATCCAACATACAAGCAGATGAGCATAAAACCCCTACAACAATAAGCCTGTGAGGGATCACCAATTGTGTAAGAGGCAGTAAAAGAAAGAGTAAGATGACTCTTGGTGGTTGTAAGAACTGGGAAATCCAGAAATCACCTCAGACACCCCTAAGAGGGAAGGCTCTCACTTTGGAAGAAACTCCACAACCAGATATGAGAAATATACAAAATCTTTAGAAGAGGCTTTGAAAGCTCTAGGCTGGGTAGGATGGTCAGAGGGCGCTGTGGTGGCCTAAGCACTAGAGGGTCTCAGCAATACCTTAAAAACCAACCAATCCAGAAGACAGACCGCCTACCCTTAGGAAAAACTTCTGGGAATAGATTCCTAATTGAGCAGGGAAGGAATGCTGGAGGTAAAGAAACTTAAAAGTTCTACTGGAGATGGGATGAGACAATAAATATCTTGGAAACTACTGTGAAAATTACTACACGGATGAGCCATATTTCTCTCAAAAATATTCATTTTGAGAAATTTCAAACCTGCAGAAAAAGTGAAAGACTAATATACTGAACATTCCAATATCTACAACTGAGGTTGATAAATTGTTAGAATTTTTGCTACATTTGTTCCTCTTTCACACACCTATGGGTGCACACATACTTTGTTTGCTCAAACTATTTGAAAATAAGTTTCGCACTATCTAAACACTAAGTATTTCAACAGTATCTCTTAAAAATAATTACATTCTCCTATATAAGCATTCTGCCTTTATAACACTCAAGAACTTTGACATGGATATATTTGTGGCCCATATTTAAATGTCCCCATTGTTCCAATCCCTTACTTTCTAAAGTGCAGTCTGCAGACTGGGCAGAAAGAGCATTACCTGGGAGCTTACTAGAAATGCAGAACCCCAGATTCTACTCATCTAACAAGATCCCAGTGCTTTATTGTGTTTTTTTCCTTTCAACTCTAGGATCCAACTGAGAGAATCACACATAGAACTTAGGTGTCTTATCTCTTTAGTACCCTTTAATCTGAAGTTCCTGACTTTTTTATTCTCACTAATGACATTGACATTTTTGAAGAATGCAGTCTGACTGTCCTATAGAATGCCTCACAAAGGATTTGTCTAATCATTTTCTTACTATTAAATTCATGAGTCTTCTATTTATCCAAGGATACCCCAAGCCTTTACCAAATACTTATTCACAAACCACGCTTCCCTCTATCTTCTCATAACCATGTATAATAGTGGTTGACATTTAAATATACACTTTTATATATTATCTTATTTGCTCTCTGTAACTCTATAAATAGCCAGTATTATTAGCCCTACTTTTAAAGAAGAGGAAAGAGCAGCATAGTGATGTCTGACAACTACCCAAAGTCACCATCACTAAGTGGTCTGAGTAATCATTACAGCACAGAGCTTTCCCCAGTGGATTATTTGAAAACCCCTAAAAGTTCAAACTGTAAATGGAGGTGGAATCAGGAATCTGATGATCACTAAAATGACAATACATTTCAGTTACAAAGTGACATTTACCCTATCTTTACCCACTAAAAGGACAATTCAAAACAACTGTCAAATAAATGACAATAACTAGTTGCTTAAATAATAGAAATTAACCAATATCAGCTTTTCCCTGAATGTAAACTTTGGTGAAGAACTAGACATAATAGATGCTTTAGAACCTGGCCTAAGCAGATCTTCTGTTTTTTTTTTTTTTTTTTTTTTTTTTTTTTTTTTTGTGTGTGTGTGTGTGTGTGTGTGTGTGTGTGTGTGTGTTTCTGGGGCCTCGCCTATGTAGAACCTTGGTGCAGTAGGCCCTGTGGCACCTGAAGTAGCCCACAAGTAGTGAGTATGAAACAGTTAAACACAGAATCTGCTTTGTGACCTTGTATGTGAACTGAATCATTCTCCCTGCTTCTTTTTTTCTTTCTTTTTTTATTGAAGTATGGTTGGTTTACAATGTTAGTCTCAGGTGTACAACACAGTCAATACTTTTATAGATTATACTCCATTTAAAGTTACTATAAAATAGTGGTTATATTCCCAGTATCTCATTTAATACCTAGTAGTTTGTACCTTTTAATTCTCTTCCCTTGTACTGCCCCTCCCCAATCCCTCTCCTCTCTTGTAACTACTAGTTTCTCTGTATCTATGAGTCTGTTTCTGTTCTGTTATATTCATTCACTTGTTTTATTTTTCAGATTCCATGTATAAGTGAAAACGTACAGCATATGTCTTTCTCTGTCTGACTTACTTCACTAAGCAAAGTACCCTCCAGGTCCATCCATGTTGTAGTTAATGGCAAGATTTCATTCTTTTTTATGGCTGAGTCATAATTCATTTATATATACACCACATCTTCTTTATCCATTCATCTGTTGATAGACATTTACATTGTTTCCATATCTTGGCTATTGTAAATAACGCTGCTATGAACACTGGGGTACATATATCTTTTTTAACTAGTGTTTTCATTTTCTTTGGATATATAACCAGAAGTAGAATAGCTGAATCATATAGTAACTCTATTTTTAATTTTTTGAGAAACCTTCATACTGTTTTCCATAGTGGCTGCACCAATTTACATTCCCACCAACAGTGAGCTAGGGTTCCCTTTTCTCCATGTCCTCGCCAACATTTATTATTTGTTGTCTTTTTGGCAATAGCCATTTTCACAAGTGTGAGGTGATATCTCACTGTTTCTGATTTTCGTTTCCCTGATGATTAGTGATATTGAGCATCTTTTCATGTGCCTTTTGGTCATCTGTATGTCTTCTTTGGAAAAAAATGTCTATCAGGTTCTCTGCCCATTTTTTAAATAAGGGGTTTTTTTAATTGAGTTGTATGAGCTCTTTATATATTTTGGATACTAACCCCTTATCAGATAAATCATTTGCAAATGCCTTCTCCCCTTCAGTAGACTGTCTTTTAGTTTTGTTGATGGTTTTCCTTGATGTGCAAAGCTTTTAAGTTTAATTAGGTCCCATTTGTTTATTTTTGCTTTTGTTTCCCTTGCCTGAAGAGACAGATCCAAAAAATATTGCTAAGATTTATGTCAGAGTATTCTGCCTATGTTTTCTTCTAGGAGTTTTATGGTTTCCAGTCTTACATTTAGGGCTTTCTTACTGCTTTAGTTTCTAAATCAATGGGGATAATATCTCTTAGGATAATTTTTAGTATTAAATGAGCACCACAGTAGCCAAACAGTGGTACATATTGTTATTTTTAAAGACTAAAATTTTGTCTCCATGAGGCAATTTTATTCTCAGTCTTTGGAGCTTGGGAAACAGTAGATATGAGAGAAAATATATGCCATAAAAAAGGGCTTCATGGTAATGCAGAAGAGTCCTCCATGCAACACTTGGTCTAAAAATCAGTCAGAGCTTCACTAAAAACCACACCTCATTAGTATAGTCACAGAGAGTATTCATAAGGCTTTTCTGGAAATTGTTTGTTGGCAAAAGACACTGGTGGAGCTTGCTGACATTCAGGAAGAATTAGTCCTTATGGATACCTCAAAATTGCACAAATGTGGGCAATAGCTATTAAGAGAGATGATAATAACCAGAGAATTAAAAACATAATTGATATATTACGAGGTTGAAAAAGGCATCCTCTGTGTTTTACAACCACGAATGGTTCATAATTAGCTATTGCTTCCCCTCTGTCAGCTACTGTTCTGAGTGCTTTAAATGTACTAGCTCATTGAATTACCAAGGAATATTAAGGGGTAGGTAACACTTCTATTAGAGGTAGGTATTACTTCTATTTCACAGATAAAGAGACTGAGACCCAGAGTTCAGCTCACTGAGCCAGTGAATGGTGGAGATAAGTTTCACACCCAAGTTACATACATCACTGTACCCTGGACCTTACCCACATCACTGTGCAGTATTTCACACTTTAAGGACAAGACACTCCAGAGTTATGGACAAAGATGCTGAAACTCTCTGCAATGGGTATATCAAGACTGATATATGGCAATGACAAGTATGACAGGGAATATCTTGAATTATAGGACATTATGGAAGAAAGAATACGACAACAGAAATTAAAGAGCTATCCAGATCAGGGAGAGGGAGAAAGAAAGAGAGAGAGGAGAAAAGAAAGGATAAATCAGAGGGTAGGCACACATTAGGCCATATACTCCTAGCAGAGGGCTTCTCTGCTACTGAGTAGCCCCTACTGAGGATGGATGTTAGTTACAGGGACACTATTGTGGTGCTCTGCCCATATTCCCTTTATTGCCTGGTGTATCACCGCAGCTGCTTCAAGTGCTGCCTCCTTCTCAGGAGAAATGCCCCCTATTAAGTAAGAAAGATCCCCGTCCCAGTCCCACCTTCTTCAGATCCATATATTGTGGCCAATAACTGACTTCCCTGGTGGCAGGGTATAGCAAAGGCTGCCTCCACTGCCCCAAGATGAGACCAAGACTGTCAGACTGTTCATGCTTCAGAGCTTCCTACTGAGAACAGACTGAAGTGAGTTTGCAGCTGAGACCTCATTCTTGATTCACTTTTCCCACTGCCCTATCCTATTCGTACTCTTATCAGCATCCAGGAAAGTAAAACCATAAAGCTAACAATTTAAAATATCACTATTATAAAAACTTACATTTTTGTGGCAAACTGTTCTTTAATGTTCTCTGCTGCATGATCATTTGCTTATTAGGCATCAATTTTATACACATCAGTGTATACATGTCAATCCCAATTGCCCAATTCATCACACCACCACCACCATCCCCCGCCACTTTCCCCCCTTGGTGTCCATACGTTTGTTCTCTACATCTGCGTCTCAATTTCTGCCCTGCAAACCAGTTCATCTGTACCATTTTTCTAGGTTCCACATATATGAGTTAATATACGGTATTTGCTTTTCTCTTTCTGACTTACTTCACTCTGTATGACAGTCTCTAGATCCATCCATGTCTCTACAAATGACCCAACTTTGTTCCTTTTTATGGCTGAGTAATATTCCATTGTATATATGTACCACATCTTCTTTATCCATTTGTCTGTCGATGGGCATTTAGGTTGCTTCCATTGACCTGGCTATTGTAAACAGTGCTGCAATGAACATTGGGATGCATGTGTCTTTTTGAATTATGGTTTTCTCTGGGTATATGCCCAGTAGTGGGATTGCTGGGTCATATGCTAATTCTATTTTTAGTTTTTTAAGGAACCTCCATACTGTTCTCCATAGTGGCTATATCAATTTACATTCCCACCAACAATGCAAGAGGGTTCCCTTTTCTGCACATCCTCTCCAGCATTTGTTGTTTGTAGATTTTCTGATGATGCCCACTCTAATCAGTGTGCGGTGATAACTCATTGCAGTTTTGATTTGCATTCTCTAATAATTAGCGATGTTGAGCAGCTTTTCATGTGCTTCTTGGGCATCTGAATGTCTTCTTTGGAGAAATGTCTATTTAGGTCTTCTGCCCATTTTTGGATTGGGTTGTTTCTTCTTTTAACATTGATCAGCTACTATTTTTTAGATTATTTATTATGTTCCAGGAACAGGGATAAGCACTTAACACCTGTTATCTCATTTAATCTTCCTTATAATCATGTGGTGAATAATATTATCCTAAACTTAAATAGAAAACTGGGATTCTGAGAAATTAAATGACCACTCACAGTCACTTGGCAAGTATAGCTTTAGGGCCTGAATGTGAAACCTGAGCAGTGCCCTGCTAATTCTACGACACAGTTTCTGTGAAGAGGTCTATATTAACAGAAGTATCAACTCCCCTTGGAAAATGCAATAATTTTATAGTAATCAGATGTATCACAGCAGAAATGTTATAGTGCTATCATTCTAAGGTATATATCAGGTATTTATTTCTTGTTGTTTCCATTGATTTCTGTGAAGTTCAAGTATTTGTGAAGAATTTACAGAAAAAAACATTGGGGTACATTCAAGGTTATCTTTAATAACATCATCACTGTTAATTTGTATTCTGTTATGCCTTCTTGAGTAAGAGACAGCCCATAACATACAACCTCTCTATCTGTACAACACAGCCCAACCAATTGGCTGTGTTCCTGTGCATACCTATCTCTTCGATATGTATCAGTGAGGGAGATGTGCAGAATACTTCTAGCACTACATTCACAAAAGCATGTGCCTGTTACCAAATCAAAGGCAACCAGATTAAGCTAATACTGGAAAAAAATTAGTACCATAAAATATGTGATGAAAGTCAGAAAATTCTATTACAACTTTAACAATAAAATTAATTATGCTTGTGCTTAGCCTGAAATGATATTAAATTGTTCATCTTAATAATACCTGTGGAATAGAAGTGTGGAAAAAAAATCAGAACTTTCTAAAAGTAATAACTTTAGATTAGCCAAGATACTCTTTAGGCTTTTAAAGTAAATACTTATTTGGGACCGATTTTATTATTCACATACTCTCAAGAAATATTTTGCATGAATTCCTCACCAATAAAAAAGATTTTTGTGAGGCTATTTACTGTACATTCTCACAAAAGCTTTTATAGTTCTGCAAAAAAATCTGTATATGCCCAGAATGTGAGACATATGAACATCACCTACCATGAGTCACCGTGAGAATGGCTCAGAAATATTGCCATACAGGGGTGTATAAAACAGATGTGTACCAAAGCTGAAATAGGTCTTCTTTTTATGATGCAGCTAGTCATGATCACTTTTATTCTTAATTCAATTTTTTTTCAAACATCTATTGTCAAATTAAAATAAAAATCAATGCAGGGCCTACACACCTATTGTCACCTGGGCTCCATCACTTTTCTTTACTATAGCCACTGGCTCCTCTGGTTTTGGGGTATCTACATGTTTCTTTTTTTTTCTTTTTTTTTTTTTTAACATCTTTATTGGAGTATAATTGCTTTACAATGGTGTGTTAGTTTCTTACATGTTTCTTTATTCTTGTTTTTCTTTTG
The DNA here is from genome assembly GCF_026419965.1 of Kogia breviceps. Taxonomy (NCBI): domain Eukaryota; kingdom Metazoa; phylum Chordata; class Mammalia; order Artiodactyla; family Physeteridae; genus Kogia; species Kogia breviceps. The sequence goes on along the minus strand of NC_081316.1, from coordinate 53,467,093 downwards.
GTGACTTTGAGCTAAGTTATAATTCTATTTGTATTCTCTAATAACATTCAACATTACAAAAGATGTCCATGTAAATTGCAGCAGGAAAAATGACAATCAAGCAAAGATACAATACAATTGCTACTGTACTCTGCCCAAGCCAGGTCTTAGACTCAAATTCTGAAGCTGGGGTTTAGAAAGGAAAGTAAGGGGTTGAAAGTGACAGCCTCATAATCATGTGGAATTTTTCCCAGTCTGCTGTTTGTGTGTGGAATAACTATCGTCGTCTTTATGTTTGTGCTTTTTGTTCAGACCAAATAAAAACTATGGTTTTTCATTTACAATGCAATTGTTCAATCCTGTATTTTATGCAATTTAATTGTTTTTTTTTACCATTCATAGCATTATGTTGTGTTTTACTACATTATTCAAAACGTTAAAATGATTTCATCACTATATTTTATGTACAAACAATCCCATTTGTTGCAAACTGGATCCAAACAGTGGCTTTAATATGTAATATGTAAAAACTGAACCACACAATTTTGAGAAAATCATTTTGATGTTTAGTTGATTTCACCTGAGGGCCCAAATATGATTCAAGTTTGTTGTTAGTCTGTTTGTCAAAGCATGTCATTGTGTATTCTGACTGCTTCCAGGACAAGCTGTGAAATGTCTAGATTCCAGAGAAGCAGACTGCAATCTATTCTCAACAATTCCTCCCCACCTTCTGCCACCAGCTCGGCTTAGGTAAGATGTCAGTCTTCATGTGAAAAAAAGACTATATCTACAAAACAAATCCCCAAATATATGATATGTACTAGGATTTTGAACCTGATCCAGAAGTTTGTGGTCTACACGCGCGCGTGCACGCGCGCGCACACACACACACACACACACACACACACACGTGTATACATTTTAAATCTTTTTTAGTGTCTTCCAATGAAAAGCATAAATTATCCACAAGAAATCTTACACATTTTAAAATATACTTTCATAGAAATACACATACAGAAAAATGGTCAAACCATAAGTATCTAGCTCAATCCATCTTCTTCCAGTCTCTCCCCACCTCCCTTGCTGAATGGTCTCCACTTGGCTAGCAGTGTGGACTTCCTAAAGCAGTTTCATTCTCACCGCTGATATCCTCAGTGAGGATCTCACTCCATTTCACTATCTGGGTCACTATAAGAGCTCCCCAGTCAGGGACTCCTCCTGCTACATAATCCTATATTGCCAGGTCCCTACTTGTCCTATCCTCTTCTTGAGTGCATGACTAATCTCTGTTGTAATAGTTCCATAGCATGGTGTCTACTCTGTTTCAGATACCTGGCATGCATTACTTATTCTTATAACATGATGCAAGTTAAGTGTTATATTCCAATTCTGCATATAAGGAAACTGAGCATTAAGCCTGAGAAAATGTAAATAAATTCCCAACAATCCCATAGCTGGCATGAGGTGGTGCTGGAATCAGGACTCATTTTTTTCCTGGCTTTAAAACCTGGGCATTACTCAATATACTCTTTTTAAATTGTTCTTGCATCCCTAGTGCTTAACAGGTGCTCAAAGTATTTCATTTGAATTAAATGATCTCAGTGTCTTACTTGTGAACACCCTGGTTATACAACTCAGAAAACAACAGAGGGCAGTGCAAGAGCTTCACAGCATTTCATAGTGTAGACAATAAGATGCTGTAAAACTCCAAAATGAAGAAGAAATGTTCCATGGTTTCTAGAAAAATTTATCCCAAGGCAATGTTGAAGATGTCGAAGAACGTTTTCATCAACGATATTTTCAGTTTTAGAAAAGCAATCCCCATTGCTGATAGTGAGACTGTGCTAAAAATTGCATTTCCTACTCCCGGGTTTCAGCTCCTCTTTATTTTATGTAATACCACTTACGGGTAAGCAAATCACAGCAGTTAAATCGAGCTGCAAGCCACTTACATCTGCAAAAACAGTGGGTTCACCAGGTGAGCTGTTTGCTTGATCCACCTCTTAGACTCCATCCTGTGAAGAGAGAAAAATGTGACTTTGGCTCAAGGATGAAATTGTTTCCCTGCCTCATTATACAATTTTCATGAAATCTGGTATCTCCACATTATTGCAATGGAAAATATCCTATTCTAGCTGGCTTCTTTCTTTGCAGAACAATTATTGAATCCTTCTTTTGCCTCTGTGGGAAATTTGTATTGCCTAGGAATTTAAATTCTGGTAGAGAAGTTGGAGTTGGGTGAGGGGAAGGTAGGTCATATTAAAAAGCTAAGCAGAACCTTGGTTATTTTCGGTTTGCTTTTTGACTATGGAAAGATAATGGTTTTCATATTAAGGATATCATAGGAGAGACCTTCAAGATAGTGAAAGACTAAGATGTGGAGATCACCTTCCTCTCCACAAATACATCAGAACTACATCTATGTGTGGAACAACTCCTACAGAGCACCTACTGAACGCTGGCAGAAGATCTCAGACTTCCCAAAACGCAAGATACTCCCCACGTACATGGGTAGGGCAAAAAAAAAAAAGAAAAAACAGAGACAAAAGAATAGGGACAGGACCTGCACCAGTGGGAGGGAACTGTGAAGGAGGAAAGGTTTACACACACTAGGAAGCCCCGTCACTGGCAGAGACGGGGGTGTGGTGAGGAAGGGGGGAAGCTTCAGAGCCACAGAGGAGAGTGCAGCAACAGGAATGCAGAGGGCAAAGCGGAGAGATTCCCGCACAAAGGACCGGATTCCCGCACAGAGGACCGGTGCCGACCAGCACTCACCAGCCCGAGAGGCTTGTCTGCTCACCCCCCCGGGGTGGGCAGGGGCTGGGAGCTGAGGCTTGGGCTTTGGTCGGATCGCAGGGAGAGGACTGGGGTTGGCAGAGTGAACACAGCCTGAAGGGGGCTAGTGCTCCACAGCTAGCCAGGAGGGAGTCTGGAAAAAAGTCTGGACCTGCCTAAGAGGCAAGAGACCATTGTTTCAGAGTGCGTGAGGAGAGTGAATTCAGAGCACCGCCTAAACGAGCTCCAGAGATAGGCACGAGCCACGGCTATCAGCGTGGACCCCAGAGACGGGCATGGAATGCTAACGCTGCTGCTGCAGCCACCAAGAAGCCTGTGTTCAGGCACAGGTCACTATCCACACCTCCCCTCCCGGGAGCCTGTGCAGCCCACCACTGCCAGGGTCCCATGATCCAGGGACAACTTCCCCGGGAGAACACATGGCACGCCTCAGGCTGTTGCAAAGTCACGCTGGCCTCTGCCACCACAGGCTCGCCCTGCATTCTGTACCCCTCCCTCCCCCGAGCCTGAGTGAGCCAGAGCCCCCTAATCAGCTGCTCCTTTAACCCCATCCTGTCTGAGTGAAGAACAGATGGCCGAAGGTGACCTACACGCAGAGGCGGGGTCAAACCCAAAGCTGAACCCCAGGAGCTGTGTGAACAAAGAAAGGGAAATTTCTCCCAGCAGCCTCAGGAGCAGCAGATTAAATCTCCACAATTAACGTGATAAACTTGCATCTGTGGAATACCTGAATAGACAACGAATCATCCCAAAATTGAGACGGTGGACTCAGTTGAGAAGGGAGAAATGATATATGTATTTTTGTCCTTTTTCTCTTTTTGTGAGTATGTATGTGTAAGCTTCTGTGTGTGATTTTGTTTGTATAGCTTTGCTTTTACCACATCTCCTAGGGTTCTGTGTGTCCTTTTTTTTTTTTTTTTTTTTTTAGTATAGTTTTCAGCAATTGTTCTCAGTGGTGGATTTCTTTTTTGGTTTGGTTGCTCTCTTCTTTCTTTCTTTCTTCTTTTTTTTTCTCTTTTTTATTACTTTTTAATTTTTTTATCTTTAAAAATTATATTTTAATTTAATAAATTTATTTTATTTTATTATTTTCTTTCTATCTTTCTTTTTTTCTCCATTTCCTTCTGAGCCGTGTGGCTGACAGGGTCTTGGTGCCCTGGCCGGGTGTTGGATCTTTGCCTCTGAGGTGGGAGAGCTGAGTTCAAGACATTGGTCCACCAGAGACCTCCCAGTTTGACATAATATCAAAAGGCGAAAGCTCTCCCAGAGATCTCCATCTCAACACTAAGACCCAGCTCCACTCTGACTAGCAAGCTACAGTGCAGGACAACCTATGCCAAACAACTAGCAAGACAGGAACACAACCCCATCCACTACCAGAGAGGCTGCCTAAAATCATAATACGGTCACAGATACCTCAAAACACACAACAGAATGCAGACCTGCCCACCAGAAAGACAAGATCCGGCCTCATCCACCAGAACTCAGGCACTAGTCCCCTCCACGAGGAAGCCTACACAACCCACTGAACCAACCTTACCCACTGGGGACAGACACCAAAAACAAAGGAACTACAAACCTGCAGCCTGCGAAAAGGACACCCCAAACACAATAAATGAAGCAAAATGAGAAGACAGAGAAACACATAGCAGATGAAGGAGCAAGGAAAAAACCCACCAGAACAAAGAAATGAAGAGGAAATAGGCAGTCAAACTGAAAAAGATTCAGAGTAATCATAGTAAAGATGATCCCAAATCTTGGAAATAGAATGGAGAAAATATAAGAAACGTTTAACAAGGAACCAGAAGAAACAAAGAGCAAACAAACAATGACAAACAACACAATAAATGAAATTAAAAATTCTCGGGAAGAAATCAATAGCAGAATAACTGAGGCAGAAGAACAGATAAGTGACCTGGAAGTTAAAATAGTGGAAATAACTACCACAGAGAATAATAAAGAAAAAACAATGAAAAGAATTGAGAACAGTCTCAGAGACATATGGGACAACATTAAATGCACCATCATTCAAAGTATAGGGGTCCCAGAAGAAGAGAAAAATAAAGGGACTGAGAAAATATCTGAAGAGATTATAGTTGAAAACTTCCATAATATGGGAATGGATATAGTGAATCAAGTCCAGGAAGGGCAGAGAGTCCCATACAGGATAAATCCAAGGAGAAACACACCAAGACACATATTAATCAAACTATCAAAAATTAAATACAACGAAAACATATTAAAAGCATCAAGGGAAAAGTAACAAATAACATACAAGGGAATCACCATAAGGTTAACAGCTGATTTCTCAGCACAAACTCTGCAAGCCAGAAGGGTGTGGCAGGACATATTTAAAGTAATGAAAGAGAAAAACCTACCACCAAGACTACTCTACCCAGCAAGGATCTCATTCAGATTCAACGGAGAAATTAAAACCTTTACAGATAATCAAAAGCCAAGAGAATTCAGCACCACCACACCAGATTTACAACAAATCCTAAAGAAACTTCTCTAGGCAGGAAACATAAGAGAAGGAAAAGACCTATAATAAAAAGCCTAAAACAATTAAGAAAGTGGTAAAAAGGATACATTATTGATAACTACCTTAAATGTAAATGGATTAAATACTCTAACCAAAAGACACAGACTGGCTGAATGGATACAAAAACAAGACCCATATATATTCTGTCTACAAGAGACCTACTTCAGATCTAGGGACACACTAGACTGAAAGTGAGGGGATGGGAAAAGATATTCCATGAAAATGGAAATAAAAAGATAGCTGGAGTAGCAATTCTCATATCAGACAAAATAGACTTTAAAATAAAGACTATTACAAGAGACACAGAAGGACATTACATAATGATCAAGGGATCAATCCAAGAAGATATAACAATTGTAAGTACTTATGCACCCAACATAGGAGAACCTCAATACATAAGGCAAATGCTAACAGCCATAAAAGGGGAAATCAACAGTAACCCAATCATAGTATGGGACTTTTAACACCCCACTTTCACCAATGGACAGATCATCCAAAATGAAAATAAATAAGGTAAGACAAGTTTTAAATGATACATTAAACAAGATGGACTTAATTGATATTTATAGGACATTCCATCCATAAACAACAGAATACACTTTTTGCTCAAGTGCCCATGGAATATTTTCCAGATTGATCATATCTTGGGTCACAAATCAAGCCTTGGTAAATTTAAGAAAATTGAAATCACATCAGTAACTTTTCCAACCACAATGCTACAAGACTAGATATCAATTACAGGAAAAAAAAACGTAAAAAATACAAACACATGGAGGCTAAACAACACACTACTAAATAACCAAGAGGTCACTGAAGAAATCAACAAATACCTAGAAACAAATGACAATGAAAACACGATGACCCAAAACCTATGGGATGCAGCAAAAGCAGTTCTAAGAAAGAAGTTTATAGGAATACAATCCTAACTCAGGAAACAAGAAACATCCCGAATAAACAACATAACCTTACACCTAAAGCAATCAGAGAAAGCAGAACAGAAAAACCCCAAAGTTAACAGAAGGAAAGAAATCATAAAGATCAGATCAGAAATAAATGAAAAATAAATGAAGAAAAGAATAGCAAAGATCAATAAAACTAAAAGCTAGTTGTTTGAGAAGAAAAACAAAATTGATAAACAATTAGTCAGACTCCTCAAGAAAAAAAATCAATAGAATTAGAAATTAGAATCAAATACAATTAGAAATGAAAAAGGAGAATTAGTAACTAACATTACAGAAATACAAAGGATCATGAGAAATTACTACAAGTAACTATATGTCAATAAAATGGACATTCTGGAAGAAATGGACAGATTCTTAAAAAAGCACAACCTTCTGAGACTGAACCAGGAAAAATAGTAAATATATACAGACCAATCACAAGCACTGAAATTGAAACTATGATTAAAAATCTTCCAACAAACAAAAGCCCAGGACCAGATTCGGCTTCACAGGCGAATTCTATAAAACATTTAGAGAAGAGCTAACACCCATCCTTCTCAAATTCTTCCAGAATATTCGCTTCACAGGCGAATTCTATAAAACATTTAGAGAAGAGCTAACACCCATCCTTCTCAAATTCTTCCAGAATATAGCAGAGAGAGGAACACTCCCCAACTCATTCTACGAGGACACCATCACCCTGATACCAAAGCCAGACAAAGATACTACAAAAAAAGAAAATTACAGGCCAATATCACTGATGAACATAAAAATCCTCAACAAAATACTAGCAAACAGAATCCAGCAGCACCTTAAAAGGATCATACACCATGATCAAGTGGGGTTTATCCCAGGAATGCAAGGACTCTTCAATATACGCAAATCAATCAATGTGATAAATCATATTAACAAACTGAAGGATAAAAACCATATGGTCATCTCAATAGGTGAAGAAAAAGCTTTTGACAAAATTCAACACCCATTTTGATGAAAACCCTCCAGAAAGTAGGCAGAGAGGGAATGTACCTCAACATAATAAAGGCCATATATGACAAACCCACAGCCAACATCGTTCTCAATGGTAAAAAAACTGAAACCATTTCCACTAAGATCAGGAACAAGACAGGGTTGCCCACTCTCACTGCTATTATTCAAAACAGTTTTGGAAGTTTTAGCCACAGCAATCAGAGAAGAAAAAGAAATAAAAGAATCCTAATAGGAAAAGAAGAAATAAAGGTGTCACTGTTTGCAGATGACATGATACTATACGTAGAGAATCCAAAAGACGCTACCAGAAAACTACTAAGGCTAATCAATGAATTTAGTACAGTAGCAGGATACAAAATTAATGCACAGAAATCTCTTGCATTTCTAGACACTAATGATGAAAAATTTGAAAGAGAAATTAAGGAAACACTCCTATTTACCACTGCAACAAAAAGAATAAAATACCTCAGAATAAACTTACCTTAGGAGACAAAAGACCTGTTTGCAGAAAACTAGAAGACACTGATGAATGAAATTAAACATGACACAAAGAGATGAAGAGATATACCATATTCTTGGATTGGAAGAATCAACATTATGAAAATGACTCTACTACCCAAAGCCATCTAGAGATTCAATGCAATCCCTATCAAACTACCAGTGGCATTTTTCACAGAACTAGAACAAAAAATTTCACAATTTGTATGGAAACACAAAAGACCCTGATTAGACAAAGCAATCTTGAGAAAGAAAAATGGAGCTGGAGGAATCAGGCTCCTGGACTTCAGACTATACTACAAAGCTACAGTAATCAAGACAGTATGGTACTGGCACAAAAACAGAAACATAGATCAATGGAACTGGATCAAAAGCCCAGAGATAAACCCACGCACATATGGTCACCTTATTTTTGGTAAAGAAGGCAAGAATATACAATGGAGAAAAGACAGTCTCTTCAATAAGTCGTGCTGGGAAAACTGGACAGCTACATGTAAAAGAATGAAATTAGAACACTCCCTAACAACATACACAAAAATAAACTCAAAATGGATTAAAGATCTAAATATAAGGCCAGACACTATAAAACTCTTAGAGGGAAACACAGGCATAAGAGTATGCCATAAATCACAGCAATATCATTTTTGACCCACTTCCTAGAGAAATGGAAATAAAAACAAACAAATGGGACCTAATGAAACTTAAAAGCTTTTGCACAGCAAAGGAAATCATAAACAAGATGAAAAGGCAACCTCAGAATGGGAGAAAATATTTGCAAATGAAGCAACTGACAAAGGATTAATCTCCAAAATTTACAAGCAGCTCATACAGCTCAATATCAAAAAAACAAACAACCCAATCCAAAAATGGGCAGAAGACCTAAATAGACATTTCTCCAAAGAACATATACAGATTGCCAACAAACACATGAAAGAAAGCTCTACATCATTAATCATTAGAGAAATGCAAATCAAAACTACAATGAGTTATCACCTCACACCAATGAGAACGGCCATCATCAAAAAATCTACAAACAATAAATGTTGGAGAGGGTGTGGAGAAAAGGGAACCCTCTTGCACTGTTGGTGGGAATGTAAATTGATATAGCCACTATGGAGAACAGTATGGAGGTTCCTTAAAAAATTAAAAATAGAACTACCATATGACCCAGCAATTCCACTACTGGGCATATACCCTGAGAAAACCATAATTCAAAAAGAGTCATGGGGCTTCCCTGGTGGCGCAGTGGTTGAGAGTCCGCCAGCCGAGGCAGGGGACACGGGTTGATGCCCCGGTCTGGAAAGATCCCACATGCCGCGGAGCAGCTGGACCCGTGAACCATGGCCGCTGAGTCTGCACGTCTGGAGCCTGTGCTCCGCAACAGGAGAGGCCACAACAGTGAGAGGCCCGCGTACCACAAAAAAAAAAAAAAAAAAAAAAAAAAAAAAAGAGTCATGTACCACAGTGTTCACTGCAGCTCTATTTACATTAGGCAGGACATGGAAGCAACCTAACCCAAGTGTCCACTGACAGATGAATGGATAAAGAAGATGTGGCACATATATACAATGGACTATTACTCAGCCATAAAAAGTAATGAAAGTGAGTTATTTGTAGTGAGGTGGATGGACCTAGAGTCTGTCATACAGAGTGAAGAAAGTCAGAAAGAGAAAATCAAATACCATTTATTAACACATATACATATGGAATCTTAAAAAAAATGCTTCTGAAGAACCTAGCGGAAGAACAGGAATAAAGACACAGACATAGAGAATGGACTTGAAGACATGGGGAAGGGGAAGGGGAAGCTGGGACAAAGTGAGAGAGTGGCATGGACTTATATATACTACCAAATGTAAAACAAATAGCTAGTGGGAAGCAGCCTCATAGTACAGGGAGAGCAGCTAGGTGCTTTGTGACCACCTAGATGGGTGGGATAGGGAGGGTGGGAGGAAGACACAGGAGGGCAGAGATATGGGTATGATTTTGTGTGTATAGCTGATTCACTTTGTTGTTAAGCACAAATTAACTCACCATTGTAGAGCAATTATACTCCAATAAAGGTGTTAAAAAATCATAAATATAAATTGTGTTGTTTATTAATTCCTACATCAATCACTAAATCAATAAATTACTTTAGCTGAGCATAAAATTTCTCATTTACTTGGAATGGGACTGTGTGCACTCACATATATTTTCTTATTTGATTATGTAGATACATAACCACATTGCCAGGGCATAGCACACCCCAGCATAAGAGACATATTTCAAAGGAAGCACCTACTTCACTACACTTAGCTTCTCTCTCTAGGTTGGTATGTAGGCAGGTAAAATAGATTAAATAGATAGATTAGATAAATAGATAGATAAGTAGACAGATAAGTAGAGATAGATAGATAAGAAGACAGAGAGGTAAGGAGATAAGAGTGTTTTGCAGTGACTGAAATTTTTTAAGTTGAGCCTAAAAATGACCAAAAAAATTTGCTTAAAAAAGTAGGGCTCACACTTCGTATGGAAACTCAGTGGGCTTTATTTTCAGTTCTCTGTGCAGCAGATGAAGGGAATGCACAGTCGATCCTGCTGTCACCTTTGGTTCTTGCTCACAAAGGAGCTGCTAAGAATCTCTATGTGGTCATGGAATAGTTTCAGTGCTCACCTCATGTGGGTTTTCCTCTGGGAGTTTTATATTATTTCATTCTATATGACATAATCTGGGGTAAAACCATCCTATTCTTGTTTTAGAAACTTTCATTACCAAGGCTAATCATTGCTTATTCAGTTACTTGAAGTATATTCATTACTGTGTGACCTTGAGTAAGCTGCTGATTTTCTCTAAGGCTTGGTTTACCCACCCGCAAAACAACAACAATAATATTGTCTATCTCTTACCGTTGTGAAAAACAAAGGCAATAATATCTTTAAAGTGCCTGATACACAGCAAATGCTCAAAATCTGAGTAATTATTATTATTTTAAAATATTATTATGGTTTTCCCACAACATGCTGTACTTTATCAAGATGCTCATCTTACTTCATTATAACAGCTCACGTATCTTTCCTTCTAGACTGTAGGCTATAAGACAGTACAAAGAGTGGTATACAGTAATAACTTCATATATATCTAGTGAATAAATTAACTAATATCTTATTACTGGATCTTTATTAAAGGACAAGACTATTTTGTTTCCTATCTGTACATCCTATACCTGTCGGCTATGGCTAGAAACAGCACGGCTCTTATTTTTAAACTCAGTGTTGAAAATGTAACATAAGACAATGCCATGTGTTCACCAAACCATAATTTCCTCCTTGGCACACAGGATGACCACATTTTCCAGCCCTCTTACAAGTCAATGATATTATGCTAATAGAATACGAATGCAAGTAATGTACATCACTTCACGTCATGGCCGTAACATCATGCCACACACGTTGCCCACTGTCTCTATCCCCATGTTAAAGCTCTGAAAAGAAAGAGTTCAAAATGCTAAGCCACAAGATGGAAACAGCTGAGCTCCCCAAGTCATTGTTTATATCAGAACCACTCAAGGGGTTGTGATGGAAAAATGAAGTAATGTTTTACTGTGTTAAGTGACTGAAATTGTGGGATTTATTTTTACCACATTTAGCCTAGACTATATTGACTACTGCTTTAAGTTGGGGAATTGTATATCCCTTTTTGGCGAGAAGAGTCATTTCCTGTTTGGTGTGGGAACAGAAAGTATACATCCTATATAACCAGAGCAGAAAGTACACATTATATATGAGCAGCAACCCTATTCTTTCTATGTTTTATGCTCAATAAACTATCCTTCAAGATAGCGGTTCAGAAGAAACTAATAATTTCCTGTTTAATCACTTCATTCCCAAGATTATTCACTCATTCTCTCACACATGCATTTATTCATCTATTCAACTAGTAACTGATGAGTAGGGTCTACAAAAGGCATTGGTAATAGAACGGCGAACAGGAAAGATAGGTCATTTCCCTCCTGGAGCACATTTTTAGGTGGGACACATACTACAGACAATTTAAAATAATTTATAATAAAATATCAACTAGTGTTGAGTGCTCTGATGAAAAACAAGGTAGGGACTTTGTTTTATTTTAATGGTGTCTCCAATATATGACAACACCTGACACGTAGAAGATGCTGGCAGAAATGGAATAATGCAGGCTATTTGGGAAAAAGGCTATCCCTGTGTTCAGAGCTCAGGACATTTATTGAGCCACATTTTATGGGTGGAGTGTTGACTTAAAGGACAGACTAGGCACTAAGGTACTGGGTGCTTGTCCAATTGTTAATAAAGCAATTCTGGTACTTCTTTTGCCTTCTCTTTCTCTTTCTTCTTTTATTTTTTATCTGTTTCACATTTTTATTTTTATCCATATTTTCTGGGCACAAACTCATGCTGAATTTAGAGACTATGTCATGTCATGACTACTATATTATATAGTCTACTGTGTAATACTACATAGTATTTTGTTATTCTATTAGTTATTCTTTCCTTTATACTCACTTGTTACTCTCATTGCTTCATTACACAAGCGTACCTCATTTTATTGCACTTCACTTATTGTACTTCACAGATATTGTGTTTTCCACAAACTTAAGGTTTATGGCAACCTTGCAGGGAGCAAGTGTATCAGCACCATTTTTCCAACAGTATTTGCTCACTTTGTGTCTCTGTGTCACATTTTGGTAATTCTCACAATATTTCAAACTTTTTCATTATTACTATATTTGTTATGGTGATCGGTGACTAGTGACCTTTGATGTTACTATGTAATTGTTTTGGGGCACCACAAACTGCACCTATATAAGATGGTGAACTTAACTGATAAATGTTGTATGTGTTCTCAATGCTCTACTGACCAGCCAATCTCCTGTCCTTTTCCCTCTCCTTGGGCCCTCCTATTCCCTGGGACACAAAAATATTGAAATTAGGTCAGTGAATAACCCTACAATGGCCTCTAAGTGTTCAAGTGAAAGGAAGAGTCGCACATTTCTCACTTGAAATCAAAAGCTAGATACGATGAAGCTTAGTGAGAAAGGTATGTCAAAAGCTGAGATAGGTCAAAGGCCAGGCCACTTGTGCCAAACAATTAGTCAAGTTGTGAATGCAAAGGAACAGTTATTGAAAGAAATTAAAAGTGCTACTCCAGTGAACACACAAATGGAAAGAAAGTGAAACAGCTTTATTGCTGATATGCAGAAAGTTTTAGTGGTCTGGATAGAAGATCAAACCAGACATGACATTTCCTTAAGCCAAAGCCTAATCCATAGGAGTGCCCTAACTCTCTAAAATTCTATAAAGGCTGGGAGAGATGAGGAAGCTTCAGAAGAAAAGTGTGAAGCTGGCAGAGGTTGATTCATTAGGTTTAAGGAAAGAAGCCATCTTTAAAACCTAAAAGTGCAATGTGAAGCAGTAAATGCTGATGTAGAAGCTGCAGCAACTTATCCAGAAGATCTAAGATCATTAATGAAGGTGGCTCCACTAAACAACAGATTTTCAACGTAGATGAAACAGCCTCATATTGGAAGAAGATGGCATCTAGGACTTTCATAGCTAGATAGAAATCAATGTCTGGCTTCAAAGGACAGGCTGATTTTCTTGTTAGGGATTAATGCACTGGTGACTTTAATTTGAAGCCAATGCTCATTTACCATTCCAAAAATCCTTGGACCCTTAAGAATTATGTTAAATCTATTCTGCCTGTCCTCTATAAATGGAACAATGAAGCCTGGATGACAGCACATCTGTTTACAATATGGTTTTCTTGAATATTTTAAGCCCACTGTGGAGACCTACTGCTCAGGAAAAAAAGATTTCTTTCAAAATATTACTGCTCATTGATAATGCACCTGGTCATCCAAGAGCCTGATGGAGATGGAGAATGAGATTAATGTTGGTTTTGTGCCAGCTAACACAACATCCATTCTGCAGCCCATGGATCAAGGAGTAATTTCAACTTTCAAGTCTTTTTAAGAAACTTCATGAGGCTATAGCTGCCATCGATAGTGATTCCGCTGATGGATCTGGGCAAGTCAATTGAAAACCTTCTGGAAAGGATTCACCATTCTAGATGCCGTTAAGAACATTCAGGATTCATGGGAAGAGGTCAAAATATCAACATTCACAGGAGTTTGGAAGAAAATGATTCCAACCCTCATGGATGACTTTGAGGGCTTCAAGACTTTGGTGGAGGAAGTAACTGCAGATGTGGTGAGAACAGCAAGAGAACTAGAATTAGAAGTGGACCCTGAAGATGTGACTAAATTGCTGCAATCTCATGATCAAACTCTAACTTAGAAGGAGCTGCTTCTAGTGGATGAGCAAAGCAAGTGGTTTCTTAGGAAAGGATCTACTCCCAGTGAAGATGCTGTGAAGATTGTTGAAATGACAACAAAGGATTTAGAATATCACATAAACTTAGTTGACAAAGCAGCAGCAGGGTTTGAGAAGATTAACTCCAGTTTTGACAGAAGTTCTACTGCGGGTAAAATGCTATCAAACAGCATTGCATGCTATGGAGAAATCATTCATAAAAGGAAGAGTCAATCGATGTAGCACACTTCATTCATTGTTGTCGTATGTTAAGAAACTGTCACAGCCACCCCAAGCATCAACAGCCACCACCCCGATCACTCAGCAGCCATCGGCATTGAGGCGAGACCCTCTACTAGCAAAAAGATTTCAACTCACTGAAGGCTTTGATGATAGCATTTTTTTAACAATAAAGGATTTTTAAATTAAGGTATGCACATTGTTTTTTAGACATAATGCTATTGCACACGTAACAGACTACAGTATAGTGTAAACAACTTTTATATACACTGGGAAACCAAAAAAACTGTGTGACCCGCTTTACTCGATACCTTTTTGGCAATGGTCTGGAACCAAACCTGCAATATCTCCAAGCTATGTGCCTGTAACTAACGTTTCCTCGGCAATACTATGAGTAAGAAGAGGACTATAATTACAACAACACAATCTTTCTCTGGTTCCAGGTACTTAATTATTAAGGGGTTGTCTCTCAGAGATCCGTAAATTAGCTCTCTTGTCTATGAGTGTTTTTTTCCTCTGACTTCCCTCATTTTTCTGCTCGGGCTTTGTGGCCACATTCCTGCCACTTCAATACCAAAAGCCAGAACCATGTTCTTGCTGCTGCTAAAAACCTAACAGCCAAATCCTGCAGATGGAGCTCAGGCAGCTGCTCAGCATCAGCGTTCACAGCAAGAGCACTGCTGTCCCATGTGCAGGGAGCTGGCCCATGTCTGGGCAGCACCACATTCAACAGTAACCGGCTCTGATCGTCTTTTCCTGACACAAGTTTCTGCTGTCCTTGAACCAAATCAGTGCCCCTCCAGTCTCCCCTCTTGATACATGTTATTATTGGAAGTTCCCATAGTTCCACACCAGCCCCCCGAGACTATCCCAGACAGGCCTGAATCTTAAAGATGTCCTCCGTTTTCTAACACAATTTGTTTCTTGGGGATAAGGCACATCGTTCTGGTATCCCTCACTGCCCCTGACCCAGTTTGGGGCACATAATAAACCCACAATGAGTGATAAAAGTCCTTCCTATGCTTTTTTTTTTTTTTTTTGTGGTATGCGGGCCTCTCACTGCTGTGGCCTCTCCCGTTGCGGAGCACAGGCTCCGGACGCACAGGCCCAGCGGCCATGGCTCACGGGCTTAGTTGCTCCGCGGCATGTGGGATCTTCCCGGACCAGGGCACGAACCCGTAACCCCTGCATCTGCAGGCGGATTCTCAACCACTGCGCCACCAGGGAAGCCCTTCATTAGGGTAAAATGTTAACTCAACCTTGGCTTTTGGCAAATGTGAGTCTAGCATGTTGCCCATAAATTTGTGAACAAGGGTAGATATGGTTCTAAAATGTGGGTGTATTTCAGAATCCCCTACATGGCTTTATAAAAATGCAGGTATCTGGTGTTCAGACACTTCACGGGTGTTGAACACTTAAAATCTCTAAGATAAATATAAGGAAACTATATTTTTCAAATCTCCTCAGGTCATCTTGGGCTACCAATCTGAGGCTTGCATTTGGGAACCACTCTACCAGGGTAATGTAATATTAAACTGCATTCTACCAACATGTATGAAGCACTTAGTTCCTGTTAGCCATGACGCTAAATGATACGGATGCAAACTGAATAGGTTACTTCCTATCCTCAAAATATAACAGGGGGTGAGGTCTGAAACATAAAGGAACAATTAGAATGGGGTGTGATAATGAACAAAAAAAATCTCTATAGCTACATTCATTTTGGTTTCTCTGTCATTGTCACTTTCTCCTGTCAGCTATAAAATTTTAGCATTAGGGACAATTCCCAAGGAAACTGAGTTAACCTATTTTCTTAAGAAGTATTTGGGTTATTTTTCAGAAAATGGCTTTATGCGGCATGGCTTTTGTGAGCTTTCCCTCTCTCCCCAAGATGACAATAAATCTGGCTGAAATTAAAATGGAATTTACTCTATTTTCCCTGTTTTTATTGCTCTGTAAGACAGCTTTGAGTTCCAACACAGTTATTTGGAGAGGATTCATTTCATTTTCACTGATTTATTTTTTCCATTAAAAAAAAATCCCCTGGGTGACCATGATGGACAAAGCTTTGTGAAATCCGTCTAGCTAAAGTCTAGAAACACTCTTGGTGGTTTTTGCTCTGGTTACTGCAGGCGGTCACCATTGACTGGACATGCCATCCAGAACAACTTCTATTTTCAGATCAACGCTAGACCACGCCACACAACTCTGAAAATAAATCCCCCTCTACCACCACCACAGCAACCCAATTGTTGTCATGGAAATTCTCTCCTAAACCAGGGAATCAGTTTACTGAATCCTTGACAGAGGAGACAACAAAAGGAGGTAGATGAGAAATAAATAGTCTTGGGAACTGGATGACTCCAGTTCAAACCTCAGTTTGACACTTGCTGCCTAGGTTACTTTTGGCAAGTTCATCTCGCTGAGTCACATTTTCCTCATCTGCAAAGTAGGAATAAGAATCTCTACTTAATGGTGTCATTGAGAGGACACAGTAGTGTACAGAGAGCAAAATAAATGGTAGCCATTTGTGGTACGCAGGAAAGTGGTCCTCCAAAGATGTCCACGCCCAAATCTTTGGCACTTCCAAATACATTATCTAACATAAGAAATCACCAGATGGGCTTGCGTGCTATTAAGACAGAGAAAGAGAAACAGTTGTCATTGGTGGGCTGGAGCTCCCTGGAAGGATTTACACCATGGAAATCATCAAACGGTACAACCAGAGATTTTCTTTTTTCCCCAGAGAGCCTGTTGTTAAGCATTTCCAATATACCATCACTTGGTTTGAAACTAATCAAGCAGCCTGATTCTACCCAATGATATCAAGGTCAGGGGAAACAGCTATTCCACTAAGTCCTTCTTAGGTGCAAAGCAATTATATTTTAATTAACTCTTCTAACCCTTACACTTGACCTATAATAAAAGAGACAGTATTTTGTTCACTTTATATAAACAAGGTGAGGTTCAGAAAGATGAGCTAATTGTCCAAGATTACACCACCTCATGGAGCCAGGGCTGTTGCAGATATCCTGATGCTGAAGCTCTTGCTTTTTTTCCTTTTTACACTGATGCCTGGCACATTGTGTGGCATATCACTGTGATGAATGAATGTATTGAATAAATAAAAGATTACATGTGCCACCCAGTTTTGGAGCAGAGGAAACAGAAAAGTTTTCCTTAGCCAATTTAACTTTCTTGAAGAAAAGGCCTAACTGTAAAATGGGAATGAGATACTCAGCCCAAAACTAACCCTGTGAAATGGGAAAAGAGAACTGTCTTCCCAGGAGTGCCTTTGTGTGCTAAGTGTGACAAAATCATATTCATTGCCTCCTTTAAGGCAAATAAAAACCCAGCAGGTTTACAATTATCATCTTCCTTTTACATAAAAATGAAACTCTGAGAAGCTAAACAACTTCCTAAGTTCTTGCAGTCAGTAAGTGACTTATTTGAGATTCGAACCCAAGTATGTCTGACTCCAAAGTCCACCTGATCCTCTGTGCTATACCAAGAGAAAGCTGTGAGTCTTTAGTGTTGACTGAAAAAAAATGCATGACTTAAAAGCTGAGAATTACTTTTTATTTGGTGGACAAAACTGAAGACTTAAGTCTGGGACACAGCCTCTCAGACAGCAGTAAGGAACTGCTCCGAAAAGGTAAGGGGGGAGCCAAGACATATAGGAGTTTTTGCAACAAAGACCAGGTAGTCAGAACTTCAAAAGATTAATGTTAATTAAAGAAAACCAGACATCTCAAGTCAAGGAATTTAGTGCTTTTCTATGTATGGGGAGATACAAGAGGCTGGGCTCACTGAAATTATAACTTTGATAAGCACCTCAGCTATCTGTATCAGCACAGAATCCTGTGCTTTCTCATCCTGAGTCTCCTCAGGGTACACCGTCTAGGGTGGCTGCAACAGTTGACTGCTAGATGGGGGGTGTCCTGTTTCTATCCCGAGGTCCCTCAAGGCTCATCGTTGGGCCACTGTAATGTGATGGCTTGATGGCTGCAACATCCTTTGTTTACTGATATGGCAGGCAACATTTTTTCATTGACATTAGTCACTCTCTGTTGCCCTGGCCACTCTTCCCTTCCCCTTTCTTCAGGGGCCAAAACAGGAATTTATTATTTAATTTGCCAGAAACTGACTAGTGCTTGTCATGTGCTCTGCAGAGCTCTGTACCTCTGGTGTGATGTGCAGAAAATATGTGAAAAGTAATAGCACATGATGTTTAACAGTAAGATTGTTTAGTCTGAAAACCTGGGTTAAAATCCTGCTCCTTTTAGTGGTATGAACTTGAGCAAATTATGTAATCTCTCTAAGCCTCATTTCCTCTTCTGTAAAATCGGGAAAATAAAAACTATTCAGCAAGATTGTTTGCGGAATTAAAGGATATAATATATGCTATAACACAATACTTGAAAGACAATAAAATCTCAAAAACATGGTGGCTAGTCTTCTCAAGCCCAGACCTTGCTCTGTGAAACTGGCACATGGCTGAAGGGAGAGAGCAAATTCATGAATGGATTCCAGGATTACGTGGGCCAATTTGAACAAAGATTTTTATCACATGCCAATCTTACATAATGAGAAAATATGAGCATAATAATAATACAAACAAAAATAAAACAATATAATCAAAACCAGTTTGACTATTCTGTGTAATTTTGGTCTAAGTATCTTACAGTTGTTTTCTATACAATATTCTCCCTTGTGCCATCAAGGGCAACTGCATTGCAGCATTTCTGAAAAGTGTTCTATCTTCCTTGAGATCTTCTCCCAAGCCCCAGACTCTCAATGCGCATGTTTTAGTGGTGGTGATTTCTTGATTTTACCACATATCAAAGGAAGGTTTTCAGAAAACTCGGACTCATATTCCTCCTTCAAATGTTCTTTACTGGTTTGTTGGTGAAAACATCAAGTGACTGCAGTTATCAAGTCATGCCTATTAAGAATAACCCCCAAGTTTGTGGACACACAGGCAATGACAAGCAGTTACAATTCTCTCTTGCTAATAGCAATTGTAACACACGATGTATTCCCTTTTCAGATAAGCTCAGAATGTGAAAAAAAAAAAAAAAAAGTGTCTTGGAATGGATGACATACAGAAAAAACTATCTGGCATACAGAAAGTTGTGAACAGCCAGGAAAAGGGAAAAACACTATGACAATGGAAAGAACACAGTTTTGGAGTTAGACAAACTTGGTTTTAAATCCCAATCCTACCATTGTCTATGTGACCTTGGGCATATTACTTAATGTCTCTGAGCCTTAGTCCCCTCACTGTAGAGTTAGGATAATAATGTATACCTCAAAGGAAAGTTGACAGAAGTGAATTAGATTGTATATGTAAGAGCAGCATTTATACACTATGCTTCACCCTTCCTTCTCTCTCACTGCCTTTCAGGTAAACCTTCAAGAGCAAGGTGTTTAGAAGAAGAGACCTCTCCACCTATTCCTTCCTCACTCCTGGCATCATGCAAGGAACTAGGCTTAGCACTGCTATGGGGGAAGGAGGAAGAGTGAGTCTTGGATTAGTTCAGGATTGTTTTTTCCCTGATGTAATATATTAGAACCAATTTCTTGTATACTTAGTCCAATGTACTGGTTACCTGGAAGGTGGAATTAAGTACCATACTATCAGACAAAAATGAAAAACAAAAGGACAATGGAGGCATGGGCTACTTCCAAGGAAATACCACTAGCAGTTAGTGTTGTCTGCAAGTAGAGGGTTGCAGTGCTCATACAAAGCAGAAAACTCCACTTCAAGGAAAAGATTTCTCCCTAATCAGCTCTCACATAACTCTAAAGGGAAAACACACCACAGAACACCCACTAATAGCTTTGTTTTCCTCTTATTAGCAATAGTTTTCAAAGTTTGAAAATACAGGGGTCAAAAGGATATGACCCTGGGACTTCCCTGGTGGCACAGTGGATAAGAATCCGCCTGCCAATGCAGGGGACGTGGGTTCGAGCCCTGGTGTGGGAAGATCCCACATGCCACAGTGCAACTAAGCCCGTGCGCTACAACTACTGCTGCTGAGCTCTAGAGCCCACGAGCCACAACTACTTAGCCTGAGTTCCACAACTATTGAGCCCGCGTGCCACAATTACGGAAGCCCGCGTGCCTAGAGCCCGTGCTCCGCACGAAGAGAAGCCACCGCAATGAGAAGCCTGCGCGCCGCAACGAAGAGTAGCCCCTGCTCGCCTCAACTAGAGAAAGCCTGTGTGCAGTAACGAAGACCCAACGCAGCCAAAAATAAATAATAAATACATAAATGTATAAAAGAAAAAAAAAAGGATATGACCTTACGTTTTCCTCCAAATGAAGGAATTCTTGGCTATGAGGTCAGGAAACCACTGATGTGCCCTCCGCCTGGTAAGTACAGAAGGAAGAAAGAAGGCACAGGCAGACAAGCCCTTAGCTTGCTCCTTCTTACCCCTGCCTGCCCTCTGACAAAGTTCAGCCAGGTAGCTTTTACTTTGCTGGAGCCACAAAGAACTGCTTGCAAGGAAAAGAAATGACATCCCAAACCACACATGCTCTTCCCTTTGCCCAGCATAAATTATCTGCTCTCTCCTGCCTAATTTATTTCTTCTCATCTTTCAAGAACTGGCTCAAGATGAACTCACTAAAAACCTATGCCTAACTCTTTCAACCTAGACTATTTTTCCCATCTGTGGGTACAACAATATTAATAACAATAGCCACGATTTTTGAGCACCTTCAATGTGTGAGGTTTTTGGCATATATTATGTATTATAATCCTCATAACATTTCTGAAACAAAAGGATCATCTCCAGTTTTATAAAAGCAGCACACAGAAACCAGGAAATCTTTCCAAGCTGACAGAGTAGCTAAGTAGCAAGGTATAGATATGAACCCAGGATTTTCTGACCCCAAAGCTCATACTCTTTCTACTACATCATACTTCCCCTCATACGTGACACGTACTGTTCCACACTATATGTGTGTGTGTGTGTGTGTGCGTGTGTGTGTGCATATTTGTTTTTCTCTTATTTTTGCTGCTAGAATGTGTTATTTTCACTACTAGATATCATACCTTTTTCCTCTATATTGCTAGTATCTACTGGAGAGAATTTCATAATATTAGAGGCATAATGAGTGGTTTGTTGGTTCTATTAACTGTATAAAAATTACAGAAATTATAAATGATAGAATACCATTTTTATTCATTAACAAATATTTGCTAAAGACATTCTATGTACAGAACACTACTCTAGGTATTAGATTTGCAGAAGTGAAGAAGTAAAAGTACCTGCCTTCTAGGAGCTCACAATCTAGTGGAATTATGGAGAATCACCTCCATACATTTTAAATTAACTACATAATATAAAGAACTATATAATTATGGAATCTTAGGGCTAGAAAAGACTTCAGAGATCATGTACAGTTGACCCTTGAACAACATTGGTTTGAACTATACGGGTCTACTTACACACAGATTTTCTTCATTAAGTACATACTACAGTACTACATGAACTGCAGTTGAATCCACAGATGTGGAGCTGTGGATACGGAGGGCCAACTGTAAAGCTATAGGCAGATTTCTGACTGTCAAAGCTGACAGCTCTTATATTTACTTCTGTAACCATAGATAAATATTTTAAGCTCTGCGTAGATCAATTATACAAGTTGAATCATAGTCTGGATATATTTTAGCAGGTAGAGCCAACAGGATCTGCTTATAGGATGTGGAATGTGAAGAAAGGGAGAAGTCAAGGCTGTCTCCAAGAGTTTTGGCTGGAGTCACTGCAGGGATGGAGTTGCCATCAATTGAGATGGGGAAGACTGTCAATGGAGCAGATCTGGGGTGAATTCATTCACTTATTGAGTAGTCACTGTGTGCCAGGTGTTTTACTAGTATATCCATTCTAGGACTGGTCCAATGCAAAATGAAAGCATGGGGCCTATTGTTAAAAATATTAGTACAAATGTCAACACAGTAATGGCAGAACATTAAAGCCAGAGCGAGGCCCTTCTAAGTTTTGCACAGGTCACACGCTTGTGAAGCCAGTCCTGATCTCCTCTCTCTCTCATTTACACTATGCTGGTTCACTATGTGTCTAATAGGAAAAAATAAATTCTAAACCTTTATATCATTTAAGGAAAAACCATTACACAGGAACGTTAAGAGTATTAGTAAAGATAAGCCTTAGCTTGAAGTCATCTTAGTATAAGCAGATAGGGTGGGGGGGGCGGTCCCCACAGAAAGAACCAGGCATGGCTTTCTTGACATAAGGGAAGCCATTTCTGCCTAAGCCATTTTGTAATCTATCCCTTGCCATAATGCTTGTTCTTGAACAGGTCTTGGTAATTAATGATCTTAAGGGAAGTTGGGGAATGCAGAAACAAAGGAAAAGCAGCCAAGAAACAACAGTTCTGTGAAAAACAGAGTCCTAGTTCTCCTTAAGGGATAAACATAACAATCTGATACGTCTTTGAATCCTGCAGGAACTAAGGATCCCACTGAAAGATGATGTTGACCCTCCTGACTTCAATCAATTAAAGCTTGGGCTGTTGACCTTTGCCCCAATTCTATGCTAAATTCTGCTCAGCCCAAGCCCCTTCATGAATATGTATGTTCCCTTAGCTTAAAACTTCCCCAATTTTGCTATCCAGGGAGACACTGCTTTGGGAAAGATCCCCAGTACTCTCCTTACTTGCTGCAAGTAATACATCCTTCCTTCTCCCAGTCTTTGGCTTGGTTGTGCCATTTGGCTGACACCCACCAGGAAGTGAACCCAGTTTTCAGGTAACACCAGCATATCTGCACTCCCCCTTGTTCCACTCTCTTCTTGCTTTTTAACATTGCTACAGCACCAGACATCTAACAGGCCTCCCCAAGAATGTAAGCCGAAAAAGGAAATTCAGAGTTTGGTATCAAGGAAAAATACAGACTTATAGTTCCTGACGCTGATTCCAGGAAGAACGAATACCACTCAGTGTGGTTGCTCACCACTTGTTACTTAATCAGTGAGATTCTGTGATTGGATTGTTCCTGCAATGGTGAGGAGGCTGAACTGGATCTTAGTCTTTGCTCCATTTACTGGCTGAAAGTTAAGTGAGATTTAAGCACCATCTAAAGAACAGAGGTTTCTATAGATCAGAATGGCCCTGTTCCTTATCCTTTGCTGAACATTTCCATAATATATTTAAACTGAATTGGAACCATTTTTCTGGTTACAAAGGTCTTCTTATTAGCCCCATGACTGTGCTACCCAAGAGTTCAAACAATACCAAAATTTTTGAGTCTGTATATTATAAACAAAGAATACAGTTTCTTGCCCTTCTGGAGCTTAGAATCTAGGTGATCAAATATCCCTTTCATCTACAAAGCCTTTGTGATACAGTAATACCTTTCATTCCTCTTTTTTTTTTTCCTTCTCCTACAGCCCTTTGTACGTATCTGAATAATACTCTGTCATATGATATTGTAATTGTTTGCCTACTTGCATACCCTACTTGAGCTCCCTACAGACAAGAGCAATAATTTACACATCTTTTACCCCTGGTACCTAGCACAATAGATTGTCAACATCTAATTAATAAGAAATGTTTGAGTGAAGGAAAAACAATAGAAATGGACACCCAAGAGATGCTTGAATTGCCATGAGCAGTGTGAGACCCCTGAGAACCTTTGACATGTGAATAAGAAAACCCAAGTTCGGGTCCCAGCTCACCTACCGAGGAGGGAGCAGGATCTTGAACAAACTTCCTTAACATCTTGAAACCTCACTTTTTTCCTTCCTATTTACCCCCACACCTAACTAATTACTGGGTCTTAAATTTTTATTTGATATAGATCCTCTCCATCTCCACTATCATTTAGAGCACTGTTAATATTTCTCCTAGACTACTGTAATAGCTGTCCAACTGGTTTTTCTTAACCTCTGTCTCCCTTAAATTCATCCTCCACAATAATGCTAGTAATCAATTTAAACTGCAAATCTAACATGTCATTCCCCTGCCTTTTAGGGATTATTGATTATTCGCAGGGTGTAGGCAGAAAATAGTCAGGCTCTACTTGACCTAACCCTTCTCCACCTAAGATCTTACTATCCTCACTTCCTACTGAAGACTCTGGCAATCCTAAAGACTCCTGGCACTCTTTCCTGACTTTATGCATTATCTAATGACATCTTGTATCCCTATTTCTTTGTTTAGCGCAGTTCCACCCTTCCTTTAAGACTCAGCTTGGGTACTACCCCTTTCTTACAAGAAGGTCCTGGTTGTTCTCTCCACTAAGTTAGCCCAATATTTCTCATTTTGCTCAGTATTACATAACTCTCATAGAACTTATTCATATTGCTGAAATTATAATGTGTGTGTTCAATCATCCTGGCAGGTTATAAATGTATGGAAGTTATGGTGTAAGATTTGTAATCTTACATAATGAGATAATGTGCATAAAACATTTAATATGCCCCTCCGTATATATTGTGTTATCTCTGTGATGTTGATGGTGGCAGAGACATAGCTAGCTAGCTCTTAGGTGCCAGTGCACTTTCCATCTTTCCTTGGTGCTTCACTCTGTTTCTCTCTTACTGAAGACCAGTTCTTTCATACGTCAGGAAATATCACACTGGCAGCTTCCAAACTTCATAACTCTTAAGAGTTTTAGTTACTAAAGGTGCCTGGATCCTTTTCCGGTTCTCGTTTAAAAATATGCTGGGAAGGAGCTTGATTGGCCTAGCTAAGGTCCAGAACCACTGCTGGCCCAGTCAACTGTGATCAGGAGGCAGAGTGCTGACAACATGACAGCACAGGACTAACACAAGAGAGCCAATCAGGAGTGCAGGGATGGGGCGTGAGGGAAGAAGAAACAGCTCTGCAGAGAAAGGACATACTAGTCCCAGAGTAAAGGAGTATTGTTAGACAGTCAAAAACAATACATATTTTTTATACCAGCCATTTTAATAACGATGATGATGATGATCTTAATAATGTATATTATATGCCACAGATTCCCTACGAGTAGTTCTAACATATTATAGACCAATGGTCTATAATTAAACTATTGCGTTACATGTGCTACCTCTTAAAGGGATCACTTTGAGATAGATGTAACTCAATCATCTGAACATATAAATTCTGCTGTGTTTGTTAAAGAAATACCCTTGCCACTTTATTGTTTTGCCTGGTAGTGATGATATTCATTTCATATTCAAATTTGGGGCAACAGTATTAAAACAACATTAAATATCTACTATTATGTAAGAAGTATGCTGGATGGCTTATATATGAAACATATTTTTTCATATATGTATATTATATATATAATACACACACATATATACACAAATATGTTTTCATTTACTCACCAAAACATTTCTATGAGGTTAAAATATAATAAAGATAAAATGTTTAGCATTGTGGAGGAGCCAGAACCATAAATATATTAAATTTCCTTTCTTTGGAAAGAAGGGATTGAATAGCCCTGTTTACAAATGATCCTCCTGGAAGCAGCCACCAATCATCCAGGTATTAAGTCATCTCAACTTCTGTAAAAAAAATGTGTGGCCTCATTTTGTAAGGTTGACGGAGTTCAACAGAAATGGTTAGAGAACAGACTAAGTTTGTTTAAAGAGAAGAATAAAAGCACCTTCGGGTGTGAACTGCTCTAGTGAGGGACTCAGGCGAAAGCAAGCAGCTTGTTTGACTTGCAAGGGTGGTTGCTAAGTTGAAGGCATGAAACATCCTTGACATATCAGATGAGAGACAAACACAAATGATGGGGGGAATAAAACTTTAACTCTTTTCTTGGTGTCAAATACAGTACACAGATTGGGGAAGGAGAAGGGGTTGTAGGGAATTGTAGGGAATACAGGCTTGTGGTCCTTCCAGGAGGTGCCCAGGGAGGACAGTCTGGCTCCTTAGACCCTTGCTTTGAGGAGCAAGAGAAGAGGGGATGGCAGGGACCCATAAAACTTGTTTCAAGTATGTGACGGGCAACTTAATAAGTTTTTTCATTTATTTCTCCCAACCTCTCAAAAAGCAAAGTATGATTGGCCCCATTTCTCAGATGAGCAACTAAAGCACACGGCTAGACAATGGAGAATCTCTCTGATTCTAACATTCATACTCCTTCCACTGCTTCACCCAGCCTCAGGACAGGAGAAGGTGCACTGCCCCTGCTTTGGCATGTGTTTATACTTCCAATCCATACAGTAAGCACAATCTGAAGGCCTACTTTGTGCTGGACACTGGGCTACACAAAAATGAAACACAGAGCATATGGATAACCTAGTTGAGAAGACAGACTCATTATTCTAAATGTAAAGCAGATTGTGATGAGTGCTATATATGAGGGTACAAACCAAGTCTTTGAAAGGAACAGTTCCTGTACACACTATTCATAGTGTGTACTATTCATACTCATAGGTATTTGTGTCTTTGTACATGTTAAAATCCAAGTGATTTTGAGAGTCAGTTAATAATTCAGATGCCTCTAAAAATATTATTTATTTAGATAAAAACCATGTAATCAAGCCTGTGCCAGATACTGAGAAAGATACAGCAAAGTGTAAGGTTGAATCCTACTCACTAGGAATTGGTAAAAGGGAATGAGAGATTAAAGTCAGACAGACCTGAATTAAAACCCTAGTTCAGCCACTCACCAGCTGCATGACCACTGCTGAGTCACATGCTCTCTGACCTTCCATTCCACTGACATTTAGAAGGAGATCATGTAAAGGAGTCATTAAATCCTTCTCCAGAAACCTTTTGAAAGAGTCTCTCAAATTCGAGACCACAAGATGCCTATACCAGAAGCGGTGCATTATGAGGAGGCGAAAATCTAATTTGAAATCAGGAGAGACAGTGTTTGCTGGAATCTGGGTCAACACATCTAGGAGGAAGAAAACCATTTCAAATTGGGTGCAGACACATTACATCAAACATACTGCTCTCTCCTGAGAGTTATGACAAAGAAGACTCAGAGCCTCCAACCATCCATTAATCTCAAAACACAGCTACTGAAAACTATCCAAAGCAAAAGTCTCCTGTGGGTGTTGAACCAGGGAACAGAAAAAGGAGAGAGAATTAGTTGTCCTCTCAACCATTATTTCTAGGGAGTGGAAATGAGAGGAGACATCTCCAAATGTTTGAACCCAGACATGCATGTTGTACAAGTGACTTATCCTATCGACCCTCAATTCCCTCCTTTACAATCCAGGGCAGGTATTACCTGTGTTAAATATCTTTGTGAATATTAAAGAGCCTAATATGTATAAAGTATGCAGCAAAAAGCCTGGCACATATTAGGCTCCCAAAAGAGCTAGCGTATTCCTCCACTCTGTATTCAGGTTGGTTTCATCCTACTCCAATTGCTTCAGGCACAAGAGTGATTCATTAATAGTTTACTTGCTTGCAAAAAAGACTCCATATATATCTTTTACCTGAAGCCAGTCTTACTGATCTTCCTTCTGCCTTTTAAGTCCAGACATCTGAGGAACTCTATACCTTAGAAGAGGATATTTTTATTACCAATTGGGAAATTTGATACTTTTAAAGTACATAGAATGAATATATGCATTTAAAATAATTCTTCTAACTTGCCCCAAAACTAATGTGAACCATAAATTAAAATCTGCATCCTTCTTGGTAACCTCTCCCACATGTCTAAAATCATGGAGCAGCCAACATGCCTACAGACCTGATCCCAAAGCTCTACCTGCTGCTGACGCTTATTAATATTCCATTTGGGAAGGCTGTAAATATTTCATCATTGTAGGTTTTTGCAAACACTGATATTTTATGTCTCCAGCAATCTCCAGCTTCTAAATATTTCATCTTCTTGGGTAGCATGCAATATCTGAAGTGAGGTTCTGTTGCCAAATTTCCAAATCTTAAAAACCTAAAGGTCTTGAAGTTAATACTGAATAGTGTTAAGATAGGTATTTTAAAATTTCCTCTGTAGACACAGATGTAGAGAACAAACATATGGACACCAAGGGGGAAAGCGGGGGCGGGGTGGGGGGGCAGTGGTGGTAGGATGAATTGGGAGATTGGGATTGACATGTATACACTGATGTGTGTAAAATTGATGACTAATAACAACCTGCTGTATAAAAAAATAAAATAAAATTCAAAAACAAAACTTTCCTCTGTAGATTTGTTGTTGTCATTGTTCTCTTTTAACGAAACTGAAAAACAGCAGAAATGTTGATCAATGGAAGGATTTACCCCCAATTTCCAAAACATATGTACACATTTGCCTAAATTTTGAGTAGAAGTGTAAAGCACCAATCCATCTGGAATTGCTTTTAAGAGCTGAGAACGAAGAAATAGCTCTTCATTCAAAGGCAAAACTACCCTGCCAGAGTACATGCCATGAATGGTGTCCCCTTCTATTTTTAATGCACAGAGGGAAAGACATCTCCAAGTACTTCTCAGCAACAGTGGAAAACAGCCTTTCCTTCTTTCCAAGACGAAGGCAGGAAAGCAGAGTGACCAGAGCACTAGAATCGAGTTAGAGACTGACCATAAGAGAAAAAGAAGATGGGACCTGAGATAGACATGACTCAGAATCCCTGTCCTGATATGATTACAGGCAGCCACCAAGAGTCTGGAAGGACTGGCACTAGAAATATTATCTATTTGCCATCCCAGGATTGAATGATCTTTAATTATTTTGTCTATGGATCTA
Organism: Kogia breviceps; assembly: GCF_026419965.1. Classification (NCBI taxonomy): domain Eukaryota; kingdom Metazoa; phylum Chordata; class Mammalia; order Artiodactyla; family Physeteridae; genus Kogia; species Kogia breviceps. The sequence continues at coordinate 53,438,108 of NC_081316.1, read as the reverse complement.
GGTTATACTTCCCAGAGGGAAAAAAGAGAAATATTCCAAGTATTCAACTGGATAGATGAATAACTGCTAAGAGCTACCAACTCAGTAGAGATAGTAAAAATTGTGACTAGTTGAAATGAGCATCTGATCTTCACCAGGGAAAGGCCTCATCAGCCACTATGATTCCACTGAGTTTCTGTTCTTCAAATGTACTACTCTTTCATTTCCCAAATGTACCATGTTGCCACCAACTGCAGGGCCTTTGCACATGCTGCTACCTTTAGGGAGAAAATCTTTTCCTCACTCCCTGCCTTCTACTAATCTCCCTAATAACACTGCTGGTCGTCAGATCTCAGACCAATCAACTCCGTAGAGTCACTTTCCCTGAATCTCCTCAAGATACAAAATCACTTTGTGAGAGTGCAAATCTCAGGTGCAATTTAACATACGCTTTTGATTTTGAAAATGAACACCTGCCTCCCTTTTAGACTCAAGACCCTACAACAGCAGAGGCACATCTGGTTTTGTTCATCATCATATCTTCAGCACCATGCATAACACTTGGCATTTGGGTGCTAAATAAATATTTGTTGAAGAACTACATCAATGAATAAAATGTCACACATATTTTTCAACACTTATTGTTTCCAGAGTTCTAGCAAGGCATATTGTTATAGTCTTACTGTCCTTTTTTTTTTTTTTAATTTAGTAGGGCTGGAAAATGTAAGTTTTTCACTAGTTCCCAACTGTGCCCCTTGGATTTTTAAGAGGTCCTTACCTGAATAATTATCGTAATAATTTCTGTTACTATTTTCCACAAGACAGTATGGCAGGAGAAGTTACCAAGGATGTGGTCACAAGACAAACCAGAAGTTCCTCATGTGGTAAGGACTAAGAGGCTCTGCATAGGACAGCATGACCCAGATATAACTCCTATTGATGCCTACTTTTAGATTTATTGCTTCCTGTTAAGGTATTTTGTCTGAAGGCTTTTATTTTTAATGCAAATATTCTCAGGAATGGTGCCACTGTCACTAACACTTAGGCAAGAATTAAGTTATCAGCATACATTTGCTGATACTAGATATTTGTATGGAGGCAGATGATAACTAGGGCCCTTCAACAGTGGAATGGGCTGCTTGAGGAAAGAATAAGGTGCCCATTGCTGTGGATATTCCAATAAAGCTGGCTGTCTAGTTTTGAAGAATGCAGTGGAGAGGATTACCGCACTGTGCGCAAAAATGGAGGGGCGGCCCAAAGATTTCTTCTTTTTCTTTCCTCTCTAGAGTCAATGTTTTATTTCTTTTTTTTTTTAACATCTTTATTGGAGTATAACTGCTTTACAATGGTGTGTTAGTTCCTGCTTTACAACAAAGTGAATCAGTTATACATATACATATGTTCCCACATCTCTTCCCTCTTGCGTCTCCCTCCCTCCCACCCTCCCTATCCCACCCCTCTAGGTGGTCACAAAGCACCATGCTGATCTCCCTGTGCTATGCGGCTGCTTCCCCAAAAAAAATGTCATGAAGAGACTAGGGGTAGGATGGGATTAAAACACAGACCTACTAGAGCATGGACTTGAGGATATGGGGAGGGGGAAGGGTAAGTTGTGACGAAGTGAGAGAGTGGCATGGACATATATACACTACCAAAGATTTCTTCTGACTCTAAGATGCTATGAGCTTCTGGCACCCTGTTGCTGATGATCTGGAAAGGAATGTCTTTCAAATGCAGATGAAAGGTGCATGGGGGGGGGCGCTGATACAAGTCTGGAAAATGACATGTGCTAGCTAAATGACCTTGGTAAAAACTTAACTTTTCTTAATAATGGTTTTTGAAAGATTTGGAAATAATCAGAGAACAGAAGCTGTAAAATTCTACATAAACTATGTAGCACTATACACATGGGGTTTTTTTTGCTACTATTCTATCAAGAAAAACTCCTACATCTTCATTGCTATATGATTTCCATGTGTTGAAAGGAAAATTTCAGGACAAGTAGCATCAGGGAAAAGACACTGTTATTCCTCTCTATCCCTGTGTCCTAAAAAGCAGAAACAGGATTGAATCATCCAAGGATGGTGTGTCTGAAGACAAGAACATTGAGATGAGTTATGAAAGACAAAAGTAAGTTAGAGTAGGGTGGGAGTGAACTAAATAGTGTAAGAAACTAGCATATGCTAAGATTCCAAAACCTACCCTAATCCTTCACTAACACTCTAGTGTTATTGACAGAGATGAGCTGAAACCCCAAAGGTTTTCCAAGACCTCTCCATCTGGAAAGAGAAGAATGTATAAGAATATGTACTGTCTTGGTCAGGCCATGATGCATGAAACCTATAAGCTTCCTAAGAAAACAACAACAAATAACATTTAAGCAAGTGTATTTAAAGATGGTATCCTTCCCTTTTTTTTTTTTTTTTTCCCATCTATTTTTGGCTGTGTTGGGTCTTCGTTGCTGCACACAGGCTTTCTCTAGTTGCAATGAGCAGGGGCTACTCTTTGTTGTGGTGCGTGGGCTTCTCATTGTGGTGGCTTCTCTTGTTGCGGAGCATGGGCTCTAGGCACAAGGGCTTCAGTAGTTGTGGCTCCTGGGCTCTAGAGCACAGGCTCAGTAGTTGTGGTGCATGGACTTAGTTGCTCCACGGCATGTGGGATCTTCCCGGACCAGGGCTCAAACCTGTGTCCCCTGCATTGGCAGGCAGATTCTTAACCACTGCATCACCATGGAAACCCGGCTCATTCCCTTCTTGAATACTTATCTTCACTGGTTTAGAAACTTGCTCCAAAGGTTATCTTTTGTCAGACACGTCAGGTAAAATTCACTATTCCCAATGTTCATCTAAATGTAATCTCTCCTATGTTTGCTGACCCTCTTTTACAAAGAAAAAGAAAGAGGAGGAGGAGAAGGGTAGAAGAACAGGAGGAGAAGGAAAAAAGGGGGTAAAAAGTAAAGAGTCTCTGGTATTTTCCCCTTCTTCATCCCTTCATCTTCTTCTCTCTTGAGTGTTTTACCCTTATTTCCTTCCTTTATTAATTTCCATCCAAATCCTTTCTGTTATCCTCTCTACAACTCTCATTTCCATTTTAACTACCTCCTCTGAATCCTCCAAATTTATGCAGAATTTTTCTTTATGTCCAACATCAACTAAATCATAGCCTTCCACTTTTGCTTCCTCTAGCGTATTTGTGCTTTCACCCTCAGTAGATCATGTCTGCACATTAGAATAAACAGAGGTGCTGTAAAAATTGCAGATGCTTGAGCCTTACTTCCAGAGATAAGGATTTAATTGGCCTGGCGTGTGTTCCCTTCGTAAATATTTATTAAAAGCTTTCCAAGTGATTCACGTGCACTAAGAGCTAAAAACCACTGCAGACCGAGTGATTCCAGAGCAAGGTTTTTATCACATGTTTCTGTGTTTTTCTGATCCTTGTACGTAATATGGTCTCAATAAATGCTCACTGAATTAAACAAAAGTCCAGCCTATTTTGTTCCCTGATCCCACATTTCATGGGGCTCTCATTTCCTTTTCCAGAATTGTTTTGGAGAATATGGAGCACAACATCCCATCAAGAAAGTGTAAACTCTTTTCCCTAATGAATTTTATCCGTCCACTAGCCTCATTCAACTTTTATCAACAACAGTTCTATAAACATCAGCCTGAAAGCACTTGGAAGCATATTTCCCAAGGCTACTAAGCCATTCCTTCTCCTTCACCCCAACGGAACAACAGATATGCTGACGTGCAATAAAGTTAATAAACAGGCCACATAAGGTTAGGGATTCTAAGAGAGGAACAAATTTCACATATTCAAACTGAACAGTTAATTATCCCAGAATAAAGTAATCACCTGAACTGTACTTACTCTAGAAATCTTAAAAGTATCATTCTGTTACAGAAAAGGTTTTGGGACACTAATAATCATAATCAGGCAGGAAAGTCCTTCAACTCATGGTCCAATCAAAAATGTCTTAATGTTATAGAATTTGGCATGGCTTATGTAGCATCTAGAATCATTTGCTATATTGAATATGGTACTATGTTTTGCTGATTTTTCCTTTTTTACCTCAAGGCATGTGAGAAATTTCATGCAAAGGGAGGACAGGGCTCAACAAAGCCATCAACAGAGGAAAGTACAAACAACTAAATTATCAAACTTATTGGCATTAAGTTGTTCATGAGTTTTGTTTTACTCCTTTTAATGTCTGTAGCATATATGTATAGCAATGTACTTCTGTCTATTCCTTATATTGGTAATACATTTTGTCTTTCTTTGTCTTTCTAAGAGTTTATTATTTCAATAATATTTTCAAAGAGACTGTGTTAATTTTCTCTATTGTCTTCTATTATGCATTTCTGCTGTCATCTACAGTATTTCCTTTCTTCTTTTTTGTTACTTTTAAGACTTTATCATTAGTTTGCCACATTTTGATTAAAATGGGCATTGGTGTGATTTTCTTTATGTTTATATTGCTTAGGGCTTGCTGGATCTTGGATCTGTGCGTTTATATTTTTCATGAAGATTGGAAATTTTTAACCATTATTTCTTTAATTTTTCCACATATTCCCTCCCTCCACCCCCACGCTCTTTCTGGGCTTCTTCTAGGACTCCGATTTTACATATGTTTTACTACTTGATATTGTCTGATAGTTCACAGAGATTCTCTCTTTTTTTTTTTTCCTATTTCAGTTTAAGTAGTTTCTATTCCCTTCTCTTCAAGGTCACTGATATATTTTTTCTGCAGTTTATAATTTACTTATAAGTTTATCTGATGAATTTTTTCAGATTTTTTTAACCTAAAATTTTCATTTTTTTCTCTTTTATAGTTTCCATTTTTTCCATTGCAATCCTTTATCTGTTCCCTCCTCATGCTCACTTATTCCTTTAAGTCCTTGATTATATTTATAAGAGTTGTTTTATGTCCTGGTCAGCTAATTCTACCATCTTTGTCATTTCTGCATGTTCGTATACTTGACTGATTTTTCTCGACTATGGGTCAGATTTTCCATTTCATTGCATGTCTAGAAATGTTTTATTTAATCCTAGATATTTTAGATGCTGTACTTTTTTGTCTTAAAGAGGGAGTTTTTACTTGCAAACTGTTAATTTAATTTGTATCAGCTTGATCATTTAGAGACTTATTTATAAGTTTTGTTAGGGTTGGACTAAAGTATAGCTCTAATCCTTAGATGTGGCCTTTCTGAAGTGTCCATTATCTGAGGTAATCAATAAAGTCTATGGTGGGTAGAACTCAAGTGTCTCCAAATCATATGTAAACTCTAGAATCTTGCAGCTGCCTGGTAATTGCTTTTGTATGGACTTTCAGAGTCCTGCCCTGTGCATGCATATTTTAGTATTCAGCTAAAGACTTAAATAGGAATCTTATGCAATAATCTGGAGCTCTTTTTTCTGCACAGTTGTCTCTTCTCTAATACCCTGCCTGCAAATTCCAGTCTTCCACAGTATCTCCAAACTTTCCTTAGCTCAGCCAGATACCTCTGCTCTTCTTGGTCTCTAGCTCCAAGTGCTATGACAAGAATGTGCCTCTGAGCAAAATGCTGCAACAGCCATGAGCCTCACCTCACTTGCTTCCCTTATTTGGGGATCATGGTTCTGTTCTGTCTATTGTACAATATCTGCAAGTATTTTTTTCATATATTTAATCTAGTTTTATAGTTGTTTATGACAGTAGGACTAGACCATTTGAAGCTACTGTGTCACGCCACAATTAGAAGTCCTCTCCCTCCCATGAACATTTTATAAATCAAATGAACCAATAAAACTTTAAGAAGATAGCAAATTGTTCCCATTTTCATAAATGTGCTAGATCCTGGCATTGGTAGTTAAGAACCCAAACTTCCAACTTATTTGGTTAATGAGACTTTTGGATGGAGTAAATGTTAGCACTTAACAGTTATGTGAATTTTTACAAGTCATTTAACATATCCAAACTTTCATTCACCCACCTTTAAAATGAAGAGAGAAATAACTACTACCTCATAGTTCTTGTGAGGTTTAGAAATAATGTTTATAAAACATATAGCACAGTGTTTGACCCATGATAAGCACTCATCCAATGGATATCATTATTCTGAAGTCAAACATTAAAATCTTCAGTGCAGGGATATTTTAAAAATATTTCATTATCATAAAAATGGGATATATATACAGTAAAAAGAAACAAACTAATGCAAAAAGTTGTGTAAAAAGACATATCTGCCGGCCACCCCAGAGCTCCAATCTTACTTCTGAGGGGTAAAATTATTAGCAGTTTCACATGTGTTCTTCCAACAATTTGCAACATTTCTCTACCTTGCCTTTATTCATTCAGTGATATACAGTATGTCCCCTACATACGAATGAGCTTCATTCCAAGAGTGTGTCTGTAAGTCCAATTTGTTCATAAGTCCAACAAGTTAGCCTAGGTACCCAGTTAACACAATCGGTTATATAGTACTGTACTATAATAGGTTTATAATACTTTTCACACAAATAATACATAAAAAACAAACACAAAAAATAAAGAAAACTTTTAAAATCTTACAGTACAGTACCTTGAAAAGTGCAGTAGTATAGTACAACAGCTGGCATCCAGGGGCTGGCATCCAGTGAACAGGCAGGGAGAGTTACTGACTGGAAGAGTGAGAGGAGGTGGGAGATGGTAGAGCTGAAAGATTGTCAGCAACAGGAGATGGAGGGCAAGCTGCAATTTCACTCACACCTGACGTGGATGGCACAGGTTCTGGTTCCTTGCTGGATTCAATTCTATCTCCCCTCTTGAAAAAATGATCCAGTGATGTCTGGGTCGTAGCTCTTTTTTTCTTGTCACAGATGACATGGTAACACGGGACTGCATTCTGAACAGCTGCTGCAACCTTCATGTACCATTCTATGTTCAGGTCCTGTGCCTCAAAAACTAACAGTGCCTCCTCAAATAAAGAAAATCCCCTTGCCATTTCCTGCACTGAGAATCTTTTCAGTTCTTCAGTTACTTCTTCTTGCTCTTGTCTCTCTTCTTCCTTTCTCTGGGCCACCAATTCCATCAGGTCTTCATTAGTAAGCTCCTTGTGTTGCAAGCAAGTTCCATCATTATCACTTCATGCTTCTTAGCAGTATCAGCTACATCACCACTGCTTTTACACTTGCTTCCAGACATCCTGGGCTTGAAATAAAGATACTGTACTACTGTACTCTATACAGTACTGTACAGTAAAGTACACAAAAGCACAACCACTTGTAGAGGATGCATGCATGTGACAATGTATGCCAGACACGTGAACTAACTTATGTGATTGGACATGTGAACCGTGTTCGCAACTTTGAAAGTTTGCAACATGAAGGTTCGTATGTAGGGGACTTGCTATTTTAGGTTGGTCAAAAACTTTGTTCTGGTTTTCCCATAACATCTTATGGAAAAACCCAAACGAACTCCTTGGCCAACCAATATATTCCATTCTGTTCTTCTTGACACATACAAATAGACCTCATTCTTTAATAGCTGCATCATGTTCCTTTGCATAGATATAACATCATTTATGTAAACATTCCCTATTGACAGGATCAAGGTTATTTTCAGATATTTGCTTTTTAAAATAAAGCTCTAATAATCATTACTATACATATATCTTTGTGTATGTTTGAACATTACTAGGTAAAATTCTAAAACTAAGATTGCTAGGTTAAAAAGTTATGTACAGTTTTACCTTTTGGTCAATACAGCTGTTTTTTTTCCAAAGAGTTTCTCAATTCACACACCCACAAACAGTGCTTATTTCCCCACACTCTTTCCAACACTATATTTTATCAAACTTTCATATCTGTCTGATTTGATATGTGAAGCACAGAATCTTAATATTTTAATTTGCATTTCTTGGTATGAATAAAACAGAACATTTTCATTTGTTTATGAGTTACTTACATTTCTTTCTGTCTAAACTGCCCATTCCTCTCGTGCTCTCCGATTGCCAGCGATGGCAGGTGTGGGCCCTATGCTCCAGCGCCAACCATTTTCAGGGGTAGTTGATTCAGCAGCCGTGTGGCTGACAGGGTCTAGGTGCTCCAGCCTCGTGTCAGGCCTGAGCTTCTGAGGTGGGAGAGCTGAGTTCAAAACACTGGAACACCAGAGACCTCCCAGTCCCACATAATACCAATCAGTGAGAGCTCTCCCAGAGATCTCCATCTCAATGCTAAGACTCAGCTGCATCCACAGGCCAGCAAACTCCAGTGCTGGACACTCCATGCCAAACAACTAGAAGACAGGAAAACAACCCCACCCACTAGCAGACAAGCTCTTTAAAATCATAGTAAGTTCAAAGAAACCCCAAAAGACAACACCAGACACGACCCTGCCCACAAGAAAGAAAAGATCCAGCCCCATCCATCAGAACACAGGCACCAGTTCCCTCCACCAGGAAGCCTACACAAGCCACTCAACCAACCTCACCTACTGGGGGCAGACGTCAAAAACAATGGGAACCACGAACCTGCAGCCTGTGAAAGGGAGACCCCAAACACAGTAAGTAAAACGAAATGAGAAAACAGAGAAACGTGCAGTAGATGTAGGGGCAAGGTAAAAATCCATGAGATCAAACAAATTAGGGGGAAATAGGCAGTCTACCTGAAAAAGAATTCAGAGTAATGATAGTAAAGATGATCCAAAATCCTGGAAATAGAATGGAGAAAATACAAGCAATGTTTAACAAGGACCTAGAAGAACTAAAGAGCAAACAAACAATGATGAACAACACAATAAATAAAATTAAAAATTCTCTAGAAGGAATCAATAGCAGAATAACTGAGGCAGAAGAACGGGTAAGTGACCTGGAAGATAAAATAGTTGAAATAACTACTATAGAGCAGAATAAAGAAAAAAGAATGAAAAGAATTAAGGACGGTCTCAGAGACCTCTGGGACATTAAATGTACCAACATTCAAATTATAGGGGTCTCAGAAGAAAAAGAGAAAAAGAAAGGGACTGAAAAATATTTGAAGAGATTATAGTTGAACTTCCCTAATATGGAAAGGAAATAGTCAATCAAGTCCAGGAAGTGCAGAGAGTCCCATACAAGATAAATCCAAGGAGAAACACACCAAGACACATATTAATCAAACTATCAAATATTAATTACAAAGAAAACGTATTAAAAGCAACAAGGTAAAAGCAACATATAACATACAAGGGAACGCCCATAAGGTTAACAGCTGATCTTTCAGCAGAAACTCTACAAGCCAGAAGGGAGTGGCAAGACATATTTAAAGTAATGAAAGGGAAAAAACTACAACCAAGATTACTCTACTCAGCAAGGATCTCATTCAGATTTGACGGAGAAATTAATATCTTTCCGGACAAGCGAAAGCTAAAAGAATTCAGCACCACCAAACCAGCTTTACAACAAATGCTAAAGGAACTTCTCTAGGCAGGAAACACAAGAGAGGGAAAAGACCTACAACAACAAAACCGAAACAATTAAAAAATGGTAATGGGAACACACATATTGATAATTACCTTAAATGTAAATGGACTAAATGTTCCAACCAAAAGACACAGACTGGCTGAATGGATACAAAAACAAGACCCATATATATGCTGTCTACAAGAGACCCACTTCAGACCTAGGGACCACCAGACTGAAAGTGAGGGAATGGGAAAAGATATTCCATGCAAATGGAAATCAAAAGAAAGCTGGAGTAGCAATTCTCATATCAGACAAAATAGACTTTAAAATAAAGACTATTACAAGAGACAAAGAAAGACACTACATAATGATCAAGGGATCAATCTAAGACATAACAATTGTAAATATTTATGCACCCACCATAGGAGCACCTGAATACATGAAGCAAATGCTAAGAGCCATAAAAGGTGAAATCGATAGCAATACAATAATAGTAGAGGACTTTAACACCCCACTTTCACCAATGGACAGATCATCCAAACTGAAAATAAATAAGGAAACACAAGCATTAAATGACACATTAGACCACATGGATTTAACTGACATTTATAGGACACTCCATCCACAAACAACAGAATACACTTTCTTCTCAAGTGCTCATGGAACGTTCTCCAGTATAGATCATATCTTGGGTCACAATTCAAGCCTTGGTAAATTCAAGAAAACTGAAATCATATCATGTATCTTTCCAACCACAATATTATGAGACGACATCAATTACAGGAAAAAAAACTATAAAAAATAGAAATACATGGAGGCTAAACAATATGCTACTAAATAACCAAGAGATCACGGAAGAAATCAAAGAGGAAATAAAAAAATACATAGAAACAAATGACAATGAAAACACAATGACCCAAAACCTATGGGATGCAGCAAACGCAGTTCTAAGAGTGAAGATTATAGCAATACAATCCTACCTCAAGAAACAGGAAACATCTCAAATAAACAACCTAACCTTACACATAAAGCAGTTAGAGAAAGAAGAACAAAAAAACCCCAAAGTTAGCAGAAGGAAAGAAATCATAAAGATCAGATACGAAATAAATGAAAAAGAAATGAAGAAAACAATAGCAAAGATCAATAACACTAAAAGCTGGTTGTCTGACAAGATAAACAAAATTGAGAAACCATTAGCCAGACACAGCCAGAAAAAAAGGGAGAAGACTCAAATCAACAGAAATTGAAATGAAAAAGGAGAAGTAACAACTGACACTGCAGAAATACAAAGGATCATGAGGGATTACTACAAGCAACTATATGCCAAAAAAATGGACAACCTTGAAGAAATGGACAAATTCTTAGAAAGCAAAACTTCTGAGACTGAACCAGGAAGAAATACAAAATATGAACAGACCAATCACAAGCACCGAAATTGAAACTGTGATTAAAAATCTTCCAACAATCAAAAGCCCAGTGCCAGATAGCTTCACTGGTAAATTTTATCAAACATTTAGAGAAGGGCTAACACCTATCCTTCTTCCAACATATAGCAGAGGGAGGAAAACTCCCAAACTCATTCTATGATGCCACAATCACCCTGGTACCAAAATGAGACAAAGATGTCACACACAAAAAATTACGCCAATAGCACAGATGAACACAGATGCAAAAATCCTCAACAAAATATTAGCAAACAGAATCCAACAGCACATTAAAAGGATCATACACCATAATCAATTGGGGTTCATCCCAGAAATGCAAGGATTCTTCAATATATACAAATCAATCAATGTGATACACCATATTAACAAACTGAAGGATAAACACCATATGATCATCTCAATAGATGGAGAAAAAGCTTTTGACAAAATTCAACATCCATTTATGATAAAAACTCCAGAAGTAGCCATAGAGGGAACTTACCTCAACATAATAAAGGCCATATATGACAAACCCACAGCCAATATCATTCTCAATGGCAAAAAACTGAAAGCATTTCCACTAAGATCAAGAACAAGACAAGATTGCCCACTCTCACCACTATTATTCAACATAGTTTTGGGAGTTTTAGCCACAGCAATCAGAGAAGAAAAAGAAATAAGAGGAATCCAAATCAGAAAAGAAGAAGTAAAGCTGTCACTATTTGCAGATGATATGATACTATACATAGAGAATAATAAAGATGCTATCAGAAAAGTACTAGACGTAATCAATGAATCTGGTGAAGTAGCATGATACAAAATTAATGCACAGAAATCTCTTGTATTCCTAGACACTAATGATGGAAAATCTGAAAGAGAAATTAAGGAAACACTCCCATTTACCATTACAACAAAAAGAATAAAATACCTAAGAAAAAACCTACCTAAGGAGACAAGACCTGTATGCAGAAAACTATAAGACACTGCTGAAAGAAATTAAAGACGATATAAACAGATGGAGTTTGGGATTGGAAGAATCAACATTGTGAAAATGACTCTACTACCCAAAGCTATCTACAGATTCAATGCAATCCCTATCAAACTACCAATGGCGTTTTTCACAGAACTAGAACAAAAAATTTCACAATTTGTATGGAAACACAAAACACCCCAAACAGCTGAAGCAATCTTGAGAAAGAAAAACGGAGCTGGAGGAATCAGGCTCCTGGACTTCAGATTATACTACAAAGCTACAGTAATCAAGACAGTATGGTACTGGCACTAAAACAGAAATATAGATCAATGGTACATGACAGTAAGCCCAGAGATAAACCCACGAACATACAGTCACCTATCTTTGATAAATGAGGCAACAATATAAAATGGAGAAAAGACAGGCCTCTTCTATAAATGGTGCTAGGAATACTGGACAGCTACATGTAAAAGAATGAAATTAAAACACTCCCTAACTCCATATACAAAAATAAACTCAAAATGGATTAAAGATCTAAATATAAGGCCAGACACTATAAAACTCTTTGAGGAAAACACAGGCAGAACACTCTATGACATAAATCATAGCAAGATCCTTTTTGACCCATCTCCTAGAGAAATGGAAATAAAAACAAAAATAAACAAATGGGACCTAATGAAACTTAAAAGCTTTTGCACAGCAAAGGAAACCATAAACAACATGAAAAGACAATCCTCAGAATGGGAGAAAATATTTGCAAACGAAGCAACTGACAAAGGATTAATCTCCAAAATATACAAGCAACTCATGCAGCTCAATATCAGAAAAATAAAACAACCCAATCCAAAAATGGGCAGAAGTCTAAATAGACATTCCTCCAAAGAAGATATACAGATTGACAACAAACACATAAATGGACGCTCAACATCACTAATCATTAGAGAAATGCAAATCAAAACTACACAGAGGTATCACCTCACACCAGTCAGAATGGCCATTATCAAAAAATCGACAAACAATAAATGCTGGACAGGGTGTGGAGAAAAGGGAACCTTCTTGCACTGTTGATGGGAATGTAAATTGATACAGCCACTATGGAGAACAGTATGAAGGTTCCTTAAAAAACTAAAAATAGAACTACCATACGACCCAGTAATCCCACTACTGGGCATATACCCTGAGGAAACCATAATTCAAAAAGAGTCATGGGGCTTCCCTGGTGGTGCAGTGGTTAAGAATCCGCCTGCCAATGCAGGGAACACGGGTTCGTGCCCTGGTCCGGGAAGATCCCACATGCCGCGGGCAGCTAGGCCCGTGAGCCATGGCCACTGAGCCTGAGCGTCCGGAGCCTGTGCTCTGCAACGGGAGAGGCCACAACAGTGAGAGGCCCGCGTACCACAAAAAAAAAAAAAAAGAGTCATGTACCACAATTTCATTGCCACACTAGTTACAATACCCAGGACATGGAAGCAACCTAAGTTTCCATAAACAGATGAATGGATAAAAAATATGTGGCACATATATCCAATGGAATAGTACTCAGCCATAAAAAGAAATGAAATTGAATTATTTGTAGTGAGGTGGATGGAGACTGTCATACAGAGTGAAGTAAGTCAGAAAAAGAATAACAAATACCGTATGCTAACACATGTATATGGAATCTAAAACAAAAAATTGGTTCTGATGAACCTAGGGACAGGACAGGAATAAAGACGCTGACATAGAGAATGGACTTGAGTACACGTGGAGGGGGAAGGGTAAGCTGGGATGAAGTGAGAGAGTAGCATGGACATATATACACTACCAGATGTAAAATAGATAGCTAGTGGGAAGCAGCTGCATAGCACAGGGAGGTCAGCTCACCGCTTTGTGACCACCTAGAGGGGTGGGATAGGGAGGTTGGGAGGGAGACGCAAAAGGGAGGGGATATGGGAATATATGTATACATACAGCTGATTCACTCTGTTATACAGCAGAAACTAACACAACATTGTAAAGCAATTATAGTCCAATAGAGATGTAAAAAAATAAATAAATAAATAGATAAACTGCCTCTTCTTAACCATTGTCCCCTTTCTATTACTTTTAAATTGGTTTGTGTTTTTCTTACTGATTTGTAAGATTTTAAAGTAGAATCAGGACACATGTTGCAAATATTAACTTTTTCATACAGAGGTTTAATTTGTCTTTGTACATTTTGTTGTTTCGTTTGACTTTCTTTTGGACAGTTTCTTCCCTGAGAGGTTTAAAATTTTTACATAGACAATATTTGGAATAATTTCCATTTCGGTTTTCAGTTTTTGTAACCTTTTTCCCGACTCCATGATTATTCAAAAGCTGTTTTACAGGCATTTTTTGGACACAACTACTTTTCAAATTTCCAACATTTAAATTTTTTATTCATAGAAAAGAGATTTTAGTATAAGGACTGAAGTCATGATTTTAAGTTCATCAGTTGTCCCAATGTCATTTATTGAATAATTCCATTACCTTAGTGACTGATTAGAAAGCCAGTTCAATAATGTTTCTATTTCCCATTTTGAATACTATGTTTCTGTTCTCCTATAATTCTAGAAGCCTTTATAAATGTAACATAGTGTGCTAACACTTGTTTTCTGGTGCAAATTCTAATACATTTATGCACATGTAAATATATAAACATGCTGTGTTAGAAAATGATGTCTGATTTACTGATTCTAACAGTCTATCTTAATTGTACACAATATTTACAATAGTTATCACGTTGTTCCTCTCTCCTTTTAAGACCAAAATATATTTTGTAACCATAAGTCTGAGTCATGAGACTTAATGTGAATTCTTTCAGGGGGAGTTTCTGCCACTCCATATAGCAGCTCAGAGGGATGCCTTGTTCACGAGAGGGAATGAGATCTGTGTGCTCAACTGCAAGTATGATTGGATTTACAGATTAACAAAATGAGAAAGATCAAAGCCCTGTTATCAAGCAGACCTACAAGCCTAGAGTTTGCTCTTGTAAGAAAAATTGTTCTGTGCCCCTAATCTTTCTAATCTTGACCTCACAGTGGGGTTTTGTACTTAAGACAATGTCATCAAGGATGCAAAATTCAATCTCAGGCCACATTCTACTTTCTCTTAACATGGGTGAACACGTGCTCAGTGACTATATTGGCAACTGTATGGAAATTTCAGGCTTCAAACAGAATTTCTAATTCCATTAAATGGATGTTCAGCAGAGCACACTGAGTTTTGTGGTTACTAAAGAGAAAACTAGGCATAAATACTTACTCTTAATTAATCACAGTCTCTTTTCTTCCCAAATAGTATGGACTTTTATATTCTCATATTTATAACTTCAGTGTCTAGCACTGTGCCTGTCACACAACAATTTTCAGGATAAATAATTCTCCAGATTCAAACGAAAATTTGTAGTTTGTCTTTTAAATGCTAAACCATAAACCTATGTTGATTCACAACTGAGAAGAATATTTGGGAAGTCTGAAATTGACCACGTGTAGGCAGATAACGAGTATCTCACCTTACTGACCTCTTACTTAGGAACAACATTGCCGTAATTAACATGGTGAGCTCTTTCTTATCTTAAATGTTAAGGAGACTAGAACATTTTGAAATGTTCATTTTATTAGAAAATACATCACATATGGGTTGCCATCTTGGAAAAAAATGGAATGCAACAAAATTCTCACAATTAAAACTAATGAAAACTATTTAATCATGTTCCACATATGAGTGAAATCATATGGCATTTGTCTTTCTCCATCTGACTTATTTCACTTAACAATCTCAAGGTCCATGCATGTTCCCACAAATGGCAAGATTTCATCTTTTTATGGCAGAATGTTATTCCATCATATGTATATATTGATGGATGCTTTGATTCTTTCCATATCTTGGCTATTGTAAATAATGCTGCCATGAATACAGAGGTGCACATATCTCTATGAATTAGTGTTTTCATATTCTCTGGATAAATACCCAGAAATGGAACAGCTCGATCATATGGTAGTTCTATTCTTAATTCTTTGAGGAATTTTCATACTGTTTTCCACAGTGGTAGCACCAATTTACATTCCCACCATCAGTGTATGACGGTTCCCTTTTACCACACCCTTTCCAACATTTGTTATTTCTTGTCTTTTTGATAACAGCCATTCTAATGAGTGTGAGGTGATATCTCATGGTTTTGATTTGCATTTCCCTAATAAATTAGTGTTGAGCATTTATTCATGTGCCTGTTGGCCATATGTATGTATTCTTCGGAAAAATGTCTATTAAGATCCTTTAACCATTTTTTAATTGGGGTTTTTTTTTGGTGTTGTTGAGTTGTGTAAGTTTTTCATGTATTTTGGATATTAATCCCCTATTGGATATATGATTTGAAAATATTTTCTACCATTCAGTAAGTTGTCTTTTAATTTTGTTGATGGTTCCTTTGCTGCACAGAAGCTTTTGAGTTTGATGTAGTCCCATTTGTTTATTTTTGCTTTTGTTTCCCTTGCCTGAGGAGACAGATTCAAAAAAATACTGGTAAGACCAAAGTCAAAGAGCATACTGCCTATGTTTTTTTCTAGGGGTTTTATGGTTTCAGGTCTTACATTAAAGTCTTTAATCCATTTTGAGTTAATTTTTGTTTCTGTGTAAGATAGTGGTCTAGTTTCATTCTTTTGCATGTGGCTGTCCAGTTTTCCCAACACTATTTATTAAAGAGAATGTCTTTTCTCCATTGTATTTCTTTGCTCCTTTGTCATAAATTGTCTGTGTATGTGTGGGTTTATTTCTGGGCTCTTTGATTCTGTTACATTGATCTGCATGTCAGCTTTTTCTACCAGTACTATGCTGTTTTGATTGCTATAGCTTTGTAATTTAATTTGAAGTCAGGAAGTGTGATGCCTCCAGCTTTGTTCTTTTTTTTCAGGATTGCTTTGGCTATTCATAGTCTTTTGTCGTTCCATACAAATTTTAGGATTTTTTTGTTTTATTTCTGTGAAAAATGTCATTAGGATTTTGATAGGGACTGCATTAAATCTGTAGATTGCTCTAGGTAACATGGACTTTTTTGCAATGCTAATTCTTCCAATCCATGAACACAGAATATCTTTCCATTTCTTTGTGTATTCTTCCATTTTTTTGAAGAATATCTTATAGTTTTGAGTGTACAGGTCTTTCACATCCTTAAATTTACTCCTAGGTATTTTATTATTTTGTTGCAACAATAAATGGGATAATTTTCCAAATGTCTCTGATAGTTCATTGTTAGTTCATAGAAATGGAACAGATTTTTGTATACTGATTTTGTACCCTGCATCTTTACTGTATTCATTTATTATTTCTCATAGTTTTTGGTAGAGTTTTTAGGGTTCTCTATATACAAAATCACACCATCTGCAAATAGAGTTTTCCTTCTTCCTTTCCAATTTAGATACCTTTTATTTCTTGTTCTTGCACAACTGCTCTATCTAGGACTCCCAATAATATGCTGAATATAAGTGGTGAGTGAGCATCCTTGTCTTATTCCTGATCTTAAAGGAAAAGCTTTCACTTTTTCCCATTGAGTATCAGGTTAGCTGTGGGTTTGTACATATGGCTTTTATCTATACCAATTTTATTGAGTTTTATCATAAATAGGTGAGCATCATGTTAAATGCTTTTCCTGCATCTTCTGAGATAGCTATATGATTTTTATTCTTCAACTTAATGTGGTGTCTCACACTGATTGATTTAGACATTGAATAATCTTTGCATCCCTAGAATATATCCCACTTGATCATGCAGTATGGTTCTTTTAATGTACTGTTGTATTTGTCTTGCTAATATTTTGTTGAGGATTTTTGCATCTATGTTCATCAGAAATTTTGGTCTGCAATTTTTTTGTGTTGTCTTTATCTGGTTTTGGTATCAGGGTGATGCTAGCCTCATAAAATGAGTTAAGAAGCATTCCTTCCTCTTCAATTTTTTGGGAGAGTTTGAGAAAGATAGGTATTAGATCTTTGAATGTTTGGCAGAATTCACCTGTGAAGACATCTGGTCCTGGACTTTGCTTTTTGGGGGAGGTTTTGATTTCCATTTCAATATCCTTATTAGTGATCAGTCTATTCCGATTTTTCTATTTCTTCATGATTCAGTCTTGGAAGGTTGTATGATTCTAAGAATTTATCCATTTATTCTAGGTTGTCCAATTTGCTGTTGTATAGCTGTTCACAGTATTCTCTTATCCTTTGTATTTCTGTAGTATACATTGTAATTTCTCTTATTTCATTTCTGATTTATCTGAGCCTTCTCTCTTTTTTCTTATTGACTCTAGTGAAAGGTTTGTCAATTTTATCTTTTCAAAGAAACAGCTCTTACTTTCACTGATCTTTTCTATTATCTTTTAGTTTCTATTTCCACTCTGATTTTTATTTTTTCCTCTACTGACTTTGGGCTTTTCTTGTTCTTCTTTTTCCAGTTCCTTTCGGTATAAGGTTAGATTGCTTGAGATTTTTCTTGTTTCTTGAGGTAGGCCTGTATTACTATAAACTTCATTCTTAGTACTGCTTTTGCTGCATCCCAGAGATTCTGTGACGTTCTATTTTCATTTTTCTTTGTCTTCGGGTATTTTTAAATTCTCTTTTGATTTCTTCATTGATCTAATAGTTGTTCAGTAGCATATTGTTTTGTCTCCATATATTTGTGATTTTTCCAGCTTTCTAATTGTAGTTGATTTCTAGTTTCATACCACTGTGGTCAAAGAAGATGCCTGATTTGATTTCAATTTTAAATTTATTGAGACTTGTTTTGTGTCTCAAAATATGGTTTTATCCTTGAGAATGTTCCATGTACACTTGAGAAGAATGTGTATTTTGCTGCATTTGAATGGAATATTCTATATATATCAATTAGCTACATCTGATATGTTTCATTTAAGTCAGTATTTCTTGTTGACTTTCTGTCTTGATGATCTACCCATTGATGTAAGTGGGGTGTTAAAGTTCCCTATTATTGTGTTGCTGTCAATTTCTCCCTTGGGTCTGTTAATAATTACTTTATGTATTTTGGTACTCCTATGTTAGGTACATTTATATTTGTATTACATCTTCTTGGTGAGTTGTTTCCTTTATCATTATATAAAGTCCACCTTTGTCTTGTTACCTTTTTTGGCTTTAAGTCTATTTTGTCTGATATGTGTAGGGCTACCCCTGCTTTCTTTTGTCTGCCATTTCCTTGCAGTATCATTTTCCATTCCTTCACTTTGAGGCTACGTTTGTGTTTAGAGCTAGATGAGTCTCCTGAAGGCTGCATATAGGTGGGTATCATTTTTAAATCCATCCAGCAGTTCTGTGTCTCTTGATTGGTGAAATCCATTTGCTTAGGGTTATTACTGACAGATAAGTACTCAGTACTGCCATTTTATCTTTTGTTTTTCAATTGCTCTATCTCCATTGTTTCTTTTTCTTTGTGTTTCTATCACTTTAGTTTTGTGATTTTCTATGATGTTTTTCTAAGTTTTCTCTTTTTTTCATGTCTCTGCTCTAGATTTACGTTTTGTGGTTTATATGTTACTTTTGGGTTTGTATAAAGCATCTCACACATAATACAGTCCTTTTTTTCTGCTGATAGCATCTTATCTTTATTTGCCTATATGGGTTTGTCCTTTTCCTCTTACCCTTTTATTCTTTTGTTGTCTCAACTTATCCGTTTTTATGTTGTGAGTTCATTATCATGTTGAAGTAGCTATGGTTATTTTTGCTGTTTTTTTTCCTTCATAACTTTTATGCTATTATTAGGTATTTAACAAGCTATTCTGATATAGAGTTGAAACTTTCTGAGTCTATTTACCACCTTACTCAAAGTTTTCTGTACTTTTACCTTTTCTTTTCAGGTAGAAGAGCTCTCTTCAACATTTCTTGTAAGGCAGGTCTAGTTGTGATGAATTCCTTCATCTTGTTTGTCTGAGAAAGCCTTTATTTACACTTCATATCTCTAATTTCTCTGGATAGAGTATTCTTGGCTGACAGTTTTTATCTTTCAATATTTTGAGTATGTCATTCCACTCTCCCCTGAAATCTGCTCATAGTCTGCTAGGGATTTCTTTGTAGGTTACTGTCATTTTTTCCCCTGGCTACCTTCAAATTTTTTTCTTTATCATTGACTTTTGACAGTTCATAATAATGTGTTTTGGAGAAGGTCTTTTTGCATTGAGATAATTAGGTATTCTCTTAGCTTTGTGGGCTTGTATGTCCAATTCTTTCCCCATGTTTGGGAAGTTCACAGCTATTACTTTTTAAAATAAAATCACTGCTCCCTTCTCCCTCTCTTTTACTTCTGGGATACTCATTACCCTTATTTTGCTTTTCCTGATGGAGTCAGATAGTTCTCATAGAATTTCTTCATTTTGAAAAATCTTCTCTCCTCTTCTACCTGAATCATTTCTAGATTTCTATTTTTGAGTTTGCTAATTCTCTCTTCCATATGGTCTGCTCTATTTCCAATGCTTTCTATTGCATTCTTCATCTGATTTACTGAGTTCTTCAGCTCCAAATTTTCTGTATGGTTTTTTTACAGCTTCAATCTCTTTCATTAAGTATTCCTTTTGTTCATTAATTTCATTGCTGAGCTCATTAAACTACCTTTCTGAGTTTTCTTATAACTTGTTGAGCTTTTTTTCATGACAACTATTTTTTAATTCTCTATCATATCACAAATTTCCTTGACTTTAAGTTTGGTTTCTGGAGAATTGTCATTTTCTTTTAATGATACCATGTTACCACTGTTTTTCATGGTGCTTAATGAGTTGTTCCTCTGCTCGTGGACTGTCCATTACTCCTTACTTTGCAAGTCACATATTTGATAAAGACTCCATCAAGAATATCTAAAGAATTCCTCTTTTCATTTAATGTCTTTGCTGGTTTGGATACCACAACAACGCTGGACTTACTGATCTTAAAGAACCAGCTTTTGGTTTCATTAATTTTCTCTATTGTTTTTCTGTTCTCCATTTAACTGATATTAGTTTTGACAGTTATTATTTTCTTTCTTCTACTTATTTTGGGTTTAATTTTCTATCATTTTTCTAATTCTTTAAGTTGGAAGGTGAGGTCAGTGATTTGAGACCTTTCTTCTACTCCACCATGGGCATTCAGTACTATAACATTTCCCATAAGTACTCCTTTGGGGCATCCCCAAATTTTGAAATGTGTTTTCATTTTCATTCAGTTCAAAACACTTTGGCATTTCCATTTAGGTTTTTTTCTTTGATTTACTGTTTACTTAGAAGTGTATATTTTTTAGTTTTCAAATATCTGTGGATTTTCCAGCTATCTTTTTATTATTGATTTCTAATTTAGTTCCATCAAGGTTAAAGAAAATATTTTGAAAGGCATACATCTTTTAAGTATATTAGCACTTGCTTTATGGCCAGAATATATTCTATCTAGGTAAATGTTTCATCTCTATTTCAAAATAATACATATTCTGCTGTTGTTGGGTGGAGTGTTCTATAACTCTCAAGTAGTTCAAGTTGGTTTATAGTGTTTTTCAAGTCTTTTATATCCCTACTGATTTCGTCTAGTTGTTCTACCAATTATTCATGGAAGAGTGTGGAAATGTCCAATTTTAACTGTGCATTTTTTATTTCTCCTTGCAATTTTATTTTTTGCCAAGAATTCTGAAGCTCTGTTATTAAGTGCATAAGTATTTAGGACTGCTATATACCATTAGATTGACTGACTCCCATTACACTATAAAGTGAATCCCTATATCCCTGGTAATATTCTTTACTATGAATTATTTGATATTAATATAGTCACTCGAGCTTTCTCTGATTAGTGGCAGTCTGGTATGTCTGTCCCTCTGTTTCCCTTTTAAACTTTTTTTGTCTTTATAATTAAAGTGGGTTGCTTAAGGCAATGTATAACTGAATCTTGTTTTTAAAATCCAGTCTGTCAATTGCTGACTTTTAATCTGGGGGTTAACACACTTACATTTGATGTGATTATTGATGTGGCTGAGTTTAAATTTACCACCTTGCTGTTTGTTTTTTCATTTACCCCAATTGTTCTTTTTCCTTTGTTCCTGCCTTCTCTGGGGTTAACTGGGTTTTTTATTTTTTTTTTTTTTATGATTCCAGGTTTTTCTTTTTGTTGGCTTATTAGCTATAACTCTGTTGAGTCCCTTCAGGGGTTGCTTTAGGGTACACAGTATACATCTTTCACTTCATAGTCTATGCTTAAGTGATATACTACTTCACCTATAATAAAAGAAACTTATAACAGCATGTTTCCATTTTTCCTTCCCAACCATATTGTTACCACATTTAACTTT
Organism: Kogia breviceps; assembly: GCF_026419965.1. Lineage (NCBI taxonomy): Eukaryota > Metazoa > Chordata > Mammalia > Artiodactyla > Physeteridae > Kogia > Kogia breviceps. The sequence goes on along the minus strand of NC_081316.1, from coordinate 53,416,035 downwards.
TGCATATGCTATAGCTCCACAGTATATTATTTTTGCTTTAAACATTTTATGATTTCTTAAATATACTTAAATAATATGTAAATTACCATTATATTTACTTATTAGTTGTCATTTCTGGTGATTGGCAATCCTTTGTATAGATACAGCTATCTATCTTATATCATTGTCCTTCTGCTTGAAGGATTTCCTTTAAGATTCCTTATTGTGTAGGTCTTCTGATAACAGGCTCTTTCTGCTTTTCCTCATCTGAAAATGTGTTCATTTTGTCTTTGTTTTTGAAAGATATTTTCACTGGGTAGAAAATTGTGGGTTCACAGTTTTTCTTTTCTTTCCATACTTTAATAATTCAATTACATATCTTGAAGCTTCTGGAGTTTTTGTATGTTTGTTTGTTTTTCTGTCAAGAAATTTAGTGGTATCCTTCTCTTTATTTCCTTGTATATAATTTATCTTTTATTCAGTGTCTACTTCTCAGACTTCCTCTATATCACTCATTTTAAACAGTTTGATTATCACGTTCCCTGGTGAAAGTTTCATGTTTTTTGTGCTTGAGGTTTGTTGAGCTTCTTGGATATGTGGGTAACAATTTTTATAAAGTTGGAAAATTTATAGTCATTATTTCTTCAAATGTTTTCTTCCCTCCAGGGACATTAATTTTATGCAACTGTCTTCCCCACCCCCATTAGCTAATGCACCATTCTATTTTCTTTTTTCAACCTTTTCCTCTGTGTGTTTCAATCTGGATAGTTTCAATTGCTATGTAATCAAATTCACTAATGATCTTTTCTTATGCAATATCCATTGGCCATTAACTCCATCCAGTGTGTTTACATCTCAAACACTGAGGCATTGCAGATTTCAGCAGTAGAGGTTTGCTTTCCATGCTTAAGATGTTCAATCCTTCTTTTAGCTACTTGAACTTGTGGAATGAAATAATATTAACTGTTTTAATGTCCTTGTCTACTAATCTATTATCTGTACCACTTCTGTGCTGGTTTCAATTGATATCTCTCCTCATTATGTTTTATTTCCCTGCTTTTTTCCCATGCTGATAATTATTTATAGGATGCTAGATATTGTGGATTTTACCTTGTCAGGTGCTAGATATTTTTCTCTTCCTAAACAGAATCTTGAGTTTTTTTCTGGGTCATGGTTAAAGTTACTTTAAATAGCTGGATCCTTTCAGATCTTGCTTTTAGGGTTTGTTAGATGGAGTCCAAGAAGTGTTTAATCTTTGGCTAATTTTTCACTGTTATCAAGCTAAGACCATTCATTGTACTTCAACTAATATCCTTTGAATTATGATGCTTTTCCACTCTGGATGATGTCACTCTTCACAGCCCTATGTGAGGTTTAGGCACTATTTCCTATTATCTTTTCAGGTATTATCTTAGTGCTCTGGCCTGGATAGTTTCTCATCTGTGTGCACTGAGTAGTAATCAGCTGAATACTCCAGTGGATCCTTCTGCAGATAACTGCAGTTTCCATTCCATGCAGCTCAATCCTCTCTAGTAGTCTGCTCTGCAAATTCTTGTCAGCCTTGCTTTCCCAGACTCCTAGCTCCACCTTCCCACCTCAGGGAAATTGTTGCCTGGCTTTCCCCATCCCCTGTATCATTACCTGAATACTCTCTCAAGATAGAAAGCTGGAGCAATGATAGGGCTAATCTCATTTGTTCCCTGTCTTTCATGGCTCACTCTCCTTCACTGCCAGATACCCGCCCCCCCCCGAACTGTTGTTTCCTATATTTTGTCTTTTTTTCTTTTTCTTTTCTTTTTTGTTTTTTTTTAGTTTTTACTTGAGGCTAAATCTAGTTCTTGTTACTCTACCTTGTTTGGAAGAGTAATCTATAAATCCCTTAATCCTTTGTAACATTATATTTCCAGTACTGCTAATTGATAAAAGTTTCCAGAGAGGATGATATCTATTTGCTATCCCAAAATGGCCTCTCATTCCTCATCTTAAAAATCATCTTGTTCCCAAAGCCAAGGTAAGGTTAAGCATGCTTCTCAGGTTCTGCTTTAACAGTGTTATAACACATCATATATACACACACACACACACACACACACACACACACATATATAAAATGCTGTGTAACAGAGTAGTGGTATAATATATTTTACATATATACATATATACTCTTTCTGTACTATACATGCCTTTTGCCTTTTTTCCTACATCCTCGGGCTGTAGTACATGCCTACACATAGTAAACCCTCAGTAAATTTGTATGAATGATTGAATAAAAATATTGGTTAGCAGATGTTTCTTTTTCTCAGATGGCAGAGAGCTTACTACCTCACTATAAATTCCCTTTTTGAAGCAGCACTTTCAATAAAAACTACTGAAGAGATAACCTAGTCCTGAGGCCACTGAAGCACATGAGCACAGGGCTGAACCTGAGGGAAGTCAGGATTCTGCCAGCCATGAGGAAGGACCAAGACAACCAAGGGTATCTGCTACTTCAGACACACATTCTCAAAAGCACCTGTACCCTCTGCTCTGAAGAGAATGTCTTAAACATTTTAAACAATGTTTTAGACTATCTAATTTACATGACTGTAAATATTTCCAGAACACAATAAACTTCACTTCCATGCCAAGATGCTTCAGGCAGTGTGTCACTTTAGATGGTAATTATAGTGCATTAGGGAGACAGATTGTGAAGCCTCAAAAGTGGAAAGAATATACTGGTAAATCTGTCAGCCACCCCCATAGCACACACCCTCTAAAAAGGAGAATTCTATTATTTCTGGGATCATCTTCATTTCACATTTATTATTCTTTTTTGAAAAGCTACCCATTTAAAATATTTAGGTACAGGAAACTCCTAGGGGGCAAGTACTTCTCTTAATCATAGAGATTTCTTGCTTTTCCCACTTTTTCTCCACTCTTTCATGGAGTGTTTTTAAATATATAGTCTCCCTACTTATATCTCTTCACTCTTTTGATAAAAAGCAAGTCTTGGGCTTCCCTGGTGGCGCAGTGGTTGAGAGTCCACCTGCCAATGCAGGGGACATGGGTTCGTGCCCCGGTCCGGGAGGATCCCACATGCCACGGAGCGGCTAGGCCCATGAGCCATGGCCGCTGAGCCTGTGCATCCGGAGCCTGTGCTCCACAATGGGAGAGGCCACAGCAGTGAGAAGCCCGCGTACCACACACACACAAAAAAGCAAGTCTTTACTGCCTTGTCATATTCTTATTAGACAAATCATTCAAGTTTTTTGAGTCTCAAGATAATTGTGTCTACCTTACAGAGATTTCTTTCACTCTTAGAAGGAAGGAGTAAAAATTCTTTGTACACTACAAACCACTCAGCAAATTTTCAATATAAGATTTGAGGTATATGAAAATTTGGTGGTTATTCATCTTTTTAGCCCAATAACCTTATATAGTGGCTGACTCATGGTCATGTTCAGTACATAGTTTAAAGGAACAGAGAAAAGCGGGAAGGAAGGATGATGGATGGGACAGAAGGAGAAAATGAAGGGAGGGAGGGAAAAGAGAGGAAGCAGGAGAGAAAATGAGAAGAAAGGAAGGGAGGGAGGGAGGGAAAAATAAGGGAGAGTGGCGAGAGATAAGTAAACAGAGGAAGGGGGCGATTAAAGGAGGGGTGGGAGAAAAAAGGGAAGAGAGGAAAAAATCATGAATACTATGTGATGGGTTGACTAATTTTGACTTTGACCTGTATATTAAAGCAACTGGGGCTTCCCTGGTGTCACAGTGGTTGAGAGTCTGCCTGCCGATGCAGGGGACACGGGTTCGTGCCCTGGTCTGGGAGGATCCCACATGCCGCAGAGCAGCTGGGCCCGTGAGCCATGGCTGCTGAGCCTGTGCGTCCGGAGCCTGTGCTCCGCAACGGGAGAGGGCACAACAGTGAGAGGCCCGCGTACCGAAAAAAAACTAAAACAAAAACAAAAAAACAACTGATCACTGCTATAGCTGTTTCCTTCCCAGACAATGTAAATAAATAACAAAAAATGTGACTAATCTTACATGAAATTTAGACATGGTAGCCTTATGCTAGGGAGATGGAAGTAATAATATTTGCTAATATTTACTATGTAAATTATCATTAATATTATTGCCTTTGATGATGAAACAGAAGGAGAGGATGACATTCCCAAATGTAGCTAAGTTGAAACCCTAGAGAAAGAGATTCACTCATCAAGGGGATTGTCCTTTCTCTACTTTCCAGAGTATTTATTCAGGAAACAGCAGGGTACTTTAAAAATCTTCTTAGATTCTGATACTTGAGTTAGAAATGATTTCTTCATTTATTTCGCCCTTAAGGATAAGCTTAACTCATTAGCGGAGGCACATTAACAAAGAAAGAGAATATAAGGTATTTGGATCTTGCTCCAGTCAACAAAAATCAATTAATTCTGTGTGTGTGTGCGCATGTGGTTTGTGGTGGTGGTGGCGTTTTAGCAGCCTAAAGAAGGTAAGTTTTTAAAAGATGGCAATAATATTTCTCATGCAAACCAATAATTCTGCTGTTGTAAAAGGAAAGAGGTGACTTGGTGCCACAGATGCATTTAATGATAGCATTAATAATCATTGCTACCATTAATTAAGCTTCTGCTTTGAGGAAATCACTGCCCAGCTGCCACCTCATTTAATTCTCCTGGTGACACTGTGAAGTTAGCATTTGTATCACAGTTTTGGAGTTGAGGAATCACAGCCTCAGAGGAAATAGTAAACTTTTACACAGACTCTAGTTGGTGCCTCTTCTCATTATGTCGACCTCCCTAGGTCAGAGAGTGACTGAAGATCAGAGAGACGCAAAAGAAAAGAACAAAACATCTCAAGGCCTTTTTTCATCCCAGTGGACAAAACAAAAAGAGCTAAAGGTAAATATGCACACACTTTCTTTGTAAATGAGATGCCTGACATTGCTGTAAATTCTTTGGTAATGTATTTTAATTAATCCTCTGACACTGATACACTTGTGAGGAGGATATTGCTTTACTTATTTGACTGATAAGAAAAGGAAAGCTTGGGAGGTTAAATTGCCCAGTTCCCTGGCAAGTGACAGAATATGTATTTGAATTCAAAATACACATGCCTGTGCCCTTTTTTCTTGTCACATTGACCTTCACTGCTCCACAAACACATGCAGAACACCTGCTGAGTGAAAACACTTTGCAAGTGCAGGGCACTTAAAACCGTATAAAGATTAAAAAGACATAGACTTGAACTCAAAGAGCAAACTGCAATCACATAGTAAATACCTCAGCTGGAGTAATATTTATGAGGAAATGTGAATTGGTTTTCAAAATAGTCTTCTGAAGTCATAAATTGGAACATTAACTGGTGGCCCTTTTCCTGTTGGGCAAATCTCTCACAGAAAATGGGCCTTGACAGCACTGTGCTGGGAGATGAGCTTATTAACACGGTGTATCCACAGCCAAGGGACATTCCCTCTACTCCACCAGGCAAAAGATTTTTGAGACGTGAAGGCAAGCCCTTCCTCTATCTTGGAGGGAAAAAAGATTTTACCTATATGCTCTCAGATAATGCTTATCATAGCTCTGTGTAAGGGAAATTTATTCCCTCTTACTACTGAGGCAACAAAGCTTTATAAAGGTCAAGGGATCACCTTGTGTCAAATGTGTAGTAAGTGGTCCAGGCAGGGTTCAAACCAATGTCTACCTTACTCCAAAGAACTGATTTTTCCTATGCACCACCCTGTCCTCCTTATGCATACAAATGTATACATAAACATATGTGCATGTATACATAAGTGTATGTACATATATACATATGTATATGCATGTGCATGTATGACAAATGAACATTTTTTGATCCTGAAGGCTGATTAAAAAGTATTTTCCAACTTTATTGAGGCATAATTACAAAATTATGTTATTTAAAGTGTATGACATGATGATTTGATATACATGTACATCGTGAAAGGATTTCCCCATTTAGTTAATTAACACATCCATCAACCTCACATATTTACCATTTTTTTTTTTTTTTTTGGTGAGAAAATTTAAGTTCTACTCTCTCAGCAAATTTCAATTATTAGATAACAGTGTTGTTAACTATACCAAGGTTTTACATTTGTCTTTCTTGTCTCCTGGTGGTCTCCCCAGGATCTTATTTTTAACCTGTGGTTATGGTTATAGAAAACGTGGAGAGGAGAGGGGGCAAATGTTTTATAACGACCTATGAATCAGTACTGTGGGCTACTTCAGATCAGCTCACCTTCTGGTTTTTGTTTTTTCTCCCCCGCCTCCAAAAAAAAAAAAAAAAAAAGCAGGACTCGAAGGCCCTGGCTGGCACCGCATGGCTAGAAGTGAGGCACAGAGACAGAGGCTTCCCCCTCCTCCCAGACCCCACTCCCCCTCCCCCTCCCCACTTCCCCATTCTGCCACCGAAGCCCCTCTCTCCCACCGTGCGCCCAGCCCCGCCCCGTACACTCCCTGAGCCTCACCCACCTTCTCTTCCCCTGCCGCCGCCCCGCCGCACTTACCTTCACACCCAGGAGGTTGCGGCGGAAGTCCACGGGGGAAGTCCACGGGGGTTCGCAGAGCCTTGCTCCACCGCCAGCCCAGGAACTCTCTGTTAAACTTGCTGCATTTGAGGTTGTCCCTCCAACTGCCCCACTGCCAGGCCTCCCGGTTTTCTGCAAGTCCAGGCCTCCCGCGCCGGCGCGCCAGCTCTCCCTGAGGCCTGCCCTGCATGCCTTGGCCAGTATGTGCCTCAGGCAGACCCAGGGATACGGGTACAGGAAGACGGTCTCCTTGAAGCCTCACCTGGGGAGGTTGGCCCTCGGGCGGCCCTCCAACGTGCAGTTACAGTGCAGGAAACGAAACCGGTACCAGCACTCAAGCGCGCTCATGGTAGTTCCGCTCCAGCTTCAGCCAATCAAGTGCGCTCATGGGCGGCACAGGCACCACTACTTCCGCTCCAGCTTCAGCCAATCACAGGCTTTGTAGTGCGCCTGGGCGGCCGCCTCCAGCTCCAGGGTCAGCGGGAAGGTGTTCAGGGGCTCGGTGTTTACAGCCCTAGGCGACCAGGGGGTGAGGCACAGGGAGTGCTGGTGTCAGCACCAAGGCCACGGCCAGCCAGGGCACCAGTGGGGCCCATTCAGCAACTTGCTGCGCGCTGGCAGCAGCCCATCATGCTCCTGGCCCCAAGCCACAGCTCAGGGGAGGGAAGGTGCTGCTTTTCATTTACGCACAAGCATGGGCACCCTGGGTGGTGGATAGGATGGACTGAGGAGAGGTGTGCTAAGGAGGTAGGGATGGTGACGTCCTGAGCAAAGGAAAGTCGAGAGGGCCTGCTGTTGGTGACAGCTCATCTCTCCCACGGGGAACACTGGAAAACCAGAAAAAGGGGATGTAACTCCTGCCTTGACAAGTCACCATACCTGGCTTCGCTATATATCCAAGATCCCAGTGCACTGAAAAGGTAATATTGAGTTCTGATTGGTACCTCGTAATTTGAAGCCTAGCTTTCAAAGGCTTAATTTAAATACCAACTCATCTCTAGTTACCCTCACCTCACTGGTAACACCAGGAACTTATTTTTTATACAGGAACTTATTTTTATACTTACTAAGTGGCTACCAGGCACCAGACACTAGATGTATTTGTTCATTCCTCTGTGTTTCCATTTTGTGACATTCATCACTGTTGTGTTGCACTATGATTATTTTTCTAAATATCTGTATTATGAACTGACAAGGACAGACTCGGATCTACTTAGTATTCTCATCTTTTAGTACAGTCTAGGCATAGAATAAGTGTATAGTAAATATTTGTTTACAAAGGCATCCAGAGAAGGGACCAAGTAGAGATCATCTTGGCTAGTGAATCAGAGGTCGAGTTGATCAGTCTATGACTCCCAAGGGGTAGTCTTACATTTCATAGAGGGAACCAGTGGGTAAATGTTACTGGAAGCAGATGACTGTATTAAGGGAGGTCATAGTTCTTCCTATTAAGTCATTCCATCGTGGGATGGCCTATCTCTACAAGTAATCCACTTCCTATCACTAGTGTTCAATCAAAGTTTAATGCACTTCATCTGTCCAGAGTGAGCTGGAAGGATTTTCCACATTTATTTGACATGGACTTATCTTTTTAATATCGATATTTGCCATCCTATGATCAGGAAGATTTTATGGACAGAATAGGCCTTACATGAAGCAGGAGAGAAGAGTTCATGTCAGAATGCCCCACACCTCTCCTAATCAGACCCTACTCATGTATACATAATGCAGCACTGAGAAGGGGCCACTCTGTTGACCTATGGCTTACACTTGAATCCTAATACAGAGTTCTCTGTCCATGGATATGAGCAGAGAGGTCCAAACAATGAAAGAATCTCCACTAGCCCCTCTAGCTGTCATGATGCCAACCTCATGTTTCCATCCTCAAATCCTTCTCAGCCTAACTTCTCTCACACCTGCTTCAAACATCACAAACCTATATTCCTGATTGAAATTTCAAAAAAGTTATTGTATTCCCTAAAATTAAAAAGAAAATCACAAAATGTTACTAAATTATTATCAATTAAAATGTAGTAGAAAATTGCTCGCCTTGAAGCTAAGAGATCGTCTGACTAGTGCCAGCTCAGCTCAGCTCACAACAAGCTGTGTGATTTTAGGAAAGTCAGCTCACCTTTCTGGGCCTCATCTGTAAAATGAGAAGACTAACCTAAACAATCTCTGAAGAATCTTCCAACTTTAATTCTAAATAAATTAAACCATATTATTTTTCCTCCATTCTCAGTCCCAAAGAAGAGTGAGTTTACCCACTGAAATAATATAATGAAACCTGAGTACACAAGACAGTTGCTAAGTTATTGTAGATCTGTCTAAATGAGGATTAGGAGAAGCAAAGTGAGCTGACAGGTGACAGTCCCGGCTGGTGCTGCTGAGGAATGGGGCTTTATTACGTGGTGATAAGCAAAGGGTGGACTTCCTTACAGGGCCCGATCAGCCAGTCTGGAACAAAGCAGTCATCCATCAATGCCAGGGCTGATTGCAGTGCTGACCTACAACTCTGTCTAACATGCAGGCTTCATTTACACAGCCTCATCTGTTTCCCCTGGGAGCCCTGTCTGGCCTAGTTTGATCCATTCTAGAATACCAGCAGTGGTATCAGCAGCGGAGGAGGTGGATCTGACAGTGCAGAGAGTTTGCTCAGAAGAAAGGAGATAAATAACATTATGACATGTGCACTTGCATCTGAATGACAAAGTACAAACAGTTCTCAGCTATACTGTCGCAGCTATTATTCTGCATATTTTCTATCTATACCAGGAGGCTTATAAAGAACAACTACAGGTGGTTATTGCCCAGAAAGAGGCTTCCCCCTAAAAACACAACTTGGATGTGAATAGATAATATACTTATGACTATGTCATATTGATGTAATATTCTCAACTCTCCATCCCTAGACTGTGAGCTACGTGCAAGTGAAGATTACATGGAATATACCTCTACATGCCAGCACCCAGAAGAGAACACTAACAGAGCCAGTGTTCCAATATAGGCTTGAGAAACGTTAAGTGGAGAATCATTTTTGTTTTAAGATTGTCAGATTATAAATAAGTTTTTTCTTTTCAAAAGTACCCAGTAGTAACCTAAATGGGAGGGAAGTCCAAAAGGAAGGGGGTATCCATATGTGTATGGCTGATTCATTTTGTTGTGCAGTGGAGGCTAACACAACATTGTAAAGCAATCGTACTCCAATAAAATTTTTTTTAAAGTACCCATAATTTTGTATTTTAGTTTTTATCTGGAAGTGAGTTGCTTGCAGTGTGACCTATCTTCTTCTGCTAGAGTTCTCTAAATGGAATCCCTTCCTCTGCCTAAATAGCTAACTCATTTGCTCATCTCTTAACAGTATAGGATACATGATACAACACAGCATCCAATCTGAGATGGCTTCCCACTTTTCCTGGGGTAGTCAGCCTCTACCTTCCTTAGTTTCTAGTAGTTCCTGGTTCATAAGTCTATGAACAAATCTCATTTACCCTTTCTCTTCTCTCTTTCTGCTGCTCTCTTGTTGTGTTGTATATCCTTGGGCAAGTTATTTCAACTTTTCTGTGACTCTTGATCTGCAATATTGGGATAATAAGAGGAACTATTGTAGTTTTGCAATGGGGTTTAAATGAGGTAATACATGTAATGTACTCAAAACTGTACCTGGCAAATGATAAGTTTTCAAATGATAAGTTTTTGAGTACATGTAATATACTCAAAACTGTATCTAGCAAATGATAAGTTTACAACTACCACTAGTTTTCAACTAGTGGTAGTTGTAGCACCTTTTTTCACTTTTAAATGTTATACTTTTTTGTAAAGCCATTTTGATAAAACTAGTTTATGTAAAAAAATCAATTCCACAAGGAGTATACAGAATATCTCTGAACCTTCCCCTCAATTTTGCTGTGAATCTAAAACTGCTCTTAAAACTGTCTTAATTTAAAAATTTTTTTTAAATCAGTGCCTTTGAAGACTAGTTTATGAAATGAAAACCGTTGTAGAGGGTCATTTCATCTGATCAGATAAGTTTACGAATTTGAGAGTTCTTCTGAATCCAGTCTCTCTAGTGATGCACAGTTCTTATAACCTGATGACATTAACTGCAGCTTTATCATTCATGACTTTTGTAACTATTAAAGGTATCTTAAAATGTATTTAACTCTAATATAAATTAACATGATTTAAAATAAACACAAAGTAAATGTCATCAAGACAAACTGTCTAAAATTTTTTAAGTGAGTAAACAATAGATCAAAGAAGCAAAACACAAAAGAATACAAAAAAATTCTCCACTTCATTAAAGCACTATCAATGTGATAGTTATTAGAAACTTAAAAGTGAGGAGGAGGAGGTGTTCTAGGTGAATCTGCCTTAAAATTTTTTCAAAGAATAGGACCACAAGGAGTTGCAAAAACACTCAAGTTCTTAATATGAAAATAAAAAACAAATACAGAGTAACAAAAAAATCACTCATTTCTTTACTGGTTTTGAATGGTGTAAGATAAAGAGTAAAAGCCCCCCATCCCTACTTATCCAGTTCCTCCTGCAGAGGTAACCACTGTTAACAGCATGGTAGGCTTCCTCCCAGACTTATTTCCTATGGTGGTACAAATATTTTGCAGTTAGTAAGTTAATTAAAGACAATGCCATATATCCTATATTATAACCTGCTCTTTTCTTGTAACAATATAGCCTGGGCATATTTTCATATACATAAGTGCATCTCAATCTTATTAAAGGCCCTGCACTCTCCCCTGGTGTGTATACACCATAATTATTTAAACCAGCCTGAATGGGAGTTGAATTTTAGGCGATCTCCTCTGTCCTTAAACCGCTTTCTGCTACCCCTTCACTGTGCTGTGCAGCCTTGGGCAAGTTACTTAACGTTTTCAAATAATCTTTTTTTCTTTTTTTTTTTTTTGCCGTACGCGGGCCTCTCACCGTTGTGGCCTCTCCCGTTGCAAAGCACAGGCTCCGGACGCGCAGGCTCAGTGGCCATGGCTCATGGGCCCAGCCGCTCCGCGGCATGTGGGATCTTCCCGGACCGGGGCACGAACCCGTGTCCCCTGCATCGGCAGGCGGACTCTCAACCACTGCGCCACCAGGGAATCCCCTCAAATAATCATTTGAATAATCATTTTTAAACAATCATTCAGAAAATTATTTTACATATAGTTTTAATTAATTTTTATTCTTAAATCATCAAATGGATAATAAGCAGAACAAAATCTTTAAAGACAGGAATAATATTCTGAGCATCCTTGAACCCCATACTCCCAAAGTGAATTTAATATATTACACTAAGGAAGAAAGGGAAGGAAGGAGGAAAAATGAAAGGTGGTTTGGGTTTTCTTTTTCTGCTACATCTGCTGTCCTTCTTGTAAGTATGACAAGAAAGAGCATCACATAAGATGAGAGGGTGTAGAGAGCTCCGTGCAGGCTGGTGCTGTGCACTGGGGTGGGAGGCATGTCTGCTTATCCCTGGGAGGGGCTCCAGAGCAGCAAGGCATATAGCAGGAGGTAGGATTGAGAAATCACTTGTTCTTTCAGAGGCCAGCTGGCCACCATGTGCCATATGGCTGCTTCCCTGTTGTGAATTCCCTGAACTCCAGGCACACCAGTATTCAAATGTCAGAAGAGAACAATTTTCAAAGCCAAAGAGGAATTCTATTTGGATTACCAATAGTATCAGTCTCTTCTGCTACCTTTGATGATTCAGAGGGAATGCATGTGTTAACAAGTATATTAAGAAGTTTGGATGTCTGTAAACTTTTCATTAGTTAGTACATAACACACCTCTATAATTCTTGCTGCATTGTGTTTTTAACACTTGAGCAAGAGCAAAAATGAAGTGTATATGTGTTCTCAGATTAAAGAAGCAGCATCTCCATGTACTGTAAGAAAAAGGGGCAGGGAAGTGAAGAAGAAAAGGAGGGGCGTTTGAACAATGGGCAGAAGTGGTTAGAGAGGGAGTGGTGCGGGGGAGAATGTCAGCCTTGTGCTTATTATATAACTGGACCATCAAGAAAATCTGAACAAGGAGCCCTGTGTCTACAGGACCTTTTCACTCTGCTCCTCAAGGCCAAATTGTTCACTTTCCCCATTCCCAGGTCCCGATTCCAGGTTCCTAAGTTTAGATCCAATGTCCGCCCTATTAGCCATGGCCATAAACAGGGACTATTTGCTAAGAAAGAGATTCAGGCTAGATGGCAATGATTGAACCCTCTTGGGGACAGAGTTTGATGCCATCAGAAGAAAGGAACAGACTTGGAATGTGTCCTTTCCAAGGCATCTTGGAAATAGGTTTGTGCAAGGAGTTTCTACCCTGTCTGGGTTGGGTGGCCAGGCCCACTGAGCTGCTTGACAATGGGCCCCTTCTACTGTCTCTATGGGTCCCTTCCTACCATCTCACCAAAACTAGCCTTGGTTTCCTTTAGTTTCTCTAATGGGCTTTGGTCCAGAAAAATAAGATTCATCTTTCTTGGATCTTGGTATTATTAGCCTACTGTGAAAAGTCCAGCTGACTGATTTCCCCAAAGCTTTCCTTCCCATGTGTTAAATAAGCATTTAGATCCCATCTTCAGGCATCCTCCTCTCCCCTTCCTTCTGTGTAAGCAGAGCTAAAACTAGTTGTCCAGTGTATAGGCACTGACTCATCTCATTGCACTTTTTGGACAGCTGAAGCTCAGGCTTCAAACTGTCCTGGTTGCTCAGATCTTCTAAATTGGACATTTCTAATTCTAGAATCAGCAGCTAGGGGAGTTAGGGACAGGCCATCTTATTGTATTTTTGTTTTATTAATTTGGAGTCGAGCCATTGAGGTTGCAATTATGAGGACACAGACTCTACAGTCAGCTAAATTATATTTCCTCAAGAGCCTCATCAATGTCCTTAAAAAGGCAACGGTACAGCCTGCTACACACCATTCAAAATATTACATACAGAAGTTCACCATAGAACAAAGATGAATCCTCCATGACTACAAGAAGAAAGAAGCTGACTCAAGATCCAGATTAGCCAGGCAATTGCTGGGCATTTTCAAAGCAGCGAAGCAGAAGCAAAGATGTGGTAAAAAAAAAAAAAAAGTAGTACTCAGAAGAGATACTTCAGCATGACTTTGTAATAGAAATAAAACATGGTGGGATTTGTTGCATTAAATCCACTCTATCTTTTTGTGGCATTGGTTCCCATGTTTTCTCATAAAAATATTCCATTTATGAACATAATTTATATGAGTATAACATCAGGGTCAGGGCAGGAAAAAAGGAAACCATACAAGGTATTTCAACTGAAAAAAAATAATGTAAGAGTTCGGTTTAAAAACATGGAACAGAAAAGGTGAAAAAGTAATATTGAGTTAACACCGAGAAAGTTTTTGCAGGAAACACCTACCACCTCTTAGGATGGAGCAACAAAGGGAAGAGATTGGAGTTAACAGACCTTAGACTCTTGAAGAAACCAAGAGGAATTGGGACTAGACCTCTGAGAAGGGCTACAACCTAGCTAGTTCTATTGTCTTTGACATGATGAAGTTGGTTCTGAGGTTGCTGAGGGGAAAAAAAAAAGCTGGAGACTGGGAGGTCTCCCACTGTCCCAGTGAAGAGCCCTTGCTGGGGCAATGCCAGCAGGAAGCGCAAGCACATGAGAAAGAGCAAGTCCTCTCTCTCTTCCTCATGTTTTCTGGTCTCCTAAGGTCCCCTATTGATGGAACCCAGCAGGGAGCCAGCTGATAAAGGATGAATGTGGTATGCAGAATTCCAGTTTCTGCATCATAAAGATTCTAGAACAGTGGTCTTGGAGCTGAGAGGCCATAGCTTAATACTAGGCACATGATCATCCTTATAACTCTAAATGAGTTGACCAATGCTCTTACTCATATTAAACTAAGAATATGAGTATGTAACCCAGGTGTCTGTCACTGGGTTTCCACTGGCCCTTCAGTCTTCTGGGGATATTATTTTCTTTAACAATTTTTGTAAAATGGTAGGGATTGGAAGTTGGAGCTTTAACACCTATCTTACATACCATGAGTCTGATATCCAGGGACTTCAAATTTTCTGTAAAACTAAGGGGCTTTATTTTCCTGATCACCTCTAATTCCAATTTTCTATTTTCACTGAACCCTTCTTCTCACTGAAGTCTCACTTTAGGGAGTTTTTTTCTCTGCCTTGCATCATCCCAAAAAGGAATGGGACCATTATTCCTTTAAACCCCCAAAGGAACACTAACAGAAAACTGTTATTGTCAAATGTTTAGAAGAAATGAGGGGTTGTTATAAGATAAAAAACTAAAAATTATATATTAGATGTCATTTTTTACAACAGTTCCTCAGTAATTTCATTCATATGGAATTCCTCTCTGGCCTTATTTCCTTTTGAGGGGCTCTCCCAGTAAGCTTCTGGCCCTCTGCCTCTTCCGTTTTCTTTATTTCCTTATCTTTTTACTGCTTCCCTCCTGGGATTCCCATGAAAATTCAAAATTCTTTATTATTTTCAATAAGTCAGCTCTTTACCATCACTGCCATTTCTTCTTCTAGACCATGCCCTTGGGAAGACTTCACTTCTTATACTCAACCTCTATGGAGGTTTGTTATTCTGCCCTGAGATAATTAATAGATTAATATTGTTATTTCTTAGAAGGAAGAACCAACCACAGTTTCTCTTTCCTTCTTTCTTTCTTTTTCTTTCTTTCCTTCTTTCTTTCTTTCTTTGTTTCTTTGTTTCTTTCTCTCTTTCTTTCTCTTTCTTTCTTTCTCTCTTTCCTTCCTTCCTTCCTTCTTTCTTTCTCTCTCCTATTATTAATCTTTTTGTTTTGAAATAAATATAAATTCACGTGTAGTTGTAAGAACTAATGTAGCTAGATCCTAGTACCCTTTACCTAGTTTTCTCCAGTGCTAACCTCTTGAAAAATTATAGTACAATATCATAACTAGGATATTGACATGATTCAGAACATTTTCATCACCACAAGGATCCTTAATGTTGCCCTTTCATAACCACACCCCCTTTTCCTCCCACCCTGACTTCCTCTATACTCCTGACAATCACTAACCTGTTCTTCATTTTTATAATCTTGTCATTTGAAGACTATTATATATCAGTGGAATCAGACAGTATGTAACCATTCAGAATTGACTTTTTTTCACTCAGAGTGGTTTTATTTGCATTTCTTTTATGGCTAATGATGTTGAACACCTTGCCATGTGCTTATTTGCTATTTGTGTATCTTATTTGGTAAAATATCTTCACATCTTTTGCTCATGTTCTAATCGGATGTTTTGCTTTACTGGCTATTGAGTTTTCAGAATTCTTTATATAATCTAGATACTAGTCCTTTGTTGAATATGTGAGTTGCAAATATATTCTTCTTCTCTCTAGTTTGTCTTTTTATCTTCTCAACAGGGTCTGTTGTGGAATAAAATTTTTAAATTTTGGTAAAGTCCAGTTTATCAATTTTTCTTTTTATGGATCATGCTTTTGTTTTCAAGTCTAAGGGCTATTTGTCTAGCTCTAGACCCTAGAGGTTTTCTCCTATGTTTTAATTCTAAAAGTTTTATGATTTACATTTATGGCCATGATCCATTTTGACTTAATTTTTGTAGATGGTGTGAGACTAAGGGCAAGGTTTAGATATTTATTTGTTTGCCTGTATATGTCCAATTGCTGTCTTCCTCAACTCCATTTCAGGTATAGATGAGGCAAAAAGAAAACTCAGGAACTCACCACTCTGTAGCTCCTCAGGTCTTAAGTCCCTGGATGGTCTGTTTTAGTGCTGTCTTTCAGAGTATTCTTACATTTGTTTTAGGTGTAATTATAGGATTTTTAGTTGCACTTAGTGAGAGGAATAGGAAAAAGTACACTTATTGCATCTTCCCCGAGGTGGAAGTCCTTTGTTATTTTTTAAAATTGCATTTTATTTTACTTTATAGGTTAATTTTTGGTAACTACCAGGTACTAAATACTATCCTTTATAGAGAATCTAGCACTGTTGTTTGTGATTGGGTGGGTTTATGGTCACACAGTTTCCCAAACCCAAATTAAAATACGAGTTGTCATGGTGAACCTAGACAGATTCTTGTCCTTAGGGGATTTTGAGTTCAGATGTGGGGATTAATTATTTGGTGGACACAAATTAATTATTTGCTGGAAATAGCACCTTCCAACACTCTTTCTCCTGTGTCTTTTTGGTAACTTCTCTGTCCCCACGCCAATCACAGAAATGGCCTAATGGCTCCAACTGTCCCAGAGTTTCTAGTCCTCTGGCCATAGCAATTGGTTCATAGAGGGGAGTGCAACTTAAATTCATCACAGTTTTGTCTGGGGTTTATCTGGATGGGGCTAGATGGGCCATTTTCCTTTCTCTCTGGTCAGGAGATATAAAAATTGAAAAATAAGTAGGCAAATCCCCACACGAGGCAAAATCAAATAAGAGGGTACTATTTTATTGAAATAATCCCTCTGTTCAATTCATTTTCCCAATGCATCATAAGACAAGCATCTATGTTCTTCATTTTCATATCCCAAGCACTGAGCACTGGTTAGTGCTTAGCAAGTGTAGAACGAGTGAATGAATTAAGGAATGAACACTTCTAAATCTAAGTATTGCCTGTAAGTCAATGCTATCAGAAAATGGCATGAGGAAAACAAAAAAGGCTTCAAAGTTCTCTATTTTTTAATTACTGAGGATTATTAACTCCAACTAAAGAGCATGATTAATTACTGTTTGGGTGCTGTTATGTTCCCAGTTTTGCCCTGCTCTCCTTCCCTTCTGTTTCACTGTGGGAGTAAAGCTCAAGGTCAGACCCTGAATGACACACAGTTCCCCTTACCTGTCAGCAGAAAGAAGTCCTGCTCTCAGAATCATCTCCAAAGGGAATGCTGATTTTACCTCTGTCCCTCTCTTCCTCCTTATCCGGGTGTCTAATGGCTGCTGACAGCCCTGACTCTCTTCCTTGTGGGATGTAGCTTCCTCACCAAGAAAATGATGCACAACCTGATTTTGTTAAGTTACTGGCTGCAGTGATATTTCTCCTTGTAAAAGATCTCTTCACTTCCTGATAGTTTTGCTTACCATGAGCTGTGCCTGATATAAGAGCTTGGGGAAAATCATATAATCAACAGCTTCTCAAACTTTAAGCAGAATTACCCATGGATCTTATTAAATTAAATTCCAAATATTTTCTAGTAGGTCTGGGGTAGGGCCTGAAATACTACATTTCTAACAAGTTCCCAGTGGATGTGGCTGCTTTACCCATATAACTTTGAGTAGGAAAGACATGCCTCAATTGTAAACCTGGGATAATCAACATCTCCTCTAATGACTTCCCAGGGTTATAAGAATTGAGACATATAATGTAAATAAAAGGTTTTAAGGACCTACAACTCACTATATAAACCTAAAGTTTATGCCCTTGTGATCATCTTAGCTCAATCATTCTCAACATCAAGAGTCAATCCTAGACTTCCCTGGTGGTGCAGTGGTTAAGAATCCACTTGCCAATGCAGAGAACACAGGTTCGAGCCCTGGTCCAGGAAGATCCCACATGCCACAGAGCAGCATGTGCCACAACTACTGAAGCCCACAGGCCTAGAACCCGTGCTCCTCAACAAGAGAAGCCACCACAATGAGAAGCCCGTGCACCACAAAGAAGAGTAGCCCCCACTTGCCGCAACTAGAGAAAAGCCCACACGCAGTAACAAAGACCCAACGCAGCCAAAAATAAAATTAATTATATATATATATATATATATATATATATATATATATAAAAGAGTCAATCCCAAGTGGAAATATAAATGTTAAGACTTGAAGGGCAATGAATGAAAGATCCACTGACTCAAAATAAACTTCCCTACTGGCATTGGTTCTTAAAATTCTCAACAGTATTATGATTTATAATAGAATATTTAGATTGGAAGGAACATTAAGGAGTGTCTACAGGAGTGGATTTCAAAACTAGCTGAAGGTCAGAATCATCTGAGGATTGCTGAAAGTACAAAGACCCATCCTGGAACCACCCACAAATCTATGTTAGAGAAATGTCCACAAATCTGTGTGAAGTGTATCCTCCAAATGATTCTGATGCAGTCATTATCATACTCAAATCTTATATTCATTGAGCTCTGACTCTGTCATTTTGCGAATGGAAGGACCAAGACCCGCTGAGCAGGCAGTACCTTTCTCTTGTACCCTCAAGACAGCTAATCTGGGGACTAGTTCGATAGTGGGGCTCTAAGAAACCAGAAGGCTGGAATGGGCAATTCTCATCTAGGACAGAAGAAAGTCCCCAAATTAGTGTAATAAACAAAGCCAGGTCTATTCACAGCAGCCAAGATCTAAGAAATCAGAAAAAGAAAGATTGAACTTACCAAACAGGGACAGAATCAGCAATAATGGACATGTGTCCACATACAATATCTTTCTCATTTTGGGAGTGTCTCTGACTCAAACTATGGAAACTGAACAGCCAGACACTACCTTCCCCCTGGGAGCTAAGGTGCAGGCCATGGTCTATATTGAACAAATCAGATGCTCCTGCCCAAGATATCAAATCTCAGATAAGTGAGGCAAAGGCAAATGGATGATTAGAAGGATTTTTATTGCGGTGGTAGGAGCTGAAGTGGCAAAATCAGCACCCTGGCCAGACTGTTCTCCATCAAGATGATCTTCCTGTTTCTGGAGTCTATAGAGCTCCTTTGATTCTTATTTGGTTGTCTAGTCTGGTTCTTCAGCCTCTTAGCTCATCTGTAAGCCCCCGATATGCTTTGAATAAATTCTGTGGTACTTAAAAAGTCAGAGTCCATCTCTTTGGCTTGCAACTGAATGCACTCTGATGGATTGAGCAGATATTAAAACCATGTTATTAAAACAGGAATCCACCGCCATGCAGAAGAAAAATAAGTTCAGCGTGGTAGAAACAAATGGAAATATGGGTGACACACAGGTTCTAACAAATAACCTATGAGAGTTACTGGTGTTATAGCTGGATTTATGGACTGATCGTATGTGGCTAGATTATTTGTCTTTTAAAAAGCAAGAGGATTTGCACTTGAAACATCTTCCTGCCCATGCTTGATGCTTAGTTTTTCCTCCTTTGATATCATCTCAGGTCACCACCACCCTATCCATTTATTCAGCAAACATACATCAAGGCTCTCAGTGTGCAAAGGCTTTGTGCTAAGCTCTGAGAAACAAAAGATAGGAGGCAAAGTCTAGTCTCTTCACAAGCTCTCTGTCTAGTGAAATACGCATGTAAATAATCATGGTTACAGAAACAAGTGCTGTATTAAGTGTTTGTACAATGTAAGAGGAATCACCATGCCTAGGGGATTTGGGAGAGGTCTGAGAGAGGATATAATTTAGGTCCTGAAGAATGAGTAAATTTTTTTTAAATAGATACACATCATATTTATTTAAAATGACAATGGATATTTTTATCATCAACTAGAAAAGTGATTTTACAAGTCAAGATAGCAAGTAAATATTTTTAATTGGAGAGAATGGAGGATGAGACAGGCATTTCAGACAGAGGCCATTGAATGTACCCTACATTAAAGGCTTAATAAGCGTTTTGAGGAGCAATAAGTTTAAGGACAAAAAGGAAGTTCTACAGGGTTATGTGGAATATATAAATCAGTCCACAAATTCAGGTAGGCAAAATTGTAACATTTTCTATGCATGAATTCATTGTCTGATTTGATTTCCCATTCAGGCAGGTAGAAATGAAATCTCACTCAACTTAGTCTTCCCCTCATACATTTGGCTTGGTTATAAGTTCTGTGAGATTCACACAATGCTAACTAACCCACGGTGGGTAGAGGCACCAGTCTGTTCCTATGAACTCTTCCATTTTTGGTCCCTGCAGCTCACTGCTGGGTCCTCTTCTTCCCTGAAGGCTACTCCTGGCCTTCTTTTCTCTCTGTTGCTTCTATTCTCATCTCCAGTATGCAGAAAATGTGTGGTCCCCTGCCCCCTACCAGGCCACTCTGGGACCTGAGGGATCACAGGGAGATTCTATAATGGCCTCTGTCTGTATTACTTACACAGCCTGTTCTACTCTACCCCTCCCATGAAGTAGAAGGTGATAAAAATGCAGGGTCTTCCTGGGTCCCCAGACTCTGCCCTAGGAGTGATAGATACCAGTCTTCTCACACTTAGATGCCCAAACCCATTTGAGCATCCTCTTATCTCCTATGTCTGAGGACTGCTACCTTGGCGGGTGGTTTTTTTGGTTTGTTTTTTGGTTTGGTTTCTTTGCGTGTTTTGTTTTGTTTTGTTTTGGTGGAAAGGGTATTGTAACAGAACAGAGGGGTAAAAAATAGATGTGATAAATCACTCACTTCTTCTAATCACTTTTTTCATATCCCTGAATTATATGCAACTTTTTTGCTCTCTCCTGCATTCTGCTATAATGGCCCTCTCCTTTTGAAGCAATGCCTGCCTCTGATCCAGCTATCCAAATACAGGATGGTCACAGGGTATCAGGAATACACATGGGTAAACTTTAAGAATCTTATCTGACACAGCTATAAATTACTAACAGTTCCACAAAACTTGATATACATTATGAATTACTATGTTTCTATATGATATGTGGTCTTAAAATGTACATTTTAAAATAAAAATGTATTCATGATATTTCATTGATAAAAAAAGAAGGATACAAATCTATAATGTATACCATTTTTAAGTTTAAATGTATTGGCAATAAACAGGAATACATTTATACAGGAAAACCACTTTGTTGGTTTTCCCTGGAAAATAGAATTAAAAATGATTTTTAATTTTCTGATTTTATCTGATTCTTATCTGTATTTTTTACCTTTTTTAAAAATAAACTTATTTACTTATTTATTTTTTGGCTGAGTTGGGTCTTCGTTGCTGTGCACGTGTTTTCTCTAGTTTCGGCGAGCGGGGGCTACTCTTTGTTGCGGTGCACAGGCTTCTCATTGCAGTGGCTTCTCTTTGTTACAGAGCATAGGCTCTAGGCACACGAGCTGCAGTAGTTGTGGCTCGTGGGCTCTAGAGCATGGGCTCAGTAGTTGTGGCGCACAGGCTTAGTTGCTCCGCGGCATGTGAGATCTTCCCGGACGAGGGCTCAAACCCATGTCTCCTGAATTGGCAGGCAGATTCTTAACCACTGCGCCACCAGGGAAGTCCCCTACCTTTTTTATAATTAGTATTTCTATATTTGAGTCTATTTTTAAAGTCATAAACATTAAAATATTAGTTCTAATAAAGTATATTTAGAAAGGTGGGCAGAGGCCAACAGTGCCAAACTTTGAATGGCATTCTGACAAATATGGAATT
Organism: Kogia breviceps; assembly: GCF_026419965.1. NCBI lineage: Eukaryota > Metazoa > Chordata > Mammalia > Artiodactyla > Physeteridae > Kogia > Kogia breviceps. The sequence continues at coordinate 53,394,218 of NC_081316.1, read as the reverse complement.
TAGTCTGTAAATGAAAGAAGAAATTAAAGTTCTAAAGCAAGTCAGTAACATTTAAAAATTGGAGTTTCCAAACATTCACTTTGACAACAAGGCGGTCAATGGATGAGAGAAGTAGTAAACAGAGAGAGGGAGAATAGTGATGAAGTGAGTGCAGAGGCTGCGTTGAGAAACAGTGAGATCCATTGACTAAGGAAGTGGCAGGAGGCTTGGAGACAAGGGAAGAAGAAGAGAAGAGGCAAGGACAACCCCTGTGAACACCCATGCAGATGATTTCATTCGCAGCCCAGCAAGAAGAGTAGATATTAGAACTGAAAAGGTCTTAGAAATCAGCCAGCTCAAGCCGTTTCTGTTTCAGATGAAACAAAGGAGGCAGAAAGGAACAGTCATTGGCCTAAGGTTGTAACAGCGTAGAAAACTAAACCAAGTTTTCTGCCTCTAAATGTAGAAGTTGCTCTCCTCCACTTAGCATCCTCCCTGACATAAAAAAAATGCAACTAAATAAGATATTAGGTTAATTCTTATTGAAAATCTCTGATGTGGCAGACATGACTCCAGACCCTTTATGTTTATTATTTCTAATTCTCAGAACTACTCTGCATTGTAGGTAGGATAATCTCCACTTCACAGATGGGGAAGCTGAGGCACAGAGAGATTAAATAACTTGCCCAAATTCACGCAGGTAGTATATGGTAAAGCCAGTATTTGAATGGTGATTGGTCTGACTTCATGAGCATTCACAGCTGAATAGTGGGGGGATGCATACAAACTGACCAAATGTCTTAGGGGATTGAATCTCTCCCTCCAAGACTTCAGCAGTGCCCTACCAGGTGAAGGTTGGGGCAGGCGGAGAATGTTTCAGTGCTCCTCAGTACCATGGTCAGTTATTCAGTTCTTTAATGATAGACTATCCCCTCCAAGCTGTGTGGGCCAGCCTGGGTTCTTCCTTGATGTATGAGGGCACCTGGAGTTCAGTCTTTCTTTTTCTTTAAACCACAGCTGTCCCTACAGAGCCTCCAACCCCCATATTGATGTGTGCATTAAAGACAGCATTTGTTTTAAAGGAAGGTTAACACCTAATGGTATTGGCAAAATCAGATTTGACTAATAACTACTCCACAACCCTGTACATACACACACACACACACATTCATATATGTGTGTACTCACATCTGCACATGTACACACACACATATGCACACATACACACACAGTAACATATACACATGCACCTACATCGGAGTTCAGCCTAAGCCTGAGCTGTAGAGGAGGCAGCAAAGTCCTCAGATGCTACTGAGAAATCTCTCTCTCTCTTCCAAATAAAATATTAATTTAACGCTTCTGATGTAAGAGCAGGGGGCATCCCTTCCGCAAGGTATTGCCCCTGACATACCTGACACAGGTAAAGCCATCCAACTCTTACCCGCTTGGCTTCTTTAGTCTCTGGAAAATGTGTTTCAGTCACCTGGGCACCTAGGTTCTAAGAAACCTTGCCTATAGCCAAGCCTACGGTCTGTCCTTCTGAAGATGGGACTTCTTGGGTCCATTGCTCCATATGCCAGGGTGCAGACCAGTGCTGGTCCCTAATGTAACTCTCACTAGTCCCTGGCTACACAAGAAAAACAGAGTAAACACAAGTAGCTAATTTTTCATAATTTAAAATATATTCAGGGACTTCCCTAGTGGCGCAGTGGTAAAGAATCTGCCTGCCAACGCAGGGGACACGGGTTTGAGCCCTGGTCTGGGAAGATCCCACATGCCGCGGAGCAACTAAGCCCATGTGCCACAACTACAGAACCTACTCTCCAGAGCCTGGGAGCCACAACTACTGAGCCTTTGAGCCACTACTACTGAGCCGTGTGCCGCAACTACTGAAACCCGTGTGCCTAGAGCCCATGCTCTGCAACAAGAGAAGCTACCGTAATGAGAAGCCCTTACACTGCAACGAAGAATAGCCCCCGCTCGCCGCAACTAGAGAAAGCCCAAGCACAGCACTGAAGACCCAACGCAGCCAAAAATAAATAAATAAAATATATAAATTTATTAAACAACATATATATATATGTATATTCAACTTAAAGGGCTATTTTTTCCTCCTGGAATTACATCCTTTTTATTTTTTGTTGTTAAAAGGTTTTTATCTTTGTGAAAAGATGGTGACAGTAGACAGCGTTTGTTTTACAAAATATCCTTTCATTGCAAAGGAAATAGCTAATCCTCTCTTAGTTCCCCATTAAAATAATAGCCCATGAAATACAAAAATCTGAGAACCAGCATCTCACCTACCCATGAGGAGGAGGAGAAGGAAGAAGAGGAGGCCTTAGAGACCTTGCATTAGTTTAGCAGGGCTAGGTCTGTCAAAATACTTCAGAGGAGCCTAGAGAAGGAAGAAGGTAGTAGTATCTCTGTTTTACAGAAAAGTAAACTAACATTCAAAAGTTAAAATGAGTTGACTAAGGTGACACAACTGATAGGGTACAAGCCATGACTTGTACCCAAGTCCAAGGTCTTGATTTTTTTTAATTTTTAAATTTTTTTAAAAATTAATTTATTTTGGGGCTGTGTTGGGTCTTCGTTGCTGTGCACAGGCTTTCTCTAGTTGTGGCAAGCGGGGGCTACTCCTCCTTGCGGTGCATGGGCTTCTCATTGTGGTGGCTTCTCTTGTTGTGGAGCATGGGCTCTAGGTGCATGGGCTTCAGTAGTTGCAAAGCATGGGCTCAGTAGTTGTGGTGCATGGGTTTAGTTGCTCCACAGTATGTGGGATCTTCCTGGACCAGGGATCGAACTCATGTCCCCTGCATTGGCAGGTGGATTCTTAACTACTGCGCCACCAGGGAAGTCCTCAAGGTCTTGATTTTTCTCCCCTAAATATTGTGACACAACTATAGTCCATTAAGTTTCAACAATTCTGGCTGAACAACATGCCACAGTGTTCATGAATTGCTACAGTATGTGACAAGAACACTATGATATAACCCCTTTGAAAAGCTCTTACTTATTTATAATTGGAATCACTCTGGACTGAGGACAGCAAACAGCTCTGACAATCCCATCAACTATAGTTTACCTTGCTTTTTTGACACCAGTGTTGTTAGTTGTTTTTTTAACTCCAAGGAATGGGTCTTTAATTGGATCTGTCTTTACCACTGCCAGAGTCAATTAAAGGGAATATTTCAGAGAAAAATGTCACCAATTAGAATGTACAGGGACATGGAATATTTCTAGGTATTAAATGTCACAAATAAATTTCATTCTAATTGTTCATAATCACAGTTTAGAGACCTCCAGAGGATGAGAGCTCTAAGCATTTAGAATCCCTAAATCTAGGTTAGGGGATCTTTGTCTTTGACATCAACTCTCATTTAATGAAATAACTGCATTTGCATAGTGCTGTTTTGCTAAAAAGAGAATTGTGGCATTATGAGTAAGATTTATTTTGCACACTGAAAAGGGAAAAAGGTAGGTCTCCTAAAAGATGTAGGGTAGATCTAATAATACTAAATGCAAGGGAAATTATACAACCAAATATTCACTCATTGAGTTACTTATTCAAAAAACTTCGGGTAAATCAAATTGAGAGATTATGCTATTATGTTATTTGGGAGCCCAACTAAAGGACAACTGATCTAATTTGGAGTTGGGGGATTGTCAGGGGAGGTTGCCTTGGGGAAGGTAACAGCTAACCTAAACACTAAACAGTAAGAGTCGGTTATAACGGGGGAAGCATTTCCAGCAAATGCGATAGGGTGGACTAATGAAGAGGTGAGGACAGCATGTTGTGGAAACTCCAACTAATTGGATATAACACAAGTCAGAGCTGAGCTAAGTCTGGTGAACACCCAGGGCAAGTGGTAATGTGGTGTCCCTTTAAAAACATGCTTCTCACCTATTTAGTGGTGATAGGGAGAAAAAGATTTTCAATTAATAAACCATTCATATCTCTTTTTACATTAAAAATAAGACATTTATATATAAGGATGCAATAAAATATTTTCTTTTATATGGACCCAACAGTAAGAACATTCTCTCCGTTCAAGGATATTATTTAATTTGATAAAGGCAAAACCAGTAGTTATTTGTCCAGTTACACAATCATAGGAACCTGAATTAACTGGCACCATGTTTTCTCATTTATTCTGGTTATGTTTAATAACCCTTTATATATTAGGAATATGCCCAAGTTTCCAGGTGTTTTTCTCCCCCTGCCTATAGTATAGACTTGCCTCTTGGAAAGATGACTTTGCTGCCCTTGATTAGAACTATTATAGATTTCTTCTTTAGGACTCATCTTCAAGCACTGAGCTTCAACAAAAAGATAATGGACTTTGGAGTCTTGCTCTGACACTTACCAGTGGGGCCTTTAGCAAGTTACTCAATTTTCTAAGCCTTAGCTTTTACATCTAAAAATAGAAAAAATGATGTCTTCCTTATAAGATTCTTTGAGGTTGACTGGAAGGACTTCTATAAAATCATCTGACATCATGAAAAGTGAATTTTAGCTCTCTTCTCTATACACTTAATAAAATATCCAGTCATTTTAATTTCCCTTTTTTATGTCAGAAATAACAAAGCTCAATTATATTCCCCAAATATGGTTATGAATTTTTTTTTTTTTTTACCTGTTCTAAAAAATTAAATACACACACAAAAGAAGACAGTGACTTTTGGCTACGAGGCAGACCCCAGAGAATAGTTCCGAAATTGCACGGTGCAATAACATCGTCTTTTGAAATCTGTGTGCAGCCTGTCTAGGGGTCTATAATGAAGTCCAGTTCCCATTTGGATGATTGATTCTGGCACATTTATGGAAAAATCAGTCAAGGTACCTTCTTGCAGGCTCCTCTTCAGTCCCCACTGACGTTGCATTTCATAGAGGTTGGTGGAAGGATATGGTGAAAGCAGGTAAGAGAGTAACGGGCCCATTGGGTAACTGAAGTCTTAATTCTATGTTGGTAACGTGGTTATTCACCTCTTACTCCTTTATCTATCTACCCGTTCCTGCAGCATACAATAGGCCTCTTTATTACCTCTCAAACTCTTGAACTATCCATTCTGGGAATTCGTGTACCCATTTAGAGTGGGCATCAAATGCGGCCAGCAGAAAATTCTAGGGGATTTCTTTGAAGCTAAATGTTGTACTGTTTTACGGTGCAAAAACCTTAGAGTCATGTTTAGGGACCAAGCAGGGCTTTGTTTCTGATTTTCTGCCGGTCTCTCTATCTTGGTCTCTCCACATTCTCCTACTGTCTTCCTCTCTGTTCATCTTCTTATCCCTCTGCCTTATTTAGAACATTGTATTCTTCCACCCACCCTACGCAGGACACTGGGGGAAGAACGTGTTAGTCCAAGAGGTATACACACAAATGAGACAAATGGATCATGCATGCACATCAGAAATCACAGGTGAGTGGCACAGTCACTGTGTCCTGAGCATTGTGGAGACCAAGCTCACCAATATCGGAGAGTTCAGGGAATGGAAGAAGTTGAATTCAAACTGGACCTCTAACATTATTTTCCTCTTTTCTAATGTTTGTCTGATTATTACAAAAGCCCATGCTCATTGATAAACATTTGGAAAATGCAGATGAATATACAAGTAGGAAACAAAAACTATCATAAACTCATTGGTCTGAGATAACCATTGTGTTTCTGTGTCCTCATGATACACAATAAATATTTTCTCATGTGTTAAGTATTTTTCTAAAGTATTATTTTAATATCAACAAAGTTGTTCATTATATAGATATATCATTCTTAATTTCAACAGACTTCCTAATGATGAACTCATTTATTCATCCAACAAACATTTACTGTGTGACCACTATGTGTCAGACATTGTTCTAGAGGCTGGAGATAGAACAGGGAACAAGACAGATAAAGTCACAGTCCTTGTGGAACTTACGTCCTCTTGAAACTGAGCAGAACCCTGCAGGGCCCCCTGAAGTATACAAAGGCCCCTCCATGTCCCCTGCCTCTTATTTGTAGAAAAGCTGAGATCTCTCAGGCCTCCCTGAGTCACAAAAGAGCAGGCTCAAGCGTTAATTATTAGGACAATAGAGTCACAGACTCTTTCAGCATCTGATACACATTCCTGAGTGGTTTTACAGATACTATAACTGCCACCAGAGGGGAAAAGCTAACTGCATGATGACCAGACTTCAGCCATGACATAAGCTTGCTCTATCTTGAGCAGTACTGAATCTATGGCTTGCACTATTCCAAGAACTGGCGCTAAGAGAAGGGGATTAACACCATTGCTAGTAATAATCTATAGATTTGTGGCTGTCAGAATAACTGTAGCTTTTTCTGCCCATATATGTAAGTGGGCAACTAAAACTGTCAGCGAAGAGACGTTTCAAACCAAGTTGACATCTTCCACTCTGAGAATACAGCACCTTATATCATCATGAAGAAGTTACAGAAGACAGACCTTGACCCATAATCTCATTGACGTGGAACAATGTCTAACAGTGGGGATTTTGTAAGCAGTTTTTTGCAGTAAAGAGCTCTCTGCAGGAGGCCACTTTCATCTTGTCACTTTAGCAAAGCTATATTTTAACTAACCTCCAGCCCAAGCACACCTTTCAGATCCTTTGCTCACACAAAGCCTTGCCTAACAGGTTGTTTCTTTCCTTAGGTCAAAGAAATAGAAATGAAGAATAACTAATTAACAGATGACCAGACCTTTTCCCCAACTTCCCCTTCAGTCATCTTGCAAACAAACTGTGTGAACAAGATAGCATCTGAAGAAAGATCACAAGAAATCGACAAGCCTGCACACAATGGGAGATGGCAATGAATCTGACGCCCTATCTCAATGATTAACTGAGGTTATTTCCCCTTTTCCCTTTAAAAATTTTCATGGATGAGAAGAATCTTTGGCTTTGGTTTTTGGACACAGGTCCGCCTTCTCCCCAGGATGCCAGCTTTCTGATTAGAACAACCTTTCTGTTTCTACCAGCACTTCCCTCTTGAGTAGGCTCAGTGGCCATGGCTCACGGGCCCAGCCACTCCACGGCATGTGGGATCTTCCCGGACTGGGGCACGAACCCGTGTCCCCTTCATTGGCAGGCGGATTCTCAACCACTGCGCCACCAGGGAAGCCCCCCTCTTGAGTATTGACTTTCAAGCAGTGAGCAGCCAGACCCAAGTTCGGTAACACTCTGGGGAGGAAAATAGTAAGCAAGCAAAGATGCATGTATGCATGTGTGGACATGAGTGTGTGTGAGGTGAAGTGATAAATGTATGAAGGAAAGTAAAGCAGGGTAGAGATTAGAGAGTGTTAGGAGATAGAATCTTTACAATTTTTCAGTATTTCAGGAATTCAAAAATGCTGAAGCCTCTATTTTTATACATGCAATTTTATGTACCTCTATTATTTATTGCTGTAAAATAAATATCTGGATGTAGACCATCTACTCCTACCAATAGTAAATGAAAATACATGTATTACACCTTCCTGAACAACACTACATATTTCTTTTTAAATCTTTGCCAATTGTTTAGGCCTCAAATAGAGTTTCTTTGCTTTAGTATTTTATTTATCTTACTTATTAGATTGAACACTTTTCTTAGCAATTTTCATTTCTTATTTTTAATTCATTTGCCAGCTGTGGTGGACAGCTTGATAACACATCTTTGTATTGGCTTTCCCCCTTTCCTATTTCTCTCTCCATGACCTTCATTCCTCTTCCCTGGAATCACTTCTAAAATAAAGTCTCTGCATACAAATCTCTGTCTCAGGCATGGGGTTTTGTGAATATCCAAGCTAAGAAGGCCTCCAACCTTCTTCTTTGGTCTCTGTGCCCCTCTTTCCACTACTACAGTCTTTCCTTGGTAACCAGAGAAAGTGAACCCCCAATGAGACCCTGCATAGGCAGGCCCTGTGCAATGTAGCAATACATCTAGAATACTGTATTCTCCTATTCCTCACCTCTGATGTGGTTTGTGAAGGAAAGGAGTAGAGACCAGAGAGTAGAGATCTCCTTGACTTTGTTAACTTGAAGAATACAGAAAACATTCTTCTTCCAAGAGATGGAAAACTGCAAGCAGAAAAATAGGGCCCCAAAAGGATTTTTGATGTCAAGACAGATGGAACTAGCTGCCATAAAGAGCATTAGTCTTAAAAAGGGTCCGTGTTTGCTCTTCGTAATGAGAAGGCTGCATTTCTGCTCTGCCAGAGTAAATGGCATATGCAAATCCTGTTTAATACCCCTTCTTGAGGAAGGCTGCTTATTTGCTTTTATGTTTGTTTCTGTAAATTGATTAGCCAGGAACTTGCTTGTTTATACCCCAAATAAGACAATAGAGAATTGTAATTATATTTCACTGCTGGCCCACAGTTTCTGCCCTGAAGAATGCAACAAAAGGAAACACCCCCCTCCTCCTTTGGATCTGAGAGCTGTGTTTTAGGCTTTTGGCAAGAAGTCTGTGATGCACATCCCACCAACCATCAAATGGGCCCTAGGATTAAGATTCCTATCTCCAGGCTGAGGGCCAAAAGCTGCACGGTAATTGCAGCATGTTGCTTGGAGTTGAATCTGGTAAGGAATTAATGACATGTGAAACATTCTAACTAATTCTGAATATCTCCTGTTTCATTGTGATTAAAAGAATCAAAATGCATTCTGATTTGGGAATGGAGGTAGCCTAAATTGGGCAGCCCTCCATCGTCCTAAAAAACACAGTGAGGTAAGGGATTATAATTTCTATTTGAGAAACTGGCGAAAGTGAAACTCAAAGCAAAAATAACCCTCCCAAGGTCACATTCTATACAGGTAGCAGAACTTGCATTCGTGCTCATAACTGCCTGACTCTTCAACACCATGCAACCCATCCCACTTCACATTAGTATCTGTGGAGTGCTTACTCGTGCGGGGTCTTCTACTATATGTTTCCATGAGTACCCATTGCTTTAGGTCAGAACATCCACAGCTCCTGAATTTGTACAGGGCACCTGGTCACCCAGCTCACAGGTTCATTTCTACACTTCCCACTAGGTGTGGCCCAATGTCTAGGTTCTCAGAAAGGGATTATGAGCAGTAGTAAAATGTGCCACAGCTGCTGAAGCAGTCAGTGGTAAACTGTGCAAATTTTGCATCACTTTCCTAGAAGAAAATGCTGTCCTCTTTACTCTCTCTCTTTCCCTTTTCCCGCAGGCAGAAGCCTGACACAGTGTCATGGAGCCCAAGTCAACCACACAGACAAAACATCCCAGGAGAGGGCAGAGGGTCGATATAGATGGATCCTGAGTCTTTAGATGACCTCATGGAATAGAACTGCCAACTCACTTTGGACCACCCTCCTGTCTCTGAGCTACTATGCAGGCAGAAATAAATGAATCCCTTGTACAAACCACTGTATTTAGGGATCTCTTCATTGATATGGCTTAGCCTATAACCTGAATAATAAACCTCCGAGGAACTTGGTACACTTATAAAAGAAAAACTGGAGTCAAGGAGATTAAATAATTTGTCAAATTTCACATAGGCTGGAAGAGGCAGATCTAGGATTTAAACCAAAATCTTTTCTCCCTTTTCAGAGCTTTTTCATCAAACTGTGTAATTGACTCAGAAAAGTGCTTCTCAAAGTTTAGCAGGCATTGGAACCTCCTGGAAAACTTATTACCATGCAGAGTCCTTCCCCAGACATTTGGATCAGGAGGTCTTGGCCCAGCCTAAGAGTGTGCAATTCTAACAAGCTCCCATGATGCTGAGATTGCCTGTCCAGGGACCATGGTTTCTGTAGCACTGACAGCCCACTCCTTAAACAGGGATGGTAGACAAAAGAATTAGAGAAATTGGATTTTAATTAGGATATTATGGTATTTAAGTTCAAAAGGCAGAAGCCTTGGGCAACATGACTGAAAGCAAAGGGAGAAAGAGCTGTATAATTATGACAGTGAAAACAATCATGATAAAAGCCAGCATTTACTGTGTGCCAGGCACTGTTTTAAGTATTACATGCATATTAGATTCAATCCTCACATATACTCTATGACGTAATTTTAAAATTGCCTCTCATATACTAGAAAACTGAGGATTAAAGATTAGTTCCTGTGGTCACACAGTTATGTGTCCAAATTGGGAACATGAACATATGTTTGCCTGACTTCTGAACTGGGATTCCACTTAATCTCTGAATTTTACTACTTCCATATTTGTCGTGGTGCACAGCTCTTTAGTGTTTATTGTAAAGTAGACATTATTCATAAAGGGGCCCCTGAGGTATATGCACTAACTCATTTCTCTGGAGAAGCTGAAGTCTAATACTGTATTGATCCAGACCAGCCAGAGTACACCCTGGATCTCTCCGTGCTTTAGTTTTGTCCATTTGTCACATGATGGTCCCTTGCAGATACGTTGTAAGAACTAAAGCTGGTGTGTGGATATGGGCACAGTTAATGGGAGAATTACTAGTGTTAAGAAGCAAAGTCCCAAGGAAGTGAACGAAGGCACATCCATTCCTAAACAGAGGTAGAAATCACTTTATACTGAGAGGAGGTAGAAGATGGTCTTAACCTTAATCTCCCAACACTTCAAGGTCAATGTCTCTTTCTATGCTGTGGCCTAGCAGAATAAAATCACATTTCCAGGGGATTCCCTAGTGGTTAGGACTCTGTGCTTCCAGTGCAGGGCCAAGTGTTCGATCCCTGGTCGGGGATCTAAGATCCCACATGCTGTGCAGTGAAGACAAAAATACAAATAAACATTTCCAGATGTTTGAATTCCAAAATCCAGAAAAATTAAAATATTTTTTAAAAATCACATTTCCAAGCACATCTGAGCCCCTTTTGCCTCCTCCAAAACCTCATAGCACTTGTGGTCCTGCTCCCCCTTTCAGGCAGAATAGCTGAAGCAATCATGTGGAGAGCACTCTAATCCCAGACAGAGTCAGAGCTGTGGAGACTTCATGGAGATTTGTCTTGTCTGATAATTTGAAGTTTCCTGAGGACTAACTTCAGCACCTCAGGACCCGGATGAGTGTTCCTTAAAAAATAACAAGTTTAAAGAGAGAGGTGTAATCTGCACAGAGTTGAGATAAAGTGATTAACAGAGGCGTTCTGAGCCACTGATGGTTGGAGGACATGTGGATGTGTAAGAGTATTTCCTAAGAAGTGTCACAGCTGCTTACTTGGCCAGCCTTGCATGTGGCATGTTGGAACCAATGCCAGTGGCTAATGGCTTTTACCCTTCAATATCAGGACCCAGTGGACCCTTCTGTGACCCAAATCTGGAACCAAAGACAAGTCCAAACAGATATGATTTTCTCCTAAACATCCAATCTTTCCTTCTTATACATAACTCTGTATGTTCTTAAGAGAATGATGGTTCTGTGACCTCAGAAACACTGGGAACCAGGCCTTGGGGTCAAGAGGAGCAGGAGTATTGTTGCCAAGGGGTGAAGAATCACCACAAGGTAAAAACAGACCAAACACTCCACTCTTTGGAGTTGTCTTCACCACTTTAAGAGAAAACATGACATTGGCTATCTAAACAGTAGTGTTGCAAATGTTGGTGAGGATGTGGAGAAAAGGGAACCTTCATACACTATTGGTAGGAATGTAAATTGGGGCAGCCTCTGTGGAAAACAGTATGGAGGTTTCTCAAAAAACTAAAAACAGGGCTTCCCTGGTGGCACAGTGATTGAGAGTCCGCCTGCCAATGCAGGGGACACGGGTTCGTGCCCCAGTCTGGGAAGATCCCACATGCTGCGGAGTGGCTGGGCCCATGAGATATGGCCGCTGAGCCTGCGCGTCCAGAGCCTGTGCTCTGCAACGGGAGAGGCCACAACGGTGAAAGGCCTGCGTACCGCAAAACAAACAAACAAACAAACACCTAAAAACAGAGCTACCATATGATCCAGCAATTCCACTCCTGGGTATATAGCCTGAAAAACCAAAAACACTAATTTGAAAATATATGTGCACCCCAATGTTTATAGCAGCATTGTCTACAATTGCCAAGATATGGAAGCAATCTAAGTGTCCATCAACAGACGAATGGATAAAGAAGATGTGAGATATATATATATAGAGAGAGAGAGAGACAAAGGAATATTACTCATCCGTAAAAAAGAGTGAAAATTTGCCATTTGCAATATCATGGATGGACTTGGAGGGCATTATGCTAAGTGAAATAAGTCAGGCAGAGAAAGATAAATACTGTGTGATATCACTTATATGTGGAATCTAAAAAATAAAAAAATTACTGAATATAACAAAAAAGAAAGACTCATAGATACAGAGAACAAACTAGTGGTTACAAGTAGGGAAAGGGAAGGGGGAGGGGAAATATAGGGGTAGGAGCGTAAGAAGTACAAACTGTTAGGTATAAAATAAGCTACAAAGATGGATTGTGTAACATGGGGAATATAGCCAATATTTTATAATACCTATAAAGGGAGTATAACCTTTAAAAATTGTGAATCACTGTATTGTACACTTGTAACATGTAATATTGTACAGCAACTATACTTTAATAAAAATAAAATAAAATAAGCAGTAAGGTTACATTATTTATTTCAGATTTAAACCTTGATTTTTTCCAAGAAGACATGAGGTTTAGTAAAACTATGGTGTAAAATGAGACACTGAGGATAAAAGGAAAAGTAGACCTCAATAAGAAAGAAGAAATTTCATTTCAGAAAACTTTCATATTAGTCCTGGTTGTTTAATCTTAGCCAAGAATGTTATCTATCTGAGTGTCTGTATCCTTAATTTGTAAAAAGGATTTAAACAAGTACCCATTTTACAAGGTTGTTAGTAGGGTTAAATTACAAAGTGAAGATGAAAATCGTTGTAAGTTGAGTTATTTCTCCCAATCCTCTTCTCTCTGAACCTACAATCCACGAAGAAAGCCTTAAGATGTCAACCAGTATCCTTTACCCTGAGGTTGGTGAAACCTCAACTTGAGAAGCTTAGTTAAGTGTGAACCTTTGCAGAGACTCACCCCACATATCTTCCTACTTTCCCATCTCAACTTCTTGTTTGCCATGGTGTCATAAAACCACTCCTTGGGATGAACTCTCTGCATCCACATTATTTCTCCGAAAGGAACTCTCTATTGTAGACTCAGCTGAACTCATCTCTGCTGTCCTTTAGCACCCACTGAAAAGTTGCTCAGCATATCTATACCTCTCACAAAAGCTGCTATAACAAAGTACTATAAACATAATAGCTTGAAACAAAGCCCATTTACTACAATTTTGTGGGTCAAAAGTCTAGATGAGCTCAGCTGGTTTCTCTGTTCCAGTCCTACAAGGCCAAAATCAAGGTGTGTTTCTTTATGCAGACTCTAGAGGAGTATCTATTTTCAACCTATTCAGGTTGTTGGAAAAATTCAGTTTCATGTGGTTGTAGGACTGTGGTCCCCATTTCTTTGCAGACTGTCATCTGCTTGGCATGTGGCTTCCATCAAAGCCAGCAAAGCTGGGTTGAATCCTTCTCACTCTTCAGATGTCTCTACCTCATCTCCTCTTTGCCTTCCTTTTCTGCTGCACCTCTCTGATTCCAGCAGAAGAAATTTCTGTAACTTTCAGGGCTCAAGTGATTAGGTTGGGCACATCCAATAAACCAGGATAATCTCTTTACTTTAAGGCTTTAGCTTTAATTATATCTTCCAAATTCCTTGACATCAATGACTAGATTAGTGTTTGATTAAATAATCAGAGGAATGTAATTTGGGGGGAGGATATCTTTTGGAAGTAACACAGAGAAACCACACAAAGGTTTCCATTGTCATCCTCACTCAAGTTTTGCCAGAACCGAACAGTTTCTCACTGGTCATCAGTCCCCTATTTCCAGCAATGAAATAAAAGACCTAAGAACAACCTGTTCTGCCCTTTCCTTAAGCAAGTACAAACAAGAAGGATGACTCTTTCACCTTGGAATGAAGGAGTAGTGAAAATGGAACCTGTCTTTTAAACCCCTGCTTTGTCATGTACTACCTGGAGTTCTAAACCCATCCACAGTTCATTTCCTTCATCTGTAAAATGGGACTCAAAAAAGTAGCTATCTTTCAGTGCTGCCATGAAGATTAAGATGAGGCTACTGATATAAAAGCGCTTGATATAATGTAGAGCTATTTATAAATGACAATGTTTATTATTATACCTATTTAGAATAATTTGATATAAACAGCACAGAATAGCATGGGAACATATTAGTGTGATAACTGTACAAAATATTAATCATTTGAATTTCCACCCACTCACACACAGGCATTCACACATGCATACAAAAACATATGGACACTACAGCTCCTAACCTGAAATCTTGACACACTACTTATTCATGATCAGTTGCAGGATAGGGCACAAGGAATTTGACACTCCAAATATTTGTGAGAATTTCTGTTGCCTGTAACACAACATATGCAGTACTGGAAAACCTAATGTTCTGCAAAATTATGTGCTAAAATAATAAGACAATGGAAAACACAGGAGTGAGGTAGACCACTCAATATCTATGTAACATTTTAACTAGAGCACTAACAGAAAAATAATGAAAACTTTATCAAAAATATGAGCAAAACCAGCATGTTAAATTCCTAATACATAAAAAAATATTATTGTTAAATATAAGACCCCAAAAATGAAGGTAACTTGATAGAAAAAAGTTTAAGTAAAGGTGGAGGCTGCTAGGTTTGGAGTTAAGGACCAAATATACACAAATCAGAGATAACTGTATAATAAGAACTTCTGAGACAGAACAAGCCAAGATGAAGCTCAGGCTTATATATCCATTATCTATTGTTATAAAATAGACTCCAAATGTAGTAGCTTAAGACACAACAATTTATTATTTCTAGTGAGTCTACAGGTCAGCTGAGTGGTTTTATGGACCTGGGCCAGGCTTGGCTGATCTCAGTTGGACTCACTCGTGCATCTTGATCAATTAGCAGGTCAGCAATAGCCTGGCTGATTTAAGAAGATCTCAGATGAGATGATAGCTCTTCTCTGCTTCAAGTGATTTTCCATTCTCCGTAGATTTGTCTAGGCTTGTTCACATAATAGTCACATTATTGTAAGAGAACAAATGGAATTATGCAAGACCTCTTGAGGCCTAGGCTTAGAACTGACCATTGTTTCTTCTGTCACCATTGATTGGCTAAAGCAAGTCATAAAGCCATTCCAGATTCAAGAAGTGTGGAAATAGACTTCTGTACCTGCTAGTAGGAGCTACAAAATACAAAATGACACTGCAAAGGTATGGATACAAGATGGGAGGTGAGGGAGATTTGGTTTCATTTTTTGCAACCAGTAAATCAAGAAGTGAACAGGCCTGGGTACAATGTTATATTCCTTTATCCAGATTCTGCTGTGCCCACTAGGTGGTATAAAACACTAATGAGCTAGAAAAAAAATGTCACATAGGAAAAAGTGTTACTTCTACATTTTGTTGGCACTATTCCTTTATTTATAATCACATATGGACTAATTCAGGTTACAAAAACATATGTTGTAGCAGAGCAGACCACCAAAATTTGTAAATGATTTATTTTATTAAAACACATTTCAGGGAAGTTTCAAGGTTATCCACATATTAAGAGCCACCTCTCTCATTTGCATCTGTCTCATTTGCATTCTACAATACGTTTCCTTGACTTGGGAACAAACATGTGAAGTTACATCCACAGCAGTTTCCCAACCTCTGTTGATGTTTTGGGCCAGATAACTTTTTGATGTGCGGGATTGTCCTGTGTGTTGTAAGATGTTTAGCAACATCCTTGGCCTCTACCCACTAGCATGCTTCCCAGCTTATGAAAACCCAAAATGTCTCCAGACTGCTGAAGGTCCCCTGGGGTGGGTCGGGGAGGGACCACAATCACCCCCCCATTCAACACCACTGCATTAACAGCATCAGGAAACGTACATAACCCACAGCCATTTGTAACTATGTCACAACTATGCATCAGTTTCTGGAAGTGTGTGCTCAGGTCAATATCATCCATTAATAGGTCACAATAATGAAAAATTGAGGATCACTGTGCATGAGAAAAGAATGACTGTTTTTAGAGGAGAATAATAGTTCTCCTCTCTGGATATTACCTTACATAAGGAGGGAACACCACTCACACCCCTGGCCTTTCTCCATACTCTTACTCTTAAATGATTACTGAGTTTGTAAGACAAATTCATCATGTGTTCTCAGTTCCTGTCCATCTTCTTTACCTTTGAGAGCAGACTGCTCACGTTTTTTGCTCTACTCTTCCAGGGATTAGGGTTTAGAGCAATAGACTTTATCCCCCAGGGAGTAGCATGGAGGCGTGAACGTTACTACAAGAAATATTGTAATCTAGTGCATTGGTCTGGATAATTGGTAAATAGATAGTGAAATTTCGTTTGGGGTAAAATACTTGTAAGGTGACTGAGCATTTCAATACAGTCAAGGCATATGATTTTGGTGGCCTACAGGAAACAATGCAGCTGGCTTTTGTAGTTGTTTGGTTAACTTCTACCTGTTTTAACCAGGGAAGATGGCATTAGGCCTTAAGCAATTGCATGTAGGATTTTGTCCACTATGGGATATTACAGCTTAAGGCAGCTTAATCTCCAGGCAAGTGGCTTTTTTAAAAAAAAAAAAGAAACAACTGAATATGTCTGAAGGAAATATGCATTGGCCTGCTTATTTTAAGCAAAAGTAAGTGCTCAGCACAAAGGCAAGTTGTGGGTCTCAGCAAAGAGATCATACCTCTTAAGAAATGTATAGACTTTGGGCCGAGGAAAGGTACAGGCAAAGGTCCTCAAGAAAGGTTTTGGGCCTCAGGTTCAGCAAAGACAGGAGGTAGCACTGAGTGTGCCACAAAGGCACCAGTCACCATACCACAATTAGCAAAGATACAGTCTACAGGGATCTATATGGGTCAGGGTTGGTCAATTTCATACGAAAGCAAACTCCTCTCCTCTCTAGAAGGAGGGTCTTTAGGCCTAAGCAGTTTCATACCATGAGGCCACAACAGGCCAAGTCGGAAAATATCTGCCTATAGGAGTGTATTGATGCTTTGTCACTAGATGCAACCCATACTCTTCTCAGAACCACAGAGACAGAAACACAGGATTCAGAGGCGAAATGGCAATGAAGAGTTTTCCAAAGTATCAGATAGAAAACAAAGGCACCTCCTAAGTGACAGGGGCTCCCACGAATATATTTTTCTAAATTTGCAAGAGAGCAGCAATGCCTCAAATTTCACATATAAGAGAGGAGATGGTTTGACTCAGTGCTTTTTGCCCCTATCATATAGTAAATTAAAAATATCAAGAGTAACCTTCCAGTTAAGTTTATAAGACACGGGTTGTGGATTTTGGACAAGACACCAGAAACTGACATTGTCTCTAGACTGAAACAAAAAAATGTTTTTCTCCATCATCTTTCCTCCACCATATAGATCCTACAAAGTCCATGCTATCACCCTTGGCAACATTACATTCGTAACTTTGTCTGAGATAACTCCTGTAGAGTCTAGAATTGTATCATTTTCAAATTTTCTTGGGTTTTGGTCAGTGCTGTGATGATCATACATGTCTTATTATCTCTGAATTTCTCAAAAGTGATGCTATTAAGATATTTAATATTGAACAAATTCAGGGGAAGGACCCACAGCTGTTCCAGTGAAAACCATCTAGGCTTCACTACTGCGGGAATCTTAACTCCAGCCAGGCATGGGTCATTCCTCTGTCTGAGATTAAGCTGAATATGAACTTGGAGAGAAAATGATGAAGGTCAGATAATTTTATTTCCAAATTTAATTCTTCTGAACTTTAAAGTCATTGAGCTTTAACCTGCTAAGAGATTTGAGCTTCAAAGTTTATTTTCTACTCTGTATTGAAAAATATCTGTATCCAAATTTGTGGCACTTCTTTCTTGGCATTTTATTGTTAGAGTATTGTAATATGTCTATTCAATCTCTTTGAAGAACCTATGATTGACTATGCTGGACAAAATGGATGGATAATTTGGAGTGGGAAATAATGGCCTTGAAATGAAATTAATGTGTTGTTCGGACCAATTTCAGAAACTTCCAGGATCAAATATGCACTGTCCACTGTGGTTTCAGGATGATATCCAAAGAATTAGTGGTTGATAATTTGAAAATATCCTCGTGATATTGAGAATAAGACTATCCTGAGAGATGGCAGATCTGCATGCATTAGGGAGATAGTTATACCACAGGTCAGTCATCATTTTAATTGTAAAGTCCAGTGTGTTAAGAGAACAAAAGCTGGGCAGTGTGGGAGGGGAGGAATGCATCTTCTCCAGTTCTGAAGGAGGAAGCTCTGTTAGTGTAATACTACTGACATCCTTCCTCCCTTCCCAGAGAAGAGGAGGTGATTCATTTTATTGGAAACCTTGGGAAGAGTAAAATGGGTCGGCTCAGCTCAGCTTCTACCTTTCTTTTGGGGGATGATCTTGTCTGCAGAGATAATGCACTCTTGCTTGTTCTTAGTCTCTAAACAGGCGTAACAGGAAAAGCCCTGCCAGTGTTGGCGGAGAGGTATATGGATGGGATACCACCTTTAGTGGTCCAGCAGTACCTCTCACAGGATGGGCATCTCTTCTAACTCTGAGGTTCTTTACTGGAAACACATTTGCTTATAAATATAAGCCACATTTCCCAATATATTCTTTCTCAGTAATAAAGTTGGTGTTTTGGTCACTCATTTGTCTTAATTTGCATTCTTTTTTGAATAGTTCAGAACTCAGAAGAATAAAGAGAAGTGCTATTTATTGTAACTTCTCAATTTCCCAAAAACTGATACTGGTTTTTTCTTGTTGTGCATTATAACTTGTCTTTTTTATGTTATTAATTTGGTTTCCAGATCCTTACTGGTTTTAGCCTTTCCATTCCCCACCATTCAGGGTGTAAACTATGGTGTGTCAGAGACTGTTAATTGTCCCCAATATCCATATCGCTTCCTTCTTTTTAGTACGAGAACTGTTAAGTTTTGGCTGGGCACACACCCCTGGCAACTATTTTTCTCCGATTAGTCTTGTACTTTGCACTTTGTCTCTAGACAGACCCCCCAAAACCTGGCCCCGTTTCATCAAAATGTTAAGGAAATGTGTGGAACAGGTTGTTTGACTCCCTCCTTACATTTTTCCTATCAGCTTTGACATGAGTCCTTGGGTAAAGAGGGAGAAGAATAAAAGTTGATCCAAACCACATTAACAGTACAAAAATTATGATGCAAAGGCCTTTTCCTCCTTGCCGTTACTCAATTGCAACAGAAGGTCCTCACCTTACATCACCATCATCATTCTTTGGTGTAATTGGTCACTCCCTCTCTAAGACAAATACACACACACACACACACACACACACACACACACACACACACGTTGTATCATATACAAAAGGTGTCCTAAGTTCCTAAGGTAAGCATTTGTTAAAATAGGAATTATCACAACGAAGTCATCAGTAGGTTAACTGTTTAAAAAACTGATTCTTCAAATGCTGCATGGCACTCAGATCCAATATTATCTAAAGCAATGCTAGGCATGGAGGAGGACATCTAGGGCCTTGAGAACAAGTGATTTCACGAGGTTCTTGATTTATAAATTAACTATTATTATTACTAAATCATCAAAATTTTGCACAGCCAAAAAGGCAAGTCAACATGATTCAACTTACAGATCAAGTAGCCTTAGAGCCTCGGAGCAACATATCTGTGCTGGAAAATTACATTTAACCAAAGTAGACCAGAAACTTAATATAGAGCAGATGAATTTCTAACACATCGTATTTTCCATGTTTAGTTTTCTATTTCTTTACCTCATACCATAAGTTAGTATAGTCCAACACAAAGGTGACTGCTTTTAGAATTGGCAGTTTTATGTTCCTTTCTGTAGTGACACTACAATGGAATCTGGAGACTCCAAGCTCATGTGCAGCCGTGACCAGAAATGCAGAAAGAGAAGATCCATTCTGTGAATCTGAGGAGGGCTGGGATTCAATAAAGAAGTAATAATCCACATAGAAACCTTCATAAGCAAAGTCCAAACAAGCAAGCAGCTCAGTGTTCAGTGGGTAGAGTGAAAGTTGCTAGACCCATGAAGGCAGAATCAAGAGATTAAAGGAGGAGTGATTTCCACAAAATGGCCAAATAAGATGGCTATCACTGTATGCCTTTTCTCAACAACAATATTTGGCATCCGTCCATGGACAAAAGTGCCTTTGTGGGAGCTATGGGATCCAGAACCATATTCCAAGAACCCGAGAGGAGTCTCACTGTCCCACGTGACAGGTAATGGGCAAACAGATCTTGATCCCAGCTGTGGACCCTGAACGGGTCAGGGTCCATGCTCTCTCATCTGTGATCCAGGAGCCCCTGGAGAATACTAACTTAGACAATCACCACAGATGAGAGAGCCTTTGTGGCAGTCCAGGACTCCAGTGGAAAGCTCCAGCACACCACTGGAGTGAAAAAAACAAAATCTTATATTGAGCACACTGGAGAAAGTAAGAGGAACAGTTTAACTTTACCCATGTCACCACTCCCCAAAGTGGCACAGCTCAGTGCCAAGGGAGCCCTTTTTCGCCTAATTTCCTGGGGAACAAAGTGGGGGCGGGTGGTGAGGGCAATAAGTGAGCACCTGGCCTCCCCAGGTGTGCAGGATGTTTCCAAAGAGGCTCACTTCCTCTCTAGCCCCATCCAGAGTCTTGAGCTGCATGACTGGGGGGCAGCACATGACTGGGAGAATAACAGCCAGGGCTCCAAACATATAAAGGATGCAGATCCTACTAACTGCCTCAAACAGACTCCATTGAGAGGCCTGTCAAGGAGCCAGAGGGATGCCTTGCCCATGGATCTCCCAAATGGCTTACAAGCACCCCCAGCATTCTGTGAGCTTCACCCATATGCCCTCTACCTGAGGCTGGCTCCCTCAGTGCACTCCCAAGGCTGGGGAGAGCAAGCTTGGGCAAGTAGATAGTGACCATGTGCAAAAAGCCTGCAGGAATATGTGCGCCTGGGAGAGACCTCAATAAGCAGTTAGCAACATCCTCGGGAAAGCAAAGTGGAAGCTGTCAGCACCCAGCCTGATATGGGGCAGGATCAAGAGAAGGCATACAATAGATCCATGAAAAGATGCTCAACATCACTAATCATCAGGGAAATGCAAATCAAAACCACAATGAGATATCACCTCACACTCTTTAGAACAGCTATTATCAAAAACACAAGAGATAACAAGTGCTGGTGAGGATGTGGAGAAAAGGGAACGCTTCTACAGTGTTGGTGGGAATGTAAATTGGGATAGCCACTATGGAAAACAGTATGACAGTTCCTCAAAAAATTAAAAATAGAACTACCATATGATACTGTAATCCCACTTCTGGGTATATATCCAAAGGAAATAAAATCAGGATCTCAAAGAGATATCTTTACTCTGAGGTTCATTGCAGCATGATTCATAATAGGTAAGATATGGAAACAAACTAAGTGCTTATGAATGAATGGATAAGGACTATGTGGTGTATATATATTATATATAAATATATATACATATGCTTATACAACGGAGTACTCAGCCATAGAAAGAAGGACATCCATGTTTTGTGACAGCATGTTGCTTAGTGAAATAAGTCACTTTATGCCATGTGAAATAAGTCAGGCAGAGAAAGACAAATGCTGTATGATTTCCTTTATATGTGGAATTTTTAAAAGTCAAACACGTAGAAACAGAGAGTAGAATGGTGGTTGCCAGAGGCTGGGAGTGAGAGAAATGCGGGGATGTTAGTCGAAGGGTACTAACTTTCAGTGTAAACATAAGTTTTGGGGATCTAATGTACAGCACGGTGACTATAGTTACCACTACCGTGTTAAATAGTTGAAATTTGCTAAGGGAATAGATCTTCAATGTTCTTATCACACACACACACACACACACACACACACACACACACACACACGCACACGTAATTATGGAGGTATTAAACCCATGTGGTAACCATTTCACAATAGAGAAGTGTATCAAATCATCACAATGTACATCTGAAACTTATGCAACATTTTATGTCACTTATATCTCAGTAAGGCTGGAACAAAAAAGAGACACAAAGTGAGAAGACTGTCGGGGAAGTGGTAGGGAAAGTAGGCTCACACAGAGAACAGCTGAACAGAGCTGGACTGGAGTAAAGCAAGTATGCTCCTTGGGAGCAAAGCTTAAAGGGACACCAAAAATCTCAATAATCTAGATAAGTAACATTTCAATGCAATGCTTTAAAGATCAAAATGCAAAAAAATATCCATGATGAACAAAATACCAAAGTTTTAAATAAAAAACAGGGTCCAGCCCTCACCTGCCTCATCCTAACCTTGGTCCTGTTGGATTTTATCTTTATTAAAAATCCTTATTTGTTTCTGTTTGTTTATCATAGAATTGTTTGCCTTAATTTTGATTCTTAAAAAGATTGTATTAAAACATTAGTTATCCTGATTACTGAATTTACCGGTGCCCTCATACATTTTACACCTGAGGTAAGTGCCTCATTTACCCCACCCAGGTCCCACCCCTGGACTAAATTCCTGCCGTGGCCATAACATAAACTTGCTTTGTTATTTTAGAAAAGTCATTTCTTGTTATTTGTTTAATTCTGTAAAATAGAAGATTTAGACTTGATGATTTCCAACATCCCTTCTAGCTCTGACATTCTCCAGGTGGTCTGGGAGGGCACGCAGAGAAGGAGCCTTAGAGAGCTGGGGCATTAATGTATAAGGAGGTATAATCAAGCTGAGACATGGAGGAGAAGCAGAGCTGATGGGTGAAGAGGGAGAGAGCTGACTCCAGATGCCACCACTGAGTTCCTTACATTTAGGGCTTGATTTTCCTGTGTTTCCTAGATGCTGTGACAAACATTTAAACAACGCTGGTGTGAGATGGCAAAGGACAGAATGACTCCCTGAGGAGCAGCTAAATGTCACTCTCGAGCCCTAGTATTTGCAACACAAACAGAGTACCCAAGTGTTGGAAGTCACAACGGCTCTTGAGTGGGTGCTAAAAAGGCTCATTTTACATCTAGGGCCAGATTCCAACGGGGCAGCCCTCAGCCTTGCACAAAGTTCTTCAATAATTTCTCACTCCAGTGATGATTCCTGCCTGGTTATTGGTTTGGTTTTTCAGTTGACTAGATTTCAAGCCATTGAAAAGCAATCAGGGAGTGAGGACTAGGTCTCAGAGCTGAGCTGGAGTGAATTTAATTGGCTATGAGATGCTCCAGCTGAGAAGGGGGCCTGGCAGGGCAACTCCAGAATGCTGATGTGTTGATGTAGCTGTAATGAGGCAGGAAGAACATTGCTTCAAGGGAGCTTCCAAATGGGTTTATTTTGTTGAAATAAAGTCAGGAAAGGCAGGCAAGAGCCAGGCAAATTGTGTTTTCATGCTTAGAAATGATAATGGCTACCACTAATATGTGTCTGTGAATAGGAGGGAACCTGGACTAATGTGCAACCCAGAGTGTGCGGGAAAGTGACCCCTGTCCCCATCACACCTGTTCAGTTTTTCTCTCCTGCTGTTTCCACTCTTGCCTGTATTGCGAGGTAACATGAACATAATGTGTTTGTTTAAGTAAGATAATTGGAAGCTAATGGCTTCTACTTGTTTCAGGTCTATAGACGTAGAATGAAAGGCAAGAGACATTTGAGTGAAATCAAGGCATAACCAGGTTCTAATGTATGGAGGAGTGAGTGTGGGAATTGCATCTATACTATTGGAGGAGTGAGCTTGAACAAAACTTTTAAAGGGCTGCTCTTTAATTATACCCTCTTTGCCTATGCCTCAGTCTTCCTTTCGCTCTTCTAAAAACAATATTATTCTTGTTGAATGCGGTAGATGGAACATCTACATTTATTGCCACTCCATCTTGAAATCGCACTAAAATGTCTGTAAAAGGTATTTAAAAATATATTTTAAAAGGAGGCAACAGCCCACCTCAGTTGACCACACAATTTTGGAAGTTGGAAAGTAGATGCATGAACAGTTATTGACGCAGCAATACACAGAAGACTGAAACTTTCCTGCAGAGGAAATGCAGTGAGAAAGGTGTTCACATCTCAGCACTAGAGAGTGTATTGGAAATCAGAGGGTCCAGTTATCTCTGACAACTAGGGAATAGTATAGAGCCGAAAGTAAAAGGTTTGGTTGAAAATATTCATGATACCCCTCACTCCAGGCCTCCTCCCTTAGCCCACATAGCCAGGTGACTATACCTCTTCTATGTTTGCTTCAGTAAGACAGAAGCTTGTGTCTCTTTTCACATTAACAGATTTAAGGAACTCCTCTTTGAGGTGACTAGCCAGCTTACAGAAATAGACCTACACCTACTGGCATCTGGAGGTCCCTCAATAAAACAGCCAATTCCTCCCATCAATCCCTTTCTGGTAAGTTACATCATTCAACAGCTTCCACTCTTGCTGCAGACTTTCCAAACAGCTTTTTGAATGACTCTTACCTATACATTTCAGGTGGCCTCTAAAATGAGGCAGTGCCGCCAGCCGCGGCGGGTCCTCAAAGTGCAGCAACAATCGACGAGAGGGGGTAGGGAACTGAATGCACCAAGGTATGGGATCAGAAGGGCACAAGCAACTGAGGGTTGCAAGGCAAGTTTAATAACAAAGCATAGCCGTATATATACCCCTAAAGCAGGGAATTTGCTTAGTCATCATCTTATCGGCATCAGCTGGTTGATTGGCTTCTCGGCTTAGTCACCACCTTATCTGCATTATCTGCATCAGCGAATCTATCTCTTGTTCCACAAAGACACCAAGTTCCCCTCCAGGATTGCATTTCCTAACTTTAGGGAACAACCAGGGACTCCCATTAACTGAGCAGGTCCCTGGGGCGATCTGGCCAAAGGCCATCTCCTTTTTTACGTTCATACCATAAAGTCCAGGATGCATACCAAGGAGAGTACAGTCGGGCCCTGAGGCTTATGAAGGTCTTAATGGCGCCTTCCTCAGAGGGCAATGCTCGCCACAAGGCAGAAGTCAAAATAAATATGAAAATAAAAAGGAAAAAGAAATACCAAATAAAGAAAATGTAGGGAGCTGAATAGACAAACAAGTAAACAATCCTTATTACCCCTGGAAAAATGAGAAGAGATATTTCATCCATTAAAGAACAGGGTACTATCGTAATTATCAGAGAAAAAGGAAGAACTTTAGTTTTCCAACTTCTGGCCATGAAAGAGTAACTGTATAAGATTTGTTCTCCTGCTGGAAACAACTGTGAAACTAGAAAAACACAAGGAGCAGCTGTTCGCAGGAAGTGGACTATTACCAGCTCAGTACTGTGATCTTTGAAATAAGAGAAAGGCAGGAGGAGAGGCCATGTTTGCCCAGGCTTTGAGTCTGGAGGCACACTCCTGTCCATGGTGCTGTAAGGTGGCGATCAAGCAGAGTGTGGCCGTCTTGCTAAACTGAACAACCAGAGATTGGAGAAGAGGGCTCGTGAAGAGGTTGGAATCGGGGAGCAGGCTACCAGGGGGAGGAAGCCTTAGAGCAGAGGGCAGGTATCCAGATTTTCTGTGTGGTTCTTCCCCATGGACCTGTCAAAGACTGGCTGACCGTGTGAAAAGTGAGACCCTGTGGGTCCCAGAGGAGAGGAACCATTGCAGGACTGAGACCTAAATGAAACTCCCAGAGGTCATACACTGCTGGAATATTCTGGTGGACTAATTTAGGCTAAAGTGAAGGAGCCTTGGTGAGCACCTTGCTCATTCATGAGACCCTAGAAATGCTCTACCTTAGGAGTGAGGACCACACCCTATTTTAAGGGGTATATCCTAGAACTAATAACAAAATTAAAATAGACCCCCCCGCAAAGGAAGAGTAAACCCAAGTCTGATGTGATCAATAAAATCCATCATCATTTCCCTTTACAGTAACTGTAAAGGGAAACCCTTTTTAAAAGCAGACAATGTCATTCAGTATCCCTACAATGTATTATCAACAATGTCAAACATAATATAAAAATTTGCTAGATATTCAAAGAAGCAGGAAAATTAATCCATAATCAAGCAAGAAAATAAAAGAAGTCAATAGACACAGATACCAAGACGATCCAGTTATTAGAATTAGCAGGAAAGAAACCTTAAAACAAGCTACTGTAAATATTATATGTTCATGGACTTCTAGATAATTATAATGAGAGAACATATGGAGAAGCTGAGCAGAAAAAATAGTACTTTTTTTTTTTTTTTTTTTGACTGCGCCGCACAGCATGCAGGATCTTAGTGCCCTGACCAGGGATCAAACACCTGCCCCCTGCAGTGGAAGCACGGAGTCTTAACCACTGGACCACCAGGGAAGTCCCTGAGTGGAAATAATGGAAACAAACCAAAAAAGAAAAAATCAAATAGAAACTTTAGAACTGAAAAACCATAAATCTAGAAGGAGAAATTCATAGATTGGGCTTAACAGCAGGTTTGATACGGCAAAATAAAGGTTCAGGAACTTAAAAACAGATTAGTAGAAATTCTCCAACCTTTAGAACAAAAGGAAAAAAAAGACCAAAAAATGAACAAAACGTTAGTAGAGAAAGCAAAGTTCCATCTTCAAGGGATAAGTCATTATTTTGGTTCAGTGTTTCACTTTTATACCCACTGTCCCATTTAATCCTCACAATAACTCTGTAAGTACCATTCATTCTATTTTGTAAATGGGAAAATTGAGACCAAAAATTATGACTTGCCCAAGTTCCAAGGCAGGATTTAAGTCCTGGTGTTCAGAACCTCATCTTTTTCACTTTCCTCATGGTTTCTTCTTAGTTGCCAGATCTCCATTCTTTAGGATCTTCTATCCTCTGTCTGCATATCTATTGCTCCCAAATATCAGAACCTACTCTTCTCATCTGTGGGTTTCCACAACAGAGTCCAGAATCAACTATTAATCCTATCTACCTCCACCTTCCCTGAAATTTATCTCCTTGGCACTCATTTATTAAGAATAAAGTTGTCAGAGCCAATTAAGGAGACATCTTGGTAATCTGACAGCCTATTACAGACTGACTTCTACCGTGAGAAGGTATTAAATTGTCTTGCAATTCTGTTTCACTTTCATATAACTTAACTAGGGTAAGACAGATGTAGCTTCCACTTAATAAGACACTGTATTAAAAGCTTATACTGCATACATTATTAATCTTTCATTTTAGCATTCATTATATGGTAGGTACATTGCCAGATGCAAGGAACACCACAGTGTATAAGATAAGGCCCTGGCTTTCACTAAAATGTATAGTCTCTTTCAACCTAAATTAATCTTCAAAATAGGCTCATCTCTATCAGGGAGGTATTATTATTCCCATTTTACAGATTCAAAAGCTGAGCCTTGCAGAGGCTTGACCTACTTAAAGTAATATAGATAGTAAATAAATGTTACAGCCCAAAAGCAAACTCAGCTGCATCTGATTCAAGATCAGGTGCTCTTAAGAACTCTCCTTGTTAATGATCTCAAAAAGGTGACGAAAATGGCAGAATAGCCAGAAATTTTTAAAGTATAAATCAGGATGGGAATGCATCCAGGCTAGTCTTAATAATAGTTATCACCTTGGCCAGTGCCTACTGGGTGCTTTTCTAGATCTTTTATATACATTGTTTCATATAGCCCTTCAGAATAACTTCATGGTGTAGATATTACAGGTTCATGCCTAGTCTGGCTTGTCCAGGTCACAAGTGCCATAGGGCACACACTCTTCCTCCACTGCCTATCCACGCTTCCCTTCTTTAAGGTGTCTCAACAGTGAGAAATTCACCTGAGAGAGACGAGACAGCACTGGCTTTGAAATCAGAGATTCCCACCCTAACCCTAGTCTTGCCACTACTTAGTTCTCGTGGCTTTCCCTTCCTGGGCCTCATCAGTTTTCCAATCCAGAAATCTGGGCACCAAGAGGTACGGAGCAGGTGTGGAGAAACCTTTAGACTGTGACCTACTGATTTACGAAGTTGGTGATCATCCATGAGCGTCTCACTCCTCAGCTGGGGCAGGAACAGAAAGAGTTACCATGTTGTTCAGATCCTTGGAAGGCCACTGAGGGGGGCACCTTTCAGCATCTGTCAAGAGATGGCACCAGCAGCAAGAGAAGCAGCCACTTCTGTAGGGAAGAAACTGGGACCAGCATTGTGGGTAACTAACAGGTGGGAACCAAGCATGGTAAGGAGCCTTGGGTCTTCCTGGGTTTATCCTGCTAAGGTTTCTGTTAAAAATGTTTTTTCTAAATAGATATTTCTCCACAGAAGACATACAGATGGCCAAGAGGCACATGAAAAGATGCTCAACATCGCTAATTATTAGAGAAATGCAAATCAAAACTACAATGAGTTATCACCTCACACCAGTCAGAGTGGACATCATCAAAAAGTCTACAAACAGTAAATGCTGGAGAAGGTGTGGAGAAAAAGGAACCCTCCTGCACTGTTGGTGAGAATGTAAATTGGTACGGCCACTATGGAGAACGGTATGGAGGTTCCTTAAGAAACCAAGAATAGAGCTACCATATGATTCAACAATCCTACTCCTGGGCATATATCCAGAGAAAAACATGGTTTGAAAAGATACATGCACCCCAATATTCATTGAAGCACTGTTTACAATAGCCAAGACATGGAAGCAACCTAAATGTCCATCGACAGAAGAATGGATAAAGAAGATGTGGTACATATACACAATGGAATATTACTCAGCCATAAAAAGAATGAAACACTGCCATTTGCAGCAACATGGATGGACCTGGAGATTATCATACTGAGTGAAGTAAGTCAGACAGAGAAAGACAAATATGATATCACTTATATGTGCAATCTAAAACAATGATACAAATGAACTTATTTACAAAACAGAAACAGACTCACAGACTTAGAGAATGAACTTATGGTTACCAGGGGGGAATGGGGAGGGAGAGGGATAGATTGGGAGTTTGGGATCGACATGTACACACTGCTATATTTAAAATAGATAACCAACAAGGACCTACTGTATAGCACAGACAATTCTGCTCAATATTCTGTAACAACCTAAATGGGAAAAGAATTTGAAGAAGAATAGGTACTTGTATACGTACAACTGATTCACTTTGCTGTACACCTGAAACTAATACAATATTGTTAATCTATAAAAACTAAACATAGTAATACACAATTTAAAAATAGATAAATAAAATAAACTGTTTTGAAGCCTGGACTGCTAGCATATCTGGCAGCATATTTTTCAGGCTGGGAACTTGAGGGAAGAAGAATTAACAGGTCCCCCAAAGTCATCTGTGTCCTTTGTCACATGGACCCAGGCCCTAAGACAGGAATGACACACATGGCAAATGCCTACCAGCCAGGTAGGAAGCAATAAGGTTCTGAAAGCTCCTTTGTGTTGAAGAAAGTAGATTATTTCTTATTTTATTTAATTTATTTTTTTAACAACTTTAGTGGATTATAATTGCTTTACAATGTTGTGTTAGTTTCTGCTGTGCAACAAAGTGAATCAGCTATATGTATACCTATATCCCCTCCCTCTTGAGTCTCCCTCCCTCCCTCCCTATCCCACCCCTCCAGGTGGTCACACAGCACCAAGCTGATCTCTATGTGGTATACAGCAGTTTCCCACTAGCTATCTATTTTACACATGGTAGTATTTTATTTTATTTCTAGTTAATTTATTTTTTGATTTAGTATAGTTCCCCCATTCTACTTTCCACACTTCCCCTGTGCCCAGTGGGTGTTGGAAGAAGCAAGCTGAATCTGGTCAAAGCGATGTTGCTCCACTAGGGTACTGGAAGCATCTGATTTTTTAAAACTCAGAGGGGAACCTCTTTTTCAATATGTACAATTTTAAAATAATTTCAAAGGACCAAATACACAGAAAGGTGAATATTGAATTATAAGGAAGATCCCCTCTGAACTCCCAAAGCACACACATCACAAAGCCTCCGTTTCCTTACTTGCAAAGTGAGGTGCTCTAGACAAATCTTGTATCTAAGGTTCTTTCTAGTTTGGATATTCTGTAGGTCTATTCATGTGTCGGAGTTCATTTACCTCAGAATGACTGTAGGTGATAAACTTTCACGGAGCACCAAAAATAATCCAGAAGGAAATCTTAAATAGTTATCTAATCTCAGGTACCTTTGAGAATGTCAATTAGGAACAGGGAGAGAAAATTGGAAACAAGAAACAACAGCCCTGATACTAATTGTCTTTGCTTATCAGTCTAAAGCAGGGCTGAGGAAAGTGTACTTTATTCACGTTAGTTCATCAATTTCTTTTGTTTAGAGCGGGTGCATGTTCAACAGTATCAAAATATGTTGTTTTATTTTCTAGTAATAACATCCAAGGATGTGGCTTCCCGATTGCTTTTTTGTTCCTGTTGTTTTCCAGCATTTAGAATGACTGGAACAAAAGGAAAGGAACTGCTTGAGGATGATTAACAGCATGGAAAGCAATGCTGAGATTTCGCTCTACCTGACTCAGAACCCAAGGATATGGAGACTGATGCTTGCCTACAAAATGCTGCAGTGAAACACCAGGAAAGGAGCACAGAACAGTTAGCATGGTGAGTTGTGAAATCAGTCAAGGAGGGGTTCAGCCGAGGTGTTGGGGTGAGATGGTGAAAAGAAATGATGCACGGCCAAGTCCTAGTCTCCAAGAATCTCTGGAGCTTACGGTTTTCTAATGAGGGCCTCGTGTGTTAACCGTGCTCTGCTAACACCCTGGGCTGTAATAGAATACTTATTTTTCAAGACCATGTAATGAAGACTTGATAGGAAGCAGGCACACTGAGATTAAAATCAATAACATGGGTAAAGTGCATAATACGGTATCCTTTTCATATGCTACATAGTTGGGCACAATAAATAATACCAGAAAAGCAGCAGCAGCAGTGGCCGTAGTAAAAGCAGTCATATTAGAAGTGGTGATTGGAGCAGTTGTTGCTATCGTTATGCTATTATTAAGTAAGAGGAGGAAGATAAGTGCACATCTGGGGGCAATCTCCTCTCCTTGTTCTTTCAGCGGTCAAGGAGAACGGGTGCTCCAGTAGAAGAAAGGAAGGGGGTCGGAGTATGGATGCCAGGTCTCACAGTAGCTGCTGACATACACTGTCTTATTTCTATACTCCTGTGGTAGGTAGTTTCAACTCTGTGTTACAGATGAGGAAGCTGAGGGTCAGAAAGTTGAAATAAACATACTACAAATTCATACAGTTGCTAAATAGGATGAAAACCCAGATATGCCTGGCTCCACCATCCACTTCATAGTGCCCCCTCATCTATATCCTCAAAGTACAGGAGTGGAAATAGCCCGTCTGCGACTCACTTTGCCACAAGGAATTGCTATTAGTTAGGTATTACTATCCCCACTTGAGATCCACCACTGAAGTTCTGACTTCAATGCTCCGTTATGCTCACAGCATCCACGCTTTGGCTGTAGCAAGTCCTGGCGGGGGGGGGGGGGTCATCCCACATCTGCCCTCCCCAGCCCCCTTACCTACCCTGCAGACAGATCTGCCCCTATACCCTGACAAATATGTGGTCTGGGGAGGATTTTTCCTCAATTCTTTGGCTTCCTGCTGGGCTTTATTACAGGCATAGTGACTGGTGTGATGGTGAGAGGGGACAATTTGGAGCCTCTGATGCTCAGCAATGAGCCAGGTGGCAGTGACCAGGGTAACAAGAGACACAGCTGTCAGGGCCAGCAGGGCCGCAGGGTTTCTGTGGGAAAGAAGACAGACAGATACGGCAATCTCTAGAAAGTTGTAAAGAGCCAGCATCCAGGGATTTCTGAAAGTAAAAATGACAATTGAAGCAAACTAGTAATCAATAATAGGTCAACTTTAAAATCAAAGTACCAAGTTGCACCCAGTTGCCTATAATTTCTTTACACATTTTGTCAGTTATAAATTCTCCCTGCAGTGTTAACTCTTGGTAAGAATTTTAATTGCTATTGTTTTTCTTAAGGTAAGAATTTTAATTGCTATTGTTTTTCTTAAGGTAAGAATTTTAATTGCTATTGTTTTTCTTAACATGGCTGGCTAGGTCATGGGCTATTCCTCAGCCATCTGACCAGATATAGAGAGTGGGAAAGAGGAAGTGTCAGACGTTGGCTGTCTCATGCCATCTCCAATGTGCTGAGTAAACTAGGGAAGCAGCCCTACAGGGGGAGACTCAGTTCCCCAGATACTCAGGATAATCGTCATGTATGTTAGTCCTTCGGGCAATATATTGTAGGGTCAGGTTGTTTGCTTCCAATCCCAGCTCTACCAACTACTCACTGTGATCTTGGGCAAGTCAATTAAACTCCCAGCCTCTCTTGGTCAATACAATATGGTTTTCTGTGAGGATAAAATGAGATAATCATGCCAGTAAAGCACTTAGCACATAATGAGTGATCAATAGGTGTTAGCTGTTATTATGATCATTGCCTTGCAGGGGTTTGGGATATGAAAATGTGTTAATCATGCCATTGTGGTGATTTGGGTGTTTATTAGATCTATTAAGAGAGAAGAGTCTCAAGAAGCAGGGGAGAGTAGCTTATGAAAACATCCATCAAATCAAAGCTAATATTGCTTCTTCCAATAAAGACAGTATCCAGTCCTTCTAAAAGGTCCCTTGTGAGCTGTTGCTTATCTCCAAGCTGTTGGTTTGGTTAAAAGAATGTCTTGAGTCTTAAACAAGAAAAATGTTTCTGGCTGGAAACATTGGGGCCTTTGTCTGAGGCATCTGAAGATTTGTTCCCTTCGTCACTCACCTCTGTTGCAGGTCCAGGATTGGAACCATTGCTGGCTACTTGTGAGTTCTGAGCTTGTGGATCAGAGAGAGAAATCCAGCTACCTCTCAGCATCATTCCTCCACCCCTAACAGGAGCCCTTGTCTTCACCTAATATTCTGACCACTTGGAGTCCTGGTATAGGAAAAAGGAGCTTTGATTTCTGTACCTGAACGGCCAGCCAAGAGTCAGCTTCTTTTGCCTATTCGGTAGCTGATATGATTCTGGTAACAAGGAAGGCTGACTCATTTTGAAGCTACCCACACTTTTACTGCCCCAGTGGGCAGCAGACGGTGGTGGAAAGTGCACTATATGGAAGAGTTCAAAGACCAGTGCTCCAGGCTGCACACCCTTAGGATAATTGTTTTAACTTTGTGAACCTCAGCTTTCACATCTGTAATATTAGAATGAGAAAATCTGTTTCGATCGGGTAGAGAGGACTTACGTTAGATAATAG
The DNA here is from genome assembly GCF_026419965.1 of Kogia breviceps. Classification (NCBI taxonomy): domain Eukaryota; kingdom Metazoa; phylum Chordata; class Mammalia; order Artiodactyla; family Physeteridae; genus Kogia; species Kogia breviceps. The sequence continues at coordinate 53,361,020 of NC_081316.1, read as the reverse complement.
AGATGAGAGTACCTGCCCTAAGAACCTACTCAGATGCCTGTGGAATCCAACGAAAATAGTAGTGATAATTGATATGAAAATATTTTTTGCTCATAGTGAAAGGAAACATCTTCATCTTAACTCCTTCCTGGGGAACAGGGTGAGGGATACAATTTTTCCCTCCCAATAAAGATCCATCCTGCTTCCTAACAGGGCTTTGTGAGTCCATGGTCATTTTCACCTTCACCTCCCAGAGATGCCACAAGGAGGAGCACTTATCCTTCTGGATGTGCCCTTGGCTTCGTTGCTACACTACCACCATTTCCTGGTGTAAAATGTTTCCTTCCCTAAAAGCCGATAGACACAGGAAGAATAAAGAGAGACCTAAACTGGGCAAGAAAAACACCATGGGCTTGCCTTGTGCAGCCACTATCTTTCTTAAGTCACCTACACTCTTCCAGATCTCATTTTTCCTTATTTGTAAAATTCATTGAAAACTTGCAAAGCTCTAATCTAGGTAATGACGATTCAGAAGTGAAAAGATTTAGTCCTTGCCTTCAAAGAATCCACAGTATCAATAGTTAAACAGACTTGCAAACCAACAGTTACAAAGTGATAAATGCTACTATGGAATAAGCTTGGAGGAGGAAGCCCCTACTGTTTGTTAAGAATCAGAAGAAAAAAAATAAAAAACCTTCACAGACAAGGCAAACCTTAACTTCAAATTTGAAGAAGCAGCAGTTTGGTAGGTGAGAAAACAAGGATAGGTACTGCAGGCAGAGAGGATAAAATACCCAAGCACGGACATGAGAGAAGGAAGGTTGGTTAACTCAGGACACATGTGGGATAGAATCAGGATTCTTACCCTTTGGTCCATGAATATTTCTTTACGTGTGATATTGTACATATGTGCTTCTTTCCATTCTTCTGTGAAGGAAATCCATTTGTTGATCTCATCAGATTCCCAAGTTGGTTGGTAATAGAATCTATAATATACATGTATATATAAAGACATACATACTTATATAGAAAACTAGGGAGTTATAAAATCTCTCAGTTTGTACAACCAGCTCTGTCATTCTATGGTATCTATTTATAATAAAGAAATCGTGCATATAAAACTATACCTGTGTCTCAGGGCATCTATAAGCAATTCCTTATAATGCAACAATTCTTAAGCTACTGTTACATACTCACATCTTATCTTGGCTCCTTTCCAACCTCCCTTGAAATCTGCATTTACTCCAGGATTCCTGCTTTCAACAGTCTTGGGCAATTTCAAATCTACCTCTACATTTTACCCAGACCTTTTCTTTCTTTCCTTCTTTCTTTTTCTTTCTTTCTTTCTTTTTCTTTCTTTCTTTCTTCCTTCCTTCCTTCCTTTCTTCCTTTCTTTCTTTCTTCCTTCCTTCCTTCCTTCCTTCCTTCCCTTTTCTTTCTTCCTTTCTTCCTTTCTTCCTTCCTTCCTTCCTTCCTTCCTTTCTTCCTTTCTTTCTTTCTTTCTTCCTTTCTTCCTTCCTTCCTTCCTTCCTTCCTTTCTTCCTTTCTTTCTTTCTTTTTTTTTTGTATATTAAAACGAAATTGGCCAATGAGTTTTAAAAATATGGCTTAAACAGCAGAGGGGAAGGTGACAACAGTTCCACATGGTTTCCTCTTTTCTCAAACCTTTACATTTTCTATCACCTCCTTTCTCTTAACCAATAACCCTGCTATTTCTTTCAGGGAGAAAAACGGAAGCACACAGAAGAGGACTTTCCCATCCCACCATCCACCTGCATCTGCACATGTTTACTCTGCTGGCTCTCCTGTTAGTATGTAAAGTCAACCCCTCCACTTAGCACTGAATACCCTCCTTCTCATATAAAGATGTTTCTCTAGCATTGTCCATTCTTTTTCCTGTTTCATCATTTTTTCTCTCTCTACTGGATTTCTTTCACTACCATTCAAACAGTGAAATAGCTCTGATCTTAAAAGAAAATCCCCACTTTAAGCTCACATCCCTCTTCTTTTTTTTTTAAACATCTTTATTGGAGTATAATTGCTTTACAATGTTGGGTTAGTTTCTGCTGTATAACAAAGTGAATCAGCTATATGCATACATATATCCCCATATCTTCTCCCTCTTGCATCTCCCTCCCACTCTCCCTATCCCACCCCTCTAGGTGGTCACAAAGCACCAAGCTGATCTCCCTGTGCCATGCAGCTGCTTCCCACTAGCTATCTATTTTACATTTGGTAGTTCACATCCCTCTTCTATGATCACCCCATTTCTGTTTTCCTTTAGAGCTATATTCCTTAAAAGAGTTGTCTATATATATGAATTCTCTCCTTTGCCTCACCTCTGTTTCTCATCTGAACCTGCTCCAGACAGATCTCAGTCCCTAGCAGAAATGAGATACAGTCACACATTCTCAGCCTTCATATTTTTTCACTCAACAGCAACATTGTCATACTCAATCATTACCACTTATGGAAGCACTTTCTTCATTTTAAGTGGACAGTGCATTTTCCTGTTTTCCTTCCTACCTCACTGTCCACTCTTTCTATTTCCTTTACTGGATTATTTTCATCTTCTCCATCTCTAAATGATGGAGTGCTCTACAGTTCATGCCTTGTTCCTCCTCTCTTTTCTCTAACCACATTATACTCACGCCCTGGATAGTTTCCATAAATGATTTGGAACAATTTCTATTCAGTAATATTTCCAAATTTATATGAGTAGCTTAGACTTTGCCTTGAATTTCAGAATCATGTGTCCAACTGGTTCTTGACACCTTTGCTTGGATAACTAACAGTTATTTTTAATTTCCCACCTACACCACCACCCACAAAGCTGCTCCATGCCCAGTTTTTTTCCATCTTTGTAAACAGTACCACTATTCCCCAAGTTGCACAGACCAAATAAGTTAAGAGTCGTCCATAGCTTCTCTTTTTTCATTCATGGAAATACACATCCAATCTGTCAGCACATCCTCCCAGCTTCCCCTTTGAAATATACCCAGAATCCAACCTCTTTTCTCCATCTCTACTACCACCACCCTGACGTAAGGCATGGCATCTCTCACCAGGTCCCCTGCCATAGACTTCTAACCATTCTGTTTCCAGTTGTTCCTCCCTAATCCACAGCAACCAGTGTAAAACGTCTAAAATGTAAATTATATGATGTCATTCCCTGCTAGTAACACTCAGAAGACTTCCCATCGAAAGTCCTTATAATGAGCTACAAAGAAAAATCTAGCTCTTACATTCTTCTCTGCACTCATTTTCTACCACAATCCCCACTCCTATTCCATGAATACCCCAAATGTGCTCCTGCCTCAGTTTCTTTATGTTATACAGCCTTCTGTATGAACAATGTTTTCACCAAATAGTTAAGACACTGTCCTTCACTTCACTTAGTCTTTGTCCAAATGTAACTCTGAGAGTCTTCTGTGACCTATTAAAATAGTACCCCAATTTTCTCTTGATTTCTTCCTAGAATTATCCGTACCTGATATGAAAATAAATGTATTTGTATGTTTGTAATCTGTCCCCTCCACATGCATAGCTCTTTAGAGCTGGGACTTCTCTCTGACTCACCACCGTGTACTTAACTCTCAGAACACTGACCAGTACCTGGTTATCATTTAGTATATATATATGCAATAGAGTGAGAGAGCAGAGGTCAATGAGTCTTTGTGACAACGTGCACACAGGTCTAGTCCAAAAAGGAACTCGAACTAAAGCTACTGACAAGGACCAGCTAATCTGTATCGAGAGTATGTGAAATTTTCATAGGTAAGTAAACTTTACCTAGATGAAATAACGTGTTGGGCAGAAATTAGCCTTTAAACCTGGAGAAAGCAATAATTTTCAATAAAAGCAGACACCTTGGTATGAGTGTCTAGTAATACTATTAATAATGGTAACACTAATTTCTCCTGAGTTACATGCTATATGTTACATGCTATTTTAAGTGCTTTATAGGTATGACCTTAGGTAATCCTCACAACACTACCATGAGCAAGGTACACTTAAGTTCTCCGTTTGACAGGTGAAGAATAAAAGAGCAAGAGATATCACAGAACTAGTAAGTGACAAAAACAGGTTTTGAGCTAGAGGGTCTCTCAATTACTCTGATTCTTTCTTCTATACAATGCTGACAAAACCAAAAATCTCAGGATAAGACTGCTTATTCTGAGTTGTTTTATCAATCATTATGAATCTGTTATCACTTGCCTAATTATGTTTTTTTGTTTTTTGTGGGTTTTTTGCTGTACCCGGGCCTCTCACTATTGTGGCTTCTCCCTTCGCAGAGCACAGGCTCCGGACGCGCAGGCTCAGCGGCCATGGCTCACGGGCCCAGCCGCTCCGCGGCACGTGGGATCCTCCCAGACCGGGGCACGAACCCGCGTCCCCTGCATCGGCAGGCGGACTCTCAACCACTGCACCACCAGGGAAGCCCCTAATTATGTTTTTTTGAATGAATAAAAATTTTCTATTTACAGAGGCTTCAAATATTTATGTATGCAAGTTCATTCATATAAAAGATGATAGATAATAGATAGATAGATAGAAGAAGAGAGAGAAGTATTTTGCTTTGTGAAAGACCTTGTAAAGAGAATGAAAAGTTAAGTTGCAGACTGGGAGAAAATATTTGCAAACCATATAACAAATATAACAAAGGACTTATATCTAGAATATATGTAAAGATTTCTCAAAACTCAACAGTGAAAAACAAATCATCCAAGTAGAAAATGGGCAAATGGCATGAGCAGAGACATTCCATGAAAGAAGATACACAGATAGTAAGTTAGCCCATGAAAATACGTACAACATCATGAGCCATAAGTGAAATGCAAATTAAAACCACAATAAGATATCACTACATATCTATCATAATGGCTAAATTTTTAAAAAGACAGCACCAAACACAAAGATGAAGAAACACTGGATCACTCAAACATTACTATTGGGAATGTAAAATGATACAGCCACTCTTGAAAACAATTTATCAGTTGCTTATAAAATTAAACATGCAACTAATATAACCCAGCAATTGTGTTCTTGGGCATTTATCCTATAGAATGAAAACTTATTGTTCACATGAAAACCTATATGTAAGTATTCATAACAGCAATGTGTAATAGCCCAACACTGGAAACTACCCAATAATCTTCAATGGGCACATGGCTAAAAAACAGTGGTACCTCGATACTATGGACTATTACTCAGCAATTAGGAAAAAAAAAATTACTGATGAACCTCAAGGGGAATCTAAAGGGGAATATGCTAAATGAGAAGAGCCAATTCAAAAAGGTTATATACTGTATGATTCCATGTATATAACATTATTGAAAAGACAAAATTATAAACATGGCAGACAGATTAGTGATTGCCAGGAGTTAGGGGATGGAGCAGGTAGGTGTGGTTATAAAAACATAACATGAGAGATCTTTGTGGTGATAGAACTGTTCTGTGTCTTGACTGTAATAGTGGACACACAATCGTGACATAATAAAATTGCATAGAACTAAAGACATGCACGCACACACACATACACGAGTACATGTAAAACTGGAGACAGCTGAATAATATCCTGTGAATTACATTTATTGTTAATTTTCCACTGGGGAAACTGTGTAAAGTATACACAAGATCTCTCTGTATAACTTCTTACAACTTCAAATTGAATCCAATAATATGTAAAATGGGTAATAAATCATGAACAAGTGAGTTTTATATCAGAAATGAAGGTTAGTTTAATGTCCAAAAATAAATCAATGTATTTTACCACACAAATAAAATATCTTCTCAATATATGCAAAAATTATTTTACAAAAGTCAATATGCATTCACTATTTTTTAAAAATTTCAGCGAACTAGAAATAGACAGGAAGCTTCCTCAAATTGGTAAAGAGCACCTACAAAAATCTACATCTACTATCAAACACATGGATATAATGGTAATAAAAATATTTTTGAATTAATGAATTAATTAGCAAGTTCAAAGTCCATTTAGAAAGTTAGGTCAATATCCCAAAATCAATTATATTTGTATATACAGGCACTGAATAATTGGAAAATGAAAGCTCAAACCAATAGTCTTGTAAAATGTCTCACGATATAGATTTGCCTGATTTGTTACCTCAATATTTAATTCAAGTTAATATTTTTGAGAACCATGTGAATATCCTATTTCCCTATTAACTTTCACCCAATGGTTTTAGTACCCATTGATGATTTCTCTGAATCAGTTATGACAGTTGGTGCTTGCAAAATTGTGTTTTAGAAACTTCCACACTTATTAGCTGACATTCTATAAAGAACAGTTTTCTATCCATTTTCTTTTTATTAAGAATATCACTACTGATTTTTATTTTTATTTATTTATAATTTTTTGGCTGCATCAGGTCTTAGTTGCAGCACATGGGAACTTCACCGAGGCATGTGGGATCTGTCGTTGTAGCATGCAGGCTTCTCTCTAGTTGTGGCATGTGGGTTTTCTCTCTAGTTGTGGCACACGGGCTTAGTTGCCCCGCTGTATGTGGGATCTTAGTTCCCCAGCCAGGAATGGAACCCATGATCTCTGCATTGCAAGGTGGATTCTTTACCACTGGACCACCAGGAAAGTCCTGACTCATTTTTAGTTGTAGAAGTGGTATCAATGGATTTTAATCCATTACTACTTTTATTCTTCACTTATACATTTTTTCTGTTTTATTTATAACATTTTCTAGTTAAGTATTACATTCATACATTAAAGTACACAAATCTTAAGTACACAGATCAATGAATTTTTACAAATTATTCACAGCCAAGTAAAGATCACCCAAATCGACATAAAGATTATTAATAGCCCCCCAGCAGTCTTTTGATGATCCTACCCAATCTTCATCCAGCCAAAACTGTAACCTCTATCCTGAATTCTATCACGGTAAATGTGTTTGGCTCATTTTTTAACTTGATATAGATGAAGTCATAAAGATCTACTCTTGTGTCTGAATGTTTCTACTCAACATTATATCTGTGCGATTCATCCATGTTGCCACATGTAGCAGTAAAGAAGCCTCAGTAATGCCTAATGATCTCAAGGCAATCTATCAACAGCTTTCCTTGTGTCAAGCTGTCAAATCAATAAAAATATTTAGTATTGCCATTTGGGAACTCATAGAGAACCCATAATGTTCTTTCCCCATAAATATGATATTTTTTTCTAAGCCATTTCAATTTTCTTTATTAATTTAGATGTATGTCTCAATTTCCAACAAGACTGTGAATTTATTAATAGCACAATACATTTCACCACCCTTGTAAGTACTGAAAAAAAATTCTGAGTGCCCTAAACTTGTTCTTTTTCTGGTGTTCTATCAGCAAAAGTCAGCAACTTTTACTCAATTTTCCCTGTCAGCAGTTTGGGAATCATTTCCTTCCCCTTATACATTTTATTCAATTAAACACCAAGCCCTGCCAATTGTTTATCTCTAATCTGTTATTCTCCATCCCCACTATTATTTATTTAGTCCAGACGCACCATTTTTGCTTAAATAATTTATCATTTTCTGGATTTTAGTGGGTGAAACATTAAAGTCACATCCAAGACATCCTCTACATTGCAATCAGCAGTCCTTTCCACAAATCTATTTCATTCATTTATTTACTATATGCAGGCGCTCTGCTATGCTTTCTGGAGGTTAAGATGAAAAAGGAAGAGGCCCTGGCTTTACTTTTACAAGTAGGGTAGACAAACTTAAAAAAAAATCATAAAGAATTAAAAAAAAAACCATGAATCACTTTATTTAGGAGCACATAAATAAGAGTGACTTTTTGAGCCGAACCTTAAAGGAAGAGAAGAAATTTGTTTATTCTTTGTGTATTCCTTTGTCTTTTAGTTGGAACCAATTATATCCTCCACGAGTGCCCCCATATGCACGTGCATGGGCCCTTCGGTTGTGGCTGGGCTCACTACTGTTGACTTATTGATAGGTAGGGCTGCCCACTCCCCAGCCCCTGTCCTGGTTGGCTGCCAGGTCCTACCTAGGGCAGAGGCTGCTGGCCCACTGGTGGGTGTAGCTGTGTCCAGGTATGGCTGGCTGCTTGGTGGGTGGGGTCCAAGAGCTGGTGCCAGCCTGCTGGTGGGTGGGTAAGCCCCTGGCCCTAATAAGCTAGAGGGAGGACTCCAAAATGGTGATTGCCAGCATTTTATTCTGGGGGCTCATCTTCCTAGTGCAGGACCCCCAAGCTGGGCAGCCTGATGTGGGACTCAGACCCCCTCACTCCTTGGGAAGAATCTCTGCAATTGTGATTATTCTCCTGTTTGGAGGTTGCCTACCCAGGGATGTGGGTCTTAACTATACTGCATCTCTGCCCCTCCTATCCGTTTTGCTGTGGTTCTTTCTTTATATCTTTAGTTGTGGAAAATCTCTTTTGTGTGTCTTCAGGCTGTTCTCATAGACTGTTGCTGTGTAAATAGTTGTAATTTTGGTGTGTTTGTGGGAGGAGGTGAGGTCAGGGTCTTACTACTCCACCATTTTTGCCATAACCCTTATCTATTATTTGCATATTTAGTAGAAGATAGTGTTAGTGACCATTTGAGTCATATTGGAAGTAGAGCACTTTGATCATTTCATTTTTTCTTTTGTATGACTATAGAGATTATCTGAGACTTAAGCAAGAAAACTCACCATTTAAAAAAATTCAGCTTCTTTTTCATGGTGGAGTAGCAAAGCAGCATAAATCAGATCTATTTACTTGGCAGAGACTGACTTAACAGGTCCCTTGGGCAAATATTAATCAAATAGGCATCTAATATCCATCAAATAGGCATCTAATATCCTAAATAAGCAGAACTCTGGTATGGGGAAAATGTGCACAGGGACTTAGGAACCACCAGAAAGGAAGATATTAAGATCCCAACCTATTTCTATCCCAAAGGAAAGTTATCCCAGAGGAAAACTATAGGTACAATGTCTGGGACTTCAAAATAAGTTAAAGAACTCTGACCTTCTAAATCCAACCTTGAGCACCTCTGGATGAAGGGAATGCTCAAAAGAGCACAATCTGGAACAGCAAAGGTGTCTTTGCTGAAGTTGATCTGGAAACACTCAGTAGCACAGCACTAGTTATCAATTGTACCATTTGGCAGCAAAAGAGATCACTCAAAAAGCTAGCATCTGCCTGCAGCCAGGTCTAATTCTTGAGTTCCCTTTTAGTCTAGAAGTGGGACTGGCCACTCTAGGCTGAAAAATTCCCCAGAGGGTTCTTAGACAATTACTGGGTATTGAGGCAACCCTAAAAGAGATACTCTAAAATCCTTGTTGTATTAGTTTGTTGGATTGTCATAACAAAGTATCACAGACTGGATGGCTTAAACAACTAAATATTTCCTCACAGTTCTAAAGGCTGTAAGTCCAAGATTGTGATGTCAGCAGAGCTGGTTTCTTCTGACGCCTCTCTCCTTGGCGTCAGATGGATGGCCATCTTTTCCCTGTGTCTTCATATGGTCTTCCCTCTGTGTGTGTCTGTGTCCTAATCTCCTCTTCTTATAAGGATGCCTGACATATTGGATTCTGAACCACCCATAGGACCTCATTTTAACTTCATCACCTGTTTAAAGACTCTATCTCCAGAGATAGTCATATTCTGAAATACTTGGGATTGGGGCTTTGACATGTAAATTTTGTGGGGACACAATTCAGTCTATAACGTTTGCCAAGTAGTACAAATGGAGACTTGAGTGAATTTGAATGCTAAAAAGATACAACTTTTAGTATTTTTAAAAGTCATTGTTCAATCAATACCCATTACCCATCAATTTTTATCACATCTAATGTTATGCCAACTTGTTTCAGAACTATTTGTTAAAAAGATAAATATAGAAGACACCACTGGGGCTCCCTGTGAGTCCTTCTTCATTCCCATTCACATCTGTCCCTCCACAGAAGTCATCAAAATTTATCCCCAGAACATTTCTATGGATGCTTTTATTCTTATGTTGTAAACTTACCTGTACTCTAAGCTGGTGAAGTAGAAAACACCATTAGATCTGCTTAATATTCTTATATAAATGTCAACTTCAGACTAAATTCCATACTCCCTAGCATGGCATAGTCCTTAAAGACTGGTCCTTACCTGCCTTTCCAGTCCCACTCACAGCCACTCCCCTACTCAATGGTGAGCTGAGCAAGTCATTTGCACTCATATATTTTCTTCCCTTGCACATGTTCTTTTCTTTGCCTAAGTTGACTTTACCTCTTGCCATCTGGTTTCGTGTCCCTCATTTATACTCTTGTATCATTGAATAATGCCTTTGCCCACAATGAATACACATGATATCAGATTAAAATTGTAAGTTTTCTTGCATGTTTTACCCAAAGGATTCAGACTGCCTTGAATATAAGGAGTGAACCTTTCAAAATTTAATGTTTAGGGCTTGGCGCATGGAATATTATTAGCTCAACTAAGATTTGTTAAATGAATGATGAATTAAATGAATTATTTAGTTGTTGATGATTTTGATTGTAATACTCCTTGGTGACCCATGCTTGCACCATGAAATTGAGAAAAATTTTATTTATTTATTTTTTATTGGAGTATAATTGCTTTACAATGTTGTGTTAGTTTCTGCTGTACAGTGAAGTGAATCAGCTGTATGTATACATATATCCCCTCCCTCTTGGACCCCCCCCCCCATCCCACCCATCTAGGTCACCACAGAGCACCAAGCTGAGCTCCCTGCGTTATACAGCAGGTTCCCACTAGCCATTTTACACATGGTAGTGTATTTATGTCAAACCTAATCTCCCAGTTCATCCCACCCTCCCCTTCCCCCAGTGTCCACACGTCCGTTCTCTACATCTGCGTCTCTATTCCTGCCCTGCAAATAGGTTCATCTGTACCATTTTTCTAGATTCCACACATACGTGTTAATATACAATATTTGTTTTTCTCTTTCTGACTTCACTCTGTATGACAGACTAATAAATTGGAAAATAATGTGTTTCCAAGTCCCCGTTCCAACAACAGAAGCAGCTCCTAGATAAGGAAAAAAGATAAATGTACTTTGCAAAAATTGCTTCTCCTACTGAGACGTTCAGGATACTGCTGCCTTCCTTCTGTGGCTGTGGTGTGTGTGGATGACAGGCTCCAGGATCCCCGAGTACAGCCTTCACTTGACACCTGACAGCTCTGTCCCTCCCTGATTCTGCTGGAAGCTGTTACAAGCCAGCAGGTGGCAGGGACTTGTCATTTCCCTCTTATAAAGATGGAGAACCCAATCCTGGAAACGAAATCCACTAAAACCCATAACTCAGGGAAGGGAGTGGGGTTTTAGGGAGACATATAATAGACCCTTCAAACAAATTGAAAAGCTAGTCCAGTTTCTAAAATTTTAAAGTCTTTTCATTGCATCCATGTTCAATATCTGTCTCTTCTCAAGAAAAAAAAATTATTTTCTATCAAATCCTAGGTCATAGGCTTCCCAGGAGAAGGCAAAAGTCAGCTTCTTCCCAAGTAACAAAGTCTCCCAGCTATAGCTCTCTCTGACTGGGAGACAGCCCTGGACCCTCTCCTTGCTAAATAGAGCAGACACTTTCAGCACACAGCCTTGCTCCACCACCAGTGTTAATTGCTTCCTTGGGATGTGTTGAGAAGCTGGGGCGGGAGATGGCTGGTAATATCCCGAGGAGATTCCTGAGGGCTCCCTTCCTGCACTCATTATCCCTCGCTGACACTAGCAGCCTCCAGGTTTCCTTGGAGCACCCCACGTCAGTCCTGCCAGGGGATGTCACCATGGGAAACCCTCCCTCCTGAATGATATAGCTGGAAGTTAATTCCCAGGCACAAGGCCTGGGGAAGCCAGGTAATATACACAGGAGACTGCTAATTCCCAGGCAGGCCCCTGTCTGCTCCTCACCCTAATTAGTGGGAGCAGACAGAAACCATCTAGGTTGGCAGACCTGAGAGAATACTGGCTGCCTATAGCGTCATCACTAGAGAACAAGTCAGAGGAGAGAGCTGAGACCTCATGGGGCAGCTTTGCCAGGAAGGAAGAAAGAGCTCAGGGAAATAGGACACTCGGGTGGTCGGTCTTCTTTTGTGGTCCTCAGAATGCCTGACCAAGGGCTCAGGACTAATTACATGATGAGTAATTATCACCTGCCTCGGCTCAGAAGCTATGGACAGAAATGTTTCTACAGAAGGTAATATAAGAAAATTCAACTTAATAAAGCAATAGCTAAATCTGGGGTAGCAACAAGCACTTGAAACACAAGTAACATGCGTTTTTAAATAAAAGCTTTCCCACTACACACACGCGCGTGTGCACACACACACACAATGAGCAATAAGAGAATTTCTTTTTTTATTTGGAAAAGAGGAGGCCTGTGCAAAAGTGACAAATCTGAGAGACACTGACTGACCCTAAAGAGATCAGAAATCATCTAGAAGGACCATCTGTCTGAGATATTTCTACTCCTGAAGGTATATTGTTCCAGGATTGTTTCAACTCTTTCATGTGATCCTGCTTGTTTCCTCAAATAGATGATGATGTTCCTAGCCAGATCAGTGTTTATCTCATCCACTTTTGAATAGCCTATGGTGTCTAGTAAAGTGACAGGCATAAAGAAAGTGCTAAATCAGTGTTTCCAGAAAGGAAGGAAAAAGGGGGAGAAGGCAGCACTGGCATGATGGAGGCAGGGAAGGAGATAAGGGTGAAAGTATATGAGGGATGTCTCAGGGTTTTCCAGAATTATAGAAAAATCCACAGTCTGGGCCAAAATATAGGTTAAAAACTTTTTTTAAAATTGCAATGGACACAAACTGTCCAGCGGCCATAAAGTTAAAAAGCATTCAACAGTGTTTGTACACAGATCTTTATTCTCCAATCAAATTCATGATCAAACAATATTTGGATACATTCTGCACTGCTTTTTACATTTTTTTGCCTGAAGCTGCCCAGATTCAACAAATAAAACTCCTAAGCCCAGGAGCAAATAAGCAGAAATCCTGAACAAAGGACTTCAAATAGGGCATATGAATATGTTTTTCAGCTTTTTTCAAGGCAGATGTGCAAATAGCTAAAGGAATGACAGCACTGAACTTGATCCACCTTCTTAAAACCAATGATCTACCCTTTACGTAAGTGTCCTTTTTTTCTTATAAATAGGACAGATTGCAACATGGTCAGTGCTAGCAAATACCGTACCCATGAGACAGGTTTACCCCCCTGATAATTTTCCCAAAACTATAAGGAAAGAGGAAGCCAAGACAGGAACTCAGAAGTTCTCAATCCCAATATTTTCTCTTTCATTAATTTTGAGGGAAACATGGGGAACCTCTATGTATCTAAATCTATAGCATCCTTATCTGTCTCCCTCTGCCCCCATCTCTCTCTCTTTCTTTCTCTCTCTGGAACGTGAATGTATACATGTCTGTCTATGTGCACACACACAAGCACACACACATGTATGTACTTTTCCCTGAGTGATGAAAGAAAGGAAAGGAGCACATTGGGTAATTCCTGGAAAGTCTCAAAGTTAATTTTATTTTCAAGCACTCAAAGATTTACTAGGAAGAATAATGTGACAGAATTGTTTTTTTAAACTTCACTGTTTTTTTTTTTTTAACCTAGAACTTGCTTCTTTTGTCTATCTCTTGACTCTTATCTCGCTCATTATAGCAATTTAAGAGGAATCTTCTCTGGTTCTGGTTCTACTTAAGATGGGGCAAGCACCCTCCACCTTGTCTCTCCCACTAAGTAGAGCTATGAAACTTGGACAAAATGCATAGAGCAGATGCTTTAGGACCCTGAGAAATAAATGAGAGAAGACAGGCTGAGGAAGAAGACTGGAATTCGAAGTGCCACCCAACTGTGCTATTTACCATTTTCCCCCACCACTTTTCCTGCCACTTGGTGTCAGGTGGAGGCCCAGGTGTGGAAACACACAGCAGAGCAGGGCTGGAATTAAGGGGAGATGAGTGATGCAGGGTTATAAAGTGCAGAGCCAGAGACGGTCTTTATTTTAAACTGTAATATTTTGTCCATTATGAATTTTTGCATTAGTTTTGATTTTTTAAATGATACATTAAATTTTTCTTTAACTTTATTATTGATTTTTGGTGCCCCCTTAAATTTTGCACTTGTGGCATGTACCTCACTTGTTTCATCCTACTCCTGGCCCTGTAGTAAGGTGGGGTAACTAAAACCCCAGTTTTCTAGCTGGAGGACCAGAAAAGTGAGCCCCAGGAAACTGGAATCTGCCAAAGAGATGAATAGAGATGAGCTCAGGAAAGTGACCCTATGAAAATTGTACATAAACTCCTGGGCTAAACCCCAAGTTGTGCAGACATAGCTCTGATGTTAACCAGCAAACCAGAATCTTTAGTACTGAACCAAGATACACCACTGCCCAGGACACAGACTGGCTACGAGGTGTAGTACACAGGACAGACAGAAGCAAAGGCTTTGAAAACTTAACTGACATTAGAACCACAGATAGACCATCCCACAGAAGGCGGGATTGACTTGCAGCCTGAACCTACCTGAAACAAAATATCAACACTATTCATTAGGCAGTATATGAAGAATAAGGAAAATCTTAACTTACATTGGAAAAGAAAATCAACAGACATCAAGGCCAAAATGACAGAGATGTTGGAGTTATCTGACACTCTTCCAAGCTCTTTCAAGCAGCTATTGTAAAACAATCCAACAGACTATCATGAATACTCTTGAAACAAATGACAATATAGAAAGTCTCATCAAAGAATTAAAAGATGTAATGATGAACCAAATAGACATCTTTAAGCTAAAAAATACAATAACAGAAATAAAGAATTCACTATACCTTAAATTTACACAATGCTGTGTGTCAATTATATTTCAATAAAGCTTGAAAAAATAAGAAATAAAAAATTCACTAGTTGGACTCAACAGTGAAATGGAAATGAATTGAGGAGAATAGAGAGAAGAGCCAGAAAACTTGAAGATAGATAAATAGAAATAACCCAGTTTGAACAACAAATATTGGGGAAAAAAAGAAAAAGAAAAAACAAGCAGTACAATGAAAAAAGTCTAATATTTGTGTCATCAGAGTCCCGTAAAGTGATGAGAAAACTTTGGTGCTGAAAAAAATAGTTGATCAAATAATAGCTAAAAACTTGCAAGTTTTTGCTACACAGTTTGATAAATTTTAATAGATTTTAATGAATCATATAAATTGATAAATTTATATGATTTAAAAATCATAAAATCATATATTTAAAATATATTTAAAATCATATAAAATCACAAATTTAAATAGATTTTAAGGAATCATATAACCACTGCTGCAAACTGGATTTCAAACCTAGGTCTTCTTTACTCAAAAGCTTATTCGGATCCATTCATGTGCTTCGTGAGGTCTGCATTTGAACATTCCAAACAGATACGCTATTTTTAAAAATATTCAGGGAAGGGTATTAGTATTTGGCCTTCACAATTTCCTCCATTCTCAGAAGTTCCTGACACTGATCTATCAATACTGTATTAACGGGCTTCCCTGGTGGTGCAGTGGTTGTGAGTCCGCCTGCCGATGCAGGGGACGCGGGTTCATGCCCCGGTCTGGGAGGATCCCACATGCCGTGGAGCGGCTGGGCCCGTGAGCCATGGCCACTGAGCCTGTGCGTCCGGAGCCGGTGCTCCGCAACGGGAGAGGCCACAACAGTGAGAGGCCCGCAAACCGCAAAAAAAAAAAAAAAAAAAAAACTGCATTAACAACTATGTTCAGGCAATTTCCCTCAAAGCCAGTTTTTTTGATTGATGAAAATATCCCCTGGCCTAAAAGAAATTGAGGCCACCCCTCTGAAAATCAGCATGGCATGCCTTCAGTGTGTGGGGTCTCTTTACTTGCTGGGCCTTTAGCTGACAAAAGAAAAAGGGAGGGGGAGGTTAATGTGAATATTATATGCTTCCCACCACTACCTCTGAGAAATCCATCACACAAACAAACATGAAAGTCACCAGACAGTGGTGTCCAGTGAGAAAAATGGAGTTTCACTCACAATGGTAAAGAAAAGAAAAGTTAAAATCAAATGAGATCAAGAGGTTGGGGCCATGAGACCAAGCCTGAGAATTTAAATGAGTTTTATCAAAAGCTTTAATTACACAGAGGTTTGCCAAGGACAAATAGCCAATTTAGTTTTCAACCAGGTGCACTGTTAGACAATGCTTAACAAAGCCACTGGTTAGGAAAAACAAATCTGAATGAACGTCTAAATGAGAAAAGCATTCTTATTTATGTCATTGCTTCTCATAGAGCAAGTATCTTATACCATGTGGTATAGTATAAAGTGCACCCATTTTGAAATCAGAACTCTTCATAAATCTCACATCTCCCTTTGTATGTGGACAGGTCATTATACCTCTTTCTTGACCTCGCTTTCATAAACTGTGGAGAATGAAGATATAACAGGGCCTCACATGACTGTTGGAAGAATTACTGCATGTAAAGTGTCTTGCACATACCAGGCCGCATCTCTGAGAGCTTGGGTATTTGGAAGGAAGCACTTTCCTTGCATTTGGAGTGGCAGTAACATTCATTTGAAAGGCCTTCCAACTTCATCATGTTCTGTAAGCCTTAAAGAACCAGGCCAGGATAAAACCAGATCTCTTTGAGTTAACTATATCACTGGATAATTTTCTGCACTCCAACAGCCTCCAAGCTTTATATATTAGATGGAGAAATAAAATACATAATACTTCAACTTCCTGGCTTTGAAACACCTCGGTGAAGCAAGTAGGTCACCTGGAATATCAGTATGAATTTTAGAAAAAAGCAAAAGTGTAATAAATATCATCTGAGTATGCCTCAAACACAGTTTGAAAGCTAAAAACCCTATTGATAGTTCAGCTCAAATAGGATTCACTGAGAACCTACTGGATATGACATGTTCTCTGCCCTCTAGCTGCTAAAGCATACCTGGGTGGACAGAAATCTCATTGGACATCCTCGTGTGATAAATCTGGTAATGGAAAGATATACAAGGAACAGAATGAACATGAAGGAGGCTGCTAACTTTGTTCAAGAAGACAGGTATGCTTCACAGAGAATGTGGTAACTGAACGCAAAGATAGATAGGGCTTTTTCAAATTGAAGTATAGTGAATTTACAATGTTGTGCTAGTTTCAAGTGTACAGTAAAGTGATTCAGTTATACATACATACATATATACATATATGTACATATATATATATTCTTTTTCAGATTGTTCCCATTATAGATTATTGCAAGATACTGAGTATAGTTGAGTATAGTTCCCTGTGCTATACAGTAGGTCCTTTCATATGCCTATTTTATACATAGTAGTGTGTATATATTAACCCCAAACTCCTAATTTATCTTCCCGCCCCGACCCTGTCACTATCCCCTTTGGTAACCATAAGTTTGTTTTCTATGTCTGTGAGTCTATTTCTGTTTTGCAAATAAGTTCATTTGTATCATTTTTTTAGATTCCACATATAAGTGATATCATATGATATTTATCTTTGTCTGACATTTCACTTAGTATGATAATCTCTAGGTCCATCCACGTTACTGCAAAAGGCATTATTTCACTCTTTTTTATGGCTGGGTAATATTCCATTGTATATATGTACCACATCTTCTTTATTCATTCATCTGTCGATGAACATTTAGGTTGCTTCCATGTCCTGGCTATTGTAAACAGTGCTGCTATGAACATTGGGGTACAGGTATCTCTTCAAATTAGAGTTTTCTCCAGATATATGCCCAGGAGTGGGATTGCAGGATCATATGGCAACTTTATTTGTAGCTTTTTAAGGAACCTCCACACTGTTCTCCATAGTGGCTGCACCAATTTACATTCCCACCAACAGTGCAAGAGGGTTCCCTTTTCTCCACACCTTCTCCAGCATTTATTATTTGTAGACTTTTTAATAATGGCCCTTCTGACTGGTGTGATGTGATACCTCATTGTAGTTTTGATTGGCATTTCTCTAATAATTAGCAATATTGAGCATCTTTTCATGTGCCTGTTGGCTATCTTTACGTCTTCTTTGGAGAAATGTCTATTTAGGTCTTCTGCCCACTTTTTGACTGGGTTGCTTTTTTAAAATATTAAGTTATATGAGTTGTTTAATTAATCCCTGGTCAGTAGCATTGTTTGCAAATATTTTCTCCCAGTCTGTAGGATTTTCAGGTTGGACCCGGGAACAGACTTTTCAGGCAGGAGGAACAGCTTGTACAAAAGCACAGAACCAAGTGATTTCAGGGAGTTATCAGGTTTGTCATGCTCTTGGAACAAAACAGTTGGAATGAGAAACTTTTTCTCTGAATCAGGATTGTCTGATTCTAAATTTCACTCAAGTGATATAATGCAAGGAATAATATGTAACAAAAGACCTAGGCTGGCCATTTGATCTTGGACAAACGACTCAGAGCACTGGTTTCTTCATCTATGAAATGGGTTAAAGATCACTGCTACTTCATATGACTGTGATGATTTGCTAATATGAAAGCATTCTTTAAACTGTAAATCTCTATAGATGTTTATTACTATGGATATTACTTTAGATGTGATCATTTATAAATCACGTGTATTATAATCATTTTAAATAGCTATATTTATAAAGCAACAAATACACAGTGTTCCAAATAATATTAATATATAGGATATGATTACCACTAAAGTGTTCTAGGAGTTGAGATAGGTATGAAAAGACATTTTTGAATCACTTTCAAAATGATTAGTGACTAGGATGAGAAATATCTTAGTATATAGAATATATGTAGAATTTCTATATATAAATTCTCTATAGAATTTCTATAACTTGAATGAAATTTTATAAAAATTAAATTTGCATGTTTTTTCCTTAAGCTACTAACTGCTTGAGGGTAGGGAATATGTCTTCTGCATAGCCCCCTATCCTAGATCAGTGCTTGGAACCCTTTAACTGCTCTCCGCCTTCACCCTCTGCATGACGTTTACCATGACTCTTCCCATTAACAGGAGATGGAAACAATAGGAGGTCAGGGAATACCTTGGAGCATCCTCTCAAATGGAAAATATTACTTGGCAAATCTCTGCCTCAGCCAGATGTTTTTACCTGCAGTGCAAGGTCCTGTGAATTTCCAGGTGAGTGGCCATACATTTTTGCAGCCAAAACAAAGAAGGAAATGTGAATATTTACATGATTCAATGTGCAAAAGAGGAAGGAAAACTGAAGGCATGAGGAAGGAAAACTGAAGGCATAAGAAAAGCACAATCATCTCTGATATTAAAACCAGAGAATCATTTCTCTGGGGCCTCAGAGGACACTGTGTAATTAACAGTGCCCACAAGAGAATCCTTGCTGTAAATACAGCACACTACAAAAAGGCCGTAACCATGAAATCTAGGGACATTCCCGTTGGTCATTTGCAATCTAGAAATAGATTTTACAGTACCTAGAGGAACAAATGGACAGTATAATCTTTAGATAGTCTTGCATAAACATTGTTTTCTCAGAGCCAATTTGATAAGCACAGAGCATCTGTGATTTTGAGAACGAGCTCACTGAACAGTACAGCTGCAGCACTGACATTGCATGGCAGTTAAGAATCCAGGTTCTAGACTCTTACTTACCCAACTGCTTACTATTAATTCTGCAACCTTGGGCAAATCACTTTCCTTCCCTGAGCCTCCATTTTCTCATCTATAGAATGGGGATAACAATAGCATCTATATCATAGGGTTGTTGTGAGCACAAAATAAAATGTGGGAGAAGCACTTAGCTCAATGTGTGGGACATGGTAGGCATTTAATAAATGTTAGTTATTAACACATGCTATGAAGGGAAAAATCATTAACTCTCCTAACTCGTCACTTCCTTCAGTTGAGTCTGGTTACATTTCACTCTGGCTTATAATTTCTATTCGTTTCTAATAGAGGTTTCCTCGCAGTGCCTCTGCTAACGTGAGGAAAGGAATCCACTTGATTTTGCAGTTACCTCTTTTATGTGAAAACTTAAGCCTCACTTCTCTGAAAGAGGTATTATCTTTCAGGAATGTTCCTAAAATGGTTATGAATCATGCAACTCAAAGGCCTCCACACAGGCCACATACCTTTGAGGGAGGAGGCTGCCTTGTCTCTGCCCAGAGCGTTCCCCTCAGGGTTCAGAGTCAAATGTTACTAGACTCACTCAAGAGTGTTCTGTTTCAGGGCTTCTGTGGGACCATTCAGTAATCGTTTATTAAGCACCTATTATGTGCCATATTTGCTCCTGAGTTTATTATATTGAACAGATGGCATCCTTGCTCACACAGCCCATGGATAGGCTCCTTGGCTCCTATTCCCCACATACGTCAAAGTTTTCTAAAATACAATCTATTTTAAAAGAGCTGTTTGATCTTACCTTAAAAATGGAACTCTTCCTTCCTGTTTGAAACCTCAAATGAATGGTAAGTGGTACGGTGGTCCCTCCAACATCTCATCTGCCTGGGTTGGTCTCATTCCACTGCATACTTCTCATCAGGGCCCTTCTGTGTAGAAAATGTGTTCCACCCACAGAACTGCCCAACGGCTTGCCCAGGTACCACGGGTGTCAGTGCATCCCTGAAGTCATGTCATTTTTGTCAGCAAGTCTGGACACAACTGGACACAAACTGGACACACAGACCGGACACATGGTTGATGTATCTCCAAGAGCCTGGCCTGGCTCACTGCCAGCCAGCATTGGGCCTGAGCTTGAAGACTGGCCAGTGAATTACAGTGGGTGCACATGTGCTACCCGCCTCTCCCCTCAAGGCTGTGCCCTGAGTCTCTGGATGCTCACGGTCTCCTTGGAGGCTCTAGCCTCATTATAATAATCTTGGTAAAAGTAAGCCTTTGTGATTCTACGCAGTCAATTAGGCAAACATTGGATTGTGTGGTTACTCACTGAGCTCAGCAAATGAACAGAATCGACATCCTCTCTGTTAGTGCTTTGGCATGCTTCAGCTTCTAGTAAAGTGGTCTGCCTTTGAAAGGCAAAAGCAAAGGTTATTCAGAGGGGCTACAAAAGGGAGAAAGCACAATATTCATTTTCCTTCTCTTTCTGTAAACACACTTTGATCAGGACCGCCCTACTTTCTGTCTCCAAAGAATAGTCAGATCCCTGAGTCTTATTAAGATCCAAAGATCTCTGGGTCTGACAGAGAAAGACAAATATCATATGATATCACTTATATGTGGAATCTAAGAAAAGGGTACAAATGAACTTACCTACAAAACAGAAATAGAGTTACAGATGTAGAAAACACACTTATGGTTAACAGGGGGTAAAGAGGGAGGGATGAATTGGGAGATTGGGGTTGACATATACACAGTACTATATATAAAATAGATAACTAATAAGGACCTACTGTATAGCACAGGGAACTCTACTCATATACTGTAATGGCCCATATGGGAAAAGAATCTAAAAAAGAGTGGATATATGTACAACTGATTCACTTTGTGTACACCTGAAACTAACACAACATTGTAAATCAAATATACTCTAATAAATTTTTTTTTAAACACAAAGATCGGGCTTCCCTGGTGGCGCAGTGGTTGAGAATCCGCCTGCCGATGCAGGAGACACGGGTTCGTGCCCTGGTCCGGGAAGATCCCACATGCCGCGGAGCAACTAAGCCCGTGAGCCATGGCCGCTAGGCCTGCGCGTCCGGAGCCTGTGCTCCGCAACGGGAGAGGCCACAACAGTGAGAGGCCCGCATACCGCAAAAAAAAAAAAAAAAAAAAACCACAAAGATCTCTGAGTCTTACTAAAATAAGAATTTCTGCTCCCATCTAACTTTCTGGATCTAGATTCTTATAACATTTTACATCAGACAGAACTTTGGGAGTGCAGAGAAGTCAAGCAACTTGTCCAAGTCCGCAAAGCAAGAGAACAACTGAGTTGGGACTGGACCTTAACTCTGACTCCAAACCATATTTTCTGTTATATCAGGGTTTTTCAACCTTGGAACTATTAACACTTGGGGGCCAGATAGTTCTTTGTCGTTTGCATGTCTTACATATTTTAGGGTGTTTAGCAGCGTCCTGGACCTATACCAACCAGCTGCTGGTAGCACTCCTCATTTGTGGCAGCCACAAATTTCTCTAGACATTGCCAAATGTCCCTGCATTAAAAGCCACTGCCTTGCAATAGACTAAGGGAAATCATTTATCCAACCTAAGTGGTCCTTCCTCCTGACAAATTATTGATCAAATTACATAAGGCGCTACGTTAGGGACTACAGCACTGCAAAGAAGCATGAAGCGTTTACCTTTACGGAGCTTAATAAAAAGCCTGTAGGATCAAGGAAAAGTAGTTGGTATTGCTTGTGGGGACAATAATTTGCTTTATCAGGGGAGGGAGCTATTAAGGAATTGTTTATTCACTGATATGTCCAACATTATCAATACCCTATAATGAGGTGATGATAACATGGATAGTAATAATCACAATTATACCAACAAACTTGTGATATTGATATTGCAAACAAGGAAACTGAAACAGAAATAAAGTAGCCTGCCTCAGATCAGGCAGCTGTGAAGAGTAAATGCCAGGATGGGCATTCATTTCTGTCTGGTTCAGACCGGCATTCATGGGATCACCAAGGGCGGACAGTCACAGATGCTGCGAAAGACCCAAGTGCAAGCAGTTGGCAGAAGCTTCAGAAGTAAAGTGAAAATAGCAAATTAAGCATGAGTTGCAATGCTGAGTAATATGAGAATATTAATCATACACATTTGGAAAAGACATCCCAGATGTCTAGAGACATTAGCCTGTTTGTGTATCATAAATGAAGTCATTGCTTTGTTTAATAATAATTTAAGAACCAAATTGCAATATGTGTTTGCCTTAAAAAGAGAGCTGCTTCTAACTGGTAACATATTTAACTATGACAAATTAGGAACATTGGGACAATGGAAAGACACTCTTTTTTTTTAAACATAACCCTAATTGCCCACAGGAAAAGAAACTCAGATGATATAATATTTTATCCTAGCTTATTCATAGACTGAACCCGCTCTGGAGGTTTTTCTGCCCTTTGTGTCTATGAGACATTTCTGCAGGCTCTAGAGAACTCCTCTGAATGGTTCAGCACAGGTGTGAGGCCTGATTTCCTCTCCTGTGATGACTAGCAGCACATGAGAAAGACCTGCCAAGTCACTCCACTGGGAGCCCATCTGGCGTCATGCAGAGCTGTTACAGTGAGAGCAAATGGTCAGACTCACTCTGTTGTCATCTTCATATGGCTGCAAGTCTTCATTTTAGTGACTGCAGGATGACTTGATTCAGTCCACTCTGCAACAGCCTTTTTATTCTTTTGGGAAAATTCTTATAGTTCCAGTGAGGGGAAGATCTTTTTTATCATTTAAATAGATGTCATAAAAAGTGTTTAATGTACTGGGGAAAATGACATGAAATTATATAAAATATTTGAGAAATATTTCTAATACTTATGACAGAAAAGGATCTAAGGTTTTTAAAATATAAAGAGCATTCATAAGTCAAGAAGACAAAGATGATTAACTCAATAGAAACTAGACAAAATGTACAAGAAGGCATCACGTAAAGAAATGCAATTGGCCAATAAATATAAGAAAAACATGTTCACATCACAAATTTTAAAAATTAAAATGAGATACATTTTCTACTTATTATCTTGCTATAATTATACATATTTACATACTTACATGCATATATACATGTGTATACATGCATATATATATATATATATATATATGAGACAAAACAGGGTCTTTGTTCTGTTTAAATGCCCTCTTCAATCTTGCTGTTCTAGAATTTTTTTTCATTTCAAATTCCCACCTCCTTGGAATTGTCAGGTAAATATATCCTCATATATTTCCATTACTAAATATAATTTTAAAGAGGGAAAAAGTTCAATAAACAATGAACAGTATAGTAAAAATATTTAAAGAAATAGATTTTGCAATTAAATACTAACTTTGCAGTGTTTCAATCGAATCTATTTTGTAATTATTTCTGTTCTGTAAATCTCATCTCTTAAGAAGCATCTCTAAGCTCCTTATGGAAGGTAGGTAGCACATGTTCTCCCTAAAAAGTAGCTGTTTAATTTAATCGCTCTTAATTAACCCGAGCAAGATAAAAGTGCTGTGCAGGAAAAGAACTGGACTAAGAATTCAGAAACTTTGGCTTCTAGGGCCAAGTTTCACACTAAATAGGTTGGTGATCTTCAGCAAGTCACTGAGCTCCTCTGGATTGCATTTGCCTCACCCGTTAAATGAGTGTTAGACAAATTAAGGTTAAAATTCTACAATTCCACACATAATCGATTTCCCCTAAGTCAATAGTAACAGAAGGACTATGGAGTCACAGAAGTTGGTCAAATCCTAGCTGTTAGACTTTATTTAAACCTATTTAACTCCAATTCCCTCAGCAGTTACATGCCGAGAATAATAGTACCTAACTCATAGGGTTGCCATGTGACTTAAAGACTGTCACATACAATATGCTCAATAAATGTCAGCTAGTAGCATCAGTAATAGTGATAGTGCTATTAAAAAGATTTTAATATAAGTGGCAACCTTGACCTCTATCAGTTTTTAACATTTTCCCTCCTCCCTAATTATGGGATCATATGAGGAAAGATGATTTCAGTGCAAAAGTAAAGAGGAATTACCATTTCCATGTATATTATTCCTGACAAGTGTGTGGAAAAGTGCCAATACTGGCACTCCAGCAGCATCTTTGTATCAGATAATTTTCTTATGAAGAGGACTCCAAATACTTTTTTGCTTTCAGATATTTGGGTCCAGCAAGAAAATAATTAAGTATACATTTATGAAACACCTATTATATGTTTACCACTGTTCTAGGCACTAAGACATGATGATGAAAACAGAGAAATGTGGTTTCTGACCTATGTTGCAAATATTGAAGAGATAGAGAACAAAAGTGAATAATGGAATTATAATTGTTTTGCCATGAAGAGAAAAAAGGTCTGAAATATAGAGCCTAAAGGAGGACCCACTGAAATGATAAGTCCATTTGGTGATAATTCAATATGTTCAAAATACTATGCATTTTAAACATTTAGAACAGATGTCTATGGAATTTTGACAGGTGTTGCCTGAAAAAGAAAATTTTGTATTCAAGCAAGTTAGGGAAACTGTGGTTAAACATTAAACAGATCCTTTTACTGCAGTACTTACCAGAGCTATTATTTACTGATGTACAATGTTAGTTTTCATAGGAAAACTATAGGGTGCACTGACTTCTAATCGTACTTAACTACAGAATCATGTTTTCATAAACCATCTTTAGTAGAACAAGTGACTTGTGCACATGTTTTGTGAATTGTAGCTTTAGAAAGATCGCATAAAATTGAAGAAAATTAAAAAGTTATATTAAATGATGTTCAAAAATGTTTTTGAAAAATTCTGAAAATTTTTATACTATAATACATACACTTGTGGCTAAGAATATTTCAATCTAGTATTTTTATCTAGTTAATCTTGAATCCCACATACTTTATGCCCCTAGAGAATCCAAACACATTTATTTTCTCAGTCTTATTGGATAGTTTGCAAACTAGTTGACCTAGGTCAATACAGCCTCAGAAACAGGTATACACAATAGAGTAGATAAGTTTTTCTAATTTAAGTGAGGACAGGATAGAATATTTGGTAGTGGGAGAAAATGGGTAGCTAAAAAGGCCTGAATGGGGAGGTGGGGATAAATTAGGAGTTTGGGTTTAGCAGATACAAACTACTATATATAAAGTAGATAAACAACATGGTCCTACTGTATAACACAGGGAATGATATTTAATATCTTTTAATAAAGGAAAAGAATCTGAAAAATAATATATATTACATATAACTGAATCACATGTCCCTTTGATTTGATCAATTGTCCTTTTGAAAATTTACATTTCAGGTTCAGTTTTCTGTATCTTTTTTTTGTTGTTGTTGTTGTTTTTGTTTTTTTTTTGTGGTACACGGGCCTCTCACTGCTGTGGCTTCTCCCGTTGTGGAGCGCAGGCTCCGGACGCGCAGGCTCAGCGGCCATGGCTCACGGGCCCAGCCGCTCTGCGGTATGTGGGATCTTCCCAGACCGGGGCACGAACCCGTGTCCCCTGCATCGGCAGGCGGACTCTCAACCACTGCGCCACCAGGGAAGCCCTAAAACGACTTTTTTTTTTTTTTTTTTTTTTTAGTACGCGGGCCTCTCACTGTTGTGGCCTCTCTCGTTGCAGAGCTCAGGCTCCAGACGCGCAGGCTCAGCGGCTATATGGCTCACGGGCCCAGCCGCTCTGTGACATGTGGGATCTTCCCGGACCGGGGCACGAACCCATGTCCCCTGCATCGGCAGGCGGACTCTCAACCACTGCGCCACCAGGGAAGCCCCTCTGTATCTTTTGATAGGCATTTTAATGGGAAGTCGGTAGGAGAAGTATAAAGCAAGGTGATTGTAAATTTAGAAGCTGCTGCCTCATTTAAGGAAGAAAATAACCCTGAAGTGACCTAGGTCCTGCACAGTCACGGAGACTGCTTTGTTTTGTAATCACCGAAACAGCCAGGGACTTTTGCTGACATTTCTGATTTGGAAATTTAAACATATGCTTTCTAACAGACGGTGAGATAACAGGTTTACTTGATTGCTAAAGCCCTGTCTTTGAGATACTCTTGACTCCTTGCTGACTCACTGCACAGCAGACCTGGGCAGAATATGCTGCCTGAGGTTATCACAGCCAAACTAGTACTCTCAAAATGCTCGGAAATGCGTGCTGATGAGGGAGAGAAACTGATTCCACTGGATGTATCCTGGGTCTCATCACGCTACATAAACATTTTGGAACAGGTATGTTTTCTTTCTAGAGGTTTGTGTAACACATATCCCTATAAGAAGTCAGGATATTTTTAAGAATCTTGCTCTGTCTTAGTCTGTGTGATATGGTTACTAAGGATAAAATAATACAGTTTGAATTGCAAAACATGGCAGGATGTGCCAGTCTCCCTGGAGGAAGTGGAGCCTGTTGGTTAAGTTTCTGGGCTGTGTACTTAAACATACCTGGATTTGACCTCAGTACAGCCACTGGTAAATGTGAACTTAAAGAAATTACGTGAACATTCAGGTCCTCAGTTTTTTCATCTGAAAAAGTAGATATAAAATTTTCTATTCCTTAGGATGCTTTTAAGAAGATTAATTTTTCCTCTCAATTTTTCATTGCAGTATAATTTGTCTTCTGTGAAATAGCCATATTTAATGCGTACAGTTGATGAGTTTTCAAATGTATATAACCTTCCATCAAGATATAGCACAGTTTTATTACCTCGGAAAGTTCATAAAAAAAAAAAAAAAAGAAGAAAGTTCCTTTGGGTTCCTTTTCAGTTGATTCCTGCCTTCCTCACCCCAGAGGCAAACACCATACTGATTTCTTTTATAATAAGTTAAGTTTTCCTTTAGGAGGGCTAAATTTGAAATAAAATAATGTATATAAAGTGCTTAAAATATTTTTGGGTATCTAATAAGTATTCAAAAAGTTGAACCAATTATTATTATTAATATTTCTACACAAAGTTATGGTTGGGCTGACATCACAGAAGATGCGAGAAGAGAAAGGTCCAAATAGACAGGGGATGAATTGTACCTAAAAATTAAGAAAAGGGAAGGAGAAAATTTGGAATAAATATCTAAAAGCAGGGTATTCTTTAACATTCATTGAGTGCCTTCTATATACTGTACCAAGACTTTGTCACTTAATCTTCACAGTACTCTAAGATAGACAGTATTCCTCCTTACGCCCCCTTAATAAATGGGGAATAAAGGCTCAGGGAAGTTATGTGCCTTCCTAATATCACAAAGCACTACTAAGTAATAGGGTTGGAATTCGAGCCTCTGTCCAACTCTAGAGCTATACTTGCTCTCTTGGACCACTGTGATCCCTACACTAAAGACAGGTAAATGGAAAGGAAAATAACATCGAGTCTTAAAATGGCCACATATTAACGTCCATGCTTTTCACACGTCATCTCATCTAATCCTCAGAAAGGTTATTTCCATCCCCTTGCCAACTTTACTTTTGAGGAATCAGAGTTAAAATTCTAGTCTAACTTCAAATGGCAGTATCTTCCCACTGTTTATCAAAAGTAAGAAGACGTGGGCTAAAACAGGTCCCAGATCTCCCAAAACACTCAACAGAAGGGCCAACTGAAATCTCAGTATTTAGAATGGAGGTTAAAGAATGTGATCCAAGACTGAAGTTGAAAAATATGGTATGATGTCAACTATGGTATGATGCCAGATCTAGACAGATATACCGTTACTTATTGTATACACATTTTAAGCCATGCGTGGGTGTGCATAAAGTATCTAGGTGTTGCTAACTGAGTCATATTTACTTTGGATAATATATCATCTATATTCTGAGTGTTTTGTAACTGTTTTAAAAATTCTGTTATTTCTTTAATATATAAAGGCCTTGTCTGATATTGTGATCGAGAAATAAAGCAATCAATAACTTAACAACTTATATAACCTTAAGGAACTTCATCTTAAAACAGTAAATTTTAAGGCTAGGATGGAAACTAGGATTGAAACAGAAAATTAGGAATTTCCAGACCCTATGAGATGTCATTATATTTAAGCTTTAACTTTCTTCCTTTTCATTCAACTAATATATGAACAAAACCAAATAGAGTGACACTTTTCATATTAAAAGTCAAACAATTTTGTAAAGCTATTACAGAAGTACATTGACCCAAATCAGCACTTTATATTACTATAAGCTTCCCCTAAAATGGCAAGTCAACCTTTTTAATCAGGCCGGCTAAACAAAATATTGCTGTCTATATCAAGGAATTATAAAATCAATAAATTGAGGGGACCAATTGAAGTCAAACACCTTTAACTCTGGCACAAATCCATTCTAAATTTGATGAAAATAAATATATTGAGGCAATTCAGTTCAGTTCATATAAGGATCTCTTGAGTAGGGCACTAGGAAGCAACATGGACCTGACCCATTTAAAAAACTTCTCCAGAAATTAAAAGTATGAATGTCCTCTATATGGCAGGCAATGGTTTCCTAAGTTTTAATATCACCTGAGAAAAAGAGATAGAAAGAGGGAGAGAATTTTTAAAAAACACTGAAGATTAAGATAAAAAACGACATAGTAGTCATCTCTGGTTACCAGACATCAGGATATCAAGATGAGTTCAATGGACAAAAATTCCTCTTTCACTCTGGGTGGAGAAAGCTGAAAAAGAATGTTCCCCCTACCCAAACAACCAGAAAAAAAAAAGCAATATACAAAATTATAACTTCTCTCAAGCCCATCATATAGCTGTGGTTCCGAGACCATAAGACCTGTACTGAATTTCGAAGAGTGAGAAGCTCCTTCAAGGAGAGACAGGACACAGGAACTATGTCACTGTTTATAGATACGGGAGGAAGAAGTGGCTGCCATAAAACGGGTAAGAAAACTTCAGCTAAATTTTAATTGAATTTTTCAAGGCCAAACATGGGCTTAGCATGAAAGTTTAAAATACCTCAGAGCCCAAACGACTCAAGAAGAGTTCACAAGTACACACTTAAAAGCTCTTTCTCATGGGCCTTGACTAGATGCTCGAAAGAAAGAAGGAAGTAGGGCAGTAGAGTGGAAACAGCCCTGCTAGGTGGTGCAGGCATGCAAGTCACGATCACTGCCCCGAAGGATAAGCACAAAATCTTTCCTGTCTTCCAGGACATGTCCCCCATAAAAGGCAAAAGCTTTAAATCACTGAGAGAGGGGTAGACAAAAACTTTTCATACTTATGCACATACATATACACACAGCCCACCTGGTCTCAGGAAGAGATATACTACTCCTTAGAGAGGGATAGAAGCAAAATCCATCTGACTGTGGTGGAGGGATGGAAAACCCTCAGGCCTGGCAAGACTTGCTGCTTATGGAACAGTGCTGGAAGAAAAAAACCATCTAACCTTGGGAAAGGGGCAGGGGATTCTCTAGGGTTTAGGATCCTGCACCAGTACAAAGCAGATTTCTGCTACCTCTGCAGGAGCAGCAGGAAATCCTCTGCACCTAAGACAAACCACAAATTAATGAGTCTTAGGAAGTTTAGCATGTCATTAGGAAAGTAATTGTGAATCACACAACAGGCAGTTCATTGTCAAAATGGTTCACATGTGAGGTAGTTTGACTTAGTGGTTGAGAGAAGATTCAGTCTCAAATCTCTGCTTTTTCTCACAATAGCTGCGTGACCTTTCCGTGTCTCAATAACAGTATTTGTAAAATGGGCGTAGTTATCCCACATCATGGTATTGATAGAGGATTAAAGAGATTATGTATATAAAGTTCTTGGAATGCTTCCAGGTGTGCAATAAATGTCAACAAAAATGATAAATATTATTGTTAATACAGATGTAAACAAAAAGTTGATTTGTTAAAAAAAGGAAAAGTCACTATATTAATCTTCTAAATCCTGAATCCCAGAGTCAGTTTTCTGCAAATTTCTTTAAGGTGCTTTAATTATAGACATTTTACCTGTTGAATTTTACTTCAATGCATTAGGCTTGCATTTTGAGGTGCAGTGAACTAGCTAACGGTGGGGCAGGGCTCCTGACAAGAAAAACTAAAAAAAAAATAAAACACACAATAAAATATAGCAAATGTCTGTTAGAAAGCTCCTGATGCAACTAGAACTAAAGAGACTGAAATTCTGGAATGAAAAAGCCTCATTCACATGGACTCACCCTCTTTTACTTCCTTTACCCTGGGGGACATTTGTTGATTCTGGGCACAGACAGGAGGCTCACAATTCAGGCTTTGAAACTGTGGAGGGTGCAGAAAAACTGGCAAAGTATTTGGAGGAGACTTGAAGGGCTTCAAACTCACTTCCAGCTTTCCCCCTGAGACTTGTGCTGAATACCAGGCTACACGGGGCAGGGGCTAAGACCCACATGGAAAGTGTCTGAAGAGCTGAGCAGGACATTTCGGTAGTCTCAAAAACAGAAATGAGATTTCTGTACTAACAAGAAGGAAGAGTAAAAAATAGATCTGGTGCCCAGCTGAAGATCCTAGGGGAATAGGGAGAATCGAGATAAATTATTAACCCCTAATAGCACTGCAACCTAGCCTTTCCTTAGAACTGCCCGTGATTGGATGAAGACCCCCCCCACCCCGCAACTGCCTAGAAAGAAAAAGGTGAAAGATAACACATCTGGAGTCTCTGTATTTTTTAACAGGCAATCAGAATTCTTTAAAAATTAATAAGACCAACAAAGTACAGTCTGCATGACTAAAAACAAGAGAATAATTAAGTCAGAGAGCAGAACCAGACCCACAAGTCATTCAGCTGCTGGAGTGAGGTAATGGGAACTTCACTCTGCTTAACACGACTAAGGAAGAGAAAAGGCATGACAAAAAGATTTTTTTAATTAGCTAAACATTGATCTTCTAAAAGGCAATCAAATGAAAAGTCTAGAATTGACCCATATAATATCTGAAATTAAATTGATTGGATTAAATCAAAATTTAAAAAATAGAACTGATAAGACACCTTCCTTGTCCTTTGTATGCAGTGAAATTGTGGTACTGGATGTATAATGAATGATGATGCACTAACCTTTCCCCCTTTTAGTGTCCTTCCTCTCGGCCTCTGTGTCTCAGGCTCTGATATTATTTCAAAAGTAAATACAACACTCTATGCCATATACAAAAGGCCCAGGCTGGGTGACTGCAGGTGGAAAGAGCAGCTGAGAGTTCAAGAGAAAAGATTGATAAGGCGTGGTTTGTACCCTCAGAGGAGACCGCTATATAATGAAAAACCTCAGAATACACATTAGAAATTCAGGAGAGTGGTTTCTAGTCCAAGCGTCTTATTAACTAGCTGTGAGACCTTAAGAAAGACTTTTTTCTCTAGATTTCAATTTCATTTTGTGTAAAACAAGAGAGTGACCCAAATATCTATGTCTAAGATCCCTTCCAATTCTGAGATTTAAAGCAAACTAAGCCAATAAGACAACATTCAGAAATCTCCAATTTAATTGTAGGAGAATCTACTCATGGTTTTCTGAAAGACGTTATAAATTCAGGTTTCTTGAGGGATAACTTACATAAAACACATTTCATCCATTTTAAGTGTACGGTTTCATACGTCTTGACAAATATACATATAGTTATGTAACTGCTACTGCAATCAACACATAGAACATCTGCAACAGCCCCAGAAGTCCCCATGTCTCTTTGTAGTCAATCTCAGCCTCTAGTAACCACTGATCTGATTCATGTCAATACGGTTTTGCATTTTCTAAAATGCTGTATAAATAGAATCATTACAGTATGAGGTCTTTTGCATCTGGCTCTCTTCATTTAACATAATGATTTTCAAATCTATTCATGTTGATGCATTTATCAACAGTTCATTCATTTTGTATACTGCTGAGTAGTATTTCATCCTATAGATAAGCTATGCTTTGTCTATCGATTCTTCAGTAGATGGATAATTGGGTTTCCAATTCCCAATGGAGCTATCATGCATAAAGCTGCTATGAACATTAGCATACAAGTTTTTGCCTAGACATGTTTTATTCAGTTGGGGTAAATACCCTGATATGAGATATCTGGTTCATATAACAGCTGTATGTTTAACTTTATGAAAAATCTAGCAAACTGTCTTCCAAAGTGGCTGTACCATTTTGCATCTCAAACAGCAATACATGAGAATTCCTGTTGCTTCATATCCTCTCCAACACATTCATGTGGTTTTAATTAGCATGTTCTTAATAACTAGTGATGTTAACTATCTTTTCATATACTTATATGTCATATGTATATCTTTGGTGAGATAATGGTTGTTAAAATCCCAAGCTCAGTTTTCTCATTTTTAATTGAAATTTGTACTGAGATAATTATAGATTCACATACAGTTGTAAGAAATAATATATAGTGATTTCTTGTAAAATTTGGTCAGTTTCTGATAACAGTAGCAGCTTGCAGAGTTATAGTTAATATCACAACCAGCATATTGACATTGATATATCCACCAGTCTTATTCAGATTTCCCCTGTTTGTGTGTGTGTGAAATTCTGCACAGTTATATCACTGGTGTAGGTTTGTGTATCCATCACACCTGTTGCCCTTTTATAATCACTCCTGCCTCTTCCACCTCCACCTTTCCCGTATCTGACCCTAACCCTTGGCAACCACTAATCTGTCTTTCATTTCTAAAATAACTTTCTATAAGTTATATAATTGGGGAATTCCCTGGCAGTCCAGTGGTTAGGACTCTGCACTCTAACTGCCAAGGGTCCGGGTTCAATCCCTGGTCAGGGAACAAAGATCCCACAAGCCAAAAATAAAATAAATAATATAAAGGATATAAAAGTTATATAATTGGAATCATACTCTATGTAACCTTTTGTGATTGACTTTTTCACTCAGCATGTTCCCTGAAGATTCATCCAAGTTGTTCTATGTTTCAGTAGTTGTTTCCTTTTTATTGCTGAAGAGTATTCCATGGTATGGCTAAACCACAGATTGGTTAAACACTCACCTAAAGGACAGCCAGGTTGATTCCAGATATTTGCTATTGCATATATGGCTGCTATGAACATTCGTGTATATTAGGGGCTCTGGTAGAGGAACTCCACTGCATTACTTTCCCACCAAGAGACACCAGCTGACCTGGCCTGATGAGACCCCTTCCACCTCCTCAGGCAAAAACAGCAGGGTTTCTATCATCTGTGTACAGCAGTACATCTTATAGAATGTTTTCTTTTGATTGTCTATTATAACAAAGACTTTTTTGTCACAAACTTGCTTTTCTTCCTCTCCACTCTTGCCTCACACCCTTGGCAAAAATTATCTTGAAATAGATCATGGTCTAAAAATATAAGCTAAAACTCTTAGTAAAGATAGAAAAACAAATTTTTATGAAATTGGGCTATGCAAACATTTCTTTGGTTACAAAACATATGAAACATAAAAGAAAAAAATATAAATTGATCTTCAAGTAAATTGGAAACTTTTACTCTTCCAAAAACACTAAAAATAATGTGAAAAGGCAAGCCACATATTAGGAGAAAATATTTGCAATTCATAAAATTGTTAAAGCACTTGTGTTCAGAGTATTTCAAACACTCTTACAACTCCGAAGTCAGAATACAAACAATTAAAAATTGGGCCAAATAAGGACCGGCAAGAGGAACAAGACAAAAAAGAAACAGTAACAGCAAGGAGCCATTCCAGGAGGTCTCTTTTACCCCATTGGCCCAAGACTATCCTCTCCTACTTAGAGAAAACTTCTCCATCTCAGAAGGGATAGGAGATCACTGGAGCTTGAGTTTGCTCCAGTAGCTCCACTGATGTGTCCAAGTGTTATATGGTCACCTTGGTGTTCATTTTCTCCCATATTCATCTATCTCCTGGGCTAGTGCTCTCTGCAACCACCTAACCCAGAGAGAGGAGGGAAATATGGTGAGGGTTACTTCCGAAGTGCTTCCTTTTCTGTTCCATTAACCCCGTGGTCTCCAACCTTTTTGGCACCAGGGACCAGTTTCATAGAAGACAATTCTTCCTCGACTGGCAGGGGGGATGGTTTTGGGACGATTCAAGCACATTACATTTATTGTACACTTTATTTCTATTATTATTACCTTGTAATATGTAATGAAATAATTATACAATTTACCATAATGCTGACAGGAGGCGGAGCTCAGGTGGTAACGTGAGCGATGGGGAGCAGCTGTAAATACAGATGAAGTTTTGCTCACTCGCCCACCACTCACCTCCTGCTGTGTGGCCCAGTTCCTAACAGGCCACAGACCAGAACCGGTCCACGGCCCAGGGGTCAGGGACCCCTGCATTAACCCCTTTCTTCTTTGTTCCAACATTTCCTTGCAACAGCATCCCCTTAAGCCACCAGAGGCGAGTGGCCTCTGAGGGCATGGAGGCTGGTTATGCAATGAGTCCCAGCTCTAGGGGTCACCCTCAGTGGGGGCTTAGTCTCTCAGGCAAAATCAAGTGCTGGCATAGTCTTTTCAACAATAGATGCTTGGACAACTGGACATCCACGTGCAAAAGAATGAAGCTGGATGCCGTCCTCATATCATACTCAAAAATTAACTAAAATTATATGATAGATCTAGACATAAGAGCTAAAAGTATAAACACTCTTAGGATAAAAAGAATAGGAAAAAATCTTCAGGACCCTGAGTTAGGCAAGACCTTGTTAGATATGAGATCAACCACACAAGAGAGAAAAGAAACAATAAACAAATCAGATGTCATCAAAATAAAAAACTTTTACACTTCAGAGGATGCCATCAAGAAAGTAAATGGAGAACCCATAGAACAGGAGAAAATGTTTACAAATCATATATCCAATAAGGGATTTTTATATAGAATTATATAAAGAACTCTTTTACAATTAAATAATAAAGAGATGAGGGGCCCAATTTAAAATGGTCAAATGATCTGAATAGATATTTCTTCAAGGAAGATATACAAATGGCCAATAAACACATGAAAAGATACTTAATATCCTTAGAAATCAGTTAAATGCAAACCCAAACCACAATGGGTTACCACTTCACATCCACTAGGGGAGCTATAGTCAAAAAGAGAAACTAAGAATTGTTGATGAGGATGTTGAGAAATTGGAAGCCTCATACATTGCTGGTGGGAATGTGAAATGGTACAGCAATGTTGGAAAAGAATTTGGCCGTACCTCAAAAAGTTAAACATAAAGTTACTGAAAGTTACTGTATGAGCCAAAAATTCCACTCCTGGGGTATATATCCAAGAGAATTGAAAACATATGTGCACAAAAAAACTTGCACATGAATGCTAAGTGAAGAAGGCAGTCACAAAAGACCACATATTGTATGTTTCAATTTATTAAAAAATGTGCAGAATAGACAAATCCACAGAGATGGAAAGTAGATTCGTGATTGCTAGGGAATGGGGAGGGAGGTAGCAATTGGTGGTGACTGCTAATGGTTATGGGGTTTCTCTCAGGGGTAATGACAGAGTTCCAAAGCTGACTGCAGTCATTGTCAGACAACTTTGTGGATATACTGAAAAACATTTAATGATACACTTTAAAAAAATATCTGCTGCAACTTTATACACTCACAGCCATTATTCTTGCTGACTGAGGCCCTTACCAATTCTTACCTGGATTATTATTATTTTTTGTTTGTTTGTTTTTTGTTTTTTGTGGGTTTTTTGCGGTACGCGGGCCTCTCACTGTTGTGGCCTCTCCCGTTGCGGAGCACAGGCTCCGGACGCGCAGGCTCAGCGGCCATGGCTCACGGGCCCAGCCGCTCCGCGTCATGTGGGATCTTCCCGGACCGGGGCACGAACCCATGTCCCCTGCATCGGCAGGCAGACTCTCAACCACTGCGCCACCAGGGAAGCCCTTACCTGGATTATTATTATAACATCCTAATTTGTCTTCCACCTCCAGTGCTGCTTTCAATCCACTTTCCATACGACAGGCAGAGCTTTCTAAAATCTAGACCTGGTGGTCACTCCTTTGTTTAAAACCGATGGTGACTCCAACTGCTTACAACATAAGACATCCTTACCATGGTTTGGACTAGTGTTTCAGACCCAGCTTGACAGCTTCTATACTACTTACACAGTAAGTGACCTGCCAATTAACTCTCCCCTCACATTTCAATTCATTTTCATACACTTTCTGTCTCTGCCAGATGTCCTAACCTCTTTAACTGTCTTGAAAGATACACTTATCCTTCAAAGGGCTCCTTGTTACCTCACCTGAGACAGTTTTTCCAACTCCAACTCCCCCGAGTCTTTCGTTATTGTTTTCATGACTAGTGATTACATGTTCATGATCACACAGAACACAGCTTTAATGATCTGTTTTCTGTCTCTTTCACTAGTCAGAAGCCCGGGTAAGCAGAATCCTTCTTTTATACTTTTTGACATCTCCACTCCCTGACACATTGGAGGACTCAATAAAGACCAAGTAAATGAGTCAATGAATGAAGCCAGCTTGAGTGTTTTTCCAACATACCACTATTCTCTCCCCTTCCTGGAGAGACACAAAACTTCCAAAACAACGCTCTTCCTCTTTATTTAAAGATTTTATCCTGCGCTTGCCACCATTTTCTAATTACACCTGTGCTATCATCGTTTTTGTGTGTGATTTCAGTAGGCACGTGGATAAATTTTCTAATATCATGGACCTCATCTTCTTTAATGATCTTATCCTTCTACGTACCTCAGCCACTCACCTCTGAGGTCTCCCCTAGCCCTGCCGTTACTAGTAACAAGTTTCACTTTCCATAAACAATCCTTTGACCCCATCTGTACCTATAGTATCACCTCCTTACTGTCCCTCAACTCCTCACATCTTCACTTTCCACCTTACCCACTTAAACTCCATTGTCAGTTACTATATTAACTCTCTTACATGCACTCTCATTTCCATTTTGCCTCTTTTCCTTGGTTGTACTTTCTCATTAAATCACCAATTCAGGTTGAATCTAAATCTCTTCCTACTTGAACCTGAACCTGCATAGCAGAATGTGACTGAGAAAAAGAAGCAACTATACTTGCTGATCTCATTTTAAATTTATAACCACCAACTTCAAATGAGTTCTTTGTGCTGGCAGGAAATTATATATATTTTTCATCAAGTCATCTTCCTTCCTTCTTTGATTATTTCACATCTTTTCATTTCTTCTCAAATCTTCCTCCACTGCCACTTTGAAGCCAACGTCATCACTCCCTTGGATTATCACAGTGATCTCCTACATGGTCTCTCTGCTTATCTCTGACCCTATAAACTCTTCTCCATTCAGCACCCAGAGGGGTCTTCTTAAGATGTAATTAGATCATGTCACTCATCTTCTCAATACCATCTAATCACTCCCTATTTTATTCCAATTAAAAGTCAAGGTAAAAAGTACTACATCTTCTCTCTCCACAGTTCCTTTCTTACCTCATATGCTACTGTCCTGCCCTTTGCTCAGTGTCTTCAAGTCACACTGGCCTCTTTGAGGATTTTTTAGACACTTCAAGTATGTGCAAATCTTCAGTGCCTTTGCATTTCCCATTCTTTCCTTCTGGAATTTTCTCTCAGGCATTTTCATGGCTTAGTTTCTCTTAGAAACTCTGCTTAGATCTCTGCTCAATTGTTGCCCCATCATAGAAGACTTCTTTATTTATTTTTTATTTATTTATTTATTTTTGTGGTACGTGGGCCTCTCACTGTTGTGGTCTCACCCATTGCGGAGCACAGGCTCCGGATGCACAGGCCCAGTGGCCATGGCTCACAGGCCCAGCAGCTCTGCGGCATGTGGGATCCTCCCGGATCGGGGCACGAACCCGTGTCCCCTGCATCTGCAGGCGGACTCCCAACCACTGCGCCACCAGGGAAGCCCCCATAGAAGACTTCTTTGACTAATGTATACAAATGGGATCCCAATAAACATTCTATCTCCCTCTTATGTGTCTTTATTTTTTTTCCTTGAAACTCATTAACATCTAACATATATATTTATTTGCATATTGTTCATTATTAACCGTTAGAATGCAACCTCCATGAGAACAGGGACTTTGCTCTACTCACTGCTTTATCCACAGCAACTCCATACTGCTGACAACTTGTTGAATAAATAAATTGCTTTTGAAGAAAGAATTCTATTACAACAAAAATAATAAAGTAAAGGAAGGAAGAAAGTGAAGAAGGAAGGAAAGAAGAAAGGAGGTGAGCCCTGTTTTTTTAAAAAAGGTTCTGTACATAGAAGAAATTATCCTATTATTTAGAGTGACAGTGTATATATAATTTGATACTAAGTTTTTAAATTTTTTTAAAAGAAAAGAAAAATGTGTATACATAGAAAAGAATCTAGAAATATATATATGTATCAAAATATCAACAGAGTATATCTTTCAGTAGTGTGAATATGATGAAGGTGGGTTTTTTTGGTGGGGACAGCCTGTTCTTTTTGTCTGTTATTTTGTATTTTTAAAATAAAAAACAGAATTTTACCTGTGAAAAATTTAAACAGAAAATTTTTTTTTAAAGAATAAGAACAGGATCCCCATATTTTAAAAATTCATTGTCTTTTTTTTCTTCTTTTTTTTTTAGATTCCATATATATGTGTTAACATATGGTATTTGCTTTTCTCTGACTTATTTCACTCTGTATGACAGACTCTAGGTTCCTCCACCTCACTACAAATAACTCAATTTTGTTTCTTTTTATGGCTGAGTAATATTCCATTGTATATATGTACCACAACTTCTTTATCCATTTGTCTGTCGATGGGCATTTAGGTTGCTTCCATGTCCTGGCTATTGTAAATAGTGCTGCAATGAACATATATGGAATCTAAGGGGGAAAAAAGGGTTCTGAAGAACCTAGGGGAAGGACAGGAATAAAGACGCAGATGTAGAGAATGGACTTGAGGACACGGAGAGGGGGAAGGATAAGCTGGCACAAAGTGAGAGAGTGGCACTGACATATATACACTACCAAATGTAAAATAGATAGCTAGTGGGAAGCAGCCACATAGCACAGGGAGATCAGCTCAGTGTTTTGTGACCACCTAGAGGGCTGGGATAGGGAGGGTGGGAGGGAGATACAAGAGGGAGGGGTTATGGGGATATATGTATACGTATAGCTGATTCACTTTGTTATACAGCAGCAACTAACAGAACAATGTAAAGCAATTATACCTCAATAAAGATGTTTAAAAAATTCATTTTCTACACAAAAACCTCAATACTGGACTGTCTAAATTAAAACAGACATGGTTTTACACATAAAGAACACTTTTCTTTCTATTCCCATTCCCATGGCTTTCCAGGCTATCCTTCAATACCCCCATGAAGTGGCTCTCACTCTATAGGGATCAGAGTGCTTCAGGTCTAATTCCAGATGCACAGCTTGGGCAAATTCAATCAGACAATTAGCATACTTTCAGCACCTACCTGATTGTGAGCTAAGAACAGAAGAAACACAGCACTCCATCTGTGCCCCCAAACAGCTTATAAACTGTTGGGAAAAAAACACTGAGTCTGTATTTGGAAAGTAAAACCATCTTTGATTGTGATTAACATATGTGCCTTGTTTTGCAGGAACACAGAAAAATGAGTAACCAAGAATGGAGAACAGAACCCTCCGCAGGGCACGTTCAGGATGCTTCAGGGCTGCTGTGACCACTCACAGTACTGAGGGTGGTATGGTGGTCTCAGCTTTGTCACTCATAAAGGTATCATGGGGATGTGATGAGCACACTAGGACCAAATCCATGAAATGCTACACAAAGGATTTGAGTTCCTTCATCCTTTCATTTCCTCTGTTGGCTCTACATTTTCATAGCCAACCTATTCGTACACTAATAGAAGGCCTGAATAATTAGAAAAGGAGTGATGGGCTTCTGAAGGAGGAGCCTTCAGAAGTTCTGATTATGCTTCTGAATAACCGATATCTTAATTACATTTGAATCTCAGAGCCTCAATTTTCTTATCAGTGAAATAAGTGGTTGTCGTGTGATCCAGCAATTTCACTTCCCAGAATATAACCTGAGAAAATGAAAACACTAACTTGAAATGATATCTGCACATCCATTTCATAGTGGCATTATTCACAATAGCCAAGACATGGAAACAACGTAAGTGTCTGTCAATGGATGAATGGATAAAGAAGTTTTGATATACATATACAACAGAATATTATTCAGCCATTAAAAAAATGAGGAAATCCTACCATTTACAACAACGTGAATGGACCTTGAAGGCATTTTGCTAGGTGAAATACATCAGACAAAGACAAATACTATATGATCTCACTTATAGGTGGAATCTAAAAAAACAAAAAAAGGGCTTCCCTGGTGGCGCAGTGGTTGAGAATCCGCCTGCCGATGCAGGGGACACGGGTTCGTGCCCCGGTCTGGGGAGACCCCACATGCCGCGGAGCGTTTAAGCCCGTGAGCCATGGCCGCTGAGCCTGCGCGTCTGGAGCCTGCGCGTCTGGAGCCTGCGCTCTGCAACAGGAGAGGCCACAGCAGTGAGAGGCCCACGTACTGAAAAAAAATCAAAAAAATCAAAAATAAAAAACAAACAAAAAAATCCCCACCAAACTCATAGAAAAAGAGATCCAATTTATGGCTACCAGAGGTGGGAAGGGAGGGGAAATTGGAGAAAGGTGGTCAAAAGTACAAACTTCCAGTTATAAGATAAATAAGTACTAGAAATGTAATGTACAACGTAGATGACTGTACGTAACACTGCTGTATGATATATAGGAAAGTTGTTAAGAGAATAGATCCTATCAGTTCTCATCACAAGGAAAAATTTTTTCCCTGTTATTGTATCTATATGAGATGATGAATGCTAACTAAAACAGTTGTGGTAATCATTTCACAACATATGTAAATCAAACAATTTTGCTGGACCCCTTAACACATACAGTGATGTATGTCAATTATTTCTCAATAAACCTGAAAAATAAAGAAACAAGCAAAAATATTTTAAATATGTTAGAGCATATTAAGCCTTCTAAATGATGATACATAGGATTGTTAACTTTAAGATGTCAAAATGTATATATTTGGAATATTGGAATACTGTTATGCTGAAATTGATTCTATTGTTATTAGAGATGAATAATAAGTTATTTATGTAAGAAAAAGAAATAATTGCTTGTGAAGATTGAATAAAGATACAAAAAGCATTTAACAAAATATTTTCACTTTATCAGTACCCTATTGCTCAGGACCCTGTTTTGCGAAGTCAGCCCCTCTACGCAGCCATCAACTTTCCTTTCGATTTGATTTATCAAGGAGAATGGCTAAGCACATTTGGAATTTGCCTTGAGCCACTTCTGAGCCTGTATAGACCAGCTATGTTAGAGATGCAGATATGGATATTATATATAATACATATTACTGTATAATACATATGTTTTATATGTATGTATGTTTTTTATATATAGGTATCATATTTGATAGTGCCTGCCTGACTTCTTATCAGAAATTTGGTACACAGCAAACCAGCCAGGAGAACAATAGCACAATGAAAGATTATTTCAATATTAGCGAGAGCAGGATGGAATCAAGGGGCTGTTATGAAGGAGATAGGGCAGAGTACCGGAAATACTCTATGCTAAGGGTCAGAACTGGATCTGAACCCACTTTTACTTTTGTGTGACCTCATGCAAGTGATTAACCTCTCTAAGCCTATGTTCCTATATTTGTCAAACGTGAATTTAAATCTACATTGCAAGTTTGCAATGCCAATTAAGTAAACTAATGTTAATAGAAGGGCTAGTACCCAACAGACTCTCAATGGCAGGAGATATTATTAGTGGAACAGTGGAGATGTAGCTTTTAGCCATCATTCTATATCTTAGCTAGTTGCGTGACCTCATATATGTCGCTGAACCTCCTTGAACTTCAATTTCATCTGTAAAATGAGTGGCTTGGATAAAAACCTAAAGACATTTTCACTCAAAGTTTTTAAAGCAGCCTCGTTTTGGGGGATGATGTGTAAAGAAGGTTGGATTTTTTGTTTTTACTAATGTCTTACAAAAGCACCTCTGGGATGCAACAAGAGAATCAAACCCAAGGCCAGGGCCGTTAGTGTACTTTTTAGCTGACCTCAGTAGGCTGTTCCTATTAGAATTCTGACTTAGCAGTTAATGACTCAGGACATCCTATGCATTGTATTTATTCCTAGCATCTCCTTCATGTCCTAGAGAACAGAAGAGACCCCTACCTTGTCTAAAAATAGTGCATCTTCAATTTGTGTCTTCTTAACAGGCATGATACTAAAAAAAATTTTTTTTGTAAGAAAATAGATTCTTTGTTGAGAAGCTAACTCTCTCCTACATCTTTTTGTGGTGGTTGCTTTTAATTGAGCATGGAGTGTAACAATAGAAATGAAAATGCTTCCCTAAGTGTTTGTTTTGTTTCAAATAAAGCTCTTTAATAATTTCTATTTGTTTTAATGATTATTAAAAACCAAATAGATCTAAAAAATCAAATGCAATCTCAATACAATAAGAAATTTGTCTATGCAATTTTCTCTTATGCAAACTGATAATGTGTAATATATTAAAGTGCAATAACATGATGACAAATAGACTCTGGGATTAAAATGAAGGCTGGTTTATTATTAAATATTCAGTGACTTTTATTCTCCAGAGTTCAAGGAAATCCTTTTCCTGTTATATTATTTTGTTTTTCAATTTTCACAGAATTCATTAGCTCCTCCTGAGTCTCTCAAGTTTTTTGTGTGTGTGACATCCCAGAAATCACATGAAGGGAGGGAGAAAGAGACCTTCAAATAGACACAGGTGGAAATTCTGTTTAAATCACATTAACATTCCATTGCTATCAATTAGAATCTCCTAAGGCGAGCAAACTAATCCAAAGTGTAAGCATAGCTGAATTAAAACACAATACAGCGGCACTCGTGTTGGTACACATATCCATACACACACATACACCTCACAAACACAGAGCTCGCATCTAGGGAGCTTAATGAATGGAGGCATACACTAAGATATGCCAGATGAGCCTCCTCCAACACTTGTAGTGCTTGACATTCTCTTAGAACAAGAGTGATGGGATCTGATCTCTCTAAATCTAAATATATGGTTTGCCACAGAACAGACCCTTGACACATAGGCTCAAGGTATGACTTTTGCCTTGTGATAATTTGAATTTGAATTCATATAAGAATAATAAGAGTTAACATTCCCTTAGTTCAAGATTTCAGGGACTCTACTTCAGATAGATTCTCTCATTCAATCCATTCAGCAACTCCATGATTAGGAATTTTATTCTTCCTGTTTTATTAGAAAGTATTTAAGGTAAAAAAACCCATCCTCTAACCCAAATCCCCAAGAATGAGGATAGCACAGTATTGACAAATGTCCTAAGCTCTGATTTAAGGTCAAAGTAAATTAAAAAGCAGTTATGGAATGCCTCTTTTATGGGAATCTAGCATTCTTCAGAGGGAACAAAAGAAATGAAAGAGGGGAATGAGATGGCATGTAACCTTAAAAAAATAAGAAAATAGTATAAGAAAGTAGTTCAAAATGGCATGTTAAAATTATAATCCATAGCACAATAGTCCTTGATATTTCATATTTTATGTTCCACAAATGCACTATATCAAAGAACCTGGTTCCCTTTTTAATTAAAATAGAAGACTGAGGGCTTCCCTGGTGGCGCAGTGGTTGAGAATCCGCCTGCGGATGCGGGGGACACGGGTTCATGCCCCGGTCTGGGAGGATCCCACGTGCCGTGGAGCGGCTGGGCCCGTGAGCCATGGCCGCTGGGCCTGCGCGTCCAGAGCCTGTGCTCCACAAAGGGAGAGGCCACAGCAGTGAGAGGCCCACGTACCACCAAAAAAAAAAAAAAATAGAAGACTGAGCATTTCGGGGGAGAAAACTGTCATGTCTGTATTTATTCTGTTATTAGAATTGTAGTTTTTGCAAAGTTAAGGTATGAACAACCTCAGTAGTTTTGGGAAGTACCTTTTATGGCCATGGATTTAAAACAAAGATAATTCAGTAGTCAAAACTGTAATGACACTTTTGGTAGCATAGATGTACTATAACACTAACTATAAATCACAAAGACGACTTATTCATTTTAGTAATACTGATATTATGGGCAAGCAGGTTTTGCAAGAGGCCCCAGGTTTTATCTTTCAAGTAGACAAAATAGTTCTTAGGAAACCCTGTTTTGGCTTAAATTTATTTTTATTTACTGCCATGACAGTTTTCTTCGACTA
Organism: Kogia breviceps; assembly: GCF_026419965.1. NCBI lineage: Eukaryota > Metazoa > Chordata > Mammalia > Artiodactyla > Physeteridae > Kogia > Kogia breviceps. The sequence goes on along the minus strand of NC_081316.1, from coordinate 53,316,280 downwards.
TTATAGAGCAAACTGATCTTTCTCAAGGGTATTGCAGAAGAGGGAGAGAGAAGAGACCCACATTTGAATTTAATCTGATCTCCAACTGAAAGTGACATTGCTGTAATCTGACATCATGTGTTCCATGTCTGCAAAGCTTTCTCTTCTTTTCATATATTTACCATCCTTGCCCCACATATGTTGGAAGACCTTCTCCAGGGGATCTGCTATGCTTGTGAGTTTAAATAGGAGATATGATCATATCTTATTGTGCCCTTTGGGCATTTCAAAACATCACTGATGAGAGTAGAAATTGGTACACGCTTTCCGAAAGTCATTTTAAGATTGCTTAACTTTCTTTTTTGCAGTATGTGGGCCTCTCCCGTCGTGGAGCACAGGCTCCGGACGCGCAGGTTCAGCAGCCATGGCTCACAGGCCCAGCCGCTTTGCGGCATGTGGGAACTTCCCTGATCAGGGCACGAACCCGCGTCCCCTGCATCAGCAGGCAGACTCTCAACCACTTGGCGCCACCAGGGAAGCCCTGCTTAACTTTTTTTTTTTTTTACCTTTTTGCAGTACGCGGGCCTATCACCGCCGTGGCCTCTCCCGCCGCGGAGCACAGGCTCCAGACGCGCAGGCTCAGCAGCCACGGCCCACGTGGAGAGCCGCTCCATGGTATGTGGGATCCTCCTGGACCGGGGCACGAACCCTCGTCCCCTGCATCGGCAGGCGGACTCCTAACCACTGCGCCACCAGGGAAGCCCCTTGCTTAACTTTTGATTCAGCAAGTTCACTCCTAGGAATTTAATCTAAGGAACTGATCATGAGTGTGCCTAAAAATTTATCTTTGTAGCACTATTTAAAGGCAAAGCTACTGAAATAACTTAAATGTCTGTCATTAATGGTTTGGTTAAAAAAACACATGATATATTACAACAGAATATTTATTCATCTTCAAAATTTATGCTGTATATAATATTTAATGAACTTAAAAGTATTTACTACCAATTATCTTACTGTATTTAACTATATAGTACTACTACTATTATTTACTACCAAGAGAAGAAATTTAGGACACAAAACATCATATTCAAAACAATTCCATGTAGACAGAGAAAAAGCCTACTTACTGTGGGTAGTGGAATCATTCATGACTTTTATATTAGTTTTACTTATTTTCTATAATACATATGTTTAATATTCATTATGAGAGACAATATGTTATAAAGATTGCTATCTTTCATACAGCAAAAAATGTTTTGACTCCCATGGACACAAGCTCGCTAATGTTTTCAACAGCAGGTTATCAGGTGACCAATAAAGAAATTTAAGAATATATATAATTCTGTTCTTTAAATTATATGATTTATAGTCATATTTTTAATTATGTTATTTATTTATATAACTATTTCTTTCTGCCCATATAGAAATAATTGGACACTGACAATTATAATTCCCCATGAGATTCAGAGAAAATAGAATAAAATATAAATTGCAGTGGTTAACCTGGGGATCATGGAGAAAGTAAGAAAATAACAATAGCAAACATCTGCACTCACTAATGTGCCAGACGTTTTTCTACAAGTAGAGCACTCTGAACTGTACCTGGCACAGAGTAAATGTCATGTAAACATCTGACACAGCCATTGTTGCTGTCGTTGAATCTTTACAAGAAAGAACAGTCAAGTATGGTACTATTATCATCATCTCAATTTAAAAGATTAGAAAAAGCAGAGGATTATAAGAACACATGGTAGAGTTTACCAGACACCTTGAATAGTCTCAACAGAATAGAATTTTTCCCTTTTCACTAACAATATTCATGTAGGTGGTTCACGATTCTCAGGGCAAGTCAACATTACCTGGGACCCAGAATCCTTCTATCTTTATACTCTTTTCTTCTCCATATGAGGCTTCTATTTTGGAGTTCAAGGTGACTGCTCCGGCTCCCCACTTCATGTCTACATTCCAGAGATGAAGGGAAAAACACATTATTTTCTTTGAAAGACAACACTCAGAAGTTGCCTACATAATTTCAGTTGATTTTATACTGGCCAAATTTTTATCACATGACCATGCCCACCTACAAGGATGGCTGGAAAATGTATTTATCTGAGTGTCCAAATGCCCAGCAAAAATATATATTCTCAAGGAAGAAGGAGAGAAAGTTATTAGGCAGTGTCTTAGTCCATTTGCACTGCTATAACAAAAATATCATAAAATGGGTGGCTTGTAAACAATAAACATTTATTTCTCACAGTTTTGGAGATTAGGAAGTCCAAGATCATGGTGTCATCCAAAACGGCATGTGGTGAGAGCCCACTTCCTCACTAATGGTCCACTTCTCACTGCAACCTCACAAGGCAGAAAGGGCAAGGGCAGGAAGTGGGGAGGCTCAGACAAATGTTTTCCTTCTTCGGATGCTCCTTCTCAGCCACAGAAGTGGTGGCTTTACCCTGCACCTGCTAGTCCTGTATTCTTTAAGGTTATTTTTAACTTTAATTAATCCCTTTTTGCTAGCTAATAATTCTTTGTATTAAATGTTACTTGTTTACTGTATGATGACTATCTCTCTACTGAACCTTAACTGATACATACACAAAATAAATATACAATCTTAAAAATTGGTGCCATCTAAACTATGGTCACATAGAATCATGGTGAAACAAAGTCTTTTAAGTCAGTCAGTCTTGAGTGTGAGTGCTGGCTCTGTCACTTGCCAGTTGTGTGACCTGGGAAGAGTCTCTAAATATCTCTGACCTCTAAAATTGGGTTGACTCTCTACACCATGTTAAAAAAATGAAGAATAAAAACCATATGATCATCTCAATAGAGGCAGAAAAACTTCTGACAAAATTCAAAGCCTATTTATGATAAAAACTCTCCAGAAAGCAGGAATAGAGGGAACTTACCTCAACATAATAAAGGTCATATATGACAAACCCACAGCAAACATTATTCTCAATGGTGAAAAACTGAAAGCATTTCCTCTAAGAGCAGGAACAAGACAAGGACGTCCACTCCTACCACTATTATTCAACATAGTTTTGGAAGTCCTAGCCACAACAGTCAGAGAAGAACAAGAAATAAAATGAATACAAATTGGAAAACAAGAGGTAAAACTGTCACTGTTTGCAGATGACATGATACTATACCTAGAAAATCCTAAGGATGCTACCAGGAAACTCCTAGAGCTCATCAATGAATTTGGTAAAGTTGCAGGATACACAATTAATACACAGAAATCTCTTGCATTCCTATACACTAACAATGAAAGATCAGAAAGAGAAACTAAGGAAACAATCCCATTTACCATCACAACAAAAAGAATAAAACACTTAGGAATAAACCTACCTAAGTTAGCAAAAGACCTGTGCTCAGAAAACTATAAGACATTGATGAAAGAAATCAAAGACGAAAGAAATAGATGGAGAGATGTACCATGTTCTTGGATTAGAAGAATTAATATTGTAACAATGACTATACTACCCAAAGCAATCTACAGATTCAATGCAATCCCTATCAAATTACCAATGGCATTTTTTTCACAGAATTAGAACAAAAAAATTTACAATTTGTATGGAAACATGAAAGACCCTGAATAGCCAAAATAATCTTAAGAAAGAAAAACAGAGCTGGAGGAATCAGGCTCCCTAACTTCAGATACTACAAAGCTACAGTAATCAAAACAGTACGGAACTGGCACAAAAAGAGAAATATAGATCAGTTGAACAGGATAGAAAGCCCAGAGATAAACCCCTGCAACTATGATCACCTAATCTATGACAAAAGAGGCAAGAATATACAATGGAGAAAAGACAGTCTCATCAATAAACGGTTCTGGGAAAACTGGAGAGCTACTTGTAAAAGAATGAAATTAGAACACTCCCTAATACCATACACAAAAATAAACTCAAAATGTATTAAAGACCTAAATGTAAAACCAGACACTCTAAAACTCCTAGAGGAAAACATGGGCAGAACACTCTTTGACATAAACCACAGCAAGATCTTTTTTGATCCACCTCCTAGAGTAATGAAAGTAAAAACAAAAATAAACATATGGGATCTAATTAAACTTAAAAGCATTTGCACAGCAAAGGAAAACATAAATAAAACAAAAAGACAATCCACAGAATGGGAGAAAATATTTGCAAACAAAGTGACAAACAAGGGATTAATCTCCAAAATAGACAAGCCACTCATGCAGCTCAATAAAAAAAAATAAAATAAAATAAAACAAAAAAACGGATGGAAGATCTAAATAGACATTTCTCCAAAGAAGATACACAGATGGCCAAAAGGCACAAAAAAAGATGCTCAACATCAGTATTAGAGAGATGCTAATCAAAAATACAATGAGGTATCACCTCACATCGGTCAGAATGGCCATCATTAAAAAATCTGCAAACAATAAATGCTGGAGAGGGTGTGGAGAAAAGGGAACCCTTCTGCAGTGTTGGTGGGAATGTAAATTGGTACAGCCACTATGGAGAACAGAATGGAGGTTCCTTAAAAAACTATAAATAGAACTACCATATGACCCAGTGATCCCCCTGCAGGGCATATAACTGGAGAAAACCATAATTCGAAAAGATACATGCACCCCAGTGTTCCTTGCGGCACTATTTACAATAGCCAGGACAGGGAAACAACCTAGATGTCCATCAACAAATGAATGGATAATGGAGATGTGGTACATGTATACAATGGAATATTACTCAGCCATAAAAATGAACAAAATAATGCCATTTACAGCAACATGGATGGACCTAGAGATTGTCATACTGAGTGAAGTAAGTCAGACCAAGAAAGACAAATATCCTATGATATCACTTATATGTGGAATCAAAAAAAAAGAGTACAAATGAACTTATTTACAAAACAGAAGTAGAGTCACAGATGTAGAAAACAAATGTATAGTTACCAGGGGAAAAGGGAGGGAGGGATAAATTGGGAGATTGGGATTGTCATATACACACTACTATATATAAAATAGATAATTAATAAGAATCTGCTGTATAGCACAGGGAACTCTACTCAGTACTCTGTAATGGCCTATATAGGAAAAGAATATATATTAAAAAAGAGTGGATATATGCATATGTATAACTGATTCACTTTGCTGCATACCTGAAACTAACACAACATTGTAAATCAACTATACTCCAATAAAAATTTTAAAAATAAAATTGGGTTGACTCTCATCTGTAAAATTGGGTTAACGATGATGATCTTGTGGTGTTGCTGTAAAGATTAAGTAGCATATGTACAGCAGTTGGTACAAAGTAAGTAGTAAATAAATAGTATTTTACATACTTCACTATGATATTTTTTCAGTACCTATGATTTAGCATTATTTCATTTACTTGTCTTATTAGTGTGATTGTGTTCCCCCATACACTCTCTGTGCTTCGTTGTGCACTATGTTCAAACAAAGCATATCTGGATGTAGCTTAACCTTGGTCCTCTCATTTTGTTTCCTTTGCCAAAGGGGATAGCTTAATACCACTTTTCTTAAAATTAACCGGAATTTAAGTCATTTATCAAATTCCTTCTGATGCTTCTTTTGGGAGATTCCACGATCCCACACTGTTTTGCACTTTCACAAAATTTTTATTTTCCATCTTTTTTGGATCCCTCTCAGTATTCTCTGTCTCTCTCTCGCTAAAATAGAGATTCCCACAACTTTATGGAATTTTAGGAATAACTGTCTCCTGATTCTTGATTGAAAACACCATCTGGTTAAAGCACTTTTTGTTTTTTTTTTTTGTTTGTTTTGTTTTTTTTGCGGTACGCGGGCCTCTCACTGCTGTGGCCTCTCCCGTCGCGGAGCACAGGCTCCGGACACGCAGGCTCAGCGGCCATGGCTCACGGGCCCAGCCACTCCGCAGCATGTGGGATCTTCCCGGACCGGGGCACGAACCCGCGTCCCCTGCATCGGCAGGCGGACTCCCAACCACTGCGCCACCAGGGAAGCCAAAGCATTTTTTAAAATTTAATTTTTTATTGAAGTATAGTTGATTTACAGTGTTTCAGGTGTACAGCAAAGTGATTCAGTTATATATATCCATGTGTATGTATATATATGTATATATATTCCTTTTTAGATTCTTTTCCATTATAGGTTATTATAAGATATTGAATAGAGTTCCCTGTGCTATACAGTAGGTCCTTGTTGTTTATCTATTTTACATATAGTACTGTGAATCTGTTAATCCCAAATTCCTAATTTAAATTAGAAACTTTCAAAAAAGAGCATTTCAGTATTAATTTTTAAACATTAATTTAAATATTACGTGTGGTATGATATGCCTATTAGAACTTCCTCTGCAGTAACTTCACAATGTCATCGATTACCAAAAAGCATTTGTAGGCTTTATTTTTATTCTCTAAACCTCTTGTCACTATTTACCTGTTTATTTTGGAGTTACTGACTGTTTAGTTACTATTAGCATAAAACATCATTTTTCTATCAGTCATGTCTTTACATATTTCCCTACTAATAGAATATTTGAGGATATTTGAAGTAAAGCCTCCAATGCTTATAAAAATCTCCTATTTAAGTGGGAGTTATTATTGTAAATACACTTTACAGACCTGGAGGAGCTCTCATATACTCTTGGTGGGAATGTAAATTTGGTGCAGTTACTATGAAAACACTATGGATTTGCCTCAGAAAATTAAGAATAGGGACTTCCCTGGTGGTCCAGTGGTTAAGACTCCACCTTCCAATGCAGGGAAGGCATGTTCGATCACTGGTTGGGGAATTATGATCCCACATGCTGCGGGTCAACTAGGCCCACACACCGCAACTACTGAGCCTGCATGTTCTAGAACCCACATGCCACAACTAGAGAAGCCCGCACGCCACAGCAAAGAGCCCACACGCTGCAATGAAAGATCCCACATGCCGCAACTAAGACCCGATGCAGCCAAATAAATAGATAAATATTTTTTTAAAAAATTAAGAATAAGACTACCACATGATTCAGTTATTCCACTTCTGGGTATTTATCCAAAGAATATGAAAACACTAATTTGAAAAGATATCTGTACCCCTATGTTCATCATAGCAGTATTTACTACAGCAAAGATATAGAAACAACCTAAGTGCCCATCAATGGATGAATCGATAAAGATGTGTCAGACACAATATAATACTATGTACACAATGTAATACTAATCAGTCATTTAAAAAAGATGAAATCTTGCCATTTGCAACAGCATGGATGGACCTTGAGGGCATTATGCTAAGTGAAATAAATTAAGCGATGGGGAAGTACAAATACAGTATGATTTCACTCATGTGAAATCTAAAAATAATTAAAAATAAATGGACAAAACAAACATATATACAGAGAACAGAATAGTAGTTATCAGAGAAGAAGGGGGTGGGGGGAGGGCATGGGTAATGAGGGTCAACTGTATGATAATAAATGGAAACTAAACTTTTGGTGATGAGCACACTGTAGTGTATACAGAAATAAAAATATAGGGGGAGCGAGAAGATGGCGGAAGAGTAAGACGCGGGGATCACTCTTCCTCCTCACAGATACATCAGAAATACATCTACACGTGGAACTTCTCCTATAGAACACCCACCGAACGCTGGCAGAAGACCTCAGACCTCCCAAAAGGCAAGAAACTCCCCACGTACCTGGGTAGGGCCAAAGAAAAAAGAATAAACAGAGACAAAAGAATAGGGACGGGACCTGCACCAGTGGGAGGGAGCCGTAAAGGAGGAAAGGTTCCCACACACTAGAAGCCCCTTCGCGGGCGGAGACTGCAGGTGGCGGAGGGGGAAGCTTCAGAGCCGCGGAGGAGAGAGCAGCAACAGGGTGCGGAGGGCAAAGCGGAGAGATTCCCGCACGGAGGATCGGTGCGGATCAGCACTCACCGGCCTGACAGGCTTGTCTGCTCACCCGCCGCGGCAGGCGGGGCTGGGAACTGAGCCTCAGGCGGATCCCAGGGAAAGGTCTGGAGTTGGCAGAGTGAAAACAGCCTGAAGGGTTAGTGCACCACGGCTGGCCGGGAGGGAGTTCGGGAGAAGTCTAGAGCTGCCGAAGAGGCAAGAGACCTTTTCTTCCCTCTTTACCTCCTGCTGCGCGAGGAGAGGGGTTTAAGCGCGCCGCTTAAAGGAGCTCCAGAAAAGGGCGCGGAGCTGCCGAAGAGACAAGAGACTTTTTCTTACCTCTTCGCTTCCTGGGGCGCGAGGAAAGGGAATTAAGGGCACCACATAAAGGAGCTCCAGAAACGGGCGCGAGCTGCGGCTGTCGGCACGGACAACAGAGACGGGTGTGGGACGCTAGGGTTGCTACTGCCGCCACCAAGAGGCCTGTGTGTGAGCGCAGGTCACTCTCCACACCGGCCCTCCCGGGAGCCTGTGCAGCCCGCCAGCGCTGGGGTCCCGGGATCCTGCGACTGCTTCCCCGGGAAAACGCGCGGCGCGCCTCCGGCCAGTGCAGCATCACGCTGGCCTCTGCCGCCGCGGACTCGCCCCACATCCGTGCCCCCGCCCCCCCACGCCGCCTGAGTGAGCCAGAGACCACGAATCAGCTGCTCCGTTAACGCTGCTCCTTTGACCCCGCCCTCTCTGAGCGAAGGGCAGACGCCCTCGGACGACCTGCGCGCAGAGGCGGGGCCAGGTCCAGGGCTGAGCCCCAGGAGCTGTGCGAACAAAGAGAGGGGGTGGTCCCTCCCAGCAGCCTCAGAAAGAGCGGGTTAAAGCTCCACAGTCAGCTTGAAGTGCCCTGCATCTGTGGAAAACCTGAATAGACAGCGAAATATCCCAGGTTGAGGAAGTGGACTTTGGGAGCAAGATATACTATTATTTTCCCCTTTTTTCTTTTTGTGAGTGTGTATGTGGGTGCTGCTGTGTGAGATTTTGTCTGTGTAGCTTTGTTTTCACCATTTGTCCTGGGGTTAGACCAACCTTTTTTTTTTTTTTTTTTTTGGTCTTTTTTTTTTCTTTTTCTTTAATAGAAATTTTTCTTCTTAATAATTATTTTGTTATTTTAATAACTGTATTTTACCCTACTTTATTATGTCTTCTCCCCTTTCTTTCTTCCTTTCTTCCCTCCTTTCTTTCCTATTTCCCTCCTTCCTTCCTTCCTCCCTTCCTTTCTTTATTCCCTCCTTCCTTCCTCCCTTCCTTTCTTCCTCCCTCCCTTCCTTTCTTTATTCCCTCCTTCCTTCCTCCCTTCCTTTCTTCCTCCCTCCCTTCCTTTCTTCCTCCCTTCCTTCCTTTCTTTATTCCCTCCTTCCTTCCTCCCTTTCTTTCTTCCTCCCTCCCTTCCTTTCTTCCTTCCTTCCCTCCCTTCCTCCTTTCTTCCTTCCTTTCTTGCCTTTCTATTTTTTTCTCCCTTTTGTTTTGAGCCGTGTGGATTAAAGTCTCTTGGCACTCCAGCCAGGTGTCAAGGCTGTGTCTCTGAGGTGGGAGAACTAACCTCAGGACACTGGTCCACAAGAGACCTCTCAGCTCCACGTAATATCAAATGGCGAAAATCTCCCAGAGATCTCCATCTCAACACCAAGACCCAGATTCACTCAAGGACCAGCAACGAACAGTGCTGGACACCCTATCCCCAACAAAGAGCGAGACAGGTCTACAGCCCCATCCATTAGCAGAGAGGCTGCCTAGAATCACAGTAAGGCTACCGACATCCCCATACACGCCCCCAGACATGGACCTGCCCACCAGGGAGACGGGATCCAGCCTCATCCACCAGAACAGGGGCACTGGTCCCCCCAACCAGGAAACCTGCTCAACCCACTGAACCAACCTCAGCCACTGGGGACAGCCACCAAAAATAGATAGAAATACGAACCTGCAGCCTGCAAAAGGGAGACCCCAAACACAGTAAGATAAGCAAAATGAGAAGACAGAAAAACACACAGCAGATGAAGGAACAAGATAAAAACACACCAGACCTAACAAATGAAGAGGTAATAGCCAATCTACCTGAAAGAGAATTTAGAATAATGATGGTGAAGATGATGCAAAATCTTGGAAATAGAATAGACAAATTGCAAGAAACAGTTAACAAGGACCTAGAAGAAATAAAGAGGAAGCAAGTAACGATGAGCAACACAATAAATGAAATGAAAAATACTCTAGACGGGATCAGTAGCAGAATAACTGAGGCAGAAGGACGGATAAGTGACCTGGAAGATAAAATAGTGGAAATAACTACTGCAGAGCAGAAGAAAGAAAAAAGAATGAAAAGAACTGAGGACAGTCTCAGAGACCTCTGGGACAACATTAAACGCACCAACATTCGAATCATAGGGGTCCCAGAAGAAGAAGAGAAAAAGAAAGGGACTGAGAAAATATTTGAAGAGATTATAGTTGAAAACTTCCCTAATATAGGAAAGGAAATAGTCAACCAAGTCCAGGAAGCACAGAGAGTCCCATACAAGATAAACCCAAGGGTAAACACGCCGAGACACATAATAATCAAACTGTCAAAAATTAAATACAAAGAAAACATATTAAAAGCAGCAAGGGAAAAACAACAAATAACACACAAGGGAATCCCCATAAGGCTAACATCTGATCTTTCAGCAGAAACTCTACAAGCCAGAAGGGAGTGGCAGGACATATTTAAAGTGATGAAGGAGAAAAACCTACAACCAAGATTACTCTACCCAGCAAGGATCTCATTCAGATTTGATGGAGAAATTAAAACCTTTACAGACAAGCAAAAGCTGAGAGAGTTCAGCACCACCAAACCAGCTTTACAACAAATGCTAAAGGAACTTCTCTAAGCAAGAAACATAAGAGAAGGAAAAGACCTACAAGAACAACCCGAAACAATTAAGTAAATGGTAATAGGAACGCACATATCAATAATTACCTTAAATGTAAACGGATTAAATGCTCCCACCAAAAGACACAGACTGGCTGAATGGATACAAAAACAGGACCCATATATATGCTGTCTACAAGAGACCCACTTCAGACCTAGGGACACTTACAGGCTGAAAGTGAGGGGATGGAAAAAGATATTCCATGCAAATGGAAATCAAAAGAAAGCTGGAGTAGCAATTCTCATATCAGACAAAATAGACTTTAAAATAAAAACTATTACAAGAGACAAAGAAGGACACTATATAATGATCAAGGGATCGATCCATGAAGAAGATATAACAATTGTAAATATTTATGCACCCAACATAGGCGCACCTCAATACATAAGGCAAATACTAACAGCCATAAAAGGGAAAATCGACGGTAACACAATCATAGTAGGGGACTTTAACACCCCACTGTCACCAATGGACAGATCATCCAAAATGAAAATAAATAAGGAAACACAAGGTTTAAATGATACATTATACAAGATGGATTTACTTGATATTTATAGGACATTCCATCCAAAAACAACAGAATACACATTTTTCTCAAGTGCCCATGGAACATTCTCCAGGATAGATCATATCTTGGGTCACAAATCTAGCCTTGGCAAATTTAAGAAAACTGAAATCGTATCAAGTATCTTTTCTGACCACAACGCTATGAGACTAGATATCAATTACAGGAAAAGATCTGTAATAAATACAAACACATGGAGGCTAAACAATACACTACTTAATAACGAAGTGATCACTGAAGAAATCAAAGAGGAAATCCAAAAGTACTTAGAAACAAATGACAAGGAGACACGACGACCCAAAACCTATGGGATACAGCAAAAGCAGTTCTAAGAGGGAAGTTTATAGCAATACAATCATACCTTAAGAAACAGGAAGCATCTCGAATAAACAACTTAACTTTGCACCTAAAGCAATTAGAGAAGGAAGAACAAAAAAACCCCAAATTTAGCAGAAGGAAAGAAATCATAAAGATCAGATCAGAAATTAATGAAAAAGAAATGAAGGAAACAATAGCAAAGATCAATAAAAGTAAAAGCTGGTTCTTGGAGAAGATAAATAAAATTGATAAACCATTAGCCAGACTCATCAAGAAAAAAAAGGGAGAAGACTCAAATCAATAGAATTAGAAATGAAAAAGGAGATGTAACAACTCACTCTTCAGAAATACAAAAGATTATTAGAGATTACTACAAGCAACTCTATGCCAATAAAATGGACAACCTGGAAGAAATGGACAAATTCTTAGAAATGCACAACCTGCCAAGATTGAACCAGGAAGAAATAGAAAATATGAACAGACCAATCACAAGCACTGAAATTGAAACTGTGATTAAAAATCTTCCAACAAACAAAAGCCCAGGACCAGATGGCTTCACAGGCGAATTCTATCAAACATTTAGAGAAGAGCTAACACCTATCCTTCTCAAACTCTTCCAAAAGATAGCAGAGGGAGGAACACTCCCAAACTCATTCTATGAGGCCACCATCACCCTGATACCAAAACCAGACAAAGACGTCACAAAGAAAGAAACCTATAGCCCAATATTACTGATGAACATAGATGCAAAAATCCTCAACAAAATACTAGCAAACAGAATCCAACAGCACATTAAAAGGATCATACACCATGATCAAGTGGGGTTTATTCCAGGAATGCAAGAATTCTTCAATATACGCAAATCAATCAACGTGATACACCATATCAACAAACTGAAGGAGAAAAACCATATGATCATCTCAATAGATGCAGAGAAAGCTTTTGACAAAATTCAACACCCATTTATGATAAAAACCCTGCAGAAAGTAGGCATAGAGGGAACTTTCCTCAATATAATAAAGGCAATATATGACAAACCCACAGCCAGCATTGTTCTCAATGGTGAAAAACTGAAACCATTTCCACTAAGATCAGGAACAAGACAAGGTTGCCCATTCTCACCACTCTTATTCAACCTAGTTTTGGAAGTTCTAGCCACAGCAATTAGAGAAAATAAAGAAATAAAAGGAATCCAAATAGGAAAAGAAGAAGTAAAGCTGTCACTGTTTGCAGATGATATGATACTATACATAGAGAATACTAAGGATGCTACCAGAAAACTACTAGAACTAATCAATGAATTTGGTAAAGTAGCAGGATACAAAATGAATGCACAGAAATCTCTGGCATTCTTATACACTAATGATGAAAAATCTGAGAATGAAATTAAGAAAACACTCCCATTTACCATTGCAACAAAAAGAATAAAATATCTAGGAATAAACCTACCTAAGGAGACAAAAGACTTGTATGCAGAAAACTATAAGACACTTAGGAAAGAAATTAAAGATGATACAAATAGGTGGAGAAATATACCATGTTCATGGATTGGAAGAATCAACATAGTGAAAATGACTCTATTACCCAAAGCAATCTACAGATTCAATGCAATCCCTATCAAATTACCACTGGCATTTTTTACAGAACTAGAACAAAGAATTTCACAATTTGTATGGAAACACAAAAGACCCCGAATAGCCAAAGCAATCTTGAGAATGAAAAATGGAGCTGGAGAAATCAGGCTCCCTGACTTCAGACTATACTACAAGGCCACAGTAATCAAGACAGTATGGTACTGGCAAAAAAAACAGAAATATAGATCAATGGAACAGGATAGAAAGCCCAGAGATAAACCCACACACATATGGTCACCTTATCTTTGATAAAGGAGGGAAGGAAACACAGTGAAGAAAAGACAGCCTCTTCAATAAGTGGTGCTGGGAAAACTGGACAGCTACCTGTAGAAGTATGAAATTAGAACACTCCCTAACACCATACACAAAAATAAACTCAAAATGGGTTACAGACCTAAATGTAAGGCCAGACACTATCAAACTCTTAGAGGAAAACATAGGCAGAACACTCTATGACATCAATCACAGCAAGATCCTTTTTGACCCATCTCCTTGAGAAATGGAAATCAAAACAAAAATAAACAAATGGGACCTAATGAAACTTAAAAGCTTTTGCACAGCAAAGGATACCATAAACAAGACAAAAAGACAACCCTCAGAATGGGAGAAAATATTTGCAAACGAAGCAACTGACAAAGGATTAATATCCAAAATTTATAAACAACTCATGCAGCTCAATAACAAAAAAACAAACAACCCAATCCAAAAATGGGCAGAAGAACTAAATAAACATTTCTCCAAAGAAGATATACAGATAGCCAACAAACACATGAAAGAATGCTCAACATCATTAATCATTAGAGAAATGCAAATCAAAACTACAATGAGATATCATCTCACACCAGCCAGATTGGCCATCATCAAAAACTCTAGAAACAATAAATGCTGGAGAGGGTGTGGAGAAAAGGGAATACTCTTGCACTGTTGGTGGGAATGTAAAATGATACAGCCACTATGGAGAACAGTTTGGAGGTTCCTTAAAAAACTACAAATAGAACTACCATATGACCCAGCAATCCCACTACTGGGCATATACCCTGAGAAAACCATTATTCAAAAAGAGTCATGTACCAAAATGTTTATTGCAGCTCTATTTATGATAGCCAGGACATGGAAGCAACCTAAGTGTCCATCAACAGATGAATGGATAAGGAAGATGTGGCACATATATACAATGGAATATTACTCAGCCATAAAAAGAAATGAAACTGAGTTATTTGTAATGAGGTGGATAGACCTGGAATCTGTCATACAGAGTGAAGTAAGTCAGAAGGATAAAAACAAATACCGTATGCTAACACATATATATGGAATCTAAAAAAAAAAAAATGCCATGAAGAGATTAGTGGTAGGATGGGAATAAAACACAGACCTACTAGAGCATGGACTTGAGGATATGGGGAGGGGGAAGGGTAAGCTGTGATGATGTGAGAGAGTGGCAGGGACATATACACACTACCAAATGTAAATTAGATAGCTAGTGGGAAGCTGCTGCATAGCACAGGGAGATCACCTCTGTGCTTTGTGACCACCTAGAGGGGTGGGATAGGGAGGGTGGGAGGGAGGGTGACAAAAGAGGGAAGAGTTATGGGAACATATGTATATGTATAACTGATTCACTTTGTTGTAAAGGAGAAACTAACACACTATTGTAAAACAGTTATACTCAAATAAAGATGTTAAAAAAAAAGAAATAAAAATATAATACTGTATGCATAAAACTTATATGTTATAACCCAATAAAAAAATGGTTAAAAAAAACATGGACCTTGAGGGCCATGTACAGAGACACACAGGTACAAATCTAACTCCACTTTTAATTGTGTGGCTGTATTAGTTCAGTAGAGTCTGAATTTCAAGTGGCAGAAAAGCAACTCAATATGCCATAAACAGATGAACAAAGAAACCAAAGAGGAATTTATTGCTTCATGTAAACTAGCAAGTTAAAGTTAAATCAGGAATCACATAGAGCTGGACCAAGTCCCATCTGAGTCACATGGGTTGTTTTTTTTTTTCACTTCTTCCTGCCCTTCTCTCTCTCAAGCTTGCCTCTTCATCTCTCTGTGTATTGGTGTGTGCCCATCTAACTGTCGCATGTCACATGGGATAAGAAAATAATGGCCATTTTCTATGGCCCCCTTTCCTAAAGTGTTGGTGGGGAATGGGGGAAGGCACAGGAGAGGACTCTGCATGGTTCAGTTGGATCACAAGCTCATCTCTAGATCTGTCACTTTAGCCGGGCAGCATGAGGTCCTTCGATTAGGAGACCAAAAAGGAAGATACATTGACTAGGAATCCTGCCAGAATCACATAGTACGTGTGGATATTGTTTTTTATCACTCTGTTTTCTTATCCATAAAATGGGAAATCACTCTCCCCTCAATAGGGTGGTAGTGATGATGAAATGACACTATATTTGGAAAAGATATAATATAGAACTGAGCAATAAATGATAACTATTAACATTTA
Organism: Kogia breviceps; assembly: GCF_026419965.1. NCBI lineage: Eukaryota > Metazoa > Chordata > Mammalia > Artiodactyla > Physeteridae > Kogia > Kogia breviceps. Next base: position 53,300,503 of record NC_081316.1, on the reverse strand, counting down.
TTATAATAGTAAAATAAAAATGAAGAGTGCTATGTAGTAGAAACAGAAACAACCTTCTTTTCTTGATCTAGACAGGTATCTTTTGCTGGTCTTGTTAACCCACCTCCCTCTCCCCAAGGAAAGAGCAAATTTAAAGAGCAGGGACCCATGACTTTTATTCCTCATGTTTCCATGACAACAACTAACACAGAGAAAGGAAAGAAACTAACATATATTAAGCACTATGCATTTTAGTAGAGGCCTTGACATGTGATCTACTTAAATGCGCCAAACACAGCAACTTGCTCAGAGCAGTCATTTGATAGCTATTTGTTCAATAAATGCAAATTGATTGATGTTATACATCTGGCATAAGGTAACTTCTTAAAAGTTCAAGACGAAACAGAACACATTGTATTGTATTACAAGTAGTAGCAACTCTTTGATATTTCACATTAAAAAAAGAACTTTCATCAGATTTCTCTAAATTCTTTTCAAAGCAAATTTTGTCCTAATAGAAAGCATAATCTGGGCCAGCTGGAAATTTGAATTCCAGAGTCTTAGTCTACCATTACAGTTTCAGTAAGGACACTGCACTTAGGACTATACTAAGACTTGTGCCTGGGGATTAATATTCTGAAAAAGCAATCAAATCGAACAAGATAAGTTGATTTGTGGAAATGGGAAATTTCAGACTCATCAATGCAGTGAAATAATGTACATATGCTTCTCAGAGTTGTTTGCCCTCATCTTTTTTTTTTTTTTTTTTTCTTTGCCGTACGCGGGCCTCTCACTGCTGTGACCTCTTCCACTGCAGAGCACAGGCTCCGGAAGCGCAGGCCCAGCGGCCATGGCTCACGGGCCCAGCCGCTCCGCGGCACGCGGGATCCTCCCGGACCAGGGCATGAACCCGTGTCCCCTGCATCAGCAGGCAGACTCCCAACCACTGCGCCACCAGGGAAGCCCTGCCCTCATCTTTGAGAGTTGCTTTGGCTTAGTTCATCAGCACTTCTGACCTGTTTATTGGGATTTCTCATGCTTTTTTCTCTTATAATATTGGGGAGTTTGTGGTGCTTAGAGATGCCAGAAAGACAAGAATATTTTCAGGCAGAAAAAGCTGAGATGTAGCTGAATTTAAACACATGTGTAATGCTAGTTCCAACATCTGAGTGCAAGTCATGAATGGAGAAGTGATGACTAAATAGGTACATGAAAATAGTGGTATAAAGGTACCTCCTAGGATTCCTTCTCTGGAATAAAACCAGGACTGTACTCCATAGTGGGGTTAACATATTGCAATGGAGGAAACAAGAACCTCATACTGCTTTCTCCTATGGGCGTACTTTTTCCTTGTCATAGCTTTATTCCTATTTATTTGCACACTAGACATGTCACCCATTTAAAGAATTAGGCTGCTGGGTTGGAATCCTTGCTTTGCCAGTTGGTTTCAGCATGAGCTTTGCCAAGTTGCTCAATATCTCTGTACTTCAGTTTCTTCAGATATAAATTGAGGAGATGAGTATTTTCGTGGAGGGTCATTGAAGGAATTGAATGACATAATAAAGGTAAAGTTATAGATCAGTGATTGTCCCATAGTATGTGTTCTATAAATAACAGTTGATGTATCACTATAATGCAGCATGTGTTTGATGATTGAATCAATCAAGAGCTGTGCAAATTGGAAAAAATTAGTGTTACCTACAAAGATCAACAAGGCTGTAAGGCTGTGCAATGGTGCTGATCCTTAAAGAATGGGTGGGTTTCCAGGCAAAGAAAAGAAAAGAATATCACAAATAGTAGGACGAGGTAGCTGAACAAAGTAGTTCAAAATGGCTAGATCCCAGTGTTCCAGGAAGAAGATGGTAGGAACATATATTCTATTTCCTTAAATACAATTGGAGCTGCAGTCCCCACATTTAGAAACAAATCATGTTTTCAGAAGAAATATCTTGGTTTGAACATTTGACTTCTCTCTTGACACATGGTAAATTGTTTACATGTTTGAGTCTCCTACCTGATCATAACACCTTAAGCTCTGAGACCATGACTTAGTCATTTATATCTCCACAACAGTGCCTAGTCGAGTGCTGGGAATAGAGTCATTGTTCAATAAATATTTGTTGAGGGAGTTAAGGAATCACTGAATCAATGAGTATTCATTTTGAAGACTGTATACATAACAATTTTCTGTGATAGGTGAGGGTTAGAAGATACTTAGTTCTGATTTGCCATACATATCTTAGACATCACGTTTCAGTATATGTTTAGAAAAAAAAGCCAATCTCACTGACTAGAGATTCCATGGTAATGAGAGCTATTGTCAGGATGCTCAGATGTTTTAAAAGCGACCAGTAATTGTAACTCAATCAAAAATGAATATCTCTGAATTGGGAGGTGATCTTTGGAAGCACTGGTAGAGGAGTAGAGAAGTGAGACAGGGAAGGAAAGGAAACCAAAAAGGGTGTGATAATGAGCAGGTTACCACTGTGTGGAACTTTGCCTCAATCCCGCCCGCTGGGGATCTCTGAGTGAATAGAGCAAGGCTCAGATTCACCCTACCTGAGGGGTGAGGAACTTGGAGTATTTATCTGCCAGTTTATGTCAGTCTCAGATGAGGCTGCTCCTGGAGGTGTTAACTCTGTAGCACTCCCGCCTGTCCAGCATGCAAGACAAATATGCTTCATGCACCCAGAGAACATTTTAAGGCAGCGCTGTAGGGATTTCAGGGGATTGCAATGGAGGCCATATGCTGAGGGCATATGGACACTTCCTTTGTTATGGCCTAGCATAGCCCATACTTTGCACTACCCAGATTCACTCATGCTGCAGGTTAAGTTCATTCTGTCCTTTCACTGATTATTTTAGGAGGTCACTTGTCACAATTCCACAAGAGAGAGAGAGAAAGAAAGAAAGAAAGAAAGAAAGAAAGAAAGAAAGAAAGAAAGAAAGAAAGAAAGAAAGAAAGAAAGAAAGAAAGAAAGAAAAGAAAGAAAGAAAGAGAGAGAGAACTTACAAGAGGAGGCCTATAGTCTCAACTGTTGTAGTTAATCTTGAAACCATAATCAATATTTGTCGTTTCCCTCCTTTATTACCTCCATGCCCTCAACCAAACTGCTTCCCATCTAGGTTCATCATGTGGTGCAATAACTCAGCCTTTTATCCCTGAGAGAATGAGTCCCTGGTTACTTGTCCTCATTAAGATATTGTTGCTGCCATTGCCCTTTTGTTTCTCACCAGGGACGCATCAACAGATAGGCCAGTGAGTTGAATGATTTCCAGACATATTCCTCCTGCTCCATTATTTAGCAGCAACCCTATGTCCTCCTCATAATCAGGATGAATTACTCCTGTCTGTATAGTAACTGCCTTCTCTGACTGCTGGCCTGTGGGCATAAGAGCCAAGAAGAATCAGGCAGCAGCTGAAGCTGTAGAATTACTGTGTGCCCTGGTAGACATATCAAGACTTCTAATTCTGCAGAACTGGAAGTTGTAAAAAGGGGAAGGCCACTTTCTTTTTCTTTTTAATTTATTTTATTGCAGTATAGTTGATTTATAATGTTGTGTTGATTTCTGCTGTATAGCAAAGTGATTCCATTATACATATATAATACATACACATTCTTTTTCATACTCTTTTCCATTATGGTTTCTCGTAGGATACTGAATATAGTTCCCTGGGCTATACAGTAGAACAGGAAGCCCATTTTCTTTCTTTTTTTTTTTTTAAAGAAGATGTTGGGGGTAGGAGTTTATTAATTTTATTTATTTATTTTTGCTGTGTTGGGTCTTCATTTCTGTGTGAGGGATTTCTCTAGTTGTGGCAAGTGGGGGCCACTCCTCATCGCGGTGTGCGAGCCTTTCACTATCGCGGCCTCTCCCGTTGCGGAGCACAGGCTCCAGACACACAGGCTCAGTAGTTGTGGCTCACAGGTCTAGTTGCTCGGCAGCATGTGGGATCTTCCCAGACCAGGGCTCGAACCCGTGTCCCCTGCATTGGCAGGCAGATTCTCAACCACTGCGCCACCAGGGAAGCCCGGGAAGCCCATTTTCTTAAGTGGATTATTTAAAGAGCTAGTGGGAGGTTTCATTCCTACTTCCACCTTTCGATGCTAGCTATTCATGACTCAGCACTACACATACTAACATCATTTAATAGTACAACCACATCTTGAACCTTAACCATGTAGAGTGTCATTCCCAGCAGAACACAACAACATATTTACAATCTCAAACCTGGTCTACAGAGAACAGTCACCACTGAGCTTCTCACTGAATCTGCCATACCTCTCTGGGGACATTCCTTATTGCTTTAGTGAAGGGAGTGTCTTCTAGACTCTCCTGGGAAACAAAATCAACCTGTAGTTTCTCTGACATTACAGAATAAATACATTTTAACATGCCCACCTCTCTGAGACCTTGGTACTCTTCTCCAGTGCTTTGCCAAGGTAGTTCTGGCAACTTCACATCATTTATTTTAGGCCAACATCCTTTCCAAGCTTCAAGGAGCTATTCCAGTAGCACATTGGGATCAGCTCCAGGTATACTTGCCAGAATGTTAAAAATTAACTAATGAAAGAGTGCTCTCACAGAAATAATGATCTGGTCTTACATTCTGTCCTCCCTGATCTAGCATCTCAAGACCAATTCCTCTGAATGTTTTCTGGATTCCTACTAGAATTTATTAGCCAGGTTCTGTAGTTCACTTGATCATCCATTTCATCCTACAACATAGATCATACTTTTCCACTCAAGTCATACTGAGACTTGATCCTAATTATTTGTCCAGAAGCAATGAGGGAAGATGGGAACAGAGCTTTAGAGGGAAATATCACTATATAAAACATCTTACTGGGCTTCCCTGGTGGCACAGTGGTTGAGAGTCCGCCTGCCGATGCAGGGGACGCAGGTTCGTGCCCCGGTCCGGTAAGATCCCGCATGCCGTGGAGCGGCTGGGCCTGTGAGCCATGGCCGATGACCCTGTGCGTCCAGAGCCTGTGTTCCACAACACGAGAGGCCACAACAGTGAGAGGCCCGCGTACCACAAAAAAACCCCAAAGAAACAAAAAAAACCCCATCCTACTGAGGTGAGGCTTTAACATGGTAATTGACTGTTTTCCAACTGTAAAGGGTAAAGGCCTCTTTTTCTGGAGCAGAGTTTCAGAAGATTCTCTGGGTTCAAGACTCTTAAGAGCATCTACCCAAATATCTCCTCCAATGTTTCAGTGTCTGACTCTTTCCCTATAAAGATCCTGATTATAGTGGAGAAGACTTGCTAGCTCTGTGAATTCAGCCTCTTTTATAACTCTACTTTTCCTAAAATTAAATCTTAGGCCCGATTTTCAGCATGGTCTATCCTGTAGCTGAAGGAAACGATGGTCATTTTGATTGTTGCTTGGAGGTCTTTAAACTTTTACACCAAATCTTGAGTTGAGTGTTGGCCGACCCAAGTCTGTAATTTTTTCCCCTATGGAGTTTTATGGAAGTTAACTCTGCAATCTCATGTCTTTCAAATACAAGAGCAATAGGGTTTTACTTCTGTCTGTATTCTATCCCAATCCACCTCATGAGAGTCTTAGTAATTATGGTGCTATAGCCTGCCAGGGATTAGCTCCCCTACATTATCCACCAGCAAGGGGGTCCCTGCTACCACCTGGTAGTGAATCATTCAGTTCCAACGCTGGTATTGAGGATCTGCTTCCTAAACCACCTCTGTCCCAACTAACTTAGGTGAGGTTTGGGTTCCCATATAAGACCCTGAAACAGGATTTGAGTGAAAGTAGTTTATTTGGTAAGTGACCTAGGAAGCACCAGTAGAGGAGTGGGGAAGTGAGGAAAGAAGGAAATGAAGCCAATAAAGGAGGCAGCAGGTAGGAAGGTTTCCCCTGTGGGAACCAAGGACTATTAGTACCACTGGGGTTGTCTAAGAGGCTGCATAGAGCATGCCTCAGAACTGGTCTTCCCAAGAGACAAAGAACCTAAGGTATTCATCCCCCAGTCCCTGCTATCATTGGTTTTGGGTTGCTCTGGAGACATTAACTCACTGGCCTGCCTGCCTCATGCATCAAGGGTTCCAGAGGCCAGAGAATGCCCTTAGGGAAAGGGTCACAAAGACAAATAATAGGAAGCTGTGTGGTTGGTACTTATGGAAACAATGACTGCCAAGACAATACGGAGAGGACACCCCCAAACATCGGTTACAAAGCTCCTGTGAGTGCATTATGAATATTAATGAAAAAGAGTGCCTTTAAACAGTAGTAGCCACCTGCATCATACCTGCACCACAGCCATTGTGTAAAGCAAGATATCACCATGCACATTTTAGTTGTTTCTCTGTATGTTGATTAGCTTGGCACCTTTCCTGACCAGAATACATGAGGATATATTCCTCTGCTTAACCAAAAATGTGTATATGTACTGCTTGCTTTCCTGACCTAAATGCCAATGTGAACTGTAGGCATAGATGCTCTGGATTCATCTCTGTTTTAATAGTACCATTCCTTTAAGTGTATATTTCGCATCTCTTTTTTGAAATTAAATTTTAGAAATGGGTCTTGAGAACTATGGACACACAGTCAACAAAAATATTTAGAATACTAAGAAACTTAAAGCACTTGCAGAAATAAGGAAACAGCATCTTTTAATGTTTTATTTTCACTTGTGAAAATATATATAATATGTATTACACGCACAGAAGAGTCCCACAGCTTGAGTCAAAGAAAGCTAAAAGAAAGGCACATACGAGGGGCAGTCTTTTCATAAAGTTTTCAGTTAAACCAACATTCAGGGCATGGCAAGGGACAGTAAAAGCAACAAAAGCACAGGAAGCCTGTGTACATGACTCTGAAGAGCTAAATCAGAGACAACTTTAGGTCTGTTGAGAATGGAGGTCATCTCTGGAGAAAATACTGTTTCTACTTAGTAGGCCTATCAGACCAACAGAGGATGTACTGAAATCTGAACAAAGACACCAGGGGCCAAGTGAAAGCCAATGCTTAACTTGACAGCTAGCCTGTTCTTCTGCCCCTTCTCTTTCAGACCTGAGGCCTCGGCTGACTCAAAGAAGCAAATAACAGGGCCGACTCTGGCCCTGCACAATTACGGTCAGCTACAAGACAGAATTTTGTAACAGACTAAATATTTTAAAAGCTTGTAAACACTGTGCTGATGCTGAGAAAAACATAAAAAGAACATTTGCTATTTCTCTTAGAGGAAAGATACAGGCATAGATCTTTGGCTTGCCCCAGGTGTATCCCTATCCTGATATTTGCCCAAAATGGTAGGAACTGAGACACAATCCATGAGATGATTGGATCACTTCCATCATATGCCAGCACAGGAGCCTACTAGGATTTAGCGCAGCTGGAGCAGCTGGCAACCCTGGGAGATGTGAGATGGGGCTTCACGATGTCAGGCTGAATGGACTCCATCAGGTCACACTCGTTCGCAAGTATATGTTTCACCAGGCATCTGGAAGCTTCATCAATGTTGATGTTTTCCTAAGGGGAAAAAACAGCTCTTATTATTCAATATTCTACAGTGATGCTATGGCAGAGATTTATATGAGACCAAAGGGCAGTATTTAAATATCTCTTCCTAAACCCTATCCATGCATCCTCTTTCTGTTCCCTTCACTCTCATTTATTGCCTCTAAGAACTTTACTCTTTAGTCCTTCACAAAAGTAAAATATGTATTTGTTTTGTCACTTAGGAGGAATAGTGTTTGGTGGGCTCACTTAGTAGACTGAATTTAAATTAGAGGGCAATTTTCTTATTTTTATAGACTCTTACATTATAGCATAATATTGTAGAAGACACAGTAAGTCTTCAGTCTAAATTAGGTTCATAATTGCACTCTGCCACATACTACCTTTGTGACCTTGATATGAAATAGGAATAATGAGACACCTCTTGCAGCGTCATTAGTGGTTTCACAAGTACTTCGGGCTCTCTGCCTTCTGGTCAAATGGTAGGAGTGCCCTGCTCTGACCTCTTTGAAGTTAGGCATGGACACGTGACTTTCATGGGACAATGAAATGGGAGGATAAATGATGTATCTCACTTTCACTTTCGTGTAGAAGCAATAAGAGACAATGCTCAATTCAGCATGTTTTTTTCTCCCTGCTTCTGCAAACACGGAAAGCACAGAGATGGAAATTCTCTTGGCCTAAGTCTATGAATGAGGTTCAAAAAGAGCCAAGTATCCTATGATGATTCATGTACGATGAATGAGAATTATGACCTTAAGCCACTGAGATTTGGGGTTGTTTATTACAGTGACATTACTTAGACCATCCAGGTGGACATAACTCTTCAAAGAAAAATATGAAATCAGAAATATGAATCTAGTTTCAAGAATGAACTAAGCTTCAACTTGGAGAAAATATGGAGCAAACCTTTGAATCTAAAATATATTGTTTCATTCTTGGGAATCCATTCCATGGCAATAAAAGCATTTGTGCCTCAGGAAAGATGTACAAGAATGTTTATTGTAGAAATTTTCATAACCAATAAAAAAGGAAAAAAGAAGAGAAAGAAAACAGAAGAACTGGAAAAGCTGAGGGCGCTCATGAACAGGAATGGAATACACACAACATGGAATATTACGCAATAGCAGAACATGGATGAACCTTGAAAACATCATGCTAAGTGAAAGAAGCCAGTCACGAAGGACCACATATTGTATGATTCATTTACGTGAAATGTCCAAAATAGGCAAGTCCAAGGAGACAGAAAACAGATTGTTGGTGGTTGGCTAGGGCCGGGTGGGGAGAGTGATGGTAGGGAATTGGAGTGATTGCTAGTGGATGCAGGGTGGGTGGTGTTTCTTTTTGGAGTGATGAAAATGTTCTAAAATTGGTTGCAGTGATGCTTGCACAACTCTGGATATACTAAAAACCATTGGATTCTACACCTTAAAGGGGTGAATTGTACGGCATGTGAATTACATCTCAATAGAGTTATAGGAAAAGAATGAGATTACTGCGTCAAATATATATATATAGTTTATTCAGTAACTATAGATTAAGTTGCCTTTTCTCTGCTAGTCAGGAAACTGAGAAATACAGGATATTTACTACTAATATACTAAACAAAAAACCTTGATCTCTTGTAAAGTCAGATTTGACTGTCTTTATCACAATTTGTAGAACTTCTCTGACGTGTCTCCTTATATTCAATGGAAAGAGAGAAGGACATTTTTGTCAAATTGTTTTGCCCCAAGGCCTTGTTATCCAATCTGAAGTATAACTATTTATCCCTAATTTTTGTATGTATGTCAGCGTTGCCGATATATTTTGAGATCATTGCACGAAATCATATTACATGGAAAATGTAGGAGGTAGTGATGTTTTCCAAATGGTATCTATGGCTAATGCAATTAGTTGTAAATATTCATTAGCACATTTCCGATCATTCAAGCCCAACCCTGAGTTCACTTGCTATGAAAGCTTAAGGTAACGTTTCAAGTTCCAGAAATAACAAACCTCTCCCATTTACAGAGCCTTAATAAAAATTCCTCTGAGGGTTTCTAAATCTAAAACAAGGTGAAGTTCTGGTTGCTTTTTTGTTTGTTTGTGATGTCGTTGTTACTCGTTTTTATACCAGACCAGAATTCACGTCTCTGAGCTTCCCTTTCCTCATCTATATGACGTTCTCAATGAGAATACTTATCTAATAGAAAATTGCTTTTCTTTATGAGATGTAGGGGTTATTGGTGCTTTCACAGTGCCGGGCACTTCATATACATAATCTTATTTAAACCCATTTAAAGCCCTATAAGGCGAGGATTCGTTTTTTGTTCTTGTTTATTTTGTTGTTATTGTTGGGGTAGAGGTGAGAGTGACCTTTCTCCCTTCAGCTGAAGTATCTGCCTTATGCCATGGAAACCAGTCCATAGGGAGTAGCCATACTTCTGCCCTCTTCCCATTAGCCCGTGCTCACCATGCCTTCTGTCACTCTTCTTCTTCCTAGTATCAGGCCCAGGGATCACTTTTAAACTACCTGCTCCAAGGAAGCAATCTGATGTAGGCAGAATCTGGATCTTTGGGACAGACCCAGGTCAATGCTTTGCTCTCGGGTCCAGCCTCTTGTTTACGTGATCAGTGAGAAGCCTGGCCCATGGTCCTCCGCTGCATTTTGGGGGGGGGGGGTGATTCGTGGGCCTCTCACTGTTGGGGCCTCTCCCATTGCGGAGCACAGGCTCCGGATGCGCAGGCTCAGCGGCCATGGCTCACGGGCCCAGCCACTGAGCGGCAGGTGGGATCCTCCCGGACCAGGGCACGAACCTGTGTCCCCTGCATCGGCAGGCAGACTCCCAACCACTGTGCCACCAGGGAAGCCCCTCCACTGCCTCTTATTCAAGGAAAGTGGGGAAGTGTAGCCTCACTTAGCCTCCCAGGCCTTGGCCTCTAGGGCCAGCACAACTCACTAAAGAAGCTCTACATTTGGGTGGTTTGAAGGTGCTTTCCTAGCCATTAATAAACACAGACTTTGATTCTCTTTTGGCTATTGCTTGTGTGTTGGGGAGCGAGCAACAACATCCCACCCCAAATACCAAACACAGGATATCATCGTATCTGTTTACAGGTAAGAAAACTTAAGTTTAGGGCTTCCCTGGTGGCGCAGTGGTTGAGAGTCCGCCTGCCAATGCAGGGGACGCGGGATCGTGCCCCGGTCTGGGAAGATCCCACATGCCGCGGAGCGGCTGGGCCCGTGAGCCATGGCCACTGAGCCTGCGCGTCCGGAGCCTGTGCTCCACAACGGGAGAGGCCACAACAGTGAGAGGCCCGCGTACCGCAAAAAAAAAAAAAAAGAAAGGAAACTTAAATTTAGAGAGATTAAGAGACTTCCCCCACAAAAGCATGCAGCAGATGGGTTTGAGGGCCAGAACTCACACCCAGGTGAGTTCTGACATGAAAGCCTGGCTCTTACCAAGCTATATTCCTTTTCAAGACTGTTTTGAAAATCAAGTGCAATAACAAATAAAAGTTCTTACTACAGGGTTAGGCCCAGTGGGTGCAAAATAAATCTTAGTCCCCTTCTCTTTCATAAAGCAGGTTTTAAGCATCAAAAAGGGCCTTCCTTCACATACAAGTTAGATTTGAGAGTAGTGTATTTAGTACCTCCACTCAAATATTAACACCATAGTTAAATAGGGCTTTCTTTCATAAATGTACAAATTGGCAAAATCTACTAACGAAGAGGGTGAAGTGTGGACAAATGAATGAAAATCCATCATCATTATGAGAAAAACAACTAAAACCTAAGCCCAATTAGTGGCAGCCTAGCAGGATCATTTTAGTAAAAGATAAGATGATGCTGGTGAAATTGTGACCTTTAACCCACTGAGTAAAGGCTGGCTGGTGTTAGGACTAAGGAAGGAGATTATGCAGGATGGGGTTCTGGACCAAGGAAACCATCCAAACCAAGGAGTGGCTGTACCTGCTTTTAGATTTTATATAGGAACAGGGTAGCAGTCCAGGATGACTGAGTCACAGTCATTCAATTAATATTATTTAGAGTCCCACTAAGTATGAGGAATACAAAGATAAAGAGGTTAAAATAAGCTCTGTCCTTGACTGAGCTTATACTAGCAAAACAACAGAGGCATAAGGTTGGAAAGGGCATCTGGAGCCAGGTTACTGCACAGCCTTGAATGCTAAGTTGGCCAGATAGAGTCACTGAGGCTTTTTTGCAACTGAAGTGTCAATAAACACAATCCGATACTAGACAAAACTATATGGACCCTTAGCACTCTTTTTAATTACTTAATCTTTCCTTGAGCACTTAGGAAATACCTATCATGTGTACCATGGTGCTGGTTGCCATGGCTACCTATTTCAGATTGGAACCTTCAAGAGGAAGCCAGAAAGAGGAGCATGTACTTATATTGATCACATGCTTTCTACAAAAGGGTACAATGTATAGTGTCTAGAGGACAGGTCTGAAGCCAAACTCTAATCTCAGCTCCCACTTTCTGCTTGTGTGACCTTGGGAAAACTGTTTCAACTACTCCACTCCACACCTTAGTTTCCTCCTCTGTAAAAAGGGAATCAAGAGATCTACTTTATAGGTGATTTAAAGTTAATACATGTTAATACTTAGAACATGTGAGACACTTAGAACAGTCAAGAGGATAGGGCATATATTCAATAAATGTTATCTACATATTCTCCTCATTTAATTATCAGGAGAACATGATAATGTGTGTATTCTATTCCCTCACTTTGCAGCTGAAGAAACTGAGATTGAGTAGGCATAAGTGGCTGGCCCCAAGACACACATTGGTAAGTGGTAGGGCCAGGTGTGAGTCCAGGGAGAACAGTAAACACTAATATTTGCCGTGATCTTTACTATATACTCACTACAAAAAGGCAAGATGTATAGTGTTTAGGGCACATGCTTGGAGCCCCTTATCTCAAGTCCCCCTAAATATTTCCCCCAAATAAATAAAGGAACACAGCATGGGCAGGGTGTGTGTTGCCAGCATTAAAAGGGTAAGAAGTTGCAGTCAGGGCCTCAGGCAAGGCATTGCTGGTCCTTCTGTCTTTCTGTACACCACTGAAGTCACAGCCAAGACAGACTAGGAGAAGGGATAGCAATACAGAACTAACTTCCCTCTCCCCTTCTGTGCAAAGTGAGCGTGAATAATCAAACCCTGCCTGATAAAACTATAGGTTTGGATCTTTTGGGCAATTAGATTCCAATATAATTGATTGTGCTACTTGGCAGCCAAGCAGACACAGCCAAGCCCACATTTTCTAGGTAACTGTTAAGAAGCAGAGCTGCTGGTATAAGTGCAAAATACTACCTGGGAATTTTTATTGATGTTTATTCTAGAGAGCTGTAACAACACCTCCAGGAGCATCTTTTTGTTTTGTTTTGTTTTGTTTTGCTGTACGCGGGCCTCTCACTGCTGTGGCCTCTCCCGTTGCGGAGCACAGGCTCCGGACGCGCAGGCTCAGCGGCCATGGCTCACAGGCCCAGCCACTCCGCGGCATGTGGGATCTTCCCGGACCGAGGCACGAACCCGTGTCCCCTGCATCAGCAGGCGGACTCTCAACCACTACACCACCAGGGAAGCCCTCCAAGAGCATCTTTTGCTGTAAAGGTAAATTATACATCCTATGGCTTTCAAGACACGTACACTTAGACTGAATCTGACTGTGATTTATTTACATATTTGCAATATGACAAGATGGTCTGTTGTGCTGACTACTTTAGGTTGATGTGTGCTCATCTTTATGTCTCTGCTCAGAATCTTTTAATTTATATCAATAAGCATGCGTGAGAAATAAGCTTAAAATGCCTAACAAAGCATTTTAGTAAAAACAAATGGTAGTAACTACCAGAGTATTATTGTGTCTACTCCCAGCTGGGCATATAGCAGGTGCTTTACTTATGAGATATTGTTCACATCCAATCCTTACGAAAATCTATTTAAGAACCAATAGCCATATTTTAAAGGTAAGGAAACTTTAACCTTTAACAAGGTTGAGTAACTTAACAGTGGAGCAAGATCTTGGTCAATCTGTCATTCCAAGCAAGAGTGCCCTAACTGCACTTTCTATTCTGCTCCCATACATTACATGACCGTACCTCCAAGGATTAAAACAGATATTAAAATAGTTTTATTTCTAAATCAGTAGTTCTCAGTCCTGGCTGCGTATTCAAGTCACTTGGAGAGTTCAAAAAAATCTATTACCAGGACCCTCCTCCTAGACATTCATCTGGGATGAGGCCCAGCATAAGTATTTTTTAAAGATCTTCCACTTCTTTAAAATGTGCATCCAATAAAAAGAACGAAATAATGCCACTTACAGCAACATGGATGGACCTAGAGATTGTCATACTGAGTGAAGCAAGTGAGACAGAGAAAGACAAATATCATATGATATCACCTATATGTGGAATCTAAAAAAATGGTACAAATGAACTTATTTACAAAACAGGAATAGAGTCACAGATGTAGAAAACAATCTTATGGTTACCAGGGGGGAAAGGGGGAGAGAGGGATAAATTGGGAGATTGGGATTGACATATACACACTACTATATATAACATAGATAACTATTAAGGACCTACTGTACAGCACAGGGAACTTTACTCAATACTATGACCTATATGGAAAATGTCTAAAAAAGAGTGAGTATATGTATATGTATAACTGATTCACTGTGCTGTACAGCAGAAACTAACACAACATTTTAAATCAACTATACTCCAATAAAAACATTTTAAAATGTGCATCCAGATTTGAGACACACTCATATAATTAAGAATGTCTTGAAAGATGCTCCTTTTTATTTCAATTGTGAACTCTCCGGAAATAACATTTAATACAGTGATTTTAAGCTGTGGTGATTCTGATTTTCCCAGAGAAGAAGGCATATAAATCTATCTGAGGTCTTGGGTACGTGTCAGTTTTTTAATTAGCTCTTCAGAACATCTGTCTGGTGGCAGATTATTTAATCTCTGACCCCCGGTTCCAGACAGCAAAAAAAATCCTAGCAGAAAACCTTCACATCTGCCTAGTTGGAAGCTGGCAGAGCATTCATCCTCCCGTAATCTTTCCAAATACGTCAACCTCCAACATAACACCAAGGGTACCAGAAGCTCTGAGGTTAGGGCACTAAATTCCTCAGCCCTGTGAAATTTTATTTAGAGAAGGTGGCCCACTAGATAATAACACCAGTGTAAGAAGTCTCACACAGAACAGGTGTTTTGAAAATACTTTCTCTAAGAAGATTCAGCACTTGTTTAAGGAGCACATAAGTGTCAAACCTTTTGCTAGCCCTCATTTACTGTAGTTCAAGTCTAATGTGGGGCAAGCACAGCGGACACCTTTATTTTTGTCTGTATGGCACATTTTCCTCCCTTATCCCCCATATCACTCCTCCTTTCCTTTGGGTAACTGCTTCCTCCCATTAGCAATCATGAGCTTCTACTGGCGCTCCTCCAAACTGAGTCCTATATCTCAGACATTGTTCTCAGAAGTTGGCACTTCATTTAATCTTCAAAATAAAGCCAAGGTGGGAGGTACTTCCCTTATTTGACAGAACAGGAAAGTGAGGTTCAGAGAAGCTAATGACAGACTCAAGGTCTCAGCAAGAGTAAGGGGCAAAATCGGGCTCCCAATCCAATCCTCAAAGGTTCTATATTTTCTCTTCCTCTTCTCCTTGAGAGTGTCTGGCCAACAGTTGGTAAGTGCCCAAGCGAAGGTCTACCTAAATCCAGAGCCCATGGTTTTGCACTCTGTCACACTTCTCCATGAAAGGAAGACAGACATGGAGAGCGTGATTCAGACAAACCAGGTCCTAATCATGTCCTATTATCTGAAAGCTACCAGACTTCAGTCTATCTAATGGACACTGGGAAGGACACATGGAGCCATATTGTCTCTGATTTCAATGCAGAATAGAGTCCTATTGTCAGCATGGAGATATGGAGAAGGAAGAGGAAAGTTCACAAAATCAACTCCAAAGACTGTGTCCCCCTGACAATGCCTCCCCCATCCCCACCATCGCCCTAGCTCAGCCCCTGTCCTTTACACACGAGATGTCAAAGTCCATCTCACATCCTCTTTTCCCCCTCTTCTCTACAGTCCCAGGGCCACCTACCTTAAAACTCTCTTCCCTTATCTCCTTCTCACCACTCTAGCAGCATCTGGAACCCCACTTCAGCCAGACAGCATCTCCAAACTTTGAGAGAAGCACCCAATATTAAAGAGGGAGGGAAATTAGACATCACTAATTCAACCTGCTATCTTTGATGCATCAGGAAATTAAGGCAACAGAGAAGGAAAGTGACTTGCCTAGCATCACATAGGCTACCTCTTAGTTCTTGCTACTTGCACAACACTTTGTTTCTAGAAACATTATCTCTTCTGAGTAGCCATCTCTCAGCACTCTGACATGTATCTTCAGGGCTCCTTGGTACTTTCTACCCACCTGGCACTTACCATTGACTCATAACTGCCTATTGTCATTATGTTTGTGTTCCTGGTTCCCAGTACAGAGCCTAGTGTGTAAGAGAACTCTAAACAACGTTACCAAAATTAGCTGATACCTGTTGATAACTTTGTATAGGCCAGGTACCTTTTAAGTACTTTAACTGTATTAACTAAGTCAATCCTCATGAAAACTCAGGTGAAGAAACCGAGGTATTGAGAGGTTAAATTTTTTTCCCAGGGCTACACAGCCAGCAAGTCAAACTTTTGGCACCTGATTCTCTAGCCCATGCTCGGCCAATACTATTACCCCAGAAAGTTCCAGAGCTCTTAAATGACAAAGCAAGACTCAAGCTCAGAGCCCCTGGTCTTATCCTACTGGGTCATACTCCTCTCTATAAATGTTTGCTGAAGGAATGAAGACTGAAGTCTCATCTCAAAAAGAGAGTAAAGAATAAACATAAGTGTAAAAACTATCATTTAGACTGATTTAATAAACCCTATTAATAAAGACAAAAGCCTTCAGTCAAAATACTTTCTCATTCATCAGTTTGAGAAGATAAATGGCCCACTAGACACAAAATGTTAATAGTAATATTTGCTGACATTTATTGTACACTTACTATGGAACCCTCACTCAGGTCCTATGCATGTACACTTCATATATAAATAATCTCATTAACCTTAGTATACTATGGGAGGTGGGCATACTATTAACCTATTTTACAGATCAGAAAACTGAAACACATATAGGATAAGCTACTTAGCCACAGTATTGTCTGGACTGAATCCAAAGTCATATTTATGGAATGCTAACTATGAGAAGAAAGTACGCTTTACAATTCATTTCTACTGTGATTAAATGTTTTCATTCTGACACCTCTATGTGCCAAATCCAAGAACTGAGACTAGAACACTGCTGTCCAAGGAAGTAATGGAAAGAGAATGAGCTTTGGAGTCAAGCTTTGAAACTTGGTTGCCACTTAATGCAGGACCAAGGGCAAGTCCAAATGCTGAGACTTCCCTGCTTAATCTGTAACATGAGGTTAATGACAACTACACTTCACAGGGTACATGTTAGAATTAAATGTTACACACAGATGAAGCACCTAGACATTACATATACATCCTCAGAGGAATACATGCTCCCTTCTTGTGTCTGCTTCTCTTCACCTTCGCCCTTTAAGTCATTCTTCAGTGATCACCTCTCATAAGAAGTTGCCTCTAACTCCCCCAGACTGAGACAAGCACCACTCTATTCGGGAATCTATCACTGGTCAATATGTAACAGCTTGTTTGTCTGTATCTTCGCCGCACAGGGGCCTTATTGCTGTGGCCTAGTGTCTAGCGCAGTGCCTGCAGGCAGTAGGCACCTGGAATATACTGGGTAAATGAATGAACAAATGAACAAATGAATGAATGAATGGATGGATGGATGGATGAACCAATCAATGAGGCCCTCAGAAGAGTAACAAGTTCAGGTTTCAACCTAAAAATAATTTCAGATGTGGGTGATTTCTGTAGGGAGTGAAAAGGAAAACATATTCACAACAGAATTTACTTCACAAGTCAAACTGCCTGTTCTTATCTTGTTTTCTAGCTATGATTTGACACCATTCTTTTTAGGTAAAATGAAGGAAGACTGACTGAACCAGTTTATAAAAATTGAGCTGAACTGCTAACGGCTTTGCAATTGAGTGGACCTACGTTGGAGTACTGATTTCACTCTTTTAAAAATAATTTTTCATATCTTGTTGCTTCAAAAATGATTTCAGGGTTTCCCTGGTGGCGCAGTGGTTGAGAGTCCGCCTGCTGATGCAGGGGACACAGGTTCGTGCCCCGGTCTGGGAAGATTCCACATGCCACGGAGGGGCTGGGCCCGTGAGCCATGGCCGCTGAGCCTGCGGGTGCGGAGCCTGTGCTCCGCAACGGGAGAGGCCACAACAGTGAGAGGCCTGCGTACTGCAAAAAAAAAAAAAAAAAAAAAGATTTCAGGTGACCTGTGTTTTTAATAACTAGATGAACTTAGACAAATGCTTAATATTTCTGGGCCTCACCTACAATTTAGAGAGAATAACACCCACTTGACAGAATTACCAAGATTAGAAATATCTTATTTGGGGCAAAAGTAGAAGCTGAGTAACATTATGTATTTTTATGACTCTATATTATACATAATTATTTTAATATCATTTCTTTCCTCTTAAGAACTTTATGAAACTGAATGAAAGGTCAATTCTAGCTTAATGACTTCGTTAGTTTTTTTCTTTATATATGATCCTTTTGCCCAGCCCTCAACTAACTTTTTAGTAAAGAGTTTGCAATCATTGCTTTTCCAGATAGTACTGTTACCGAAAAGTTGAGAATTATGTTGTATTTGTGGACAAAACTTAAGCCTGGGACACAGCCTCTCGGATAGCTCCAAGGGACAGTTCTGAAGAGGTAAAGGAGGAGCCTGGATACATAGGAATTTTTGCAGCAAAGATCAAGTAGTCAGAACATCAAAAGATTACTGTTAGTTAAAGCAAACCAGATATCTCAAGTTAAGGAATTTAGCATTTTTCTGTGTATGGGAAGATGCAAGGGTCTGGGCTCACTGAAATCATTCCTTTGATAGGCATCTCAGCTATCTGGGGCCAGTATCCTGTGCTTTCTCATCCTGAGTCCCCTCAGGGTGGACAGTCAGGGGAGGCTGCAGTGTCTGACTGCTAGATATGGGGGGTGTCCTTTTTCTATCCTGAAGTCCCTCAGGGCTCACTCTCCGGGCAGCTCTAATGTGACGGTTTGATGGCTGCAACATCCTTTGTTTACTGATATGGTAAGCAACATTCTGCCACTGTTGTTAGAATAATGTTATCTTGGGTGAAAACATATAGAAACAAGAAGTATGAGTAAAAGTGAATGTGTTGATAAAACGAAACAAATTCATCTTTTAATCACCTTTTTGTATTTAGAATGTCATGATGCTAGCTAGCTACCAGAACTCTGGCCCCAACCCTAGAATCTATGTCTACTCCTCCCTACTAACCCCTGTTGTCTAACTCCTAAATTCCTCAGTCAGATATCAAGTCATTCTTAGCCTGGGCAACCTCCCTGAAGCAGTAGTTAGCATGTGCTAAATAATTTTCTTCTTCCTGATGTGGAATAACACTATCCTTTTCTTCATTCTACAAACTTGTAATAGGAAAAAAAAGAGGAGATACATCAATCTGAAGTTCCTATCGTGTAATATTGAAATATCATGTAACTAAATGAAATAATTCATGATTCAGCAAATAATCATTGAGCACTTTCCCTGGACCAGGCACTATTCATCAAAGTCTTTACACTCTGTGTTTTCAAACACTGTGGAGTCAGCCATGCTGTGATTATCTTATTAGCCCAAGCCTTTTCCACCTCTGCTTCAAGATGATGATGGTGATATACTCCTTTCTCACAGTCACTCTGACATTTCACCCTGAGTCAGGCCCTGTGTAATCTCTTCTCTGATCACATGCCTCCATTTTCTTCCCATGGCAATTGTCCTCCATATTCCTGCCAAACTGTCTCCTGACTACTCTCATTAAAGTGTAGTGATGGCCATACCTCATCCCCACTCCCAGCTCAAAAAAATTTGCTGCCTCACCTTGCCTACTCAGAATCAATGCAGACCACTACACTGAGGGCCAACCAGCACGGCCACAACTTAACTCTCCTCCCTCATCCCCACTGGCTGTCCTTACTTGGCTAGGTTCCAGCCGAACTAAGCCTCAGGCCATCCCCTCAATGTGTGTTGCTTGGGTTATTCTTACTCCATCTCTATCTCAGGTCTTCTGCCCATCCAGAGCAAACACATCTCACTTGGAGGTGTTCAGCTGCTGACATCTACCTGATTCACTGAGATTTCATTTGAATCCTGCTTTGAATTTTTGGATGAAATTCAGGTACATTCCCCAGTTTTAGAATCTGTTAGTCAATCTGAAATTTTACTGTTTGTATATTTCTTTATTGAAGAGGAAAGGTGCAATAGAAAGACTCAGAACTATCCTAGCTCTGCCAGTCCTAACTGGGTAACCTCAGGGAAGTCACCATAACCTCTCTCTGAGCCTCAGTTTCTTTACTTATAATCTGTGATAAAAATAATGCCAACTTCACAAGGTTGTTGTGAATGTGTATAAAACGAGTTGAGATATTTAAAAGCACTCAGCAATAGCGTAAGCATACAATAGGCCCTGAAAAGAAAATACAACACTTAGGAAATAAAACAACATTGCATATTATTAAAGTTTTATATGAGAATGCTTGGAGGGACCACCATCCTTCTTTGTTAGAGTAAGATATCTCAAAGCAGGTTCCGAAGTTTCATAAGATAGCACAGGAAAAAAGAAAAGCATCTATGGTTAAATAATTTTAGGAATGTTAAGTTAAAAATAATTCAAAATGTTTCTTTATCACAATTAAAAATAATTCAAAATGCTTCTTGAATTAAAAATAATTCAAGATGTTTCTTTTTCAAAATGTTTCTTTATCTCAGAATCCTAGACAGTCACAGAAAGCGGTACGTGATGGAACTTCTTGCATTCAATGGAGAGGAACTTTAGCCTCATGGGGGTTGGACATGAGGGAAACCAAAGCAACAGGGCAGAACTGGGAGCAGAAGAGAAAGACCTGCAACAGTAACACGTGAGTCAAGAAAAGGCAGGTTCAGGTTGGGTGGGGAGGCTTGGCGAGAAGCAAGCTGTTCCCCTTTCCCCCCGACATCTCCAAGCAGAGAATGAGTGTGCAGTGTTTCATAAACTTATCTGATCACAGAACAGTGATCTCACGCTCTGTCTCACAGGGCTGGTGTTCCTCTTCGCACAGTTAGGCAACTTTTGATCAGGAGCAGTGGTAGGATAAATGGGAGTGGTGTGGATGGAAGTTGTGGGGGTGGGTGGAGAGAGACACTTAATAACTGATTTAGCATCATACTTGTGGATTTCTTTACTCCTTACCTAGGTACTGCTACCTCCGTTTTTGCCTTTTCCTATTTTTCTGAGCCTCGCCTGAAATGAAGTACATGTGTTTTTTTGTTTTGTTTTCTTTTGTTTTTTAACATGACTTTAACAGAGCAGAGTGAGATCATGCTCATAACCAAGTTGTAACCAAAGAGCCTGGTTGGTAATGACAAGGTCCTGAGATTATCCCCTCTGGTGAGTCTTCTCTGACCAATGTTCCACCCCAACCTGAGCTGGGTATGGTTGGGTAGCTCTCTTAGGTGCTTCCATAGCCGTTTCCTGTAGTAACTTTAATCATGCATGATTGCAATGATTTCTAGAAATTTACCTTCTCACCAGACAGTAAAATTTTTGAAATCAGAAGTGGCACTTTTATGTACTTGGAATATTACCAGCAGTTGATACAGGGCCTGTTGGCATGTACGTGCTCAACAAGTAACTTATGAATGAACTGGCTGGTAAAAGGGAAAGAAAAATGGACTAATACCAATTAAAAATCACAAAACACACATTGTAAGCTGCTCTATTATAGGGAAGTTCCCTTAAACTCAGGACAGCTTTAGACAGGGAATTAAGGGACCTGAGTCCTAGCCTTGGTGTTGCTACAAGTTAGCTCAGTCATTACAAACAGATCAAGTCTTCTCTCTGACTCAGTTTCATCAGGAGCAGGAGAGAATTTATACTCTACCTTTTTCCAAACAGGACTGAAGATGACTATTGAGACTATCTCCAGCTCTTGACTAATGTAGTTAAACTCGTCAGAATCCTAAGAATAATGCTCTTTTAATGAGAAAGTTTTCTCACATTGAAAGTTTAAGTATGAGGCATTTATTTAACCAGTCATTTACTAGAACGAGTATGCTCCATCTACATGATCAGCCCTAAGTTTTTGGTTGCAAAAATCAGAAACTCACTGAATTGCCTAGGTCCTCTGAAGGGTAGCTCCCAGGAGTAACAGAATTGCTAAAAGATTAAGGCCACACCAAGAACCTAGGAAATGAAATTAGACTCTGAAACACCATCAGGTCAGCTTCATTTTCTCTATCTGCCCCGCAGCTTTTTGCATATAAAAAAGGAGATAGCTGCCAGCAGCCTCTGGGTTTACATCCTCACAGCTTTGCCACCCAAGAGAAAAGGCCTCGTACCCTCAAACTCAGTTGGAGGAATCCTGGGGAAGAACGCTAATAAGTTTGGCTTCAGTCACGTGTTCATGCTTGAGACTAAAGCAACTCTGAGTCCAGGAGAGAAGTGGTACTCGAAAGGACCCCATTTAGGTCATGTAGACACTATTGGCCAATTTCTGTGATTTCAGAGAGAGAATATGTAGGAGATGGAAACTTACATTCGGACAAGCTTTAGGGAGAGCTGAAGGGGAATGGTGGGAGCAAGAGCAGAAAACTGGCCAGGGAGGAATCATTGCAAAAATCAGGAAACCCTCAGTGGTATTTACTATTATCGTTTTATGGACATTTGCAAATCATCTACAACAATGCAGATATATGCATTAACATTTTAGACAGATACAAGCAATGATTTATAAAAGGAATAGAAAAATATCTTTCCACAAAGTTGTGCATTATCAAACAGATATATATCTAGTGGCATATGATAACTTCAACATATGTAGAATAAGTGGACAATTGAGGCTCTTATATTGGACATACAAAAAGAGAAATGCAAAGTTGAACCATAAATGACCTGACAAGAAGTACCTCTTCAGAAAGGCATAACGTAGTTGCTTAATAATTTTTTCTGGAAAAAAAAGGGAACAAAAGAGGCTTCTCGGAGCTTAAAACTTAACCTCAGTTCTGATTTTCTATTTTTTTAATAGAATTCTACTGAATTAAAAAGATTCAAAAGGACAATAACTTTTCCAGATAAAGGATGTTTCTGGTTCAAATGTAAACTTTAAAAATATTGACTTTGTTCCTGAGAACTACTTAAGATGTATTACAGGCTTTCTTGCATCATAAAATATTATTCTGAAGACAATTTAGCTCTTTTTGCTGACCTGGGTGCCTTTTACTTTTTTTTCTTCCTCCTCCCGCTGGCGTTATGTACATGTAGCTATAGGTCTGTAGCTAATAAGCCAATTCTATGGGTTGACACTTTAAGGATAAATATGGCTTAAAAGGGATAGGATGGAATTCTTTTTAATATATACACATTTCTGATTAGAAAGGAAACAGACAAAATGCTAAAAAGTGAAATCAATTGGTGGTTTGATTACAGATCATTTTAATCTTCTATTTTATAATTCTGGTTATTTTCTAAGTTCTTCATAAGGAGTATGTATTTTTTAATATTCACATTCAAAGGTGCAGAACAAAGAAAATGAGAGTGATTAATTTTGAACCATGAATAGTGTAGGAAGTCCTAATATCTTTATTTTACCCATACAACAGGAAGGAAAGAGAACATCTATAAATATTTCATGAACTGTAAAATAGAAATATATGAGAAGGAATGGAAAATTATGTAGGTTTTCCTCACAGATGAAAAACTATCCATAAGATTGAATCTAGAAAAAAACAAGGACAGGAAGCTCAAAACCAGAAATTCTAACTATACAATCATGAGTAACCCAATGAAAAAGAAACAGGAAAGAGATCTTATGAAAACAGTTTGACTACAGGAATATCTCAGGTAAGATCAGGTTTAAAAATAACATGTCTAAAAGCTAGAAGGAGAAGGGAAGTGAACTCAGAACAGATTCAAGGGTGGTCTGAACTCACCCAAATTGGGTCAGGAAGCTCAAACCAAGTCTAAGGACATGCCTGCAGAAGGTGCTAAAGGCAGAAGAAGATGGTATTGGGGTTTATTCAGAGCAAAGTATTATCACAAAGGGAAAAACTAATGCTTGAAGGATGTGGTGTGAGGCAAACAGATGACCTAGAGAAGGCAGAGCTAACACAGCAAACTAACTTCGTTTTCTCCTGTAAGAAAGATTTCAGATTGAATGATCAGAACACTACCTTCCGCATCTTAGGTTTAGTATAATGCCCCCATAATGTCCTGTGGACAAGGTGGCTATATGTTGGCTCCAAAGTAAAATGGGTAAATTTAATTGTCTCAAATGGTGCCTGAGGACTACTAATTATTTAATTACATTAAACAAGAATAGTTTCTCAGGTAGTGGCACATAGCTCAAACCTCTGACCTCATGAAGAATTAACCTCATTTTTTTATCAGAAGTTTGGAGGAAGTCAAAAAAGGCATACTTAGCAAATTTTTCTTTGATATAAAGATAAGAAACAGACTGACACGATGATGAAATTGGGATTTTAGAGGGTTTTCATACAAACACTTCTATTCATTGTTGGCAAGTATAAGTTAGCTCATCGTTTTGGAAAGAAGATATGAAGTTATGTAATAAGAACCATAAAAATGTCCATTCCCTTTGATCCAGTAATTCTACTAAGAATAGAGCCTAATAAAATAATCTTAAATGTATAAACTATTTTATGTAAAAAGTATGCATCATGACATTATTTATAATAGTGAAAGTTTAAAGCTACCCAAAGATAGGGTTAATTACTGGGGATTAATTATAAGAGTTATTATGGTGTATTCTTAAGATGGAACATTATTCAATTATTAAATTATATTTACAAAGAGTTTACCATGAAAAAGTTCTCATGATATATTTAAAAGTTGCATATAGTATGATGTAGTTAAGAAATATGAGAATGTTAACAGTGATTAATCCTGTGTGGGAGCTTTTTTTGTGATATTTTTTCATTAACTTCCATTTCTCCTAAACTAGACAAGATTTGTTTTCTCCATTTGGCATTTCCATTCCTGCCCTGGCTATTCTATTTACATAATATGCAACATTTCCTCTTCCTCTCTAACGGAATCCTGATTGTCTGTAGGTAACCAAAATTTGATTTTCCTGGCGTCCTTGTGCTAAGGGTAGTTGTGGCTAATGAGATATAAGCAGAAGTCAACTGGGTGGGGCTTCTAGTAAAACTTATTTTCTGAACTTCAAAAAAGAGGAGGAGGGCAGACACAGTTGTTATGTGCCTTTTGCTCTCAGTATTTCCAGAAAACTTATTACTGCCTAGAAACCATTATGGCAGGCAGAAGTCTAAGCTGTCCCCGAGATTTCTACCTCCTGGGGTACATGACCACTGAGTGTAGATGGTATCTGTAAACATGATGGAATCGTCACTCCCTTGATTACGTTACCTTATATAAGACTCCACCGTAGCCAACTGTAAAGAGGTTCTCCTGCCATGTTGTGAAAAGGCCACGTGGCTAGGAACTGAGGTCAGCCTCTAGAACCTAAAAGCAACCCCCAGCCAACAGCCAGCTGTCACTGTTCTGAGTCTTTTTCCAATTTAGATGGACATAACCCTTCTTGAAATTCATACTTCACTTTGATAAGCAAAATAATAGATTAAAAGCGAAACTGGAATCATAGATTGAAGCCTCAGAATAAAATTTAATAGACATTCATATAAAATCCTACACTTGGGTTCAAATTATCAATAGCTTAAATGCTTAAGACCTTATCTGACAGTCTATTATTTGCAAAAAAAGGGGGGACTTTTAGATGTCCATGAGTGCATCATGTGTCAACAGTTTGATCCAGCTGTTCAAAGAAATTAGTACAGTACAATACTATCTAAAATAGAAATGTGACTTAGGCAAGGTAAGTTAAAGCCTTATTATACCATGCTTCTACGTCTGGTATGTTGTCAACAGATCTGGACACTACATTAAAAAAATGCATATGGACAGATTACAGAATATCCAGGTAGGAGAACCAGATGATAAGTGTTCTTAAAGCCATTTCACGTGAACAACAGGCAGGAGCTCTTAACAAAGAGAAGGCTTACAAAAGAGTGAAAAAACATTCTGTGCTGGGCATTTGCGAAAGCCAAATAAGTAGATGCTGGAAACATTCTAAATTTGAAAGTGCTCTACAAATGTTAAATATTATCATTTTGAACATTCTTGTCAAATAACAACAGCAGACTTTCAATCTACACGATGAGTTTAATTTACAAGGTTTCTAAATATTCTGGCCCTTCCATAGACCTGAAACTTAAATTTACATTTAGTTAGATTTGAATAACTCCAGCCAGTCTAAAACCTAGTGAAAGCCATGCTCCAATCATATCTTAGATACCTAAAAGGAAGTGCACTGTTGACAGCATAGAGGGAGACAATCACTTAGTCATCGTACTTGCCTACCTTGATTTTCAGACCCAATAACTAGCAGAAACACAGTAAATAAATCTAATTTTTGATGATATATGTATAGAGAGAGCACCAATGCTGTGCATCTGTTTTTCGGTGTTTTTTTTTTTCCTTGTCCAACATCTTCCCACTGTACTAACTCAGAAGAGTAGCACAGGAAAAGAAGATGAAAACTCAGGCTAATTAAATGTAATCTTATTAGGACTGTATTACACTGAGAAGAATCCACTCTCTTTTTTGAAGTATGTATTCCCTCTACACCTTCCTCTCTCTTTGACCTTATTTTCTTGTCTAAATGTTGGGAGTGCCCAGAGATCAGTCCTTGGTCCTCTTACCTGCAGCCTGGACTTTTCTATTAAACTCCAGAATCATATACTACTACCTACTTGACATCTGCTTTTAGATGTCTTCCAGATTTTAACATACACAAAAGTGAGTCTTGATCTCTCTCCCCATGGACCCATCCACATCTCAGGACCCCTAGCTCAGAAAGTGGCAACTCAGCTTTTCCAGTTGCTCAGGACAAAAACTGTGGAGCCATCCCCAAATCTCTTTCTCGCATACTTCATCCAAATTGTCAGTTAATCCTGTCTGCTGTATGTTCAAAAATACATGTAGAGTTTGACTACTTCCCACGATTTTTCTTCTCTAGATATGCAATAGAGTCCTAGCTAATCTCCTGCTTCCAACCTTTCCCACTATAATCCAAGATCAATACAGCCACCAGAATGACTGTTTAAATCAAATCATATCTCTGATCATACCCCACGTCTTCCCTTCTCATTCAGAGTAAAACCCAAAGTTGTTACAATGTTCTAAAGACTGAACAGGACCCCATCACCTCTTACCTCATCTCTGTCATCTCTGTCATCCTAGTAAAGCACAGCCACCGTGCCTCTACTTGTGCTATACCCTCTTCCTGGACCATTCCCCTCCCAGGAATCTGTATGACTCAATACTGTCCCTCTTTCTAATCTTTAATTTTAAAAATACCTGAGTGAAACCTTCCCTGGTCACCTGTCTAAAATTGCTCTCCTCTCTGTGAATTCCTCCCTACGATCCCATGCATTTATGCCACTTAAGTTCTAAACTCCTTCCCTGCATTAATGATCTCCCTAGCACTTAGCTCCACCAGACAAACTATATATCGCACTTACTTATCTTTCTATTACTTGTGTCCATCACTACAACGCAGGCTCCAAGAAGGCAGGGATTTTATCTTTTTTGTCCAGGTAGAGCCCTTTTGCCTAACACAGTGTCTGTCACATGGAGGAGAGTTACTCAATGATTCTTTAAAGAATGAATAAATGAAACAATAAAATACAGTTAGACAAGATGATTTGGAAGTACTCTCCAAATCTAATTTTCCTGTGTTTCCGTGCAATGTAGAAGACATAATGACATGATAATTGGGGAATTGAGTATGGGTTTCTATGACAGTGGTAACACAAGACCTCTTCAGATTTTGCTAATTTGAATTTACTGCTTGTGTATGTCCTTCTTTACAAAACTCTGAAACATAAGAACTACACTTATAACCAGATAAAACAGACAGTGATAATTCTCTTTCCAAAGGAACTCTTCCTCTGGGGCTTCCCTGGTGGCGCAGTGGTTGAGAGTCCGCCTGCCGATGCAGGGGACACGGGTTCGTGCCCCGGGCCGGGAGGATCCCACATAACCACGGAGCGGCTGGGCCCGTGAACCATGGCCGCTGAGCCTGCGCGTCCGGAGCCTGTGCTCCGCAACCGGAGAGGCCACAACAGTGAGAGGCCCGCGTACTGCAGAAAAAAAAAAAAAAAAAAAAGGAACTCTTTCTCTTCAAAGGGACTCACCCAGGGAGAGCTGCCGTAATCAGCCCCTTGAGGTTGCATTTAAACACGGGATTTACACACAATGTTTCAGAAACACACTGTATAGGTAATGCTAGGCATCCACTGCTGACACCCACCCTCTCTTTCATTTTGGAAACCCTGAAGAACATGAAAGCTAAATGACTTGCCTTATGATTCACAAAGATTGTACCTACACTAGAAAATTCAAAGTGACCCAAGAATTAGAAAAGTTCTCAACAGAACTTCCTTCCCCTGAAGCAACCTGTGACAGGCAAATTTATTCTCAAAAATGATTCCACTTCATTTAGTTCAAGGACATGGATTTAAAGCTCTTGATTTTTCTGTGAGTGGCTTTGCTACGTTGTTCCTAGAACAATCTAATCACTTCAGAATACCCCTGGACACGTCAGGCTAACCTCATCTGTGACCAGCACCCCAGCATGTTAGGTCAGCGAGCAGAGTGCTGAGGGGCAGCTGCTGCTACTTTCCACTTATGTCTAATGGGCTATTGATTCCCACCCGCCAATCCCAGCAAGTTCTCCCAAGAAATCAATACCTCACTAGTCAGTGAAGCAGACAGAGGTGAGCCTTTTGGAAAGGCAGGGCTGCTGCCCACAAACCTAAGGGTGCCTCAGAGATGGCACACAAGAGGCATCAAAGAAGGCAAAGGACCACAAAACAGGGACAAACAAAATCAACACTGAAGAAAATGAAGAAGCACAAGAAGGGAGAAAGCAAACATGTCTCATTAACAAAACCCCTCCTGAAACAAGGAGGCAACCCCTTCCAGAAGGTTCTGACAGTGGTTTTGAGAGAGGAGACAGAGGCTTTGCCCATGGTTTTTCTTTTAGAAGGAGAAAGCTGGGAATAGAAAGCACCAGCTAGATCCAGAATCAATCAGACCTGCGTTTAAATCCTAGCTCTGGTACTCCTTTGAGTAAGTGACTTAAATCCTGCTGTACTTCAGTTTCCACATTTAAAATGAAGATAAAATAACCTTAATTTTAAAAGAAGCTGTCATGAACTAAATTATATGATGACTAAGATTGAGTCAGAAATAAACAATTAGCAAAAGGTCAAAGACCATGGGCACCTTCCAGTTAAAGGCAGCAGACTGAGGGAATATATTTATTTACTTTCTTTACCAAAATTCTGAAAACATGATTTCAAAGAAGCAAAATATTTCAAATAGAATCTCAGGAATTAAAAGAATGAGGAAATGTGCACCAGCATTCAAGAGATTTCAACACAATTTTAGAAATCTGAAAGTAATGGAGAGTAATAGATTTACTAGGATGTACATAGCATGGTCTATAGGGTATGTAGAGGGAGATATGAACAATCAGAGAGCTCAATAATTCCCACAGAATCCAAAAGAGTCCCAAGACTCAAATATTGGGAGTAGTTGAAATCAGAAGGACTAGTTGAAGGTCAGAATGGGAAATGTCAACCACATCCCTATCCCATACTTCCATGTAGGATACCAGCAGCTAGTCATCGACACCCCAGTTCAAATACTGGTTTAACTTCTGAATAAACCAAAGAGAAAAGACTTGAGACTAAAGACCTACCAACTAATTTCCCCATGTGGGTGGTATGGGATTGAAAAAGGAATGAATTAAAAGTCTGTCAATATGGCAGCTGGGCTATTACTTTTCCCCTCACAGAACTCTTGCATCTTCACCCTTAGCAGAGAAAAGAGTTCTGTTGAGAAAAGACCTCTGAGAGCTGACATCTTGGAGTCCCCAGTGACGACTAAACTAAAGTGAAACCCACTAGTCAGTAATCAACGTAGCCTCTAATCAACAAGCCTACTTATACACACAGAGCTTGGTATCTGCTTTTGATGGTCTTGTTTCTAAACATGAATGTTCTTCCAAGAATCATCAGATGTTTAAGGGGAACAATCAACATAAAAAAGAAGAACAGAATGGGCTGAAAAATAACTAATGAAATAGGTAATGTGAGAAACAAGCCAAAAACAGTTAAGAAACTAATTGGTATCTTCACAAATACAGGAAGCGATTACATTCTTAACTAAGAATAGGATGCTACAAAAAAGAACAATCAGCAAATAGGAAATCCCTTCTAAATTAAAACTATGATTGCTGAAATAAAAAATTATAATAAAAGAATAGGAATTAAGTCAAAATATATAAAGAATAAAATAAAAATTACAAACTCCTGAAAATATGAGACAGTGTAGTAGGTTCACAGACTCAATTCAAAAAGTTACACCAAACTAGGAGTTCCATAAAGAAACAACAACAACAACAACAAAAATAGGAAGGGTGGAAAACTACCAAAGAAATAACCAGGGGTAGAGAGATAATCCCCAAAACTGCCATAAAAAATAAAACAGCATACATACAAAGCTTTAAGAACCAGAATGGTCTGAAACGTCTAAAGCACAATGCTAAATGCTATATACTACAATGGAGCAATGCATTCAAGGCATAGGGGAAATCATTTTCAACCTAGAATTCTATACCCATATAAACAGTTAAAATTGTGTGAGGGTTAAATACACATTCTTGAAGATATCAAGGACTCAGAAATGCCCATTCAGCTCTTCCTAAGCAGCTGCAGGAAGTTATGTTCCAGTAAAACAAGAATATAAAACTGGGACCCAGGCAACAAGCTATCCTACTCAGGAGAATGACAAAGAAAAGTCCCAGGATTACAGCTGGGTTGGGGCTCCAGGGCAGTCAAATTGGATGAAGAAAATAGAGGACTCTGGAATGGAAGCCACCAGGACAAAAGTAGTCTCAACAGAATAAATAATATGGTGGACATTTTTCCAAAAACTCTGAGGAAGAAAGATGGCAAATTATGTGAATGAATAATGTTTTCCTATCTCATGATACATACTATGATTTTTGTTATAATTCAACTACAAGCAGTGAATAGAAATCTACTGGTAAAATGGGATGGGAGTTAACAGTCAAGTAAGAAAGGTAAATCCTCATTTAGTATAGTGGATTATCAGTGGGTATGTCTAAATGTATCATATCAAGGAATAGCAATATTAGACTATTATGTAGACATATGGAAATGAAAAAATAACAGAAACTTCACACAGAGGGATCTGGGTTCTAATTCTGGCTCTGCCACTTGCTAACCATAGGGTCTTGCATAAATCATTTAACTTCTCTAAGCCTCAGCTCCTTAATTCATAAAATGGACATAATAACAGCACCTAGTTCACAATGGTTTGGGGGAAGTAAGTGAAATGATTCAATAAAGCACTTAAAACAAGGCCTGGTAAGAAGAGTAAGAATGTATTTCATAAATATACATTTTTACTATTATTCTTAATAGTAAGTCTCTGTGGTCTTGTATTGACAATTTTCTGATGACTAATAAAGCTAGGTAACTGCAATAGTGACATGTTCTTACTTAGATATCTTAGGATAAAGATGATATTTGTTTTTCTCTGTCTGGCTCACTTCACTTAGTATGATCATCTTTAGGTCCATCCATGTTGCTGCAAATGGCATTATTTCATTCTTTTTATGACTGAGTGATATTCCATTGTATATATATATACCACATCTTCTTTATCCATTCATCCGTTGATGGACGCTTAGGTTGCTTCCATGCCTTGGCTATTGTAAATAGTACTACACTGTAAATCAACTATATTGCAATAAAGAAGTTTTAAAAAGATGAAAAGCCTTGTCCTTGCTTTTTAAGACATCCACAGCTTCCTGAAGGTGGCTTCCATATGCACCTCTGCACAAACCTGTTAAAAAGGAGCTCCTCCCAGTGGTCCACTTGGATCTTCCTTTGGGGACTCTCTTAGCCGGGGTGACTCAGATCAAATATCAAGGAAGTTGCCTCATTCTCAGGTAGAGGTAACACCTTCTTCAAGTGCTCTCACAGCTCTTATAGAATCCACCAGTTTTGTTTCTTTAACATCTTTATTGGCGTATAATTGCTTTACATTGCTGTGTCAGTTGCTGTTGTATAACAAAGTGAATCAGCTGTACATATACATATATCCCCATATCCCCTCCCTCTTGCGTCTCCCTCCCACCCTCCCTATCCCACCCCTCTAGGTGGTCACAAAGCACCAAGCTGATCTCCCTGTGCTATGCGGGTGCTTCCCATTAGCTAGCTATTTTACATTTTGTAGTGTATATATGTCCATGCCACTCTCTCACTTTCTTCTCAGCTTACCCTTCCCCTGCCCTGTGTCCTTAAGTCCATTCTCTACGTCTACGACTTTATTTCTGTCCTGCCCCTAGGTTCTTCAGTACCTTTTTTTTTTTTTTTTTCAGATTCCATATACATGTGTTAGCATATGGCATTTGTTTTTCTCTTTCTGGCTTACTTTACTCTGTATGACAGACTCTAAGTCCATCCACCTCACTACAAATAACTCAATTTTGTTTCTTTTTATGGCTGAGTAATATTCCACTGTATATATGTGCCACATCTTCTTTATCCATTCATCTGTCAACGGACACAGGTTGCTTCCATGTCCTGGCTATTGTAAATAGTGCTGCAATGAACATTGTGGTACATGACTCTTTTTGAATTATGGTTTTCTCAGGGTATATGCCGAGTAGTGGGATTGCTGGGTCATATGGCGAATCCACCAGTTTTAATGCAACTTCCTACTGTATTGTAATTATTCATTTTTATGGGTTTTCTTCTAGGAGACTGAGAACTTCTTAATGAGAAGAAACTGTGCCCTTTATCACCAGTGCCTCAGTGCTTAGCAAAGTGCCTACCTGAATACACAGTAGGTATTCAAGGAATACACCAGGATTGAATAAATGAACGAACGAGTGAGTGAGTGAACAAAGTCTAACACAACGCATTTTAACCAGTGTGCACATCAAAATCACCAAAGGACTGTTGTGCAAAAACATACAATCTACGCCCCTCCAGACATCTCTGAGAGTAGGGCCGAGGCATCTGCAATGCATTTTAACAAGCTCCTCAGGTGTTCCTGATGTACAGCTCTGTTCAAGAATCACATCATTGTATAGAGTTCTAGACTAGATCTGAAGTCTAGGCCTCATTTCTGCAATGAAAATCATTGAAAACCCTCTCTGGAACTCTGTTTATTAGTTTTAAAAAAGGACAAATATGATACTGTGTGCAGCTCAAATGACAGTAGCTGAAACAAGAGGTACATGTAAAACAAGATTATGAGAATTTCATTGAGGAGGAAACCGCTAAATTCTAGTTCTCGGGTGTGAAGGAGGAATATGCTGGCTAATAAAATCTACAGGCTGATGGCAGATTCTTGCAGCATGCTATGTGGAATCACCACGCAGAGAATCCTGCAGTTCCCAGTTTGGGCCCAAAGCACTAAGGGGGACTGCTTCCCTCATCTTCATTTTTCTTCTCTACTTCCTGCTTCACACTGTGGGGCACTGTAATCTCCCTGCTGTGCAAAGTGTCTAAAGAGCTTTCTGGATAAAAGGAGTTACATAATGTGGAGTTCTCCTAGGAAATACAGCAGTAAATTAATTTTTCTCCTTCTGCACAGTTCTCTAAGGACAGAAATACCACACAAGGGGCAGGGAAAAGTATAATACGGTAAAGGAATCTCCTGAATAAGTGCTTGAAAAGCAGTGCTGCCAACCATTCTGTTCCATCCAATAAACATTGACTATGTGATCACCCACCACGTACAAGCCAACGTGCTGGTGGGTGATCAGGAGGATTTCACAGTGCAGCGCTGGGACCAGGTCCGTAAATAAAGAAGTTTAACATATGTGGCAAGAGATAGGAGAGACTACCTGAGAGCCAGTAACAGATGATGCTTGAGCCTAATTCTGAAGGAAGACTGAAAGACAGGGGAAGAGTGAGAGACAGGTGAATAAGTGTAGGAAATGTTCCAGGAAGGGGGAATTCCAAGATGTGAACTTGATGCAGTTTGGTATCACTAGGGGATGAATGGAAGGATGAAATAGCCAGGGATAGACCTGGAGAGGCAGAGAAGAGCCTCACTATGGGGGTTTCTCTGCTCAGGAACTTGGGGTTTCTGAAGCATGAGTAACCTGTTTCCATGGGTATATGGCTTGGATGTCTGGGTGGATGTAAGTTCTCCTAACCAGATGATCTGATTTGCAGAAGAGCCAATAAGTTCAGTTTCCAACATATTGGATTTGAAGAGTTATCTAGGTGAGATCCAGGGAGAGATCCAGAGGGACATGGAAGTCTGAAGTTTGGGAAAGAAGTCACGGCTGCAGGGAGAGATCCAGGAAGAAATCTGACTCCGGAAGCAGAGTCTGATTGTGTTTAATCATTCCCTGAGTCTGGGAATGGGAACTGTGGTCTACTAGTGAAGACCAGAGACATATTCCGTCATGATCGGCAATATTTTCATTCCCAAAGGCACCAGGATTCTACTTGTTTTTTTCATCCTCCTTCACCTACACTTTTCCATACAGCTCACCTCTGCTGCAGATTAAGCTCAAGATAGGATAGAACCTCAGGAGCATCCTCCCGTCTTTGAAATTCTGAAAGATAGGCCTTTTTTCCTT
Organism: Kogia breviceps; assembly: GCF_026419965.1. Classification (NCBI taxonomy): domain Eukaryota; kingdom Metazoa; phylum Chordata; class Mammalia; order Artiodactyla; family Physeteridae; genus Kogia; species Kogia breviceps. The sequence continues at coordinate 53,266,056 of NC_081316.1, read as the reverse complement.
AAAAGATTTTTACAGAAATAATTATGATGGGGAGCTAGAACAGGATTTTTTAAAAGTGCAAACATGGAAATCTTACAAAGATTTCAGACTCTCCCTGCCTCTAATTTTGGCTCCCTTTCTTAGACAGCACCAGGAAACTCATCAAGTCCTTCTGAACTCTTCTTCTCTCCTTTAGAGTACAGCTTATACCTCCCTCCCTTCAGTCTCTAATTTCCTCTAACTAAGCTCATCATTTTTCCTGCTTTTGGTTCCTGTTTCCAGACCATGCAGAAGAGCAACACACTCCCAGGGGCAACATCTCTCATCACACACAGTGATCCCCAAAGGGGATCGGTGGACAGCAGTGTACCATCAACAGAGGCATTTTGCAAAAATCTGAGGAGAAAAGGCTCTCTGGTCCCTTCATCCTGGTTCTGACACTCTACCCCAACAAAGAATTCCTGCTCTAGCTGAATAGAACTTTTTCCCAAGGAATCCCCTAATTCTAACACATTTTTCTGAAGATACCATTAGAGAGGAATTAAGTAATTGAAGGCACATGGGCTGACTCTAGAACAGGGTCCACGCTTCAGTGGGCAGGATTGTCTGGGAAGCCCCGAAACTGAGAGCAATTTTTGTATGCATGCGTATTTTCTTTAGAAAGACCAGTCATTTATTGCATACTAATCTTCCAGGCATTTCACGCTTATTAGCACTGATATAACAACCCCAGAAAGTATTATCTCCATTTTTCATATGAGAAATGGAAGCTCAGCATGATTAAGGGTTTGGCGCAAAGCCACATAGCTTTGGGTCTGAGGCAAGAGCCTGACCCCTATCTACATGGCATCCAAGCCCACACTCGCCATACTCTGCCAAAGTGCCCCTCCATGCTTCTCAGGGCCCTTTCTCAGGTTCAGAAATCCATGGTGATCCTAGAGCCTGGGTCCAGCTGAGGACAGGATTGTTTTTCTGGGACCAGAAAGACACAATCACTCAGAGCGACTCACACCCTACCTCATCTCTCTAAGCAATGCCCATCCATCAGAAGAGAGGGCTGAGCCACATCCTGTAAGCAGGCCCAACAGTTAGCTATCTCCTAGCTGGTGCCCCAGACATGTAGGTGGGAGAGAGGAAGTCCCTTAAGGAAATCTGTAGAGGCGATATGGTGTGGGTAGGAAGAGAACAAAGATGTGGAAAATCTGGAATTTCCTAAGGCAAAGACCATAGAAGGATCGAGGCAGAAGGAACTGCATGTGAAAAGGCATGGGGATGAGTACTGGAAATGCTAAAATTCAGAGATTAAAGTATTAGGTGGGTGGGGAACAGAGAAGTCAAAACTCTGCCTTGTGCAGACCATGTCCCTTAGCATCAAACCCTCGGGGAGAGAATCCTTAATAGACTAGAGAAGCCTGAACCCAAAGACTCAACAGTTTCTTTTTTATTATTTGTTTATATCTTTATTTATAGTTTTATCTCTGTCATTGTAAAAGCAATATAATCACATATTTTAAAAAATGGAAACCAGAAACATGAAAATAAAATCACCCACAATCCCACAATCTAACAACAGTCATCATTTGGCAGGAATTAACTCCTAACTTTTTTCATACAGTTGCATACTTGGTAAACATACAAAACTCAAAAGACCACCCTACTTGATTTTTCCTAAAACTGCCAACTAACTAACAGGAACTTTTATTCAGTTAGTGCCTTTTCCTTAGAGGATTTAGATAATTCGAACATAAAGCATGACATCTGGGGGTTTGCAGCCTCAGTACTATTGACACCTTGGGCCAAATCATTCTTTGGAGGGGTGGAAGTTGGGAGGCTGTGTGCTGTGCACTGTAGGATGTTTAGCAGCATCCCTGGCCTCTACCCACTTGATGTGAGTAGCACCCTCCTCTCCCGGATCAGTTATGACAACCAAAAATAGTTCTAGACATTGACAAGATCACCCCTGTTAAGAACCACAATTAAATAATACTAAAAACAATCATTTAACAAAAATATGCCTGTGCCTTATTGGGCCTGGTCTTTTCTGGAGGAGGGATGAGCTCTGTCTTGATCCTGTCTGAAAACAAAGATTCCTTGTAGGCTTGTTCTCATGAATCTCTGTGAGGTAGAAGATATTTGGAAAGTAAGGTGTCTTATCTTTGAGCCCACCGATGATTAATTACTAAAGACTCCCTACTGCTAAATCCAAGGGTGTTTCTCCCTTTCCTGTCTCACACCCAGAGCTGGATGTGTTTGGACAAAACAATATGAACAAAGAATGGCAACTGCCTCTGCCTTGTACAGTCCACACAAAGGGAATATCAGGACAAAAGCACAGAGATGAGAGAAAGGCAAGTGGCTGTGAGAAATGGCTCCTTCATTATTCAGTCCCTTCAATAATTCCAGGTGAATTGCTCTGCTTTGGTACATTTCCTGGAAGACCTATTTACATGTCCCTGTATCTGTCATTAGACTTTAAACTTACAGAGACCAGGCTACATTTTACCTTATTTATCTATCTATCTATCTATCTATCTATCTATCTATCTATCTATCTATCTATCCCAATCCCTGGTCAACCGTGTATCAGTTCCTCCATAAACAGTTATTGTATAATTAGGCCAGATTGGAAAAGGCTATACAATAGTGCAGTGTGGTGGTTGGGTGTACTATGAGCACATCTGGCTTGAAATCCCAGCTTTACTACCTACCAACTATGAGATCTTTAGCTAGTCATTTATGTTCTCCAATTTAAACTTTAATCCCCTCATCTGTAAAACAAGACTAATAAAAGTACATACAAGACTGTTTCAAGGATGAGCTATTGCATGTAAAGCCACAAGCACAAAAGAGAAGCTAAAGCTACTGTAAGACATCACTGGCAAACTTTAATGAGTAGATGGCCAGATCATATGGTAAAGAGTTGAGGCTTTGAAAGCCATTGGGCCTCTGTTGCAACTACTCAACTCTGCAGATGTAATGGAAAAGCACCCATAGATAACATGTGCACCAATGAGCATGGTTGTGTTCTGATAACACTTTATTTATGAAATAAGGGCAGGCCACATTTGGCCCACAGGTAATATCTTGCTAACTCCTGTTTTCAGGTGTCTAAATTTGTTTTGTTTTGTTTTTTTTTAACATCTCTATTGGAGTATAATTGCTTTATAATGTTGTATTAGTTTCTGCTGTATAACAAAGTGAATCAGCTATATGTATACATACATCCCCATATCCCTCCCTCTTGCATCTCCCTCCCAACCTCCCTATCCCACCCCACTAGGTGGTTACAAAGCACCGAGCTGATGTCCCCGTGCTATGCAGCTGATTCCCACTAGGTATCTATTTTACAATTCATAGTGTATATATGTCAATGCTACTCTCTCACTTTGTCCCAGCTTACCCTTCCTCCTCCCTGTGTCCTCAAGTCCATTCTCTATGTCTGTGTCTTTATTCCTGTCCTACCCCTAGGTTCATCAGTACCATTTTTTTTTTAAAGATTCCATATGTGTCACCATATGGTATTTGTTTTCTCTTCCTGACTTACTTCATGCTGTATGACAGATTCTAGGTCCATCCACCTCACTACAAGTAGTTCAGTTTTGTTTCTTTCTGTGGCTGAGTAATATTCCATTGTATATATGTGCCACATCTTCTTTATCCATTCATCTGTCGATGGACACTTAGGTAGCTTCCATGTCCTGGTTACTGTACATAGTGCTGCAATGAACATTGTGGTACATGCCTCCTTTTGAATTATGGTTTTCTCAGGGTATATGCCCAGTAGTGGGATTGCTGGGTCATGTGGTAGTTCTATTTTTAGTTTTTTAAAGAACCTCCGTACTGTTCTCCATAGTGGCTGTATCAATTTACATTCTTAGGTGTCTAAATCTGAATCAAGAAGTAGAGCTTACAGAAGATTCTTGAACTAGACTGTGATGAAATCAAAGTGATTCCTTGGATAGGTTGAGTTTTTAGCACCATGCTGTACAGACTACCACGAGCAAGGTCCGGAGACTTTAAAGTTGTCTAAGCACGAAACAGGAAGGACCTGCGCTGTAGGTAATGAAAATGTGAACCATGCAGGAGAGGATGACAAATGCAACTCCTGCCTCCTGCACACCAAGCTGTGGTTATAGCCTCTGAGGGTCTGTTTCTATTTTCCTACAATGTCTTAGTCATAATTGGATCTCATATTATCTAGCAAGTTATTAGCATAGACCTAGAAAACCTCTGGAGAACCAATTAGCTAAAGATAAAAATTTAAACGTCATTCTTAATTTATACTGATTCCTAAGCAGGTGAGTTGCTTGAATTTGAGACTCTTGTACTTAAGCTACTCTCAATTTCAAGAAATGATTCCATTTTTCAAGCAGGGCATTAAGAACCTGTCAAAAACGATGATTCAAACAGTTGTACTAAAGACTAGTGGTCATTATATGAAATGATCATGACTATTAACCATTGCCATCATTTTCTTTAATGATACCTTCTAACTTTGCTCTGGTTTCGCATTTTTAGATTGGGCCCTTCCTTTTATGTTCCTGAGTACAACTAGCTCTAAGCAGATCGGCTAAAAAAATAAGGTTAAATGTGCTGTGTCCCAGTTAAGTCAGGGGAGGCACATCCTACAACCCCATCTAAAGTCTTTGGAGATGGATGCCTAAAACGTGGCCTATCTACTTCCCTTAGGGAATTCTGGCATTTAAGAGGAACAGGCACCTAATAGTATGCTCTGAATCCAGAAAAGGCTTAATACACATTGTTCACAGCACAGACCTGAACAGTCATTCAATACAAATTGTGTTGAATCAATGAATGCACCAGTGACTATCAAGAATTTTTTCATGGATTGACATTTAAAAATTGGGAATAACCAGAAATGGCCTACTACCCAACTTAGAAATAAAAAGATTTTAAAAAATGATTAAAAAAGGACTAGAACAACTGTCTACCCATACTCAGGTGCAATTATCTATGCATTTCCAGTTTGTATAAATGCATTATATATATTTTCTAAAAGCCTATAAGAAGAAATGATGTGTGATCCTACCCTTCAAGCAGCTTCTAGAAAACTAGCTACTTAACTGCTACATATTTTAGCTTTCATAGCAATTTAAAAATAATAATAATAATGGAAAAAGCTCACTAAACAATGGAAGACAAAAAACTTTCCCTTTAAAAGACAATTCTAGGCCAGTATTTCCTAAGCGTGTTCTATTAGTTTGTTAAGTGTTCTACGTGGCCAAAACCATTTATAAACTGCTGCATGTTATAGTCCCCTTTTGGAGGAGATAGTGAAAAAAACTATTATATGTATGACACACCATCATTTTAGAGATACACACTGACTAGAGGACATACCTTGATTCTGAAATGTCAACATAGGAAGGAACAAAAAGCATAAGTTAGAATCAAAGAAATAAGGTAGTAACGCTATGGTTTTAGGGAAATCACCTAAGTCTCAATTTTTAAAAAATTGTAACAATAATAATAACCTATTCTATAGGATCATGCTAAGGACTGAATGAGTTCATATACATAAAAATCTGTACACAAAGTTAACGTACAGCAAACAGCAAGAAACATAGCCATTTTTATTACTGGAGATTCAGAATGCACATAGGATATCAAAGGCCTGAGAAGTCCTACAGCAAGGGAGACAGTGAAGCTGGATTTCTTAAATGCATTTGACCACGTATATTAATCCAGATTCTCAGTCGCAAGATTCAGAAGCCAATGCTGGCTAAACATGAAATCATTTATTCAAGGGATGTTGGGTAGCTTGCAGAATTACTCAGTAGGCTACAGAAACAGTAGTCTAGAGAAACCGGATCGAGCCTAAAGCTTCCAGAAACTCAGATCCTACAAAGAACAGGCATGATGTGGACACTGCTGCCAGCTACCACTGAGCACTAGGTCCTGTAATCTGCAAAGCTCCAAGGAATTCAACTTGAATGCAACTGTTCCTAGCGCCAGCAGTGATCCTGTTTCTGTGTCAAGCACAGGACTCAGCAAACTCCGCTATCTCCCAAGGATGGAGGTCTTTTCTGCCACCATCCTCCCCAGAAAAAAAAATGGCTTCTCCATTGCACCCTCTTCCTCTAGTTGCTCACTTCTGAATCAGTATGATCTGTGGAATCTAGGACATATGCCTGTGCCCTAGCTGCAAATAAAGCAGAGGAAGAAAGTTTTATGGACTCTTCCTGGGGAGGTGAGCCTCCCATGGCTAGAAGTTCCCCAAATATAGCAAATGTGTTTAACAGTTACTGGAAACCCAAAACACATGAAAAATGTCCACTACACTGTGAAACACCTACTCCTCCCTCTAAAAACGATAACTTCTTACAGAGAACACTAGTGGGTGTATTCCTTCCCTTAGCAGGACACACATCAACATCTTTCTTTTTAGCTCCAGGGAAGAGACTAAACTTCAATAGAATTTAACGTTAGAAAGTGCCTTCTAGGGCACCCATTGATCTTAGAACATTCTGAGATAGAGGGTGGGCCTAAAAGTCACTGTAAATAGGGTAGAAACAGACAAGGAAATCTGCCTGGAGGAGGGCATGAGGTGGAGGCTGCATGACTAGAGGGCACTGCAGTTCTCTCTGAGACTGTTGTTCTCATCACCCCTTGGGTAGATCCTACCTGCCCCATTACTTCCCATCTACACTGGCATTTTCCTGGTGTCCTGTTTCTGAACACAACCACATGGGAACCACCACAGCATAAGAACAGGATGGAGCAGCCTGGGAAGGGCTGAGATATAGAAACAGGCCCTTCCTCTGAGTGTATGTATTGTGTGCACCAGAGCCAGGTACAGATGGGGACACCCAAACCAGCAGATGGGCTGTGGGGACAGGTGACAGAGATAATGTGGTATGTGTGTGGTGGGATCAGACGTAACACATCAGGGACCCCACGTACATTCTGTCTGGTGGAGATTCAGTCAATGGGCACCAAGAGAGCACCAGGTAAATGGGCCAGAAGGTCTTGGGGCCCCATCAGCCATTGAGACGGACCCGAAAGACAGGATTCTCAATCTTGGGAATGCACCAACAAGAGCAGACCAGGGCCCTCATTCAAAATAGACAAATCTGCCAAAATATATTATAAAGACTGAGCTTGGGCACAGGAATGCATAAAGGAGCCATTATTAGAGTAAAATATGATGTTGACAGTGATATAGACGTATCAGACCTCTTGATCTATAGGCTGACCATGTAAATTAAATTACAGACCAGAAATGGGGGGAGGTTATTAATAATTATGCTAGGACCACAGGCATAAACAAGGAATGTTCCATAAAATGGGACATATGATCACCCCAGTTATATATTTCCTGGCCCTAGTGAATCCCCAGGCAGAATTCCACTAAACACAGCTAAGAAAAGGAAAGAATGCAAAGGTTGAAAACTAAAGAAAATCTGACTTAAGAGAGACTATTTTTCTTTTCTTTCCTTTGGTTTTCAGTATTTGAAGAGATGATGTGAAAAACCAGAGATGCTAGCATACATTTATTTTTTAATTTTTTCCCCTTAATTCACAGCCAGAGGCTACCACAACTATTCCAGCAACAGCACAGGCAGGAAAATTCTTGTGGAAAGTTTCTTTAGAAGATTGAAGAGCAAGAGGGTAAATTTCCCTTGGCAGTGGGGTCAGCAGCAAGAAGGAGGCTGGTCTCAGTGACAAACTCCTTCAGCACCCTGCTAGTTTCAGCTTCAGGTATGGCCGAGCTGAAATACCCACAGGATTTCTCCAGGATGAGGCCATGAGGACAAAGCCAGACGTTGTGGACTTTGGCTCATTAGAAGTTTTGGAAACGTAAAAAAAAAAGGAAATCAGATGTTTATCACCAGACTGACTATGATGTCACTCAAGAGGACTTTCGTTGTTAGGAGATTCACTTTCTAAGAGAAAGACCTTTATGGGAAATGTTCCCTGATCCCAAAGATAATCAACAAATGAATTGGTAGCTGTCTCCAAATGCTGCCATCTTAGCTTCAGGCAGACAGTTTGATCTGGGCCTCTGTTTTGTACATGCTGAAATACTATCCTCAGAAAGTAAGTAGAGCTTTATCAGAGATCTTTTTTCAAAAGAGACGTTTTGAACCATTTGACACTCCAGCTTGTCAACGCTGAAGTATTGTTCCTGCGTGTCTAGGTGTCAACTTTGACTACTAACTTGGCACTGGGAAGCCATTTTCATTATTAAGACTTTCAGAAGGACAATTTCAACAGCAGTATGTTTGGAGGAAAGAGAAATGTGAGTTCTACCTTTCACAATGAGGCCTTGTACCCTCCTGGTCATATTAGCAGTTCAGTGCCTTGTGAAATTCCCTCCACCCTCTCTCCATACAAAGCTTCTCTTCAAAGTTTACACTTGCAGGGATTTAAAGGATTAGAAATCCAGTATCTAAGTACATGGTGGGTCAGCCAGGCCTTAAGTTAATGAACATCATGCCCTTAAGCAGAGTTTGACACTGTAATTGTTGTGCAAGGAATGTCAGAGTGAGGTGAAAGAAAATGTCCAGACGTCCTTTGTCCCACAAGCAATTTCAACCCTCCCCACAAGTGTATAGGTGTCTTCCTTCCTTTTATTTTCCTGTTACCACTTACTAGCTATCCATCCACCCACCCCTACCCCTCACTTCCCCCCGAGATTTTACTTATATTTTGTTGTTACTGTTATACATGAAGTCAGGATTCTGTCTGCTTTGTCTCTATTCCCAGTGCCTGGTACATAACAGGTGTCCCATAACATTTGTTGAATGAATGAATGATGGAAGACTCCCCTCCTCATATAAATATGAGTCATCCAATGGATGGACCTAGAGATTGTCATACTGAGTGAAGTAAGTCAGACAGAGAAAGACAAATGTCATACAATATTGGTTACATGCGGAATCTAAAAAAAATAGTACAAACGAACCTATTTACAAAGCAGAAATAGAATCACAGATGTAGAAAACAAACTTATGGTTACCAAGGGGGAAGGGAGGGTATAAATTGGGAGATTGGGATTGACATATACACATATATATACTATTTATATACTATATATAAAATAGATAACTAATAAGAACCTACTATATAGCACAGAGAATTCTACTTAGTAGCCAGTAATGATTTATATAGGAATAGAACCTAACAAAGAGTGGATATATGTATAACTGATTCACTTTGCAGTACAGCAGAAACTAATACAACATTGTAAATCAACTAAACTCCAAGAAAAATTAAAAAATAAAAAATAAATGAGTCATTCAATATAGACTGCCCTCCAGATGTAAGATAACCAATTAAAAAAAGGAGTTCTCCAAAATTCTACTCTTTTACCCCTGTGCCTGGAGGCTTCAAAGTATGGGGCTAAGGAATAGGTGAATGGATGAATTCACCCACATTTTGTAATTTTTTAAAAAGCCAGACTAACATCCAAGAATCAGTCTATTACAATTGTAATATTTCTTAAATTTCTATAACTTAGTCATATCTGCGAATGTTGCTTGACCAATCTCTCTTTACAACAATAAATTCTTCAAACAAACAAACCAAAAAGGTTCAATGAGAGCCAAGAAGTAAAAAATGACAGATACTGTGTCCTGAATCAAAGGGAAAAAAAATCCCAAAACAACAGGGGAAACAAAGGATTTTAAAAGGAAAGAAGGGGAAAAACATACAAGCACACTGGGGCCTCAAGAAGGAAAACAAGGAACTGAGAAGTAAAAATTTCTAAACGTAAGGCCAATTTAGAGACAGCACTGAGAGAAGGCAGGCACTGAGACCCTCCATGAAACAGCTGAAACAAAGGAACATCCCAACTATGACAAAATAAAGAGGCACCACCACCTTTTCCTCCTTCTCCATCACCTCCCACCCCAAGTGGCTGCTTACTCCTGCTGGTGTTTACACTTTAGTGATATTCTCATATCAGGTTTTTCTTTGTAATCTCTCAAGCCATTACCTTAATTCAAGGCTTTGTCATTTTCCCGTAAGAATACCATAACTACCATGTGGCTCTGTCTCCAGGTTTACTTGCCTCCAATCTACCTTCCCATAGTCCCCAGGGCAAATCTGACCATTCTACCCTCTGTAAAACCAGTCAGAGGCTCCTCCCCAGCCTATTTGAATGATGTCCATTCAAGCTATATTTTCCAACCATTCTCTAGTGAGGCGCACAAATGTTCACAACAAGGCCCAAGTGTGAATTTCCATAAGTACAGAGACAATGCCTATCTTACTCACAGCTGAATCCCAAACAACTAGCGCAGTGCCTGTGCTCCACAAGTATTCCATATGTGTGTTCCACAAATAAATAAAAATGGAAAAATCATGATATAAAGCTATGCAGAATGCAATCTTAATAATGTAAAATGTGCAGATATATTTATATGCGCACAGAAAATCTCAGAAAAATGTAGTAAGCCATTTACTTGTAATTCATGCTTTTTAAAAACGTTTTCAAAATTTTTGATGATACTATTTTTCTCTCTGATACTGAGATACAAAAATATAAACAGAGACAAAAGGGAGTAGAACAAAAATTGTGGCCCCGACACGTCAGATAACAGCATGGGGCCCAATGGGACGTGTAAAACCCCTCACCATGCCGCACTGGATTCTGCATCTTCCAGCCCTGACTCTGCCCCACTTCCTGCTACTCCTCTACCACCCAGGAGAGAGCAGTGCCAAGCCACACTATGTTCTTCACATTGGTATTTGCCATTTAGTCTCTCACCCCACTCTTCCGGTATGCCCAGTGGGCTAGTTCTGTGTTCTTGCCATCTTTTCATTTCTAGGGCCAAGAACAATCCCCAGCATACAGAAGAACATAATAAGTGTTGCTGGGGTAAACTAATTCGTACTTGAACGAAGCAGTGACACTGAATGTGAGGCCCATTTCTTTCATTGACTCTAAAACCACTCTCACCTAATAGGGTTGCTGTGAGGACTAAATGAGAAAATGCACAAAAAGCATGCCTGACACAAAATAAGCCCTCAATAAATGAACACGGTTATTAAACATTATCAATGTGATCATGCACAAGTTGCTTTGCTGCCTTAGCCACAGTCATTTTAAATTGTGGATAATAGTTCCAACTCATCCCCTTGAAATGAGAAAGAGTTTAAAGCAGTTTGGGAACTATAGATCACGAAACGAACACATACTATTAACATGATGATAATGACGATGATTATATGCCATTCTCTTTGTGAATCTTGCCTACAATAAGTTTATCCTTTAAGGTCACATTACCTTTGCTGATGTTTCAAACCATCCTACGAAACCATGCTCCTTGCAGAACTGGTCCATCTTGAGGCCATTGTTCACGAGCACATCTTTCCCCTGGTCACATTTGTTGGCCAACAAAACCACTGACACTGGTTTGCCATTAGGGAGACTTAACTTTGAGTCCAAATCATTTTTCCACTTTGTCACTGCTTCAAATGTAGCTGGCCTGGTGACATCGAAGACAATAAATGCACCCATAGCTTCTCGGTAATAGACCCTCGTCATGTTTCCAAATCTTTCTTGACCTATCACCAAAAAGAAATAGAAATCAAAAACACATTACAGTTGTAAACTGAATCATACATGGGAACCTAATAAGACCTCATATGAGCAGACCACTCAGTAAAGTGCTTCATTGCTTATCTTTAAAGAATGCACTAAATATGCAGTCAGGCAGCTCTGTTATTGATCTTTGAGTCCCGAGGGGATTCATTCATTTAATAAGCATTTATTGAAATGTCTGTGTACCATGTAACATTCCAGAACTGTGCTAATACAGTATCCCACTAGCCACATGTGGCTACTTCAGTTTAAATTAATTAAAACTAAATAAAATTTAAAATTCAGTTCCTCAGTCACACTAGCTAGCTACATTTCCAGTGTTCAATAACCATATGTGGTTAATGGCTACAGTATTAGACACTTCAAGATAGAACATTTCCATTATCATAGAATGTTCTATTGGACAACATTGTTCTAAATACTTGGGATACAATGATTAAAACATGAAAATCCCTACCATCATGGAGCTTACATTTTAGTGGGACGATAGATTAGTATGTTACAAAGGCATCTGCAGTCAACATCAATCAAGGATAACAGTAATAGCTAGCATTTATTGTATGTTCACTAATCATCAGTGATGTGATTCCCATAAATAATCATTAAGGTAAAATTATTAGGCCCATTTTAAAGTGACAAAATTGAGACCAATATGGCTAAGTAACTTGTTCAAATTATACAGAATGGTAAGCTTAAGAATTTACAATTCAAATATGAGCTTTTTGAATCCAGAGCCCATAGTCATTTACCAACATTGAATGCTCTCAACCACTGAGCCATAGTCTTATACTATCTCTCCCCCAGGTTTATATACCAGGAGTGTCCCATTCAACTCAACTGAACAGATAACAGATATTTACGCATCAATGCCAGTCTCTGAGCTACATGCAAGGATTACAACAGTGAACTTGAGGGCCTATACCCTTAACTAGTCTACAGTCTATGGGATAAGGAAAGCACTCTGACATAGAAATAAACAAACAAAGAAATAAATAAATGGATTAGTCTTATACCAATCAGCTAGAATCAGTTTGCTCTGATTCTTAATTTTCTTAATGAATATTGGCAAATTTCTTAAACACACTAAGTTTAGCTTTCCTCATCTGCAAAATGGCAGTAATAATATGCACCTCACAGGGTTGTTATGTGGATGAACTGAATTAACACACGTGGAACATCCAGCACAGTCCCTTACAACTCGTTGGTACTTGAGTTTTCCCTCCCTTCAGCATGTTAAAAATTATGAAAGACAATATGACAAAGGTAGTGAAATCAGAGTTCTAGACCAGAGTTTATGAAAGAAAATTACAGGAATTTGAGCTGATCAACCAAAATGAACAAAATCCTATTGCTTATAAATCTATCCACTAGTAGTTGCTGAAGACAGGAGCTGTTGAAGACTGGGTTTATATTTTCTGAACCCAAAACTCCCAAAGTGTATGACCAAAGTTTTAAAATTCTGATTTGGGCATTTCTTTGTGTTTAGAGTCTTATGAAGTTTTAGAAATTAAAACAAAGTTAAGTGTGTATTGAATAAGCCAACTTATCTTAAAAAAATAAAATGCTGAAACTGGCATGTATCTAGGAACATATAGGTCAACAAATCTTTAAGAACACTTTACACTTAAGTTTGTATTCAAGGTTTTGTGATGGTGAGTTTTAATTCAAGTTATCAAATTCTTTTGTAGGTCATGTTCACACTGGCATTAGCATTACGGATTGTAAGAGAAACTGATCCATAAGCACTTAATGAAAATGCATGAAGGTCAAGGCTTCCTATCCTAGTGTGTGAGCCTGTGTGCTCAAGCATGTATCACTGGAAAGAAGAACACTTTGTCAGGGCCAGCTCATGTCCATCCGAAAATATTTCTTACATGGGTTATACCAGCATTTAAAAAACTTTCCCACAGTCATCTAGTCAATGAAAGAAGTGGTATAATACTCCTCATATGACACAAAACCCGCAGATGAACTTTCATTTTTTCCAATGAGTTCTTAATTTCCTTTTTTTCCTTTTTTTTTTTTTTTTTTTTTTAGTTCCTTATGCCTACAGTGATTTCCTTTGATACTGATCAGGGTGGCCATGACATTTCAGGAAGATAGGGGAAAAAGGCCCTCTGTTATCATTCAGAACTCTGAAGGCCTCTAGGCTTTTTAAGGATGTCTTATGATCCTGAACTTTCAGGGAACTAATCAGATGAAGGGCAAAGTCATGGGTTATTCAATAATCTGCTTGTCCGGGGCTTTTCATCATAGAGTAAGGCAGCCCTCAAGAAGAAAGATTTTACATTTCAAATATACCGCAAAAGGTCATTTTTAAGACTACGCAAAAAAGCACACTATAGGCTTAACACCTTCATAGGGATTGTGTGTGTGTGTTTGAGTTTGCGAGGGTATGTGTGTCAGATCAGAAACAGGAAGAAAAAAGTTTGTTTCTAGAAAGAAAAGACCTTTGTATATTGAGGTCACTGGGCCAGGAGACTTGGAAAGTTTGTATTTTTGGCATTCCAGCAAGAGGTCACATTCAGCCCAGGGCCTTTCCAGCACTCATTTTATCCTGCCTTTGTCAGCTGACAGCTCTGTCTGCTGTTTCTTAAGAAAAGAATGAGAACCATGTGACTCTTCGTGAGTGCCTACATATGGACAAAGTACAGACCTGATGCAACTATCATAGGTGATTTACTTTAAAAAAAAAAAGACTGTAGTTCAAAAAAAAATGCCATTGGAGTTAAATCGCTGATTCGACACACATCTACTGAATAATATGATCCAGGTTCTGTGTTTTGTGCTGCAGATTCAGAATTTTTGTCCTTGAGGAACTTCTAAACTAAGAAGTGTTATACTGGATGCATGGACCAAAAATGATCCAGGTCACCATGTAGGTCCCCATTTCTTGTAGTCTCTAAGCACACACTCCATAGCCATGTAGATGCGGCTCATGATTCAGTTCTCAGCCTCAAGGGATATTAAACGACAGAGCAATCAACTGCCTCACAAACGTTAGTAACAAAGCTTGTGGTAATAATTTGGATAACCTCCCACAGAAGGCACTAAATTGATGTAGTATGCTAACACATATATATGGAATCTAAGAAAAAAAATGTCATGAAGAGACTAGGGGTAGGACAGGAATAAAATACAGACCTACTAGAGCATGGACTTGAGGGTATGGGGAGGGGGAAGGGTAAGCTGTGACGAAGTGAGAGAGTGGCATGGACATAAATACACTACCAAATGTAAAATAGATAGCTAGTGGGAAGCGGCCGCATAGCACAGGGAGATCAGCTCGGTGCTTTGTGACCACCTAGAGGGGTGGGACAGGGAGGGTGGGAGGGAGGGAGATGCAAGAGGGAAGAGATATGGGAACATATGTATATGTATAACTGATTCACTTTGTTGTAAAGTAGAAACTAACACACCATTGTAAAGCAATTATACTCCAATAAAGATGTTAAAAAAAATAGATGATTCCAGCACCAGCCATTTGAATCCTCATGAGCTGAGGTTTCAGACATCAGTCATGGAGTAGAGATAAGCCATCTCCTCTGTGTACTGTTTGAATTGCTGACCCACAAAATCTGGGCACATATTAAAATTTTTGTTTATTTCAAAAAAAAAAAAAAAAAAAAGAAGAAGAAGACAGGGCATCTTCATTTTAATCCCTCATTACCAGTGCAGTCTTAGACAACTGTATTTCTCTCCCTGACACTCAGTTTTCTCATCTGTATTCTGGCCGATCCCTACAGCCCCTTTCTGTTTTCATGCCTTCTACCCCTATGATACCACCATTAAATCAACATCTGGTCCTCTGTTCCAACTGCATGAAGTGGCCCATTTGGTGTCATGGACTCAGCTAAAAACACACCAGCAACATAGCCATAGTGTGTATTTAATATTTTTCACTTGATAATTAGTACTATCCAGATGCTCTCAGCAGGCATAACCAAGCAGTGTACCTCCTAGACGGCACAAAAACAGCAAGAGGGTTTTCTATTAACCAACTAGCTCTGTGACCTCAGATTAGCCACTTCACCATTCTGAGCCTCCGTTTCCTCATCGGTAAAAATAAGGAACTGGAATGGATACGTAAACTAAATTCATTATTACCTCTGACAACCCCGTTTGATCAACCTCCCCAGTATGCAGGCATCCAGCTCTCTACCTCCCATTCCTCCTGTGTTCCTCACACTGGTTCACAGCATCACCATCCACACTGCCACCCAGAGTGGTACCTTCAAGGCATCTTCCAACTCCTTCCTCATCCCCATATCCAAAGGGTCTCCAACATCCTATCGACACTTCCATTTCAAAAGGGGCTCTTGACTTTGCCCCCTCCTCTCCATCAGCACTGCCACTGATCCACTTCAGGCCCTCATTTCTCCTCATCTGGACCACTGAAAGCTCCTAATGGGGGCTCTCAGCATCTCAATTTTTGTCACTCCTTCTTTCCCTTAAAATAAATGTAAATATGGGCTTCCCTGGTGGCGCAGTGGTTGAGAGTCCGCCTGCCGATGCAGGGGACACGGGTTCGTGCCCCTACCCGGGAAGATCCCACATGCCGCGGAGCGGCTGGGCCCGTGAGCCATGGATGCTGGGCCTGTGCGTCCAGAGCCTGTGCTCCGCAACGGGAGAGGCCACAGCAGTGAGAGGCCTGCGTATCACAAATAAATAAATAAATAAATAAATAAAAATGTAAATACAACACAGGTTTTTAGACAGTTGCCATTCAGGCAGCATAAGAAATCACCTGCTGGGTATATATAAAGGAAATGAAATCACTGCCTTGAAGAGGTATCTGCACACCTATGTTCTTTGCAGCATTAGTGACAATAGCCAAGACATAGAAACAACCTAAATGTCCATCGACAGATGAATGGGTAAAGAAAATGTGCTGCGGTCGTCTCTCAGTATCCACAGGGGATTGGTTCCAGGACCCACTAAAGATACGAAAATCCTAGGGTGCTCAAGTCCCTGATAAAATGACCTGGTACACCCACCCTCTGTATCTGCAGATGTGGAATCAGCAGATACGGAAGACCAACTGTATACATGTACAACAGAATGTTATTCAGTCATAAAAAAAAGAAGGAAATCCTGCCTTTTGCAACAACATGGGCAAATGCTATGAGAGCATTATGTTAAGGAAATAGGTTAGAGGAAGAAAAATACTGTACAATCTCACTTATGTGAGGAATCTAAAAAAGCCATAAACAGTCAAAATTCACTAAAACAGAGAGTAGAACAGTGGTTGCCAGAGACTAGGGGATGGGAGAAATGGGGAGATGTTGGTCAAAGGGTATAAACTTCCAGCTGTAAGATGAATAAATTTCAGGGATCTGTATAAATTTCGGGGATCTGTACATCAGATCAATATAGTCAACAATACTGTATTACATAATAGAAAGTTGCTGAAAGTTGCTGAAAGATTAAGTCTTATATGTTCTCACCAAACACAGATACAAAAAGGTAATTAGGTGAGGTGATAAAGATGTTAACTAACCTCACTGTGGTAATGATTTCACAATATAGACATAGATCAATTCATCATGTTGTACACCTTAAATTTACACAAAGTTATATGTCAATTGTATCTCAATAGAGCTGGGGTGGGGGAAGAAATCATCTGAGCTATTTACAGACCACCCATTCCCAGGGCATCCTCCTCAGAGATTCTTATTGTACTGGTTTTGTGTGGGACCCAGGAAACTGTTTTTTAAAGCTCTCCCTAGTTGAAGTCTTAAAACTTCTATTTCTATTAGAATCCACTTTCAAAATATGAATATTACCATGATGCTCTGCCCTTTTAGCCCTCCAATGACTCTTACATTACACTTTTATGAAGACTACACATTTGGAGCCTTTGGCTCCAACCACCCTTCCAAACTCCTCTCCTGTCCCTTCCGAGTGCTCCACAGGCAAGCCACACTGGACTACTTGTCCTTCCTGAAACACATGCTGCATTACTCCCTGGCTTTTCTTGCCTTTTTGCAGCTCTGTTCCCAAAGCCTGAATTGCCTCCCCATCTCCCCTCTCACCTTCAATCAAATCCTGTGCAGCCTATCATTGTGCCCTGAAATCTCAAACATCCTGCCAGCTGGAACCATGGCTCCCTTTTTCACGACCCCATAGCATTTTCTTTATCCTATTCCATTCACTCTTATCATGCTGTGTCTTCATGCTTCTCTATCCAACTTGGCATTGGGACAACCTGGAAAACAGGTTGGTCACATTTTAAGGTTGTAAATCCGTGGCCTATTTCTTCACTTTTTGAATATGGTATAGCTCATGACACTATAGTAGAAATAAACTGAAATTAAGATTCCTCCTTCCTGTCAAATACAGCATTGTCTTATATTCATGAGCCAATGCCACATAATGATGCACTTTATATTCTGCTCTTGTTTTTAGCAAATAATCAATAGATGTTCACTGATGGAGAAAATTAACATTATCCTAACAGGGTTATGTGCATATCTGTTGCAACGAGTTTCAGACTGGAATGTTATGTTTTTGTAATCATTCTCATCCTCTTAAGAAATAATCCCTTGGAATCAGTTTACTCTATTCTAAACATATATTTTTGAGGTCATGGCACAATCAGTAGAGCTAAAAGTACCACCAAGGCATGCTCTTTATTTCTAGACAGTAATGGTCTGAAAAGAAGGAAAATAAAACCAAAAGTAAATATGAGTTTTGAACAAGGATCTGAAGGAAAAAAATCTATCCAATTGCTATGACGATCAAATGGCCACTGAACGTATAGTGGCATAAGCTGGTTTTGAAGGCTCAGGGAAATCCACAGACTAGGATCAGAGTCAGGCCGATAACCTGGTAAGAAAAGTTTTCTCCACTTTTTAAGAGCCCATCTGACCCTCTGGCAGTGGTTCTGAAACTTTTTCATCTTCTCTCCTCACTTCTTTGCTCCACCAAACCAGCGACAGAAATGTGTCAATCGATCACCATTTTTCCAAGTCATCTAGGCTTCTATTCTAGAATTAACCTTGTGTAATCTTGCCCTACAAAACTGCCAACCTCTCTCCCTAGCCAGACCAAGCTTTTGCAGCCCCATGACAAACACTGCCCTGTGTGTCCAATAAGTATTCAGTAAGACCTCTTTGCTGAGTGAAGAAATAACCCCTAATTCTTTACTCCCTCCCAATGATTACTGGCAGGCTTAACAAGTCTTTAAGAGTCATCCTCTGCCATGTCACTAGCAATCATCACTTTCTTTCCACTCCCAGTGAAATCATTTTAAGTTCATCTCACCTCATTTCTTTCATTCATCTAACAAAAAATTTTGAACTCCAATTCATTTCCAGACACTAGAAACATGCAACTAGAAAAAATCAGCAACTAAGAAAAAACAGTTAAAAATTGTTGCCCTCATGAAGCTTACATTCTAGTAAAAAGAGATCAACAGTAAACAAAAAAGTAAGATACATATAATACTACATTATCTGGTGAAAAGTACTACGGAGAAAAATAAAGCAGCAAAGGAGAAACGGGTATGCTGGAGGCAACGGTAAAGTTAAGCAGGATGGATAAGGATGGCTCACTAAGAAGGTATCATTTGAGTAAAGACTAAAAAGAGATAAAGGAACAAGTCATATGGATGTTTGGGAGAAGAGGGCTTTAGACAGAGGGAACGGCAAGTACAAAGATGCAGAGGCACAGATGTGTCTGGCCAGCATGTGGAGAACAGCAAGGAGACTGTTGGCTGGAGAGGGCCGAGCAAGGGGAAAAGCAGCCTGTGATGAGGCAGGCAGATCACAGGATCCAGACTGTAGATGGTTTGGTTTCAGGCTATTATACTCATGCTGCCTTTTATTCTGGATGAAAGAAGAAAGCACTGAAGGATGGTGAGCAGATGAGAAACATGAACTGACAGAAGCAAGTGGATATCTGTGGCTGCTGCACTGAGGAATGACTTAGTCAAGGTCGGAAGTAGGGAGACCATAATTCAGGCAAGAGCTAATGATGTGGACCAAACTGGTAGTGGTGAAGATGGTCCAGATTGGTTGTTTTCTAGATATATTTGGAGATAGAGAAGATAGGTGGGCTATAAATTATGAGATGATTCAAGCATGACCCACAAACTTTTGACCTGAATTTTTGAAAGTATGGAGTTGTCATTAGCTGAGATGGAGTAGGCTTTTGGAGACACAGGTTTTGTGGAAGTAGATTGGGACTTTGACATGTTAGGTTTGAGATGTCTGTTACACAGATACGTCAAATAGGCAGCCGGATATAGGAGTCTGAAGTTCCAGGGCGGGGGGTCAGGACTGGAGATTTACTTTGTATTTTAATTTCTGTACACCTCTGCCAGATTCACCATCCAAAGCCCTCTTTTCACCCTATCATTTGCCTACTTAAACTCACTACTGCCTAAAACAGATGCCAAAATTTGGAGGTTAGGCGGCTAACATGTTATGTGACCCACACAAGATTTAAAGCAATTTGAGCTATTTCCCAACAGTTATAAATTGGAAGATAAATACAAATATTGGAATGTCTTAAAAACTCAGAATATTCAGAAATCCAGAGTCTGCATTATATGAATAATGTTGTCAAGTTCATTTGCGCTGATCAGTACCAAACACTCAACGTTAAAGAAAAAAAGCTGGCTGAGATACTACTCCTTTGACATTGTTAGATACCACAAAAAACTGCTCTAAATTTAAATTTATGCATCTATATCCATTTTATTAAAATACTTCTTTAGAATTCAATGAAATTTATATAGTTTATTTTAAAATAAATCATTGCTATTGATCCATTTTTCTTATGCTAAGTGTCTTATAGATGGTTATGTAGGATCCCATGATTGTTTCTTGCATCAAAATACTCTTTAACACACTTGGCCTCTCTCTTAATACATCCATCTAGCTGTATGTGACGTTTTGTGGAAAAACAAAATGGGAGCCAGGATTAAGGGGAAGTTTTGTGCCCATTTCCTAGGGAAACAGGGAGCAGTAGCTTGTGTGGTCCAGAAGTGAGAACAGATTTTTCAGAGAGGACCTCGAAAGATAAACAAATGTTGGCCAGGTAGAGAAAAGAGTTCATTTATTTTACCCTCTGGTCTCCTATGGGATTTTTAAGGTTGCACACCTCGATCTACAAGTTAAAGGCTAACCCTCAGACTGAGGTCAGGGTCCTGCCCCAAACTATGCCTTGCTAGGCTCTGCTAAGTTCTGCCTCTTGCTTTCATTCACATTCATTCCATGGCACTCCCATCCTCACTGGAACATACCCTACCTCTGATTCTCTGCCTAACTAAATCCTACCTATTCTTCAAGGTTGTACCAAACCCTACCTTCTTGTAGCGTTTTCTGACTACTTGGCCCCAGGCTCAATTCTTTCCTCCCCTATACCCACACAGTGCTGACTGAATGTATCACTTGCTCGCCCATTCAATCAGGCCCTGCCTCGTACTGCCTTTTACGTGCTGCAAACCTCCGCAGACCATTGTCCCCAGTTACACTGTAGACTCCTTGAGCCCACTGTTGAATTCCTCCAAAACTGTCCCCTATCTCTCCCTAGCACATGCACTCTGAGAGCCTTTGTCGGTGCTCACAATGGTCTCGCGAAATAAAATGGAACTGGTAATGCAAGTACTCTTTACATAATAAAGTAGCAATTAATATTGATTTCTTATTTGTGAGAGGGAGCCCCAGCCGGGAGAGGAGTGGACTGAATAAAGCAAGATCTCTAATCCAACTCAATTACTTTTCATGCCTACTAAACTCCTGCTCATTCTTGAAATCCACTCTGAAAAAAATCTGCCCCCAGTTCAGAACCGCCTCTCCACAATTTCTTTAGTTCCCCTATAAACAGTGGCTCTCATTTCATCTTACTACTGGTTGTCACGTCTTATAGGCAAGTCTTGTCTCTATTTAACAAGAAGGTAAAGCCAGATGCAGTGTATTGAATTTAGCTAGAGTGTGCAAGAGAATAGGATGGCATAAAAAGTAACGATTGGTTTCTTAGGGTCCATAAGCAATAGCATTATAGATAGCAAGGGTGGCTGGGTTATAGTGATCTATTTTTAAATTGAACTTTGAAAATATTCTCATTAAATTCTAAATTTATATTTAAATTTAAAGCTCTGTGTGTGTGTGTGTGCATGTGTGTGTGAAAATGAGTATCCCAGTACCTCAGGAGATTTTTTTTCAGAATTATTTTTGACTAGGGTCTGACACTACTCAGTTTAAATGAAATAACTCACTTGGATAGAGAAGAAACAAGATCAAATAGCAATGCAGTGTGCAATATTGGATGGAGGGAGGGAGTGAAACCACGCCGCAGAAGAGAGGTTGACAAGAATCAAGATAGAAGGATCAGCATCTCATGCTTTTAATTAGACCAATTACAACCTAAACAAATACCTAGCAAACAACCTAAAAATACATCAACTGAATTACAAGCTCAAATATATTAAATAAAAAGCTATCTTTGAATTATTACCATTTGGGACATCACCTCTAAGTAACCTTTACCATTTGGGACATCACCTCTAAGTAACCTTTTTTTTTTCGGTACGCAGGCCTCTCACTGTTGTGGCCTCTCCCGTTGCGGAGCACAGGCTCCGGACGCACAGGCTCAGCGGCCATGGCTCACGGGCCCAGCCGCTACGCGGCGTGTGCGATCTTCCTGGGCCGGGGCACGAACCCGTGTTCCCTGCATCGGCAGGCGGACTCGCAACCACTGAGCCACCAGGGAAGCCAAGACCTCTAAGTAACCTTTAAAGATACTTTTATAAATAACTCACAAGGGACCCTGGACTCTAAGGGTTTCACTCTTAAAGAATTTCCTGATTCCTTCAGAGGTAAAATTCCCTAAACGTGTGCCAAGGTGCTTTGGGGGTGCCTCAGTGAACTCACAGGGTTGCAACAAGACAATTTTAAATTTTAAGGCAAGCACAGTGGTGTTCAAGATCAATCAGACACCTCAAGAAGTACTAGCTAGAGGCAGTTCACAATTTTAACATTAGATTGTACTACATTCCCTTTGATGTGATCATATCTTTTGGAAGCTGGGGTTTTTGCAGTTTGTGGGATAAAAAGCAAGAGTCATGTGAAAATCAATGAGAAACAGGAAATGAGGGTGGTGGTGTCCACTCTGACTCAAAGTTTTGAGATACTATTCCATGGCCCAAAGCAATGCATATGCCAATAATAAATTAGTTATTAAAAGTGAAATAAAAATCATTTTCTTTTAATTTATGTCTTCCATTTTTTCCAAAGGGCTATTAAGTTATTAAAGTATAATACTTATTAAATTGTTTGGTGCTAACTATTTAATAAGCAGAGCTTTTAGGTATTTCTATTGTCTTAGAGGCACCATGAAAAAATTACTTTGACGCCAAAGGTTCTGTGCACTGTGGAAGTTTGAGAACCTCTCCCAAGTCTAGTCTGGAGGATTGTTTTCTTTAAGTTTAAAACACACACACACACACACACACACACACACACACACACACACACACACACACACACACCTCTACCACCGTACAAGACTTAATTTTTATTCCAATAACATCAAGCATCATAGCCATTCTTATCTTTAATTCTCAAACTAGAGACTGTGTCCATTAGGCACTGCGGTTTTCCTGTCTAAAGTAGTATATTAGCATGGTTCTTATTAAGCCAAACCAACGACATAGTCTAAGCAATGATGTGTGCAAAGAACTCAGCTCATCCAATTCTTAGCCCTGTCCAAAATAGAAAGGTTAAAAATAAAAATAAATATTCCTTTAAAATAAATAATGTGCATCTTCAAAATGCAACTTAATCCATGATATGCAAAAACTATTGCACTGTTATATTACACAATAGGAAATAGTAGAGTGGAGTGGTTACAAAATAGAATTTGTAACTAGACAAATCTCAGTTCATATCCTAGCACCATCACTTACCTTCTGTGTGACTTTTGAAAAGTTTTGAGTGTTTATCTGTTTTCTAGCCTGTGTAAGCATAGCTCTCTCCTCTTTATGATAGGGTTAGTAACAGTACCTACAGATCAGTTCCTTGTGAGCAGTAAATGATACATAAAAATGCACAGCACCATGCCTAATACCCCATAAATGGTGGCTATTAATAACATGTTATATTGCAGGGGGAAAACAGTCCTCCCAACAAGTAATTTAAATCAATTTGTTTTCAACTTCACCCTACAGATTAGATTGAAATGTGTTTGAATCCCTCACACTGTAGATAATTTCTTGGTCTCCAATAGGCTGAGGAGTACACAAGAAGCTAAGTTTTCCATCGCTCTTCCTGAGAGAGCAGATGTATGTAAGGCTGATGAGGAAGAAAGGTTAAAGCATGTATCAGGATAACACACACTACAAAAAACAGCAACTTGGGGCAAAAAGTAATAATTCTGATTTCTCCCAGACATTTGAAATGATTGACTATCCTCTTCCTGAACTCTCTTCCCTTTGCATCCAAAACCTGCTTTTGCTTAGTTCTCCTCCTCCATAGTACTTTCTCCTTTTCTACTTCTTTGCCAACTCCACAGTCATTTCATTAAATTGTGTAACAAGTAATTGTGTCAAGCTCTGCTAAAAATCGGAAAGGATATCTGGAGAAGTACAACACAACTCTAATGAATTGCTAAAGGGAGACATGCCAGAAGGGAATAAAGTTGTGTCAGATTCAAGGGAGGAAGAGGTTACCACTGGAAGGAGAGAATTCAGGAAATCTTTGTAGAGGAGTTGCCCTTTCAGGTGGGTCTTAAACATCAAGTAGGTTTGGGATATGTTGAAATAAAGGGAAGGGCATGTGAACTAGCAAGAAGGGCAGGAGCAAAGGCACAGAGGCAACAAACACGGGGTGTGAATAAGGAAGAGCAAGGAGTCCAAATGGCCACATTGGAAGCCTCATAAGGGAGCACTGGGGGAAATTATATTAGGCATGTCATTTGAAGCCAAACTGTGGGTGACTTTGGTTCACCCCAATTCCATACCACCATCCTCTCTTCTTTATGGCATGAACTCCCATAGCTGGATGAATGCTAAGTTAATTTTTTTTTTGTGCCCCAGTACTTGAGACAACAGCAAGACACCTAGTGTTAAAAAAGAAGTTTTTAATTCTTCAAATCCCATCATTAATAAACCAGAGAAGCCTGTATTCTGGTTCTAGTTCTACCACTAAGTAGCTCTCTGAGCCTGAGAAACTAATACGAACCCCCTTTCAGATCATAGCTTCCTCATCTGTAAAATGAAGGATTTGGTTTGATGAACCCTCAAGGTTTTAACTCTGTGAAAATTACATATATTACTTCATCTAATCTATCCAAAAATCATAAAGAAAAACAGTTTTGTCATTTGACCTCCAAATGAATGACATTTTACTCTGAATTATGAAGATTTTGTTAAATGAAGAAGCACAGTTTTTAAGAATGGTCTTTAAGGTCACTCTCCAGTTTTTATGGTGAAAAATAAAATGAATGCCAACTTAAGAAAAGTGATCACCATATTTATCGATTCTAAAATGTATGCATTTTTCATATTAAAATGTTCATAAAATTACAAAGTCTTTCAAGCATGAAAAAACTTTTGTTTTGTTCATAAACAAAATGTTTCTTTTGTTTATTAAAGAAATTTTTAGAGCAATGATGAAATAGTTGACTGAAAATTTTTATTGAACAAATACTCATTAAGCACCCACTAGTACCAAGTACTAGGGTTACAGCTGGAAGGAAAAAGCATTCCAATGCAGTAGTAGAGGACTTCTAATCTGAAGTAAGCATGGTATATTATGAGAGCAGATAAACAGTATCTCCCTCAGTCACAGGGACTCAAAAGAGACTTCCTGAAGGAGGTGAGATGGGTAAGTGACAGAGGACCCATAGAAGCTATCTAAGAAGAGGGAAAGTGTAGTTAGCCAGAGGCAATTGTATGAGCCACAGTATAAAGGGAAAGGGAGTTGAACTGAAGGCAGTATACGATATCCAGAATGGTCAAGAATCATACATATGAGAGATGAGACTGGAATGGGTGACAGAGGCCAGATCATGAAAGGCCATGAATTTCATGCTAAAATGTTTAGTCTTTCATTCCGAAAGTGATGGGGATCCACTGAAGGATGCCAAACTGGAGAACACCCAACTGGAGAATGATGCCAAGAAGCCTCACCTCTGTAGATTACAGCTGATGGGAGGGGAAGGCTGAGGAAGGGAAGAGCATCAGGATGATGCTACAGTAGTTCAGATAAGTTGTGAAGAAGACATGGCTACTGAAAGGAGGGATAAAATAGAGTTATTTGTCAAGATGGAAAAGACAGGATTTGATTAATATGTGAGAACAGAAAACTAAAGGGAGTGGGGAATGGTGAAATTTAAAACCTGAGTTATTTTCAATGAATAGTTTAAGATAATGTAACTTCTCAACAAAGCTCTTGAAGAGCTGAAAAAAAATATCGGAACTCAATAATTTGGAATCCCAGGCTAGACTCTCAGACTTGACTTTGCGAAGTTGATGGAGCCTACTCTAGTACACCCACCTAGAAGATGAGGATCTTCCCCTGATAGAATAAACCCGAATTCCACCCCAGGAGCCACCATATCCATCTGGGAATATCCGTCCCAGAATCAAAGAGAGTAAAAAAATAAAAAGCGTTCTCAATGGTTTGAAAGCAGGGCTTCCCAAAGTGAATTCTCAGAAGAGTGAGCAATGGGGCTCTAAACCTACCACAACACAACTCTCTTCAAAGTGTTTTCAGGTGAGCAATGACTCTAATGTCCAACCCCACTGGCTATTTAACACCAAACCACTTTTACTGAGCAACTATAATGTACCAGGCACCATGTTCTACTTACCCTTGGCCCAGTTTCCTCACCTATAAAACTGGAAATAACATGACCCATTTGGCAGAATCATTGTGCTATTTAAACTGCAAAGTTCACTTTGATAAATTGATAAATGTAAGGAACTATCACTCTTAACCATTGGCTTAGCAAATACATCCTCTCCTAATTTGACTGCTATTCCCTCTCACCACTTCCCTCCTTACACTGTAATCTCTGGCAATGCCGGACTACCCACAGCCCTCACCACGTCTCCTCACCTCCACACCATGGCTGTGGCAGATGCTATGTTTTGACTTTCTTTAGCACCTGACATTTCTCCTTCAGGGCACTTATCAAAACAGTCAATAATTATCTCCATGATTATCTTTAAATATCTTTATGCTCCACCAGAATATCAGATTCCATACCAATGTCCATTTCACTCCCCCCTAAAACCCTATGCTTATCAAGTGAATGAATAAATTTTCCCAGGCAAGATCTTACAACTCTCAAATCCTGAGATTTTAAAATGACTTTTAGACAACCCTAAGAAGGGGAGAAGATATTTGCAAACAAACCAACTGACAAAGGATTAATCTCCAAACTATAAAAGCAGCTCATGCAGTTCAATATCAAAAAAACAAACAATCCAATCCAAAAATGGGCAGAAGACCTAAATAAACATTTCTCCAAAGAAGATACACAGATTGCCAGCAAACACATGAAAGGATGCTCAACATCACTAATCATTAGAGAAATGCAAATCAAAACTACAGTGAGGTATCACCTCACACCAGTCAGAATGGCCATCATCAAAAAATCTACAAACAATAATGCTGAAGAGGGTGTGGAGAAAAGGAAACCCTCTTGCACTGTTGGTGGGAATGTAAATTGATACAGCCACTTTGGAAAACAGTATGGAGGTTCCTTAAAAAACTAAAAATAGAATTACCATATGACCCAGCAATCCCACTCCTGGGCATATACCCTGAGAAAAGCATAATTCAAAAAGAGTCATGTACCACAATGTTCATTGCAGCTCTATTTACAATAGCCAGGACATGGAATCAACCTAAGTGTCCATCGACAGATGAATGGATAAAGAAGATGTGGCACATATATACAATGGAATATTACTCAGCCATAAAAAGAAACGAAATTGAGTTATTTGTAGTGAGGTGGATGGACCTAGAGTCTGTCATACAGACTGAAGTAAGTCAGAAAGAGAAAAACAAATACAGTATGCTAACACATATATATGGAGTCTAAAAAAATAAATAAATAAAATGTTCTGAAGAACATAGGGGCAGGACAAGAATAAAGACACAAGACGTAGAGAATGGACTTGAGGACATGGGGAGGGGGAAGGGTAAGCTGGGACGAAGTGAGAGAGTGGCATGGACATATATACACTACCAAATCTAAAATAGATAGCAGGGGGAAGCAGCTGCATCTCACAGGGAGGTCAGTTTGGTGCTTTGTGACCACCTAGAGGGGTGGGATAGGGAGGGTGGGAGGGAGGCTCAAGAGGGAGGAGATATGGGGATATATGTATACATATAGCTGATTCAGTTTGCTATAAAGCAGAAACTAACACACCACTGTAAAGCAATTATACTCCAATAAAGACGTTAAAAAAAATTAAAAAATTAAAATAAATTAAAAATAAAAAGACTTTTAAATGAAATGCAGTAAAATTGAACACAATATTTAAGTACCATTTTGACTCTCAGTGAGAGTACCTGTGTTCTGACAAGGCCAGAATGAAACAGATCCTGGGTTTCCTTTTGACCTGGGCAGGCCTCAAGGACTCCACTTACTTCTTCTTTCTAGGAGCCCATGAACTCCTCCCTCTATAGCTCTATAGCTTTTTATAGCTTCTAAAACTTAGAATCTGTCCTCCTTCTAGTCATCATCCCTCCAATCACCTCTTCCCAACCACTTTAATTCTTTTCACCATGATGTTTATAATCTATTGGCAATGGGGAACCACCAAAGTGATGTTCTGGGAAGATAAACTTGACCTTCATACACATAAGAAGTGGAGGAGGAAGAGACTAGAACTAGCCAGGTAGCTATGACAGTAAGACAGGTACATAATAATAGTGCTATCCCTTTTCTAAGGCCGTGACAGGAGAGGCATAATCACTAACTGACATGGAGATTGATAGCATGTGTGTCTCAAAAGAGAAGGAGAAAAGATGGCAGAGGTTTCAAGTCTTAGTGACTGGGTAAAAAGTAGTATAGTTCACATAAACTAGGAAGACCAGTATGTGGAGAGATATGTCTAGTTGAGGTTTACAAATAGCATCATTTACTACTTTCATTAAAAGGGGTGATGGTGTGATGGTAGATATTCTCTGCTTGTATTCCTTTGTTGTTGTATTGTTGTTTTCTTTTGCACTTTCCATTTTTGCTACATTGAACATATATTACTTTATTAACAGAAAAAAACAACCATCTTGTTTTTTTTATGCAACTTGGCTATGACATATTGATCTTGCAATATATATGAAATATCATAAAGGCGATGTCCAGCAGGAAGACGAAATTGTAGGTCTGAAGCTTGTGAGAAGGCAAGGTTATAAGCACAATTTTGTAGTTATAAGCATAGAGTATAAAGCCTCGGGAATGTATGAGCTCCCCAGAAGAAGGAGACAGAATTTAAAAGGGCCAAGGGATGAACTTCTATCTCAAGACGTGTGGCCCTGAAGTCATCACAGAGAGTAACTGGTGCTAGGTAAGAACACAGGAAATATCACACTAGCTAGAGGCTTTTTTCAGCCTGCTCAGGTTTAATCTCAGAGAATGGATGGATGCGGGGTGAACAGGACCCCGTCTGCATCACCAGAGTATTTTGGAGTTACCTATATCGATACACTTTACTCACCGTTACAATGATTTGTTTTTGTGCTGTCATGCCCACTAAACTGTGAACTTTTTGAGGTCAGGAATCAAGTCTTGTTCAGTTCTTTAGCCTTCTTTGTTTTCCCCTCACCTAGCACAGTGCCTAACACATACCAGGCATTTAATATACACATCTGCTCAAGAAACCAACCACACACATAGGAGGTGCTCCCTGCATTCCCTCCTTCTCTCAAATGACTTAGCTTTCCTTGGTCAGGCTGCTATATGCCCTCTTGTCTAGAGGAACTAGTCCTCTAAGGCCTAGATGAGGGGACTTGTCCCACAGGCCTAATGCCCATGTGTCTGTGACACATGGAGATTCTAATAACCTCCCTGCAAGAAGCCCTGAGGTGTGTTGCCCACCCATCATTCACCTCACTTTGAAAGTTCACTGTTTTGTTCAGTGTACATACTACTTACTTGTAAGCACATAGCATGTTAATCTACACGGTATTTAGAAAATCTATAATTAGCCTGGCTAGAAACAAGGCAATAAAGTGCCCACCAGAAAGTGGCCCAGACTTGCCATGCATTTTTACTTTTTGGCCTGACACAGTGGTTGCCAAATTTAGCTCTTTCTACATGTTTAGATCTAATTACATGGATATTCAAAACCCTTCTTCTAAAACTTCCTGGAGAATTAGTCTTTTAGAAATAGATATTGAAGAGATGCTCAAGTGCAAACCCTTCCCTCAGTTGAATTTCACAGTGTGGAAGCACTTTACAAACACTAAAACAACACACCAGTGTGACCCAGATGAATCTCACGGCCACTGGTGTGGGCAGTCAGCGTCTCCAGGCTCCTGACTCTAGACCCGGGCTACCCACTGCGGTCACTCTGCCTGTTGGATAATTAATGTCCTCCAATGCTTCTTTGTCACACAGCTTAGGTGGGGAAAGTTAGTATAGATGTGCCCTGCAGGGAAATATTTTTATGGATCTTGTTTTAGCTATATAGGGGAATTTATTATTTAGGAGAGTCTTGCAGTGAAACTTTCACATGGGGAAGAAGCATTCTCTAAATTACCTGCCAACTTAATTTATTTTCTGCTGTATTTGTTAAGTCTAGAATCAGGTTTTCTGATGACCAACAGACCTGGTCATTTCTCTCATATATATGCATAAAAGATGAAGTTAAACAGACCTTCTGTTCCTATTCTCCTCTGCCACATGCGAGCTCTTGTGACTTTGGGTCTCTGATTCTTCATCTCATATAAAATAGGCTTAACACTACCTGCTGTGTCAATATCCTCAGCAACATTGGGAAGATCAAGCAGGAAAATGTATGTGAACGTAGTTTGTAATAACGATTAAAACAACAAGAGTAATAGCTAACATTCCAAATGTGTCGGGCACAGCTTTATATGAATAAACTCATTTCATTCTTGTAACGTTAAGAAACAGGTTCTGCTGTTGTCCCCAGTTTTTTGACAGGAAACCAAGGAATAGAAGTTAAGTAACTTGCAAAAGTCACAAAGCTAGTAAGTAAAGAAGTTGGAATAAGCTGCCACATACTAACTGGGCACAGTAAGACTATATTAAAGCTGATAGAGACTGCAAGAGATAACACAGCATGAATATGGGATATCACAGGAAAATGAAACTATTGCCAATTTAAAGATGGAGCAACTCAGATCCAGCAAGGTTTATGATTTGCCCAATGTCAAGTATTACAGTTTTAGAATATCCATAATTTATGGATAGAATAAATAATAATAGATTCATTAGTATTCTAATTAGTATTCTAAAATATTCTATTTTTAAATTGTGGGAAGTAGAGCAAAGCTATAAGGAACCTGCGTGCTGGATTCAGTGGCCAAGTTTTAAATTCCAGCACTACCACTTAACCAACTATTTTACTGGAAAATAAATATGCACAGACAATTGTAAGAATAAATGCCTAAAAGATGTTAGCTACTATTACTATCACTGTCCTAATTCCTATACAGTTCCCAAAGCACATCAAGAGTTCTAGACAAAATTGTGTAGTTCTCTTTGAAAGTGCTAATGGAGTAATCATAGCATCAGGATTTGGAGAGGAGTAGGAAAGGAAAGTCTCAAGTGTGAACTTTTCTTTCTTCCTTCTTTTTTTTTTTTTTTTTTTGATAATTCTATAAAGTGAAAAAACACTATAACCAAGAATCAAATTTTCAGAAATAAATTTTCATTCCAGTTCCTTCCACTCTCTGCACAGTGGTACTGATTAACATCCCAAAACATGTTAGAAATAGGAGAGAGAAGGCAAGGATAATCTATCTACTAAAGAAGCAGTGCCATTAAAAAGGAAGAAAGCATCTCCCCAGTGGGCCACCTCTGCACCAGGCGCTCATAGGCCTTTGGTTATAAAGAGCATGGCTTGATTCCAAATCAGACAGACCTGCTTCAAAGCCAGCTCTTCCACTTATTAGCTGGGTGGCCTTGGGCAAAGTGACTTAACTTCTCTGACTCTATCAAGAGTTTCTGAACCCAGAGCTAACTCAGCTGCTCCTCTATGGTAGAATCACTGGGATATAGGGCAACTGCTGTCCGCTATGGGGTTTATGGGATTCATCACGCTGGTTTAAAGGTCTACTTCACAAGCCCTTAGGGAGGGGGAAGGGTAAGCTTGGAGGAAATGAGAGAGTGGTATGGGCTTATATATACTACCAAATGTAAAATAGATAGTGGGAAGCAGCCGCATAGCACAGGGAGATCAACTCAGTACTTATGTCCAAGTAGAGGGGTGGGAGGGAGACGCAAGAGGGAGGAGATATGGGGATATATGTATATATATAGCTGATTCACTTTGTTATAAAGCAGAAACTAACACACCATTGTAAAGCAATTATACTCCAATAAAGATGTTAAAAAAAAAAAAAAAGGTCTACTTCATAAGCCCTGAAAGGTACTTTTTAGAGTTTTTTTCAGGAGCAGACTGGCCCGTCTAAGTGGCTACAAGACACACATCATGTGAATTAGCTGAACAAATAGGACCCTACTTGGCATTTAACCAAATGGATATTAAAAGTCTAACTGAGCAAAAAATCCCTCTCTAGCAGATGGATGTGATACCCTATCAAGACAGGGCACGTCCCCTCTACCTCATCCACACCCCCGGCAATCTCAAAGCGAGTCCCCCAGCTTTCACGACCTGCTCTTTTCAGACACACACCAGAAGTGAGCACAAAGGAGACAGAGAAGCATTCCCCAAGGTTGGACAGACAGGCTGATCTGAAGATGCTATAAGATACACTTAGCTGACTGAAGTCTGGCTGGGAAGTTGAGGCTGGATTCCATATGAACTCACTCTTCACAGGACCAGCTATGCAGCTTGAAACATGTCAGTACTGCGCTCCAGTCACCCTTTCCCACAATGGCCCAACTTCCCCCCAACTAGCTTTGCCTGCTTCTCAACTTCTAACTCAGCCCACAGGGTCTTTGAGCTGGAGGCTGCCAAAGACAGGTTAGCACTGAACATCAGAGCTCTGGGAAATCGAAGCTTCCCTACAGAGATGGTGCACACCGCTGTATCTATAGGACCAACTTTCCAAGGCTCCTCAGATTTCTTACTTACACAGACTTCTGCGACTATAGCCTCCATGGCAACTTCAGAACTGACTCATGGCTCAGGAGGTATTTCTAAGCTTGGGAATGAAATTGCTCAAGACAGCATGTTGTAATATGGATAAAACTGAAAAATAGTGCTGGATGTTTGGAATAGATTATATGTGCTCATCATTTACTAGGAATTATCACTTAATAAGGTTTAATTAGCACATTTATATCATGTCCTTCTTGCCTAGCATTTACACATGTTCAAGAAAATTGGTAGCTAGTATAACAACAAGACATGCGGGTCTCCTAGGTAGTAAGTACTAATGGGTTTAGCTAGTATTTGCTGGTTATTCATCTCTTGTTTGCTCGTTTGTTGAGAGAAAGCATTCTATCTATTTACAGACAAGGAAACTGAGACCAGGAAGTTAGGGAACTTGCCTAAAATCGCCCAGGACATATGGGGTAAAACAGGGATCCAGACAGAAGCAGGTCGACTCTGGAATTTAGGCTCTTCATCTCTATATACCCTACTATTGTCCCTGTTAGGTGAGGACACTGAGACCCACAGACATTATGTAACATGTCTGAGGTCACATCATTATTTGCTTTTCACATAAAAATCTAAATTACAGCTACATCCCCTTCAAACAGTAAGCTAATTCTAAAACTGGGTCCTAGAGTCTTTGATGCAGCCCGAAGAGTCGTCAGACACTAAAACCAGCAGCGATGAAGTGCACAGACTCATAGAGGATTTCCTAGGTATAAAGTCCAATCAGATAGTGGCCAATGACATCTTCTGGTCTCTGATAACCCCTGTGCTACTAGAGCTGCTAAAAATGACACCAAAGGCATGAATCTGTTTAGATGCCAAGAGTTTTATCATAAGACCTGGCAGCTCAGGATTAAAGAGGCACTGGAGTACCCAGAACCAGAAATGCCCTTTCGAAAATTTTCCACATTTGTTCTCACTTCAGGCCATGATAAAGAGTTTCCAGTCAAATGCACCAGCTAAAATGAACCTATTTTCTGCAAGAGAAGTGGCCAGTTTGGGTCCAGCACTTATAAAGATTCCTAGTGCCACAGACTATGAAATAGGCAGAAGTGAAGTGGACTATTTGAAGGGGTTCACAGGGAATCCCAGAGGACCTTAAAACTTCTGAGCAGGAAGGGTCCTGAGCCGTCATTGTCCAACCACTCTCCAACTTAACAGGGATGCAGCTGAGCTGAAGGGACTTCTCTGGAGCCACTGAGCAGGTTAAGTGAGTGGCAGGGCCAGTAACCGTAATGAGGGGTTGGACATGCCCAGGTTGCCAACAGCCTCCATCCAAGGACTCACTCTTTATATCCCAAGCTTAGACTGAAGGCCTAACTTCTGGTACAAATCCTAGGAATCAAATTCTGATTTCAAACATTGTAAAGATGCTTCTCATTTTCCAGACCTCTCAGTGAGAACTTTAGGGACAAACCAAGAAATCTGTGGCTAATGTCATAGACCCTTAGACAAAAATGGCCCTAAAATATATACTCAGTCTCCTTTTCATAGATGACAGAGAGCCAGAGAGAGAGAGACAGAGAGGGACAGAGAGAGAGACAGAGAGAGACAGAAAGAAAGAGAGAGAGAAATAACACTTTACCCCCAATACATACACAGAAAGTTCCTCGGCTTTCTCAAAGCAGAGAACCTCCAGCTTGCTTGATTGAAGGGTAGAAAAGGGGGGTAGCAAAAGTTGGAATGCAGTGAGCGATTGGAAACAGGAATTGGGAAACTCCTCTAGCCTGGAACTCTCCTGGTTCCCGCTGTGAACCGGTCTAGGGGCTTCCCGTCGATGGCCCGAGCACAGAAGGGCGGGCAGGACACTCAGGGCCGCGTCACCGGCGGGACTGCCCGTGCCCAGAAAATGAGCTGGAGACCAAGAATTGAATGCAACTCCCGGTTGTCTCCCTCTGGGTCCCCAGGGAGGCCCGCGCTGGGGCGAGAGATCCCAGGGGAGGCTGTGGGAGGGAGATAAAGCAACAGCCCCAAAGCTCCAGTGAATGCACTTGAAATTTCTGCGCGCGAGAGAGAAACTGTTTTCTTTGACACCAAGTTTCCAGCCCACCGGGAAAAGTCTCTTGCGGCGCAGCGCCCAGGAGACCTGGGTCTCCCACTTGGCTGCAAGCCGCTGCCCCGGGACTGGAGACCAGCTGCGAAGCGCTCCCGGCCCCGATCCCCTCCCCCGCTGCTCACCTGCGATGTCCCAGAGCTGCAGGCGAACCACGGTCTCGGGGTCCCAGTGGAGCACCTTGAGCGCGAAGTCCACGCCGATGGTGGCCCGGTAGTGTGAGGAGAAGTTCTGGTGCACGTAGCGCTTGATGATGCTGGTCTTGCCCACGCCCAGGTCGCCAATCACCAGCAGCTTGTACAGGTGCTCCTTGTGCGGGACCTGCATCCTGGCGGCCCGCCAGCCGCGCCTTGCTGTGCAGTGCGGGCCGGGGAAGCGCAGCCGGGCCTTGGGCGGGAGAGACTAGCGGAGCGCGAGCGCGGGCGAGAGAGAGCGGAGGCGGCGGGGCGGGACTGGACGGGGCGAGGGGCGGAACTCCTCCGCGGCCGCCTGGAGAAACGCCCAGACAGGAGCCCAGGGGCTAATCCTCCTTCCTACCCCGCGCCGCGCGGCCTTGGAGAGGAGTGGAGACCCGAGCGACTCCCGGGCCCGGTAAGTTAGGGGGCCTCAAGGCAAATGCCTTTTGCAGAGGTTATTCGTACAGTACTTTACAGTTTCCGAAGTGCTTTTCTCGCCTGTGGTCTTTCCGAAGTGCTTTTCTCGCCTGTTATCTTGGCCACAAAGCTTGGAGGTGTGGTTTTTATTTTCTAAGTTTTGCAAGCGAGAGCATAAAAAAAATTAGGTGAATTGCCGAGACAGTAGTAAAAAGCCTGGCTGAACGCAGGGCTCTTGAGGTCATGGGCCCTGCCACCATCCCATACGGCAGAGAGAGCGTGGAGGCAAGGCAGCAGATAATACAATTTCAAGAGGCATAAGAGCTGGATTTGGGCCCGGCACGCTGTGGTTTTCGAGGTGAGTGACCTTGTGCAAGTCATTTGAGCTGCCCCAGCCTCCTTTCTTCCTTGGCGATCTGGTAATAGTAATTCTGACCTATCAGCAGCCTGAGAGTGTGAATACTGAGCACCTTCACACCTATTCAACTAGTAATCGTCTAACCAGGAGAATGATTGGGCTGTAAATGCTGAGGGCATCCATGCTTTTAGCCTCCACCTCTCCTATCCTAAAAGCTCTAAGCAGCATTGAAAGACAATTTAAACAACTGGTCAGATTATTTTACGTGGTAATAATACTAGCAAGCATCTATCCAGCACTTACTATGTGCCAGGTTTTATACATATGTCACCTAATCGACCCAGCAGTCTTAAAAATAGATACCATTATTCTTCCCATTTTACAAATGAGGAAACCAAGGCCTAGACATTATGAGTAATGTACCTAGGGTCAAACAGCTAGTGAGGAGAAAGCCAGATTCAGACTCTCTTTCAGTATGAAAGAGTTTTGTGGGTTTTTTTCCCCATTTATTCTTTTAACAGATATATATTTGTGTTTGGGATGATAAGGAATAACACAGACAGAGATTCCTACTCTCAAAAGCTTTACCTTCTTGTGAGTAGAGACAGACAAGACAAATGAAAAATAAACACAATTTGTAATATATTAGTTGATTTCTACCCACACAGGGACACACCAGGCAGGTTATATCTAATAAGTGTACCACATAGTCTATCTACTTAGAGCATTGGCCAACACTGAGGCTTCACGAATGGGGGCGGGTGGGTGGATCAGGAACCTGGGGTGCCTAAGCCATTTTGAGAGCCTGCAAAAAATTAGAGGTGATGGCAAAATAAGACCCCACCAGATCTAAAATCCTGGTTCTGTAGATCTGAAAGACAAGTTTGGTCAGGGCAAGAAGCTAATATTTTTAACAGTAGAATAAAATAAAAAATAAAGATGAGAGTACAAAACAATGGCATTAAAAGCAAATATAAAAAAGAAAATCATCAAAGCCAAAAGGTGGTTCCTTGTAAAAAATAACAAATTGACAAACACCTAGTACTACTGATCAAGAACTAATTAGAGAAAACACAAATTGTCAGTATCAGTTCTTATAGACATAAAAAAATAATGAAAATATATTTTGAACTGCATTCTGTGAATAAATTTGGAAATTTAAGCAACATGGGCAAATTCCTTGAAAAACACAACTAACAAAATTGACCCCCAAAATGGAAAAACTAGATCATTTATTGTACGTTGATTAGAGATTGGGTCTGTATTTAAAAATTAATTTGAAACAGTAAAGCTTTCACAAGTTAATGAAAGAAAGAAAGAAAGGAAGAAGGAAAGAGAGAAAGGAAAGCAAAAAAGCTAATGGTGGTCGAAGCAAGGAGGGGGTGCAAGTTTGAGACATCATGTGAGCCAGCTCTCAACGCTATGCCTGATGCAACTTCTTCACAGGCCCCAGCATGTTTTCCCAGCCAGTCCCGCTGAGTCATCCTCACTCACCTGGTCTCGTCTTCTGATCAGGAGCTTGTTGGAGCATCAGATGTTTAGATTTACTGTGTGGGGCAGGCAGACCCAAATACACATT
This sequence comes from Kogia breviceps, assembly GCF_026419965.1. Classification (NCBI taxonomy): domain Eukaryota; kingdom Metazoa; phylum Chordata; class Mammalia; order Artiodactyla; family Physeteridae; genus Kogia; species Kogia breviceps. Next base: position 53,228,642 of record NC_081316.1, on the reverse strand, counting down.
TTCTGGGACCTGAAGCTTATCCACTTGAGGGGAGGGGACTCTTTAAGCAAAAGAATGCAAAATTAAGGACCGGGTCCTAAAGTTTCAGCTTTCCTTCACTGCCTCTCTGGGGACAGTCGCCAAGCATGGTGAGTGAGCTCCCTGGCTAGGCAGGAAGTACTGTAGTTCGTTTCTAGAGTCACTCATTTAGGTCTCATGACAGTGCTTCACAGTGGGAAGAAATGACTCTCGGTTTATAATTCTTAAATATCGTAGACTACAGCAGCTTGGTGAGCACCCCAGGCTAGCAGTTCAGTAAAATCCTGAAAGACCCTGAGTAAAATGAGGGTGTTGGGTTGCAAGATCTCTGGGGAGTACTTCTGACTCTAAAATTTCAGAATTCTGGGTCTTCTAGACATCTTCTGGCAAGAGTGATACCCCAGCCTTCTAACTACCTCCACCATGGCGCCATTACCCAAGAGGTGTTTTCTGTCCTGCACTCCATCCCCTCACCAGCCCCACTTAAGGAGATTTGGGAGAAAGGCTGTGGAGGGGCCATTTCAAGGCAAACATTATGCCATAGTTGCCTTCTGGTTTCATGGCTCTCTTCTCTCCTCAGCTGCTGTATATTTCCCCCCCAAGATAAGGGCTCTCCAAGCTCATGTTTTTGGAGGGCAGACCTTTATGTGCTCCCTTGCTTTGCTTTGAACTATTTCCTTTACTCAGAACTAGGTTGCAAACAGGAAGACAGGTAGGGGGGAGTAGAATATAAACTAGATTCAGGCTAGAGCTTCTTTAGATGAAAAGGGTATTAGCTAACAGGTAGACCATCCTTGTCTTCCTATCCTCCCTGGACTCCCAGATTATGAGGCTTCATAAGAACCCGTTTGTCTCAGCCTGCGACTCCATCTGCCTCAGACTGTCCGCAAGGATCCCCAGCTTTATCCTTACTAGCCGGCTCTCCTCTCCAGAAAGGACCTGGAGTTGTGCCATGTGGCTTCTCCTCCCAGCAGCGCCCTGCACCATGGAAACCTGCTTTCCACAGTAACTCTAAAAGCATTTCCGGGGATGTTTTGACAATCTTACTACCCTCAAATTGCTAAACCACAGCACACCCTCTCCTGAAGAACAGGAAGGCAGGTGACCCAAGTCTCTAAAGGGGTAAATGAGACCACAAAGGCTTAGAATTCAAGGATGAATGGTATTCCAGACAGCGCAGAGTCGGATTTCTCTAAGACTCCGTTTCCTTTTTGTCCCGTGTGGGGACATGTACTCACACATATTAAGTGGAAAAACTAATTTAAATCATTGGAAATGGCTTTGCAGACATAAACTTGAAATCCTCATGTTTCCCTCCCAGACCAGCTGTGTAAGGTGAGCCCCTAGGAAGTTACCTTATTTGCTTTCAGCAATGAGAACCATAAGGAGTTATTCATTAGCTTTTGTAGTTCTTAATTATTGTTCTGAAGAAATACTTAAATGACTGTAAGACAGAGTGCCAAATACTTTGTTGTAGGACAGGTAAGGTAATTGTTCTTAGATTAATGCAGTCTTCAAAAAGATGGACTTCACTCTGAAAAGGCCTGTGAGAGGAGACGGTAAAGTTTTATCATCCAAACCAAGATTCTTGAAAGTGAAAGGGGGCACTATTAATAATTACACCAAACCACAGGAACAAGCCAGGACTGTCCTAAAGAATGTTCATACCTGAAGCAGAGGGTTAGAGTTCTCAAATGAGATCTACAACTGAGAGTGGCATTTGAAAAATCTCCTAAATCACTGTTTTAATAAATAGTTCTGCCCAGTTAAGGCTGAAGCTCATTTCTCTGTTATCTTCAAAGAGCTCCCCTCTTATCTAGTAGGCTTGTCGAAAACCCGTGCTAACTTGCCATGGGAGTTACATCCAGTATTGATTCAGAGGTGCAGCTGTTGTCTGGAAGTACACAACACTTTTTAGATTATTTGGAAAGAGGCCAAGATGGATTCTGTATGGGAAGTGCTTGAAATGAGTACATTTCAGTCTACAAGAATTTTGATGTTGGACTTTTTCACCAGAAAGAAAAGCTGTAATAGGATATTTATTGATTATCATCAGAAAATGGTTGCAAGGGAGTTTCTGAACCCTCCGTTAGTCTGAACCAAGAAAACCAGACTATGCCCTAAATTACTTCCAGCAATAGATTTATCAACAACTAAAATTGTGTACCGTAGCTGCACACGTTAGATTTGCATTGGACAGACATGGTGAGTTAAGACTCATTTTCCTCCTAACCCACCTAACATGAATGAGTGGAAATGAGCTATGCAATGGGCAAAAGGCAAACATTTGAGAAGAACATGGAGCAAAATGATTCTGTACGAACTCAGAGTTTCAATTTCCTTGTATTGGGTGCCAAGCCACTTATGTTGGCTAATTTATTGAAACCTCACAATCACTCTGTTAGTATAAATCCCCACTTTATAATAAAGGAAATGGGGCTCAAAGAGTTTAAATAATTTGCCCAGAAGTGACAGAATGAAAATTATAACTCCTAATTCCTAAATCTATGCTTTTCCTACTCTAACACATTCCTTTTGCATGTGATAAAATCCAGGCCCAGACTCGTACTCCAGCTTTGTTTCTGCTAAACTGCTAAAAATATTCAGGCTGTAAGGAAAAGGGGTTGACTGTATATTTTACAAAGTCCTGAGTATGTAGGGAAATATCTAATAAAGGAAGAAAAGAAAAATGTGTGATTCAAAGTTACAAGGATATATCTCACACTCATTCAGCAACTCAGGCAAAAGGGCAGCACAAGTAAAAAGTGGCATGCTATTCATTCGTGGGAGTGATCTTACCCAGCATGTGTAGAGGGTATAAACCTAGGAGTCTACCCCTGTTACTCTCAGAGAAGTCAATAGCTTAATAATACTGAGATTCTCCTGTGAATGAGCTCCTCATTCATAACAGGTGGGGAAACAGCGACTGGTACGGTCTCTCGCTCAGACGATAACTCAGGAAAGTTACTGACACACCATCAGGGTCCAATCAGGAAATATTTTCGGCATAAAGCACTGTGACAGATTTTTTGAGGGTCAGGGTCAGGAGTGGGGTCTCATTTATCTACAGGAATACATAAAATATAAGCCCCTGTCATCAAACTGTGGGCATTCTGGTTAGAGTGTCAGTCAGCATGTACACACCTGGCCCTCCATCTCTCCATCTCCTTCTCAGGTCCCTTCACTGGCTTCTCCCCTTCCTTGCTGCCCACCACTCCAGAGGGCAATTCTCCACCCTTGGGACTCCGACTTTGCCTGCTTGAGTTCATCCACTCCTGTGACAGGAGAGAAAACCGGGCTAGAGATTAAACTCAGCAATCAGACCATCTTATTTGATTCCACATTTGAGGCCCACTACTAACCAGGTGTAATACCTTAGTAAAGTAATCTAACTTCTGTAAGCCTGTCCCCTCGTGTATAAAATGAGGATAATAATTTCTACCTCCTAAAGTTGTCAGAAGCCTAAAGGAAGTAATGCAGTGAAGTGCTCGGCATAGTGTTTGGCCCAGGATATGCACTGAAAAGAAAATACTGTTCAACTATCAAGTGTCTGCTGATGATTTCCATATTTGTACTTAAGACCCCAGCCTCACTCATGCATTTCACACCCTTGTTCCAGCTGCCTTTTGGGCATTTCTACCAGGCTTTCTGGAGGATATCTCAAATGTAACATGTGCAAAGCTGAAGTCATTATCTACCCTAACAGACTTGTTCCTTTTCCTGTATTCCTGGTTTTAGTCATTGGTCCCACCCTCCCCAAAGTCTACCAAGCCTGGAAACTCAGTCATACTTGACTCCTGCCTCCTTATTGCCACACATCCCAGCAGCCTGAGACTTCTGATTCTATCTCAGATCCCTTAGTGCATTTCTTCTACTCCTTAAAAGTACTATTAGAAGATAGAGGTGAATATCCATTCAATATTATTGTGGGCAAAGGATTTTTAAGCATTATGCAAAAGGAAGAAATCATAAAAAGGAAAAGCATTTTAGATACACACACACACACACACACACACACACACACACACACACACACACACACATATAAAATCACCAGAAGCAAGACAAATAGCAAATGCAAAATGGGGAAGATTTTTGTCTGCTTAAATGTCTGACATTTAAGACAGGCAAAAAGAGAATACACTATATATATATATATAAAAAAAAAGCTCTTGTAAAATATTTTAAAATATCCAAATAGATAAAGGAACAGGGATACAAATAAACATATGACTACACAAAAAGCCAATAATAATGTAAACAATATTTTTCCCAGTAACAGAAGTAGAAGAGTTAAACAATAATGAGATATTTTTCACTTTTCAAACTGACAAATATGTTTTAATACTAAAAATATTCAATATCGATGAGGATGCAAAGACATGGACACTATCATGATCCTGGTGGGATTATAATTTAAGAAAAAGTTGTTAGAGAGAAATTTGGTTATATGTATCAAAAACTTAAAAATGTATGTGCCCCTTGACCTAAAAATTCTATCTGTAGGAATTTATGATAATCAATCATTACAGAGAGAGAGATTTATAAAAATTTAACTTCATGAATGCATATTACAATGTTGCTTATCATTGGGAAAAAACAGGCACTTTCTAAATATGTATCAGGTTAAATATTACAATGTTTTAAATATGTGATGGAATATTATACAACCTTTATAAATGGTGTTTAAGAAAAATATTGAGTTACCTGGAAAGATATTCACAATGTTTTTTCACAGCATTTTAAAATTGGAAAAAAAATTACAAAATATATACCCAGTTTGGCATAAAATACATAATTTACATTATACAAACATACACACACACGCATAAAGATATAGAAAATCATACACCAATATGTTATCAGAGATGATCTCTGGATGATAAAATTACTGCTTTGTTTTATTATATATTTTTCTACCTTTCTATATTTCTCATTTTATTTTTACAGGTAACATTATTGTTTTCAAAAGAAGAAAACAAAACTTAAAAAAAAAAAAAGAATGTGCACTGAATGGGTCTTAGAGGAGGATTCCCAGGAATCATCATAATGATTTTTTTCTAGGTCTCTCCAGTAGATACAGAGTATCAGTGTTTCAGGTTTCAGTAATTTTCCAGCCAACCTTTTCTCATCCTGATTCCACTTATCTTATCAGTGCTGAGAGGTGTGCCTTCCCGAGAGAACCAAAGCACCATTTCACCGGCGGCATAATCAGGCTGACACTCCAGAACCTCACACGAGGTCCCTACACTGGTCCTGGAGTGACTGCCACAGCAACCCAGGCTTAGCTCTCAAGAAACTGATAGAAGCCTTCCCCACAAGGTCCATATGCCTGAAAGGAAACTTATCTTCCCCCAAAGATGCAGCCCTCCCAAACCTTGATGTCATTTTTTCCCCTTCCTGCTTGTGCCCTACTTTTCCACTCAGACACCAATTCTCTGATTCTTCCCTCCAGAATCTCTCGCATTCATCCTGTCCTGTTCATTTCAGTCCTTCTTGACATCTCATCAAGTAGCTTTTTCCTAAGGATATCTCCCTCACTCTATTTTCCCTATTTGGACCTGTCACCATTCCTAGCTCAATCGTCATTAAAAATAAAGTACTTCAGTGGAGCACTTCTCCACTCACAACCTTTGAACTTATTTTATGTGTGAGAGGAATACATTCTATCTTATTTAACACTTTGTTTCTTTCTTTTAAAATTTTTATTGGAGAATACTTGATTTACACTGTTATGTTACTTTCTGCTGTACAGCAAAGTGAATCAGTTACACATATACATATATCCACTCTATTTTAGATTCTTTTCCTATATAGGCCATTTCAGAGTATTGAGTAGAGTTCCCTGTGCTATACAGTAGGTCCTTATTAGTTATCTATTTTATATACAGTAGTGTGTATATGTCAATCCCAATCTCCCAGTTTATCCCACTCCCCCTTTTCCCCCCAGGTAACCATAAGATTGTTTTCTACATCTGTAACTCTATTTCTTTCTGTAAATAAGTTCATTTGTACCATTTTTTTAGATTCTACATATAAGCAATATCATATGATATTTGTCCTTTTCTGTCAGACTTACTTCACTTAGTATGATAATCTCTAGGTCCATCCATGTTGCTGCAAATGGCATTTTTTCATTCTTTTTTATGGCTGAGTAATATTACATCATATATATGTACCACATCGTCTTTATCCATTCCTCTGTCAATGGACATTTAAGTTGATTCCTTGTCCTGGCTATTGTAAATAGTGCTGCAGTGAACATTGGGGTGCATGTATCTTTTCGAATTATGGTTTTCTCAGGGTATATGCCCAGGAATGGGATTCCTGGATCACATGGTAGTTCTATATTTAGTTTTTTAAGGAACCTCCATACTATTCTCCATAGTTGCTGTATTAATTTACATCCTCGCCAACAGTGTAGGAGGGTTCCCTTTTCTCCACACCCTCTTCAGCATTTACTGTTTGTCGATTTTTTGATGATGGCTATTCTGAATATGATACTGGCACAAAAGGAGAAATAGATCAATGGAACAGGATAGAAAACCCAGAGTTAAATGTACACACCTATGGTCAACTAATCTATGACAAAGGAGGCAAGAATATGCAATGGAGAAAAGACAGTCTCTTCAATAAGTGGTACTGGGAAAACTGGGCAGCTACATGTAAAAGAATGAAATTAGAAAACTCCCTAACACCATACCCAAAAATAAACTCAAAGTGGATTAAAGACCTAAATGTAAGGCTGGATATAAAACTTGTAGAGGAAAACATAAGCAGAACACTCTGACATAAATCACAGAAATATCTTTTTCAACCCATCTCCTAGAGTAATGAAAATAGAAACAAAAATAAACAAATGGTACCTAATTAAACTCAAAAGCTTTTGCACAGAAAAGGAAACCACAAACAAACGAAAAGACAACCAACAGAAAGGGAGAAAATATTTACAAACAAAGTGACCAACAAGGGATTAATCTCCAAAATATACAAACAGCCCATGCAGCTCAATATCCAAAAAACAAACAACCCAATCAAAACATGGGCAGAAGACCTAAATAGACATTTCTCCAAAGAAGACAGACAGATGGCCAAAAAGCACATGAAAAAATGCTCAACATCCCTAATTATTAGAGAAATGCAAATCAAAACTACAATGAGGTATAACCCTTTGGTGAGTTGCATTTTCTGTTCTATGCAGCCAAAGCAAATTCTAAATGATAAATCTCCTTGACTCAGACAGGAAGAGGTCACCTCCCTCCCAAGTACATCTATGTAATAGCAGTCTATATATATGCCCTCTCACTGTCTATGTCCTATATGCACTCTTTTTGTAGATTTCTTCCCAGTCTAAATCCTGCCAATTCGATTCCTTACCAGCACCTGGCACAGCCCCTGCCATGCCCCACCTGTGGGCTCAAGACACATTCTGTCATTCAGGCTAGGCTGCATTAAGTGTCCTTGAAACAGAGCAGGACCCTATGGTCCTTCCCCCCAATCCCAAGTCCTCAGCCTGCTTTTGTGGAAAAACTTTAACCAAAGAATAAGTTTAATCAGAGAAGTGAGAAAATGCAGAAACGAAGGAAAACAGTAAAAGGAGACCAAATAAAAATAGTTTAGTCATTACGCAAACTCAAGGACCTTTAGTTCCTCCTTAAGTGCTATAGGTAATATTCTGAGCCATATCCTGTGAGGTGTCTTACAGACACGGGAACCCCCACCAGGTGGAAGAAATTAACTACATGATGACCAGGCTGTAGCCATGACATAAGCTGCCACAATTCTGAGAATTGCCCTCAGAGAAATGGAAACAAACCGACCCTGGTACTGAATATTAACTGTACCTAAAACAATCAAGATGACACTGGTCAGACTACTGATGACTAGTTTCAAGATGACTGTCAGAGCTGACTGTATTGTTTCTGCATGTAGCCCCCTCCCTTTGTCTATACAAGCTCTTGCTCCCTGATTGTCAAGGGGTGGGGGGAGTTGGCCTTTGGATAGGCGTCCACCCTTCCCGCCAGTTATTGGCATCCAAAATAAAGCTCGGTGGTCACAAAGCACCGAGCTGGTCTCCCTGTGCTATGCGGCTGCTTCCCACTAGCTCTCTATTTTACATTTGGTAGTGTGTATATGTCCATGCCACTCTCTCACTTGGTCCCAGCTTACCCTTCCCCCTCCCCATGTCCTCAAGTCCATTCTCTACATCTGCGTCTTTATTCCTGTCCTGCCCTAGGTTCATCAGAACCTTTTTTTTTTTTTTTAAGATTCCATATATATGTGTTAGCATACAGTATTTGTTTTTCTCTTTCTGACTTACTTCACTCAGTATGACAGACTCTAGGTCCATAGACCTCACTACAAAAAACTCAGTTTCGTTTCTTTTAATGGCTGAGTAATATTCCATTGTATATATGTGCCACATGTTCTTTATCCATTCATCTCTCAATGGACACTTAGGTTGCTACCATGTCCTGGCTATTGTAAATAGTGCTGCAATGAACATTGTGGTACATGACTCTTTTTGAATTATGCTTTTCTCAGGGTATATGCCCAGTAGTGGGATTGCTGGGTCATATGGTAGTTCTGTTTTTAGTTTTTTAAGGAAACTGCACAGTGTTCTCCATAGTGGCTGTATCAATTTACATTCCCACCAACAGTGCAAGAGGGTTCCCTTTTCTTCACACCCTTTCCAGCATTTATTGTTTGTAGATTTTTTGATGATGGCCTTTCTGACCAGTGTGAAGTGATACCTCATTGTAGTTTTAATTTGCATTGCTCTAATGGTTACTGATATTGAGCATCCATTCATGTGTTTGTTGGCAATCTGTATATCTTCTTTGGAGAAATGTTTATTTAGGTCTTCTGACCATTTTTGGATTGGGTTATTTGTTTTTTTGATATTGAGTTGCATGAGCTGCTTATAAATTTTAGAGATTAATCCTGTGTCAGCTGCTTCATTTGCAAATATTTTCTCCCATTCTGAGGGTTGTCTTTTTGTCCCATTTATGGTTTCCTTTGCTTGCAAAAGCTTTAAGTTTCATTAGGTCCCATTTGTTTATTATTTTTTTAAATATCCATTTCTCTAGGAGGTGGGTCAAAAAGGATCTTGCTGTGATTTATGTCATAGAGCATTCTGCCTATGTTTTTCTCTAGGAGTTTGATAGTGTCTGGCCTTACATTTAGGTCTTTAATCCATTTTGAGTTTATTTTTGTGTATGGTGTTAGGGAGTGTTCTAATTTCATTCTTTTACATGTAGCTGTCCAGTTTTCCCAGCACCACTTAAAAAAAAAAAATCTTTAACTCCCTTCTTCCTTCCTTCCTTTTGGCTGTGTTTTGGGTCTTCATTTCTGTGCAAGGGCTTTCTCTAGTTGCAGCAAGCGGGGGCCACTCTTCATCGCTTTGTGCAGGCCTCTCTTGTTGAGGACCACAGGCTCCAGACGCTCAGGCTCAGTAGTTGTGGCTCACGGGCCTAGTTGCTCCGCAGCATGTGGGATCTTCCCAGATCAGGGCTCGAACCCGTGTCCCCTGCATTGGCAGGCAGATTCTCAACCACTGCGCCACCAGGGAAGCCCCCAGCACCACTTACTGAAGAGGCTGTCTTTTCTCCATTGTATATTCTTGCCTCCTTTATCAAAAATAAGGTGACCATATGTGTGTGGGTTTATCGCTGGGCTTTCTATCCTGTTCCATTGATCTATATTTCTCTTTTCGTGCCAGTACCATACTGTCTTGATTACTGTAGCTTTGTAGTATAGTCTGCAGTCAGGGAGCATGATTCCTCCAGCTCCATTTTTCTTTCTCAAGATTGCTTTGGCTATTCAGGGGAGTTTGTGTTTCCATACAAACTGTCAAATTTTTGCTCTAGTTCTGTGAAAGCTGCCATTGGTAGTTTGATAGGGATTGCATTGAATCTGTAGATTGCTTTGGGTAGTAGAGTCATTTTCACAATGTTGATTCTTCCAATCCAAGAACATGGTTTATCTCTCCATCTGTTTATATCATCTTTCACTTCTTTCATCAGTGTCTTATAGTTTTCTGCATAAAGGTCTTTTGTCTCCTTAAGTAGGTTTATTCCTAGGTATTTTATTCTTTTTGTTGCAGTGGTAAATGGGAATGTTTCCTTAATTTCTCTTTCAGATTTTTCATCATTGGTGTATAGGAATGCAAGAGATTTCTATGCATTAATTTTGTATCCTGCTACTTTACCAGATTCATTAATTAGCTCTAGTAGTTTTCTGGTAGCATCTTTAGGATTCTCCATGTATAGTAACATTTCATCTGCAAACAGTGACAGTTTTACTTCTTTTCCTATTTGGATTCCTTTTATTTCTTTTTCTTCTCTGACTGCTGTAGCTAAAACTTTCAAAACTATGTTGAATAATAGTGGTGAGAGTGGGCAACCTTGTCTTGTTCCTGATTTTAGAGGAAATGGTTTCTGTTTTTCACCATTGAGAATGATGTTGGCTGTGGTTTTGTCATATATAGCCTTTATTATGTTGAGGTAAGTTCTCTCTATGCCTACTTTCTGGAGGGCTCTATCATAAATGGGTGTTGAATTTTGTCAAAAGTTTTTTCTGCATCTATTGAGATGCTCATATGGTTTTTATCCTTCAATTTGTTATTATGGTGTATCACATTGATTGATTTGCATATGTTGAAGAATCCTTGCATTCCTGGGATAAACCCCACTTGATCATGGTGTATGATCCTTTTAATGTGATGTTGGATTCTTTTTGCTAGTATTTTGTTGAGGATTTTTGCATCTATGTTCCTCAGTGATATTGGTCTGTAGTTTTCTTTCTTTGTGACACCTTTGTCTGGTTTTGGTATCAGGGTGATGGTGGCCTCATAGAATGAGTTGGGGAATGTTCCTCCCTCTGCAAATTTTGGAAGAGTTTGAGAAGGATAGGTGTTAGCTCTTCTCTAAATGTTTGATAGAATTTGCCTGTGAAGCCATCTGGTCCTGGGCTTTTGTTTGTTTGAAGATTTTTAATCACAGTCTCAATTTCAGTGCTTGTGATTGGTCTGTTTGTATTTTCTATTACTTCCTGGTTCAGTCTCGGAAGGTTGTGCTTTTCTAAGAAATGTGTCTATTTCTTCCAGGTTGTCCATTTTATTGGCATATAGTTGCTTGTAGTAATCTCTCATGATCCTTTGTATTTCTGCAGTGTCAGTTGTTACTTCTCCTTTTTCATTTCTAGTTCTGTTGATTTGAATCTTTTCCTTTTTTCTCGTGATTAGTCTAGCTAATGGTTTATCAATTTGGTTTATCTTCTCAAAGAACCAGCTTTTAGTTTTATTGATCTTTGATATTGTGTCCTTCATTTCTTTTTCATTTATTTCTGAACTGATTTCTTTCCTTCTGCTAACTTTGGGGGTTTTTTGTTTTTCTTTCTCTAATTGCTTTAGGTGTAAGGTTAGGTTTATTTGAGATGTTTCTTGTTTCTTGAGGTAGGATTGTATTGCTATAATCTTCCCACTTAGAACTGCTTTTGCTGTATCCCATAGGTTTTGGGTCATGGTGTTTTCATTGTCATTTGTTTCTAGGTATTTTTTGATTACCTCTTTGATTTCTTCAGTGATCTCTTGGTTATTTAGTAGTGTATTGTTTAGCCTCCATGTGTTTTTATTTTTTACAGTTTTTTTCCTGTAATTGATATCTAGTCTCATAGCATTGTGGTTGGAAAAGATACTTGATATGATTTCAATTTTCTTAAATTTACCAAGACTTGATTCATGACCAAAGATATGATCTATCCTGGAGAATGTTCCATGACCACTTGAGAAGAAAGTGTATTCTGTTATTTTTGGATGGAGTGTCCTATAAATGTCAATTAAGTCCATCTGATCTAATGTGTCATTCAAAGCTTGTGTTTCCTTGTTTATTTTAATTTTGGATGACCTGTCCATTGGTGAAAATGGGGTGTTAAAGTCCCCTACTATTATTGCATTACTATCAATTTCCCCTTTATGGCTGTTAGCATTTGCCTTATGTATTGGGGTGCTCCTATGTTGGGTGCATAAATATTTACAATTGCTATATCTTTTTCTTGGATTGATCCCTTGATCATTTTGTAGTGTTCCTCTTTGTCTCTTGTAATAATCTTTCTTTTAAAGTCCATTTTGTCTGATATGAGAATTGCTACTCCATCTTTCTTTTGATTTCCATTTGCATGTAATATCTTTTTGCATCCCCTCACTTTCACTCTGCATGTGTCCCTAGGTCTGAAGTGGGTCTCTTGTAGACAGCATATGTACGGGTGCTATTTTTGTATCCCTTCAGCTAGTCTATGTCTTTTGGTTGGAGCATTTAATCCTTTTACATTTAAGGTAATTATCGATATGTATGTTCCTATTACCATTTTCTTAATTGTTTTGGGTTTGTTATTGTAAGTCTTTTCCTTCTCTTGTGTTTCCTCCCTAAGGAAGTTCCTTTAGCATTTGTTGTAAAGCTGGTTTGGTTCTGCTGAATTCTCTTAGCTTTTGCCTATCTGTAAAGGTTTTAATTTCTCTGTCAAATCTGAGTGAGATCCTTGATGGGTAGAGTAATATTGGTTGTAGGTTTTTCCCTTTCATCACTTTAAATATGTCCTGCCACTCCTTTCTGGCTTGCAGAGTTTCTGCTGAAAGATCAGCTCTTAACCTTATGGGGATTCCCTTGTATGCTATTTGTTTCTTTTCCCTTGCTGCTTTTAATATTTTTTCTTTGTATTTAATTTTTGATAGTTTGAATAATATGTGTCTTGGCAAGTTTCTCCTTGGATTTATCCTGTATGGGACTCTCTGTGCTTTCTGGACTTGATTGACTATTTCCTTTCCCATATAAGGGAAGTTTTCAACTGTAATCTCTTCAAATATTTTATCAGTCCCTTTCTTTCTCTCTTCTTCTTCTGGGACCCCTATAATTCAAATGTTGGTATATTTAATGTTGTCCCAGAGGTCTCTGAGACTATTCTCAATTGTTTTCATTCTTTTTTCTTTATCCTGTTCTGTGGTAGTTATTTCCACTATTTTATATTCTAGGTCACTTATCTTTTCTTCTTCCTCAGTTATTCTGCTATTGATTCCTTCTAGAGAATTTTTAATTTCATTTATTGTGTTGTTCATCATTGTTTGTTTGTTCTTTAGTTCATCTAGGTTCTTATTAAACGTTTCTTGTATTTTCTCTATTCTATTTCCAAGATTTTGGATCATCTTTACTATCATTACTCTGAATTCTTTTTCAGGTAGACTGCTTATTTCCACTTCATTTGTTTGGTCTGGTGGGTTTTTTACTTTGCTCCTTCATCTGCTGTGTATTTCTCTGTCTTCTCATTTTGCTTAACTTTCTGTGTTTGTAGTCTCCTTTTCTTGGGCTGCAGGTTCATAGTTCCTATTGTTTTTGGTGTCTGCCCCAAGTGGGTAAGTTTGGTTCAGTGGGTTGTGTAGGCTTCCTGGTGGAGGGGACTGGTGCCTGTGTTCTGGTGGATGAGGCTGGATCTTGTCTTTTTGGTGGGCAGGACCACATCTGGTGGTGTGTTTGGAGTGTCTGTAAGCTTATTATGATTTTAAGCAGCCTCTCAGCTAATGGGTGGGGTAGTGTTCCTGTCTTGCTAGTTGTTTGGCATAGGGTGTCCAGCACTGGAGCTTGCTGGTCATTAAGTGCAGCTGGGTCTTACCATTGAGATGGAGATCTCTGGGATAGCTCTCAATGATGGATATTACATGGGGCTGGGAGGTCTCTGGTGGTCCAATGTCCTTAACTCAGCCCTCCCACCTCAGAAGCTCAGGCCTGACACCCAGCCAGAACACCAAGAGCCTGTCAGCCACACGGCTAAGAAAAGGGAGGGGAAAAAAGGAATAATATAAAATAGTTATTAAAATTTTAAAAATTATTAAAATAAAAAAAGAAAACAATTTTTTTAAAAAAGAGAGCAACCAAACCAATAAACAAATCCACCAATGATAACAAGCACTAAAAACTGTACTAAGATAAACATAAAAATCAGAAACTAGTCTGTTGCATTCAGCATACCCCGAGTCTACAGTGGCTCCCAAAGTCCACAGCCTCAATTTTGGGATGATCCATTGTGTATTGACATATTCCACTGATGCAGGGTACCTCAAGTTGATTGTGGAGATTTAATCAGCTGCTCCTTAGTCTGCATGGAGAAATTTCCCTTTCTCTCTTCTTTGTTCACACAGCTCCTGGGGTTCGGCTTTGGATTTGGCCCCGCCTCTGCATGTAGGTTGCCCTCTGGTGTCTGTTCTTAGCCCAGACAGGAGGGGGTTAAAAGAGCAGCTGATTAGGGGGCTCTGGCTCACTCAGGCTGGGGGGAGGGAGGGGTATGGAATGCAGGGTTAGCCTGTGGCAGCAGAGGCCGGTGTGACGTTGCACCAGCCTGAGGCGCACTGTGTTCTCCTGGGGAAGTCGTCCCCGGATCACGGGACCCTGGCAGTGGCGGGCTGCACAGGCTCCCAGGACAGCAGGTGTGGATAGTGATGTGCTTGCACACAGGATTCTTGGTGGCTGCAGGAGCATCCTTAGCATTTCATGCCCGTTTCTGGTGTCCACGCTGATAGCCATGGCTCGTGCCCCATCTCTGAAGCTCATTTAGGTGGTGTTCTGAATCTCCTCTCCTCACACACCCCGAAACACTTGTCTCTTGCCTCTTAGGCAGTTCCAGAGTTTTTCCCGGACTCCCTCCCGGCTAGCTGTGGCGCACTAGCCCCCTTCAGGCTATGTTCACACAGCCAACCCCAGTCCTCTCCCTGGCATCTGACCTCCAAAGCCCCAGCCTCAGCTCCCAGCCCCACCTGCCCCAGCGGGTGAACAGACAAGCCTCTTAGGCTGGTGAGTGCTGGTCGGCACCGATCCTCTGTGCGGGAATCTCTCCGCTTTGCCCTCTGCACCCCTGTTGCTGCGCTCTCCTCTGTGGCTTGAAGCTTCCCCCCACCAATCCCCCGTCTCCACCAGTGAAGGGGCTTCTTAGTGTGTGGAAACTTTTCCGCCTTCACAGCTCCCTCCCAGAAGTGCAGTTCCCATCATTATTCTTTTGTCTCTGTTTTTTCTTTTTTCTTTTGCCCTACCCAGGTATGTGGGGGAGTTTCTTGCCTTTTGGGAAGTCTGAGGTCTTCTGCCAGTGTTCAGAAGGTGTTCTGTAGGAGTTGTTCCACAGGTAGATGTATTTCTAATGTATTTGTGGGGAGGAAGGTGATCTCCATGTCTTACTCCTCCACCATCTTGAAGGTCCTCCTCAGGAGTCAACCAACCTGGCCTCTTTATTGTCTTTTGAGTGGCGAGCAGCCAGACCCCACTTTTGTTTACAACCTGACTGGCACAGACTCTCAGTAAATGTTTTAATGACAATGGAAAATACGAACGATGTGAAACTATGTCTTCTATTACTGCCAAACACTCTGAGTCCTGGGTGCTATATGCTGCCTGTCTTTTTCTACAAGGAATTTGAGCATTGCTGCCAGCTTCTACAGAAAGCAATGGGAAGGGGGCGGGGGGTCCAAAGTCTGCTGGACTGGAAGTTTTAAGGACTGTGTTCCATTTATGACTCTGCTACTAACTCCCAAGTCAACCTGGTCACTTCACCTCACACCCCTGCAACCCCCTTTGAATATCTTCTCTAAATTGTTCAGACCTTCTCAAAGATAACCTGGCCATATGCACTGAGTCCTAAATATAGGCATAATTATCCAACGAATAGTTCATGCCATTTAAACAGTTACTCTGCTTGTAAGAATCCATCCTAAAGAAATAATCAGACAATCTTTCAAAGATTTATGCACTAGCTATTTAAAGCAGCACTATTTTTAGCAGCAATCTGAGTACCAACGAATAGAAAATTGGTTAAAAGGCAATGTCATATCCATAAAATTTAATATTTATAGCCATTAAATGTCATGTTTATGAAGAATATTTAGAGCCATGTAATGTTTAGACTATAACATTATTTTGGAAAAAGCAAAGTATAGAATTACATATGAAACAAATATGTATACATACATTTATACATATATATATTCATCCCTATTTTGCAAACCTATGTGCATGATTATACATATAGCTGGAAGGAAACTTCATGAAATATGAATGATAGACTTACTGGTGATTTTTGTTCTTTATGCTTTTCTAAATTCTCTACAATATACATATACTGACTTAAAAATTGGTGAAAATTAATGTATAATTATTTTGGAAATCTTTTAGGATTTACTATTTATTGTTATTTACATTTGGCATTTTAAAATTTTACATAATATACTTTGTTTAAGTCACTAAATAATTTCTGACACCTAGATACTCATGCACGTGATTTTCCAGAAGCATTATTACATTATTTCTTAGACATTTTCTTCTGCCTTTTTCTAACTAATCTAACTCTAGACCAGCATTAATAAGACTTTTTACAATTACTGTTTTGTTCTTTTTGTCTCATTATTCTACTTTCTGGAAGATTTCCTCAGCTTGCTTTTCCAAGTCTTCCATTGAGAGTATGTTATTAGTCGATTTCCAAGAGATGTTTAGATCTATTTATCTACTTTTTTAAGAAATGTGACAGCTTCCTAAAGCATAAATATACAGCTTGATCAATTAAGTTGATTTCTCGTAACAATCTCATGGCAGCTTCCTAAGAATTATTGGAAAATTTACTACCCAGCACTTCCCACCCACCAGTGCACCACGTTGAAAGTGTTTAAACAGCACTGGAATTGTAGTTTGTGTATAGACGTGCAAGCCCTAACGTGCCCAGGCCTCAGAAATAACCTAGGTGTTTTGTGAAACAGGTAATAGATGGCCTGTGGGGAGCAGGAATTCTTAAATTGTATTATTGTTGGAAGACCCTTTCGTTGAGGTAAACTTAACTTGGGGAAAGCTGGGAGGCAGGAAAAAGTGACTTGTTTCTGCTGTTCCCCAATAATCCCTTGCCCCCACCCATCAAATGACCATCTTTATTTCAGAAAGTTGGGTTAGGAAGAACTCAAAGGAAATACAGAAAATGTAACAATGAGGAAAGGTAGTTTTTTTTTGTTGTTCTTACCAAAAAAAAAAAAAAAAACACAAAAAACTCTTAGCTTTGGTCTGTTTAGACTAAGTCTAACCAATAAAGTTGTTTGGAAATATCTTTCTGTTGATCAGCATCTGGATTCCAGATCTTTGTCAGCAGCAGGGTTCCTGAGTCAGAAGTCATACTGACTGGTGGCAGCCTCCTTCAGCCAGTGAGCCTTGGAGAAGAGATGCTTATCTAGATAGCTCGGATCATCTTCGCCAGGTAAGGCATACTGTTGCACAAATTGGCTTATGCTATAGGGAACAAGAGACACGAGGAGGATCAGAGGTCCCCCAGACTTGCCTGTTAGATTTCTTGAAGCTGATAATTCCATGATAAATTCCAAAACAAAATGGCACGAGGACCTCCAGAAGTCTCAGGAAGATCAGGGCCATATACATCTAAAACTCCAGGCCCCATAGGACAAGTGTTAGGTTTTTTGCTGCTGCTTCCTCCATTTGATGAAACAGTACTTCAGCCAAGCCTTTATCACTGACTCATTAAAGCTGAGTTCCTCCAAGGTAATTCAATCTGGGCATATGGTCTTGCTAAACACATCTTCCAACATGCTCAGCTGTTCTGGGATAGAGTCTGTACATCTTCAATGAGCACACCTTGGCTTTGCCAACTTGAGATCCTTTGGGAAGGCAGTGTTTCAATCAGCTGAATCCCCTGAACCAGTGCCTCCTTGGTCACTCTTAGCACCTCAGTTTATATATCATTGTTATTTTAATAAAAGGTTTTACATTTTTAAAATTCTCTTCCATTGAGGAAAATTTTACATTGCCAGGAACTTTTCTTGAGTCATTTTTAAAGGAGCTCCCTTGGAAAATATCCATCAGACAAGCAAGGTCCTGAAGCTTCCCCATCTCCAGCCCCATCGGGGTCATGGCCTCTCTGCTCCATGGCCCAGTCTTCCAAGTTCCTGGTATGCAAGGCTTGGCATTCTTTCCCACTAAAACCGATTCCTGAGGCTCAGCCTGGGGGATTAGACAGCCCCTTGCCCTCTAGAGTAATGGGCCAAATAAATAATAATTGAAGATGAAAGGGATTTTCACAGTTTCAACTAAGGCTAAGAAGATTACATGTATTCTAACCACAATCACAGTGGTAGCTTTATGGCATCTGGGTTCACAGTGAGGTCACAAGTCACTGGCAGTAAATAGGGGCCTTGGAAGAATAAGAGTTATGTATCAATGTGCATTGTCTGCTGTTTGCTAATTAGCTAGTGCTGCCTGGCATTTATTATACAGAGAAGTTAGCAGAACTAGGAAAAAACAATATTTGGAACACTGGGCTGACAAGCATTATTAAAAGGTTATATTTATGGATCCCAGCAAGGAAAGTAATGGTCATTTCAGCTGAGAGAAGGAAACATATATAACAGATCCCTGGGGCATACTAAGTTGGGAGGCCAGTGGTAACTCTCAAATTTGCATTCATGTTTCTTCAAATTCCACTGAAAAAGACAAATTACTGGGTCTAGTCTCAGCTCTATAACTCACTTGGAGTGTGACCTTGAGCAATCATTGGATCTCTCTGAGCCTCAGATTCTTTAGCAGTAAAACGTGATTAATATTATCATCCTTCCTGGCTGTAAAAATCAAATCAGATAAATGACTAAGCAATCATTTAAGAAATTGAAGAGATCTCTGTACAAAAGTAAGGTATAACTTCTTTTCTTTTTTTTTTGCAGTACGCGGGCCTCTCACTGCACCACCAGGGAAGCCCTAGTTATAACTTCTCAGTACTCCTATTGCCTGTACTATAAGAGGAAAAGAACTCTGCTATAAGACTGAATACCAATACTCTACTGTAAAACTAAATATAAGGCTTATACTATAGGGCTAAAAGAACTCTATAGCTCATACTATAAACCTAAAAGACAAAAAGAATTCAACTTCCTCTAAGAAAGCATCACTGAACTCTGCCAACTAGAATTGATTCCCCAGCTCCTCTGTAAGTCTAAAACACATGCTGCTTTTGCCTCAAGCAGACCTAAGTTTGAACTGTGGCTCTACCACTCACTACCTGTATAATCGTGGGGAAGTCACTTAACAATGTGTCTTGGAGATTTTTTCATGTCTGTATCCAGTATGTAATTCAAGCCCATTCTTTTTTATGGCTGACTAATACCATTATTGCCATTTATTTATGAAGAAACCCAGGTTGAGAGGCTAGATCCCTTTTCCAAAAATATAGTACATGTGGGGCTTCCCTGGTGGCACAGTGGTTGAGAGTCTGCCTGCCAATGCAGGGGACACGGGTTCATGCCCCGTTCCAGGGAGATCCCACATGCCGCGAAGGGGCTGGGCCCGTGAGCCATGGCCGCTGAGCCTGCGCGTCCGGAGCCTGTGCTCCGCAACGGGAGAAGCCCCAACAGTGAGAGGCCCGCGTACCGCAATAAATAAATAAATAAATAAATAAATAAATATAGTACATGTGAATACTTGAACTGGGATTTAAACCCAGAACCATCTAGATCTGAAGTATTCATCCTTTCCATTAAGCAATGATGCAAAATCAAAACTTCAGAGCACAGAGCAGACATTTGGTACGTGCAGACAGAGAATACTGGTTCAGTTTGACCCGGGAACCAAACCACCTGGGTTTATTCTGCTGCTTCCATTTATTAGCTGTGTCACCATGGGCAAGACACTTAACTTCTCTGTGCCTCAGTTTCTTCCACTGTAAAATGGAGATAAAAATAGTGCTAGTTTATATAGTTGTTTTGAGTACTACTTTAATGCATTAAATTAGTAGGTGCTCAAAAAATATGAACTATTATTGCTTAATAGTAATAATATTCTGAACTTCTCTTCACAAATCTGTAACATACTATTGTCCATCTTTTGAAGGAACAAAATATAATTACCAAAAAGAAAATTTATTTTTGGAGAGTTACTAGCAAATCATAAATTCTTCTGCTAATACATATATTAAATGTTGAATTTTCATTCACCACTCTCTGAGACAAATAGTAGCTATTTTTCTTTTTCAATTATACATTCATATAGGTGCATTTTTCAGGAAGTTTGGAAAATATAGAAAGTAGAAAAAATAAATCAGCCATAATTTCATCATCTAACACAATCACTGCCAACATTATATTGCATGTTATTTTATTATTAATTTCTATTTTTGGAATGTATATGTAGATATATAAATACAGTTATAACAATACTATATATATACCTTGATTTCTTAATTCTACTTGTTTACATAATGGTGATTTCCTTCATTTCAAACTTTATGAAATACATTTTTTCCAAACAATCAGATCACTGTCCCTTAAAAGTGTATCTAAGATGAAGCTTAGCAAATTACCACTTTTCAACCCAAATAGAGCTTGTTAAATATAACATCACTGGAGTCTTAATGAGTTTTTTTTCTTATTTTTAACATATTACGTAGGAAGTGATGTATCACAGGAAATGACATGTTAAGAAAATATAATTTTGTTTTCAAAAGATAATAAAACCTCTGCTTTTTTTTTTCAAAATTAAATAGGGAGTAATAAAAATAGTCTTCTTGAGCTATATAAATTATCTTTCATATATTTTTGGAGTTCATCCAAAATGTGAATTTTACAAAAAATCAATGTGGTGTTTGAACATAATTTTTAGCACATGCAAATTTTCTACATCTAATTATACTTAGTACTTAGCACTCTTTATCTTGAATGTATCAAAGCATTTCACACATTTTAATAAAGACTAAAAGTTTTTTTTAGTTAAAGATTGAATTTGGGGTGATATTCAACAAATAAATTACACAAAAAATCCTTTATAAAAGGCTACATGTAATATATGATAATATATTATATACTCAATTTCTAGAGCACTAAAATGAATACTGTATTTCAAGATGAAGATACAGCAAATAGAATCAAACAAACCTATTTATTTTTATTATTCATCTATTATAATTATTTGTTAAAATGAAATAGATTCAAATAGTAATTTTTTTATCAAGTATGGTCAATTAGATAAACAGCTTTAGAAACTTTACTAAATCCTCATGCTTTTCTGTCTTCCATTAAAATGTTTTGCGCTGCCATTTTTAAAAGTTTTTAGCCCTTTGTGATTATTATTTTGAATGTCTGGTTGCTCTCTACAGTCACCCTCCCATGATATGTCTGGGAAGTAGCAATAGACCTCATCCCATTTGGCCAGTGATGTGTTACTTTTAGAGTCAGAAGAAAAAACGATCCCTGCAGTAGTCTAGGAAGGAAAGGAAGTACAGATTTCATAAGGGATATTTTTATTTATAGTCTTGATTAGATATTTAAAAGGCATATAATCCAGAGTATTTGTGCTGAGGAGTATCTGTTGGGATTTCAGTTGAATCTTGGAGGATGGAAATTTAGCCATTAGCATGTTTACCTGCAAAAAGTAGTTAGGAAATTAGGGTGTTGGAAAAGAAGGAAGGAAAACAGAAAATGAGGAAGAGAAGGTAAAAGAAAATAGAGGGAAGGTGAGAGAGAAGAAAGAAAAAAAAAGAGGAAAAAAGGGAGGGTTCATTATACTCCTACTCTGTGCCAAGCATTTTCACTAAATCTGTACCATTTAGCTGTGAATCTAACCTTGAAATAACGGTATTATCCACATTTTTACAATGAAGTAATTGAAGCACAGAAAAGGATAGCTTAATTTCATAATTAACACAGTTTGTAAGTAATTAAATTGGAGATTAAACTCAATAGTATCTGACTTCAAAGCCTATATTTTTTTCCCTTAATATCACTGTACCATTCTAGATATTGCCTGAATGCTCTATGAGCTTTTCTCCTTCCTGATTTATGGAAGTTGCTCAATCTGGCTTTTCTCTACATTGCTGAGTCTGATACACAGTAGACATTCAGTAAACATTTGTCGAATGAATGAATGATTCCCAAAAGCAGAAAAAGGAAATGGGAAAATGAGCTTCTCTTATAAAGGAAACAAAGGGAGACAGACACCAGAGAGTGAAACTATGCTTAGCTCTCTTTTGGCCTTGGAAAGTAAGGTTGCTTGAATTTAGTTTAAGATATGAGTTCAGATTGGGTATCACCAAGAAGTGTGATTAGGACTCAGCTGATCTCTCAGCTAGAAAAAGCAAACAGACAAAACCTGAAGTCAAGTCTGCACCAGAGACTAATCTGTAGATTTTCTTCTGCTCTAGGGAAGTTCAAAGATGTGGTTATAGATTCTGAGACCCTAGTGGAACATCCCATACCACATTCCTACTACAAGATTAACTCTCAAACCTGGAATTAGCCTGCCCCCAAACTCTTGTCTTATATATTTTGAAGCCTCATCCCTTGGACCAAACTGAATCTCTCAGGATGCAAGCCTGATACATCAGATACTTTATTGGAAACCCAAGCATTAAACATTCCGACTGTACTTTACACAAATAGATAACAGGAAGTCATTGGGGGTGTTTGTTAGATGATGTTAATGGAAAATTCAACTGGCAACTGTATTAATTACAATATTTGGCACAGCAAGTAGTAGAAAATCCAACTAAAACTCTTCAGCAATAAAAAGAATGTTAGCTAACATCACTGAAAAATCTGGTGATATAGTGACACTTGATTGAGTAGCTCAAGGATATCAAGGATTCCATTCTTCCAATCTTCCTACTCTACCTTCCACAGTATTGGTGTCTGTGCAGAAACTGGTTAGCTGTTCACCAGAGTTTTTATATCCTTCTCCTGATGATGCAAGTGGACTGTATGATTTCCTAGCCTTCCTCACAGTTAGGTTTGGTTATGTGACTGAGTTCTGGCCAAGAAGAAGTAGCAAAAATATAATAGCTTGTGGAAGGAGAAAGCATGCAGAATCATGCATGGGCTACACACAGAAGAAGTCATGAACTAATACTAAAGATATCTTGACCACACATGCCTCAAACACATACAGGGTCCAAAATTTCACGAACAGAAAAGAAGTATGACATCTATGCAACCCCTGAGAAAGGACTGCTCCCAAACTAATTTCAGCTGTCACCATAAAAGGTCAGGGAGTATAATTAATAGGGAAGTACCTCCCAGAAGGAGGACTCAGGGCCTGCAGGAAACAACAGCTGTAAAAGTTCTTTTCAGAAAGCAGAATAAAATCTAGAACCTCCCCATTTGTTAGGGGAAAGGGGCCTCCTCAAGCCTGCCTGACAGAATGTTCACCATTGCTATGGGCCACTGACTTTAGTAGAATCCCACTTTTTTCTTGGTCTGAACGGAAGTTTGAGCTGTAGCTAACCCACCTCTGCTCCAAGACTTTACATTGAGTGGGCATGGGGGAGCAAATAATTTAATTTGTTGTTTCATATGCTGCAAGATAGTTAGAGGTATATTCAGACTCAATGGAGAAGAAAGAGCATCACCCAAAGATCATAAATACCTGGATGGCTATCTCCCTTGACACAGAATAAGTGTCTTCTATTATGTGGAAGGAAGAGTAAAATAGGTATTTGGTGCCCATAAAAGTGCAATGTGGCAGAAACTGGCTAGCCGTTCACCAAAAACCATTTCCTTTTTCAGTTTGGCCATGTGATCGATGTCTGGCCAGGGAGATGGCACAGACATGAGCAACCCCTTTCAGACATGACTCATAAAAATTTCCTGCATGTGATCCTCCATGCTCTTTCTCTTTCCATGGCTTGATGGAAAAGAGCACAGAGATCTTGCAAGCTTTGTATTGAGAATGGAGGAGCCACGAGATGTAAGGAGCTTGGGCACTTCCGCTTCTAACTGGGATGAAGTTAGACTAGATTTACTGTCCTTCCTGAAACAATCAATAAATTGGACAAAATATTTGAAACAATGGTTTTCAAGGCATTGGTCATAGACATCAGGCAGTGAAGAACAGTGATCACTGAGAAACTGAGAAACTGTAAATAAGGCAAGCCCCTACAACCATCGAGAGAGAGGTTCTGGGACATGGCTTAGGCAGTGAGACTTCGTGCAGGGCCCAGCACACTGTCTGGAGGAGGATGGGAGTCTGGGGGTACCAAGGCAGCTAGAGTTCACAGGATAAAGTACTATAAAGGGCAGAGCTGCCCAAAGAGAAAGACCTTGGGAGATATGCAGAGGGAACCCCTTGAGTGTTCAGCAAGTACTGATCAGCAAGTGTAAGGAAACTATTGGGGCCTGGAAAAAGAATGTTCTAGAAGGCACAGTACCTGGAGCTCACACGGGGCTGAAATTAGTGTGTCTTCTCACCAACTAGGCTGAAAACCCTCATATTCATGGGGTATTAGGTAGAGTTTTCAGAAGGCTCTTGTCTCAGCAGTAGGACTAAATTAGCTCGAAACTAAACGCTCTCTAGTTCTTTCTAACAAATATTAAAAGTAAATCCCAAAAGGATAAAACTGTTTCTAACATAGCATCATCCCAGAGCAAAGCTCAACAATGTTTATAGGGACACAGAGAACATGTTGGGTACTGGCAATTTTTGACTGGATGTCAGCAATAAAAAACCTAGACTTGATATAAGTTAGGAACAAACCTGTATTGTATTTGAGACATTTCTGTGTGTTTGTATGTTGTATACCAATATAGCTTCCTATTGGGGCTGGTCCCAAGATTTTATGGTCATATGACAGTAACCTGCATTAACTAAGGCTATATCTTTCTTATTTATGTCCAGTGGGATCCAGTGTCTTTTTAAATAGTTTCCATAGAAGAAAAATAATTGTATTTCCCAAAGCCTCCATTAATGTATCCTTGTATTTTATTAGTCTAAACTGATTCATGTTACAACATCTAAGTGAATGATGGTCAAGGCCACCATAGACAATTGCGCATGTTACACCTTGAACAGGGGCACTCAACCAAGGGAAGAAATGGGGGCTCAAAACCAGCATGTGCCCTGTTTATCAAACGGTACAATCTGGTGCTGGGCTGCATTCACCTGGAGAAGGGGGCACCTTTCTTTTATTTGCACAAAGCTGCCACACGGCCTTGTGTAGACCCTGATCTTGGTGATCAAGCAGAGAGACTCTAGTAGGAAATGGGGATAGAACTGAATGCTAGCTAGGGATCAGGGGAACAAGACAATGACTACTACAACAACCTCAGTGATGTGATTGTTGGTACAGCTATCATTCGTTATATTTCAATATATCTTTTCAGATATCCTAAATGAAAGGAATCGCACTTATTTGAAATCTTATACAATTATATCTTATAAAAATCTCTTAGAGAGAGAATTACCTTTAATTATAATTAATTGCATGCATGTAACAAGTCAGGGATGCAACACAGAGAGAGCCAAGGATTGGAGGACTGTGTGTCGAGACTCTTGTAGGACTAAATGGAGACAGGGAATTCTTTTGGCCAACACAGGGAAAGCCGGTAAAAGGAGAAAGAGTTCCAGCAAGCATTATATTTTGAGTGGAAAGTACTTAGGTGGCAAATGCTACTATGCCATCTTTCCTTTTCTCAAGACAAGAAATAAAGTGATTTCTTCAGCATATAGTGTGTTAATTCCAGCAATGACCAAGAGTGAGAAAATGTCTTGATGGATATAGTACTCAAGCATGTTTCCTAGACACTTCTAAGATACAGCAGTGAAGTCTCATTAAATCTTGGAAACCAAACACAGGAGAAAACTGATCATCTAGAGAACCAAATTAAAAATTAATTCTGTGCCCTGGTTTTCTTTGGGATTTATAATCAGTTTGGTGCTGTGACAGCTGAAAAAATTGTCATAGCATCATGTTAATAGGTCATATTGAACTCACACTGATCTGTGCCCAAACAGTCAAATCAAGTTGCAAGCAAATATATTGGGCAGATCATTTGTTTCTACATACCAACTTATACAAGTTCATTGGCACTATGTATAGTAGTAAATATAAAATGCAGAAAATTTTTTAAATGGTCCTTTAATTTTTCCAGTATTACACTTTACAATGCAACATTAATTGGCCCACTAAAATAATGTCTTGGTAGTTACAAACATGTTTCTATTAAAAATGAAATTAAAATGATAGGGATAGTGAAAAATATCCAAAAATTAGTCTGAGCCGTTCAAAAGAATAAAATCAAGTAAACAGAAAGTAAAACATATAGATAACCAATAAGGACCTACTCTATAGCACAGCACAGGAAACTATACTCAATATTTTGTAATAACCTATACGGGAAAAGAATCTGAAAATGTGTATATATATATTATATATATATATATATATATATATATATATAAACTGAATCAATGTGCTGTACACCTGAAACTAACATGACATTGTAAATCAACTATACTTCAATAATAAAATAAATAGAAAGGAAAACAAACAGAATATAAAACATAAAATGAACAAATGCAGGGCTTCCCTGGTGGCGCAGTGGTTGAGAGTCCACCTGGCGATGCAGGGGACATGGGTTCGTGCCCCGGTCCGGGAAGATCCCACATGCTGTGGAGCGACTGGGCCCGTGAGCCATGGCTGCTGAGACTGCACGTCCGGAGCCTGTGCTCCACAACGGGAGAGGCCACGACAGTGAGAGGCCCACGTACCACAAAAAAAAAAAAAAAAAAAAAGAGCAGATGCATATTTTTGCTATTAAATTCAAAATTGGCATTTAAATTTCAAAAATGACATCTATCACATTTAATTAATATTTTAATTCTAATAAAATAAGTCCTACATTTATGTATATAATCTATAAATGTGTTTTGGTGTTTTAGTTCTAAAAGAGCTAGTGAGTTTTTACCTACTCTTATTCTTAACCATATTTTATTAACATTATAATAAAAACAAGTTAAGACAACACTAGAAATCCATGAAAATATTTTCCTTTTAAGGGAGGTTTATATTTTACTCAAGTTTGAGAAACAATCCTATACAGAACTTTTTCTTAAGTAAATGTGTAGCTAGAGGGCTTGCTCTACATTTCTGAAATTCTCAAGCCTGATGGGAAAAATACCAGAAGAAATGGAATCCAGGAGAAAGAGGTAGAAGAGAGTTATGAAATGGAAATGTACCACCCAGAAACTCCTCACCCCTCAAACAATTAATAAAAAACCCTCTGTGAATGGAGACACTTCAGAGGTGTCATTATGTCTTTTGTTCTACCCTAGACTTTAAGTGTCTTAAAGGAAGTTTTCATATCTGATTCATCACTGTCTTGTATTCTATCTTATTTTAAAAATATGTGTTAACTTAAGAAAATACATTCCAAAATTAGTCAGAATTAAGGAAGTGGCAGATTAGTCCATAAACCAAACATATTTCAATTCAACAAAATTTATTAATTATGTACTGAGAGCAGTCACTATGCTAGGTGTTGTGAAAATGAAATAATATAATATATCTCCATGAATAATCACTAAGAGAAATAGACATAAATAAACTGTAAAACAGTATGATAAAAATTGTATAATATGTATATATACATATATGTGCCATATACGTGTGTGTGTGTGTGTGTGTGTGTATATATATATATATATATATATATATATATATATATATCAGGAAATTATTCAGAAGACAGAAAGATTAACTTCGGAATGGTAGCAAGATTCTGTGGGAACAACAGGAACCAGGTTAAAATTTCAGAGAAGGGATTGCCCTGGGTAAGTGAGCTGATGATCTCCAGTCATTTTCCTCACTAAGGACATTTGCCCATTCCAACAGCAGGCTGAGGACTGGGTTTGGCCCAAGCCTATGGCCTCTTCTGGGGAAAGAGAAATCACAAAGCTTTCAGCAATCATGCAGGGCTGGTGTAAAACAAAGGAAAATTGAGGGACCTCAAAGGCTGCAGTGATCCTGCTCCCAATTCCCAGTGTTTTAGGAGGGTTTCCCACACAACCAACAATTCTCTGACAACAGCTGGGTGTCCTACAATTCAACTCAATTCTGACTCTATCTACCAGGAGATAGCATCAGATTCCACAGGTTAAGGGCTCAGTCCCTTGACCACCTTAACATCAAACAAACAAACAACCCAACTAAAAACGGTTAGAGGACCTGAAAAGACATTTTCCAAAGAAGACATACAGATAGCAAATAGGCATATGAAAAAGTGCTTACCATTACTAATCATCAGGGACACGCAAATCAAAATCACAATGACATATCATCTCATACCTATCAGAATGGCTATTATCAAAAAGACAAGAAATAACAAGTGTTGATGATGCTTTGGAGAAAAGAGAACCTTCATACACTGTTGGTAGGAATTTAAATAGGTGCAGCCACTATGGAAAACAGTATGGAGTTTCCTCAAATAAACTAAAAATAGAACTACTATGTGATCCAGCAATTCTACTTCTGGTATTTATCTGAAGAAAATGAAACACTATTCTAAAAAGATGTATAGGGCTTCCCTGGTGGCGCAGTGGTTGAGAGTCCGCCTGCCGATGCAGGAGACACGGGTTCGTGCCCTGGTCCGGGAGGATCCCACATGCCGCGGAGCGACTAAGCCCGTGAGCCATGGCCGCTGAGCCTGTGCGTCCGGAGCCTGTGCTCCGCAACGGGAGAGGCCACAACAACAGTGAGAGGCCCGCATACGGAAAAAAAAAAAAAAAAAAAAAAAAAAGATGTATATATCCCTATTCATTGCAGCACTATTTACAATAGCCAAGATATGGAAGCAACCTAAATGTCTATCCATAGAAGAATGGATAATGAAGATGTGGTAATATATATACACACACACACAACAGAATATTACTCAGACATTAAAAAGAATGAAATCTAGGGGCTTCCCTGGTGGCGCAGTGGTTGAGAGTCTGCCTGCCAATGCAGGAGACATGGGTTCGTGCCCCGGTCCAGGAAGATCCCACATGCCATGCCATCGAGCGGCTGGGCCCGTGAGCCATGGCCGCTGAGCCTGCGCATCCAGAACCTGTGTTCTGCAAAGGGAGAGGCCACAACAGTGAGAGGCACGCATACTGCCAAAAAAAAAAAAAAAAAGAATGAAATTTTGCCATTTGCAACAACATGGATGGACCTGGAGGGTATTGTGCTTAAGTGAACTAAATCAGACAGAGAAAAACTAATAGAGTATGATTTCACTTATATGTGGAATTTAAAAAACAATACAAACACAGAAAACAATAGGAGCAGACTCCTAGAGAACAAACTGGTGGTTGCCAGAGGGGAGGGAGTTGGGGAGTTGGAAGAAATAGGTGAAGGGGATTATGCTAACACATATATATGGAATCTAAAAAAAAAAATTGGTTTTGAAGAACCTAAGGGCAGGACAGGAATAAAGACACAGATGTAGAGCATGGACTTAAGGACATGAGGAGGGGGGAGGGTAAGCTGTGATGAAGTGAGAGAGTGGCAGGGACATATATACACTACCAAATGTAAATTAGATAGCTAGTGGGAAGCTGCCGCATAGCACAGGGAGATCACCTCTGTGCTTTGTGACCACCTAGAGGGGTGGGATAGGGAGGGTGGGAGAGAGGGTGACGCAAGAGGGAAGAGATATGGGAACATAAGTATATGTATAACTGATTCACTTTGTTGTAAAGGAAAAACCAACACACTATTGTAAAACAGTTATACTCCAATAAAGATGTTAAAAAAAAAAAACCTGATAAACAAATCAATATAGAATCCTAAAAAGTGTTCAAGTAACCCATAAGAAGGCAAGAAAAGAGAAACATAAGAACCACAGAAAACAAATAATAAAATGGCAGATTTAATCCCTAACATCTCAAAAAAAAAAAAAAAAGAGGTGCAAACTTATAGCTATAAAATAAGTAGTCATGGGGATGTAATGTACACATAAGGAATACAGTCAATAATATTGGAAGAATTTTGTATGGTGACAGATGGTAAATGGTCTTATTGTGGTGATCATTTCATAACGAATAAAAATGTTGAATCACTATGTTATACACTTGAAACTGCTATAATATTGTATGTTAAGTATAAATCTATTTTAAAAAAACAAAGGGAAACATAAGGTTTATTAATAAATAGTGCTGGGGAAAAAAAAAATCTCAATATGGTGCCCAGTGCACTGTTCTAATTATTCCTCTTTCTTTCCCAATCAGAATGCAAACGAATGAGACATGTCATTTCGTCAATCCATTCTGATTTATTTTTTAAAAGCAAATCATTCCTTGGAAATTTTACTTATTATTAAGCTAATAGTATGTTAAATTGGTAATTTTCTCACTATTGGTTGAGGACAGAGAAACAAAGCAATATATGACAATACTCACTGCCCAAAAATTTCAAAGGGATTCGAACTACCTATGCAGATTTTCTCAAACAATGTGACTAAAAAGCCACCTCCTGGGTTGAGGTTCAATATTGAGAGAAATACTGAAGGAAAGTAGTTGAGCATGTTATAATATTTTTTTCCTCACCACTTGCTCTTTGATAAAGGAAAAGGTGTGCTTCTCCTTACTTCAGACACACTGAGAAGGGTTTCAAGGAATCACCATTAAGAAATCTAAAATGAATAGGCTGTGACTATTGTCCTAGTGCCAGTATCTACATTGGGAAACGGCTTAGTTTCCACTGATGTCAGGGAGAGATGCATATTTGTCAAGGACCCAACAAAGATTGTAGAGTAGGGAGCCAGTCTGAAGCATAAATGGCTCAAGAGTCAGCTTCATTGTGAAAGTGTTTATTAGATTCATAAAGAAAAGGGAGGGGATCATTAGTAGCCAACCAAGGTGAAGACATTGCAGACATCCAGGGTGTGGAAATCAAATGTCCCTAATTGGGAAATCTCCAAAGGACTCACAAATGTGCTTCATGAGGGGCGGGGGGAAATCACTGAATATCTACCATGCCCAGAGAGCACTAGCTCTAGATTACAACCATACAATTAAAGCCTGATATTTTCTGAATGTGATCTCTTTGTTCTTTCCCTATGCCTATCCTAGCTTCGAGAATCGCAGCTAGTGAAAAGAAACCCATCATGCTTCCTATCCCATAATTGGCTTCTCACCATGATGGAGATGCAGGATGGAAAGAGGAAAACTTTAGTTTCAAATGGATTTCATAGTTTTATTTTTTCAGACTGGACATTTCAATTACTAGACTGAGATTGTCCTGGGAACTAAAGTGATACTTTATTATCTGGGAGTGACTGGAATAGTCTTAAGACATGATCTAGTTTTCAGGTGGGGCAGGTAAGAAACAGCTTCAGAGGAGTTGTATGAATTGTTAATCAGTCAGGGGGAGACTGCTGCCTTGTCACAGACAAGTTGGATGCTGATCAATTCCATTTCCTCTTCCAGGGAACACAAGAAAAGTAATTCTCAGCTTCTGTTGTAGTTGGGTTGGGTTCATGTGACTGGGATCTCGCCAGTAAAATGTGAATGGAGATATACTATTATGTAGCGCGAGCTATAAACCACTCCAGTGATTCCCAGTCTAATTTTCTCCTGACCTATGCCTAGAAATGAGGGAGACTATACATGAGGGAAATCATGCTGTGTAATGGGAAGTCAATATCCCTGAGTCACTGCTTGGAAGCCAGCACTACATCAAGATCTCCAGCAAATCACCTGACCCTAGGCAGACTGTAATATGAGCAAAAAATAAACTTAAATTTTTTAAAATCCACTGATTTGAGTTTGTTTTCCTCAGCAGCTAGAATTAATTACCCTGATGAATACACAGCCTAATTCTCTTTCCACAAAATTTTGATAATATCAGCAATTATATGCATCGTATTCACAACTGATTGTGATTAATCAGTGAATGGTAACAGTAAGTAGAGAATGATTTCTGTAGAGGACCAAGTATCCAAGAGTCTCTCTCCCTAAAGCCAGATGTGACTCACAGAAATGTGTCCTTTAGTCGACGGGGTTATAACTATGTCATAAGGCTGTTGTGTGGAGAGATGAGTAGTGTTTATCAATCTGAGGTCCACAGGAATGGTTAAGACCACCTGAGAATTCTAAACCCTATCTAATCCTGATCTCTGGTGGCCTCGGCCTGAAGCAGGGTTTCAGTTCCCAGCCAGTGATTGAGGTTGTGTCGCGACGGTGAGCGCACCGAATCCTAGCCACTAGCCCAGTGGTCAGGGACAAGGTCCTGGCCCTATGGCTTTGCAGAAAGAGAATTCCCACAAAGACGGAAAGTAGTGAACAAGTAAAGTATTTATTAGGGAAAAAAGAGTACAGTATGTGTGGATAGACACACGGGGGGGGGGGTGCTCAGAGAGTCATGCCCTCGTGGCAGTTTAAATCACTGATATGGGGCATTTCTTCCTAGTTTCCTTTGGCCAATCATTTTAATTTGCCTGGCTCAGAGTCCATATTTGGTATATCTCAGGATTTTCCCATGTGTGCATGCACATCTCTTAGCCAAGATGGATTCTACCAAAGAGGCCTATGGGTAGTGAGCATCAGTTGGCATCAGTTAGCATCACTCCCCTTTTGACATCCAAGGAGCCTTTCTGCACATGTGTAGTCGGGGAGGTCTCCTGACTTCGAGAGTGAGAAATATGTGGTGTCTTATCTTCTATCTGGGCAGTGCCCAGCCTCCTCTCTCAACTATCCTGTTATTCCCATCTCGGAGTATCGGTCCACAAGGAAGGACCTCAAGCCATTTGCCCCAGGGGCCCATCTATCCCCTGCCTCAATCCTAAAACAAGGTTAACTCCTGGTTTCTCAGTGGGAAGAAGAAATTAAGACTTCTGGTTGGATTAATCAGAGAAGAATTTGTTTAAGCACCAATTTGAGCTTGGCCTGGAGAGGTGGGTAGGATCTGATTAGACAAAGAAGAACAGAGCAGGTATTCTGGAGAGAAGTGCAGCCCCAGAGTGGCTGCAGATACAGGATGAGTGTGTTACTAGGATAGACAATGGACGAGTCATTCAACATGATAGCTTCCTATATTTGGACCATGGACATTAAGGGTAAAAAAGATGAAAAGGGATACAGGAGAATTTTGAATAAAGGATTAATAAGATAGCATAACTGACTTTTAGATGATTCCCAGAGAAAATATATTGAGAGCTTACCATGTGCCAGTTACTGTACTAGGTTGTTTATATTTCATTTAATTCTTATAATTCAGTGAGGTATGGACTTTTATTAGTTCCATTTTATAGATGAGAAAACTGAGGCAGAGGAAAGTAAAGTAACTTGACTTCAAGTCATAGGCATAGCAAGTATAACATCCAGAATTCAGACTCAAGTAGGTGACTCTAGTAAATGCTCTTAACCACTATACTATGTTTTAAGAATAAGACAGTGAATGTTGGAGGTGGTGAGGAGTAGTGGAAAGAGTTTTACCTTTGAAATCATAATAATTGTGGCTTGAATCCTTTCTCTGCTATATGAAGTCTTGGGCATATGAAACTTTCTGAGTCTAAATATTTTTTAATGAAAATAATACCACCTACCTTTATTTTTTAATTCAAAAGATCTCTGGTATAAAGGATAACGTGTACAGTACATAGAGCACACTAGGTGGCTCAATACACAGTAGCTCTTATAATAGTGCAACATTATATGGGGTGAAAGAAGACTATGTATTTAAATTTATTTTTTATTTTGCAGTTAGATGACAGAGATAAGCATGTCTAGAAAGTGCCTAGCAAATACTTGGTATTTAAAATCAGTTAAATAAACAACAAGGTCCTATTGCATAGCACAGGGAACTATATTCAATAGCCTGTGACTAACCATAATGGAAAAGAATATATTGTATATATGTATAACTGAGTCACTTTGCTGTACAGCAGAAATTAACACAACACTGTAAATGAACTATACTTCAATAAAATTGAAAAAATAAAAAATAGAGTCTATTAATCTGAATCTGATTTGGGGATTGTAATGGGGCATTCAAATGGCACTGCCTGATGAATTTACAGATGTATAACTGGAGCTTGGGATAAAGGTGAGCATTGAAACAACAGGCACCTATATAATGTGCTAATTGAGTTCGTAACAGTGGATGAGATTTGTGAGAAAGAGGTGTAAAGTGGGAACACTAGTGACTGTTATGTTGTGGGGCATGAAATGAATCCAGGAAGGAATGATCAGAGAAATAGTAACTGTTACCTTCAAATAAAAAAAGAGTTTGCACTTCCTAGAGAGAAATGGGCTCTGATAGGAATTGTCTCTTACCTGGAATACCTAGTGTCATGAATAAAAAGATTGCTGGGGCTTCCCTGGTGGCGCAGTGCTTGAGAATCCGCCTGCCGATCTAAGGGACACGGGTTCGTGTCCCGATCCGGGAGGATCCCACATACCGCGGAGCGGCTGGGCCCGTGAGCCATGGCCGCTGAGCCTGCGCGTCCGGAGCCTGCGCGTCCGGAGCCTGCGCGTCCGGAGCCTGTGCTCCGCAACGGGAGAGGCCACAACAGTGAGAGGCCCGCCTACAGAAAAAAAAAAAAAAAAGATTGCTGAAGATTTAGTATTTGTCACAGACAATCCACAATGTGGGTTCTACGTGTGGGTAATATTTTTTCATTGTATTTTTAAATAAAAAGTTGCCTTTCTCTCTCCTTTAAAATAACTGGTGAATTAGAAAT
Organism: Kogia breviceps; assembly: GCF_026419965.1. Classification (NCBI taxonomy): domain Eukaryota; kingdom Metazoa; phylum Chordata; class Mammalia; order Artiodactyla; family Physeteridae; genus Kogia; species Kogia breviceps. The sequence continues at coordinate 53,194,123 of NC_081316.1, read as the reverse complement.
GTTGTTATTCATTCCTACTTGTTATCATGAAAACACTTTAAACAGTTTCTTCCGTTTCTATTGGACTTTTTTTTTTCAGAATAGCAAAAAAGAAAAATAGTCCTTTCCCATGGAGAGTTTAAGCCTACCTTCTCTTTTCAGTTTCTAATTTCTATTGCATTTTTTTTCAAAGTAATCTTTCTGCTATTTATTCAACAACCAAACATTTGTCAAGCACCTACTAGATGGAAGGCACTCTGGTAGGCTCTCTGGGGATTACAAAATTAAATTTAAAAACAATCACTGTCTTTAAGGCCTGTGTATCTCAATGAGGAAGAAAGATATTTATACAGAAACTATGTGTAAAAATGACCACATAACAGGCCTTATGTGAAAAAAATCTTCAAGTGGGCTAAGGATGCAGCACTGAGCCATGCAGATATTTAAGATCCGTACAGGTAGAAATGAGAAGTGAGGAGGAGGAAACATTGCCTGAAAATTTGAGTAATTATAAAGAGTTAAATTTCAAGATTTTATTGTTCTTGTTTGCACAAAACTAATGTATAATTTTGATGTGTTGCATTAACTAAATATCAAAGAATGTAGATGGTCCCTCTTCCTTTTGATTTTTTATTTAACCATATTAAGCAGTCTAGCTTATATAAAAATTTTAAGACAAGTAGTTGTAACTTTCCATAATCATCCTACTGTTTGAAATATACCTACTCAGGCGTAATTCTAAAGTTCACACTAGTATGTACGGGGAATTTTATCTTGGATCTTTCTAATCTGTCACCTACTCAAAAGGCAGAAAGAGATTCCTTTATTACAAATGCATTGGCTACAAGAGTCTAACCCATTCAAGATGGAAGCACTAATTTAGTTACTAGCAGTTTATTTATGGTACTTTCAGGATTTCTATATATGAAATAAAGTAAGGTTTTATCCGATGACTAATACACCGCAGGGATAGACCAGTCCTCAGAGTTCTGGAGCAAACCTTTTTTCTCTTTGAAGAGTGTCACAGACTTTTAAGGGTTTGTTACCAAGGGAATATAGTAGAGGGAAAATAGCCCACTGTACAGATTTTGTTAAATCCTAGCTTCCTTCATTTACTATCATAACTGTCACTTCTTGAGAGAAAAGCTTAGAGAGATCTATTTCTACCATGTTTTGCATTATCATTCCTATAGTTTTTCATAATGTGTGCAGCCAAGAAGAAGCAATCATTGATCGGATAGAGATTCAGGCTCTAACTCATTAAAAAAAAAAAAAAAAAAAAAGAGGGGCTCCTTATGAGACTTAGTCATATTTTAATAACAATAATAATAATAATAGAACTTATTGAATACTAATGATGTATCAGATACTGGGCTAAACAGTTTATCACACATCAAGTTTGCAGGCATCATGGTATAAAGAAAAGAGCTCATGTTTTAGGGTCAGGTAAGTTTGAGTTCAAAACTGACTTTTGACTCTTAACTATCTGGGTGCCTTGAACAAGTTGCATATCCTCTTTGAGTCTCATTCCCTTATAAGTCTCATTCCCTTATCTTTAAGAAAGGTACCAAAATATCTAACAGCTATTATATGTGTAAAACCTCTTCTAAAGCACTTGACACATAGTATGTGTTCAATAAATCTACAAGCCTAACAGTAGGTACAAAAAATTTATCCATGCTTTGAATACCATTGTCCTAATATTTCTCACCATGTGGCCTTAGTGTCACCAGTTAGAGGACAGACTATAAATGACTTTTACAAAAAAAGCTAGATTGGGTACACATTAATCTTGAATCAAAAGACAGAAATTATTGTTACTATTTACAATGCTTTGGTTGCAGCTGAAAAACTAAGTCAGGTGACTTGCTGCTTGCCTTTGGATCCTCATGGTAGCTTTACATGCATAAAAATTAATTTATTGGGCTTCCCTGGTGGCGCAGTGGTTTAGAGTCCGCCTGCCGATGCAGGGCACACGGGTTCGTGCCCCGATCCGGGAAGATCCCACATGCTGCGGAGCGGCTGGGCCCATGAGCCATGGCCACTGAGCCTGCGCGTCCGGAGCCTGTGCTCCACAACGAGAGAGGCCACAACAGTGAGAGGCCCGCGTTACAGAAAAAAAAAAAAAAAAAAAAAAAAAATTAATTTATTCCACAAGCCCGCTCCATTTTCTTCACCCTCCCTCAGCTGCAGTTTGAAGATCACTAGTAACATTACCTTCTTTAGCTCCTCTGATGTTCCAAACACTCATAAGACATACCACAACCTTTCCTGCCAGATATGAACAAAGCTTTGAAATCAATGACAGTTTTCACAGAACTTTTTTTAAAACCATCCTATGATGAGCAATTAATAGGTTGTCTCCTAATGGGGGCTTGCGTGCAATTAATGCTAACATTTTATGGGCAATTTTGAATGTTTTTGTTTTTGATCTGGATCCAGCCAAGTACGTTTAAAATCTCTCAATAATGTTTCATAGTGTTCTGTGTACAGGGAGACCTTGTACATCATTCATTAGCTACGTAGTTTAAAATTTTTTTTCTATTCACTTTTGCTGGTATATAAAATACAAATTGATATTTGTATGCTGAATTTACTAAATTCACTTGCTAATTCTTATAGATTATCTGGAGTGGAGATCCTTTTGGATTTTCCACATCTATAATCATGTTATCCACAAATAATGACAGTTATTTCTTCCTTTCCAATAGTCACACCATTTGTTCTAACTGGATCTCCAGTATATTGTTAAACAAAAAAGGTGATAGTGGGCATCTTAATCTTGTTCCTGATCTCATGGTGCAAGCTTCAAAGATTTTACCATTAATTGTGAAGTATACAGTGAAGGTTTGGTAGATGTTCTTTAACATATTAAAGAAGTTTCTTTCTATTTCTAGTATGCTACAAGTTTATAACATGAATGGATGTTGAGAGGTATCCATGCTTTTGTCTGCAACTATTGAGATTATCATATGATTTTCTCCTTTATTTTCTAAATACAGTGAATTATATTGATTTTTGAATATTGAAACAATCTGAAATAAACCCACATTAATCTCACTTGATTCAGTTATCAGCTAATACAATTTAGGATTTTTGCATCTATGTTTATGAGAGATATTAACCTGCAATATTTCTTTCTTATAATGCCCGTATCAGGTTTTGTTATCAAGATTATACTGGCCTAGTAAAATTGGAAGTGTTCCCTTTTTTTCTATTCTCTAATAAAATTTAGCAGAGGTTGGTGTTATTTTTTCCTTAAATGTTTGGAATAATTCACCACTAAACTTATCTGTGCCTGGAGTTTCCTTTGTGGGAAGGTTTTTATTTTGAGACACATTTCTTTACTAGATATAGGACTATTCAATTTTTATAATACATCTGTGTATGTTACAATAAATTGCATTTTAAAGTAACTTACTCTTGCGACTTCCCTGGTGGCACAGCAGTTAAGACTCCAAGCTCCCAGTGCAGGGGGCCCAGGTCTGAGACCTGGTCAGGGAACTAGATCCCATGTGCATGCTGCAACTAAGAGTTCGCATTGCCACAACTAAGGAGCTGGCAAGCTGCAACTAAGGAGCCAGCCTGCCACAAACTAAGACCTGGGGCAACCAAATATATAATAAATAAATAAATACATTTTTAAAAAAATAAATTAAATAACTTACTCATTTTATCAAAATTTCACTACTTGTTAGCAAATGTCTTTCATTATTCTGTCATTTTTATTTCTCTCATATCTGATAATAATGCCATCACTTTCGTTCCTAATATTATTTGTGCTCACATTTAATCTTCGTAACAATTCTATGTAGTTTTCTCACATTTTCAAAGGAGTAAAGGAATCTCAAAGAGCTAAAAAGCTGCCCGTGTTTAACTAGTTAAAGGCACAGAGGTAGGACTCAAAGCAAGGTCTGAAGCCTCAAAAGCCTATATTCTTTACAAACACGTCAACACTCATTTCAAACATACATTATAGTCATGACTATGCTGATTTCAGTCCTTTCAGAAAAAAAAAAAAATGCATGTAGGGACAGGGCTTTTGTCCAAGCAAATGGAACAGGAAAAAGATAAATTTACTTTCCTCAGTCTCTAAACATTTACACATTTGACATCAGTGCTGTGAATAATTTTCCACTTAACATGCACCATTATATGCTCTTCAATTTCTCTGAAGAGCTCCTCCCATCCTATTAGAAAATACTGAATTATCCTTTAAGCATCAGCTTCTATTCTGTGAAGGATTTTTAATGTTCTATTCTTCTACAGTATCCTGTGTCTTTGATTCCATGATGGATTCCTTAACTCTCCCAACAAAATAGATGTCTCTGTTGTATTACCACTGTAGTTACTGAAAAAAGCCCAAAAAACTCTCAATTATAGCTTATGTACTTATATAATATTGTGAATATGTTTATAAACATCTGCCTCTCCTAATGAACTATCAATCTCTTGAGGATATTAGGAACCATGTCTCCTGCATCTTTCTAGGCCCCGTGTTCAACATAATGACAGAGGAGGTGCTCAGTGAAAACATCTTCATTATTTTATAGGACTAATTATTTTTACATGCTTTTCTTACCTCCCCTAAGAACTTTTCTCTCAAGGAATCTACCACAGCAGAACTTTGCTTGGCATGCACTGACTGTGTTCTCTACATATGAAATTTCTCAAAAGTAAGAATAGTTTAAACTTCTTCCATTATTTGAGGCTGCATTTCTAATTATTTTAAATAATGATACTGATACATGGCTTCAAAAATTGAATCACATTTTAATGTTTACATTTAATTAATTAATGCTTAAACATATGCATTCACAGACTCAATAGCTGTCTATATTATCTCAATTACAGATAATAGCAAAGTCTAAATTTGATCTAAATTTGAGGTTTTACTAAATGTGAGAGTCAAAATAAGTATTTTTCCTTCTCCCCTTGTTACCACTCTGCTCCATTCTCCCCTGTTCTACTAATTACGAACGTACTGTGTGATGGGCAAACCAAAACTATCTGAGGGGGCTTCCCTGGTGGCACAGTGGTTGAGAGTCCGCCTGCCGATGTAGGGGACACGGGTTCATGCCCCGGTCCGGGAAGATCCCACATGCCACAGAGCGGCTGGGCCCGTGAGCCATGGCCTCTGAGCCTGCACGTCCGGAGCCGCCTGTGCTCCGCTGCGGGGGAGGCCACAGCGGTGAGAGGCCCGCGTACCGCAAAAAAAAACCCCAAAAAACAAACAAACAAACAAACAAAAACCTCTCTGAGGCACCTCACTGAAGGCCTAAGAAAACCGCGTAGAACTTAAAGCTGCAATATGGGGCAAAGCCACTAGGTGGAGCCCCATAAAATCTATGGTCCTCTCCTGCCCATTATTAAACACTTTAGTCCATAGGATGCTGATACTGGAATGGACCAAGGAAAGCAAGGAACCAACCCCTTCATTTTCACAGAGGAGGAATCTGGGAGCCAATCAGGGAAAGAACCAACCTAGGTCACACATTCACATTAGTGAAACCGAGCAGAACCCTGTGAGGCCCTCCCAGTTACAAAAGCCCTTCTGTGTCCCCTGTCTCATTTGTAGAAAAGCTGCAGTCTCCCAGGCATCCCCTGAGTCACAAAAGGTTCAAGCAATTAATGGTTAGGACTCTATCACGGAATCTGTAGTTCCTCCCTGAAGGACATAGATAACAGTGTCCAACGCACATTCCTGAGTTGTTTTGCAGATACTATAACCACCACCAGAGGGAAAAAGCTGGCCAGATGACCAGACTATAGACATAATTGTAAGTTGCTGCATCTTGAGCAGTATTGAATCTATGGCTTGCACAATTCCAGGAACTGGCCTCAAGGAAATGGGAACAAGGAGGCCCTGGAGTTGAAGACTAACTATGCTTAAAACAATCAAGATGACGCTGACCAGACCACCACATGACCAGTTTCAAAATGACTGTCGGAGCTGACTGTGCTGTTCTGCACATGGCCCCTGCCTGCACACCCCTGAAACTTCCTGGCTTTTCCCTACACAACCCTTTCCCTCTAACCAACAAGAGGGAGATGCTTTGGGAGACAACAGTCTGCCATCATCCCAGGTTGGCGGCTTCCTGAAGAAAGCATCTTTCTTTTTCCACCAACCCTTGTCTCTCAAACATTGACTTTTGAGCAATGAGCATCTGACCTTGAGCTCGGTTCTGGCTCTGGCTGGTAACAGCAGTAGAAACCCCAAATCAGCACCCAGAGTCTGCATTGCCCTGGGTCTTTGCATTTGCTACAGCAATGGTTTTCCCCTAGAGTTATGAATGGAAAAGGTGTACAGCTTAAATAAAATCAGGATACATACCTAATCAATCTCCTCAGTGGCAAAGAAAAGCAATATTGGCATAACATTAATTAGCTTGTGTTCTGGAGTCCCATAGTTTTAGCCAAAGGAAGTGAGCTTCATAGTCAGTGCCTGCAACAGTGTGCATTAGAACGAAGGTATCTAGGCTTCTTTCTACTGGATAATTTAAGGGACCTTATATCACTGTTCTGCCTCAACTCTGGGAAGGGGTTTGGGCAGAGTGAGTGGAAAGGACTGCCTGTAGCTTTTCCACTGACAAACTGTGTGGTCTCAGAGGCAAGTTTCCTGCCCACTGTTTCCATGGGGGAAAATGGTGCAGGCTGCTTTGCCTAATGGGCAAGATCAGAACAAGAAGTTATGGGGCTTTGGGATAAGATGATTACAGGACAAAACTGATCATCACAGGTTATCACTGGTAGCTTCTCTGCCCGTTCAGTCCTATCCAATAGAGTAAATTATGAAGGGATATATATATATATATATATATATATATATATATATATATATCCTATATCTTTATAGATAAAAACATGAAAAATGCTTATTGTATAATAACTTCTTTAAAGTATGATATAAATCTATGCTAATTCTTTTTGAAAATTTCTTGTATATATTTCCATTTCAGAGGTAAAGAAAAGAGAACAAATGTCAAGTTTTTTTTTTTTTTTTTTTTTTTTTTTTTGCGGTATGCGGGCCTCTCACTGTTGTGGCCTCTCCCATCGCGGAGCACAGGCTCCGGACGCGCAGGCCCAGTGGCCATGGCTCACGGGCTTAGTTGCTCCGCGGCATGTGGGATCTTCCCGGACCAGGGCACGAACCCGTGTCTCCTGCATCGGCAGGCGGACTCTCAACCGCTGCGCCACCAGGGAAGCCCAAATGTCAAGTTTTTGATGCATGGCATATACTAGAATAAGAAGGTAAACATAATAAACTCATTCTGATCAGCAAGTTCTAATTATGAGAATGTTTTAGTTCCTAGTATTACTAAGCTTTGTCTCACCAAGCATGTGAGACAATAATAATTATATCCTTGTTTTTGATAAGTAGGTTTTAGAAGTAATGACGCTTGTAAGAATAAAGCCTGGGCTTCTGATGTCCCTACGTGGGGACCTAAGCTGGAGAAGAGCAGGCCCCCCTACCTGTGATGACACGGTGGAAGGTGAACCCTGGAGATGTAGCACTGCTGCAGTGCACCCCCTGCTTATTTAAAGGATTCACTGAAATCTGACCACTTAGCTTCTCCTTTAAGAACATCAAGTAAAGAAGGGAGTTCCATATGGTAAAATCATTGCCTAAAAATTAATAGTAATATCACACCCATTATGAGTTATATCCACTCTGAAGGGTAATCCCAGGACCTTGAGAAGACCCACAATGAGACAGAGAGTGGAGAAACAGAAGGATAAGCCGTTGATCCCACTGATTTCTTCCAGGTCCTCTGCACCCTACCTCTTTCCCTTTTTTTCCTTTTTTTTGGAACCAAGTGATTAATTGCTCTCATAGTGGTAGATTATTGAGGATTCTTTTCTCTCGCTTTGAATTTTCTAGCAACAGATATAAAAACAAGACAGGAAAAAACTACACAAACTTATTACCTGAAAAGTAATCATAGAACAAGATCATCAGTGACATGTGTACTGATCAGTGGCAGTGACATATATACTTCTTTCCCTTGTTTTGTTTTCCCTATGGAGTGACACTGCTTTAAAACTTTCTTTAAAGGAAGAGCATTAAAGAGACTGGAGAGCAGTTAGTGTAAAAGGATCTAAGGCTCTTGAAAAACCCGGCAACTTATCTTTCTACTCCAGGTAAGTCTGAGACCCTTTTTTCTTCCCTCTATTTCCGTTCTCAGAATCTAGTGCTTTAACATCACACATATACACACACACAAACACACACACACACACACACACACACAGAAATATTGCCATATTTCCTACTTTCTAAAATCAGATCTCCTCCTCCTGGGTTCCCTCTTGCTATGAGATATGTTCTGGCAGCGAACTATCTCTCCCCTACCTTTCTCCTCCTTGACTTCTACACTTCTTTTTTATTTTTTTAAAATTGAGGTATAGTTGATTTACAATGCCATGCCAATCTCTGTACAGCAAAATGACTCAGTTATACACATACACTTTTTCATATTCTTCTCCATTATGGTTTATCACAAGATATTGAATATTGTTCCCTGTGCTATACAGTAGGACCTTGTTGTTTATCTATCCTATATATAATTTGACAACTACACTTCTTTCCTCACACTTTATATTCCAGTCATTTGGATGCACATGCATTTTTCCAAATACACCAGCATGTTCAGTAACTCTGTGCCTTCCTACATGCCTCCCCTCTGAAAAATCCTTTCTTCTTCCTCATTCCAAATTACATATTCTTCAGGTGACCTCTCCCCCTTAAAGCCTTCCCTACATCACTCTCCCTCCCCACTCATAAGAGCCTGCCCCATAGGGTTAAAAAAAAAAATTGGTAACAAACACAAATTCTTGAGCTTGTCTTACAGAACAGCAGATAAAGAAACAACTTGTTGGGGCTTCCCTGGTGGCGCAGTGGTTGAGAGTCCGCCTGCCGATGCAGGGAACACGGGTTCGTGCCCGGTCCGGGAAGATCCCACATTCCGCGGAGCGGCTGGGCCCGTGAGCCATGGCCGCTGAGCCTGCGCGTCCGGAGCCTGTGCTCCGCAACGGGAGAGGCCACAACAGTGAGAGGCCCGCGTACCACACACACAAAAAAAGAAAGAAACAACTTGTTGAAATCCCCTCTGCGTCTAACACAACAAGACTGGCTGAAACCAGTTGGAGCCAAGATGGCTGATCAAACTTTGGGCAGAATAAACCTGCTTGTCCGATTGGTGACCCTTTGATACTGAGACAGGCTGGGACCTAGGACCTGGGACCCAGGACACTTTGCTGCCGTGCTTGCACCTGGACAAACGTCTCCTCAAGCAACAAAATACAAAGAAACTATAAGGGACTAAAAATAACTTTGTGCATGTGCAGCTGGGCCAAATTATGGACAAGATACAAAAAGACCAACTGCCACTTCTGAAGAGCCGGGAGCAAAAGCAGGGTACTGAGAGTGCCCGAAGCACAAAACATCACCTAAGAGGTGGGCAAAACACCTAGGCCACCCCTCCAGCCCGACCCCTGGACACACCCTTACCCTAACCCCATATAAGGAACCAGCTCTCGGCCCTCCCCTCCCCCATGATCTCTTCTGTTCTCATACAAGCAGGCAAGCAACTGCAGGAAACTGTTGTTTGCTCTCACTACCCCCTGCTGCAGCAAGGGCCCCAATAAAGTCTTGCCTGAATTTCTTGTCTGGCGTCTGATCAATTTCTATTGATTAAGGAGGCCAAGAACCCTGATCAGTAACAATATCACAGCCCAAATTGCCACCTTTTGCTTCATACCAACTCCCTGGAATTTGCACATGCCGAGACAGGAAGCCTGCTTGGGCCTGTGCATAGGAACTTGGCACTTCCTTAGCCTTTGTAAGCACAACACCCTCCCTTTTTCTTCACAGCCCCAGAGCCCAGTCCTTAAATATCCACGTCCGTCACCTAGCCATCTGGGAGACAGATTTGAGAGCTCTGCTTCCTGTCTCCTTGCGTGGCCGCCCTGCAATAAAGACTTTTTCTCCCTGCAAAAGACTGTTGTCTCCGTGTCTGGCATCAATGGCGGGGGGCAGGGAGGGTTGGGGGGGGCAATACAAACTCTGTTCGGTGTCCATCTTTAAGGCCCAGTACTTTCAGAATCCCAGTAGATGCCCCATTTTATAATACAAATATTTGTTTGTATATCTAGCTCTTCCTTTGTACTCTGAGATCCTTAAAAGCAGAAACTCTTGGTTGACTTTATAACTTCATATCCCTGCACAACACAGATGTTCAATATTAGTAGCGAGGATGATGATGATGATGAATAAATGAAAGGGTATACATCAATGGTAGGTAAGATGTTTGAAATCCCGCCAACCAGAAATCTACTCCGGAGCCTGGGGTGGCGCGTGCGCAAACCTCTGTCCTGTTTTCCTTCGCTGTGGATACATCTGGGTTGGCTGCTCCAACGCAGTCTGAAGCCCCGCCCTAACTGAAGTACGGGAAGACTGGAGGTTGCTTAGGGCACAGGAAAGCCTCACAGCGTCAGAAACTAGCAATCTTGGATTCTGCTTCTCAGAAGAATCCTGCCTTAAATTCTTAAGCAAAATTCTGCTTTAAATTAGCCTGTGATCTTGGGCAAGTCTCTGTAATTTTCCTGAGAAAATTCTGTTTCTTCATCCACAATGAGAATAGGAAGTCCAGTCTATTTATTTCCACGTTGTGGTGTTAAGGTGCTGGAGCCCGGGGCCTGGCCAGGAGAGGGCAGTGCGTCTGGAAACACGAAGAGCTGGAGCGAGCGCAAGGTGGCGGTAGAGGTGTCGGCGGGAGTAGACCCCAGCCGGGGATTCTGCGCAGCCTCGGGCGACAGACTGTGCTCTCTCCACCAAGCCTTCTGCAGGTCCTGCGGCCCTGAGCTTCCCCAAGCTAGGTGACAACATTTCCCGCTGCCACCATGGATTAGGTGTCTGTCGTGAAAGGTTGTTTCCACGAGCGCAGTGAATCCATCAAGACCTGGAGTGATGGCTTCTCGCTGGATGGAAGGAGTGCCGGAGCCTCCGACCAGACCCTGCCCCTCTCAACAACTTCTCTGTCGCAGAAAGTCCCTGATGAAGACCAGGAGACGGGGCCCAACACCATTGTCATACGCTGCCTGCAGTGGACCACAGTCATCCAGAGGACCATACACGTGGACTCTCCAGAGGGAGGTGAGTCTGGGCCTCCTCGAGGCCGCCCTTTGAGAGCTTCCAAGCCCAGTGTGAGAAGGGGCGCAGACGGACAGATTAGGAGTTTCCCGTCTCAGCCCTTTCGTGAGCTGGGAAGAGCAGGGCTTCTCAGTCCACTGACCCGGTTCTTCGTCCTCAGACTGGCGGGTTCGTGGGAATCCTGGGCGGAGCTTGTTGACAGTACTGAGGCGGGGCCTCAGCCTGTCTGGAGATCTGTGGAGGGTCAGGGGGGCCGCATTTTTAATGAGCATCTTCATTGATTTTGAGACAGGTTACCCAGAGAATCAGTTTTTTTAAAGATTAATATAATAATTAGAAGAGATGATGTAGAATCACTTAGGTCAAAACATATCGTATGAGGAGGTGTCTGGTGAAAGCTTTGCTCTCACTTCTGCCTCATATGCTCTCACCCCCAAGTTAACTGCTGTTCTGTGTCTGGGAAGAGCTTCTTCACACATGGACAGATCCATTCAGATCCTTTTGGGTTCTACTCTCCTTGTTTTTTCTTTTTACACAAAAGGTGGCATTATATGCAAACTGTTCTGAACTTGCTTTTTTCACTTAAGTTATCTAGAGGAATCTTTCTGCTTCCATATATAGAAAACTGCTGCTACATTTTTTTTTAATAGCTGTACATATATGTCCCTAAGTTTGTTTAGCAGTTCTTTATTAATGGTGACTGGGGTTGTTTCCAAACAATGCCACAGTGAAGTACTGGGTTGGCCAAAAAGTTCCTTTGGTTTTTAATTAAAAATTAAAGACACATTTTTCATTTTCACAAATTATTTTACTGAACAACATATTCACTGTTTTGTTCCACTACCTTCTGCCATTTTTCAGGCAACTTCATAATTCCATCTTCCCAAAATTTATCTTTTTGAGCAAAGAACTGTTCCAGGTGTCTTTTACAGTCTTCCAGGGAATTGAAATATTTTCCATTAAGAGAATTTTATAAAGAGCGAAATAAATAGAAATAGGTGTTATTTATTTATGTTAAATAGGTGTTATGTCTGGTGAATATGGTGGATGAATCAGAACTTCCCAGCCAAGCTGTAACAGTTTTTGCCTGATCATCAAAGAAACATGTGGTCTTGCGGTATCCTGATGAAAGATTATGCGTTTTCTGTTGACTCGTTCCAGACGCTTTTCTTCAAGTGCTGCTTTCAGTTGGTCTAATTGGGAGCAGTACTTGTTGGAATTAATCATTTGGTTTTCCAGAAGGAGCTCATAATAGAGGACTCCCTTTCAATCCCACCATATACATAACCACCTTCTTTGGATGAACACTGGCCTTTGGTGTGGTTGGTGGTGGTTCATTTTGCTTGCCCCATGATCTCTTCCGTTCTCACAGCTTGTTTTAAAAACAGAATGTTTTCATTACATTTCAGTAGAGAATAACGTGTGGAAATACGGTCGAGAAGGTTTTTTTCATTTAACTTATGTGGAACCCAAACATCAAAGTGATTAACATAACCAGGCTGGTGCAAATGATTTTCAGTGCCTGATTTGGATATTTTGAGTTTGTCGGCTATCTCCCGCGTGGTATGACTTTGATTGTTTTCAATTAGTGTCTCGATTTCATTGCTATCAACTTCAACTTGTCAACCCAACCTTGCTTGGAGCATCGTCCAGCAAAAAATCTCCAGTGCAAAACTTGGCAAACCACTTTTAACATGTTCTGTCAGTCACAGCACGTTCTCCATATGCTGCAAAAATCTTTTTTTGTGTTTTTACCTTTCTTGAAATAATAAAGCATGATATGCCAAAAATGTTGCTTTTTTCCTTCCATCTTCAATATTAAAATGGCCACACAAAAATTCACCAATTTTGATAAGTTTTTTTTTTTTAATGCATGCTGATGTGACAGCTGTCACAATACAATCTAACAAAATTGTTTCAAATGACATTAAAGACAACTAAGCACTACTAGAGCCATCTTATGGAAAAAACCAAATGAACTTTTTGCTCAACCCAATACCTGGTGCTTATTTCATTTGATATATGTGCAAGTAAATCTGTAAGATGAATTCTTAGATGTAGGATTTCTGGGCCACAGGGAATATGCATTTGTAATTTTGAGAAATGGCTCTATTAGGCCATGTCTAAGAGCATTCTCACAGCCTTGTTTTCAAATGTTGGATGTTTTACCAATCTGATTAGTGGGAAATGGAACCTCAGGGTAGTTTTGGCTTTTCTTTCTGTGGGTGAGTTTGAGTCTTTTCATAAGTTCAAGGGCCATGTCAGTTTCTATACTGTCTGTTCATATCCTTTGTCTATTTTTCTATTGAGTAGTTGGTCTTTTTCTTATTTATTTTTGAAAGCTCTTTATATATTAGGGAGCTTAACCCTTTGTTATGAGTGGTGAATATTTTTTCCCCATTTTGTCCCTTTGGACCTGACTTTGAGAAACACTCTTTAGCTAGTCTGTGAGATGAGGATTCAACTGACCTGCTGGAGAACCCTAAAACAGTGCCATCCAGGAGAACTTTCTACCATGATAGTAATGTTTAATATCCGTGGTGTCTAAAAGGGTAGCTACTAGTCACATGTGCTTGTGGAACATTTGAAATGTGGCCAGTATGACTGAGAAATGGAATTTTTATTTTATTTAATTAATTTACATTTAAACAGCCACATAAGGTTAGTGGCTGCCCTCTTGGACAATACATTTCTAGACCATATACAAAACAATATCACAAAATGTGTTGCCACAATCTATACTGTAATTATATTTACCTACCTTCCTAAGGTTGAAAATATACTCGCCCCACCAAGGGAAACATAATTACCATCTCAAGCCAGCTAGGTGTTACTCAGCTGAAAACTGGGGACCAAAACATGGACTGCCAGTGAAAGCAAACTGAGACCTGTAAGTGCATAGGACCTGGGTGTTGGGCTGAGTTTTGAATAGTGGGTGGGAGTTGACCACGGAGATAGGAAAGAGAAAGTGACTCCAGGAAAAGGGACCAGCATATTCAAAGCCCAAGAGTTGAGACAGCTCATCTTCCCGGGACCACAGAGGGTTCTGCATCACCAGTGAATGAAAGGGCCAGGAATATTGGAAGAGGGGAAGTGGAAGCCTTGAAACTGGAGAGCTCAGCCAGGGCCTGGACTCTAGATGGAGATCTCCACAGGGCTTGACAAACCATGAATCAACTGGGGTTCATCACAGGATTGCTAAAAGATTCAGGGGGGTAATAAACAGGAAATCCTTGATTCAGCAGTATCTGGCGCACAGCTTGCAAGCCTGGAAAAGGAGCAGTGGGGAGCCGGCAAAGCTTTTTAATTGGGACGAGACCTGCTCTGGTTTCCATTATAGTAAGATATCATGCCCTTCAGTGTGGAGAAGAATCCCTTTCCTAAGACTTGGGGGGTTAGGGGGTTAGGGCAACTCCTCTGCCACTGGAGAGAAATCTGCCCCTGGGTCTGATCTGAGACCAAACTCCAGATTTCTGACCTTTACCCAAGGGGAGGTGTGAGCCAGAAATCCAGCAAGAGAGAGGCCATTCTGCTCTCTTGGCTGTCCTCTCTGCCCTGCCCCACATAGTCCTGAGGCAGTAGGCTGCTCTTGAGCCTGGAGAGAGGTAGGGAGTCGGGGTGGGGATGGAGGACAGACAGAGGGCACACTGGTGATGGGTCCTTGCCTAGATGATGCAGCAGCCTGCTCACTGAGCTCCCAGTAGCCTCTCCTGCCTTCCCCAGATGGTGCTCCCCAGGGCAGCTAGAGAGATTCCTCCACCCCACCACCTTGTTTCAGACTACAGAAAAGTTGAAATAATAGCATAATAAATGAAGTCCAGATCCCCTGTACAGCAACTCAACATCTGCCATGTTTGCCTCATCTGGCTGTATTTTATGCTTACTCTTGAATTTCTGTTCATACTTTCAACACATTCCTCACTAACACTTCAGCAGCCATTTCCTAAGATAAGGATTTTCTCCTACAGAATCATGGTATCGTTATCACACCTGAGATGATTGTTTACACTCCAGATTTACCAATATCCTCTCCATATCCATGCCATACTTGAATGTACCCAGTTGTCCTCAAAATGTTATGTTTCAAACCAGGATTCATTCAAGATACATGCTGTCTCTTTGGCCTATTTTACTCTAACTCAGCCCTTTTGTCTTTTTTTTCCTTCCAGGACATTGATTTTTTTTTTTAATTTTTTTTTTTTTTTTTTTTAATGAGCCAGACTAGCTCTCTTAGAGAAAGTCACACACTCCTATTAGGTGCTTTTTACTTTGTTCCCATGAGCCTATATTTCCTGTAAACCCGAAATTAGGTCTGGAGCCAAGTTGGTAAACTCTGACCTGATCTCCTGTTTTTATAAATAAATTTTTATTGGAACACAGCCACGCCCATTTGTTTACAAATTGTCTGGCTGCTTTTGCCCTACTATGGCAGAGTTGAATAGTTGTGACACAGACTGTGTGGCCTGCAAGGCCTAAAATATTTACTGATTTATCCTTTACTGGAGAAGTCTGCAGACCCCTGATTTTGGCAGGTATATTTAAACAGTGCATCACATTAGTGTGATCTTTTAAATGTAAATCTTATCATGGAATTTCTCTGCTTAGAACTCTGACTAGCTTTTAATCTCACTTGGAGTAAAGTCCAAAACTTGTGTCATATCCTACAAAGTCTACATGATCTGGCCTCCTCTCCAGAATCATTTTCTACCACTAGTTCCCTCAGTTTAGCCACACTGGTCTCCTTGCTGTTCCTTAAACATGCCAAGGACACTTCTACCTCAGGACCTTTGCATTTGCTGTTACCTTTGCTTAGAACCCTCTTCCCCCAGACATCATGATGGTTCTGACCTTTACTTTGTGAGGTGTCTGCTCAAATGCCTCCTTCTCAGAGTGTCCTGCCCTGCTCCCCATGACTCTGTTACCCTTACCTCCTTTAAGTTTCTTCACAGCACCTATCTACCAGGTGTGACATTTTCTATGTATTTATTTGTGCTGGGAACATAAATAGCTGTTCAGTACATGTTTGTTGAATTAATAAAATAATAATTAAAACTAAAAAAAAAGAGAAGGTGCTGTATTTGAGAGGGCGTGTGAACAATGAAGCATGGTGCAGATTTAAAGGACTGTTATTAAATGTTGTTTCTCTTCTTATGTATGCAGTGCTGGGTTTTTCCTCTGGTCAGCTTTGTTTTGTTTTGTTTTTAACTTCAGCTGTAGCATGTCCGTCTCAGAATGCTGGGAGTTCCACAGGATGAGTTGAGGAGGAGGCACAGTGTGTTATGGAAAGAACATGGACATTTGATTCAGCAGATTTGTGTAGAAATCTCAGCTTCATTATTTACCCAACATTCTTGCTCCTCAGTTTTCTCATGGAAATGAGAAATACCAATGCCTTTCTTGTAGGTTTGATGTGAAAGTTAAATATGATAATCTAATGATATAACATATCAGCTCCTTGTACATACATAGGAGGTACTTGGTAGAGTGGAGCCCTGAATGGGGAGGAGATGTGAAAGGTTTCACACACCTAAATCCTAGTGGTGAAAACTCCAATTGCCTGAGTTAAAAAGTAATAATAATAATAGTAATAACAAATTAACCTTGACTCACTGCAGAAAATTAACTGGAATTTACTAAGAAATACAGGAAGGGTCAGTCCTACTCCTTGCATTTGAGAGCTGATTGTTTCCTAACATTCATGAATCACGTTGGTAATCTTTGCCATATCTGAGTATTGTCTGTACTGTTATTTTCTTAATTGAGTAAGTTGGTTGTTACTTAGCCTTATCATCCATGAAATCACAAGTTTGTTATGCTGGTTAAATTTACTCTAATACATATGAGTATAAATATTTTGTCTAAAACATAATAATAGAGAACGCCCCCCCCCAAAAAAAAGGTGTGTACCACCTAATGACTTAAAGAATTTTTGCATTGCAAGCTTCTTCCTGCAAATGTTTGTACCCTGAGGCCTTGCTCTCAATTCTCTCCTTAACTGCATTTAAAACAATGTAACATAACCTTACATCCTGAAGTGTATAATATCAATTTAAAAATCTCTATTATGCAAAGAGTAAGTTTTTGCGCCCTGAGAATTTCAAACTTCTTCTGTATAAGAATGTTTCTAGTTCAAACAAGGACTTGGCAGATAACTCAGATCTATAGGAATTTAATAGAGTAGATGCCTGGGGCTTAAAAATTTATCTCATGTGTATGTGCATTTAAAGCCACCAACAGGCTCTGCATGTTAATTTAATCACTAATTCATCTACTAGTTAATTAAACCGAAAGTTTCAATTCAATGTGGGAAGTGGAATAATAGAGGCTTGTGCAGAGTAGCCTGGGGCCCAAGCAAAGGTATTCTACCCATCTGACAAGGGGGGACCCTTGGTGAGAGGGAGGAACCTTATTTAATTTCCCCGTAGTCCATTTTATCTTTGTTATATCCATTTCCAGAACCTCAGTTCAGACCCTTAGTAATTAAGGAAATCAGTTTCCTAACTGGCTTCCCTACCTCTAGCTCAGTTTATTGCCTGCCAACCTCTATACAACTGCCATGTAGCCCTCCATCTATTCATTGGCTAGATATGTACTGAGCTCCGGCTACATGCAAGGCACTGTTCTAGAGCTCTGATCATGTTACTACCCCTCTTAAACTCTTCCCCATGGCCTTCCTGTTGGAGTTTACATCCCTTAGTATGGCTCTCAGGGCTCATGTTTATCTGGGCCATGCTCATCTCCTGACCAGTCCTTTTCTGGCATCTGGTACCCCAGCCCCACTGCACTGCTTGCTTTCTCCTGGGTATGCCCTGTGTTCACACTCCTCACAGCCTTTGATTGAATGCATATCTTTCTTGGCCTGGTTGTCTCCTCTTGGCCTGTTCGAAACTCACCTCTTCTGGGAAAAGGAGACTGTGGGATAGTTGGAATCTCCAAAGGGCATTGTTACTGATCCCCAAGGGGTAGGTGACCCCACAATGGGTCCTTTGCCCGAAGTTGCAAATGCCAGTCAAACAAAACTGGACTCTGTATGGCAGAGCAGAAACTTTACTCATTGAACATGGAATGGAGAACGGAAAGCTCTGCTCTAAAAACACCTTGTTCCCAAAGGGAGGGGAGAAAGGGAATTTTAAAGGGGTGGGACACAGCCTTGTCATCAGGGCTCTAGGAAAGGGGCCGAGATTTTCAGGAGCAGCCTGGGGCAGCTGGGGCAAGCGCAGTCTTCCAGCCTTCTTTGCACACAGCACGAATTGTGCCTAACAGAATATAAAAACCTACCTTGAGCGGAGATCTTAGCATGGTAGTCAGGCAAAGGTAACTTGCAGACACCTCCAGGCCTCATCTGACCAGGTGCATTCCTGTGGTCAAGCCAGAGCCAGGTCAGGGCGGTTGATCACTGCATATCTCTTAAATAACAGCTGCAAAACATCTCTGTCAAATACCAGGTGGTTTTGAAACAAACACAGAGATAAATCAAGGCAAAGATCCTTTAGCTCATAGAGGTTGATATGGGTGACAGCATCTACACTGATATTATTTAAAACATACAAACAAACAAAAAATAGTTTATATTACGTGTGTACACACACACACACACACACACACACACACACACACAAGGAAAGACACATTGCAAGCTTATCTTTAGTCATTTCTAAATAGTAAAAATGGGTATTTTTGAAATCTTTCCATATTCCCGTAATTTCAAAAATGTTCTTTGATGATTTAATTTCTTAATGGGAAAAATCAACATTTTTTTTAAATAAGGAAAAGTGGAAGACAGAGAGGAAGCAAGGAATGAAGAAGGACATAAAGGTAGATATAGAAGCATTGCATACATTTCAGAATGCTAAACAAGTTACTGAGCTTGCCTTTTTTCTTGTGTAATAAAAATTCACCCATACGTCTCCCATTTATAGACAAACTCAGTTAATTACAGCGTTGTTTGTGGTTGCTTCTGGGCAGGGTCAATATGGGTAATTAGATCTTTTACAATCTTTAGAAAGTTACTCTCATTCCTTGTAAAACATCAATATCAGAGGCAATGTGCATTAGGAAGGAGCTGTGGTGAGTAACGTGGATGAGTAACATGATCACAAGGTCAGTGGAGTGAAAAACTGAGGCATTTAGAAAGATAACTCAGTCACAGTTTCTTGTCCCTGAATAAACAGGAGCAATAATTTTTGTCAGAATTATTTAGAAAGATGTCTCAATTCTGAGGTATAACAAAGCCAGGTGCAGTAAAGAATAATACACTCTTAGAGCTCAATGGACCCTTAGGAGTTGTCAAACTTTGTTCTAGCATTGAAAGCCCTTTTTAAAATCAACTCTTAAATAGAAGCTTGATACTGTAACTTCTGGGTGGTATGCAGAAAGAGCAGGCGTTCGAAACTTAAACCGGGGCTTGAATTCCCGTTCCATCCGTGGGCCAAGGAACTTGACCTGAACTTCTGGTTGCTTGTGAATAAAATGAGGATAATTAACAGTGACTTCAAAGGCTGGACGTGAGAACAAATGAAATACAGCCTGGATATGCCAGGTGGTATTAGTCAGCGGGGGCTGTACTTTGTTAGTCCTCTCAAAACCAAATACGACAGAAACGAGTTTGCCCCTTGGAAATTAAAATTGGGGCTGACATATGCAACATCATTGAACAAGTCTGAATAATTTACAGTCCAGCAGAAGTGGTTGTGTCTGATTGAATTTATTAACATTTAAAGAAAGAACGTGAGGCTCAGAAGGGGGAGTTGAGAATCTCAGAGGCATTCCCCCTGTCAACATTTTCCAGAGGATTTTTGCATTTAGCCAGTAATCTCCACGTCCTGTTCATGAGGGGATCCCCAATGTGGAAAGGTTGGAGGGATTTTCCGCCAAGGAGTCTGAGATTCCTGTTTTCACAGGCACTGTCATCCTTACTTGCAGATGTGGGTATCAGGGTGTCTGAGACGCCTTTAGACCTTGGGTGCCTCTGGCTCACTTTGTCCTGATTCCGTGCCACTCATGCAACGTCTTATGCTTATTTGGAATCCCATATAGATCAGCCTCTGACGACAGTATGCAGTGCTCACTTGGAGGCTGAGTATTCCAGTCCCTGTGGCCATTATTTCTTAAGGTAAATTCATCAGTTGGTATTTAAGTTTTATCCCTCTGTTCTATAAGCTTACTCAACATGACCCTGCCCAAGAGATGAATCTGCTCTTTGTGCTGACAAGATCAGCAAGGCCTCAGATTGGGGAAAATTCACCAAGGCAATAAGTGTCCCCTAGTGAGAGAGGCTTTTAGAGGCTAGTTGACAGCCTTCTTTGATGGAACAACCCAACATCACTTTATGGCTAGGTTAGATATTTTTTTTTTTTTTGGTGGTACGCGGGCCTCTCACTGCTGTGGCCTCTCCCGTTGCGGAGCACAGGCTCCGGACGCGCAGGCTCAGCGGCCATGGCTCACGGGCCCAGCCGCTCCGCGGCATGTGGGATCTTCCCGGATCGGGGTACGAACCCGTGTCCCCTGCATCGGCAGGCGGATTCTCAACCACTGCGCCACCAGGGAAGCCCTAGGTTAGGTATTGAATATTTTTTAGTTTTAGTTTCCATATTAGTCACTCACGAACTATTCATTACCTCCCTTTTCTATCCCAAGGAGTTGTCTTTGGTTGGATACCCCCTGAAGTAGTCTCTGAGACAAATAATATATTGGGGAGGTGGTCCCAGGAAGCACCAGTAGAAAAGTGGGGACAGGAGCCAGGAAATGGAAGCCAGTAAAGTTTACAATATCAAGCAAGTAAATGTTGAGGGCACCTAGGGCTTAATCCCAGTGAGAACTCAGGGAGACAGTGAAGGGCATGGCACAGAGTTGTTCACCTCCCCGTCCCCATGGGCAAAGAAGAGGTACATTTATCCTCTCATTCCCATCTCTCTTTGGCTGAGGGCTATTCCCTGGTGCATTATCTCATGGCACTTCCGGCTATTAGGGTGTGGAACCTAGAGAATACTTTCAGGTGGGAATCACAAGGGTTTTCAGTAGAACTGTGTGGGCGTGTATTTGATAGGGGAGTGCCAGAGAGGGCTGAGGGTGATGAATGGGGCAACCAACTGCATTTGCTATAGGAGGTGGGTCATGAAAGAATAAAGCACAACTGATACTCTCACATGCTTATAATGACTAGACATCATTCTAAATGATAATCCAGTTCACCCAGAATGAGAAAAGCCATGCAAGACTCTTCTCTGTGGTTTTGGATCTAGCTCCCCAAAAGACACCAGAAAGAAGGAAGTAAAAGCAAATCTACTACTGATTTCCACTTCTCCGCATTGCGATATTTTTTTTTCACACCTAATGATGAAAAACTTTATTCTGTATTAGGTATCTAGAAAATGAAGCTGCATTTGGGGCACGTTACACATGAGGAATGATCCGTATGTAGTGAGTACGAAACTCAATTACGGAATTATTTCCTAGTTCTTACCAGATACTCCATTACCAATGCCTAATTGAAAGTAAAACATAATTTGCCACACTAAAAGCCTAAAAGTGAAATATGACAGAATTTAAACCAGCAGATATAAATGCAGCACCTATCTGTGAAAAACAAACATACAAAACAAAACAAAGATGGGAAAAATCAAATACTGAGGAAGAGCTCTGGCCTTAACCACATCTCACCTGAAGAGTGAAATGATGACTGTAGCAATTTATTCCCCCAAGCAATGCTAAATCACCAGCCTACAGCCTTGCTTTATATAACATTCAAGTTCAATGTCTGGCAGAAATCAAAGCATGGGGGTCTGCCAGCTGACCCCAGTATCATTCAGGCATACGTGATGGGTCTAGAAGTTTAGAAGTCCCAACTTCTCAGTATTCAAAGTGGAAGTAACATCATATTTGTTTAAATGTTTCTGTTTTATTTAAGATCTACTAAAGACTTCCCCATCTACCCAGATTCATAGGAAATCCAATATCAGTTATTTGGAGGACTGTTGGTGTGGGTCCCTTTCTCTCTTCCCTGGTATGATATAAGAACCCCGGCAGGGCAGGTGGGAGAGGGCTCGTACGGATCTGAAATGATGTCTACCAGGCATCACAATCTCGAGCAGGGAAAAGCAAGATCGCTGTATGCCTGTCTCTGCTGTCCTTGCCCCTTGCAGCTGTGTGATGCCTTGAAGGAGTACTGGACCCTCTGCTTCTTCGGATCCAGCAGTAGCCGAGTGTCCTTGTCCAGCTCTCTGCCCAGGAGGGCCACTCTTTGGGGACTCCGGGACCTCAAAGCTAAACTGAGCCCCAGTGCTTCTTCACACAATGGTCATAGGTCACAATGCCCAGAACTGACCTGCAATCCTCCAGCCCTTTTTCCAAGACCCTACTGGCTATGAGTTTCCCATCCCCACCCCCAATCCACAGACTCAAAGTCAAAAGTCCTCTTTACTCTCCTGTTTTTGGACAAGAAAGCCTAATTGCTTCACTGGAACTAGAGCAGCCTCTTCTTCCTTGGTTATTTTCAACTTTCCTTTTTTTGGCCTATCAGTAGGCATATATATCAACATAAACTCAGGAAGAGAGGCAAAGTAGGGAAAGTGAATTGGTGACAAGGGGGTTGGAAGGATAACACACAGCTCCAAAGTTACTCACCACTACTAAACAGCACCAGCAGGTATCAAAGGCATCAAGTGGGTTAAAAGCAACAAAAATAAAATTTCCATCCTAGAATTCCACAAGAAAGTTTCAGGAGTTATAATTGTTTACTCATTTGGGTTTCTGGTAAAATAGTCCTTGCCTTGATTTCACTGGCTGTCACTCTCATTTCACAGTCATCTGATTTCAGCCAGTCTTTCAGTCCTGAACTGGCCCCCTAACCACGCCTCTCATCAGCCAAGATTACTTTAGTCAGACTTTACTATTCATGTGATACTTAGAGACACAAAGAGTTCACAAAGGGTTTTCTTTTAAATGTTACTAACTTTGAAGTGTATATTGCATTCCCCCAAATCCTCTGTTGAGCTTGCTTTAATTCATCTGCAGTGCAGTGGGTGATACTTCTGTCGATGGTTCTAAAATCATTTCAAGATTCTCACTGGAGGCTTTTTGGCTCTCTGAGATAAATATATATGGCAAAAATATTTAACATTTTTTTAGTATGATTGTTTTCAAATCTCAGGAAAGAATTTCTAAAGGAGTTTGTTAAAAATGTAGATCACACCTGAGATTCTAATTCAATAGGTCTGGTATGGGCCTCAGGAATCTGTATGTATAATAATGACTTTCAGATGCAGGGAGTTACCAAAATGTACACTTCCTGTAAAACACTTATTTGATATCATCTATGTGTCAGACAATTTGCTAAAGGCTTTATAGGACTTATTTTATCAAACCATCACATCAATGCTATAACAGAAAATATTACTAGCCTCATTTTATAGATGAGTAAATGGGGCCTGAAAAAGAAATTAAAACTCAAGGTCACTAAACAAGTATGGTTAGATCAGAGATTCAAATTAAATTACACATCTATGTGGTTGCAAAACCCAAACTCTTTCAATTATATTACATTATAAAATAAATTCTAGTGTTGAGGATATTTCAGTTCTAGCAAAAATGGCGATTCCCTACAACTAATACTTCTTAAGTTAAAATTTAATCTGTTCTTTAGTCATAATTTATGAATTAATCGCCTGAGGTAGGTTATGCCATGATAGCGAACAACCCCTGGGGAGAAGTGACTTAATGCAGATTCCTGTTCACTTATGTTCCATGCTCATCTTGAGTTGTGCTGGGGGTTCTGTTCCATGTTGTCTTCACTCAGGGACACAAAGTGGCAGAGCCACTACCATGTGGAACGTCACTGCTCCCTGTGGCAGGAGAGGGAAGTAAAGCAAAAAGCCACCAGCTCTTCTCCCATTTCATTAGCCAAAGCAAGTGGCATGGGCAAGCCTAACATCAGGAGGGCAGGGAAGTCTCTTCTGCCTTGTGTTCAGAAGACAGAGAGCTGGAAATATTTGTGAACAGCACAAAGGGTCACAGGTAGACTGGTTGCAGGTAGACTTGGAGAAAGAAGATCTGAGTTGAAATTGTGACTTCAAGACGTACTAACACTGTGACTTGAACCAAGTGAATAAATTTCATCTCTTCATTTCCTAAATAGATAGACAAATACTTACACCCTATGGTTGTTGTGAAAATCAAATAAAACCAAATACGTACATTCAAACAGTTTAGTGCCTGAAGCATAATAGATGCTCTCACTAAAACTAGTAGAATTAAAAATAATCACATTGTTGACTACGGTTACATATCCACATACCAGAGATGTTTCAGATTCACGGAGTTATTTTACTTGCACATTTAAATTCAGAGATGGTGTCTAATGAAACTTGGAATTCACTGTGTACGGAGAATTGAAGGCAGTTAACTTGCTAGTGAGAGAGGCGGTCGTAGGCTGGGTTCCTCCATACACAGACTCTAGCGTAAAGACTTGTTTGTAAGAATGGCACCAGCAAAGGGATGAGGGAAGTTGGACTGGATAAGAAGAAAAGTTGACTTGTGTTGCAGCAGTAATAGAACGTCTGCCCGGGAGCTGGGGAGTTGCGATGGCTCTTCAGGGATATTCTGGATAGAGGCAAGGGAATCAGGCCTGACTTTGGGCCAGGTGGTACCCTTAGAGGGGAATTTCTGGAGAGGGACTTAAGTGAGCACCCTAACAAGGCAATACTAACTGCAGCTGGGGAAACTGGGGGACTGAGGACTTCAGGCCTGAATCGAGGGATCTAAGTAACAGACCACAGGATCCACCTTTAAAAGTAAACTGGAAGTGGAACAGGCTATAACACTGGAAAACCCCAAACTGACTTGTTATTATTGCTCATTAAATCTTGCTTCCACTTGAAAAGTAAGTTAGGTGAGGCAGTTAATGTTTAGTATTCTTGTATATAAACAATGAACTTCATAGAAAAATACATCATTGGCGT
Source organism: Kogia breviceps (assembly GCF_026419965.1). Taxonomy (NCBI): domain Eukaryota; kingdom Metazoa; phylum Chordata; class Mammalia; order Artiodactyla; family Physeteridae; genus Kogia; species Kogia breviceps. Next base: position 53,169,037 of record NC_081316.1, on the reverse strand, counting down.
AGAACCTGAATTATTTTTCTCTTCTCTGTTGTCCTCATCCAGGAATAATTGGCCCCCCAGGGACTTTGTTCACTTTGTTCAATCTAATGCCAAAAAGGAACTTATGCTCATGACAATCACCTCAGAAATAGTTCCTAGAAGGCAAAAATTCTTATTTGGTTTATTTCTACCTTGGTTGAAATACTTTCTAAACTTGAACTTCTTAGACTGAATATCAAATTTCCCCTGAACTTCTTAGGGATGTTTCCATGAAGCATGAAGAGGCACAAGATAAAGATGACACATCTTGTGGAGCATGAATGTGATTAGATGACTTGAAAAGGTGACAGGGAGGGGAGCAGACTTAATAATTTTATGATTTTTTTTTCCATTAAAAAAGCATACATATTAAGGATGACAAAACTGTACTATTTTAAAGATAAAACAATACCCTTTAAATAAGATGTAAAGAAGCATTTAAATCTATATTAGAGCATTCAAACCACATAGAGATACAAGGTCATTCTGCCACGCCTTAAAGGGGACTTCACTGGAAAATTTTAAGAAGCCTGCTCTAAACCTCTACAGTTTTCCCATTATTGGCCAATCATTCTTTCAAATTTCACAATTTTTATACTGAAGAGACACACCTCTACCAATTGTTTCCTTGGGAAATAGAGCAAATAAAGAAGGCTTATTATTTCTGTAGAGCACTGAAAGTGAATGACAATATATCTTATCCTTCAAAGGGGCTGTGTGTTAGCAAGCCCAGTGACACTCCAAAATGATAGGAAGAACCCTCTATCTCAAAGTGTCTTCCAAAATAGGATCATGGTGGAATGTAAGTGAGAATAAGATGTGAAAAAGTATTTATCAAGCATTTTCCACAAGCCAAAAATCTTTTCACAAAGTTTATACCCTGTAATCCAGTTTTCAAGAAGTATTTATTATCCTGATCTGATGAATGAAGAAACTGAGGCTTAGAGAAGTTAAGAAAATGGGAAACAGTTTAAACTCAACTTTGCTGGTCTTCAAAGCTGCAGCTCATTTACCCATGTAAATAAGCTATTGGCCAAAATATTAAATTCTTTTGACTGATATAGAAGTCCTATAATATAGAGAAAGGTATCTGAGCTTTGGGATCAGACAGATGTTTAGATCCTTGTTCTATTGTGTACTAACTCTATGACATTTGGAAAGGACTTAATATTTTTGAACCTCAGATATTTTATCTGGAAAATTCAAAATACCAGTGCTGAGTTGTTAGGATAAGAATAAAATATAAATGCACAGCAGGAATTGAATAAGTAATAGTAATTTTGTTAAATATTGTATTTGAGATACATAAAGTAACCTTCTAGGAGATTCTAGATCTAGCTTTATATAATTCCTTCAATGATGAATTCAATGAATATGTCTAAATGAATGTGCACTCCTCCTTCCTTCCTTTCTTTCTAGGTTTCTTAGAAAGAAACCTAGTGGAGCCTTGGCAGTTACTCAGGGACCCTGGGCAGGGGAAGGAAACATTCTGACTCAGGGCCTCCTGTCTGTGTAATTCAGCCTGGCCTGAAATGACTATGCTTCTCTCAGGCAGTTGCTGAGAATCAGCTCATCAAATATCCTCCTTTAGTTGTTTTTTAAAGAAGCCTTGGTAATAATAGTCCCTGTATGCTACGACTGTTTCTTCCTTTTTTTTTTTTTTTTTTTTAAATCTTCCTCTTTTACCTGACCCATTTTTGCATGGCATATTTTCTCCACCAACTGAACTAGTTTTAATTAAAGCTGATAATTCCGGGGTGCTTTCCATGCTCCCTGATGAGTGTGATATAAATGGACACAATAAACAGACCATCTAATATTGATAGAATCTACAGCTGTATCTGCTAATTAGGGCCAATAAAGGCTTTTGGGGCAAGAGTTCCCAGGTGACATTTGTTTAATTAAAGCCTTTGTCTGCCCTACTCAGAAGGGTGAAAAATATTCCACTTAAAATGTACTGAAAACAAACATAGCCTTTAGAATGCAGAACATTCCATAATAGTCTCTCCCCGGCTCCCAGAAGGAAACTTTTAGGTCAAAATAATATTTTTTCTTGATAATACGTACAATGTTGTTGTTTTAATTAAACCAGATAATTTATTCTATTTCCCAGTCCACATGTATACATAGAAGTAGCTCTAAGGGGGGAACAGGTTCAGAGACAAGCCAGGAAGGATGGGGCAAGGATCATTGGGCCTATTGGCAAATTGGATGTCTCATGTGTTATCCTATGGATGATAAGCTGTTCTTGACCAACTGTATGAATGTCTGCTCTCAATAACAGGCTGAGTTATTTACTGTGGAGTTTTAGTCATCTATTACAGGTCAAGGAATAAGATGCACTGTGTTAGGATGACATAGGAAGTGTGAGATTAGGACATTAGGAGAGACAGGAAATGTGGATTTCAGGTCTGACTTTGCCATGAATGTAGAAAATTATTCTTGAAGTCTTAGTTGCTTTATCTTGAGAAATGGAAGTATGAATATTTAGGCAGAACTTTAACTGATTTCAAGACTTTCTTGCTTCAATTTCTTTGATTACCCTTTTTTTTTGAGGGGATTTTTCCAAATGTGGTTCTTATGAATTGTCAATTTTTAAGTAACTAAAATACAGAAGCTTATATTAACAGTAAATTGATAAATTGTTCTCTCAAGATATATCCCATAGGGTTTTTATTAGGTTGCTTTTAATTCACTATGAAGAATTTAGATGATCAGTGAATTATAGATACAGGGAATGAATAAATAGAAAGGATTGACTATTAGAACACTACGCTAAGGGGAAAAAAGTGTTTGTTTTTGCTGCATAGGCAGAAGACTCCAATCTATACAGCTGTGCCTAGTTTATAATTTAGTTCTATGTTTGGCTGAGAACAATAAATACCACAGTGTCTTGATTCTAAGATTCACCTTATTCCTTCTCCACATTTTAATGTTTCTGAAATCAAGACACTTTTCAAAATCAAAGCCAAAAGGGCTTAGCCTAAGTTGTAACATAGCTGTCCATGTCTATAGGTACACAGATCAAAATCTCCTGAAGAAACAAGATCTGAGTTGAAATTGTGACTTCTGAGTTGAAATGTGTATGACAGGAGATAACTTTTTATCTGACGCTCATTTAAGTTTAGTTACTTGCACTATACCATGGGTTAAATTTCAACTTTAAAATTTGGAACCCAATTGTTATTAAATATGCCTTCAAAAATATTACAGTAGGAAGCAGTACTGAAAAAAACAGTTATTATGAATGTTAACACTTTCCTGTCATACGCAGGTCAATAAATAAAAAGTAGTAGATTTTTCAACTCTTTCAGGGCAGGTAATGAAATAGTGAAAGCTAGGAGAGATAGATCTGATCAGGTCACATGTGTGAATGACTGTGACTTCAGGGCCAGAAACCTTTCTAAACTTTGTTTTCTTTTTCCTTTCCTTCCTTTCTTTTCTTTCCCTCCTTCCTTGCCTCCCTCTCTCCTTCCTTCCTTCTTCCTTTTTTAATAAGTGACTTTATTTTTAATATCTTCACATCATTAAAAATTTAATGCATACATAAAATTATAAAGAAGAAAGTAAAATAAAACACAACATCTTATCACTCAAAAATAATGATCAGTAATATTAGGAGTATACCATTCCAGAATTTTCTATATACATATGTACAGATAAAGGGATCAATAAAGATAAATATAAAATGCTAAGGTATGTGGGTTGAGTTATGCATATTTTCCTTAGTTTAATATATTAAATTTATTTTTACTTTAACAGAAAAAAATGAAATAAGGCAAAATGCTTAGTATACACACAAATATTTCCTTGTGCTGTCAGCTGAGAAGGCCTAGAAGCAAAGATGTTACAGTTGCAAAAAGCACACCTCATGTCCAGATCTTGGTTTCTAAAGCCATTCTCTAATAAAAGGAACCACGGCTCTTTAGAGAAATGACCAATTTTAGGTCCAGGACAGAAAATATCCAAGATGATCCAGGAGCATTTTGTAGTGCCAGAACGTAAGAAAGTGTTCCCCCCAAAAAACCCCACAATGATGGGATATATCAAAGGGATACATTAGCCAACTGAAAGAGTTCCAGTGGCCAAAGGTGAAATGATTTAAGCAACAGAATAAGTAAAGTTGTATTGGATTATAACCCAAACTGTAAAATAAATACCATTCACCATGCTGATTTACATAGAGAAATAGATGACTGATAGATAGATAGATAAGGAGAACAAACAAATCGCCTCTACAGAATTCTAAGTAATTCCAAAAGGTGAAACATAACTCCCAACTCTTATGTTTGCTCTCCCCTTTGAAGAGTAAAGTATGAGAAATGGTAAAAATAATAACTTTACAGTGGAGAAACCTGACAACCATGACCTCAGCCAGGTGATTAAAGTTAACAGTGATAAATCATGTTGACAGTATGGACCCTTGATATAATGTGATGAAAATGGAACTTTACCCTTGGGATCTTCCTCCCCAAAACCCATAACCCCAGTCCAACCATGAAAATACATTAAATAAATCCCAGCGGAGGGACATTCTATGAAATACCTGACCTGTACTCATCAAAACTGTCAAGGTCATCAAAAACAAGGGAAGTCTGAGAAACTGTCAGAGCCAAGGCGGGCCTAAGGAGACATGCTCACTAAATGTAACATGATATCCTGTAGTAAAATAAGACATTGGGTGAAAGTTAAGGAATTTTAACTCAGGAATCAAAGTATGAACTTTAGTTAATAACAATTATTAATATTGACAAATGAACCATACCAATATAAGATGATAATAATAGGGGAAATTGGCTGTGTGCGTAGATGAGAACCCTCTGCATTATCTTCACTCTTTTTCTGTAAATCTATAGCTATTCTAAAGGGAAAAGGTTATTTTTAAAAATGAAGTGCACCAAGGGAATTATTGTACTTCAAAAGTCTTTTTATATCATGAGAGATATTTCCTAAAATATATTTCTATTTATTACATGTACACTTAAAGTTGAGATGTTAGAGTCATGGTTTTTAAAGTATATTTTCAACTTCAGAATTTCTATTAATTGGCATCTGTGATAGGTGAGAAATTAGTACAATTATATATTATTCCTTCTTTCTTTCTTCTGCCCCATTTGATACCTATATCATTATATTTAAAATATTTTGTTTACAGTATATAAATTCTGTCCTATAACAATAGCTGCTACAGATGTTTAACTTTAGTTCTGTATTTAAATAATTCAGTGCTAGCCTTTTTACCCCATTTTTTTAAATTTCTGAGGTTTTTATTTAAAATACAGCTGTAGATACTCTAGATCTCATTATCAAGTAGATTCTTTTTTTTACAGTAATAACTCATAGATTTTATATTTCCTGAGATCTGAGATGCTTGAAAATATCTATGCATAGTTTTATGCATGAAGGAATTATAGCTAGGGATGAAATTGTTGTGTTGTACTTTTTATCTGTTTTTATCTATGTATTTTTAATGCAAACCATATATGTGTGTGCTGCATTAAAAAATAAGCTTACATTAAGTGTTTTCTTAACTGACTCTGTTAGCCTATTTGTATCTATATAACTAAATAACCTCACATTTTTCCATATCACAGAGTTTAAGAGTAAGACTTTTTACATTCATAATTCAAAACTCACATTGAATCAATTTTGTTTATTTGGAGTTTTATATATATATGCAAAGAAAAGAAAACTAGAAAAAGGGAAGAGATAAAATAAAACAGGTGACATGAGAGAAAAGGGAAAGGTCAAAAGAGCATGACTTCATTTTGAACCACCAACAATTATTGAAGAAACTAGTATCCAGTTTAGAGTATGACTTTCCATACAGAAGTGTAGATCTTGACTCTCGCTGACATAAAATTTGAGAATACTTTATATGGGACCAAGCAGAACAAGGGTTTATAATGGGAATTAGTGGATGAGGAATGTGAGTTTGGTAAATACGGACAGAACATTTACAGTTACAACACTCATTATCCCAGCCAACCTGGAGAATAGCCTCAGTGCCCTGGGTACCCTGGGCTTCTTCAAGCATTAGTATGATTCTCTCTGAGACCTTATCAGTTCTGTGTATTCATCTCAGCATTTATCTATCTCAACAGCATGTGGCCCACCTAATAAGCATGTGAATTAGTCATGGAGCAAAATATAACGGGGAGATAGAAATAAAACTTCATATCTAGAAATGGAGGCTACAAGTCCACTTGGAGTAAGTTTGCAATATTATGGGTAGAATTTTTTTCAGTAGCAACTGCTAGATGTGTAAATATAAAGTGATCAGACCTCTATCATCCATTGAATTAGTGATGAAAGATGAATAGGATCTATTGAGGTTCAAATAGGCTGTCCCTTTAAGTACCCTATGGTATGCAGAGCTGGCATCTTTCGCTTGTCTTCCCCACAACAAAACTAATTCCCTGTTCAAAGACCATCTGTCACACCAACTCTGAGACTTTAATCCTCTGAATTCGCCCATTCTAACTGCAGTAGCAGTTAGGACTTTGTAATTTACATGGAAAAAGTTACTTTAAACAAAGAGGGAATACATTACAAGGACACAGGGTAAATTAGGGGAAATTTTAGGGCTTCACGGCTTCCCTGGTGGCACAGTGGTTGAGAGTCCGCCTGCCGAGGCAGGGGACACGGGTTCGTGCCCTGTTCCGCGAAGATCCCACATGCCGCGCAGCAGCTGGGCCCGTGAGCCATGGCCGCTGAGCCTGCGCATCCGGAGCCTGTGCTCCGTAACGGGAGAGGCCACAACAGTGAGAGGCCTGCGTACCGCAAAAAAAAAAAAACCACCAAAGTCAGCAGAAGGAAAGAAATCATAAATATCAGATCAGAAATAAGTGAAAAAGAAATGAAGGAAACAATAGCAAAGATCAGTAAAACTAAAATCTGGTTCTTTGAGAAGATAAACAAAATTGATAAACCATTAGGCAGACTCATCAAGAAAAAAAGAGAGAAGACTCAAATCAATAGAATTAGAAATTAAAAAGAAGTAACAACTGAAACTGCAGAAATACAAAGGATCATGAGAGATTACTACAAGCAACTATATGCCAATAAAATGGGCAACCTGGAAGAAATGGACAAATTCTTAGAAAAGCACAACCCTCCTTGACTGAACCAGGAATAAATAGAAAATATAAATAGACCAATCAGAAGCACTGAAATTGACACTGTGATTAGAAATCTTCCAACAAACAAAAGTCCAGGACCAGATGGCTTCACAGGCGAATTCTTTCAAATATTTAGAGAGGAGCTAACACCTATTCTTCTCAAACTCTTCCAAAATATACCAGGGGGAGGAACACTCCACAATTCATTCTATCAGGCTACCATCACCTTGATACCAAAGCCAGACAAAGATGTCACAAAGAAAAAAAACTACAGGCCAATATCACTGATGAACATAGATGCAAAAATCCTCAACAAAATACTAGCAAACAGAATCCAACAGCACATTAAAAGGATCATACACCATGATCAAGTGGGGTTTATCCCAGGAATGCAAGGATTCTTCAATATACAGAAATCAATCAATGTGATACACCATAATAACAAATTGAAGAATAAAAACCATATGATCATCTCAATAGATGCAGAAAAAGCTTTTGACAAAATTCAACACCCATTTATGATAAAAACCCTCCAGAAAATAGTCATAGAGGGAACTTACCTCAACATAATAAAGGCCATATATGACAAATGCACAGCCAGCATCGTTCTCAATGGCGAAAAACTGAAAATATTTCCTCTAAGATCAGGAACAAGACAAGGTTGCCCACTCTCACCACTATTATTCAACATAATTTTGGAAGTTTTAGCCACAGCAAACAGAGAAGAAAAGAAATAAAAGGAATACATATCGGGAAAGAAGTAAAGCTGTCACTGTTTTTACCAATGACATGATAGAATACATAGAGAATCCAAAAGATGCTTCCAGAAAACTACTAGAGCTAATCAATGAATTTGGTAAAGTACAGGATACAAAATTAATGCACAAAATCTCTTGCATTCCTATCCACTAATGATGAAAAATATGAAAGAGAAATTAAGGAAACACTCCCATTTACCATTGCAACAAAAAGAACAAAATACCTAGAAGTAAACCTACCTCAGGAGACAAAAGACCTGTATGCAGAAAACTATAAGACACTGATGAAAGAAATTAAAGATAATACAAACAGATGGAGAGATATACCATGTTCTTGGATGGGAAGTATCAACTTTGGGAAAATGACTACACTACCCAAAGCAATCTACAGATTCAGTGCAATTCCCTATCTAACTACCAATGGCATTTTTCACAGACCTAGAGCAAAAAATTTCTCAATATGTGTGGAAACACAAAAGACCCCAAATAGCCAAAGCAATCTTGAGAAAGAAAAATGGAACTGGAGGAATCAGGCTCCCTGACTTCACACTATACTACAAAGCTACAGTAATCAAGACAGTATGGTACTGGCACAAAAAGAAATATGGATCAATGGAACAGGACAGAAAGCCCAGAGATAAACCCACGCACATATGGTCACCTTATTTTTGATAAAGGAGGCAAGAATATACAATGGAGAAAAGACAGCCTCTTCAATAAGTGGTGCTGGAAAAACGGGACAGCTACATGTAAAAGAATGAAATTAGAACACTTCCTAGCACCATGCACAAAAGTAAACTCAAAATGGATTAAAGACCTAAATATAAGGCCAGACACTATAAAACTCTTAGAGGAAATGATAGGCAGACACTCCCTGACATAAATCACAGCAAGATCCTTTTTAACCCACCTACTAGAGAAATGGAAGTAAAAACAAAAATAAACAAATGGGTCCTAACAAACATAAAATCTTTTGCACTGCAAAGGAAACCATAAACAAGATGAAAAGACAACCCTCAGAATGGGAGAAAATATTTGCAAATGAAGCAACCGACAAAGGATCAATCTCCAAAATATACAAGCAGCTCAATATCAAAAAAACAAACAACCCAATCCAAAAATGGCAGAAGACCTGAATAGACACTTTTCCAAAGAGGACATACAGATGGCCAAGAAGCACATGAAAAACTGCTCAACATCACTAATTATTAGAGAAATGCAAATAAAACTACAATGAGGTATCACCTCACACCAGTTAGAAAGGGAATCATCAGAAAATCTACAAACAATAAATGCTGAAGAGGGTGTGGAGAAAAGGGAACCCTCTTGCACTGATGGTGGGAATGTAAATTGATACATCCACTATGGAGAACAGTATGGAGGAGGTTCCTTAAAATCTAAGAATAGAACTACTATACGACCCAGCAATCCCACTCCTGGGCATATACCCTGAGAAAACCATAATTTAAAAAGTGTCACGTACCACAATGTTCATTGCAGCTCTGTTTACAATAGCCAGGATATGGAAGCAAACTAAGTGTCCATCAACAGATAAGTGGATAAAGAAGATGTGGCACGTATGTACAATGGAATATTACTCATCCATAAAAAGAAACGAAATTGAGTTCTTTGTGGTGAGGTGGATGGACCTAGAGTCTGTCATACAGAGTGAAGTAAGTCAGAAAGAGAAAAGCAAATACCATATGCTAACACATATATCTGGAATCTAAAAAAAAATGATTATGAAGAACCTAGGGTCAGGACAGGAATAAAGACGCAGATGTAGATAATGGACCTGAGGACACGGGGAGGGGGAAGGGTAAGCTGGGATGAAGTGAGAGAGTGGCATGGACTGATATATACTACCAAATGTGAAATAGGTAGCTAGGGGGAAGCAGCCGCATAGCACAGGGAGATCCGCTCCGTGCTTTGTGACCACCTATAAGGGTGGGACAGGGAGGGTGAGAGGGAGGTGTGGGAGGGAGGAGATATGGGGATATATGTATATGTATAGCTGATTCACTTTGTTATACAGCAGAAACTAACACACCATTGTAAAGCAATTATAGTCTGATAAAGATGTTTAAAAAACAAAGTAATAAATAAATAAAATGACCCAACTATATATTGTTTACAAGTAACACATAAAAACACAAACAAGTTAAATGAAAAATATATAAAATAATATATTCTTCAAACATAATGAAGTTGAATTGACTTGTGATGCAAAATGTTTGCCCACCTGATAACACGTTGCTATAAGAATCAATCAACCTTTCCCTTTTGACATATCTGTATCCCTGAATAAAACATCTTAAACCTCCTTTTCTCTGTTCATGCCATGCTTTATTTGCCACACTTTCTATTTTTCACTGAACAGTACCCATGTATTTTTCTGATTGTTTGTTATAAACGTAATGCTATGAAAATGTAAATGTAAAATGTAAATTCATCAAATACTTCACAGTTCACAACCTCATAATACAGAAACAGATAAGTGTTAGATGATTTGGTAAGGTACAGATATTTGGAAAAAGAAGACTGACAAAGATGAAAGTGAGGCAGATCATTATTTGAAGATATCCACGGCCCTCTAATTGGTCTCCTTGTTTCTAGTTTTTCCTTCCTCTCAAACTTTCCTTAACAACAGGTAAAAATATTACCAAAGTAAAGATCTAATTATATTCTTTCCCTGCTCAAAATCTTTTTCCCCACTGACCCTACCCTCACCAGCAGGTGGGTCTATTTAGTATTGTTAAGACCCAGCGTATGTGGAACGAAACCCAGGCCCAAAGCTGCAGGCTTTCTTCCTCTCCAGAACCTTGAACACTCTCCTGGGTTGTACTCCAACCCTTCCCTCCCCCACACTTCCTTCCTGGAGCTCTGGCTCATTTTCCTGGGTCCAGATATCCTGCTTATCTATTATTTTATTGGGTCCTGACACTGCGCCTATCTACTGTATCCAGGCACTAACTGGAAATCTTTTGCCAAAATTTAAACCATGTTACTGCTCCCATTTGTGCCCAGGAGGCTCCTGCCACCATGTTCCATCAACTGTTTAGGATGTCCCCTTAGATATCAATGCTGCCTAGATCACATCGCCATGTTTCATTGGAATTTATATATTGGACTCTTGCTTCCCTTCATTTCACACCAACCCACCTCTGAGGTCCTAGATTGCTTTACAAGCATAGGTTTATCACACCGTTCCCTTTGACTCTTCCCTCATTAACTTCTAATCTTCCTTCTCCAAGAAAAAGAATAGAGGGTGATAAGAAGCAATAGGCACGAGATAGAAATAAGCCAGAATTTCAATTATCAAATTGGAAGGCAGTGAATTAATGCTATTGGCTTTTTTTTTTTTTTTTTTTGCTGTACGCGGGCCTCTCACTGTTGTGGCCTCTCCCGTTGCGGAGCACAGGCTCCGGACGCGCAGGCTCAGCGGCCATGGCTCGCGGGCCTAGCCTCTCCGCAGCATGTGGGATCCTCCTGGACCGGGGCACGAACCCGTGTCTCCTGTATCGGCAGGCGGACTCCCAACCACTGCGCCACAAGGGAAGCCCTATTGGCTTTTTTTTTCTTTTCTTTTCCCAAACTCCCTAACTATCCCTTCCCTCCACCACCCTTCCCCCTCTGGTAACCATAAGCTCATTCTCTGAGTCCGTGAGTCTGTTACTGTTTTGTAAATATGTTCATTTGTATCATTTCTTTTTAGATTCCGCATATAAGAGATATCATGTGATATATCTCTTTCTCTTCTGTTGGCTTTTAATGTAGGGGAGACAGGCTATGTCCTTGTCTCATAACAAACACGCCATTTGGAGGTCTCAAAGCATTAAGTGATATGAGGCTATGGGTTAGAGGATGGTTAATTTACAGAGGCAGGGAATCCTGGTTAAAATAAATTTTCTAGGAAAAAAGAACATGGGTGATCCTAATTTTGGCAATAGGACATATTTGTTTATGGGCACGTTTGTAGACAACCAAGCCCACACTTGTTTTATAATAGTACATCAGTCACAGGTAGGATAATTACCTTCAAAAATAGCGTAAAAGTACTAACGCTAAGGAAAGCATAAATAATTCTCCGAGTCATTATTGACTAAGAGTGGTGTATAATTTTCTGTCAGGTACAGTTAAAGGAAGAATTACTAACTTAATGCCTGATACATTGCATTTCAGAAAATAAACATTGAAAAGAATGGCAAGATAGAGAGTAGGCTTAAGTCTAAAGCTATGGGCTCAAGTACTGGTTCTTACAAATACTGTGAGCCAGGCTTTTGGTATCACAGAACCTCAGTTTTATATCTGTAAAATGGACTGTTAAAACCTTTCCTACCTATCTCAGAGATTATTTGAAGAACAATGTAAACGTTTACTTCCATCCAAAAATAATTATTTTGTCTATTATTATGGCCACTTGGACAGGCACAGTGACTCATAATCAGGTCAACATGTTTCAGTTTTGACTTGTAAATGGTCATTAAGTATTTTAAACCCTTTTTAACACAGGAGAGTTGAAGATCAGCTTTTGAGACCAGAGTTTTGAGCAGAGACCAAGATAATTCAGTTGCCAGCTACAAAGTACTACAGCAAGTGCCAGAAACACTACTCATTTTTTCATGGGAAAATATTTCTGCCAAACCAAGCCTTTGGGGTTTGTATGGTTCTTTCCCATATGTCTCTATGAAAATGTTATTTTTCTTATCTCATTTTTGAATGGGGCTGTCAGGAATACAAGTATCAACTGTTTTCCAGGCCTGGGAAATTGATGCAGTTCAACTGAATTTAAGGTTGAGGAGTAATCCCATCAGTTATGTCTCGAGGATAGGGACAGCACAGATTACAATAAGCACAGGTGTTTGGCCTCCAGTTTATAGCTGGCACTTCAGGTCTGCTTCTGCATAGACAACTCCCAGGTAAACATTCCAGAACTGGCATCAGAGCCTCCTGGGGACAACAATTAGGAAAATATTTAACAACCAGTCATAACTAATTAGGAAATGCGATTTTCACTCTTAGTCATCCTAACTGCATGGCCAGAGTAGAAAAAGAGGGAGGTTTACTAAAAGCAGACAACAATATTGCTGAATTCCAACCAACTATAATTGAATATGGTCTGGGGAGGAATTAGACTTCTGATCTTGTATGTTCAGGTCCTTGCCTTTGCCAAGACTGTACAGGAACATTTTCCTGTTCTTATATTGTCATCCTGTGAGCTAGCAAAGACTCTGAGAGATTAAAATGTTGGAATAAATAGGTCTGAGTTTCTGAGAACTGTTATGAAACTTTTAATAAATGAAAATACCTGGTTGAACTTGTTGAACTTGTTCAACAAATATGGTTGAACTTTGTTATTTGATAGAAAATATCTTCAAGGAATTCTGGCTTCCAAAAAGATAACATTTTAAAGAAAAATTGATGGCAGTTACTACAGACAGATACAACTGTTTTGACCTTCCATCTCCCATATTTGATATACCACACTAAACCACTTGCATCCTACTTAGGAGTTTCAAATAGAAAACTATTTTCCTCATAATATTTGTCACTCAACTGTTGTGTATCCCTATCAGTGAAGAAGATTTTGCTGAGTTTAAATTTCTGTAATCTGCATTATGAAAACCACAGGTTTATTGAATGTCCATTTTTATGTTACTAGCCTGTCCACCTTAAAATATTCCTGAGCTATGGGAAGCCATTAAAGATTTTAAACAGAGATGTGACATCGTCAGCTTTGCTGTGGTGAGGATTGGAGAGAGCAAGGCTGGAAGTAGAAAGGTACATTAGGAGGATATACCAGTGACACAATTTACATATCATGATGGTTTACGGCAGATGTGTGGAGAGACAGATTTAACAGGTATTTAGAAATTAGAATTGGTAGGAGGTCATGACTAATTGAACATCATGGATGAGGAAGAGGAATAAATCAATGAAATACCTAGGTTTCTGATTTTGGAAACTGGGTGAATGAGGGTGCCAATAAGTAAAAGAATGGAAATGAGCTTGCTTCAGGGATGGGACAGTGATGATGTACTCAGCTTTGTGCATTTTGCACTGGCTAATGGGACTTGTAAATCTAGGTACAAGTAGGAAAGGAGATATCTGGTTTAAAGTTATGGTAGGCATCACTATCATAGCCCCAGTGATCTCCATCTCTTGGTATTCAGGCTTTCTGTAATACTCTGTCCTTGAGTAATTTGCTTCTGACCAATAGAATGTGGGAACATTGAGGAGATATCTCTTCCATGATTAGGTTACAAAGATTTGGAATCCTATCTTGTTAATACACTCCCTCTATTACTATTATAGCTTGCACAGTTAGATGAACAAGCTATCATATTGGAGAGGCCCATATGGCAAGGCATTGAGGGTAGCCTCTGGTCAGCAGCCAGCAAGAAACTGAGGCCTTTAATCCAAGAATCTGCAAGGAACTGAATACTGCCTACAATTTCTGGGTGAGCCTTCCCCAGGTGAACCTTCAGATGAGACTGAAGACCATAGGCTGACACCTTGATTGCAGCCTTGTGAGAGGCCCATGAAGCACCAGAATCGAGTGAAACTGCACCCGGATTCCAGACCCACAGCAATTATAAGATAACAAATGTGTGTTAGTTTAAACCACTGGGTCTTTGGGTATTGTGTTATGCCACAATTAGATAACTAATACATGAGCTCTGGAGATGGAGGCTACATTTGGGATTCACCAGCACATAGATAACATATACTGACCGTGAAAAAGCTCAACTTGAGATAATATATAATGATGGGGAAAGAGGATTGTATAGAAGCTGGAGGAATAGTAAAATTAGGGAATGGGTGGAGGACCAGGAGTCTGAAAAGGGAACTGCAAAGAAATAGAGATCTGAAAGCTGAGAGGTGCAAGGTTAAGGAAGGCATGACCAAATTTCAAATGCTGAGAAAAAGACTGAAAATTGCTTTTAGTAACAAGGTGTTTTTTTGCTTACCTTGATGTGAACAACTTCAGTGAAGTGACCTGGTGGAAGGCAGATTTCATGACATTAAGGAGAAAACACAAAGAGAGAAGGTAAAAAAAAGCTTCCTTGAAGAAGCTTAGCTATTGAAAGAAGGAAAATATAATGCGATATTTGCTGTAGGATGAAAAGTTGGTGGCCTTTTATGAGGGGAGAGAGGCTTGAGCATATTTATGTGATGAGGGCTTCTTGGCCATGCAAATTTTGATTACATTTTCTGTTATTTATAACATAGCTGTTATAACAAAACCAATAAAGGAAATAACTTTATCCATTCATAATCCTCCTGCCCTTTTGAAGGTGCTTACATGTCCATTTGCTTTTTATGTAACAAAACACAGTATCATTTTTCTATGTATTATAACATAAACATTTCTTAATGTTGTTATATTGGAGGCACAGTTATTTTTAATACTGTATAATATATTGTCAAGCTTGTGTACTATAAATGACATATTTCCTATTTCTTGGATCACTAGGTTGTTTCCAACTTCTTATAACTGTAAATAATGCTGTCATTAATTGTGCAAAGTTGCTACAAAACAAAAACAGAGAGGCTCCTCCTAAGAGGTGTTTTCTGGATGATTGCCAAAGCCAGCACTCTTCATGCTGAAGGACTCTGAGCTGAATTCAGTAAAATTTTATGCAAAAATTGCAGGAGCCAGTTCTTTTTTAATTTATTTTTTATTATCCCAAACTTTAAAATCCCAACAGGTAGGCAGTTCAAATATACAGAAAGAAATCCTTGAGTGCCCAGATTGACTTTAAACTTTCTGTGAACCCAGATGTGTTCTGTGAACCCATCCTGCATTGATACCTTTTCTACCAACATCCCGAGGTACATGGAATACAGCAGAGAAGGCCTCAGTCATCTTTTTTCTTTAATTAATTAATTAATTTTATATTGGAAAGAAGTTACTGTCCTTAATACCTTCCTTGCCATATCACTCCAAGTAAAAGAATCCACCCTCCCTTGGAGGGCTGGATGCACTGCCAGAAAATATCTTCCATTTGAGCTTAGAGTTATTGTTGCAAATCTGCTAAATAATAGGTTTGCCAAATCCTTCCTGAGAATAGCTATCACATTTCTGGTGAGACACTTGTTGAAAGAAAAGCTTTCCCTGCTTTTGCAGTGGTCAGCTGAAATGCAACATGTTTAAGATAGAGTATGTCATTCCTTTCTCACTGTTCCTCTCCTGACTTAACCTCTATCTCTGAGACCACCCTTCATTTATTCATCATGGTTTAAGATGAAGGCATCTCTCAGGGTTTGAGCAAGTATAATATTTACCTACAAAATGACAAAGAAGAATAAAACGGACCAGGAACCAGAAAATGAACACACCACAAGGAGAAACACAGGAAGGACATCTTGAGGGAGGACGTATAGAGTAGTTAAGAGCTATGGTTCTACAGCGTAGAGACCTGGGTTCAAATCCCAAGTAAATGCTCTTTGTAAGCAAAAATACTACAACCTCTCTTCTTTTTATCCTTATCTTGATCAAATGTTTGGTGGGTTGAGATGGTGTGTTCATCTTCTATGGCAGAATTTTCTCACACACGTGGGCCTCCAATTATGATCCTACCTTCCCATTTGCTGCTCTCCTCCTTTTTTAAAATAAGAATTCATCCAGGGCTTCCCTGGTGGTGCAGTGGTTAAGAATCTGCCTGCCAATGCAGGGGACATGGGTTTGAGTGCTGGTCCAGGAAGATCCCACATGCCACAGAGCAACTAAGCCCATGTCCCACAACTACTGAAGCCCACGTGCCTAGAGCCTGTGCTCTGCAACAAGAGAAGCCACAACAATGAGAGGCCCGCGCACCACAACAAAGAGTAGCCCCCACTCTCAGCAACTAGAGAAAACCTGCACGCAAGCAGAGACACAATGCAGCAGCAAAAAAAAAAAAAAAAAATTAAACAAAATGAATAAATAAATTTATTTTTAAAAACTTAAAAAGAATTCATCCAATTTCTGATCCATCAATGAGCCCCATTCTTATTTGGGTTAAGACTATATATTCAATAAGTTCCTATTGGAACTTATCACTGGGTTCCTATTGGGTGGGGCTACTACAGAATGGACTCAGCCTGTTGTCTTGAAACTGAGGGGCAGTGCTCTTATCTTGTCTCACAACTTCAATGTGCCCCCACTCCCTGGGCCATCCCTGCCTTTTACTACTCCTCTTGAATCTTCAAAGTTCAGCTCAAGTTCTGGAAGCTTCTGAGATACCCTCAGAATTCTCTCCCTCCTCCAAAGTCCATCACATTTATTTGGTGGTGGGGAAGAAAGCATAAAGGAGTTGGAATGTCGTAGTGCAGACTTTCTCCACCTTGGCACTGTTGACATTTGGCGCTGGATAATTCTTCATTGTGGAGTGCATCTCCTCCCCCAGTGTGACAACCCAAATGTCTACAAACGTTGCTGGATGTCCCATCAGGGACAAAAATCACTTCTGGTTCAGACCCACTGTTGAAGCATGATCCTCATGTATCAGGTAATGTGCTAGACTCTGTGCAGACTTTATTCATGGCCACATCCTATTTTTTTTACCTTTTTCTTCTTTTTGCTTCAGTTTGCTCACTTACTTCTAACTTATTTTGTACTGCACCTTTACCATTGTAAACCCTTTTTTACAAGGCAGGTTATATATAAATACTCACGGCTTCTTTGAAACTTTTTTTTTTTTTCCTTAAGGGTGAGGGAGCAGCAAGGAATGCTTAAATTCAGAGGTCACCCTCAGATGCTCAAAATCTGTAGACAGACCTCGGCCACCACTTGCCTCCCAACACGGGCACCCTGCTCTGGCCGTGTCCATGCCTCCAGCCCTGGCTTTGGCCACGCTGCCCTTGGCATCACCTTTTAACAAGTGAACACTGAAGACTAGAGATCTATGTTCAATAACTGGACTAAGGTCTAAATAACAAACACTGGAGGATCAAAAATATCTGAGTTCATGATATCTTCAGCGCTATTTTGTTTACTTTCTTTCCATAGATCCATCCTTGTTACTCCACTGAATTTTAGTCTGCAGAACTGGGATTGTGTCTCTTGGGAATACTGTGCATTTCTTATGGTGGCATAGGAGTAGTTATCTACAGGGAAAACAGGCTTTTCTTTTAGCTCTCCAGAAACCCCAAAAATGAGAGAATGGAGGGTATAAAAATCTGATACTTTAGTATTCATTTTCTATCATTTATCTTATACTTCACTTGAAACTCTTCAATACTTTAGAAGCTGCAGAAAATACATTACAAGAAAAAAACAGATCATCTCAATCATTATTTTAATGCACAGCCTTAGCTTCCTGCCATCTCCCTCATTTCCCCAGGGGAAGGCTATTTCTCCAAGTTATTTCTTTTCAATTGATTTGCTAGGATTTCAATCTCTTCAGACCTTTTGCATTAGAGGAAGAAACAAGTCTGCTTTTTTCACCTCAGCTTGGGGGGTTTGGAGTTTATCACAGTCTTTCCTTATTTAACTACCTATAGAATTGAATTTCAATTCTATAAATTGCCTTTTAGGACCAAAAGTTCAAAATCAAAGTGTATCAGCATCATATCCTCAAAATCGGAGGAGAGGTTAAATTTCTTCTGCTAGCTCTTCAAAGGCATGTGGGGAAAAGGGATCTTGATAAATGGACTTCTAAAAGGAGAAATGAAGACACCAACAAAGGCATTTGTTGCATGTTCTGTCCAAGGGCTAGTTTATCTCCTGCAATTTTGGTTTGCTCTCATCAAGAGGACATTGTGCAGGGCAGCCCTAATGTCTGCTGAGGATTCAATTATTTTACAGTCCAGGCGATTTTAGGCAAATCCACTTTCAATCAGAACTACAATTCAATGAAGTCAGTATTTTACAGCTAATGAAATTAAGGCGTAATGGCTAACTAACGCACAACCAACGTACAATTTCCAGTCCATGCACTTCCCATCAGAACTGAAGAATTGGTTATGTCTAAAGCTCTCCTGTCTTGGTCAGGAAGTTTCTACTTAACTTTAGGCCAAAAATAAATCTTTATTACAGTTAAGAAATGTAAATATTAACATTACTATATTTAGAGGAAAACTGTTAGATTAAACCTCCGAAACCACCACACATGGATATAGAGCTTAGAGCACTTGCCATCAAGAGTTCAGAATAGGATTTCTGAGAACTGGAAAGGATCTTAGAAATGATTTTACAGTACGAGGTCAGGTTGTCTCATAACATTTATATTTCTTTCTCCATTTTTCTTAATTGGGAGGCAGCAGGTACAGTAGAAAGTTCTTGATGCACTGGGGTCTAGATTTATCTTCATTAGCTGGAACCTTGGCATGTTATTTCACCTCACTGAACCCATTTTTATTTTAATGACAGAGGTGGACTAGATGACCTTCTAGCTCTATTGTTATGTGAATCTGCTATGCTTATCCTGATAGGAAAATCCTGATTAGGAAAATCAAATTGTTGCAACCTTAGCTTAACCTTTAGTCTTTTTTTCTTCAAAGTTACTTGCTCTCAGCTGGGGCTTGATTTTCATCTCTGCTGTAGCAATCTAAACCTGATCACCTCTCACACTTATTCTTTCCACACAGGCAGTAGCAGAGACAAGCAGAGGCAATGATGTGATGCGGGTTGTAAAAACCTCTGTACTAGAAGATCAAAATTATCTCCCTAATTCATAATGTTTTCGAAGATTTTTCTCCGTGGGTTTCTTTGCGCTATGTTCCTCTGTTGGTTTTTTCTCCCTTTAAAAAAAAAATCTCCAAAGCCCCTCCTGTACCTTCTCAGAGTAGAGCTTGTTTATTAATAGAATACATCTGAGCTGCTTCCTCATAGCAAAAGATTACAATTTGAATTGGGAAAAAGATGACTTGAACAGTAACTAATATTTATATACTCCTTACTACGTTCCAAGCACTGGTGTACCTACTCTTTTTATGAAGGCATTTAACTCTCAGAGCTCTGTGAAGTAGATACACATATCCCTTACTATCCAAATCTATTCCGTTCCTGAGGTCATGTTTAGAAGTCAGAGTTCAGTGAGCAAGTTTGAATGGCCAGGGAAACTTCATTATCTGAATTTACATTAGTTTACCCACTTGGGATAGGGTAAGGCCTGACCTTAAACCAAATAAATGTCATTCAAAAGTGTAAACTCTTTTGGTTCCTTTATTTGTATAGCAAGAGTTTAGGGAGAGTTCAGACAGTGATAGATATTTATCCCATTATCCCCAGTTTACAGATGAGGAAACGGAAGCACTGGTAGGTTAAGTAAACTGCCCAAGTTCTCATGGCTCGTGTGGCAGAGCAAGAAATCTTACCCAGGCACTAAGGCACCAGGGTCAGGACCATGCTTGTGCTAGATGGCCCAGCTAAACTTATTTTTTGCTTTGTGGACAATGGTGTCATCCACGCACATCACTGCTGTAGCTTTTCTGGGCATGTGTTTGGGGAGGTTAGCCAGAGTTCTCAACCCATTTTTCTCCAGAGCTCATTTGCTCAACAGACTTTGATGATACATTCTGTTAGCACCAATACAAGCAAGTTTCAGATAATGAAACTTGCTTTTTGTATAGCTTAACTGTTTAATTACATGGCTTAAGGAACCATGATGGAACCATGATTCAGTCAACGTCTTGAATGAATTCCACCACTGTGGATGAAACGGTGATCTTTCTCTTGTAGAGCAATAGGAAAAGCAGACCTCCCACAGCAGAAAATGCAAGTTGAAGGGCAGTGTAACTTGAGCTCTCTGGGCAATCCTGAGTGCACCTCTGAAAACTTAGGGCCTTTTCAAACCATTGCTTGTCCTCAACTAATCATGCTTGTGAGACCTGCTTCCCATTTTGCCAGTTAAGTTCACAACTATCATTTAGTCCTTCAATATTTCCTACAGTATTTAAAGAATGATACGAGCAACGATTTTCCTTCAGAGCTCAGCCAGGGCCTCCATGAAATTGTGCAAAAGCATGGGTGCTCTTCACCTTCAGGACTTGCTCTCACATGTGTCAACTGACTGCTGTCCAAGTAAAAACCAGAGGATGAGCTCACACTTAGTGGGTTAAAGAAACTCTTAGCTATTAAGCTGACAGGTAGTATATCTTTATAAATTTTAGTGAAAAATAAATTCCTGCTTGATTTCAAAGTCTAGTTACACTTTCATGTAGCTACAAGGCTAGGCATAAATTAGGATTATAATGATTACATTCTACCAGTAACAGTAACAAGGAAAATATATTTCCTTGGAGGCCTTCCAGATAATAAGGACTCTGCCTATGCCTGCCATTCAAAGTGTCTGCTTCTTTGTCATCATGTAGTAAAAAGGTCAAAGGTATGTGGCCATGTACCAGGAGGCCCAAGAAGCCACACTTTAAATACGAGGCAAACTCCTGGAATAACCCTTCAGTTTAAGAAGAGTAAAAATGTCATTGTAGTGAATTGCAATACAAAAAGTACATGAGGTTTAAGACAAAACTGAGACTTAACATGTCAATGTGAAATTTCCAACTATGCATCTAGTATCCCTGGTGATTTTGGATACTCTGGTGGAAAGCACAGAGATTCAGTGTCTAAGTCACTCAAGAACCAGACTTAGAAAATCTAAGTTCTAATCTAGACTCATCATTTACCAGCTGTGTGACCTTGGATGAGTCACTTGCCCTCTGTATAAGCCTCAGTGTCTTTTTCTGGTTAGAAGGAAGTTACACTGAACCATCTCCAGGGTTCCTTTCAGCTCTAAAAGCCTTGTAGTTCTATTTATGGTTTAGAGCTCTGACTAATTTGCCTAATTTTGCCTAATCTATTATTTCTAATGTTTCCTATCTGTTTACTCAGTGTGGAGATTTCATATCACTGTGAAATATCCCTTGGAGATCCCAAAGATCTGACCAAATATAAACTGTTAATATTCCACTAATTAGGCTATTACTGCTCAGCCAATGAAGGCTAACCAATACTTCCAAATGCAAGATACAGGATAAGAAGTTTTAACCAATAAACAGACTCTTATCAAAACTCCTGTATCTTTTCTTTATAATCTGTCTCATCAAATATCCAGGAGATAATTTCGGGTTCACTAGACATTAACTGAGTATACCCCCTATTGTAAATGTTCATAATTTTGTTTTTAGTTGAAATACCCAGATTTTCCTTTTTAAAGTATTTACATAAGCGAGAGAAGTAAATACAACTGAAGGAGTCAAGATTAAAAATTCTCTTAAGCACATACATAAATTTCATAATACATATCACCTGAATATTTACAAAAATTTTTAAAATAATCATTGACATATTTTCTCATGATTTATACAATTTAAAAATAAGCCTGTGCAGTCACATAGATTTTTAAAAATACAGCATCTGTTTCCATCAAAAATGATTAGCAAAATGTATTACTTCATAGTTCACCATCATCCATAAAAACCTCATTTCACTGAATACTTAGGAAAAAGCAGGCTGGTGTTCAATGGGAAAGTATATTACAGTCAAGGGCAGTTTTAATTTTAAAGGCACAAATCTTCATAGGAGTCTATTTGCAACCTTTTGACATTGCAGTAGCAATATGGTAAAAGTCTCTAGTCTGAATAAGTCAGCTTCCTTTCATGACTGATGGTGGTCAGTATGAAACGCTGAGAGGTACACCCTACAATTTAGGAATTGGTGTGGCCGCCAGTGCTATGCTTTCAATTGCACACTCATCGGTTCCTCTGCGGATCCGGAAGTAACCATCCTCACCCCAGCTAGGGCCCCAGCTGTTTTTAACAATCCAGTAATCCAGTCCAGAGGCCAAGTCAGTGCCATAGCCCACCAGCAGGACAGCATGATTGGTCAGCTCAAAGGGGTTGAAAGGGTCTCTCAGACCAGTGTGGTGGTAGATCCCCTTGTGGTAGTGGAAGAAGTCATCATAGACTTCAAAGGCAGCTGCCATGGGCCCATGATGGACCAGCTCAAGCTTCATCAGGGCTTCATTGCAGCCCCCATAGAAACCTCCCACATAGTGGTACTCGGAGGAGTAGTAATGGAAGCAGTCCTCTTTCAGTTTGCATGGAGAATCTGTGCCTGTGTAGGGGAAGCAGGCCTCTTCCACCAGCCCAAAATCTTGGGCGTACTTTCCTGCGATGAGGTATGGGAAGCCACCTTCACAGCCTGAGGATGAAGAACACACAGAGTTATTATTACCCTCTATTAGAAAGGGGTACAAAAGAAACTGTCCCATTTCATATTTTTTCTTTTCTACGCCATTAATTATTCTTTATGTCACCCCTAGAAGTTGTTTCTTAGCTTAAATACCATTTCATTCATCCATCCATCAGCCATCTATTTGACAGACATTTATTCGGCACCTGATATGGAAGGTAGCTTCGTGGTTAAGTAGGAGGCTCTGAAGCCTGACTATATAGGCTCAATCCAAAACTGGGTTAAGAATTGGTAATTTCTCTGTACCTCTGTTTACTTATCTATACAATATAGATAGCAATAGCACCTTCCTTGTAGGATTAAATTAATTACTTCATGTAAAAGCAATAAAAGTTCACTATTATTGTCATTATTAAATAGCCAGACACTTCCTCAAGGAAGTCTTCTCTGACCACCTCTTGCAGAAAAGTCGAAATTAGGTCCCCATATCCTTCCTCCAGTCCTGGCCCTATTACAAGCATATCTCAGAGACACTGCAGGTTCAGTTTCAGACTACCACAATAAAGCAAATATCACAATAAAGTCACACAAACGTTTTGGTTTCCTAGTGCATATAAAAGTTATGTTTACAGTCTACTGTAGTCTATTAAGTGTGCATATTGTCTAAAAAACAGTACACACAGCTTAATTTTAATCTTTTTTTTTTTTTTTTTTTTTTGCGGTGCGCAGGCCTCTCAATGTTGTGGCCTCTCCCGTTGTGGAGCACAGGCTCCGGACGTGCAGGCTCAGCAGCCATGGCTCACGGGCCCAGCCACCCGGTGGCATGTGGGATCTTCCCGGATGGGAGCACGAACCCGCATCCCCTGCATCGGCAGGTGGACCCTCAACCACTGCACCACCAGGGAAGCCCCACAGCTTAATTTTAAAATGCTTTATTGCTAAAAAAAAAAAAAAAAAAACTGCTAAACATCACCAGAGCATTCAATGAGTTACAATCTTTTTGCTGGGCAGAGGCTTGGAAGTATTTCAAGAATTACCAAAATGTGATAGAGACATGAAGTGAGCAAATCCTGTTGCAAAAGTGGCACTGACAGACTTGCTCGATGCAGGGTTGCCACAAACCTTCAATTTGTAAAAACAAAAAACAAAAAACAAAAAAACCATGCTGTATCTGAGAAGCACAATAAAATGAGGTATGCCTGTATACACATCCACAACCCTTTTTCTTCATTGTTCTTATAATTATTTAATTTCTATTTTCCTCACTTAACTGTAAGCTTCATGAGGGTAAGGACTCTCTTGATACTTCAGATTCCCCAGGGCCCAAAAATCACAACGTCAGAGTTTAATAAGTATTTCAGAAAGAAGGAAAGGCTCACTGACAATCATTCACCAGCAGTTTCACTGGTGAACTGAGAAACTCTCTAGTAGCCAAACCTGGGGTTGACAGCAGAAAACTTTAAAATGGGAATGTTTCTCCCTGAATCAACAGCAGCTGGGCTTTCTACACACCTTATGTATAGCCTGTTCTAGAAGCCTATGTACACAATTTTTAAATCCTTCTGGAGAGAAACCAGTTTCGTATGATTTTAATAAGAATTAGGTTTCAGAATGAGACCTTATTTGGGACTGAAATTCATGCTTAAAAGCTGAGTAGCCTTCAAAATACTGTAGAACAACTTCATGTCTGTTCCTTGTCTATAAATAGGATAGCAGCTACTCTTTCAGGGTTTGAGCACTGTTGGGTAATGCATGTAAGAGGCTCCTAAGAGCCAGTGCTTACTCAAAATATAGCAATTATTGACATCTTGCTGGATGGTGCAGTGAATTCCATAAGAAACCATTCGATAATAAGTGATAGGGCCAGAACTCACACCCAGGTTTGGTTTTTTTGAATTTTTGAATTTAATTTTATTTATTTTTGTATATAGCAGGTTCTTATTAGTCATCAATTTTATACACATCAGTGTACACATGCCAATCCCAATTGCTCAATTCATCACACTACCACCCCCACACCTCCCCCACCGCTTTCCCCGCTTGGTGTCCATACGTTTGTTCTCTACATCTGTGTCTCAATTTCTGCCCTGCAAACCAGTTCATCTGTAGCATTTTTCTAGGTTCCAAATATATGCATTAATATACAATATTTTTCTCTTTCTGACTTACTTCACTCTGTATGACAGTCTCTAGATCCACCCACGTCTCAACAAATGACCCAATTTCGTTCCTTTTTATGGCTGAGTAACATTCCATTGTATATATGTACCACAACTTCTTTATCCATTCGTCTGTCAATGAGCATTTAGGTTGCTGCCATGACCTGGCTATTGTAAATAGTGCTGCAAAGAACATTGGGGTACATGTATATTTTTGAATTACGGTTTTCTCTGGGTATATGCCCAGTAGTGGGATTGCTGATCATATGGTAGCTCTATTTTTAGTTTTTTAAGAAACCTCCATACTGTTCTCCATAGTGGCTATATCAATTTACATTCCCACCAACAGTGCAAGAGGGTTCCCTTTTCTCCACACCCTCTCCAGCATTTGTTGTTTGTAGATTTTCTGATGATGCCTATTCTAACTGGTGTGAGGTGATAGCTCATTGTAGTTTTGATTTGCACTTCTCTAATAATTAGTGAGCAGCTTTTCATGTGCCTCTTGGCCATCTACATGTCTTCTTTGGAGAAATGTCTATTTAGGTCTTCTGCCCATTTTTTGACTGGGTTATTTGGTTTTTTAATATTGAGCTACATGAGCTGTTTATATATTTTGGAGATTAATCCTTTGTCCATTGATTCATTTGCAAATATTTTCTCCCATTCTGAAGATTATCTTTTTGTCTCGTTCATGGTATCCTTTGCTGTGCAAAAGCTTTTAAGTTTCATTAGGTCCCATTTGTTTATTTTTGTTTTTATTTCTATTACTCTAGGAGGTGGATCAAAACAGATCTTGCTGTGATTTATGTCAAAGAGTGTTCTTCCTATGTTTTCCTCTAAGAGTTTTATAGTGTCCAGTCTTACATTTAGGTCCCTAATCCATATTGAGTTTATTTTTGTGTATGGTGTTAGGGAGTGTTCTAATTTCATTCTTTTACATGTAGCAGTCCACTTTTCCCAGCACCACTTATTGAAGAGACTGTATTTTCTCCCTTGTATATCCTTGCCTCCTTTGTCATAGATTAGTTAACCATAAGTGCGTGGGTTTATCTCTGGGCTTTCTATCTTGTTCCATTGATCTATATTTCTGTTTTTGTGGCAGTACCATATTGTCTTGATTACTGTAGCTTTGTAGTATAGTCTGAAGTCAGGGAGCCTGATTCCTCCAGCTCTGCTATTTTCCCTCAAGACTGCTTTGGGTATTCGGGGTCTTTTGTGTCTCCATAAAAATTTTAAGGTTTTTTGTTCTAGTTCTGTGAAAAATGCCATTGGTAATTTGATAGGGATTGCATTGAATCTGTACATTGCTTTGGGTAGTATAGTCATTTTTACAATATTGATTCTTCCAATCCAAGAACATGGTATCTCTCTCCGTCTCCTGGCATCATCTTTAATTTCTTTCATAAGTATTTTATAGTTTTCTGCTTACAGGTCTTTTCTCTCCCTAGGTAGGTTTATTCCTAGGTATTTTACTCTTTTTGTTGCAATGGTAAATGGGAGTGTTTCCTTAATTTCTCTTTCAGATTTTTCATCATTAGTATATAGGAATGCAACAGATTTCTGTGCATTAATATTGTATCCTGCAACTTTACCAAATTCATTCATTAGCTCTAGTAGTTTTCTGATGGCATCTTTAGGATTCTCTCTATATAATATCATGTCATCAGCAAACACTGACAGTTTTACTTCTTCTTTCCAGATTTGTATTCCTTTTATTTCTTTTTCTTCTCTGACTGCTGTGGCTAGGACTTCCAGAACTATGTTGAATAACAGTGGTGAGAGTGGACATCCTTGTCTTCTTCCTGATCCTAGAGGAAATGCTTTCAGTTTTTCACCATTGAGAATGATGTTTGCTGTGGGTTTGTCATATATGGCCTTTATTATGTTGAGGTAGGTTCCCTCTATGCCCACTTTTTGGAGAGTTTTTATCATAAATGGATATTGAATTTTTTCAAAAGCTTTTTCTGAATCTATTGAGATGATCATATGGTTTTTATTCTTCAATTTGTTAATATACTGTATCACATTGATTGAGTATATTGAAGAATCCTTGCATCCCTGGAATAAATCCCACTTGATCATGGTGTATGATTCTTTTAATGTTTTGTTGGATTCTGTTTGCTAGTATTTTGTTGAGGATTTTTGCATCTATATTCATCAGTGATATTGGTCAGTAATTTTCTTTTGTTGTAGCATCTTTGTCTGGTTTTGGTACTAGTGTGATGGTGGCCTCATAGAATGAGTTTGGGAGTTTTCCTTCCTGTTCAATATTTTGGAAGAGTTTGAGAAGGATAGGTGTTTGCTCTTCTCTAAAGGTTTGATAGAATTCACCTGTGAAGCCATCTAGTCCTGGACTTTTGTTTGTTGGAAGATTTTTAATCACAGTTTCAATTTCATTACTTGTGACTGGTCTGTTCATATTTTCTATTTCTTCCTGGTTCAGTCCTGGAAAGTTATACCTTTCTAAGAATTTGTCCATTTCTTCCAGTTTGTCCATTTTATTGGCATAGAGTTGCTTGTAGTAGTCTCTTAGGATGCTTTGTATTTCTACGGTGTCTGTTGCAACTTCTCCTTTTTCATTTCTAATTTTATTGATTTGAGTCCTCTCCCTCTTTTTCTTGATGAGTCTGGCTAATGGTTTATCAATATGGTTTATCTTCTCAAAGAACCAGCTTTTACTTTTATTGATCTTTGCTATTGTTATCTTTGTTTCTATTTCATTTAGTTCTGCTCTGATCTTTATGAATTTCTCTCCTTCTGCTAACTTTGGGTTTTGTTTGTTCTTTCTCTAATTCCTTTAGGTGTAAGGTAAGATTGTTTGAGATTTTACTTGTTTCTTGAGGTAGGCTTGTATAGCTATAAACTTCCCTGTTAGAACTGCTTTTGCTGCATCCCATAGGTTTTGGATAATCATTTCACTGTCATTTGTCTCTAGGTATTTTTTGATTTCCTCTTTGATTTCTTCAGTGATCTCTTTGTTATTTAGTAACGTACTGTTTAGCCTCCATGTGTTTGGTTTTTTTACTTTTTTTTCCCTGTAATTCATTTCTAATCTCATAGCATTGTGGTCAGAAAAGATGCTTGATATGATTTCAATTTTCTTAAATTTACTGAGGCTTGATTTGTGACCCAAGATGTGATCTATCCTGGAGAATGTTCCATGCGCACTTGAGAAGAAAGTGTAATCTGTTCTTTTTGGATGGAATGTTCTATAAATATCAATTAAATCTATCTGGTCTATTGTGTCATTTAAAGCTTCTGTTTCCTTATTAATTTTCTGTTTGGATGATCTGTCTATTGGTGTAAGTGAGGTGTTAAAGTCCCCTACTATTATTGTGTTACTGTCAATTTCCTCTTTTATAGCTCTTAGCAGTTGCCTATTTATTGTGGTGCTCCTATGTTGGGTGCATATATATTTATAATTGTTATATCTTCTTCTTGGATTGCTCCCTTGATCATTATGTAGTGTCCTTCCTTGTCTCTTGCAACATTCTTTAAAGTCTATTTTATCTGATATGAGTATTGCTTCTCCAGCTTTCTTTTGATTTCCATTTGTATGGAATATGTTTTTCCATCCCCTCACTTTCAGTCTGTATGTGTCCCTAGGTCTGATGTGGGTCACTTGTAGACAGAATATATATGGGTCTTGCTTCTGTATTCATTCAGCAAGCCTGTTTCTTTTGGTTGGAGCATTTAATCCATTCATGTTTAAGGTAATTATCAATATGTATGTTCCTATGACCATTCTTTTGTTTTGGGTTTGTTTTTGTAGGTCCTTATTTTCACTTGTGTTTCCCACTTAGAGAAGTTCCTTTAGCATTTGTTGTAGAGCTGGTTTGGTGGTGCTGAATTCTCATAGCTTTTGCTTGTCTGTAAAACTTTTGATTTCTCCATCGAGTCTGAATGAGATCCTTGCCACGCAGAGTAATCTTGGTTGTAGGTTCTTCCCTTTCATCACTTTAAGTATATCATGCCAATCCCTTCTGGCTTGTAGAGTTTCTGCTGAGAAATCAGCTGTTAACCTTATGGGAGTTCCCTTGTATGTTATTTGTCATTTTTCCCTTGCTGCTTTCAATAATTTTTCTTTGTCTTTAATTTTTGCCAATTTGATTACTATGTGTCTCAGTGTGTTTCTCCTTGGGTTTATCCTGTATGGGACTCTTTGTGCTTCCTGAACTTGAGTGGCTATTTCCTTTCCCACGTTTGGGAAGTTTCTGACTATAATCTCTTCAAATATTTTCTCAGGTCCTTTCTCTCTCTCTTCTCCTTCTGGGAGCCCTGTAATGCGAATGTTGTTGCATTTAATGTTGTCCCCGCAGTCTCTTAGGCTATCTTCATTTCTTTTCATTCTTTTTTCTTTATTCTATTCCTCAGCAGTGAATTCCACCATTCTGTTTTCCAGGTCACTTATCCGTTCTTCTGCCTCAGTTATTCTGCTATTGATTCCTTCTAGAGTAGTTTTCATTTCAGTTATTGTATTGTTCATCTCTGTTCATTTGTTCCTTAATTCTTCTAAGTGTTTTTTAAACATTTCTTGCATCTTCTCGATCTTTGTCTCCATTCTTTTTCCGAGGTCCTGTATCATTTTCACTCTCATTATTCTTAATTCTTTTTTCTGGAAGGTTGCCTATCTCCACTTCATTTTGTTGTTTTTCTGGGGTTTTATCTTGTTCCTTCATCTGGTACTTAGCCCCCTGCCTTTTCACGTTGTCTGTCTTTCTGTGAATCGCATCCAGGTTTTCTGACAGAAGACATTTTGATCTCTCTACTATCCCATCCTTATGGCTTTGCCAACAATGGCAAACTACACACAGGGAAACAGTGCCTGAAATACAACACATACCTTGAGCATACTGGCTGCAAGAAACAACCTCCTGAGGACTCAAGATTGGGGTCTGGGTATTGTTGGTTAGTATACGGATTCTTGCTTCCATCATCCCCATAGAAGCAAATGAGTAGCAGCTTCCACAAGACCCTGATGATAGAAAAGAAAGATATATAACCCAAGAGACCTTTGACGCACTCAAAAAGAATCATAGAAAACTCAAGTGCATGACATACATTAATATATTTATATTGAGTGTTGTGGTTTTTGTTCATAAGGATCAGCACAATAAAGAAGATTCAATCATAGAGTGCTACTGACCTTACAGGCAAACATTAAGATTTTCGTTTTTTCACCAAAAGGCAAACACTACTATACAGGGTTTTCCTTAAAAATATTTTGGGAGAAAAAAACCTCCTAACTTCTGCAAATCATTTGACAATATTCTTTTTCTTTTTTTAACCTCTTTATTGGCGTGTAATTGCTTTACAATTGTGTGTTAACAATGGTGTGTTTACAATGTGTAAATGTGTTTACAATGGTGTGCTTTAAAACAAAGTGAATCAGCTATACATATACACATATCCCCATATGTCCTCCCTCTTGCGTCTCCCTCCCACCCTCCCTATCCCACCCCTCTAGGTGGTCACAAAGCACCCAGCTGATCTCCCTGTGTTATGCCGCTGCTTCCCACCAGCTATCTATTTTACATTTGGTAGTGTATGTATGTCTGTGCCACTCTCTCACTTCGTCCCACCTTACCCTTCCCGCTCCCTGCGTTCTCAAGTCCATTCTCTACGTCAGCATCTTTATTCCTGTCCTGCCCCTAGGTTCTTCAGAACCTTTTTTAAAAATATTCTATATATATGCATTAGCATACATTATTTATTTTTCTCTTTCTGACTTACTTCACTTTGTATGACAGTCTCTAGGTCCATCCACCTCACTACAAATAACTCAATTTCGTTTCTTGTTATGGCTGAGTAATATTCCATTGTATATATGTGCCACATCTTCTTTATCCATTCATCTATCGATAGACACTTAGGTTGCTTCCATTTGGCAGTATTCTTAATAATGCAGAAATGATTTACATTTGCAAAATTCTGAGCCATCAACTTGAGAGAAAATAATGGAGGGATACATATAAGCTAAGCTTTTAAATATCTCCAGGGAGGCATTTTCTAAAGCCCTTGTTAGGTGGAATTAACCCTAATAATGGCTCAGGTATGGGTGTATTATAGTAGAGAGTTGGATTCAACCAGGGTCAAGGAGGCAAAATAGAACAAAGTCCAAGGAGGTAAGAGAGTAATTATAATGATGGATATGGTATTTAAGGTGGCCAATAAGAAAGTAAAGATATAAAGCAGATGGAGGTAGTAAAATGGAAAATAAATTGAAAAGTAGCTGTATGGAGGTAGGGGAGAAAAGAAAAGAAAACAGCTTTATTTAATATGTAAATGCTCTGGCAAGACAAAATAAATTTACTTAAGAAGCATATGCTAGGAATATAGTTGCTGCTTCAAGAGAAGAAAAAATATTGTATTATGAGGTAATTTATATAAAAAAATATTTTTATCTGTTTCTTCAATATGTGTGAGTAGAAGAAATAAATACATAGAATAAAATATGGAATGTATGTAAAAAAACTGGGATTTCCACTTGTTACAATTCTAGAAAGAAATGAGCATAACTTAATATCCCCATTATGATACAGCCTCTTTCACCTCTGCCACTGATACAAATTCTACATGGAGATAAGCTTGCACCAAACCCGAGACACTGGTATTAAATGAAGTTGACATGTTATTCAAGTTACTAATGTTAATTAGATACCATATTACTTGAATGGTAAGCACT
The DNA here is from genome assembly GCF_026419965.1 of Kogia breviceps. Classification (NCBI taxonomy): domain Eukaryota; kingdom Metazoa; phylum Chordata; class Mammalia; order Artiodactyla; family Physeteridae; genus Kogia; species Kogia breviceps. Next base: position 53,137,178 of record NC_081316.1, on the reverse strand, counting down.
CCCTTGTGCACGTAAAGTAAGACGAACAGACAACAGTACAATTCAAAACACTCATTCTACATAAAGAGAATGCTGCCTTTGTTCTCTTTAATAAGTCTGAATTTAGTTAGTGAATGTCTTCCTCTGAAAAGTATTAAGAAGAACACTGTCCATTAAAAATATGAGGTGCACTGTTTTTCTCTTCTCCAGGTAACTGTTCATTCGTGTCCCTCCCTGAGTACAAAGGAAAGCCAGGATACTCTATGCTCAGCCTCCAACATTCTTAAGCCTACTTGAATTACTTAATACTGTTTTCCTCAAACTAAATTGTGAATTTCTTTGAGTGTTTACAGGAAATCTGTTTTCTTCACCTTGATGCCTGATACAGTGAAGGAACTGAGTGCATCTTTGTAGAAAGAAAAGTCAAATTATGAATAAGTGGATACATATTTATATTCAGGAAACAAGGTTATTTCAGTGGAAATAGTTAATATTTACTTTTAGTCTATTAGAGCCCTATCACCCTGTAACTGCTACCGTTCTGATGGTCCCCCAAATTCTCCCTGTAAACATCTCAGATTTATCCATACTGCTTTTGCCACTGAGGGATCACCTAAATTATGAAGATTAGAAGAGAAACATCTGGAAAGGGGCCTTGGTATTCATCTAGTGTACAACCTACTCAATAATACATACACTGAGATTCAAAAAGAAGCACTGACCTGTCCAAAGTCACAAAACTAAAGGGTGGCAGGTGCTAGCATCTAAATGTCTCCTAATGCAGAGTACTGTCTTTTTCCATTTATAGATCAGTATCTACTTTAAAGAATTTTCAAATTTCCTTTCCCCGTCTTCTAGTTACTAGATAGAATGAAGTTAATGTGCACATTTTGTTTTCAAAACTATCCAAATAATACTATCCTTAGGACTCCTCTTTCAAATGGCAGAATGTCAAAGAACTAGATGAATGACAGTAAATGGCCAAGGCCAGTGTTCCTTTCTTGAGACATCAGGATCTTTCAATAAATAACATCACAAGAGTCTAGAAATGGCCCCAATTTGGCCATTTAGCATTCTTGGCCCAGGGCAGCCACAGAAATAATTTCTCTTGGTATTAACTATTAAACCCTCATCATCTGACCATCCAGCATTGTGGGAGGGACAGGCCACATGTACATTCAAGGGCTCAGAATGTGCTGTTAACAGAGAAATCACAGGAATGAGGAAAGGAGATAACCTTCCTCAAGCCCTAGATGTTCCCAGAAGGTCAGCTGCCAAGGTAATTAATGCCTCTTCAGAAGTCAGGGCCAGTGTCTAGATTCTGTAAATCAACTATACTTCAATAAACAAATAAGTAAATAAATAAATAAAAATAAATAAAAGGACCATTTTCTCTTAAGAAGACTACAGAGCAATAAAGAAGAAGAAGGGGAGCTGATCCAGACAGAGCTCTACAGTAATCATATTTCCACAATCTCAAATAGATATGTGATTGTCAGATGGTTTAACTATATTCAGCTATAATTTCTAACAGTGGAGAGAACACTGAACTGGGAGTAAGGAGCCAGGGTTCTTTTTTTGCCTTCCCTCCCACCCTGTCACTCAGCTGTGTGACTCTGGGCAAGTCACTTGACCTTTTTGGCAAGTGTGTAAAAGGAATAGGGTGGAGCAGATTAAGGCCCCTGCCTTCCAGCTTTAATTATAAACAGTAGTTAGAACAAGACTTAAACGAACTAGATTCTAAAGTTAGGAAAACCCTCTGCATTTCCTAATTAATGTGACCTGAAAGACACTCCCCTTCTCTCTTGAAGATGCAATAATAAATAAAGACAGCACAGCTGGGAGAAGAACAAAGGAAGTCCATCTCTTGCAACTTCCTAGCTCTCTTCCCTCTCACACATCAAAGTAAATCCTGGCTACATGGCTAGTGCTTAGAAATGTTAACACGTGTAAAGGTAAGAATTTGCCGCCCCTCCCCCCGCCATTTTTTTTTTTTTTCATTAAACTTGATTTGTTCTCCAAATAGAGAAAAGTTGTGAATTCCCTTAACTGTGTTTTGAATTCTAGGTTATATAGAACACTGGTGTATTTAAGTTAGTGGAAATTTCCAAGTAGCCCAGTTAGTGGGAACAAAAAATAATTTTTTCCCAACCTCAAGTACAGAAAACCAAAAAGAAATCCAAAGAGTAACAACTAAGTACATTATTTTCTCAGACACCTAACAAGATACTACAGATGAGGGATCAATTTTAAAGCAATTAATCTGTCAAAGCCCTCTGTTTTTAAATTGCCCATGTCTGTACAAACCATATTTATAACACTCAAAGAATATGGAATATTAGAGATGACAATACCTTTTACCAAGACACAAGAAAACCATTGTCAAAGGATCTAGCTTTAGAAAGTCTAATTTCCTTCCCCTGAATTATTATCTCATCAGTAGTCAATCATATATTTTGTGAAGTAACTGGAACTAAATATTTCTTTCAACCTTTTCCTAAAGAATTTTAAAAATGCCCTGTTAAAGCATTATCATATTGTATTTTAATGTTTTGCTTGCAGGTCTTGCTAAACTATAGTTTCTAGGATGAGGACCATGTCATATTGGTCTTTATATCCTCAGCCATTAAACAAAAATTCCTGGACTTCCCTGGTGGCTCAGAGGTTAAGAAGCAGGGGATACGGGTTCAATCCCTGGTCTGGGAAGATCCCACATGTGCAGAGCAACTATGCCCGTGCACCACAACTACTGAGCCCGCACGCTCTAGGGCCTGCGTGCCGCAACTACTGAGCCTGTGTGCTGCAACTACTGAAGCCCACGTGCCTAGAGCCGGTGCTTCACAACAAGACATGCCACTGCAATGAAAAGCCTGCGCACTGCAACGAAGAGTAGCCCCCGCTCATCACAACTAAAGAAAGTCCATGCACAGCAGCAAAGACCCAACACAGCCAAAAAAAAAATTCCTAACATATTAGATACTCTAAACACTGCAACACAGTAGAAACAACCATGTGCCAAGCTCTCAATAACTAACACTTGACATGCAGTATTTACTTAATCCTCTCCAATAAGGATAGGAAACCTGTTTGATGACAGAATAAATTTTAATCCTCTCTTAATATCAAACCTTTAATTGACTTTCCATTCATTTCTCAATTACCTTCAAATTTCTCTCATTTTCAATCCCTCCTTTCCAAGGAAGCTATCTCCAGAAAAGGTAGGAATGGATTTCAGGACCCACACTTTCTCTACAGCCAAAGAGTCCCAGAATAACTGGTACAAAGGAAAGACAAAAAGATGAGACCTCTGGTGTCAGATGAAGGACAGGAACAGTACTGCTGTAAGACCTGCTCAAAGCTCCATATATTCAGAACACTTTGCAAGAATTCAGTGAGGATGAACTGAAGGGTTGGTGGTGAATGTTGAGAAGTGGGAGAGGCTGATTAGCACTGATTTTTAGGAAAGGGGAAGGACAATTTATCTTTGGGTGTTATAAATTTATAGTCCTCTCTCAGGAGACACTAATCAGAATGTTTCCAGACAGTAAATACTACACCCATTTTATAGTAACAAAGCAGTCATGTGTACTGTAATTATCTTCAAAATGAGCTTAGAAGTAATAAACCTGAGTATTATATAAATGATTCTCCAATCATTGTTGGCTAAAATTTAGGATAAGATAATTTGCTTTCAAGTGCTATTAGAGGAAAAGTTATTAAATCTACTCATCCTGTATCCAATTTCCAAAAATAACTGATAAAATGCAATTACAGTGATAATTTTTGGTAAACCTGGGCTCTGCCTCCAGCCCACCATTCAGGAAACTGAGTTAATACTTAACCATTATATGTCTTATCCTGGGGTAAAGTTAATTGAAAGGTCTTTACACAGCTCAAAAAATCTACTTTACCAGAAAAAAATTTAAGGATTCATTTTCTGGGCTCCTATAGTAATTAAAGACTAAATGATGGGGGATGAAAAAGGGTAGAGTGGGCAGACAGGTAGTAAAGGATTCCAGCATAAAGAAGACGTGGTATTATATTGTACACACAATGGAATATTACTCAGCCATAAAAAAGATTGAAATAGTGCCATTTGCAGCAACATGATGGTCCTAGAGATTATCATACTACATAAATCAAAGACAAATATCATGTATCACTTACATGTAGAATCTAAAAAATGATACAAACGAACTTATTTACAAAACAGAAACAGACTCACAGACATAGAAAAAAAACTTGTGGTTACCAAAGGGGAAAGGGGGGGGATAAATTAGGAGTTTGGGATTAACAGATACACACTACTATATATAAAATAGATAAACAACAAGGACCTACTATATAGCACAGGGAACTATATTCAATGTCTTTTAATAAACTATAATGGAAAAGAATCTGAAAAGGAATATATATATATATATATATATATAAACTGAATCACTTTGCTGTACACCTGAAACTAATACAACATTGTAAATCTATTATACTGCAATTTTAAAAAAAAGGATTCCAGCAAACCACTTGCAGAAGGAAGAAAAGGAAGACCAATTTTGGCTGCATGCTATTCTTTGTTTCTACATAAGTCTCTGTGGCTAGGAGGGCAAATGAGTTTGGCTTACGTATCACTCTAATTTCATTAGCTACCTGGAACACACTGAGAAGGATACTGAAGAAATGCTGAGCTCTGCTGGAGAGATTATCTACTACCAAAGTCTGTCATGGACACAAAAAGAAGTGAGTATTCATTAGTTATATATTTTCCATTTCTTTACTAAAGTGGATCATAACCTATTCACCTCTGTATCCCCAAAATCTGAGAGCCTGGCACATAGTAAATGTTCAATAAATATTTCAGAATGAATTAATGAAAAAAATTGGACTTTTTTTTTTTACCTTGGTTTCGAACAGGACTAACAAAATTGGTACCATGAACATTTCTCCAGTCCCAGGATGCTGGCAAATGCAAAATTTTTTTCTGTATTTCAGCAGTTATTGGTGCAGGTTTGGGCCTAGGATGGAAACAGACATATGATGTCAATATATATTCTTTCCTTTGAGGATGATTCCATGATTTCAACCACCTGGCTGGCTAGAATGTAGATTCAGATCCAAAGAGCACTTGTCTATCAGTGTTTCAATGTGTCTATTATACAATGTGTCAATTGTACAACTAAGTTGTATAAATTACCCATTTCTTTTTCAGGATCTAGTAATTTTCCCCGGTGAAATAACTGGTTTCGTATATTGCCATTGCTAATTTTAGTATGCCTAAATAGCTGCATTCTCTTACTTTTAATAGATTTTGACCACGAAAGCAGATGTGAGAAATTGAAGATGGCCTACAGAGGATTTAGAGAAAAATAGAGGAATTACTGATGTTTGACTCTGGAGATGGTGGTGATGGTAGCTGTAAAAGAAGTGAAGGCATGGAAATAAAAGATCTAAGTAGAAGCAGGCAGACTAGCTCCATCAACAGATGAAAGTAAGACACAAAGATGGCCACAAATGGCTTTACCACCTACTAGCTGTGTAACATTCGTCAATGATCTTAACATCACAAAACTACGATCACCTCCTATTAACATGGGTATAATCATGCCTACCGCAAAGGATCGTTATGAAAATTCAATGTAATAATGATTAACAAGTGCTTAAAACATGGCCTTGTCTCTGATAAGTCCTTACTAAATTAAGCTATTATGATGATCACCACCACCATCGTCATCATCCATGTCATTAAGACTAAAAACGCTGCTGATACATTTAGGTGACTGTCTGGTGCAAAACAGGCAATTGTTAACTTCCTTCTTCCTAACTTCCTATAAGGCAGAGTGTTTACCCATCAACGCACACACAGATAAAACAAAAGCAATGTGACAACAAAGCTCAGTGGTGTGAAAATGAAGGCAGTGAAAGAGAAATTAGGGAGATGGAGAAGTGAGAATTACAAACGTCACAGGCACACTATACATTATTGGCTCTCAATCATTTGGGTCCAGATTCTTTGAAGAATCTGGAGAAAGCTCTGGACTCAGATGTCCACAAACAATACGTTTTTATACAAGAGTTCTTCAGAAAAATGGCACCTGACACATGGCAAAACAGTTGGGTCTGAGGCTCAATCTTCCAGACAGGAGTCCCAGTCTCCCTAGGCTCCAATGCTGACCCCACCTCCTCCGGGTGCTCCTTTAGCTTGTTACTGAACAGGTCTCAACTTCTTGTCTCACACAGATACAGGACGGCTCTTTCACTTCCGTGAATCTGAGAAGGAATACGATATGCTCCCATTCCCAATTTCGACTAACCAGAGCATCTCACAGACTAGTCATTCCTCAGAATACACTTTGAGAAACACTGCATAAGATTCTTTTCAGAGATGGGTAGAACTGTGAGAGAAACTACATAGTCTGCTAAATCCAGCTATAGTTTTGAGGGAATAAATCTACCAAATTCCTGACTATATAAATTCAAAGAATGATATCATTTTCCATAAGAAATACACCATGGGGTACATTAACTAAAGATGGGAAATGCCACTTCTGGCTGAAGGTAGCATAGGTATATTGATAAATATGGAATATTTTTTGCTGGACCTAAAAACAGAGAAAGGTGGCAAGTTTGCCAGTTTCTATAGGTAAGTTCAGGGGTATCTGAGGCAAAGGAAGTGTCATGAATGGAGGTACATGAAAGTTTTCAGTAATTTTCTGTCATATTATTTGAAAGCAGGTCAAGATAGTCAATACAGTTATGGGAAAATTTAGGTGGCTTTGATTACCAGGCTAAATTTATTCATTAGACAATAGGTAGTAACCCAATCATAGCTGGGTATAAGTAGATGTAACAGGCAGTATTTCATAGAATGGCTAAGAATGGGGACAGGGAGGGTTAGAAACCAAAGAGAGAGAAGGCAGGAAGCTGATCCATTATACAGGATAGAGATGACAAAGCCCTAAGCCAAAGTGTAGAAAATGGAAAGAGAGTAAATGTAATGGCAGATGCTGTGAAAGCAAAACCCATAAATAGGGCTTGGAGAACATCTGAGTATGTATGAATAGGAAAGGGAGATGGTCAGAGAAAAAATAACATAAAAAGTCTAAGTTAGGATGACCAATAAAATGATGAACAGCCCAGGGAGGAGGATATCAATTGATACAAATACCTTCATTAGTGATAAAGAGATGTGCTTGATTACCTTGGAATTCTCCGGCTGTGGCCACCACCTCTTCTAATCATCTCTTTCAGTGTAAGAGTCTCATATTCCATGTATGCGGTCGCAGTCCAAGACTTCTGAATGGCATTGATAGCTTTCACAAAGGTGTGGTTGTATTTGTAGAGCCTATTAGAATACCTGCCAGCAAAAGTAAGACAGCTTCAGATACACTCTTTACTGATTTAAATAGATCCCGTTAAAATGGCACTCTTATACTGTGGGCCTGAGTGGAAAAATCTTTCAGGAAGGCAACTGGATATGTCAATCTCTATATCTCTACATCTATATCTGTATCAATAGCCCAGAATTGGAATGTGCCCTATGAAAATAAAAGTTCAAGTGAACTAAGATGTATGTATAAGGATGTTCAGTGAAACATTTTTATACTAGTGATAGATTATAAACATAAATATTCTAAGATAAGGGATGGATTAAATAAATAATGGTACTTCATTTGCTATATAGTTTATTCAGTAAAAAGGTCTGGAAGATTATTTAGTGATATGGAAGACTTCACACTATATTAAACAAAAAAGCAGAATATCAAAGAAGTTTATACAACATTAATCAATTTTTGTGAAAGTGTATATTTATACCATAAATACATACAACCATGATCTCTGAGTGGTGACATAGGATCATCACCTTTCCCCCACCCTCTACAATTTCTACAATGTACCTCTTAAACTTTGTAATAATAAAAAAACAAAGGCAGGGGGGAGGACAGCAAAACTGCATACAATATATATATAGCATGGCAAGCATTATAACCACATGATGGAAAAAAAAATGGTTCCATAGGGACATTTGGTTTATATACTTGTTACTCAAATTTGGTTCTTGAGCCAGTATCAGCAGAAGCACCTGGAAGTTTGCTAGAAATGCAGACTCTAACCAACCCAGGCCAGCTGAATCAGAATCTACATTTTTAACAAGATCCCCAGGTGATTCACGGCAACATTAAAATCTGAAAGGCACTGGTTTACCTGATGCCAAATGCTTGGATACAGATGTAAACAAGTCTAACACACAAAGAGCATGTTTACAAAGCAAAAAAACGGAGGGAGTTGATTATTCATTTAACTTAAACATGTATCTCACGTATGTGCCAGGTGCTAGGAATTAACAGAATTCACCACTTATTTCTACTAAAAAAGATTCTGGCCATGGAGCAGCTAAACCCGTGAGCCACAACTACTGAGCCTGCTCTCTAGAGCCCGGGAGCCACAACTACTGAAGCCGGTGCGCCTAAGAGCCCATGCACCGCAACAAAGAGTAGCCCCCGCTCACCACAACTCGAGAAAGCCCGAGCACAGTAACAAAGACCCAATGCAGCCATAAATAAACAAACAAACAAATAAATAAATAAATAACATTCTGTAACTTAAGTGTGACTCACTACCCAAGACTTTCATTAACATTCAATTATGCAAAGCAAGATATACGTAACCTGAGTAACATGTTAGGCATATTTTGAACTTTTCTTTCTCTTTTTATTTAGATGTTCACAGAGAGAGTATTTTGATATAGTCAAAAAACCTGGGAGCACTGAAAATAATAAGAAAAATGTGCAACCACATTGATAATGTTTTAATGTTTTTATCAAAATCCTTTCCCATTTGTTGCAAAATGCGAAACCAGAGAGGTAGTACCTTTATTAAATAGATTATAAAACTGCCTGTATTGTATTTCTGACAACACTAACACACAACAAAAGCCAGTTACAGTTGTTGTTTCTTAAGACACAGGAATATATTTTAAATTGTAAATGTCTATCTTGAAATCAGACCATTAAGAGCTGAAAGAGACCTTGATGGTAATTTAGTCCTAAATGCTTACTTTACAAGTGAGGCAACATAGATTCTGAGCACTCCGGTTAGTAGCTTCTTCACTAAATGAGGCAATGTTTGAAATGTCAGAAAAGTACATAGTACACAGTATATCCTAAGTGGTAGGGTGAAAAGTGAACAGCTTCATAGGAAATGTATTGCTCAAGGATCAATCCAAAGCAATTTAAAAGCTAAGTTCAATATGGAGGTGATGAATTAGTCTAAATCTTGGGGAGTACATCCTCAGACAAGTGCAATTTGTCCTCTTTGAACTCATGTTCTCCCACCTTCTCTGCTGCAGTCATTCACTGCCAGTGTGGTCTGGCTGTGGATGATTTGTTCATGTACACTTTCAGTGGATTTCACAACCAAACAAAACAGAAACTTTGCTACTGCTAATATTTATCTTTTCCTTCCAAACTAATAAAAGTCTGAAATCTCTTGTGTGGTTCATAGTTACTTAAACTGGACCTAACTCAACAAAAACTTTAACTGAAAGTTATACACTGAATTGTGTCCTCAAATTCATGTGTTCAAGTTCCAACCTCCAGTACATCAGAATGTGACTGTATTCAGAGACAGGGCCTTTAAAGAGGACATTAAGGTTAAATGAGGTCATATAGGTGGGCCCTAATCCAATATGACTGGTGTACTTTTAAGAAATGGAGATTAGGACACAGACAGGATGACCATGTAGGACAATAGTGAGCAGCCATCTGCAAGTCAGGGACAGTGGCCTCAGAAGAAACTAAACCTGCTGACACCTTATCTTGGACTTACAGCCCCAGAATTGTGAGAAAATAAGTTTCTGTTGCTTAAACCATTCAGTCTGTGGTACTCTGTTATGGCAGCCCCAGGAAACTAATACACTACATAAATACTAAGAACTTTAATTTCAGTTATTTAGTTCCTTGTTTAAAACTTATGTTCAATTAGCATCACCTATATTTGTTGCAACATAAACATACGTATCTACAAGTATCATGCAACATATTATTACACGGCAATAATAAAATGACTTTTCTGTGTAAGTCATTGCAATTCTGTGGTCCTTTATATAAATATTCTTTAAGGCTATCATTGGTCCATTACTTTTGAAGTACTTTGAAAAACTACTTTTTTCTCTGTTATATCAATGTATTTTTCCAGGAAAGTTGTAGATAACATGGCTTATGTTTCTAAGTCAAATAAATTTTATATAATCAAATTAAATTTTCCAAGAATTAATACAGACACATACATATTATAAAAAACTAAATGTGTCTTTCATTTACGACAACTCACTTTTCCTGGAGATTCTCAAGGTGTGCTGTGTTCACGTTCACATTCTCAAAGGTATTTCCCTCCTTCTTTCCTGTGAAACAAGCCCAGTTCCTGCCCAGCACGTCATGCACCCAGCCAGTCATGGTTTCTTGGCAGTAACTAGTTACCTTGCCGCCCTCTTCTTTATACTGCAATCGAATAAGAAAAGGAAAAGCCAAGTGAATCTGTGTTCCTCTCTCAGGTCTGTTTCCTTGTCTCCCATTCACAGTAAAGATGCCCCTTTTTCGTTTCATCTTAGGGACCAGCCACTGCCAACCAAAACAAAAACTGAGAGGTTTCAGTTTGCGAACTATTCTAGAAAAGGAAGAGAAATAAACTTTTCTACGATTAGCATCACTGATTACCAAGCAAAATTTACACAACAAACACTTCTGGGGAAGGAAAGGCAGGGAAAGAAACTAACATTTTTAGAGCATCTGCCCCATTCCAGGCATTTTACAAAGTTACCTCATTAAGCCTATGAGGAGACAGGCACCAATAATCCCATTTTACCAGTGAGTAAGTGGAGGTTCAGCTCAGAGAGGGTAGGCAGCCCCTACCTAAGGTAACAGAGCTGTGAAGAGGCAGAAACAAAATTCTTCTCAGTTTGTCAGACTATACTTTTCCACTCAGAGAAGATATATTCCAGCAAAATACAAGAACATATGGTGAAAATTTTCCAAAATTTTTCTTCTGTTAACCTCCCAATTCATTAGCATATTCTAATCATGAGCGAGTTAAAGTAACGTGATTATTAAATATAATGGCCGTTGTCTTATGTCGATGTTAACACTGAAAAATAACTGCAGTTGACCCTTGAACAACGCAGGGGCACCGACCCTCCACAGTCAAAAATCCACATATTACTTTATAGTCAGCCATTCCTATCCTGGGCCCTGCTTCCAAGGAATCAACCAGCCTCGGCTCATGTAGTACTGAAGTACGTATTTAGGGGAAAAAAATCTGCATATAAGTGGACCCGTGTAGTTCAAACCCATGTTGTTCAAGGGTCAACTGTATATAGTGACAGATCTAGGATCTGAACTCAGATGCTTTGGCTCCAGAGCCTAAAAACCCTCATGTTACAACATGTCCTCATGGAGGAAGGATATATAATCCAGAATGAGAGTGGAGAGCATGGGAGGAAGAAAGGAAAACAATGCACGGCTAAATTTCTTTATGAAGGGACTTGGATACAGACAACTTCAGGCACTGACTTAATTTAATGGAACAGAAGCACAAAAGCAGTCAAAGGCAACACAAACGAATCAGCACGGCAAGCAGCTGTGTTTCAATGCTTTTCTTTACAAAAGTACACAGTTGGTTTTGGCCCTCAGGATGTAGTTTGTGGACTCAATCTAATATAGTGGATGCTACTTTACCTATGCTGAGGGGGTGGCAAACTTCTTTTTAAGGGCCAAACAGTAAATGCAGGTTATCAGTCCTCTGTCATCATCACTCAACTCTACCTCTGCAGTGTGAAAGGTACACAGGAAATGCATAAGTGAATGAACTACATTGTGTTCCAATAAAACTTCATTTACAAAAACAGACTGATAGTTTGCAAACCCCAAGTTTAACGGAATGTGTAGGCTAAACTACTCTTAAAGGTAAAACTACCTTACTGCATCTGACTCTGAATTCAAATCATATTGAGGCATAGAGTTAAAAATGTATGGCCTTAGAATTCAAAAGAGCTAGGTCTGAATCCTGGGATTCACTGCCACTAAGCTACACAAGATAACTTACTTTGGGCTATTCATATGTACATTTTGTTTCTTCCTCAGTGGTTCATAACACTGTGAAGCCAGTCTCCCTACCTCTGGCTAAGAATATCTCCACTAGCATGAGTTTGGCTCACCACTCATTTCCCTGCTAAAGCCCCAACTCGGGATACAGGAACACTGAAATAAAGGCCTAGGACATGACCAGGCTGCAACACTGGAGGGCATGTTGCATGAAAAGGTTAATAAAATTTATATTTATTATGCTGAACTATCTGTAACTACTATTTTTATAGATCAAAAACTGTTTGATATCGGCAACCTCGTATGATGCAGACAGGCCAGCCGGCGGTAGGCCACTGCTCCCCTACACCAGTGCTGTATTAGAAAGCAGTCTGACAAGGCTTTAAGAGTTTTAAAGAGCTACCTTGTAGAAATTGTCAAATACACATAAATGAAAAAAAAAAGGCTAAACACAGGAAGATGTTCATCACAGTAGAAGAGGCTAGGGAAGGCTGCTTGCTTTTATAAATACAGTGTTATTGGAACACAGCCAGACCCACTTGTTTATAGTATTGAATATCTTATCTCTGGCTGCTTTGGTGCTACAGCAGCAGGACTGAGGAGCTCCCACAGAGACCATTAGGCTCACAAAGCCTAAAACATTTACTATCTGACCCTGTTAAGAAAAAATTTGCTGACCTCTCTGTATAGAACAATAAGAAAAAAGAAAACATGGGAATTCCCTGGTGGTCCAGTCAGTGGTTAGGACTCCACGCTCTCACAGCCAAGGGCCCAAGTTTGATCCCTGTTTGGGGAACTAAAATCCCACAAGCTGTGTGGTGCAGCCAAAAAAAAAAAAAAGAAAGAAAAATAACCTATGATATATTAAGGGGAAAAAACTACAAGATAGTACTTAAGTGGAGTGCAAATAAATAAAATTTTTATGAAATATGATTTTTTAAAAATGAAAGGTGAAAATGGTCTTTGGGTGGGAAATGAAGATAGTTATATATATTTCATGAAATTCATCACTTTAAAAAATATTCCTATTTCCTAAGGATAAGAAACATAGCCTACAAAGCCCTAGAAGAGGACACCTACGAAGGATGGTCCAGATGTTGCTAGAGACTAACTCTGACCTGTCTAGGATTATGATTACACTTCCTGAAAAAAAACCATGATTTATATAACCTATTTTGTATTTTGCTAAGTTCTTTCACTTATTTATCAAATGCTTATTGGTCACATATTTCCCAGGCATCATGCTAGGTGCTAGGGCTAGGCACACATGCACATATGTATTGATGCAGCCCCAGAACTTAAGACGCTGGGAATTCAATGAAATAAACAAACATGTAAATAATGTGGTTATTTATTTGAACCCAAATCATGTGGTCCAGCAAGTTAACCATGCTTGAAAAAGCCTGGGAAATTTCCCCACCTAAGCAGAAAATTTAGATCACAGATGAAATGACTTTCCCAACGTACCAAAAGAGTCAGGGGCATTCAAGTTAGAAGAAATGGGCCCCATGTTTCTCATCAGTGTGGTTTTTGTTCACCTAGTTGGCACAACTTATCAGCTTATGATGGCTAACACCAAATGAACTTCCCCTGTGAGGGAAAGGCTGATTTGTTATTTTGATTGGAGGGGGTAAAATATCACTGAAGCATGACCGATTGTGCTAAAGATCCTTACCATTCATATTTGTTCAACAACTCTATACCCTTCACCATCAATATTACAGAACTACAGGACCTTAACATTTACCTATCACATCATACTTTATAAACATTCTACAGATTACTCAGAAATCTTAGAGGTTCAAGAGAACATAAAGATAATACAGCCTCGGGGGACAAAAAAAGAGACCTAAAAGAGATGGTTGAACTAGAATTTATAACCAAGCACTCTTCCCAAATACCATGCAGCATTTCTTCATATACTTTGTCTTCTCAAGAAGTGCTAGAGAAATAAACATACAGGTCAATTGCCAAAAACACGGGAAAGGAGATACCTAGAAACCATGCAGGAAAGGCTTAAGCAATTTGCAAAGGGTTTTCATCTATATCATGTAAGCCTCACAATGATCTTTTGGGATAATAGGCATTATGTTTTTCATGGGAAAAAAAAAGTGACTTTGCAAAGTTAGAGAAGAGAGAATTAAAATATGAGTTTAAAGTTTACAAGAATCATTGCTTTATTATTTCCTTTAAAAAAAAAAGCTGGAAATTAATTGGCTCTTATGAGTCAGATCCAAACTGTTGTCCAAGACCCTTTTTAGGGGTCATCTAAATTCTCCAGTAGCCCTAATGGTGATTTCCCACTATTCAGGTGTCTATGGCTAGTCCTGGCTAGTCCAGTCTTCTTACCCTTTCTGTCAAGGGTTTTTGATACAGGGCAGAGGTAAAGGACATGGTCTGCAGGCTCGACTACCTGGACTGGATCCAGCTCTGCCACTTACTGGCTGTGTGATCCTGAACAAGTTACTTACCCTCTCTGTACTTTCAATGTCCTCCTCTATAAAATCAGGATGATAACAGACTCAGCCTCATAGGTTGTATTTTATATATATTAACCCATTTAATTTTCCTAACAGCCTGTGAGTGTTGTTCTTTCCACATAACCACTGTGAGAAGAGGATTTTTTGTTTATTCATTAACTAGGACACTGGCACTAGAAAGCAATTAGTTATTGAATGAGTGAAAAAATAAATGAATAATAGAAAGAACAACAAATGCCACATCCTATTTAAACAATAACACAAGAAACTTAGAAAAATTTATAATTAAAAGAAGAGTGACACTTTTATAATTAAAAGAAATTTATAATTAAAAGAAGTGGGTCACAGAGACCCATGTTCTGACTTCTGGTATTACTTCAGAAATGTCAGTTTTCCTCCCCAGACCTCAGCTTCCCTACTTGTAAATTTAAGTTGACCTGAAAGTTCCAAAATATCCCTTCAAGTTTCCTAACTACACAGTCGTTACATCTGTGGATTTCTTATTTATTATTCACAAAGCCAGGTAAATAATTTAGACATACTCCTTACTTACATAGAATATTTATACATTCTAAGTAACCCTAAATAATCCTGAAACACTACAACTGTTTTTACTTAAGCAAATTACTAAGAGATGCTATCCATTTATGTACCACTTCTTATACATTAAATTGAAGGAATTATTTTCCATTAAAAATTTTTATTTTATTTTATTCTGTAGTTTCCCCAGTCTAAAATAATTTGGTCTTCTTTTAGAACCTGAAATTACCTTATGAAAGGTAGGACAGGACTGTGATACCACTGTGCAGGACAGCTACAACTTAGCAGAAAAGAGATATTTAACCCCCCCAGAAGCCAAGTACTCAGTACCTTAATTTGAGAGGACCACACACTGTGCCCCCGTTATTTTCTTGATTTGAATGTTCTCAATGTTTGTCATTTTTCCTGCTATTGTAAAATACACCTTTTGTGATTTCTGACATTATTACCGATTAAGAAGTTGAAGTTTTGGCCACACTATCCAGCTTGAAATTTAGCTTAATTTTTTTTCTAAGGGCTTTCATTTATTTTATTTATATAAACATCAGTCTCTGAATACTGCCTTGCACAGATGGCATAATTTAAGTTTCTATTCATTTATGCCAATTTCTATTACAACAAATAGATAATTGCATAAAATTTGAAGAAATTCCAAACCCTAGCACTTGAGTTTATAAAACTACTAGGATTCAGCAACTCTCCATTTGCTTCTTCAAGATTAACATTGGGTTGCCAAACATTCTTGAAACCACCTTTCTTCAATTTCCCATTCACTTTATCAATTCTCCAATTCCATCCAATTACCTACTAATGCTAACCAACTGAAAAAGAAAAGGTTGGGATATTTTAGAACTTAAGTTATTTATCCTGGATCTCTTTCTCAACTGCTTTTTGACACTAAAGGGGGAAAAATCACCTATACCTTTTGTTCCTCTGTTTTCCTGATTACATTTAGCAAATATTTGAATACTTCCTTTATGTAAAGCACTAGCTATGAGAAAAATGTACTTTAATGAAAACGGACTTTGCCCTTTAAATTCCTGTTCTGCCACTTATCATTTATGTTACATAAATGGTAACCTTGAGCAAGTCACAACTAAGGAGCCTGTTTCTTCACGCTAATAATGGGAATGATATCTACTTCACTGGATTCCTATCGAGGATAAGGATGACACTGAAGTTTGAAGAGTTTAAAAAGTTATAAAACACTAAACAAGTAACAATATAAACACTACCACCTGTTACCGCATGGGATACAAAGCCATTTAAGACTTTACTCATGCTGTCAAAGAACTTATACTCTAGCCCAAACTGTCAACTGAGCAGTTGATATGGGTTTTATCCTGTCAACCAGTGATCTTCCAAAATGAGAAGACAATCCATTAAAATATTAGAAAGAAAAATCTTATAATTTCTATTTCTATTTGTAGCATAGAAATAAAATTGAAAACCAACCTTCACTATTATTTAATATACAAAGCAACACTGATAACCCCACTCAGTTCCAATGTCAGATGTTCACCTGTTATATGCAGTATGCTGCCTAAAGATGGTTAGGACACAGCACATTCCCTTTTACATGTGCCTGCTTAAACTCACTTATGCACATCTGATGTAATTAAGCTAACTCACACAAAATGAACAAGTGGCTGAAAATAATACTTGCAAAGAAACCAGGATTTGCAAATACTAATGATGTAAATATAAGAAAACATAAGAAAATAACAAAGCTTACATTTGCCCTATTCAACATAAGAAAATAACAAAGCTTACATTTGCCCTATTCCTGGTATGAGGTTTTTTTTTTTTTTTTTTTTCCAGTACGCGGGCCTCTCACTGTTGTGGCCTCTCCCATTGCCTGTCCGGAGCACAGGCTCCGGACGCGCAGGCTCAGCAGCCATGGCTCACGGGCCCAGCCGCTGAGCAGCAGGTGGGATCCTCCCGGACCGGGGCACGAACCCGTGTCCCCTGCATTGGCAGGCGGACTCTCAACCACTGCGCCACCAGGGAATCCCCCTGGTATAAGTTTTTGAAAACATGTTTTGAAATGGTTCCTGTGTTGCGGTATTCACTTTTTAATCTGTTTTATCAATAAAGCAAACGTCTCCGTTTTAAAATTTGCCCATTAAATTGTCATCATTTAACACCAAACATCATTTAACATCATTTAAATACCAAACAGTAATTCTTCTAAACTCTACCAGTGACACTTTCATACTTTTAACAAAATGTGTCAAAATTAAAATTCTTTACTTGAAACATTTTAACTAGAAAATTGTTGCCAAATGTTGAAAATTGGAAGTAATAAAAATGATCGGAAACAGAAATCCTTACATTGCTTTTGGCAACAAAATCATGATAATGAAACATAGTTTTACATTGTTTCCAAAGAATATCATAATGAGATATATTTTGGCAGGACATATTTTTGTGACAATAAATCAAATATTTAATTATTTAATATTATTTCATGTTCGATAGCAAACATGTTAGTATAGTAGTGCATGTATATAATTTTTTAAATGTATGTATACATACTGTGGAATACCTATTAAAAATTTGGACATCTAGGTCTAATCCATCAATATCATTCAACATTTCAGAAAAGAACACCTTGCATGAAGTTAAATGGTTTGATGATACACCACACATATAGAGAGATCACATTCCAGCAATACTGAAGAACAAAGAGTGTTTATTCAATTTTTTGCCGTTTGTTTACTGTACATGTCTACGTAGGTGCAAATTAACTGCTTCCATCTGCTGTCAGGCCTGGAGTGTGAATGAAGCCATTAGATGGCAACAAAGGAGAACAAGGCATATTTTCCTAAATTGATATTTTTCCAACCCAACCAAGAGTGTCACATCTTACCTCAGAAACAAACTTCCCTGTCAGTTTCAAGGATTAGCTCTCCTTTTCTGCCCACTAACTAGACTTAACCATTTATTTAAAAAGTTGAATTTTAATGAATTGTGAAACTGCCAGGAAATTGCTGCAGTGGTTGCAACCAAATAACCTCGGGCATTTTACTGAAGTAACTGCCAATCAGATTTACATATGAAAATGGAGGATCATAAATTTATTTCCGGGGCAGAAAAGATGTTCCATTTAAACCAAAACATATGTTCCAGAACTAGTTAAGAAAACAGCAATTTGATACCCAGCAAGGTAGACAAAGTCCCTTGGCTCATTCCTCACTTACTTGCTCATAATCTCTTAAACTGTAAGGTTGGAAGAAATCTTAGAGTTCATCGACTCTAACCTTTAGCTGGTGCTTCTTAAGGGGGCAGGGGCACAGCCCACAGCACCCTAGGCTAGTTTGAGTCCTTGGTTATCCAGGCTTTGGGGAACCACAGCAGTCACAGATAAAGCTCACTATTTCCCCTGACAGCTAATTTACTTTTAAGTAATTCTGAAA
Source organism: Kogia breviceps (assembly GCF_026419965.1). Taxonomy (NCBI): domain Eukaryota; kingdom Metazoa; phylum Chordata; class Mammalia; order Artiodactyla; family Physeteridae; genus Kogia; species Kogia breviceps. The sequence continues at coordinate 53,118,668 of NC_081316.1, read as the reverse complement.
GTTAGAACTTTACTATTTTTAACTCTGAGGTTTATCTTAACCTCTACAGTCTCACACAAAAATTAAAATATAATATATAAGCAGAATAAAATGTTAAAGTCTCATCTGTTTTCTACAAAGTCATTCAACAACTATGGCCTGAGGGTCCACCATAGCCTCTAAGGACACAAAGGTAAAAAATACTTTCAGAAACACAACAATAAAACAATGGAACAACACAATGGTATATTATTCAATTTTCTTTCTCTTACAAATATTTATTGAAGGCCTATTATTTATCACATATTGAACTACACATAAGGAATAAAATGGTCATTAATACAGTGTTGATCACTGCCCTCAAGGAGTTTAAAGGCCAGAGGAAAGGACAAACAGGCAATTACAACAGAGAATGCTAAACAGTAATCTATTATGGGGCCTACGAACACAAATACCTGCAGTTTTGTACCCAAGTTTTCTCTTCCATAATGAAAACAAACATTTAGATGCAAAGATACTCAAAGAAACAGGGGGAAAAAAACACGTTAGTAGGGGTGATTTTAGATGCCTTGCTAAATATATTCTTTTTTTTTTTTTTTTTTTTTTTTGCGGTACGCGGGCCTCTCCCGTTGCGGAGCACAGGCTCCGGACGCGCAGACTCAGCGGCCATGGCTCACGGGCCCAGCTGCTCCGCGGCATGTGGGATCTTCCCGGACCGGGGGCACGAACCCGTGTCCCCTGCATCGGCAGGCGGACTCTCAACCACTGCGCCACCAGGGAAGCCCGCTAAGTATATTCTTATACACACTGGTTGCTTTGTCATATTTACATCCAGACGATCAGTTTGAAAATACACAACTCTTACAGAACCCTGTAAGTATGTAACCTAATATTTTTTTTTTAGAACAGAGGACCAAAAATATAAACATAGCACCGTTCCTGATTTGGGCTTCTAGAACCCTATAGAATTAATTCTTTGTAAGCTGGCATTACTTCTGAAGTCTTTGAAAAGACAAGAGACATGTGGATAATTTTCCAAACTGAAGTTCCAAGATAAAGTTCTACATGCATTAGGTGCTGAAGATACACAGACCTTCAGTCTGGAAGAAGATGACACACTATCAAGTCATTCCATTTACAGCAGAATTAGTACTACCAGGGCAGAGATACCTGCAAAGTACAACTGGAACCAAAATAATGGCATTCCTCCCAGTAAAGGAGAAAGCTGGGGAATTTCACAGAGGTGGCATCGAGATCCTGAGTGATAAAGAATTATCAGGATAGAAGAAAGTAGCCAGGTGGCAGTTGGATGTACTCTTACTTAGTTTTTATAAGATATAACCTTCCCAGAACAGCAGACCAGTGCCTCTCAAATGATATAAATAATTATCTGAACCAATAAAGTAATGATGACAACCTACTATCTAGAGAAAGACTCCTCCACTCAAGAAGCAATTCAAGGGATGCAGAAAAGTCCTCCCAGACAATAAGAATTAGGTGTAGCCCCACATTTTGGTTTGCCAAGGCTGATATTTAATCAGCTCTAAAGAAATGAGGAGGAAACTAGTCCATTGTTTATTAGCAGGAAAGACCTGGAAGACAGCAATCAGTTTGAACAATAGTGTAATTAAAAGAAGTAAACTTAGCAAGCCTACTTAACTTGAAGTTTACAAAACTCTCCTTCAATTTGGAGAACCATAAAGAGAAGGAGAAAGTACATTTTTGTCTTGAATAAGGGACCTGGGCTTAGGAAAGAAAGTCAGTAGCCTCATTTGGTAAGGAAATCTAAGGTTCAAGACAATTCTTCTAAAATTTCAACAAGAGCCAATGCAGTGCACTGAACTAACATTTGTGATGCTTACAGACTAGGATTCACCAGAAAACCTGCCCAAATGTGACTTCAAGTACCAATACTTCTTTGTGAAACAAACTTGACAAATAGCCCATATCATTCTACAGTTAGAAGCTGTGTGAGTTTAAGCACTGTATGAGACTAATTTTCCCTATCTGAAAATTGAAGCTAGTAATATCTACTTAATGGGATTTTTGTAACATAAAGCATGTCAAGTTCTTAGCACAAGGCTGGCACCTAATTTTAAAAAACACCCCCCAAAATGTATTAATCATACCATCTTTCTGGACAGGGGTACTGCAGATATATGATCTATAAAAAGAGACCCTTCAGCAGTTTGGTTTATCTCAGAAAGCCTCCTCCCCCAAACATGTCCCCCTGGGACCATCTTCCCACCCATAATGTATCTGTGCATCTCAAGATATTCTGAAACCTAATTTTATTCTTATAACAGGTGTTGGGGCTCCTCAAGGTAAATAGAGAAAGAGAAGGCATTTGGGAAGTTCATTTAACTGTGAGTAAAATTTGCACTGTTAACAAAATAAAACAAGTAAGTCAAGTCCTAAAAGCAGTCTGAAAAAATCATTTCAACAGAACAGTTTTCAAAAGAGAAAATAAGAAAGAAATGTGTGTTGCATATTGTTCCTTTTATTCAAAGGCTGAATGGTGAAGCCACCTAAGACTTCCAGATTTTTTTTCTTTTTCCTGCTTGGTCTTTGGTTGTTCACATTCCAAAATGGCAGTTGCTGCTTTTCAAGGAAGTGTTCAGGAGGGCAGCTGCCTTGAGGTAGGTTACCAGGACTCCTCTGTATGTTACATGCACATAAAGACTCCAGAAGGGTCTGTAGCTGCTAGAGGCCTCTGCTAGCTGTTAGAGGTAGGTAGGTCCACTGCCGCATGCTGCTCTGCCTCTTGCCTCTTAGCCCCAAAGTCTGTTTTTGGCTGTGGTTTTAAAAGAGCCCCTCAACAGATGCTCTATTTAATAACTAAAAGACAATAAAAACTAGAGTTACAAGCCAACAAGGATCATAATGTCTCTTAAAAATTTAAACATAGTAATTTATTTAAGTGAAAAAAAAATACTAGTATTTAGTATTTCAGATGCTGGTATTTTTTAATGCTACTTAAGACAGTCACAAAAAGCCACCATTCTCAAAAGCTGAATGCTTAAGCAATACATATCGTGCATGCAGCCAACATGCTCAAGAAGCACATGCAGATTCATTTTAAATTAAATGCTACCAAATAAGCCTAATACAGTTTTGAAATGTAGTTAAGAAAGAGGCTAATCTAGCAACCGAGACATAATAACATATACACCTTACAAATTCTAAATGTAGACTGAATGCTACTTTGATCACTATTTCTAGGTACAAGGCTATTTATCCCATTTACTGAGCAAATACTAGGGTCAATCTCTTCTGCTGGTAAAAGCCTCTCCCTAATAAGGAGAAAGATTAAAGTTTTAAGACATAATTTTGTAAACTGCATTCCGAGAATACCTTAAATTTTTGTGAGGAAATAATGGTAAACTTATTTTAGAAAACCTTCTTATTATATCTCCCTCCTGAGCTTCCACCATACAATATATTAAAGATTCTGAGAAGTTCTGAAAGGAAACTATTTAAGGCAGTCTACACGTATTCAACTACCAGAAATAAATTCAGAAGAAAGAGCTTATTGGTTTCAGCTCTAATTTTCACTTTGATGTGTTGTTAGTGGCTGCCTAGAACAACCTTTAAAGCTTAACAAGATGAAGTGATACAACTTATGAGCAATTCCTTCCTGGCACATGGGTGGGCCACCGCTGGCCCATTAAACAGTTTGAAAAAACGCTGATACAGGATAAGGCTATGGTGCTTTCAACACTTGCCCCAGTTCCCTTTTCATATCTCACTTCCTTACTTAAGAGCTAAGTAAAAGAGGAAGGGAAAGGGAAAAACCTGTTATATGAAATGTAAGGGAGGGTAAGTCCCCATCAACGTTTTCTCTCTAACCACCCATTTTTCCATCAAAATTTTAGACATCTAAATTTATGGATTCAGAGAGAGCAATGATTAAAACATCTATTCTGAAAGTGTGAGGAGAATGTACAGAGTGAAAAAGATCCCCTTCTCCCTAGTCAATAGTCTGTTCTGAGAAGGAACCAGTTTTAAAAAAGATAGGTGATGTCTCAAAGGGATGACTGACAGGTATGTCAATTTCTCTGGAAGAGCCACCTTCTCTACTGGAAGACAACAAAAATGCCATGCTTCACATGGGTTCCTCTTGAGTGTTTTTAGAAAAGAATGAGCAACCTCAGGCAGCATAGCTACTTCAAGGATGTGAACTGAATTTGAGCCAACCTTTCCTTAACTGGGTCTTTACCTTTTTGGTTTCATGTCCACTTACGTTATGAGCATCATGCTTGAGAAAACTAATTTGATGTGTGCAGACAGAACATACTAACATGAAAATAAATAGTGCAGGCAGATAAGAAGTAGCAAATAAGCAGGCTCAAGCAGGAAATCTGTAAGAAAGCCATAATCTCTCTGTTCTCCATCTTCCTCTCCCTGATGAGTAAATCAACATTCATTTTCATAGGCCACCAAGGAGGAGGGAAGCTTGCTTTTAGTAAGAAAGTTAAAAATATTTCAATGGAGCTCACCCAGTTTGTTCCTCAGATGTGGCATATCATATATCCCCACAGTTCCCAGCTGCATGAAAAACTGACTGATAAAATCAGTGACATCCTACGAAGGGTTTACAATGGAAAACTGAGTCATTGCGTTGAGATAAAGCAACATCATAAAAGAAAACAAATAGCTAGACATGTGTTAAGTGCTTAACTTCTGATTCTTTTCCTCAATTTAAACACTTTTAAAAGTAAACATCAAGTTGTTTTTTTAAAAAAAGACAAACTCATCTTGGTGTGTTGAATCTATGTTCAAACAGGTAAATCTATCCCAATAACAAATATTCTGAAAGTTTGTTATATCTTAAAAATGAACCTAGAAGGCACAACAGAAAAATTGCACGAGACTCCCAAATCCTTTACTGTAGGAACACATGATTCACATTTCTAACTGTTGCAACAAGCTTGAAATCTGTAAGTCACTAGCACACAAAATGCGTAAATAAATCATCTGGTATGAATTTCCCAACATACTGTTCTTGTTTTGAGTACCAACCTGCTTTAGAAATACTCACGGTAGTGTTTTTTGCTTATAGTTCTACTAAGACTGGTAGGTTCCAAACAAAAACTCAATTAGAAATCAGTGAAGTCTGCTTAACTATCCCCAAATTCAGTTTTCAGCCTAATGAGTCTAGTTTCCCTTCTATGCATCTTCTTCAGCCCTTGAGTAGCTTAATGTTCAAAATAAAATCTGAGTTCATTTGCTACTGCCCCCTTTTACAGCCTCAGAGAAAGTAAAATGAGAAACAGTAAAAGGTTAGAAAGCTATTCAACTTGAGAGTATTCTTTGAAGCTGAGTTTGTTCCATACCACTTCCCTCCTTGGCACAGGTTCATGTCCCGGTCCGGGAAGATCCCACATGCCGCGGAGCAGCTGGGCTCATGAGCCATGGCCACTGAGCCTGCGTGTCCGGAGCCTGTGCTCCGCAACGGGAGAGGCCACAACAGTGAGAGGCCCGCATACCACAAAAAAAGAAAAAAAAAAATTCCACAGAAGTGTAAAGAAGAAAAAAACAATCGCTTACCCACCCATCACAAAGTCAGCCATAATCAAACATCCGTTACATTGTGTGTTTCTATATAAGAGGTTGGTTGTTTTTCATCTGCAGGTACGTTTAAAGGGTGCGAATTTTTTGGAGTGTGCCAATTATAATCAAATGGTAATGCTATTAAAATGTGATAGTCTTAGAAACTGGCTTGTGCAGATAGTCTTTTATTTTGGCCAGCGCATTATTTTAAAGGAAAACTGAATCTGAATGTCTCTAGGAAAGTTTCCATTTTGCCATAGGTTGAGTAACTCCTTATTGTTTTACAAAAGTTGTTTTAAATGCTTAGGTATTTGCCTGGGTGAGCCCTAAATTCATTTGAGTTTGTAACCCCGCCAAAGTTTTCTGATAACTGAATCTATGCTGGAAGTTGAATAGAAAAAAAGTGTCTTTCAAAAATATAAACCTAGTGCTTCCTGCCTAACTCAAACTATGTATAAATTTCCAGTGTCAAGATTTCCTTCCAAGCTTTCATCTAGCTTGAAGTCCTATGTAAAAAAAAAACAAACAAATCATCTCCACTCCACCCCCAATTTCTTAAGCAGTTAAAACCAAGGAAAAAAAGGTCGAAGAACCTCAATTCATGAAAAATTCTGCTTATTTTCCAGGTGAGGCCTGAATAAGTAGAACTTAATAAAAGCAAGTTCCTAGCAATAAAAGTGGTGTCACAACTGTTCCAAAGTTGGCATGCAGGGAGAATGATGTGGAAGCTGTCTGTTCTGTTGAGCTGCAGGCTGATCTGGGGGAACAGAAGGCGTAGAAGGAACCTAGCAGAATACCTTGCACGTAACACCCGCTCAGCAAACTAGCAGAAACAACCCTAAGAAACAACCTCATGAAAGCCTCTCTGAAGAGGGCAAAATGAAACAAGTGGTAGGGTCTGGTATGAGTTAAGGGAGACTCCTGGAAATCCAACTGATTTGTAGAGTAACAGTGGAGGGTATAAATGGCAAAAATTTGTCAGATATTTCTGTTATTGCAGTAGGTTGAGTGGATTATGGTTTAGTTTACATAAGGCACCTAAACTTGAATAGTAAAACACTGCTTATATTTTGATAATTTTTCTTTTTTAAAAATAAATTATTTTTCATTTAAAAGATACTTCTAAAATCTGTAGAAAAAAAATCTCACACGCTTTATTCATTAAATAGGTGAGCTTTCTTGAGTTACACACCCAGCATGGATTCCCCAGCACCACTGTAGGAAATACCCTGAGGCTTACGGTAAAACCCAGCAAGCCTTTTATGTTAACAAGTATCACTCCAAAAGTGTTTGACTGCCCTATTATGTAAAGTCAACTCCACTTTATCATTTTTCTTAAATTTGTTAAACTCTGCTACTCTCCATTACTTTTTCAGTTGGATTTGCTAAAAGAACATGCCATTTTATCACTGCAAAATAGGTTTATCTGGAACTACTTGATTGTGTTAAGAGAAATTTTAAAATCAAGTATCTTGTGTATGTTCTGCTCTGCTTATTGAAATTATGATCCTTATCACATGATCTAACTACTGACCAGAGTGGCTGATTTTTTAGGAGGAAAAGAAAACATGGTCCTGATAATGGTTCTGGTCAAATGGACACTCTAAAAAATACACCGAAATCAGTAGCAGAAGAACACTCTTCTACTTTTATTCCTAATAAGAGAATGCTGTCCAGAAGCATATGATCAGGTAGGGTTCTACCCTACAATGGTGTATACACTGACTCTTCCCACATATGGTTGAGAACACAACTTCATTTGGCTTTAAAAAGCCTTGGGGCTTCCCTGGTGGCGCAGTGGTTGAGAGTCCACCTGCCGATTCAGGGGACACGGGTTCGTGCCCCGGTCCAGGAGGATCCTATGTGCCGCGGAGCGGCTGGGCCCGTGAGCCATGGTTGCTGAGCCTGTGCGTCCGGAGCCTGTGCTCCACAACGGGAGAGGCCACAGCAGTGAGAGGCCGCCGTACCGCAAAAAAAAAAAAAAAAAAAAAAAAAAAAAAAAAAGCCTTTATTGATCTGCAACTAATGTTCTGAGGCTACAAAAAAATACCAGATTTGCTTATACTGTGATTTAAAGAGAAATAGAGTTGACCCTCGAACAAAGGAACAACGCAGGGTTTGGGGCACCAACCCTCCAAGTAGTTGAAAACCCACCTATAACTTATAGTCAGCCCTCAATATACGGGTTTCCACATCTAAGGAATCAACCAATCTTGGATCCCCATTTGCAGATTCAGCTAACCTCGGATTGTGTATATAAATACTATAGTATTTACTATTGAAAAAAAAATTTCTGTATAAGTGGACCTACACAGTTCAAACCTGTGTTGTTCAAGGGTCAACTGTAGAAAGAAGTGTTCCAATTCCTCATTCAGCTACCAACCATGTCCCCACCATCTCTGGACTCCTATTCAAGCCGAGAGCAGACAGACTGATGGGAAAATATTACCGGAGGGAAACTGCCCTTGCCTGTTTCTGATGTCTCAGGTAATTAATGGTGTCATTAGAAGTTCCACCACCAGTTTCTCCAATTCTACAGAAGTGAAGAATGAAAAGTCTTCTAAGCCAAATGGGTTAAAACTATTCACTCATCTATTTATATACTACACTCTATCTTGTACTTAAGTAATTTATGCAACCTATTTCTCAACTGAATTCTACTTCATTTTCATGTTTTAAATAAATATCGATTACCTATTTTGTATCAACAAAAGGCAAAGGGGAAGGGAGAGGTGGGAAAAAGGAGGGGCAAGAGGAAGAAGTGGAGGAAGGAGGAAGGTACATGGTAACAACTGTCTTGAATATTTCTTTCCTTGTGCCTCAATTCCATAGGCAATTCACTCCCCACCTGAAGGCAAAGAACTTTTGAAGGACTGTAACAGAGTACCTACAAGAGGTCTACAAAGCCCTAGGCTCATCAATATGTAGACCAAGAATTATATTCAGATGGAATCACATTTATTGCATACATACTACAATTTTTAAAACTCATACAGATACTGCTATGATTTTTAAAAATACATAGTATCTAGGGGTGATATTTAAAAATATTTAATAACTGATCAAGCATGGGCTTCAACTAATAAAGTAGACTGCTGGCCCTCAATGGCCAGCACGGATGGACTGGTTCCCACCAGCTGAATATCAGACAGTCAATCCAGGTGAGGGGAGACAACTTTTCCCATCTCTCTTTTCTTTTTTCAATTAAGAAGGGGTCCTCGTAGTTAAAAAAAAAAAAAAAAAAAAAGGTATTGGGCATTACTACTCTTAGAAATTTGGTTGGCTCAGGTGTTAACAACATATCCTAGTTAGTGATTAAGCCACAACCCACATGAGTAATCACAATAAATTTAGAAATTAGTCTTTTGCTGGTGCTTTGTCTTTCATCATCTTTAACAGAATCATTCCCTCACCTTCCCACAAATTCCTGTAATTGGCCAACTCTTTCCAGATGTTTTAAAGGCTATGGACACAACCCATGAAAAACTGTCTTTACTTATACTTTATTTAGAATAAGAAACAGCTAGTCTCAGGTTTGTGTATTCAATTTAGTTAAACCATTTAATACCCTGCTAATAGGAAATGTTCCAACTTCAGAAAGATATCTGGGATGGACTGCAATTTGTGCTCAACTATTTTACCCTAGAATGTGTCTGCAATTAGAAGCAATGTGTAAGACCATAAGAATGGACAAGAGTTCTTCCCTAGTGAGAGAAGAAAACAAGCTGGGCTGGCTAGGCTACCTTTTGCTTTAATTAGCCCAACGAGTAACTCCAAGGCTCTCCATCTCTGTCCCACTTTAGTCAAATAAATTATTCACATTAATATATGTAGTACATTATACTACTTCAATGAGTCATTTAGGTCAATTTCTCAAAGCTAACAAACGACAATAAGATGGACAGTATAATAACCTCAAGATAATAATAAAAACCCTATCTTTCCAACAGTTTCAGTACAAAGCCAAGTGACTAAGGCAACAATTAGCAATAAAGGTGTAGTAATAAAGAAAATAAAGAATTTAATCATACTTACCAAAATGTAAATTTAAATAGAGATGGATCATACATACTCAAATATAGATCATGTGTCTTTTTTTTAAACCTACTGAAGTTATAATTTTAAATAAAGTAGCAAAATTACACCATCTAATTTCTCTTCAGAAAATTGGTATCAATTCTGGTTATCTTCTTAATCTAAAATTAAAATACTAAGGGTCTCCTCATTAGAAGAAGCTTCAGTTATCAAATCATTGAAAATATGAATGTATATTCCAACAAAACTAACCTTAAAAAAGGCAAACCACTTGTAGTCATTCAACACAATCTCAAAGCCTTGATTGTAAACGATGGTGAAATGGCCAGAATTGCCAAAGTTATCATATGCCGTATCCAACTTCTTGAGGTGCACCACTACTTTTTTTTCTGGTGGTCCTAAAGAAAAGAAAATGCACAACAAAGGAAAATAATGTGGACTTCAATGGGAGGTAAAAGCTTCTCTACAATTTCCATTATTTTTAAGCTGCTTTCCTTTCATGCTACTGAATGTGGGTGGATCTGGCTTGTGAATATATTAGAGTCCCTGTTTTGTTGCCTCCCTCTCTGTATAATCCCAGAGGGGTCTCAGGCAAGAATGTGAAGCAAAGGCTCAAAAGATATGTCAAGTAGCCCAGCAGGCAGAGAGACCCCAAAAAGTACAGCCACTACCTTCCCAGAGCATCCAAACACTGAAGAAATTTTTCCACTGAAGAAAAGGAGAAATGGGGTATGTTGAAAATGACCAACAGAAATGAGAAGACAAAATGGTAATCAAAAAGTGGAAATATAAAAAGACTTGCTACCAGATCATAAGAACAAAGGAAATGATCTCTTCAGAGAAGAAATGGGATGGATATCTTTCTTCTAAATGGCTGTACAGTTCAGAACCTCGGAAACTGAATCCTTTCAAAGTATTCAGCAAACTCAAGGTTTTTATCCTATACAGCTAATTTGTGCCAAATGGAACTAAACTTTTAACCTTCAGAAAATGGGGACTCAGATCTGTGGGTGTCTTTAATTGATTAGATTAAGGTCAAAGGTATGGAACATAGGCAGAGGCTGCCTGAAAAGGGTTCTGCTGTGTCCAATCTGGAGGTTTCCACACTTTGGACAATTTTTCCATGTTTCAGATTAATGCTCAGAAATAGGAAATTCCATGTGACAGAACACTGCAAATCCTGATCTCCCTTAAGCTTTGGATCTCCAACTTCAACTTTAAAAGAGAAAATGGTTATAATGCCCAGTAAAATGCCACACAGTCATTTGGAGTTGGACAATTGAGTAAGTCTGTTTAGTGACAGATGACCTGGCAATCTCTGTTCTATTAACAAGGAAATTGCAGTTGAGAGCTTCACTCATTCTGCACAAGCCACAGTGTGGTAAAGGTTTGGGCAGAACGAGAGTGCGTCTCCTGACCCAAGATTGTGTGTTTTTTCTTCTCTCGTCACTAAATTCTTTGTCCTTGGGATAGCCATGTTATCTGAGGGCATATGGAATGTTCCAGAGTGTTCAAACACTAGATATTTATTGAGAGCCTTCCATGAGCTAGGCACTGTGCTTGGCTCTGGGCATTTCAAAATATAATTATTGGCCAAAGGTATTAAAAAAAAACAAACTTTTATATACTACTGAGACAGGCTGGGACCTGGGACCCTTTGCTGAAGTGCTGCAATGCTTGCACCTGGACAAACCTCCTCCAGCAACAAAATACAAAGAAACTATATGGGACTAAAAATAACTGCCTGAATGCACAGTTGGGCCCCATTATGGACAAAAAGATACAAAAAAGCAAAAAACTTAACTGACACTTCTGAAGAGCCCTGAGCAAAAATTGGGTGTCTGGAACAAACACTGGGTATTGCGCATGCCCCCTGTACTCAACACCCCCAGAGGGGTGGGCAAACCACCCAAGCTAGCCCTCCCCCCCACCACTGGACACACCCCCTACCCTCACCCATATAAGGAATAAGCTTGTTACTTGTTCTCACTAGCCCTGTTGCAGCAGCGGCCCAAAAAAGCCTTGCCTGAATTTCTTTTCCGGCCTGTAGTCAATTTCTGATTGGCAAAGGCCAAAAACCCTGGTGGGTATCACTACCCCCCATGCAATACATGAAACTGTGTAGTGGTACCAGAAGCTTTCTCAGGTCCACATCAAAATCTCTGGGCTTAAGGGCTCTTTCCCACAACCTAATAAAAGGAAACTTTAAAAGCTATATTCTCAAGAGTCTTTGAGCTCATTTTTCACTGGCACAATAAAATACTGCAGATGGGATGGGGAGATAAGATTGCACGGTCTCAACTCTCTTACAAACCAAACCCCAAAACAAGAAACGGAAATCAAGGGGGGAAAAAAATTCTTGCAAAAAGTGTTGGGGGCCCGGGAATAACCAAGACCGAGCGAAGTGAGACGTTCTCAGCTGCTCCACGTTGACGTCGCTGCCCTGGAGCGGGAGAGGGCACGCCCCCCATGGACCCCAAGTCCAGCCAAGACCTCCCGGCCTCCCCCCTAGCGGGGGCGCTGCGGGAAAAAGGGCTCAGGGACCGAAGGGAAGGAGCCCCGGGTAGGCACAGGGAGGAAGCGGGTCCAAGGGCGCCGGCGGCTTACCCATAACCGAGCAGTTGACCTCGCCCTGAGAACCGCTGCGGCCCACGTGGAAGACCCAAGTGCCCAGCAGGTCAGGGTAGGTGCAGTTGGCAGGAGTGTCGCAGTGCACGTTGACAGCGCGGAAGAGGAGCAGCAGGAGGGCGGCGAGCGGCGAGCCGGGCCAGGCACCCATGCTGGCAAGGCCCTTAGGAGAAGTGGGGAAGGGACGCGAGGCAAAGCACTGCAGGCGGGGACTGAAGCCACCGCTGCTGTGCTCGTGCCTTAAAATAGAGGGGCTGGAAACCGGCAACACGGCGGGGGGCGGGATCTCGGGCCGCGGGGGGCTGGGCGCCTGCCAGTGGCACCGCCCCTTAGATGGGGGCCTTTGGAGAGCGCGCCCGTCACCTGGCGGCCGTCGGACCTCAGGCTCAGAGAGCCCAGCACCAGGTTCAGTTGCCAAGGGACACCTCCAAAGAGGACTGCAGAGCCACAGCTGGTCCGTGCGCGCCCCAGACTGCGCTCCTTCGCTCCTTGAGAAATAACGGAGAGAGAGAGACTAAGAGAAAAAGAGGAAGAGAGAGACAGACAGGTGAGGGGGAGGGGAGGCTAAATGTCAGAGAGAGACCGAGAGAAGCGCGGTGAGGGAGGCGGGGGTGGGGGAAGGGGGACTGAAAGTGGGAAAAAGGCCCAGAGACAGAGCGACCTAACTAGTGGAGCTTTCTTTTACTTGCTTGTCTTTCCCACTTAGTCCTCACTCAGTTAACTTTTATCCTCAGAACTATTTCACGTGCGACCCCGAGCCATCCCAGCTGTTTGAGAACTGCTCTTCCTTCCGTTTTCTAAAACTTTCAGTTCCTTTTGTTTGCTGGGTTTTGTCGGTTTCCTGTTAATGTTGTTTGCCTGTTATCCACAGGGGAATTCAGTTGTAGTGCAAACTTGCAGTTTTTGTGTATTAGGATTTTTTTTTCCGCCCGCTAACGTTATAGGATTTAGTTGCGCGCACGCACGCACACAAACACGCACAGGCACTAAAGCCCTTGTTTTGCAGCTGGAAAGCAGGCGGCCCAGAGAGAGGAAGCAAGTCGCCCAGGGTGAGGAAGGGAGCTGGTGCGAGAATGCTGGTCTTATGCGCAGGTTCCAGGGTGCCAGTCTGCTCGCCAGTAATTATAAGGCAGCACTATTTACAGGTGCCTCGTCGTTCAGTTTAATTATCATCCTTTTCTGTGAGAGCTCCTCTGTCTTTCCTGGCTGTTGTTGGAAGCTGGGGCTCCTTTTGTGCACAGAACCTTTTAGGTGTCAGGCCCTATGCAACATCAAGGACAAGTGATGAACAAGACAGACTTTTGGGCACGTGCATTTTGCCCTCGAAACAGTGGTTACAAATAAATACTTGGATGTCCACCTTCTCCACCAGATTGTAAGCATTCGAAGGGAGCAAGTCGACATTATTCACCTTTGTCTTCCAAATTCTGGCTTGAAAATACTTAGGAAGTGTCCTGGGGTGTTAAAATAAATGTACTTAATAGCTTTATCTTGGTTTCTAGTCCCGAAAGCCAATTTTGATTTGGCAAAAGGAGTTTCCCTTGAAAGCTCATAAATGAAAATACTCTCTAATGTAGTCACAAACTGCAAAGGCAAGGGTGGAGCCAACACCCTACTTCTAGGTTTTATTCCCCGTTACTTAGGATGAAAAGCTGAAGCATGTAATTAAACTAGCACACTTACTGTTTAGAGATAAACTGACAGAGTAACATTGCCTTACTAATTTCTGGGAAAATGTGTCATTGGTTGTTAAAACTTTCACTAGATCATCAATTTTGAAGAGCTGAACAGCCAAGTTGGAAATTTCTTTGACGGCATGATCAAAGTAGCACAAACAATTGTGAAGAAAGCTGAAAACACATCTCTATTTAGTGAATAAATATAATCAAAAAGGATCTTGGAGGCCTCTTAACCTAATAGATTCATTTTACTATTGGGAAATGAAGATACAGAGATAATGTAATAACTTGATGAGCGTCACATTGCCAGTTACTGAGATTTAGGAATAAACCTCAGGTACTTTGAATTTCATTTTAGTTTATTTCCACTAATCTAATGATTCACAAACTATTACTAGCCCTCTCTCCATTAGCAGGGAGAAAAATTAGTGATTCTCAAATTGATCAGACCGAAAGTTTTATTTTTATAACATATTTTACAGAGAACTTTTGGTATTTTGAAATGAAATTCATATACAAGTTACTTGCTTAAAAATAAAAAGAAAATACCAAATAATACAAATACAAATAAAAAGATATTCAAAAAGAATAAAAACAGAAAAAAACCTCACTGATAAGATCATGAAAAGTAAGAAAAAAAGGTATTTTAGATAAAGTTCTAATACAAACACATGTATTTCATTATCTAAAATGTTTATGTATGAATGTACTGGAAAATAGAATGAGACATTCAGATACTTGCACTTTATGTCTCTATGTAAAATTGTAGAATCACAATAAAATTGACAGGTACCTTTTTTCTGAGAACAGAAATTCTTTCACTGAGTTATAACTTAAATACCCCTTAATCTAATGGATTCATTTTACTATTGGGAAATGAAGATCCAGAGATAATAATAATCTGATGGATGTCACATTTGCCTTATCAGATGGTCATTCAAATATCATACCTCCATTATTCATGCTAGAAAACTCTTGGTCAAGTTCCCAGCAGAACAAAATACCTTCCTGTTGATTTATCTAGAAGTTGCATTCCTAAAAATTTGATATATTTAAAATGATATAAAAGTCAGTTCATATGCAAACCAGATTTTGGTACTAGTCTCAGATCATTATAAGTAGGTTTATAGAGAAGCAGCATTGCTTAGCAGTCGTTCTCAGACTGTGGTCCCAGGACCAAAAGGACCAGCAACATATGCATCTCCTTGGAATTTGCTAGAAATGCAAATTCCTGACCCCCACCCCATACCTACTGAATCAGGTCCCTGCAATCTATGTTTTAACAATCCCCTTTCAGAGGATCCTGACACAGCTATAGCTTGAGAATCACTGGCTTGGAGATGAACAGCAAGGACTTGTATCACACTGCCTAAGTTTGAAGCATGGCTTTGCTACTCACCAGCTATTTGATCTGGAGGAAGTTATTTTACTTCTTTTTGTGCCTTGGTTTTCTCATCTAGAACATGTACATAATTGTTATAGACTTATGACTACCTCCTCCAGTTTTGAGAAGACTAAATGAGTTCATACAGATTCTACAGAGAACTGACTACATTTATTATTGTGTATCTTTCTACTAGAAAACTATCCTTATTAGACAGTAGATTCCAAATCCTATTCTCCTTTGTAATCCTAGCACCCTGAATAATTTCTGGCACACAGTAAGTTCTCATATATCCATTGAATGAATGAATAGTATCATGGACATAAATACTTCTGTATTTCATGGTGTTTGGCAAAGAGCATCATGATTCCCATATTCCCTGCCTTGTGAATAAGTTTGAAAGCCACTGTTCAGGAATGTATATCAAAACAAAGAAAGATAGAAGAAATAGACAAAAAATTTGACATATCAATGTAGAATGCCATTTGGTATTGTATACAACCTCTGTCATTGGTAGTCAGAATAACAACTATAATAATTTCATTTATTTAGGACTTTACGTTTTACCAAGGTAATTTACCTTGGTAATTTACGAATTACCAAGGTAATTCACATATATCATCTCATTTAATTATTACACAATTGTGGAGAGCACCACTTGTTCAGGTCTTGTGATGCCCCAAGTACTGTACTTTGTTTCTGTCTTTCTGATCTCCTAGGCAGATGTCAAAACTCTCTCTTCTGTGACCTCATGTTCCTGAGTTCACAATTCACTGTAATTATTTGATTGACTGCCTTTTCCACTAGAGTCCATGCTTCTTGACAGCAGGACTATATTATTTTTGTACCTCAAGGTTTTTGTCAGAGTTGGACAATAGCCAATATTTACTCATTCATCCTCTCAATAAAATTTATGAAAGAAAGGAAGGAAGGCGGGAAGATAAGTGGGAAGGAAGCTCATCGTCATTTGCACAGTAGATCACATATTATGTCCATTTGATAGTAATCTCCCAGATAGTATTACTCCCATTTTACAGATAAGAAAACTGGAGCTCAGAAAGGATAAGTGATTTTTCCATGGTCAAACTGCTAGTAAGTATAGATTGGATAACCAAAAAAGGCTTCTGTTTTTAAGTTAGATTGTTAGAATGGAATTAAGCAAGTGAAGCTTTGTCTGCTTCTTGATAGAGTCAGATATAAAATTAAGAGAAAGAAAAGTTCTACAGAAGATACATGTTGAGGCAGCTGTGAAACTAGGAATTACTGACATAATCTCTACTATTTGATCCCTTTCTCATTTCATTATTTCCTTCTGTTAAATGAACTATGAGGACTTCCCTGGTGGTGCAGCAGTTAAGAATCTGCCTGCCAATGCAGGGGACACGAGTTTGATCCCTGGTCTGGGAAGATCCCACATGCCACAGGGCAACTAAGCCCTTGTACCACAACTACTGAGCCTGTGCTCTGGAGCCCGTGCACCACAACTACTGAGCCTGCGTGCCACAACTACTGAAGCCTGCATGCCCTAGAGCCCACGCACTGCAACTACTATGCCCATATGCCGCAACTACTGAAGCCTGCGCGCTCTAGGGCCCACGTGCCACTACTACTGAGCCCATGTGTTGCAACTGCTGAAGCCCACGCACCTAGAGCCTGTGCTCCACAACAAGAGAAGCCCACGCACCACAACGAAGAGTAGCCCCCACTCTCCACAACTAGAGAAAGCCTGCGCGCAGTGGCGAAGACCCAGCGCAGCCAAAAATAAAAATAAATAAATAAAAGAAGAAATGTGTATTTAAAAATAAATAAAAAATAAATAAACCATGTTTTTGAAATGAAAATTTTGAGAAGCATTGCATTTAACTGATACACCAGGATTATCCTGTAGGTCACACAGAGTAAAAGCAACCCTAAAGAGCCAGTGAACTTAATGAATGTCTCTATTTTGCTCTTTTTTCACCAACAGCACGCTGGTCCAATAGGCTATCATTTCTTGCTAGTCAACCAAAATTACCTTCTAATTTCATCCACTTTTTCATGAATTCAATGTAAAAGCCAGGAACCTAAGTGTCATCCTTGACTCTTCCTTCCCCCAGGCCCCACCCCCACCCCAAGCTGATTAGCCAATGTATCATACTGAGTCTACTCTCACCATTGTTATTTTTATTTAAATGTAAACCATATCAAGGTACTTGCAATATTGACAAGTGGAATACTTCCCAATAGGTTACCTTTTGTATCATCTTTGAATAAAATTCTGCAAGACCCTGCCCAACTTATCCCTTCATCCTCCCAGTTGCCCCAGAAACCCTTGCCTTCTGTTGGTCCTCAAACCCTCTAGATTCCTTCTGTCTCCATTACCTTTGCACTTTGCTATTCTCTTTGCCTGAAATCATTTGCTGTTTTTCCCATGACTGCTCATTCTCACTGAAAAATATTTTATCTCCTCTAGCCATGCTATCTGAAGTGGACTTCTCTAGCTATTCATTTTATTAGTACTCTGTTTATTTCTATATAAAAATTATAAATGCCTATAATTATTTCACTTTGTTGTTTATTATGTATCTGCCACACTGGAGCAGAAGCTCCATGAGGTTTTGGCCTTGTCTGTCTTGTTCACCACTGTATTACCAGGACATAGTAGATGCTCAATAAATATTTATTAAACGTTGATTGAAACTCCTTACTCTCCAACTTTAGGAATCAGGTTTATTGGAAGCAAATTTTCACGGGGCAAATGTCAAGTCACTAGATAAATTTTATAATTCTCATCTCATACTGTTCACTTCAAGAAATATTCAACTAGTATAGGGACCAACTTTTCAGCCCCAGAAACATCTGGAATTTTAAGTTTATATGCCTGTGTGGATTAGTTTGTAAGTTGTAGAAGTTGACCTAAAACTACTTCGTATGCTATCAGGAAGTCAAGTTATAAACACATGTTGGACAATAGGAAAGCTAAACCATGTCTTATCATTTTAGTTTCAAAGTTTTGCAGTTCAATTTGACTTCCCTTCTTTCTCTAGGTTATTGCTGAAAGGGAAATATGAAGTCAAACAAGGTGAATTCTAAAATAGCAAACTGTAGAGAGTCTTGGCATGAAGAGAACAAAACCAGAACAGGGTGACTGATTTAAAGGTCAAGACTATCAGTTTCTCCAAGTTGAGAAAGGGCACTCCTTTTCCAAGAATCACATTACTTACCCAAGTAATGGTATGGGAATATTTAAAATATTTCATTTTAATAAGTTGAAAATAAGCTGACTTACTATTTATTATTACTTTTTACTTATTTGACAAGATCACACTGATTTATGCATTTCTCTCATTTTTTAAACAACCCTTAGAATTTAAAAATAGTTAATATATAAATAAATAACTTTAGTTCATATACAATTAAGGTAACAAACTGAGTAAAAAAGCCTTCAAATTTATCATCATTTTCATTTGTTCCTAGTTCTTTTTTTTTTTTTTTTTTTTTTTTTTTTTTTGCGGTACGCGGGCGTCTCGCTGTTGTGGCCTCTCCCGTTGCAGAGAACAGGCTCTGGGCGCGCAGGCTCAGCGGCCATGGCTCACGAACCTAGCCGCTCCGCGGCATGTGGGATCTTCCCGGACTGGGGCACGAACCCATATCCCTTGCATCGGCAGGCAGACTCTCAACCACTGCGCCACCATGGAAGCCCTCTAGTCCTTTTTTTAAAAGGACGTATTTATGTTTTTATTGTATGATGAGATAATAATATTCAAAAAATTACATTAAATATATTTTGCCATTGAGCTACAGATTTTTTCCCCTACCCCCCCCCCCTTTTTCTTTCCATCTATACTCTGCCAAGCAAGGCAACCTATGTTCCCTCCCTGGTGTGTATACTTACAAATTTTTTACTAAAATTACCCAGCCACTTAAAATATGCATAAGGAGCAGGGCACATAATGTCTAGATCTAGAATGCCATGGTTTGAATCCTGATACCACTTCTTACCGCCTGTGTGACTTTAGAAAAGCTATTTATTTTCTCTGACTCAGGTTTCTTGTTAGCAAAACTGGGATAATAATAGTACCTACCTCATAGGGTGGTAGTGAAGTTTTGACTGAGAATGTGAAATGCTTAGAACAATGCTGTCACCTAGTTTCTATTCTTTCATTCTTGTCAACCTTATTTCATTCTTAATGAAATTCATTCTTAAAAACACATAACAAAGGTTTCTTCACATCAAGAAATTGAATTCATTTTAAGGAGAATAGCTGCATGGTACTGCTAAAAAAAACCACCACAGGTCCGAAATGGCATCACATGTGCTAAAAGTCCATGGTACCAAAACCTAGATTTAATACCTAACTTAAATGCAGTTTTGATTTTCCCCCCAAATGTAATCTTAATCAACCAGTTTGGAATTTTCTGGTTAGAACCAATGAGGTAATCTCAGCCCTCTCCAGCCTACTCCTCAGAGGAGGAAGAGGCAATCTGCATGATAAAACCCTTGCCAGTCCCCGCCCTCCAAAAAAGATGTCCTGGCCCAAAAGAACCTTTTGTTTGTTTGTTTGTTTGTTTTGCTAGTGACTTTCTTGCCTCACCCTCCTTTCTATAAAAGCCTTGCATTTTGTGCCACTTCTCAGAGCTCTCTTCTATTTACTAGATGTGATGCTGCCAGATTCATGAATCCTTAAATAAAGCCAATCAGGTCTTCAAATTTACTCAGTTTATTGCAGGAAGCAGGGGGGACTGCTTCCAGAGCTCAAGAGTGGGCTCTTGTCTAACACTGGGAAATGAATTGTCCAAGGATACAAACGTGCTGACAAGGCAAGAGACTTTATTGGAAAGGGGCTCGTGGAGCAGCAGGATAAGGAAACCCAGGAGAACTGCTCTGCTACATGACGTAAAGTCAGATATTATAGTAATGGGGTTAGTTTCCGGGTTGTCTCTGGCCAGTCATCTTGCTTGGCCTATATTTGGCTTGACTCAGGGTCCTACCTTGTGGCGCGCACATCTCTCAGCCAAGACAGATTCCAGCGAGAAGGACTCTGGGAGGTCGGTCATCTCCTCCCTCTTTTGGCCCCTCCCAAATTCTCCCATTAGTTTTCAGCGGCAGCACTGTGTTCCTTATCCGGACCTCCTATCCTGAGACAGCTCAGGCAAGCAGTCCTGGCCAAGGCAGGTGGTTTCTGTCAACAGTTCCCTAACAGGTTGAATTTTGTTTTTAAGCAGTACTTAAGGCATGTAACAAATCTAAGTATTATTAAATGGGCATTTGGGTTGTTTCCAGGTATTTTAACATAATATATCCAATTTTGGAAATATTCATCCATCTGAATATCTTTATTGTTTATTGTTTAACTGATTTCATCTTTTATTTGGAAAAATTTTTTGTTCCTACTTTATCTGGTTCGTTTTATTTTTCTTTTCTTAATTTTGTTAGTATGAGTACTTAGCACCTAATTTTCAGTCCTTTAATAATAAATGTGTATTAGCCTCACAGTTTTCTTCTGAGGCAAGCTTCAACTGTATCCCACAAGTTATTACATGACATCCTTTTTTTGTCTTTGTAATTTAAAGAGTTTATAATTTAGGTTTGATTTCCAGTTGATTCCGTAGGTTATTTAGGAGTTCACTTCTTATTTTACCTAGTTATATTAGTTTGTTTTCTTCTTTTTATTAGATTACGTTTGAAGAATATGGCATGTATAGTATCAGCATTTAAACTTTTATTAATAATGTCTTTCTGGCTTAATGTATGGCTGAGTTTTATAAAAGAAACATTTAAAAATTACATTTTCTCTACTCAAAAGAACTTTGATATACACTCAAAGTGATTAAGTTGCTCTATGACCATGCTTAATTTTTTTTCTATTACATCTTTCAATTCTAAAAGATCAATTGAAATAGCTCAAGGTAACTTTATTCTAATAAATTTCTCATTTATCTCTTTTGTTCTTAATATTTTAATTGCATTGTTTTTTGGTACATTTCCATGTAAGCATTTATCTACTTTGAAACCTATGCTTTTTGTCTATTCTCAGGTGCCCCACAATAGCCCTCTCCTGTAGAAATTCTACTTAGGCCTGCAACCTCAAAAGTACCTTTTCCTACTTGCCTCTCTGGGTGTTGTCTTGTTCCAAGACCTAGTTAAGATTAAGTTTAGAGGGAGAGAATGCTTGAAATGCAAATTCACACTGCTATTAGGTGCTTTAGGCTTTTCATTTAATATGTTTTTTCCTCCCTGATTTTTATGATTTTAACAGGCCTTCTCAACAGTGTAGAATACAGAATACTGATGAGTATTAGTAGTGAACTAAGAAGAACAGATATATTGAATGAAAAATGAGGACATGGAGAGAGGCAAAATGTTCAGATGTAATTACTTATGATAACAGTTACCATTTACTGAATGTCTACTATGTGTAGACACTATGTACATGTACATACTATCTGTTCGCTACAGCTGCACATAAGGTAGGTATTATTCAATTCATTTTAGAAATGAAAAAGTATTTACTAAAGAGAGATTAAGTATCATGGTAAATGTCATACATTTTAAGTGGCTGAGCTGGAAAGCTTGGCTGATTCCCAAAGTATGTCTGACTCCCAGTACCCAGTTCTTCCCACTGTACCACACTGCCTTACTTATATGCAGACTTAAGGGGATATTCTGAATAAATGGTTGTCCATAAATAAAAACCATAATACTTCTTTAACTATAGAAACTGTATTTATTTAATAAATATATATTCAGCATGGTACTCGTGTTGTAGCCACTAAGAGGAAATGATGGTAGAGTAGGTGTTTGGGGAAGAAAGTAAAGACACATGGAGACGTGTATTTCAAGTACCTGTGGGATGTCAGAATGGAGATATCTAGTAATAAGCTGGAAATATTGCTTACTCTGAGAAGGGGTCATTCAGTCATTCAGATCAATAAAACATATTTATTGGGCATCTGCTCTATTCAGGGCATAGATGGGCAATGGGAATAGCTGCAAGGGTATTCAGACTACTTTAGGTATTGGATGAATACAGTTTTTATTAGTCCTCACCAGATAAATGAGAGTTGACGTGGGAGTAGAGGTCACCCAAAGCAAGCCCCGGTAGAACACAGGGGAAAGTGGAGGGAACAGGCTGAAGACAGCTTAACAATTAGCAAAAATGTAAGGGCTAAGCTAAAGAACAGGAGTTCATGAAAGGAAAATTAAGAGAATCAGAAGGAGGACCAAGGGCTTCCCTGGTGGTGCAGTGGTTGAGAGTCCGCCTGCCGATGCAGGGGACACGGGTTTGTGCCCCGGTCCGGGAAGATCCCACATGCCGCGGAGCGGCTGGGCCTGTGAGCCATGGCTGCTGAGCCTGCGCGTCCGGAGCCTGTGCTCCGCAACGGGAGAGGCCACAACAGTGAGAGGCCAGCATACAGCAAAAAAAAAAAAAAAAAAAGTTAAATAAAAAAGAAGGAGGACCAAGAAAGTTAATACTATGTAGAAAGTGAGGAAGAGGAAATTTTGAGTGCCTAAAATTTGACGAATGAGTTTTTGCTCCAGCCATCCCCAAGTCAGAACCAATTTTAGCTTCTGCTTCCAGGACCACTTGCCAAATTGGTGTTGTTTCTTGGGTTCAGGGCAGAGACCCCAGCTCTTTGCAAAACTGATCAGAAACCTGGAGTTGACAGTCCTGAAATCCTCTAAAGAATTGAGAGCTACCTGAGACTGCAGCATGGCCATTCCTGATGGACATTACTATAAGCATTGGCTCATATTTTGTGGTTCTAAGATATAGATTGAGTAGCATCTTGAACCTGTCCTGTTCCATTATACCAGTATACCACAATGTGGCACATGCTGAGAGTTGCCTTAAAAAATAAATTTCTCATATCATGCTATCATTTACATATCCTTATAAAAGGAAGCAGATGCATTACCACAGCTTGAACTTTCTAGTTGCTTAGAACCTGAATAAATAGGAATAAACAGGAATTATTGTACCATGTTTGAATTTCTTTATTGATTTTTCTTTGAAAAACTTAGGCTATAGACAGCAGACCTGTTGCATAATTGCGAGAGCTAATAAAAAAGAGGTCATTTGCACATGATTCACATGGCATGTCTCAAAGTCAAAAGAAAGTATAATTTCATTTCCTGTACAATGTTAAGTTCAACATTCTGGCTCCCTAGAAGACCAGGAAAACAATTGTTCCCTCTATATATAATTCCTGATTTGGTTCAGCTGAATCCATTAATAGGGAAATAATTGATTCAGAGGTATTATGATACATCTCTACAGAGACAGTAATATATTTAGAGAATCTCTATGATTATCTCTAATTAAGATCTCAACTTGCATGAGATATGTTATTTTTAATGATAAAAATATTCAAAAATTTCCTGAAGCATTGATTGTATTTCCTGTATCTGCCAGAAGCCAGGAAAGCTGGGTTATAATTATATCTGTGCCACTAACTCATGGGGTGATCTTTTTTTTTTTAAATAAATTTATTTATTTTATTTTTGGCTGCGTTGGGTCTTCGTTGCTGCATCCAGGCTTTCTCTAGTTGTGGCGAGTGGGGGCTACTCTTCGTTGCGGTGTGCAGCCTTCTCATTGTGGTGGCTTCTCTTGTTGCGGAGCACAGGCTCTAGGCACGTGGGCTTCAGTAATTGTGGCACATGGGCTCAGTAGTTGTGGCACACAGGCTCTGGAGCGCAGTCTCAGTAGTTGTGGCACACAGGCTTAGCTGCTCTGCAGCATGTGGGATCTTCCCGGACCAGGGCTCGAACCCATGTCCGCTGCATTGGCAGGCAGATTCTTAACCACTGCACCACAAGGGAAGCCCCTCACGTGGTGATCTTGAGGAGATCAATTCAAACTATCCCTGTGATTCTTCCCTTGAAACTTCACTGGGTTGTTATGAAGTTTGAAAAGATTGATTCAAGAAATATTTATTAAGTGCTTACCGTGTGTCAAGCTCTGTTCTAACACCAGGGCTTCAGTGGAGAACATGCCAAATGAGATTGCTGCTTTCCTGGAGCTTAAATTCAAGCCAAGAAAAAAAAAATTAAACAGCTACATGTGGCTACATATCACAAAGGGAAGTATCAGATGTAATGGTAGTACATGGTAGTTTGGGAATCAGGAAAGAATTCTCTGAGAAAATGACACATAAGCTGAGATATCCAGGGTAAGAGTTGTATATGTCAGCAACATTCTATGTAGTAGGGAAAACATACAGAAAGGCAGGAAGAATTTGAGGAAGTATAAAAAGTTCAGAATAGCTATCATGATGAGTGATGGGGAAGAAGTGAAAGATTAGTTATGAAAACACAGTGTAACATGGCTAGTGAGAATGTAAATTGATTCAAACATTTTGGAAAGTGTTTTGGTAACATGAAATAAGAATCTCAAAAAATGTTTCTAATGTTTGATTCAACAATTTCATATCTGGATATCTATCCTGCCAAAAATCTTACAAAACACAGAAAAAATTTAAGAGCAAAGATATTAAGGTGCATCTGTAACAGGAAAATCAGGGAAAAAAATGCCTATACAGAGATGAGCAGAAATATAGTGTGTGCTATTAGGAAATACATACAGCTAATAAAAGACTGTTTATGAAGAGTTTGTAATAATATTTTTAAAATTATTATCATTTATTTTATAGTACTAAAAGAAGCAGGGCCAGGGCAGGGGTGGGTCCAGGTAGATATTGCTCATGCCGTGGATCTGGATCACAGCTGAGGAACTCTCAGATGAAGCTATCCTGATCTTTTGTAGGGTTACTGGTAAATCAGCTTCACCTCTCCTCCAAAGAAAGATATTATCTTTATTGTCTGGAATGTCTCCAGGAAGAAGGGGGAATCATCTCATCTTTACTATCCTGGCCAGCAAACAAGTCTGTTCTTTGGCCTCTAGGGAGACAGTATTTCTAGCTTGCAAGGCTTTTTGCCAAGAGAACAATCTTGAAAAGGTAATCTATCACAAGATGTATAGAAATGCCATGGAGAATTGTCTCCTCAAAGCCGTTACTTTCATTATTTTGATCATTTTAACTGATAATAACTCTTAGTGTTGTTTCAGCAAAGATTATTATAACAAGCACATAATACTCATAGTAGTGTGAAAAATGGAAAGTTGGCTACATAGTGACCCATAAGTGTTAGCCAATCTAGGGAAGTTTCTGCCACTAATTAGTTGTAACAACTTCTCTGGGCTCCTGTTTCTATTAAATGACAGTTCAAGACTAGTCGTCTATCTAATCTCTAGTCTACTTTAAATTCTGTCATGTTATTATTCCATATGTGGGGAGGGACACCCATAACTAGTACTATACAGGCTTGGATTAGGTTTTAATAAAGGGTTATTGAATTGAACTCCCCCTGGTTAATATGCAAACATTTCTGAAAACGACAACAAAACATGCCTAAATCATAATCTCTCCACCAAAAAAATTTTTTAAATCACTTCTAATTTC
Source organism: Kogia breviceps (assembly GCF_026419965.1). NCBI lineage: Eukaryota > Metazoa > Chordata > Mammalia > Artiodactyla > Physeteridae > Kogia > Kogia breviceps. The sequence goes on along the minus strand of NC_081316.1, from coordinate 53,092,967 downwards.
ACTGTTGACTAAGATTATTTTTCCTATACAACCCCTTAGTGATACTAGGAAAAGGGATGAAAAGGGGATTCAGAGTTGGGTAAAGTGCAGAGAGAGCATCATAGCAGGAGAGCCCTCAGGCGTGGTAGGTTTCCTGAGAGTAGACAGGAGGAAAGGGGAAATGGAGCAAAATAAACAACATCGACCTTCCTCATATTTCTTCCAAGAATCTGCCCTCTTTGCCTTCAACAACATGTTCTTTAAAAAAACAAAAAAACAAAAAAACAAAACTGTATTACCATAATTTCCAAATACAAATCATATGAATTTATTTGATGGGATGTAGGGAGCAAAATGCATCAATATGTATGTGAATAGGTAATATGTCACATATTCATATGCATGGCTCTTTTTCATATGTGTGTATTAATAGATCCCGTTGTAAATTAATAAGATACAAATTTGTGAGGCAATTTATAGAAATGTTTAGTCAAAATGGTTTTTTGTGTTCTTTTTTTTTTTTTTTTGGCTGCGTTGGATCTTCATTGCTGTGGGCTTTCTCTAGTTGCGGCAAGCAGGGGCTACTCTTCGTTGCGGTGCATGGGCTTTTCATTGCGGTGGCTTCTTTTGTTGCGGACCACAGGCTCTAGGTGCGTGGGCTTCAGCAGTTGCAGCATGAAGGCTCAGTAGTTGTGGCACATGGGCTTAGTTGCTTCATGGCATGTGGGATCTTCCTGGACCAGGGCTCGAACCTGCGTTCCCTGCACTGGAAGGCAGATTCTTAACCACTGCCACTGCACCACCAGAGAAGTCCCCAAATGTATGTTCTTTAGCAACTAACTCTAAAGGTACGGCTAATAAGATAGAGGTGAAATGGAGGTTGTCAGTGACGTTTTAAAAATTATTTAAAGTGGTTATTTTATATTTGAAAAGGTGGAAAGGACTATTGCATACCATCTTTGAGAAGCAGCTTTTGGTATTCTCTGCTCAGGAGCGAGGAAAACCAGATTTCAGGCCCAACTTAACTACTATCTAGCTGGCGATCTTGGCTAAGTCACCCTGCCTCACTGGGTCTGCCTTGACTTAACTGTTCTGTGTGAGTCAGATGTGGCTTAGGATAATCAGGAAAGAGTATTTTGTAATCATGAAAATCTCTGAATTAGATTTTAGGAATGATAATTCCCTGTATAAAGACTTAACAAAATTCCAGCCATTTGAAATTTTGTTATTTGAATCTCAGCACAAATAGGATAATACCTGCTAATTCAGATATTTTGTAATAATTTTTAAAAGATGCAGTCCTCATAAAAACCTGTAATAAGTGTAACAGTGTATACTTTACCACTTTACAGACAGCCCCCAGCTTGTAAATGGTGGTAAGCATTCAATCCAGGTCAGTGTCCAATTCTCATCTCTTTTCATTATACCACATGCCTTATGCACCCAAATTTTTATTGTATAAAAATGAAATTAAGCTTCCCTATTCTCCAAGACCTGAAAAAATCTAACATTATTGTGGGCTTCTATTTCCCTGTGCATATTATCCCTTGAGAATCTGTAACAGTTTAAGAAATATTTCTATTATTTAACAAGTAGCTCTTTCATAGGGAAAACTTCAAAATCAGTCTGGCAGTGCTCCCCAAACAGCAAGATCTCTCACCTTTTGGTGAGTGGAGTCATTTTTAACTTTCTTTGTTGTGAAATGAGAGCAAATACCACCCCAGTAGATCCCATAAGCTCACAGGGTTGTACTGTGGCTGTGAGAGGGGCTGAGCAGCTCTGGAAGGTGGGGTAGTGATCCAGGGGAAGAGTAAACTGACACTGGAGTGGCTTTAAGAAAAGAGGAAATGGTTTCTGTAGATGCTGACAAAGCTCTCCACATGCCCAATCAAAATATACATGCCACCCAAACCCTGTACGAATTTCCCTTTAACTTACTTGTTTTCTTTTGCTTCACCTTTCCTTGTACAAATGAAGGGTTTGAAAGAAAGAAGTAGGATGTTTTTATATGGGAAAAGATTTTAAATTTTTGTGTCTTGCTTTCTTCTCTCTAAAAGTAGAGAATTGGACTAAGTTTATTCTTTTAGTTTTGGTATGCTGAAATCACAGTTTTAAATTTAGAAATTTATCTTATGTTAGTAATTTATAAGACATTTTAAAACATTTTACATTTTTAGGGATAGACAGAAACAGGCTTATTTCTTCCAAGCATGGAAAGCACCAAGCATCTATTGTTTTTTTTCTGACAAATTAATACAACCACGTAGATTAATACTGTTTTAAGAGTTGTCTACTTCTTGAATGCAAACATCAGCATCTCTGGAATGGAGATGAGGAAAACATGGATGTTTAACCCAAAGAAAACGTAACCAGATACGAGAAAAACAATGCAGGAACTGTTTTCAGTTAACTTTGCTAAGTAATTAATAATTTAAAATAACTAGATAAAAGAACTATAGTTTAGGAACTATTTTACCATTGTTATGTTTGCTAATAACCCAGACATGTTCACCAGCTCTGCATCTTGTCTCTCCCCACTCTGACAAGTTTCCCCACATTTATCAGTCTGTATGTTTAGCCCTGTCCACCTTTGCTCTTCATTCATCCACCTGCCCTTATGCGCCAACCTCTACTGAAGAAAAGGAAAAAGGGAAAGAAGAATTCTAATTATCTTTCTCCCCAGCTTTTGAGGACTAAGTCACAGCTGTTTTGTCCTGTAGTATCCCTATTAACTAGAAATTACCTAATGAGTGGATGAACTGACGTCTCTTCAACCTGAAGTACCTGAAACATTGGTAGAAGCTTCCTTCCCCAGTAGAAAACTGAGAGCCCAGTCCAATCCTCAACTTTCTGCTTGTTTTCAAGCACAGTAGTGTTTCTCTGCTTTTAGGGAAGGAATAAGCGCAAAGCTAGCTCTTGCTATAATTGTCAAATTGAATCTCTTCTGCTCCCCTTTGGACTTTTCTTTACTCCCCAGCTGTAAATGATTTATTTCTCCCGGGAAAAGACATATTTAACAGGGCTCTTTAGTGATTTCATTTCGATCTTCCTTTTGAACAGATATATATTCTTCATTAATAATGAAAGAAAATCCAATAGAAAAATGAACCACGGATATGAATAAGCAGTTTAAGTGAAATAAAAATAGTTTAATTTTTACCAATTAATTCAAAATGCATATTAAAATGAGATATCAATTTTTGCTTATAAAGGTGATAAAATTGTAATAAAGAGACTGATCATATCCACTTCGGGTTAAGATGTTGGAAAATAGGTACCTTGCTGCATTATTGATGGGCACAACAATGGAAATAGCCTTTCTTAAGAGCAATTGACCATATTGATAAAAATTTAAAGTACATGTAGTGCTTTGACACTGCACTTCCATGGGTTATGGGTTCATTATAGCATTGCTTATGATAGTGAAATGGTGAGTAATAGAAGAGTGGTTAAGTAAATTAAGGAAAATGGGTACTATGGACATTTTTGGAGCTGTTCAAAAAAGAATAAGATAGAGCTTTACATATAGACATGGAAAGGTGGATATACTGCATGATATGAAAAGTTACCTGATAAAATAATATGTGTAATTTCAGGTTTGTATATACAAAGAAATAAATTATCTGTCTGAGATAACCAGAAAGCTCTTAACAATCGCTGCTTTAAGGTGGAGGGTAGGGGAAGCTGAGATGCATGCACCGCAATCTTCTAAATGAGGACTATCTCTAATATTCTATGAGGCAATGGGTTTTATCACCCAAATTTTTATATTGTAAGCTCAAAGAAAACATTTAAAGCAAAATTTCAACCTTAATGCATTTAAAGTAATTTTTAAAATTTCTCTATGTTTCTTTATTCCCCCCATGTATATTATTTGAATACTTTATCTATGCCATGAACTTTGCCAAACGACTACAGTATATATGCAAGTACACACATCTCTGCTTACACACACACACACACACACACACACACACACACACATCTCTGCTCTCATGGAGCTAACAGACTGTCTGTGTGCACACGTTTTTCTTCACTCTTACATAGAACTCATACCTACTATTATTTTTCCTAACATTTTATTACCTAATTTAATAATTATTATTTTGAATATTCCATCAAAAAGAAGTCCCCAAATGGACATAATTATTGCCCTATAGGTGAGCATTTAGGATATATGTACCCTTTCTCAGTGAATGGTCTACTCTAGAAGGGAATCAGTTACATGGATACCTTTTACTTCCTGTGTATCTCCTACTAACCAAGCACTTTGCATATACACCTACTTTCATTCTCACAATAACACTACAGTATTAGTATCCTTATATTACCAATGAGAAAGGTAAGTTCAGAGAGATTTTGTAAGGAGGATATGATTCACTATTACTTAAAAAAAAAACAAACTCTAAATTGCCTCTTTCAATTCAGGATCTTGATTAATGATTATATAATCATTATGTTAAAAACTCCAGCTAGATACATATCTCAAATTTATATTTGAGGAAATTCAGAGAAAATAAAGCCTTAGGGTTCACATACGGGACTCACTTGACAGGCTGTTAGTAAGGGTGGCAAGCAACACTAGTGAGTGATGCCATCTCACTGTGATAGCAGATGCATTCCCACCCAAGTACAGGAGTCAAGTGGGGATGAACTCTGTGTTGCAAGTTTTCCTTGATTGTTGTTGCCACAACCCTGGACATCCTCAGTTGGTTCTCCTTACGTAGGATCAAGTTATTCTTCTTCCCTCATATGTCCCCAAATTTCCCTTTACATTTTGGTGGAAACAAGAAGGATGTTTAAAAGAACACAGGACCAGGCACTGATGAGGTACTTGATGTGAGGGGAGCAAAGGCAAAGAGGAGGCATGAGTTTAATGGAGAGGCTGAGATCACCCCTAAATAGAAGCTTCCATTCTTTACACAAAGTGCCACACATTCTGCCTCTGAAAAACACCTAAATGAAGAACAGGTTTCTCCCCGCCAGAGGCCACAGCCTAGACTGTGTGGTCTTTCTCCTTTTCTTCTGCAGAACCCATGGGGTTTTTTTTTACGTCCACCAAAGAGGGTTCAAACTGCTTCCCAACAGCATCTGGAATCTTGGAGTTCAAACTGTGCATATTCACTTATTAAAGGACAGGCTTGTCACTCATTTCAGTTGTGCCTAAGGATATTAAGTTAATATTAAGTTATGCCAACCTACTTTACTCCTCCAGAGGCAGGAGAGTGGTGGTTATGGGCATAGAACTTCAAGTTAAAAGATTTTAATTACAATCACTGGTCTGCTCCTGATTAGATTTTGGCAGTGTATTACACCTCTGAGCTAGTTCTGTAAAATGACAAAGCTATTATATTTTTCATAAAGTTGTTGTGAATATTAAGTGTGTCTACCTAGCATAGGGGGCTGTCATCATCATCATTATCATCTTCACCATCATTATTATTTTACGGGTCTAAAAACCTTTATAGCTTCCATGTTGGGTTATACTGTCCATCCTTTCTGATCCCAGGCTTGAACTTTTCTTTTAAACTGTGACCCGTTTCTCATCTCCCCTGACTTCCTTGGGAGTGCCCCCAGTGCTTCTGGTGCTTTTCTAGCCTTCAGAACTAGAAGGCTCAGTTGCTCCTTGACATCCTGGATGGCAGTGCCTCTGTTGAGTGCTCTCAGGACCAATCAGAACAAGCCTCTGTTTCTTGCATGTTGGCCAAGATAAGATTCCAAGAAAGTCTTTTCTGTTTTCTGTAACTTAAATTTTCAACCTTCTAACTCTGCACTTTCAAGCTTTCCCCAAACTTTAATTGTTGTCTTTAGTCTGTTCTGGCTCAAGAGTGATTTATGTGAAATTCTTTGAAAATTATAAAGTGCTGTAGAAATGTTGAAATTGTTATTGTTTGTTTTCCACCCAGCTGTTAGTAACTCTTAACACAAAATTCTGATTATTAAAACTAAAGCATTGGTACCTAATGCCACAAAACTGTACATTTAAAAATGGTTAAAATAGTAAATTTTAGGGGCTTCCCTGGTGGCGCAGTGGTTGAGAATCCACCTGCCGATGCAGGGAACACGGGTTCGTGCCCCGGTCCGGGAAGATCCCATATGCCGCGGAGCAGCTGGGCCCATGAGCCATGGCCGCTGAGCCTGCGCGTCCAGGGCCTGTGCTCCGCAATGGGAGAGGCCACAACAGTGAGAGGCCAGCGTACCGAAAAAAAAAAAAGAAAAAAAGTATATGTCAAATTTGCAAATATTAACTTGACTATCCATGATAGTCTGTTGAATTAAAAAATAGTTAGATTGCTAAAAATATGCATGGTCTGGCAAACTTATTTCTCAAAGAAAATATGTGGGTATATCTGTCTATGCATAAAAAAATATGATAATACATTAAAGCAAGTGTCATGGGTACTTTTCAATGGCGAGTGGGGTAAGCAACTAACGGGTTGCTTGAATATTCTAAAAACATGTTTTCTTTTTTAAAAAGAAAAAAATCTAAGGAGAAAATATTAATTTTATGTGCTCAAATTATACAAAATTTGTATTCTATCTTTTAAGATTTTATAATTCTGTAGGGAATATAGACATGAAAACTAATACATTTATTAACAGTTGTGAACCTTGGAATACTGACTTCTTCAGTATAAGAAAGGGAGAGGATATATGACTGAATATTTACTCCTGATTTGTGGAGGTAGTATTCCTGAGGGTAGTTGTGATCTTTGTGCAGATATGTGAGTGAAAGATTAGTGTGGAATCAGCTATCTTTGAATGCCAAAATCATGTGATATTTATCCTGCATATAAACCCATGGTGGTTCCTAACCAATTCCAGCCTTTTTCTGATTGCAAGTCCATACTCTTTTTTTTTTAAATTTATTTTTACTATTTATTTATTTATTTTTGGCTGTGTTGGGTCTTCCTTGCTGTGCATGGGCTTGCTCTAGTTGCGGCGAGTGGGGGCTACTCTTCATTGTGGTGCACAGGCTTCTCATTGCGGTGGCTTCTCTTGTTGCGGAGCTGGGCCCTAGGTGCGTAGGCTCAGTAGTTGTGGCTCATGAGCTTAGTTGTTGCTCTGTGGTATGTGGGCTCTTCCCAGACCAGGGCTTGAACCTGTGTCCCCTGCATTGGCAGGCAGATTCTTAACCACTGCGCCACCAGGGAAGCCCTAAGTCCATACTCTTTAGCATCATAAGCTAAGACTTCCATAATCTGACCTCAATTTTATTTTTCCTTCTTTATCTTGTAATACTTCCCCATTCTCTTCCCTTTTGCAACAGACTACTCATTCATTCCTGAAATATGCCAACCACTCTCAAACCTTCATGCCTTTTTTCAGGCAACTTTTCTCAAAAATACCCTTAATTATACTCTGTCTTATCTACCCTCTGAACTCAAGGCCTAGCGTAATACCACCTCTTTGAATCTCTCCTTGTTCCTACCAGACAGAAGTAATCTCTCCCATGCTCTCTGTTTTCTAAAACTCACTGTAGTTAATTCTATCCTAAATTAGAGATAATGTTTACACATAAATTTAGAGATAATTATTTGCATTACCCATTACCATTTCTCCTCTCAATGATGTGTTCCTTAGGCTGGTATCATGTCTTATTCATCTCTGTATAAGGTAATGCATGGATAACCTGATAAGCAGTAAGCTCTTGATATATGGAATATTATTTTGTTTCTTATACTCTTAGTACTAGTACCTCCTCAAATGTATATTACAGATTTGGTGTTTAATTGATTTTGCTCAAATTAGTGAATTCCTTATAGCACGTAGTTTAAAGACTTATCTATCAGGTAAGCCGTGGCTGAAAACTGTACTATCACATTATATATACATATATATATATATATATATATATATATATACACACACCTATGCTTTTGTGAATCCTAAAAGTTTTTATCTTCTCTGCTTTTAGCTTATCACATTGCTTATTGTCTTTATATCTTCATTTAATTTGTTCACTTGTTACAGAACTATTTATTGAACCTCCATTAAGAACAAGACAGTTTACTAGGCCCTGGATATACAGAAATAAAACAAAAATTATTCCTGCCCTCATGAAGCTTTAGAATATAGCAGAAAAAATAAACATTAAGTAAAGATTATATAATTAAAATTTGATATCTGCTATGTAGAAGCAGGGTGTTATGACTTCTTACAAAAAGGGACTCTAACTTTATCAGATGAGCTAAGGAACATTTCCTTGAGGAAGTGATATTTAGACTGACACCCAAAGAATGGATGTGAATTAGGTAGAAAAAAATGGTCAGGGATATTGAGAGAGGTAGGCGAATAAGAATGTTGATGAAAATTTAATCAATAGCATCTAAGAAAGAAATGGAAAATTTTATTTGCACCAACCTGAGGATTATAACCTGGGAGGCAGTCTTTCATAAAGCAATGAGGACTGTTCCAAAGAGGTGAAGTGGGAGGCCAGTATATATGTGATTTTGGCAAAGGGGTACGTGCAGTCAAGCACTCATCTTGGTAGAAGGTTACCGCTATTCACGTGGAACAGATATCTTAATCAATGGTTTTAGTGCTTTTTCTAAATATGGGAAGATGCAAGAAACTGGGTTCATAAATTTTCTCCTGAAAACATCCAACTGTCTGAGGTCCAGCTCTGTCAGTTTCCCAGAGCACAAAGTGTCTCATCCTGAGTTCGCACTGAATTCCAGCGACTGCAGTGGCTAATGACTTGATTCTTGTAGAACTGGATGGTGGCAACATTCTTTATTTTATAATCCTCTCCCTTTCAGTCTTAATTTTGACCAAGATTTGGGAAGCATTTCATGACCAGTTTGTCCCCCGGTGCTAAGAATGCTCATCCCTAGGTCAGGAGGGGATTTCATTGATAGGCCACTCGACGTGCTATTATTTATTTATTTATTTTTTAAAAGAAGATGTTGAGGGAAGGAGTTTATTAATTAATTTATTTATTTTTGCTGTGTTTGTGTTCGGTCTTCATTTCTGTATGAGGGCTTTCTCTAGTTGTGGCAAGTGGGGGCCACTCTTCATCGCGGTCTCTCTCCGTCGCAGCCTCTCTTGTTGCGGAGCACAGCCTCCAGACACGCAGGCTCAGTAGTTGTGGCTCACGGGCCCAGTTGCTCCGCGGCATGTGGGATCCTCCCAGACCAGGGCTCGAACCCATGTCCCCTGAATTAGCAGGCAGATTCTCAACCACTGCGCCACCAGGGAAGCCCCTCAATGGGCTATTATTGGGCTAGGCCCTGAACAGTAATCAAAAGCCTCTGGACCGCCTGTCTAACTAGTCTGTTATGGTCCAGGAAATGGTTCCCTCTTGTTACTTCTTCCTGTATCTTAGAGTTACACTATTACAATTATTGATGTTATAGAACTATATATTTGATCAATCGTCTAAAGTACCCAATCATCTTTAATTTTATCCGAGGCTCAGTCACATATTTGGTAGTGCAAGAAACAATAATCTTATAAAATAGGCAGAGTACAAGTAATATATCTAGTAACATAAATAAGGTCATAAGTAAGTATTTAAGCTAAGATCTTTCATTAGGTGCAGCCTGGTATTTTCCCTGGTTGTCTGACCAGTCTGTTCCGCACCAGTTGCTATCTTCAAAGGAAGCAATCTATTGGCACTGTACAAAAAGTTCACCAAAGATATCTGCACATGCAAGATGAATGATGGATCATTGTGATCACTTACAGGATTGAGAAAGAAATGTTATCTTGTAAGGAATTACATGGCTGGTGCCAGGAGAAGAAAAACTGATCTTTATGGTTAAGCAGGTATTTCTGCCATTGAGGAGGTCTGGTTAATGCTTCATGCAGATGCACAATGTACCCTAGAGGAGAGGGAGGAGGTCCAGATAGGCAGATAAAACTTCATGTTTAAATTTTTCTTGTCTTACCTTAAAATATGATTTTTTATTTTATCAAAAAGATGGGGAAAATTTCAGACAAAGGGAATAAACTCAGAAAAATAGATCCTGAGTGAAAAGAAGACAGTATGTTTTATAGAGTCAAGTTGTTTTATATGAGCATAACTCCAGTTCTCACTGGTGGTGAAATTCCTGGCCTTTACTCAGTATTCTTGGACCCCAATCTTCCTTTCCAAACATGTCGCTGAATATTTTCTTTCAAATCTATGTCTCAGCCCCCAAGAACCATGCTGTTACTCATATTCTTTTCTCTATTCAGAATGTCCTATTCTCTCTCTCCATGTTCAAATCCTCCTGTCCTTCAAGAGCCAATTCAAATCCTAAGGTTCTTCCTTTTTCAGCTCCACTAGCAGCAATGATTTCTTCCTCTCCATCATTTCCTTTATCTGTATCTGTACCTGATACATATATATATACATACATGTATATATATACATATATATGTAACTTATCTCTATATTTCTCTCCCAAATGAGGTCTTGTATTAGTGCCTTGTACAAGGTACATATTTCATATATTTTTCTTGAATAAAATGACTTAATGTGATTTTTAATGAGCCATGCATGAGACTGATGAAATAATTGGAATGGGGCTTCAAAGGTCCACAGAGTTCTAAAGTGAAACTATTTAGTAAAACTTTACTTTAGTCAGGGGTTGGGTGTACATTTATCATGTTTATCACGTTTACTTGCAATCTTTCCAAACAAGGAATTGTGAAGAAATCAATATATTTCCTGTAACCACTCTTGGAGATGAAGAGAATAAACCTTATAGCCTAGTACTTCAGTATTTGCCTAACACTGTACATACATACATCATGACAGACATTTATTTCTATTAGTTTTTAAATTAAAATTCTAAAATTAGCTTTTAAGTTTTTCTCAGGTTGTGTCTTCAGAAGTCTGTTTTGTTGAAGCTATAACTCTAGTCTCTCCTTCTTGTACAAGCTTCACATAATTCTAAGTTATAAGTATGATCTTCTGCCTTTGGCTTTTAGGTCCAAGGAGGCATGGGTTATGAAACCTACCTATTTCTTCCGAGACTACTTGAAAGGAAGTCTTGAAAAAGATGATTCAATCATGGTCTTCCCCTTAAAATGTCAGTACCTTCCCTCTGACACAAAACTTTATTTTTCTTTGTGAAAATTGGGGGACTTACATCATTCCTGATTTCAAAGCTGTGGTGATAAAATAACTATGTAGTTCAGGGGTCTGGGCTAGTTAATTATGATCTTGTCCAGTAAAGACATGATGTTTTCAAGGTTTGGTGTCTGCAGAAGTTCCTTTGTTATGCAGAGAGAGAAAAACTAATCTGTGGTCACAGAATGAACTGCTAACCTTGGCTGGCCATCTCACATAAGAGTCACATAAATGTGAGTCTTTGGTCACAAGCATGCAAAATAGGGAAACCATTGATAGTGGATCAGTTGTCTCATCTTCATGAGGGAGGGATGTAGAATATTCAAAGTAAGGAAGAGCCTTCCTCCCTGACTTTTTCTGTCACCAATAGGAAATTATGTGCCAAGATATTTCCATCTCTCTTTGAGTACAGTGCAGCCAACAAACTGGGAATGAAAAGAGTGTGACTGGGTCAAGCATTATTGAAGTAATTCCACTGAATTCATTGAAATTACACTAACAGCCACTGCTTAAGGAATCCAGCTGATTGATGTCGATTCTTTAGGGATTCAGTCAGCAGAGTCATAGGAGTACCTAAAAAAAACAAAACAATAATCTCATCTCCACTAGGGAAGATACTTCATATAATCATGAGAACAGGAAATATGTTGGCTTTAGGTTCAGATTATATCAAATGGTTTATCTTGTCATCTAAACTGATTCTGAACCAGTCCGCTTTGCTCTCTCCTGCCTCCAAGTTCTGTCTCTTTTTCTGGAGGATTAGTCACATTTGCTTTTCCAGTTCTGTAGCTTTTTCCTGAAGCAGAACTAGTGCCAGATAAGAGAGAGATAATTTCACTGTAATGTCCTATTTTTTTTTAAAGGTCCAAGAAGTTTATACACTATATCAAATGTGACTGAAACATGAAGTTTGCTCATGTTTTACTGGTGGTGTTTGTTTAGAGATGGAAACGTGGAGGAAGAGGGGCCTGGAATCCATAGCACTCTGAAAGACTGTCTGTTCATTTGTCTGACTTCTCTCTAATCTGTACACTCCTCCAGATCAGGATATACACTTGCACTTGCTTCTGTATTCCCAACGCCTTTTTTAGCTCTGGTACAACAGTGAATGTTGCTAGAAAAAATAAACTGTACAGAAGAGGAAGATAGGCAATAGACTTTGAGATGTTTTGCAGGGCATAAAAGACCTAAAGGGGACAGGGATCCCATCTATTAGTTTCTTAAGAGTGGACAATTGGAATGGACTTAAGAGTGGTCTTCTCTGTATTAACCATAGATAGCAGAGTCCAGAGTCAGGACCAATAAGAGTTTGTTCATGAAAAAAGTTTTGTTTCGAGGGTCTAATGCTTTTTAAAACTATCATCAAGGCTTATATAGCAGCTCCATCTCCCAATGTGAGTGAAGCATTTTGAGAAGATTGAGAAGAAGTCAGCATTAGAATGTGATTATTATCATTCATTTCAAGTAGACAGATTAGGCCATGCATTTTCCAGCACTGCAGGCTCATTTGCCCTGTGTATCTTTCTGTAACCTTCTCCCCGGTTGGGAAGAAATAATTCCCCTGTGTTAGGATAGCCCTTTGTACATCTCTTGTCATAGCACTGCTACACTTATACATATTTCACTTGCACTAAATCAAGATCCTTGATGGAAGAGGAAATGGAAAGAAAACTAAGGGTTAATTGAGTTATTATTCTGTCAGACATAATACCAGATGTTTTAAATACTCTATTTTGTTTTAATCACTTAATTATATAGGTACTATTTCCCTATTTTTCAGATAAAAAAACTAAAGAGAGGTTAACAATGGAGAGATAGATATACCATGTTCTTGGATTGGAAGAATCAACATTGTAAAAATGACTCTACTACCCAAAGCAATCTACAGATTCAATGCAGTCCCTATCAAACTACCAGTGGCATTTTTCACAGAACTAGAACAAAAAAGTTCACAATTTGTATGGAAACACAAAAGACCCCAAATAGTCAAAGCAATCTTGAGAAAGAAAAATGGAGCTGGAGGAATCAGGCTCCCAGATTTCCAACTATACTACAAAGCTACAGTAATCAAGACAGTATGGTACTGGCACAAAACCAGATATATAGATCAATGGAACAGGATAGAAAGCCCAGAGATAAACCCATGCACATATGGTCACCGTATCTTCGATAAAGGAGGCAAGAATATACAGTGGAGAAAAGACAGCCTCTTCAATAAGTAGTGCTGGGAAAACTGGACAGCTACATGTAAAGGAATGAAATTAGAACACTCTCTAACACCATACACAAAAATAAACTCAAAATGGATTAAAGACCTAAATGTAAGGCCAGACACTCTAAAACTCTTAGAGGAAAACATAGGCAGAACACTCTCTAACATAAATCACAGCAAGATCCTTTTTGACCCACCTCCTAGAGAAATGGAAATAAAAACAAAAATAAACAAATGGGACCTAATGAAACTTAAAAGCTTTTGCACAGAAAAGGAAACCATAAACAAGATGAAAACACAACCCACAGAATGGGGGAAAATATTTGCAAATGAAGCAACTGACAAAGGATTAATCTCCAAAATTTACGAGCAGCTCATGCAGCTCAATATCAAAAAAACAACCCAATCCAAAAACGGGCAGAAGAGCTAAATAGACATTTCTCCAAAGAAGATATACAGATGGCCAACAAACACACGAAAGAATGCTCAACATCACTAATCATTAGAGAAATGCAAATCAAAACTACAATGAAGTATCACCTCACACCAGTCAGAATGGCCATCATCAAAAAATCTACAAACAATAAATGCTGGAGAGGGTGTGGAGAAAAGGAAACCCTCTTGCACTGATGGTGGGAATGTAAATTGATATAGCCACTATGGAGAACAGTATGGAGGTTCCTTAAAAAACTAAAAATAGAACTACCATACAACCCAGCAATCCCACTCCTGGGCATATACCCTGAGAAAACCATAATTCAAAAAGAGTCATGTACCACAGTGTTCACTACAGCTCCATTTACAATAGCCAGGACATGGAAGCAACCTAAGTGTCCATCGACAGACAAATGGATAAAGAAGATGTTGCACATATATACAATGGAATATTAGCCATAAAAAGAAACGAAACTGAGTTATTTGTAGTGAGGTCGATAGATTTAAAGTATGTCATACAGAGTGAAGTAAATCAGAAAGAGAAAAACAAATATCGTATGCTAACACATATATATGGAATCTAAATTTTAAAAAAAAGATAGTTCTGAAGAACCTAGGGGCAGGACAGGAATAAAGATGCCGACGTAGAGAATGGACTTGAGAACAAGGGGAGGGGGAAGGGTAAGCTGGGATGAAGTGAGAGAGTAGCATGGACATATATACACTACCAAATATAAAATAGATAGCTAGTGGGAAGCAGCCGCATAGCAAAGGGAGATCAGCTGGGTGCTTTGTGACCACCTAGAGGGGTGGGATAGGGAGGGTGGGAGGGAGACGCCAGAAGGAGGTTATATGGAGATATATGTATATGTATAGCTGATTCACTTTTGTTATAAAGCAGAAACTAACACACCATTGTAAAGCAATTATACTCCAATAAAGATGTTTTAAATTAATTAATTAATTAATTAAAGAGAGGTTAACAGAAACTGACCAGTAGTCAGTGGTGTTTCCAGGATTCCTAGATCTTACTGATAGCAGTCATTATTTTTTCTTCATAGTTCATATATCTCAGGAAACATAATGTGGGTGCCCTTCTTGTTACTCATTGACACTTGACAACCCTTTCCCTCTTGTTTTTTTCCCAAAACACAAGCTCTCAAATGTCAATTAATAAATGAGAAAGGGATGATGAAATCAGAAAATTTTGTGAACACAATAGTAGTAACAATTTCAGGCAAGAATCGTCAATTGATGCTAAAACTAGTGGATGAGGATTTCCAAGTCAGCTTAGGATGTAGAAAGTGGCAAGTAAATGTCACTACTGTCTTAATGAGAAAAAGTTAAGTAATTTATAAAATCATAAATTTTCTGGAAACCATAGGAGAGCTGAGACTACAAGATAAACCAGCTGAATTCCAATGAATGGCATACGGCTCTGAGAAGAGATGAATCTAAAGAACGATTTCATTTCTGACAGAACATTAGAGGAAGGTATTGCTGTCATCAAAGCAGGTAAAGAGGAAATCAACTACCAAATACTTAAAATCAGTGTGTAGGATAGCTTAGTTTAGAATGACTGTGAGAACCTAGACACAAGGAGAGTTCACCCTAAGTCACAAGTTCTATTCCACAGGTCTGCAGAGGTGTTCCTGTGTAAGACTGGTTGCAGGGCTGAAGGCAGCACAGAGACCCCTTGGTGAAACTAGTGTGCAGGTGTTCAATTAGTGATTGGTTGTCACTGGGGCAAAGTTGCAAATTTTGCACTCATTTCCTTGGAAACATGTCTCACATAAAACACAATTCTAACCCACCGGGGGAGGGGCAGTACCCCTTCCGACCCGTAGGGCCCAGGAAAAGGTCCTCTACTTACGTGAAAGTGATGATGTAAAAGCTCTTTGTTCTTGAGGAAAAATAGGAAATTCTCCCATCCCTGGAACCCAGGGGAAAAAAATCCTGTCCTTCTGGGAGAAGGGTATCTGCCTCTGAGAAAGGTGAAAGAAAAACTCCTGGATGCTGGTTTCTGGACTGATACAAAGCAGAGTTCAGCTACTACTGGGAGAAGGGTAGGAAACTCTTTCCTGTCCAAGAGCTGACACTGATAGAAAAAAAAAAAGAACCACGGAGGGGAGCAGGAATGCTGAAAAACTGTGGCTCCAAGGCCAGGCATGTAGGGCCTGCCTAAGACAGAGGCATGAAGTTTATTCACGATAATTATTCACAGTGATGACATTCTACGTTATGATCCTTTTCTAATCACTTAATTCACATGATGCTATATGGCCAAGGTGTAAGCCTTGATTGTGATTTTCAGAATCCATTAGGCATGCAGAAATGACATTCAGAGTCCATAATCACACTAACCCACCCTCAGTCATCTTATTTACATTCCACTCTACCCTATACAACACGAGCTCTAACAAGCCTTCTAGGTATTAAACATCACATCTTCTGTGAGGAGGTCTTTCCTTATCACTCTAGGCTGAATTAATTTTTCCCTCTATTCTAGAAAATGATAATGTTTATGACATTGCACTAGAATGACCTTAATTTTGCAAAGCTAAGGCTGATCCCAAGCCTATACATTTACAAGCTCTAGTATTCAAATGTAGTATTCAAATACTATCTCACCACAAAAACACTCAGTACCTTCTGCCTCTTGTAAAATTCTTATCCCCATTGAACTCTTCTGGAACCACAAGTAAGCTGAGAAATAAAGACAAAATAAATTTATGTTAGTGTTTTCACTTTGATTTCTTTGGGATCATAAAATAAGCTGGGCTTCCTTTTGTATCTGGTTTTCACTACTCTCGACAAACTGAAATGAAATTCCTTTGTCCAAATAAATAATGCTGCCAACTTACAAAATGAGTATATACTTTTTATACTGTTTGGATATTAATATCCCTATCCAGAAACCTGCCTACTATAGCATGACAACAAGATATATGGAAACAAAAAGTCTGAAAACAAATTGCCTGGAACAAATAGACTTGGAACAGAAGCAAAGGTTGTTGGCTCAGACTGCTGGGTATTTTATTTAGACCAATGTTTCACAAACACTGTCTGTGTTTCTCAGGCTGATAATAGGTTTCCCCTAAAATGAATAATTTCCTGGTGAAATGCATTGGGGAAATGATGCACAGTGTGATTTACAACACAAATTAACAATTTCAAAGTTTTTGAGAAGTTCTGTGGAAAAGAAATCAGTTATTCTTAAATGCCTATTTAAACATCTCTGGATCACTAACATTTTCAGATCAGTTTGGGAAATTTTGACTTCGACTATTTTCACAACTCTTCCTAGGCATGTTTTTCTTTTATAAATCAATACTGTGTCTTTTTGGTTGCATAGTACTGAATCCACTGTAGCTAATGCAAAGAGAAAGAAATTTACTAATGTGTGTTAAATGACTTACAGAAATCTGGGAATAAATTATGTAACAGACTTTAGGCTGAACTTTTAACAATGACTCCCAAAGCTTCAGCATAGAACTGTGCCTCAGGACTTCCCTGGTACTCCAGTGGTTAGGGCTCCACGCTTCCACTGCAGGGGGCATGGGTCCGATCGCTGGTTGGGGAACTAATATCCCACATGCAAAAAAACCCCAAAAAACTGTACCTCTACATGCTGCTGCTTCCATCATGATCAGGAATCTTCCTGTTGAATCAAGAAAATGCTGCTACAGCCAATTCTGTTACCTCTCTGCTCTGCTCTGAGTCACATCAGCAAAACAAATCCCTCACACCTGGCCTTTATTATATTACCCCAATTTATTTTTTACTTTTATTTTTTTAACATCTTTATTGGAGTATAATTGCTTTACAATGGTGTGTTAGTTGCTGCTGTATAACAAAGTGAATCAGCTATACGTATACATATATCCCTATATCCCCTCCCTCTTGCGTTTCCCTCCCACCCTCCCTATCCCACCCCTCTAGGTGGTCACAAAGCACCAAGCTGATCTCCCTGTGCTATGTAGCTGCTTCCCACTAGCTATCTGTATTACATTTGGTAGTGTATATATGTCCATGCCACTCTCTCACTTTGTCCCAGCTTACCCTTCCCCCTCCCTGTGTCCTCAAGTCCATTCTCTATGTCTGTGTCTTTATTCCTGTCCTGCCCCTAGGTTCTTCAGAACCAATTATTTTTTTTTTTTTTAGATTCCATATATATGTGTTTAAATGCTCCTTTCTTAAAGTTTTTTTTTCTAAGTCCCCAAAATAAATTAGACCTCACTGTTATTCTCTCTCATAGCATATGATATCTTTCTACCATAGCTCTTATTTTAGTACATAACTACTTAGGTATTTAGGTAACTATATTGTTACTATCTCTTCTACTAAAGTACTGTGGAAATAGGAACCATATCTGTTTTGCATCCCTTAAAGAAATGCCTAACTCACACTAAGTCAATGCATACTTTTGAATCATTTTGAATGCATGGAAGGATGGATGGATGGATAAGAGTGACTGAGTACCTAAAAGGGCAGATGAGCAGAGAGCCTTAAATCTTGGGACATGACCAAGAAAAACAGGGTGATAGATTTAGCTGGCCATATCTTTTCCCAAGATGACTGGTTCTAGAATTTCTTTTATGGAAGTGTCTGTGCTCTTGTGAGTGGTGGAGAGGGTGGGGTATTGCACTCTGGCCAATAGGTGTAATCGGCAAGGCAACTCTTACCATGCCTCACGTATAGTAGGTGCTTAATATATCGTTGTTATGGAAGGAATGCCAGTGCATACATGTAAAAGACTGAGCACTCTGCAGACGCATTTTGCCCTATAGGTGTTACTGTTAATTATCAGAATCTATTTTAATTTAATTAAGTTATATAAACATTTTTGATACCCTTGCATTTTGTTTAACTACAGAAGTCCCTAGAGTAGGCAGGAGACCTTGAAACCTGAAAAGGCTCTGTCTCCTCCAATCTTTATTTAATCAGAAGCAACCTAGATTCCATGTTAGTTTAACGCTGTACAGAATAAAATGACAATGATAGAAGTATTTTCAACTGGGGCCATAACATTAACTCATAAAAAAAAAAATCGCTTCAAAGCTTCAAAAAAATGAGGGCATGAAATATTTTTAGTTGTCTTTATTCTTTATTTGAGCCCCAGATTTTAATTCCATGTGCTAACTTGGTAACTTTTAGCTTCTTAGAAGCACATAAGGAGCAGCAACTTCAAAGCTGTAAATCCACTTCCTGAAAAGTGAATTTGGAAACAAGATCTATACAAAGATGAACATTACATACAATGCAAGAGTTCGGTATATTTATTTTTTTCAGCTTCATGTATGATGGAAAAAAATCTATGTATCTGAAATTCTCAAAACATGGTAAAGACCACTTATTTTGCTGTGGACCCTCAATTTCTGAATCTTTTGTCAAGTTTCTCTCCTGCTTACATGCATAATTGGTCACATGTTTTATTTGCTTAAACCAGATGCCCATGGGGCTTTCCTGCAGTATTTAGGAAAGAGGAACGCTTACAGAATTGTATTTGGCTCTATCAAGCAATTTTTTGGTGGAAAATGACCAACAAGTTTAATTTCTCTTAGCAGGGAATAATTCTGCCTCACTTCCTCGGAAGGAAAGCTATAAAAAAAAAAGAGTTATGAACTGGACTCTTAATGGTAACTGGAAAACACAGAAAATTTTAACTTCAATTTTATTCTACTTTGTAATAATAATCGTTTGTATTTGTGTAACATGATAGAGTTCATATAGTACTTCCATGTTTACTGAGATATATTTTGTGCTTGCTTATACAGGATTCTTTCTCGTTAAAAAAGAATTTCTGTGTGTTTCTACACATTAGCTTAAGTCTTTTCACCATCTCCTTTTGGGATGAGAATCTCAGAATTTTTCTGATGAGAACATATTTATTGGATCTGTGCCATGAATACATGTGCTCAGTACAATTAAGAATTCACACACACACACACACACACACATACACACACACACACACACTCTTAAGAAAAAACATCTGCTCATGATCCAGAGTTCAATACAAAGAGAGGACAAGTGCATAGACACCCACAATAAAAGGGATATGTGGTAATATGTGAAAGTATTGATAAAATAAAAATGCCAAAGAAGTCCTGAGCAGAATAGAAGTTATCATTTTAGGATTCTTGAGTATCTGTTATACATTAGATACTTTGTACTTTTATATACTAGGTTTGAATAGTTACCATTATTATGTAAAACAACTCTTATTTCCTTTTTGACAATGAATGAAAAAGGTCCTCAAAGTTCTTGAGTTCACAATCCAAGATTAAAATAAATAAATGGAAGATCTAGAATCAAAAAGCATGTCTACGGCCCAGGTATTTGGTTATTATGGAAAAACTTCCCAGAGAAGTTTCATTTGAACTAAGCTGAGCCTTGAAGAGTGAGTAGGATTTTGAATAGGCAAAGAAAAGTTCAGGGGAAACCAACTACCTGAGCACAAGTGTAAATAAGATCACAGGCAGCTAGAATGGATCTCTCTAGAGGGAGTGAACTCAGGCATAAAGGTGAGTTCTTGGCACAGAGCTGAGAGTTGATGGGGGAACCTGAACGCTAACGTACAACTGAGAATGATACCAAGAATAAGATAAAAAGGAAGACAGGACGCTAAGTGTGAAGGAAATTAAGAAGGTGGGGGCATGAACTGACTTTCAGGAGGAGAAATGAGAGATGTCATTATATGAACTGATCTTGAAAAATTCCCATGTCTCTGTTTTTATATTATATTGAAAAATATTCTGGTACCTGACTTTTGCCTTGTGTGTCAGAGACTGAAAATGGTCACCAGCAGCTTTATTATCCTCATCTCCAGGGCATACAACTTCTTTATTCGCTTCCCCTGGCAATTAGATTAAAACCAATGATAAAGTTCTGGCCAGTGAAGTTTGAGTGGAAGCGATGAGCAGTACTTCCAGGCCTGGCTCATTAAAGTCTTCCATGTCTAATCCTAGCATTTTTACTGCATCCATTGGATGAATGAAGAGAACTTCAAAGGCCTGCAGGAGAGACAAGATAAAAGGATCTTGGGGAGCAGAGAGCATCCATTGACCTACACTTCAATGTCAAGTGAGAAACAAACTCTATTTTGAGGTAAGTCACTGGAATTTGGGGATTGTTTCTTTCAGCAGTTATCCCACCCTGATATGCCGGGCTGTATAATTTGTGATGATCATTATCTCTGACTTGGATCCCGATTGTCCACTGCTATTCCCAACAGACTGAACAGTGTTGGAGAAATTGTGCAGCCTTGTTGAATAATGCCTCAACAGGTCTCCCACTGTTGCCATGGAATCCTTCTGTGTTCTACTGGTCATGAACTGTTCTCATTCCTTTCATGGCTTAATTTAAAGTTTCATCTTTCTCCTTAGGATTTTCCTGCTCCTACTCTCAGCAGATGAATTAACTGTCTCAGCTTTAGTTAAGTGCTTATTCAAGACTCATAACCATTTTTGTTTTTTTCATGTTAACTGAAGCAGTTCTTTATGTATGAGAGATATAAGACCATTATGGATATTAGGTATAAAATGGCTAAAATTTTAAAAGACCAACTAAACCAAAAGTTGGCAAAGATGTGGAAAAACTGGAACTCTCATATACTCTTCATGGGAATGTAGAATGGCACAATCACTTTGTAAAACGGTTTGGCAATGTTTTTAAAAGTCCGTCTATCATATAATCCAGACATTCTACTCCTGGGTAGTTTCCCAAAGGTCCAAGAGGAAATCTCCAGTAGTATTATGGCTAAAAAGAGGTCTTCCACTGTGGATTTTCTGTGGTTTGTGATGGGGAGTGACACGTAAACATTTTTCTCTATTTTTCCCTTGAAACCTTCAGTAAGGTCTATGTCAGTCACTAGTTATTGTGTGTAAGTTGTTTTTTTTTTTAAAAAAAGACTGCTGATAATTTGGTTAGAATAACAACATCTCTTGACTCCTTACCTTGGTTCAGGTACCACACTATGCACATTCACATATGTTATCTTTTTCAAATCTTACAGTCATCTTGAACAGTAATTATTATTCCCCTTTTAGAGATTAAAAAATATGCCCCACAGTAAAACCAAAATGAAACAGATAACAGAAAACTTGCTAAGAATAACATACTGGAAGATCCCAACACTTGCCTTCCACCCTCCAGTTAAAGGTAAAGCTGCTTATTTTTACCTCTGCTTGGAACTTTGACCATATTTTTATTTCTATTTTTGACCAGTCTCCAGTTAAGTATTAGTGAGAACTTACTGTGGGCTAGGCTTGAGGTAAGAAAAGGGGGTTGGGGGGGGAATAGACATGGTACTTACATTCAGTGCTTTAAAGAAGACAGGGACTAAAAAGATATTCGCTGGATGACTGTAGTGAAAGTCAAGACAGAGTCCAAAGAAACACAGACAAAGGGTGTTGGTGGTGTGATAGAAGCAAGTCTTTCCAGAGGAAGTGACACTTGAGCTGAGTCATAAATATATGCAGATGAAGAAGAAAGGTAAGGGAAAGGGGCATCGAGCCACTTCTACTGGAGGGACTAGATGATTCAAAGGCATTGAAATGAGGAATCACAAAATCATCAGAGAATAGTAGGTAGCTCAGAATGGCTGGAGCATGTAGCAGAGATCAATGCCTGGGGCCCAGGGATGAGCCTGGGGTGTAACAACAGAGGGTGCGACTTCCTGAGAAACTACTCTCGTGCCTAGCAACCAACTGAACCCCAAATTGGACTCAGTCTCCTGGACTCTACCCACAGGAATTTTCCAACCATTTTTTCCCCTCTATGATGTACAATTTGGAACTCAGTACTCTGTTTTTCATTTCTTTTTAATATGCTTATACTAATTTTAAACCAGAGGACAGATGATTTCATGGGACTTATGTGGAGTAATATAACTGATTTTGTCCACAATTCTGCAGGTTCTTTAATATGATTTGATCACCTTCTCCAGGGATGAGCAGGCCCTAGAGGCTCTAGAGGACAAACCTCACACGAAAAATACTTAAGTACTGAACTAACAAATTAAATGGCAGTTTATTCATTTATAGCATAGGAATGCCTCTCCGTTAGCCAGCATGCCAGATCTGGACATGCTGAGTAAAGTAAAGGAAAGTAAAATATCATTTAGTGAAGAACCACTCATTAATGGGCACTTCCTTGTATTATTTCAATTACTTGTCACTACAACTCTCTGATGTAGTTCTTACTTTATCCCAATTTTATAAATGAGGAATTTAAATGAGAAACATTAAATGATCTACCTTGATCTCAAAGCTAATAAATTTTGGAGCTTAGATTCAAATCTAATGCTTTGATTTCTACCCCATGCAGTGGGCAGGGTGTACCCACACTGCCTGGAAAAAAACATGATGATGATGATGACGATTTAACTAAAATGATTATAATTTATTGGATGTTTACTTTGTGCCGAATACTTTCACATGCATTATTTTATGTAACCTTAACAACTCTATTAAGTGAGAAACTATTTCCATTTTAGCAATGAGGAAACTGATGTTCAAAGGTTTAAATAACTTTTCTTTTTTTTTTTTTTTTTTTGCGGTACGCGGGCCTCTCACTGTTGTGGCCTCTCTCGTTGCGGAGCACAGGCTCCGGACGCGCAGGCCCAGTGGCCATGGCTCACGGGCTTAGTTGCTCCGCGGCATGTGGGATCCTCCCGGACCAGGGCACGAACCCGTGTCTCCTGCATCGGCAGGCGGACTCTTAACCACTGCGCCACCAGGGAAGCCCTTAAATAACTTTTCTAACCTTCAAACCTGGTTAATTGGTGGGGCAGATATTCAAACCAGGTCTCCCTGCCCACAAAGTCCTTTTTACTGACAGTCAAATACTGGTAAGACTATTTGGTGAATGAGAGTCAGATTGAAGAGAATTTGTTAATTAATAGAACATTCCATCTAGGGTATGGTAGATGATAGAAAACCACTGAAATTCTCCTAGTAGGGACTGATCATGTGTCTTCATAACTTGTTGCAATAGACATTGAATATTTATACTATTATTTTTTGGTTTTGCTAATAATTCTTATTAGTCACAAAAAACTTCTGTCACTATCCTTATTCATGATAGAGTATACATTATAATGTTCATTTTATATTGTCTCACGTTTTTCTGAGGATAAATTTTAGGAATTGAAAAAGAAATGAAAAGTGTCTCAAACCTGAGGAAAAACATAATTACTTTTTGATAACATACTTGAGCAATCTTTCATTACTAATTGGTAGTATGTATATCTGATTAATTCCCAGGTCAGTGAAATTAGAGGTTAGCCTACAAAAATGGACATACATATGATAGTTTTACAAATTTAAACCCTTTAAACAATCTTGGGACTAGATCAATAAACTTTTTTTAGAATTCCTTTCTAGCACCTAGACTAACAATCTCATCAAGACAGTGTTTTTGTTTTGTTTTATTTCTATCAATATAAAGATTCTCTTTGTGGAAGCAAGATTTGAACAGACTTTCTTTGAAGTTAGTACCCATGTGGCAAGTTTCAAATAAACCTAGACCTTTGCTCAAAATCAATGCATTTGAGAACTTTCCTTTAACATTCCTTTGTCTCTTGAACCTGGACTCCTTGAGGAAGGGTTTGTTTCTTTCCACTATAGCCCAGTCATCTAGTATGAGGTTAGATACAAAAGAACGTGCCATCTAAATGTCAGTTGAATAAATGAATATTTGAATGAATCTACCAACTGTGGACTTTATTTTTACATTGCTTACTTTTTTGGAAAGATATCCCAGGTGAGCTTTCCCATCCACTTATTTTTATTCCTTTGCAAAAAGTGTCCTTTGGGACCTCTTCACCAGATCTCGAAGGTGTGCCCTATCCCTTCTGACTTGGCGTTTTCTAGGCTCTGGTATTTCCTCACCAGTCTGGGACACTGTACCTCCCCCCACTGCCAACCCCACCCCCAAACAATTCACATCATTTTTGACAATAGAGTTTCCAAACCCCCTTCCACCATGCATGATTTTCTTTTCCCCTTAGACTTGAAAAGGATGGTGAAAATTTAAGCAACTTAGAGAATATTTAAAACAAAAGAGAAGAAGTGGAAGGTTGAGAAAAGGTCACTACAGTTAGCGAGAAGAGTGTGACTCATTAAAAAACAAAACTACATTAACTGACAATAAATCAGAAGAGAAATCATGAGAACATTTTGGATGGCTGACTGAGACAATACCAGAGATACAAGTAATGAGAATAGGAAATTAATCAGAAAAGACTACTTTTCAGGTAAAGAAATTTACATAGCTCCTGGAGGGAGGTCTGTGTCTCCTTTGCCCTGGCTGGCTCTGTGACTTCTGTGCACATGACCCTCATTTTTAATTTTATTTATTTATTTATTTTTGCGGTACGCGGGCCTCTCACTGTTGTGGCCTCTCCCGTTGCGGAGCACAGGCTCCGGATGCGCAGGCTCAGCGGCCATGGCTCACGGGCCCAGCCGCTCCGCTGTGGGATCTTCCCGGACAGGGGCACGAACCCGTGTCCCCTGCATCGGCAGGTGGACTCTCAACCACTGCGCCACCAGGAATGCCCTAATTTTTAAAATAAGGATATTGGAGCAAATGATATATAAGATCCTTTCCAATTATAACATTTTATTGAGGGCTAGAATTTTCTAGCAGATTAAATGGAGTCTTATGTTTTAAGTCCCCATGCATATTTAGTCTCACATAATTTGATTGTTCTTTGTATTTTCTTCCTCATTTAATCCACATTTATTGAGTGACTGCTTGATATTTGAACAGTGTTTTAGGCAGTGGGCATACAAGATGGGGAAGATAAAATTACTGCCACCTTCCACCTCATAGGCTGGGTGGCCACAGCTTTATAAACAGCAACAAGGCAATTGGAGCAGAAGCGATGGCTTGGGGAGGGAAGCCAGGATGGAGACAAAATGAAAAAGACAAGGGCAAGAGAAAAGATTTTACAATTTCCTGAGATACAAATAAGTCCACCACTTAAAAACAAAAAACAGTAAAGATCGGTTATGAGTTTTACTTTTACTCCTTCATTTTATGAGGATGGTTAGTGCTGACTGTATGACCGTGGCTACATAGAAGGTGAATGAGAGATTCACTGGACTTTCCACACCACCTATAAAGGGGATGGTTGATTTTTGTTTTATTGGTGTGGTCACTATCAAGCCCGGCCTATAGATTTGTGTTAACTGCACATTTGCTGCTTGAAAATCTTAAAGGTTGCTCAGTGATTCCTGATAGAGCTTGATGCTGACATGAGGATTAGAATTGCACATGGCAACCCTGAGAATAGAAGAGCCTAGAACTAGTTGGGGCCCTGCAAGTGGGCATAAGTGTGTGAAGCAGGTGGGCACATGCCACTAGCTAGTCATGTGATTAGCAATTAACCAGAAAGAGCATGCTTTATCCCAAAATCTTCAAATACTTCTTTCTCTTCCCACCTCCCCCCTTTGAACTGTATGCTTAAAAACAGCACAGGCAGTCTAAGTCTCCGTTTGAGACCTCTGATTGCCAAGAGACTTCTCCCCTGCACTGTGACTTTTGATCTCCTGTGCCTGGTCCAGTGCCTGGCACACTGTCGTATTTAATCAAAGAAGCCATTTTTGTTGTCATTGGTGGTGTTGCTTACTTGTGTTTATCCCTCCTTGTTGGACAAAGGCATTTAAGTTGGTCAAATGTTAAATATTATTAGGATGATTATTAGAAACAATGCTGGGGATTTAGAGCCAAATTTATGTAATTAGTCAAAGGGGTTTTTAAAGATTTTTGAATTAAAATAGTATATATAGAATACAGATATACATAAAAAATTCGTATAGAAAAATGCATGTAGCTGCACAAACTGAGCATCCTGACATCAAGAAATACAATGTCATCAGCATCATGGACTGAGAAGCTTAGAGCTCTTCTCTGAAGATGATTTTTAACACCAGTTGGCAGTGTTTGCCTTCTAGAATCATCTAGTGTATAGATATGAATTATGTTACTTATCTTCTCCATCAGACTGTGAAAAGCATTAGTCTGGGAATGGTCTCTTTCTCCTTGTATCCATGTTACTATATCAGCAGCTCATAGTAGGTTTCCATAGGAGTTTGCTGAGCTGTGAATCAACTGAAAGTACCCTGAGCCGAGACATCTAATGAGGAGCCCCAGAAAAAATCCCATTTCCAGGTCACTTCTCAGTTTCTGATTTTATTTCTCAAATTTAGCTCTTTAGATGTACTTAGAGCTCCCAGAAAAGAGGCATATTCTAAATTTAGTCTCTCTGGTTGAACATTAAAATATTGGAGTGGAAGAGTGATGGTAGCAAAAGGGGTTAGTTCACATTTTCTGTACATTACATAACACAGCTGCTTCCAGTTCAATGACCAACATCAGAAGTTCTCTAGAAATATGTTCCATGGAAATTCCCATTTCTGCTTGCTTAAGTGGGTTGTTGAGACTTAGGTAAGTAAGCAAGTTGCATCACTGGGGAAAAAAAGGAGACAAGTACCAGTGAAGAAATTACACTCAAGTGCTTGCTGTTTTGCCAAATAGCTCTGGGAAAAGCAGGGCAGGATCAGAGCTTTCTGGCAAGTAGCCCCTCTATTCATGTCCCTGTCTTCCTTTGACTGGATTATAGCACAGATTTTGGTACATAGCTGTTTCCTTTGCAGACGTCTGATAAGTGCAAATTATCCTTATGCTATAGTCCTGTGTTGAAATGCTCCTGAGCACCAACTGAAAGAGATCAGACTCTTTTACAAGATGGGGATCCAGCCAGCTGTGAAGAAAGGGTGCACTAGTCAGTCTGGAAACATCTGTAGGAGTAACCAGATATTTCAATAAGAGGAGAATCACAGGCTGAGTGAGTGACAGAAAAGGCTAAAAGAGTGGATGACTCACCTCTAAGCAGATGAGAACACAGATGCTTGTGGGTTTTCCCATTTTTTAAACACTGTGGTTGGATTAGGTGTCTGAAATCATCTCCCTCATGCCCTATATTTTTTGAAAGCTTTTTTCTGTGGGAGGGATTAAATTTCTTGATTCATGGGCCCTACTCAAGAATGACCATCTTTGCCTAGCAGATTTCTGGTGCCTGGATTGGAAGAATCAGAGCAAGGCCATCCCTCTATGTAGGCTGATGCTGTGGTGGTGTGATTTCAAGGATACCAGGAAAGCCCTCACTGACATTTCTCTCTCCCTGAAGTTCATAATCTCACCATGAAGGATTCCTTCTTTCATCAAAAATCAATCAATATCTTAAACTTGGTTTTGAAATGCAAATCCTGGTAAAGGATTAAAATTAAAATTCTGTCTGAATCTCTTAGGAAGCAAATAAAGGGCCTGGGGAAAAGCTGGAGTGATATGTGTCACTGTTTCTTGAGAATGCAGCCCACTGGGGTCTTCTCTGATCCCAGATTTTGAAATTCTAGCAGCGAGCAGAAAAAGAAAAGCATTTGAGGTAGATAGGAAGAAGTAAAAAGGACTCAGAAAGTGAAAGAGGTAAATAAAGAAGGTCAGCTTTGGATTTTGAACTGATGATTTGACCTTTTTGAGCCTCAGTTTCTTCATCTGTTAAATAGAACCAATAACATTTTTCAGAGAGTCTTGGTCAATGATCAGAACAGACTCCTTCTTTTGCCACACTAATTAGCTAACTAATTTGTTCTTTTTACAAAACAGTGTAAAATTTGGAATTTCAAGAGATGTATATCATCAAAGGAATCTTTTCAGATATCTCTTATGTTTGTTTCTTGGCCCTCCTCTGATGAGAATTCTTTATTTATTTTCAAAGGTGTATTGAAATTATATTCTTCTTATCTTAAGTTAGGGACTTGGGACTAAAGTCTGCCCAGTTGATAATTCATGGACATGATTTTCTTTCCTTGTTAATTATCTAAGTAATTTTGGGGCGATGGCTTTTTTGATACTGTACCCTAGATTACTCCCACTAATGACAATTGATCAAACCCAAATTTTTCCCCAAAAGGGAGGATGGTTTCATGTCAAGTGTCCATCAGTCTTGGCCCTACAGGCCTCTAGGAACAGCTCAGGGTCATGCACATTGCAGCTCCAGGTTGAGGAGAAGAGTGAGCATTATACTATATGTGAAGTGCCTAGCAGAGAGACTACATCCACTACATATTCAGAACAATTTATATAATAAACAATTTTGAGAGCTGCTTTCCTAGATTTTTTGGCACCGCTGTATTTTATGCTATGAAATTGATTGTCCCCCTTCACTGACTGAATAAATAAAACATGAGCTGACAGAAAATTCAAATTTCGAGACATTATATTTGCTTCTATGAGCACCCAGAAGTGCTGTTACTACTGAATTATTAGTAGTACATTGGATATTAATGTGTTAAGTCCCAGCTTAAAACAAAACAAAACTGAGTGATTCAATGACTGGGGACATTGGGATATCATAAATTTTGTCTCATTACTGGTTGGCATGGATTCAACTCCATGTACTAATTTAGACTTTTTCTGAAGCCATTTTTCAGTCTGTACCACCTCTTGAAGTAATGACTTTCAGAACCTTGCTTCCTAGTATGTGGAATACGTCTTCTCTTCTTCTTCCTCCTTCTCTTCTTCCTCTGCCCCCTCTTCCCCCTCCTTCTTTTTCTTCTTCTTATAGTAAAATTAACTCTCAAGCTTAAAGCAGCATTTCCTAGAGCTGATAGCTTAAAATTTCCAAATTATGTTTAGCCATGAATACAATCAGATTTGGGGAGAGTATCCTTTAGCATTTTGGTTGTCATCATCTCCAAGCTATTCACAAATATTTCATTGCTTGTCCTTTCTGTCATATAGAAAAATTATACTCCTAACCTACTTTAATATCGGGCATGGTCATGTGATTTACTTTTCCCAATGAAATCTGAGCGAAAGTGGCATATGGCCACTTCTGAGCAGAAATTTTAAGAGCCATGCTCAATTTTCCCCATCTTATTCCCTGCCAGAGTAATTGCTACAGATTAAACCCTCATCAGTGTGGGCCCCTGAGTAACTAGTAGGAGCAGTGCTGACAGGCACTGGAAATGTACAGTGAAAAGAGAAGTAAGTCAGCTGTTAAGCCATGGAGATTCAGAGTTCGGTTGTTACTGAAGCATAATCTAGCCGATTGTAATAAAATATAATCACATTATAGATTCCTGGTCTTCTGAAAAAGTTAGTTTCTAATGATAGTCTTCAAGTCAATGCAAACACATGCCATATGTTGATTATAAAATCTTCTTATACTCCTGGCTGGTGAAACCCTGGCGTGAATCTCTTTACTTTTTACCACCAGCATCAGAACCAGCATTACCAATGATATACTTAGCAGTAAATTACAGACTCTTAAAGTTAAGGGATAAAATGTTATCTTTCCAACAGTCTTATTTCAGAAATGAGAAAACTCAGATTTTCCAAAGGTAAGAGATTTATCTGGGAGGATCCAGGTAGGTTTCTTTTTCATTTTAACTTGGGAATATTTTTCTTGATCCTTGTACTCTGTAACTCACTCCATTCATTCAATGTTTAAAGTTAAATTTTAAAAAGTGAATATTTTCTGGTTATTGGAAGAATCAAGATTAACCTTAGTAGTTTTTGCTAGAGATCAGTACTATTTCTAAGTGTGTTACTTTTCTGGGGCTGCTATAACAAAATACCACGCAGACTGGGTGACTTAAGCAGAAATTCATTCTCTGATAGTTGTGGAAGCTGGAAGTCCTCAAGCTGTCGGCAGGATTGGTTTCTTCTGAAGCCCCTCTCCTTGGCGTGCAGATGGTTGTTTGTGTGTGTGTCCTCACATGGTCTCTCCTCTGTGCACGTGTGCCCCTGGTGTCTCTTTGGGTGTCCTGGTTTCTTTTCTTATAAGGACAACAGTCAGATGGATTATGACCCACCCTGAAAGGCTCTTTTTACCTTAATCAGTTCTTTAATGGTCCTATCTCCACATACAGTCACATTTTGAGGTACTGGGGGTAACAGCTTCAACATATCAGTTGGGGAGTGGGGACAAAGTTCAACCACTAACACTAAGATATGACAAATTGAAAGCATTTTAACAAAATAAAACTTAGGGTTAGAATCCCATTTTGGTCACCAGCAGCAGTGATGTTCATGGAGTACGATGTAGTAGAGTTTGGCATAAAATATCTACAAGACTTTGGGACTTCCCTGGCAGTCCACTGGTTAGGACTCCAAGCTTCCACGTCATGGGATGCGTGTTGGAACCCTGGTCGGGAAACTAAGATCCCACATGTCACGTGGCCAAAAAAATTTTTTTTAAATATCTACAAGACTTTAATATTATTTGCCCATCTTACAAAAGATATTTAATCCCAGTCCCTAGACTATAACCAGCTTGGGGTAGCTGACAACTGAGATCCTGGTACTAAGCCATCCACAAACTATAAGATTGACCACACCTCTGAAGGGAGATTTTCCCAGATGCCAAATCGAAGCAATTGTGTAGAATCTCCCTTCCACAAAGGATAGTCATAATAGCTTCTTTCCTCTCTCTCTCTCTCTCTTCCCTCCCCTCCCTTTTCTTCCATAAAGCTCCTGTGAGTACACTGCCAGTTTCAGTCTCCTATGCTAGGAACTGAGTTTTAGTAAAGCCTAACCCTGCCCTGCAGAGGTTCATGTCTAGGAGAGGAGACAGACAAGTAATTGCATGATTATAATATCGAGTAATATTTATAATGCTTCAGACTCTATAAAAACATTGCAGAGGATTTTCTAAGTCACAACTGGGGGTGGGGGAAGAATCTTAAACCTTCCATTTCTACAACTCTTTTTTCTTTTCAAAGGGTATTCCACCATTCTATCCGAGGAGATAGAGCGTGTATTACGAGGCACAACTGCAAAGCATGGAATTAATGTTCTAACTAATGAACTGGAAAATAGGCTACAAAAGAAGATTGTCCCTTTAAAGCCACCCCTTTGAGAGGGTTTGCACTAATTCCAAAGATGGTGCCTTTCATTAAAGCATTTTGGGATTTATATTTGGTCAGGCTGTGAACTCATCTAGAACAGAACAAAGATTAATTTAAAGTATGGTGCATGATTCAAGTTTATAGAACAAGTAAATTAATCCAGAGATAGAGGCACATTTTAAATATCATGACTGGTGGATAATACTTGTTCCTGGGTGTTTGGGGTGTTTAGAGAGTTAAGGCATCCAAATTCAACAAAATCATGATCTCACTATGTTTGGAGTTCATAGGTGAGGCATGGCTGTATGGTAACAGAACTGGATTTCTTGCAAACCAGTTCCAAAGAAAACCAGAACAAAAGTAAGAAGAAAAGAAAGCAGGGTTTGATGAATAGTAATGTCATCCTCAAATGTGAAGAGTTCTGGGTGTAATGTAGGAGGAGATTGCTATATAAAACTGTAAGTACCTTTTAAGAAAAGCAGATTGTATTTGAGGTGTAATTTCTCCTGAGAACAAAAGCACCATCCCAGGGTTACTCAGACCCTGTAGGATTTTGAATAAGCAAAAGTAACCTCGAGCTGAATTTTGGGAGTGGGACTGGAGAGTACCATATTATACTGAACAGTGTAAAAAGAATTTGCAGTTCCTAGGAGCAAGCCAGGAGGCCCACCTGGAAGGAGAAGAGAGTGGGAAAGGCGGATGGACACCACCAAGATGAAGAATAAGCAAGTGACACCACTGTGTCCTGGTGGCCAAAAGACAAAGGTGGACTGGTTCAAATGGGTCATGGGTTCTCACAGGGATTTGGTTCTTTGCTCCTTACACTGTTGTTACAAGTATGAGAACCCTACCAACATGATTTTGTTGGTGGTGCTTTTTAAGATCAAGGAAGAGATTTGAAATTCTATAACTGAGCCAAAGTGGTGTAAATCGGGGGCATTACGCAAGGAAGGGTGAAATAATGCTTAAATAGGGCTAATTTGTGAGAGCAGGAACTCAGAGCTAGAAGTGACAAGGGAAACCCAAGTCCTCCAGAGATTCATAGAACTCTTAGAAACGGCTTTGATTGTGGCATGGGAGTTCTGAGTAGTCTTAGTTCAGGGAGTAGGGTTACCCCAGTTGATGTGATGTGTGGGTATCAAGTAAAAGACAGCACTAGACAGGCTTTTTTTTTTTTTTTTTTTAAAGAAAAGGAGAATACTTGATTTGAATAAACAGAACTATATACCATCCCTTTAATTATTCTGTTTATTTTGTACAAATTTGTTTCTGAGGATTTGTGGTACAATTTGATCCTGTTCAGGACTGTGATGTCATCTGCAGAAAAAATGAGGCAAGTTAGATGTAATATCTGAGCACCTTAGTTTTTATTATAGAAAGGTGATCTTAAAGGTTTTTTTTTTCTAGAAATTTCCTCCTCTTCTTTATTTCTTTTGCTTTATTAAGAAAATTTCCCACCCAGCTACTGCCACCATTATACAGTTGATCACAGTGTTTGTTGATTGTTGGGATCCCATTGTACTGTCTAGAAATGTCCATTTTAGCACACATAAGATATTAGAGAATTTATATCTTTACACTTTTCTATCCCTTTAGGTTAAGAGCTACTTGAGGGCAGAGAATATGTCTTATTTATTTCTGTTTACTCTGAACCTATTGTTTATATCAAACATTCAGTAAATATCTATTGTATAAATGAACGAATTCATGGTTAAATGTATGTGTGTATAAATAAATAAATATCTATGTTCCTAGAATTTATAATCTAAATATAGGAAATTTTAAATAACAAAGTTCAAGTGAGGACTCATATCAAGCTGAAACTTTTCAATTGTCAAAAGGAGTTTTGCTGGACTTCTTTCTTAGAGACTGTTTCAGTTTGCTTGTTTTAAATATAATTCATTTCCATGTCTTTTTCCTAGAATTTCTGTAAGCTACCATCCATCACCTCTAACACCCATCCCCCCCAACCCCCCCAAAAAAAAACCCTTTTCTCTGAGAAACAAAAGAGGAAATATGTGAAGTTGGTTTGCATGCCTTCCTTAATGAATTTTTAGGATGAAAGAATAACCTGGAAAGACTTTCTGTTGCACTCAGCTGAACCATTTCTTTCAGTCTACATAACCCACTACCTAATTACAATCTTGAAATATGGTTAGGAATGGAACAGAATCCAAAGAACCAATTACATCCCCAGTCAGGGTTACTGGCAACTTGTTTAGCAGCTGGCGAGAATAAAGAGGAAGTTACTAAACCAGAAGATGCAATCAGTCTGTTGATCATGTGAGAGGAAGATCATAAGCTTTCTTACTGCTATTCTCACAGAGGCTCTGTATCACTCAAACAGAGACAAGGGACCTCTTTAAAGAGATCAAAGTTGATAACAGGAGTCGCTGTGTAAATCTGAACCCTGCGGAGGGATTGTTGGGAGAAAACTAGAAGCATCGATTTGTTCCTGGCTTTTTCTGAGACCTGTTTTGAAAGCTGGCCAGCAGGAGTCGAGTTATTGTTGCTTTGCGGTTGACCAGAACACAGCCTAGTACTGGAGAAAAAGCAGTACGAGTGGGAGGGAGCTCGGCACTCTTTTGTAGGCCTTGGATTGTTACCACACAACAGAGGACCCAGACAAAAGGAATCTAGCTTTTTTTTAAAAAGGAGAATGCTTGATTTGAACAAACAACTATGCAACCTCCCTTAAATCCTTCTGTTTATTTTGTACAGTTTGTTTTCAAGGATGTGTGGTAAAATTTGATCCTGGTGACAAGGTGATGTCATGTGAGCTAAAAAAAAAAAAAAAAAAAAAAGGAAAGGACATGGCTTAGTGGCAAGGAGAAAAGAAGATGTGTTAGGTGAAGGGCATGTGACGTGAAATCCTAGGAGCCAGAGGGTCTGTTTGGGGTGGGAAGGCAAGGCTGTTTGTGTGCAGAGCAAGGCCAGGAAACCACTCTGGGGGAGAGGAGAAATTACAACCCTGGGCAGGAGATGGTTGGAGCCTCTAAGATCTAAGGTCAGAACCACAGACATTGGTTTGGTTGTTTGTTTTGATAACTGGGGACGACTGTATCCATCTAAGCCTGGTGTAAGTAACATGGCACTTCTGACAAGTTCTCCATCCTGGCTATATATTGGAATTATTTTTAAATGGCCAAGGCCCTGGTATTATATAAAGCTCTCTAGGTGATTGTAATGTGCCACAGGATAGAGGAAGCACCCACCTCAATTTTGCAAAACCCCCGACAGTATTTCTCTACCTCTTTAGCTCTAATGACAGTTCGCAGCGTAGTCACCTGTTGGTACATCTGCCTCCCAAAACAGTGGTTTTCTAATTTAAGGTGCATTGGCATTTCTAGCGTATATTGTAAAAAGCATTTTAAAAAGACACATTTTGTCTTTGTAAATCTGGGGTGGGACTCGAACGTCAACGTTCTAACAGGTTCCCAGGTGCTGCCTCTTCCGGCCCTTTGAACACACTGCCAGGGGCAAGGCTTTAAACTCTACCTACTCAGAGCCTTGTTCTCGCTTCAATTTCAGTGTAGTTGTTCAGAGTCCAGGCTGTGGGTTCAGACCACATTGGCTTCTACCTTATATTAGCTGATTGAGCCTGGACAAACTTATTACCCTTCCTACCTAGTTTCTTCACCTATGACAAAAGAAATAAACACTAGGGAATTCCCTGGTGATCCAGTGGTTAGGACTCTGCAGTCTCACTGCCGAGGGCCCAGGTCCAATCCCTGGTGGGGGAACTAAGATGCCACAAGCCTCTCGATGCGGCCAAAAAAAAAAAAACCAGAGGAAAAAAACAATAAATCAAGCCATCAGCTAGTGTTTTCTGACTTCCATGGTATAAATACAACCACTATGGCCAATTTCAAGCTACCAATGTGACATCACTGAGCAGGGAGTTAGGAAGAGATTTGCACATCAATAAATAGTGTTTCCACCACAGAGACACAATGAAGATAACCTCAAGAGAAAAGATAAGAGTAAACAGGAGTACAATAAATAGGAAGTGATGAGTCTGATTATTCCCTTTTGAAAATAAAATTTATTTGATTACAAACTTTTGTTTCTTGATAATATCTACCTTTAACAGCCAGTTGCACAATGTCTGAATATTTACCGATAGGCACTTGTTAGTTGGTACAAGCTGGCTCCAACACATCACTGACTTGTGAAATAGATTGTCGCTGCCCTCATGAAGCTTACAGTCCAGAAATGAAATGGGCATGGGTCCTATAAGGACACTAAGACAAATTTGGAGTGATCAGTGGGGTAGGCAGAAATTTGACCACTATGACCTTCACCCTCTTTTGTTATGCCCGTGAATATGTTATGTTACATGGTAAAGGGACTTTGCAGATCTAATTGGGTTTATAAACGAGATGACCAGGAATTCCCTGGAGGTCCAGTTGTTAGGACTCAACACATTCACTGTTGGGGGCCCAGGTTCAGTCCCTGGTTGGGGAACTAAGATCCCACAGGCCACATGGCGCAGCCAAAATATATAAACAAAAATGAATTAGATGACCTTAAGATAGTGAGGTTAGCCTTGATTATCCAAGTGTGTGTATTGTAATCACATGAACCCTTAAAACAGAAGAGAGAGGCAGATGCAGAAACCAGAGAGGTTCAAAGCACCAGAAAGATCTGATGCACTGTTGTTGGTTTGTAGAGGAAGGGAACAAAGTAACAAGGAAATGGCAACCCCTGTTCTATAACTACCAGGAAATGAGCTCTGCCAGTAACCAGTAAGTTTGGAAGAGCAACCACAGTTGCAGAGGAGAACCCCAGCCCTGGCCAATACCTTGATTTTAGACCAGTGAGACCTTAAGAAAAGAACTCAGTCACACCATGCCACACATGTGACCCAGAGAAGCAGTGAGATTTGTATAAAGCCGCTCCCTGTGTGGTAATTTGCTACACATCAATAGAAAACTAATACAGTCAGTAAAGAAAGGATCAAAGTAATAGTTACTAACGAAGAGCAGGGGAAGAATGTGCCAGTACTTTCAGGGATTTAGAGGTGTTTGGAAAGAAGAAGAGAACAGAAGTGAGACATAAAGACAGGGATGCTGTGGGTCCAATCAGGAGGAGCCTTTTAAGCTAGGAGAATATTTTGCACATTTTCCAAGAGCAAAGGGAACCAGTAAATTTAACATAATCAGTTTGCGTTTATGGAGAATTATGAAAGTGGTGTAGACTGGAAGCAGGCATTTAGCATCTCCTGCTTTGTCAGATCAGGCAAGCCTGGTGAGGAGGAAGAAAAGTGGATTGAGAATGTCTAACCCCAGATACTGACCATCATCTGCTTGTTTGTTCTTTCTCACCCCTTCTCCTCAGTCAGTTCAAAAGTCACTTACTATTGTAAAACAGTTATACTCCAATAAAGATATTTTTAAAAAAATCACTTAGCACCAGCTAAGTGCCAGGCGCCACAACAGGTGGCAGGAACACAGCTCCCAGCTCCCAGCCCTCAGCAGGGATCTTGTTGTTCTTTCTTTTTCAGAAGTCATGTGGAGTGAGATAAATATAGTTTATGGATTCCCACAACCAGCTCTGCCACTTATTAAGAGCACAAGCTAGGGCAAGTCACTTAACCTTTCTGAATCTCCTTTTCCTGATTTGTAAATAACTATTATAGCTACTTCAGAAGGCTATTGTGGTAATCAACTATAAAGTATATAAAAACTTTAAAAGTCATAAACACCCTGCTCAAATGATTTCTGACTTTCTTCTCTTTGTCTCTCTACCTTCCATGTGGTCTAGTTCTTCTCATATTCTTTTTGCTCTCTCCTTTCATCATTTTCTTTATTAAATTAGTTCAACAAATAATCCTTGAGAGCCTATGCTATTCACTCATCTAAATGTCTCTCTGTATTTGTTTCATACACACACATTCCAATCCCTCATGGAGCTTACTCTCTGGACACTTAAGTATTTGTAACAAAGCTCATAATGTATTTTTAAGTGGAAAATAAAGGTGATTACAAAATATGTTAGATCGGCGAGTGGGTGTTTTTGTGTATATGTGTGGGCTGTGTGAGAAGGAACAAGAGAGAAGAAAATATGAATCTATGCCTAGAGCCAAAGATTGGAAAATACACCTCAAACCGTTAGTAGACTATCTCTAGATGCTTTCATTTGGCTTTCTTTTCATATTTTCCTGTATTTTCCAAATCGTCTGCAATGAATACATTTTATAAATATTGATAGTAAAGTAGCCCAACACATTTTAAGAAAAATACAGAGTGTCAAGTGCTATCACAGGATGTTATGCGAGTGGATGTTTCTGAATTAAATGATGCCTGGGTAGAATCTCTGTGCTTAGCTTAGAGGGATAAAAAGTTCTTTAGGAAAGAACTTAGGGAATGACATTCCAGGAGAAGGACCCAGGGTGTGTAGAGCATGGAGTGGTCAGGAAACAATATTATGTGTGCAGTTCCTGTCACCTGAAGTGTGCCTTGGGTTGGACCAGGAGATGGGAATTGAATGCCATGCTATGGATCTTAGCTTTTATCTTTTGGATCTTAGCTTTTATCTTTTAAGTAGGGAGGCATTTAAGCAGAGGATTCATTATAGTCAGACCTTCATTTTCTATAGATTACAGTGCTGGCAGTATGAAATGCATAGAATAAAGAGGCTAGAGACAGACAGGAAACATGGAGATTTCTCAGGATGCTAGTGTCCAAGTAAAAGATGATAAAGGTCTGGACCAGAACAACATAGTGAGAATGGAGAGAAATATTTTAGAGATAATTAAGAAATGTTTAAGGTTTATTTCCCATTCTGCCTATGTCATACTGTATTGCTAACTTAGTAACACTACAACTCATGTAAGAGAGTATACTTAGGTGTTTACATAATACACTTGCCTGATTTTCCAACTGGAAAAAAGAGTATCAAAGAGCATGGGAAGGCCAAGACCCAAAGACCTTGGAAGATTTCATAATTTGGCTTAGGCCTCACTTCTGCAAGCCCAGAGGAGGCAGTCGGGGTTAGAAAATGCTGCCCTCTGGCCCAGAATGAAGCTGCGGAGAGATGGAAAACAGCAGTGAGCCTGCGAGAGACTCCAGGGAAGGACCCACCCCGGCCTTAATGTCAGACAAGACCAGATGAGCAACTGTGGTCACATGGGTAATCAAAGAACAGGCTATGCAGAGCTGTGACTTGGAAAGGGAGAGAAGGAGTTGGGGTTTTTTGTTTTGCTTTTCTGTGGGTGTTTTTTTTGAGTCATGTTTAGTTTTTGTAACAGCAGAATCTCCAGCTGGCATAATGACAGTCAGGAATTAGAAAAGAGAAAGCAAAGAGCCTGAGTGTGTGAGAACAGGATGTCCGGACAAGTTTGCTTGGCAGTTAGAAACAGCTTGACTGTCCATGCTAAGGAGGCACATGGGTACAGGGAGGAATAAATTCCCAAACTTCGTTTGGCCCATGTTTTACCTCATCCAAGTTCTGCTTTATGTTTGCAGCAAGTGAGTAAATGCTTTCCTGGTGTGATTTTGAGGCTTTCTCTTAAACCCCTCTTTCTGATCATGTTCATGGGATGTGCCTAAAAATCCTCCAAGTAAGGGACAAATCTTCTTCCATAAACAGTGAATATTGGTATTGAAATTCAAACCAAATGGTAAGTGATCTCAGCCTTCCTGCTAGTGGGCTGGATGTGGGCAGGGTCAAGAGAAGCCCTAATACAAGGAGTCAGGAACACAGGGAGGCTTTGAGGTAGAATGCAAAGAGCCTGGGTACAGAGGTCTGAAGCACTGACATCTGCCCCCTGAAATCATGCCCAGAGAGGGTCACAGCATCTTTTCTCTGAAGGGCTTTCTGAGCTCTGCTGCTTGGGAAAATCAAACCTCTGGTTAGGTCTGAAGGGGTTGGACAACCTAAGGTAACCCCTAAGATTCTTTCCATTTGTACGTTTAGATTTCATAGACCAGGAGACCTGAAAATAACAATTATTTGGAACTTTTGCAGAAAATAGAGAAACCTACAAGAGTGAGTTTTGTGCAGTAGGGTAACAGAGGATTTAAACTGAACCAGCAGAGAAAGCCATAGGTAAAAATCAGAGGAATGCGTTTTTTTTTTTTCTGTGAGGCCTGTTCTGAATTTCAAAAGGATGTGCCACGCTCTAGCCCTACATTAAAGTATATTTGGGATTTGGGAGGGTGGTGTCTTCCTGTGTTTATTTCTTTTAACTTAAGTGAAAATTCTTTCTTAGTCAAAAAGCCCCAAAGAGGGACTTCCCTGGTGGTGCAGGGGTTAAGAATCCGCCTGCCAATGCAGAGGACACTGGTTCAAGCCCTGGTCCGGGAAGATCCCACATGCCACGGAGCAACTAAGCCCATGTGCCACAACTACTGAGCCTGAGCTCTAGAGCCCGAGGGCCACAACTCCTGAAGCCCCTGTGCCACAACTACTGAAGCCGGAGCACCTAGAGCCCATGCTCCGCAACAAGATAAGCCACTGCAATGAGAAGCCCGCGCACCACAACGAAGAGTAGCCCCCGCTCGCCGCAACTAGAGAAAGCCTGCATGCAGCAACAAAGACCCAACGCAGCCAAAAAATAAATATTTTTTTTTTTTAAAAAAGCCCCAAGCACAGGAAATATAACAAGGTGGCAGTGGGGGGGTGGAGGTGGGGTGACAGCTGTTTTTGGCCCCAGAGTCTTCAGATTGGACACCAGGAAATAACCTGTCACATGACCTCCAGGAACCTGAAGACTTAAGGGATCACTTTACTGAGAAGACTTGCCTGGCAAACACCTCGCCCACAGTTTCCTCTTGCCAGCAAGTGCTAAAGGAGTTCACTGTTAGCAAGGCAGGAGTATCTACCTTGATCTCCCTTGCCCCATCCTCCAAAGTGGCTCAGAGAAGCCAGCAATTTCCTTTACTCCTCAGCAGGCAACTCTCTCTTCTGTGAAACACTCCCTGGAGGACTTTTTTTTTCTTTCGGTTTATTACCGTTTTCCTAATCCCTTACCCTTAACAGATTTCCTTTTAAAAATAGAGTTGTTGGGCTTCCCTGGTGGCGCAGTGGTTGAGAGTCCGCCTGCTGATGCAGGGGATACGGGTTCGTGCCCCGGTACGGGAGGACTCCGCATGCCGCGGAGCGGCT
Source organism: Kogia breviceps (assembly GCF_026419965.1). Lineage (NCBI taxonomy): Eukaryota > Metazoa > Chordata > Mammalia > Artiodactyla > Physeteridae > Kogia > Kogia breviceps. Next base: position 53,052,247 of record NC_081316.1, on the reverse strand, counting down.
GGGCCCGTGAGCCGTGGCCGCTGAGCCTGCGCGTCCGGAGCCTGTGCCCCGCAACGGGAGAGGCCACAACGGTGAGAGGCCCGCGTAACACACACACACACACACACAAAAATAGAGTTGTTGCCTATGAAATAGAATAAAGCTTACTTTAGAGTTTTAATTCTGGTTAGGTTCACAGGGATATACGATAACATTTCTCTTGCCTTTTCTTTCCTTCATTTTTTTCCAAAGTATTTGTTTGGGCTACACTTCTGTTAGCTAGGTCTTTTTCTGGGAGTAGCTGAAATTGCCTAAGGGAGGGTGGGTGGTAGAGTAAGAAAGCCAGTCAGAGTAGGATTCCTGCGCTGATGAGCAAGTAAAACTCTGTGTGGTGTGTGTGTGTGTGTGTGTGTGTGTGTGTGTGTGTGTGTGTGTGTGTGTGTGTGTGTGTGTGTGTGTGTGTGTGTGTGTGTGTGTGTGTGTGTGTATGTGTCTGTCTGTCTGTCTAACCCTGATGTAGGAAAAGTTAATTATCATATTTCCAATTGTTCAAAGCAGAGTGGGTGATTCACTGAACAATTTTGAAATTAAATTTTGATCCTCTATTTGAAATTTCCCTGGAACAAAGCCTTTGGGTCCAATTCCTACATTGCCTCTCAGGGTCCCAGTTTGTGAAATGCTAAGGGCTGGACAGACTAGAAATCCTCAGATTACCTCCCCTCCCCTCCTCCCCCCATTACCTCTTTCTTGTCATATTCTATACTGAAAGGTTAGAATATCATCCTAACTTTTTGAGAAAGACAGCTAGCTGGCAAAATGTACATCTTTACATCTCTGGGTTAGAAGCTAATTCTGGGAGATTTCTTTATGTCAGAAGATACCTATGTTTCAAAACACAGTCAACATACTTCCTTCATCATGAAGCCTACTCTAATTCTAACAAACCAAAAAATAAATTAAAAAAATATATATATTTCCCTCCCTAAACTTCCAAAGAGGATTTAAGAGTACATAGTCATGTTTCGTGAATCTATGATGAGAATTTAGTGTATGTCAGGTGCTAGGTTAAACATTTTACATGTATTAATGTTGTAGGTAAATGCAACTTTTATCCCCATTTTGTATCTGAGTAGAAATTAGGTGACCTGCCCAAGGCCTTTGGTAAATGGTAGAGCCATTTATTTGCTGTATAGATAGAGATAGTAATCCATCTTTTGCTGATGTTTTTACTATGTTTTACCTACCATTTTGCTTGCAACAATAATTAACATTTGTAAAAGGATTAACATTTTACCCATTCATCAGCTCATTAATGTCAAAAAGACTTTTGTGATGTTGTTATTACTATTTTCCTCATTTTATCAATGAGTTTGACTCCCCACATTCCATAGGAGGTATGTGGCAGAGCCAATATTGGGTCAGGTGATTTGATTATAGATTTCTCACTACCTGAGGCCACTGAATGCCCTTGCCCAATCTCATTCAAGGTCAGCTTGGGGTTTTCAGGGCCTTTGTAGGGCCAGACCTTTCCCTTCACCTCAGCTACCTAAAGGTCTAAGTTATGGCACCAGGGCAGGGGCATGGCCCATACTGGCCCAGGCTTAATCTAAGAGCTGCCTAAAGGAGAGAGTGCACAGATGTTTCTCAAGTTTTACAGGCGGCCATCTGTTTCTGCAGGTTTTACATCCACAGATACGGAGAGCTGACTGTCTTCATGGTAATACGCTATTATTTTTTTTTTACATCTTTATTGGAGTATAATTGCTTTACAATGGTATGTTAGTTTCTGCTTTATAACAAAGTGAATCAGCTATGCATATCCATATATCCCCATATCTCCTCCCTCTTGTGTCTCCCTCCCACCCTCCCTATTCCACCCCTCTGGGTGGTCACAAAGCACTGTGCTGCTCTCCATGTGCTATGTGGCTGCTTCCCACTAGCTATCTATTTTACATTTGGTAGTGTATATATGTCCATGCCACTTTCTCACTTCGTCCCAGCTTACCCTCCCCCCTCCTCATGTCCTTAAGTCCATGCTCTATATCTGTGTCTTTATTCCTGTCCTGCCCTTAGGTTCTTCAAAACCAATTTTTTTTTTTTAGATTCCATATATATGTGTTAGCATGTGGTATTTATTTTTCTATTTCTGATTTACTTCACACTGTATAACAGACTCTAGATCCATCCAGCCCACTACAAATAACTCAATTTCTTTTCCTTTTATGGCTGAGTAATATTCCATTGTATATATGTGCCACATCTTCTTTATCCATTCATCTGTCCATGGACACTTAGGTTGTTTCCATGTCCTGGCTATTGTAAATGGAGCTGCAATGAACATTGTGGTACATGACTCTTTGAATTATGATTTTCTCAGGGTATATGCCCAGTAGTGGGATTGATGGGTCGTATGGTAGTTCTATTTTTAGATTTATAAGGAACCTCCATACTATTCTCCATAGTGGCTGTATCAATTTACATTCCCACCAGCAGTGCAAGAGTGTTCCCTTTTCTCCACACCCTCTCCAGCATTTATTGTTCCTAGATTTTTTGATGATGGCCATTCTGACCGGTGTGAGATGATATCTCATTGTAGTTTTGATTTGCATTTCTCTAATGGTTAATGATGTTGAGCATTCTTTCATGTGTTTGTTGGCCATCTGTATGTCTTCTTTGGAGAGATGTCTATTTAGGTCTTCTGCCCATTTTTGGATTGGGTTGTTTGTTTTTTTGATATTGAGCTGCATGAGTTGCTTGTAAATTTTGGAGATTAATCCTTTGTCACTTGCTATGTTTGCAAATATTTTCTCCCATTCTGAAGGTTATCTTTTTGTCTTGTTTATGGTTTCCTCTGCTGTGCAAAAGCTTTTAAGTTTCATTAGGTCCTATTTGCTTATTTTTGTTTTTATTTCCATTTCTCTAGGAGGTGGGTCAAAAAGGATCTTGCTGTGATTTATGACATAGAGTGTTCTGTCTATGTTTTCCTCTAAGAGTTTTATAGTGTCTGGCCTTACATTTAGGTCTTTAATCCATTTTGAGTTTATTTTTGTGTGTGGTGTTAGGGAGTGTTCTAATTTCATTCTTTTACATATAGCCATCGAGTTTTCCCAGCACCACTTATTGAAGAGGCTGTCTTTTCCCCATTGTATATTCTTGCCTCCTTTATCAAAAATAAGGTGACCATATGTGCATGGGTTTATCTCTGGACTTTCTGTCCTGTTCCATTGATCTATATTTCTGTTTTTGTGCCAGTACCATAATGTCTTGATTACCGTTGCTTTGTAGTATAGTCTGAAGTACAGGTGCCTGATTCCTCCAGCTCTGTTTTCTTCTGCAAAATTGCTTTGGCTACTCAGGGCCCTTTGTGTTTCCATACAAATAGTGAAATTTTTTGTTCTAGTTCTGTAAAAAATGCCACTGGTAGTTTGATAGGGATTACACTGAATCTGTAGATTGCTTTGGGTAGTGTAGTCATTTTCACAATGTTGATCTTTCCAATCCAAGAACATGGTATATCTCTCCATCTGTTTATATCTTATTTAATTTCTTTCATCAGTGTCCTATAGTTTTGTGCATACAGGTCTTTTGTCTCCTTAGGTAGGTTTATTCCTAGGTATTTGATTCTTTTTGTTGCAGTGGTAAATGAGAGTGTTTCCTTAATTTCTCTGTCTGACTTTTCATCATTAGTGTATAGGAATGCAAAAGATTTCTGTGCATTAATTTTGTATCCTGCTACTTTACCAGATTCATTCATTAGTGCTAGTACTTTTCTGCTAGCATCTTTATTTTTTTGTTGCTGTTGTTGTTTTGTTTTCTGACTAACACAAGCAAGAAAGTTAAATTTATTAGATTACTAAGATAGCACACAGAAGTGCAAAACGTATTGAACCAGCATCCTGCCTTGACAAAGTCTGCAAACAAAGGCTGCCCTGGGTCTTCAGCATCAAAAACTGTTGAATCTTCTCTTGACTATTGATTTTAGCTATGGCAAACACTCGTAACCTTCATTCTCTATGTGGCCCTGTTCAAGTGTCATATTTCCAAGAAAACTGGATTTGCCCAACTTAGATCAGACATTTCCATCTTTGATAAATCAGCCAAGCAAGTGTTTGGGGGCAGAGGGTGGTGACATTGACTCAACCACAAGGTGAAAACTGAAAAATGAGCTACTGTCCCAATTTGTATCATTGCAATGGGTAATCCTCCTGGTCAGAACATGTTCTCTTGGGGTAGAAGTGGATGGTGATGCATGAAGAGTCCTCTCAGAATGTGGCTTGACCATAGCTGGGTTTGCTGTAAGACTAAACCAGGTAGATTTATATCTCTTAAATTGATTTGAATAAGCAGAATGTAGTTTGCCAAATCCTACAGCCCTGACCTATGACTCAGATTTAATATCAGCATTCCTCTCTCTTTCCGCTTCCTCCAGCTTCTGTTGATAGAAACAGTGGCCACGTTTTCTTTGTTTCATTTTTCTCAAGATTGCTTCATAAGAAATGAAAGCTGTTTTCTCATTGACTTATGCAGTTCTGTGTTAAGCTCATTAAATATGAAGGGACTACATCTTGTCAGCTCATTTCTAATGCTAGGAATTATTAGCCAATACTGTGGTATTGATTTCCTAAAAAATGCAGTATCATATCTACCTCTTTTAACCAAAAATGGTATATTTTGAACTTGAACATAGCCTAGCAGCTTATAATTCTCAATTTTTTCCTCTTTTAAGGTGAGATAGTCATAACAATATACTTATAAAACTTCCTTTAAATAGGAATATCAGAAAAGAGACATGGCCAGATGTTTTAGTTATCTATTAGTTCACAATGCATTATGCCAAAAGTTAGTAGTATAAAAAACACACATTTATTATCTCATTGTCTCTGTGGGTCAGGAATCCAAGTGCAGCTTAGTTGGGTGCCTCTGGGATCAACGATTTTCATAAGGTTGTAGTTAGGTTGGCAGCTAAGACTATGATCTCACTTGAAGGCTCAACCAGGACAGGATCTGCTTCCAAGCTCCCTCAGTATGGTCATTGACAGGATTTAGTTCCTCATGGGCCGTTGTTGGCCTCAGTTCTTTTTTTTTTTTTTAACATCTTTATTGGAGTATAACTGTTTTACAATAGTGTGTTAGTTTCGCCTTTACAACAAAGTGAATCAGTTATACACATACATATGTTCCCATATCTCTTCCCTCTTGCATCATCCTCCCTCCCACCCTCCCTATCCCACCCCTCTAGGTGGCCACAAAGCACAGAGGTGATCTCCCTGTGCTATGCGGCAGCTTCCCACTAGCTATCTAATTTACATTTGGTAGTGTGTATATGTCCCTGCCACTCTCTCACTTTGTCACAACTTCCCTTCCCCCTCCCCATATCCTCAAATCCATGCTCTAGTAGGTCTGTGTTTTATTCCCATCCTACCACTAATCTCTTCATGACAGTTTTTTTCTTAGATTCCATATATATGTGTTAGCATACGGTATTTGTTTTTCTCCTTCTGACTTACTTCACTCTGTATGACAGACTCCAGGTCTATCCACCTCATTACAAATAACTCAGTTTCACTTCTTTTTATGACTGAGTAATATACCATTGCATATATATGCCACATCTTCTTTATCCATTCATCTGTTGATGGACACTTAGGTTGCTTCCATGTCCTGGCTATCATAAATAGAGCTGCAGTGAACATTTTGGTACATGACTCTTTTTGAATTATGGTTTTCTCAGGGTATCTGCCCAGTAGTGGGGTTGTGGGGTCGTATGGTAGTTCTCTTTGTAGTTTTTTAAGGAACCTCCATACTGTTCTCCATAGTGGCTGTATCAATTTACATTCCCACCAGCAGTGCAAGAGTGTTCCCTTTTCTCCACATCCTCTCCAGCATTTATTGTTTCTAGAGTTTTTGATGATGGCCAATCTGACCAGTGTGAGATGATATCTCATTGTAGTTTTCATGTGCATTTCTCTAATGATTAATGATGTTGAGCATTCTTTCATGTGTTTGCTGGCCATCTGTATATCTTCTTTGGAGAGATGTCTATTTAGTTCTTCTGCCCATTTTTGGATTGGGTTGTTTGTTTTTTTGTTATTGAGCTATATGAGTTGCTTATATATTTTGGATATTAATCCTTTGTCAGTTGCTTCATTTGCAAATATTTTCTCCCATTCTGAGGGTTGTCTTTTGGTCTTGTTTATGGTAGCCTTTGCTATGCAAAAGCTTTTAAGTTTCATTAGGTCCCATTTGTTTATTTTTGTTTTTATTTCCATTTCTCTAGGAGATGGATCAAAAAGGATCTTGCTGTGATTTATGTCATAGAATGTTCTGCCTATGTTTTCCTCTAAGAGTTTGATAGTGTCTGACCTTACATTTAGATCTTTAACCCATTTTGAGTTTATTTTTGTGTGTGGTGTTAGGGAGTGTTCTAATTTCATACTTCTACAGGTAGCTGTCCAGTTTTCCCAGCACCACTTATTGAAGAGGCTGTCTTTTCTCCACTGTGTTTCCTTCCCTCCTTTATCAAAGATAAGGTGACCATATGTGTGTGGGTTTATCTCTGGGCTTTCTATCCTGTTCCATTGATCTATATTTCTGTTTTTGTGCCAGTACCATACTGTCTTGATTACTGTAGCCTTGTAGTATAGTTTGAAGTCAGGGAGCCTGATTCCCCCAGCTCCATTTTTCGTTCTCAAGATTGCTTTGGCTCTTCGGGGTCTTTTGTGTTTCCATACAAATTGTGAAATTTTTTGTTCTAGTTCTGTAAAAAATGCCAGTGATAATTTGATAGGGATTGCATTGAATCCGTAGACTGCTTTGGGTAGTAGAGTCATTTTCACAATGTTGATTCTTCCAATCCAAGAACATGGTATATTTCTCCACCTATTTGTATCATCTTTAATTTCTTTCATCAGTGTCTTATAGTTTTCTGCATACAAGTCTTTTGTCTCCTTAGGTAGGTTTATTCCTAGATATTTTATTCTTTTTGTTGCAAGGTAAATGGGAGTGTTTTCTTAATTTCACTCTCAGATTTTTCATCATTAGTGTGAAAGAATGCCAGAGATTTCTTTGCATTAATTTTGTATCCTGCTACTTTACCAAATCCATTGACTAGCTCCAGTAGTTTTCTGGTAGCATCCTTAGGATTCTCTGTGTATAGTATCATGTCATCTGCAAACAGTGACAGCTTTACTTCTTCTTTTCCAATTTGGATTCCTTTTATTTCTTTTTCTTCTCTCATTGCTGTGGCTAGAACTTCCAAAGCTATGTTGAATAATAATGGTGAGAATGGGCAACCTTGTCTTGTTCCTGATCTTACTGGAAATGGTTTCAGTTTTTCACCATTGAGAACAATGTTGGCTGTGGGTTTGTCAACATATGGCCTTTGTTATGTTGAGGAAAGTTCCCTCTCTGCCTACTTTCTGGAGGATTTTTATCATAAATCAGTGTTGAATTTTGTCAACAACTTTTTCTGCATCTATTGAGATGCTCATGTAGTGTTTATCCTTCAATTTCTTAATATGGTATATCACATGATTGATTTGCTTATATTGAAGAATTCTTGCATTCCTGGGATAAACGCCAGTTGATCATGGTGTATGGTCCTTTTAATGCGCAGTTGGATTCTGTTTGCTAGTATTTAGGATTTTTGCATCTATGTTCATTAGTGATATTGGCCTGTAGTTTTCTTTCTTTGTGACATCTTTGTCTGCTTTTGGTGTCAGGGTGATGGTGACCTCGTAGAATGAGTGTGGGAGTGTTCCTCCCTCTGCTGCATTTTGGAAGAGTATGAGACGGATGGGTGTTAGCTCTTCTCTAAATGTTTAATAGAATGCACCTGTGAAGCCATCTGGTTCTGAGCTTTTGTTTGTTGGAAGATTTTTAATCATAGTCTCAATTTCAGTACTTGTGATTGGTCTGTTTATATTTTCTATTTCTTCCTGGTTCAGTCTCAGAAAGTTGTGCTTTTCTAAGAATTTGTCCATTTCTTCCAAGTTGTCCATTTATTGGCATAGAGTTGCTTGTAGTAATCTCTCATGATCCTTTGTATTTCTGCAGTGTCATTTGTTACTTCTTTTTCATTTCTAATTCTGTTGATTTGAGTCTTCTCCCTTTTTTCTTGATGAGTCTGCCTAATGGTTTATCAATTTTGTTTATCTTCTCAAAGAACCAGATTTTAGTTTTATTGATCTTTGCTATTGTTTCCTTCATTTCTTTTTCATTTATTTCTGATCTGATCTTTATGATTTCTTTCCTTCTGGTAACTTCCGGTGGTTTTTTTTTTTTGTTCTTCTTTCTCTAATTGCTTTAGATGTAAGATTAGGTTGTTTATTTGAGATATTTGTTGTTTCTTGAGGTAGGATTTTATTGCTATAAACTTCCCTCTTAGAACTGCTTTTGCTGCATTCCATAGGTTTTGGGTTGTCGTGGTTTCATTGTCATTTGTTTCTAGGCATTTGTTGATTTCCTCTTTGATTTCTACAATGATCTATTGGTTATTAAGTAGTGTATTGTTCAGCCTCCATGTGTTTGTATTTTTTAAAGATTTCTCCCTGTAATTGATATCTAGTCTCATAGCATTTTGGTCAGAAAAGTTATTTGATACGATTTCAGTTTTCTTAAATTTACCAAGGCTTGATTTGTGACCCAAGATATGATGTATCCTGGAGAATGTTGCATGAGCTCTTGCGAAGAAAGTGTATTCTGTTGTTTTTGGATGGAATATCCTATAAATATCAATTAAGTCTGTCTTGTTTAATGTATCATTTAAAGCATGTGTTTCCTTATTTATTTTCATTTTGGATGATCTGTGCATTGGTGAAAGTGGGGTGTCAAAGTCCCCTACTATGATTGTGTTACTGTCTATTTCCCCTTTTATGGCTGCTAGCATCTGCCTTATGTATTGAGGTACTCCTATGTTGGGTGCAGATATATTTACAATTGTTATATCTTGTTCTTGGATTGATCCCTTGATCATTATGTAGTGTCCTTCTTTGTCTCTTGTAATAGTCTTTCTTTTAAAGTCTATTTTGTCTGATATGAGAATTGCTACTCCAGCTTTCTTTTGATTTCCATTATGCATGCAATATCCTTTTCAAGCCCCTTACTTTCCATCTTAATGTGCCCCTAGGTCTGAAGTGGGTCTCTTGTAGACAGCAAATATACAGGTCTTGTTTTTGTTTTGTATCCATTCAGCCAGTCTGTGTCTTTTGGTTGGAGCATTTAATCCATGTACATTTAAGGTAATTATCGATATGTGCCTATTACCATTTTCTTAATTGTTTTGGGTTTGTTATTGTAGGTGTTTTCCTTTTCTTGTGTTTCCTGCCTAATGAAGTTCCTTTAGCATTTGTTGTAAAGCTGGTTTGATGTTGCTGAATTCTCTTAGCTTTTGCTTGTCTGTAAAGGTTTTCATTTCTCTGTCAAATCTGAATGAGATCCTTGCTGGGTAGAGCAATCTTGTTTCTAGGTTCTACCCTTTCATCACTTTAAATATGTCCTGCCACTCCCTTCTGGCTTGCAGAGTTTCTGCTGAAAGATCAGCTGTTAACCTTATGGGGATTCCCTTGTATGTTATTTGTTGTTTTTCCCTTGCTGCTTTTATTATTTTTTCTTTGTATTTAATTTTTGATAGTTTGATTAATATGTGTCTTGGTGTGTTTTCCTTGGATTTATACTATATGGGACTCTGTACTTCCTGGACTTGATTAACTATTTCCTTTCCCATATTAGGGAAGTATTCAACTGTAATCTCTTCAAATATTTTCTCACTCCCTTTCTTTTTCTCTTCTTCTAGGACCCCTATATGTTGGTGCCTTTAATGTTGTCCCAGAGGTCTCTGAGACTGCCCTCAATTCTTTCCATTCTTTTTTCTTTATTCTGCTCTGTGGTAGTTATTTCCACTATTTTATATTCCAGGTCACTTATCCATTCTTCTGCCTTAGTTATTCTGCTACTGATTCCCTCTAGAGAATTTTAAATTTCATTTAATGCATTGTTCGTCATTGTTTGTTTACTCTTTAGTTCTTCTAGGTGCTTGTTAAACGTTTCTTTTATTGTCTCCATTGAATTTCCAAGATTTTGGAACATCTTTACTATCATTACTGTGAATTCTTTTTCAGGTGGACTGCCTATTTCCTTTTCATTTGTTTGGTCTGGTGGGGTTTGACCTTGCACCTTCATCTGCTGTGTTTTCCTCTGTGTCTCATTTTGCTTAACTTACTGTGTATGGGGTCTCCTTTTCACCACCTGCAGGTTCGTAGGTCCTGTTGGTTTTGGTGTCTGCCACCAGTGGCTAAGATTGGTTCAGTGGGATGTGTAGGCTTCCTGGTGGAGGGAACTGGTGTCTGTGTTCTGGTGAATGAATCTGGATCTTGTCTTTCTGGTGGGCAGGACCACATCCAGTGGTGTGTTTTGGGGTGTCTGGGACCTTATTATGATTTTAGGCAGGCTCTCTGCTAATGGTGGGGTTGTTTTCCTGTCTTGCTTGTTGTTTGGCATAGGGTGTCCAGCACTGTAGCTTGCTGGTTGTTGAGTAGAGCTGGGTCTTAGCTTTGAGATGGAGATCTCTGGGAGAGTTTTCGCTGTTTAATATTATATGTGGCCTGGTGGTCTCTAGTGGACCAGTGTCCCAAACTCGGCTCTCCCACCTCAGGCACAGGCCTGATACCCAATGGATCATGAAGACCCTGTCAGCCACACAGCCCAGAAGAAAAGGGAGAAAGAAAGAAAGAAAGAAAGAGAGGGAGGGAGGGAGGGAGGGAGGGAAAAAAGAAAGAAAGAAAAAATAAAATAAAGTTATTAAAATAAAATATATTTATTAAAAAAGAAAAAAAAATGAAAGAGGAGTGCAACCAAACCGAAGAACAAATCCACCAATGAAAACAAGCGCCAAAAAGTATACTAAAAAAATAAATAAATAAACAAAAAAACCGGACAGACAGAACCCTAGGACAAATGGTAAAAGCCAAGCTATACAGACAAAATCACACAAAGAAGTGGCTTCCCTGGTGGTGCAGTGGTGGAGAATCCGCCTGCTGATGCAGGGGACATGGGTTCGTGCCCCAGTCCAGGAAGATCCCACATGCCGTGGAGCGGCTAGGCCTGTGAGCCATGGCCACTGAGCCTGCACGTCCGGAGCCTGTGCTCTGCAATGCGAGAGGCCATGAGAGTGAGAGGCCCACGTACCACAAAAAAAAAACTGAAAAAACAAAAAACAACAAAAATCACACAAAGAAGCTTAAACATACACACTCACAAAAAGAGAAAAAGGAAAATAATTTATATATCATTGCTGCCAAAGTCCACCACCTCAATTCTGTGATGATCCGTTGTTGATTCAGGTATTCCACAGATGCATTGTTCATCAAGTTGATTATGGAGATTTAATCCACTGCTGCTGAGGCTGCTGGGAGGGATTTCCCTTTCTCTTCTTTGTTCGCACAGCTCCTGGGGTTCAGCTTTGGATTTGGCCCCGCCTCTGTGTGTAGGTCGCCTGAGGGCATCTGTTCTTTGCTCAGACAGGATGGGGTTAAAGTAGCAGCTGATTAGGGGCCTCTGGCTCACTCAGGCCAGGGGGAGGGAGGTGTACAGAATGCAGGGTGAGCCTGCGGTGGCAGAGACCAGCGTGACATTGCAACAGCCTGAGGCGTGCCGTGTGTACTCCCGGGGAAGTTGTCCCTGGATCTCGGGACCTTGGCAGTGGCGGGCTGCACATGTTCCCAGGAGGGGAGGTGTGGATAGTGACCTGTGCTTGCACACAGCCTTCTTGGTGGCTGCAGCAGCAGCCTTTAGCGTCTCAGGCCCGTCTCTGGTGTCTGCGCTGATAGCCATGGCTCGCACCCGTCTCTGGAGCTTGTTTAGGCAGCGCTCTGTATCCCCTCTCCTCCCGCACCCTGAAACACTTGTCTCTTTTCTCTTAGGCAAGTCCAGAGTTTTTCTCGGACTTCCTCCCAGCTAGATGTGGTTTCACTAGCCCCTTCAGGGTGTGTTCATGGAGCCAACCCCAGTCCTCTCCTTGGGATCTGATCTCTGAAGCCCAAGCCTCAGCTCCCAGTCCCTACCCGCCCCAGCAGGTGAGCAAACAAGCCTCTCAGGCTGGTGAGTGCTGGTTGGCACCGATCCTCTGTGCTGGAATCTCTCCGATTTGCCCTCTGCACACCTCTTGCTGCACTCTCCTCCCTGGCTCCAAAACTTCTCCCCACCACTCCCTGTCTCTGCCAGTCTGCAGTGAAGGGGCTTCCTAGTGTGTGGAAACTTTTCCTCCTTCACAGCTCCCTCCCAGAGGTGCAGGTCCCATCCCTATTCTTTTGTCTCTGTTTTTTTTTTTTTTCTTTTGCCCTACCCATGTACGTGGGGAGTTTCTTGCCTTTTGGGGAGTCTGAGGTCTTTTGCCAACGTTCAGTAGGTGTTCTGTAGGAGTTGTTCCACATGTGGTTGTATTTCTGATGTATTTGTGGGGAGGAAGGCAATCTCGATGTCTCACTCCTCTGCCATCTTGAGGATCTCTCTATGTTATTTTATGTAAGGCGCTGGAGCATCCATGAATTTTGGTATCAGTGGGGGTCCTGGGACCAATCCTTCCTAGGGATAATAAGGGGTGCCCTCATTACTTCCAACAAGATTGCTGGGTTTCCCTTTGTATTGGGCCATTACAGGGAGGTCACAGAATGTAAGGAGCCAGGTCAATATGACCAGTGGCTTTATATGACCAGATCAATCCATCCAGTGGCTTTTACCAGCCCACATCTTCATATTGGTTCACAGAATGGTTCCTGCTCATCTCTGAGAATGGAGTGAAGGTTCAGTTCCATTTGGACAACACATACTAAGAAAAACTATATTGGGGTAAGGAGTCACCTAACTGAATCCCTGCAGTAAAGGACATATTGTAGTTCATTAATCCTTTTAGTGAGTAAATAATAAGCACTTAGTATATACCAAATTTTATGTGCATGTTAGAGCTTTAATAGTATGACAATGAACAAGAATTTTTCCACACCTTTTAAGGATTTTGTCAATGAGAAATGAAGAGGTAAACTGGAGCAAGCTCAAATTACCAGAAATTGAGTTTATTTGAAAATAGCAGAGGAACTGCAATTCAGGAAACGTGTGCTGCAGCAACTTACAGGCGAGTCTATGAGGATTTGGAGCAGGCTGCATTTATGGGCAACAGTGTGAAGAGGGAGAAGTCCAGCCAGAGTCCAGGCAGTAAGTTCACTGGTTTGAGGGTGGGACAGATTCTTAGCAAATGATCATTGGTCAGGAGATGTCTTGGTTTTCAGTAAATCAGACATATACAGAAATGAGTCTCAGTTCTTAAGTTCCATTCTTCTGAGGGCACATGTATGAGATTCTCCATTTCATATCATCCGGCTCCATTTTGGATTGAAGTTCTTTCACAATTTCATAATCATATGAGAGATATGCAAAAAGGCATTTTTTCTGCAGTGTGCTGGTTACTCACAATGACGAAAGCAGGGGTCTGTGTGATCAGAAGAGGATCATTTATACTGTAGGGAGTTGGATAAAGAAGAAGGTCGTGATGGAAGGGAGAAACATAATGGAAGGAATGGGATACAGGGGAAAGTATTCTTGGTGAAAGGAATGGCGTGCACGTAGGACAGAGAGAAACAAGAACACAGCAGGGTTGGAGAGGTAGTGGGTGGGAGTTCAGCACTCCTGGAATGCTCTTGTACAGCAGCACTGGAATGCATTCCGCCTCTGGAATTAGTGCAACTGCTGGTCTTACACTGCTTCTCAGTGTACTCATCTAACAACATGTTAAAAATAATTTATGTTCAAAGTGCCTACCAGGTATCTTGCTTTAGAAATAAATGGATGGAGAAAAGTGTTCTGGTTACTATGCTATTTAAGAAACCGCCCCGAAGGTAGTGGCTTAAAATGACAATTATTTTATTTTGTTTAGAGATTGTGTAGGTCAAGAGCTCATACAGGAGTGATGAGGAAGCCTGTCACACATCTGTGGCCTAAGGCTATCTCCTATTGAGTGTAGATCTGTCTTGTGGTAGACCACTTGATCTGTGTAGTGTGTGGGGGGCAAGCCAGGGGCAAGAGTCTTCTTAGAGGCAGACTTCCTCCTCTCATTACCTTGGTCCAGCCCATTCAATTGGGCCTTGCATGACCTTCCAGTTGCAGAGCCCCTGTTTAGCACCAAGTGTCTCGTCTGGGCCTTTATTCTCACTCTAAACCAGATTTTATGAATGGACTTTTGTGAATGGACTGATCTCCTGAGGCCACAGTGGCCCCTCTTGACTACCTTTCTATCCTGTTTGCTCTCATCCTCTTTCCTTCAGCTCAGAACTAAGAGGGAGTTGAGATGCCCTGATATTTTCACAGGAACTAGAATCTGTATCCCTGTTAGATTCCTGAGAGTTCTCAAACTTCTCAGTTTTTTTCTTCTCTTCTACCACCCCAGCATAATTTGAAGAAGCTTCTCAAGGGTGAGAGTAGAACCATGTCTTATAGATTTCTTTTTAAATTTTTACTTAAAAGTGATTTACTTAATTTTTGAATATGCAATGCATTCACATAGATCAGAATTCTAAGATGAAAGTAGATAAATAATTAGGATACCTTCCACATTGTCATGTGCCTCATAAATCTCTCCAATTTTTCTAGTACAGGATCTCAAAATAGTCACTGAATTTTAACAGTCAAGTTCCTAGCAAAGTACACTTAGCACATGGCATGGATTTACTGTAAAGATAATGAACCTAAAATATCAGGGCCCCTCTCTTGAGCCCTGTCTTAGCCTGTTCAGGCTGCTATAACAAACTACCCTAGACTGGGTGACTTATAAACAACAGAAATGTCTAATAGTTCTAGACGCTAAAAAGTTGAGATTAAGGTGCCAGCAGGTTTGATGTCTGCTAAGATCCTGTCTCCTAGTTCACAGCTGTCTTTTCACTGTGTCCCTACATGTGGCAGGGGGAAGGGAACTCTCTGGGGTCTCTTTTATAAAGGCACTAGTCCCATTCATGCAGGCTCCACCTTAATGACCTAATTACCTTCCAAAAGCACCACCTCTTAACACAATTATATTGGGAGTTAGGATTTAAAATATGAATTTTGGGGAGACATAAACATTCAGTCTATAGCAGGCCCATTCCAGGTCATCTTCTAGGAGCAATATTAATATGTTGATATGCCTTGTAAAATTTGCAGTCATAATACATTTTAACCACATCAGTTAAGTCGATTATGTCATTTAACTCCAGAATCTGCAGGGCCAGAGTTATTGCGATATAAAAGTGCTCCATATATGACACAAGGAATTGGACATATATATGGGTTGGGGAACGATTATAGTGGTGGAAGAGACAGCCTGTTAATAAGAATATTATGTTATTTTTCTGTATTTTGTGATGGTTATAGTGTCTGTCAGCCCTTTTTTACATTGGTAATTTTCCCCATTACTTTTGCCATTTTCTAAACACTTTGTTACCCATTTTTTAATTTGTTATTTTGTGTCCTTTTTTCTTAGATGCCCCAAATTATAAGAGCTTCTGGTCCCACAAAATATTGATCCTTTCCTATATAAATAGCAGGCAGGTGTCTCACTACGTTGCTTTAGTTGTGGTTTGCCCATCTGTCCAGGATGAATGACCCAAACAACAGAGGGACAGTCTGTGTTTCTCACTGTAAAGTCTTGGCACTTTCTTGGCTCTTGTCCAACTTACCAGATCACAATCTCCATCATTACTGTTAACAGCAATAGATTAAAATGCAACCATTAAACCTCATCTTGGAGAGACCTTCAAGATGGCGGAGGAGTAACGTGGAGATCACCTTCCTCCCCACAGATACATCAGAAATACATCTACATGTGGAACAACTTCTACAGAACACCTACTGAATGCTGGGAGAAGACCTCAGACTTCCCAAAAGGCAAGAAACTCCCCACGTACATGGGTAGGGCAAGAGAAAAAAGAAAAAACAGAGACAAAAGAATAGGGACAGAACCTGCACCTCTGGAAGGGAGCTGTGAAGGAGGAAAAGTTTCCACACACTAGGAAGACCTTTCACTGGCAGAGACGGGGGGTGGTGGGGGAGAAGCCTCAGAGCCACAAGAGAAGAGCACAGCAAAAGGGGTGCAGAGGGCAAAGTAGAAAGATTTCAGCACAGAGGATCAGTGCTGACCAGTGCTCACCAGCCTGAGAGGCTTGTCTGCTTACCCTCCAGGGCAGGTGGGGGCTGGGAACTGAGGCTTGGACTTCGGAGGTCAGACCCAATGGAGAAAACTGGGGTTGGCTGTGTGAACACAGCCTGAAGCCTGAAGGGGGCTAGTGTGCCACAGCTAGCAGGGAGGGTGTCCGGGAAAAAGTCTGGACCTGCCTAAGAGGCAAGAGAAAATTGTTGCAGGGTGCGTGAGGAGAGGGGATTCAGAGCACCGCCTAAATGAGCTACAGAGATGGGCGTGAGCCACAGCTATCAGCACCAGATATCTGATAGCCACAGCTATCAGACACCAGAGATGGGCATGAAACACTAAGGCTGCTGCTGCAGCCACCAAGATGCCTATGTGCAAGCACAGGTCATTAACCACACATCCCCTCCCAGGAGCCTGTGCAGCCCACCACTGCCAGGGTCCCGTGATCCAGGGACAACTTCCCCAGGACAACACACAGTGTGCCTCAGGCTGTTGCAACGTCATGCAGGCCTCTGCAGCCGCAGGCTCGCCCCGCATCCCATACCCATCCCTCCCCCAAGCTTGAGTGAGCCAGAGCCCCCTAATCAGCTGCTACTTTAACCCCGTCCTGTCTGAGCAAAGAACAGACACCCTCAGGCAATCTACATGCAGAGGTGGGACCAAATCCAAAGCTGAACCCCAGGAGCTACGCGAACAAAGAAAAGAAAGGGAAGTCTCTCCCAGGAGCCTCAGGGGCAGTGCATTAAATCTCCACAATCAACATGATGTACCCTGCATCTGTGGAATACCTGAAAAGACAATGAATCAACCCAAAATTGAGGTGCTGGACTTTGGGAGCAACTGTAGACTTGGGGTTTGCTTTCTGTATCTAATTTGTTTCTGGTTTTATATTTACCTTAGTTTAGAGTTTATTATCATTTGTAGATTTGTTTATTGATTTGGTTGCTCTCTTCCTTTTTTTTATATATAGATATATTTTTTTTTTCCTTTTTATCTTTTTGAGAGTGTGTATGTGTATGCTTCTTTGTGTGATCTTGTCTGTATACCTTTGCTTTTACCATTTGTCCTGGGGTTCTGTCTGTCTGGTTTTTTGGTTTTTTCGGATAGTTTTTAGCACTTGTTATCATTGGTGGATGTGTTGTTTGGTTTTGTTGCTCTCTTTCTTTTATACTACTTTTTAATTTTTAATAATTTAAAAATGTTTGTTTTAATTATTTTTTTTTCCTCTCTCTTTCTTTCTTTTCTTCTCCCTTTTCTTTTGAGTCATGTGGCTGACAGGGTCTTGGTGCTCCGGCCAGGTGTCAGGCCTGTGCCTCTGAGGTGGGAGAGCACAGTTCAGGACATTGGTCCACAAGAGACCTCCCAGCTCCACGTAATATTAAATGGCGAAAGCTCTCCCGGAGATCTCCATCTCAGTGCTAAGATCCAACTCCACTCAACGACCAGCAAGCTACAGTGCTGGACACCCTATGCCAAACAACTAGCAAGACAGGAACACACCCCACCCATTAGCAGAGAGGCTGCCTAGAATCATAATAAGATCACAGACACACCAAAACACACCACCGGAAGTGGTCCTGCCCACCAGAAAGACAAGATCCAGCCTCAACCACCAGAACACAGGCACTAGTCCCCTCCACCAGGAAACCTACACAACTCGCTGAACCAACCTTAACCACTGGGGGCAGACACTAAAAACAGTTGGAACTATGAACCTGCACCTTGTGGAAAGGAGACCCCAAAGACAGTAAGTTAAACAAAATGAGAAGACAGAGAAACACACAGCAGATAAAGGAGCAAGGTAAAAACCCAGCAGACCAAAGAAATGAAGAGAAAATAGGCAGTCTACCTGAAAAAGAATTCAGAGTAATGATAGGAAAGATGATCCAAAATCTTGGAAATAGAATGGAGAAAATACAAGAAATGTTTAACAAGGACCTAGAAGAACTAAAGAGCAAAGAAACAATGAGGAACAACACAATAAATGAAATTTAAAATTCTCTTGAAGGATCAATAGCAGAATAACTGAGGCAGAAGAACGGATAAGTGACCTGGAAAATAAAATAGTGGAAATAACTACTGCAGAGCAGAATAAAGAAAAAAGAATGGAAAGAATTGAGGACAGTCTCAGAGATCTCTGGGACAATATTAAACGCACCAGCGTTCAAATTAAAGGGTTCCCAGAAGAAGAGAGAAAGGGAATGAGAAAATATTTGTAGAGCTTATACTTGAAAACTTCCCTAATATGGGAAAGGAAATTGTCAATCAAGTTAGGGAAGAGCAGAGAGTCCCATGTAGAATAAATCCAAGGAGAAACATGCCAATACACATATAATCAAAGTATCAAAAATTAAATACAAAGAAATAATATTAATAGCAGCAAGGAAAAAACAACAAATAACATACAAGGGAATCCCCATAAGGTTAACAGCTGATCTTTCAGCAGAAACTCTGCAAGCCAGAAGGGAGTGGCAGGACATATTTAAAGTGATGAAAGGGTAGAACCTAGAAACAAGATTACACAGTAAGGACCTCATGCAGATTCGACAGAAAACTTAAAACTTTGTAGACAAGCAAAAGCTAAGAGAATTCAGCACCACCAAACCAACTTTACAACAAATGCTGAAGGAACTTCTCTAAGCAGGAAACACAAGAGGAGGAAAAGACCTACAATAACAAACCCAAAACAATTAAGAAAATAAGAATAGGAACATACATATCAATAATTATCTTAAATGTAAATGGATTAAATGCTCCCACCAAAAGACACAGACTGCTGGAATGGATACTAAAGCAAGACCCATATATATGCTGTCTACAAAAGACCCACTTCAGACGTAGGGGCACATATAGACTGAAAATAAGGGGAAGGATAAAGATATTCCATGCAAATGGAAATCAAAAGAAAGCTGGAGTAGCAATTCTCATATCAGACAAAATAGACTTTAAAAGAAAGACTATTACAAGAGACAAAGAAGGACACTACATAATGATCAAGGGATCAATCCAAGAACAAGATATAACAATTGTAAATATATCTGCACCCAACATAGGAGTACCTCAATACATAAGGCAGATGCTAGCAGCCATAAAAGGGGAAATAGACAGTAACACAATCATAGTAGGGGACTTTGACACCCCACTTTCACCAATGCACAGATCATCCAAAATGAAAATAAATAAGGAAACACATGCTTTAAATGATACATTAAACAAGACAGACTTAATTGATATTTATAGGATATTCCATCCAAAAACAACAGAATACACTTTCTTCTCAAGAGCTCATGGAACATTCTCCAGGATACATCATATCTTGGGTCACAAATCAAGCCTTGGTAAATTTAAGAAAATTGAAATCATATCATATATCTTTTCTGACCACAATGCTATGAGACTAGATATCAATTACAGGGAGAAATCTTTAAAAAATACAAACACATGGAGGCTAAACAATACAGTACTTAATAACCAAGAGATCACTGAAGAAATCAAAGAGGAAATCAACAAATACCTAGAAACAAATGACAATGAAACCATGACAACCCAAAACCTATGGGATGAAGCAAAAGCAGTTCTAAGAGGGAAGTTTATTGCAATACAATCCTACCTCAAGAAACAACAAATATCTCAAATAAATAACATAACCTTACATCTAAAGCAATTAGAGAAAGAAGAACAAAAAAAAAACCTGGAAGTTTGCAGAAGGAAAGAAATCATAAAGATCAGATCAGAAATAAATGAAAAAGAAATGAAGGAAACAATAGCAAAGATCAATAAAACTAAAAGCTGGTTGTTTGAGAAGATAAACAAAACTGATAAAGCATTAGGCAGATTCATCAAGAAAAAAAGGGAGAAGACTCAAGTCAATAGAATTATAAATGAAAAAGGAGAAGTAACAACTGACACTGCAGAAATACAAAGGATCATGAGAGATTACTACAAGCAACTCTATGCCAATAAAATGGACAACCTGGAAGAAATGGACAAATTCTTAGAAAGATACAACCTTTCAAGACTGAACCAGGAAGAAATAGAAAATATAAGCAGAGCAATCACAAGCACTGAAATTGACTGTGATTAAAAATCTTCCAGCAAACAAAAGCCCAGGACAAGATGGTTTCACAGGTGAATTCTATCAAACATTTAGAGAATAGCTAACACCTATCCTTCTCAAACTCTTCCAAAATATAGCAGAGAGAGGAACACTCCCAAACTTATTCTACGAGGCCACCATCACCCAGATACCAAAAGCAGACAAAGATGTCACAAAGAAAGAAAACTACAGACCAATACCACTGATGAACATAGATGCAAAAATCCTCAACATAATAGTAGCAAAAAGAATCCAACTGCGCATTAAAAGGATCATACACCATGATCAAGTGGGATCTATCCCAGGAATGCAAGGATACTTCAATATATGCATATCAATCAGTGTGATAAACCATATTAACAAATTGAAGGATAAAAACCATATGGTCATCTCAATAGATGTAGAAAAGGCTTTAGACAAAATTCAACACACATTTATGATTAAAAAAAACCCTCCAGGGCTTCCCTGGTGGCACAGTGGTTGAGAATCCGCCTGCCGATGCAGGGGACACGGGTTCGTGCCCCGGTCCGGGAAGATCCCACATGCCGCGGAGCGGCTGGGCCCGTGAGCCATGGCCGCTGAGCCTGTGCGTCCGGAGCCTGTGCTCCGCAATGGGAGAGGCCACAACAGTGAGAGGCCTGCGTACCACAAAAAAAAAAAAAAAAAAAAAAAACCCTCCAGAAAGTAGGCATAGAGGGAACTTACCTCAACATAATAAAGGCCATATATAACAAACCCACAGCCAGCATCATTCTCAATTGGGAAAAATGAAATCATTTCCTCTAAGATCAGGAACAAGGCAAGGTTTTCCACTCTCACCACTATTATTCAACATAGTTTTGGAAGTTTTAGCCACAGCAATCAGAGAAGAGGAAGAAATAAAAGCAATCCAAATCAGAAAAGAAGAAATAAAGCTGTCACTGTTTGCATATGACATGATACTATACATAGAGAATCCTAAAGATGCTACAGAAAACTACTAGAGCTAATCAATGAATTTGATAAAGTTGCAGGATACAAAATGCACAGAAATCTCTTGCATTCCTATAGACTAATGATGAAAAATCTGAGAGAGAAAGTAGGGAAACACTCCCATTTACCACTGCAACAAAAAAAATAAAATACCTAGGAATAAAGCTATCAAAGGAGACAAAAGACCTCTATGCACATAACTGTAAGACACTGATGAAAGAAATTAAAGATGATACAAACAGATGGAGAGATATACCATGTTGTTGGATTGGAGGAATCAACATTGTGAAAATGACTATACTACCCAAAGCAATCTACAGATTCAATGCAATCCCTATCAAACTACCAATGGCATTTTTCACAGAACTAGAACAAAAAATTTTACAATTTGTATGGAAACACAAAAGACCCCGAATAGCCAAAGCAATCTTGAGAAAGAAAAACGGAGCTGGAGCAATCAGACTCCCTGACTTCAGACTATACTACAAAACTATAGTAATCAAGACATATGGTACTGGCAAAAAAACAGAAATATAGATCAATGGAACAGGATAGAAAGTCCAGAGATAAACCCACTTACATATGGTCACTTAATTTTTGATAAAGGAGGCAAGAATATATAATGGAGAAAAGACAGCCTCTTCAATAAGTGGTGCTGGGAAATCGGGACAGCTACATGTAAAAGAATGAAATTAGAACACTTCCTAGCACCATGCACAAAAGTAAACTCAAAATGGATTAAAGACCTAAATATAAGGCCAGACACTCTAAAACTCTTAGAGGAAAACATAGGCAGAACACTCTAAGACATAAATCACAGCAAGATCCTTTTTGACCCACCTCCCAGAGAAATAGAAATAAAAACAAAAATAAACAAATGGGTCCTAATTAAACTTAAAATCTTTTGCACAGTAAAGGAAACCATAAACAAGACGAAAAGACAACCCTCAGAATGGGAGAAAATATTTGCAAATGAAGCAACTGACAAAGGATTAATCTCCAAAATTTACAAGCAGCTCATGCAGCTCAATATCAAAAAAACAACCCAATCCAAAAATGGGCAGGAGACCTAAATAGACATTTCTCCAAAGAAGATACACAGACAGCCAACAAACACATGAAAGACTGCTCAACATCACTAATCATTAGACAAATGCAAATCAAAACTACAATGAGGTATCACCTCACACTGGTCAGAATGGCCCTCATCCAAAAATCTACAAACAATAAATGCTGGTTAGGCCGTGGAGAAAAGGGAATCCTCTTGCACTGATGGTGGGAATGAAAATTGATACAACCACTGTGGAGAACAGCATGGAGGTTCCTTAAAAAACTAAAAATAGAACTACCATATGACCCAGCAATCCCACTCCTGGGCATATACCCTGAGAAAACTATAAGTCAAAAAGAGTCATGTACCACAATGTTCATTACAGCTCCATTTACAATAGCCAGGACATGGAAGCAACCTAAGTTTCCATTGACAGATGAATGGATAAAGAAGATGTCGTATATATACAATGGAACATTACTCAGCCATAAAGGGAAACAAAATTGAGTTATTTTTAGTGATGTGGATGGACCTAGAATCTGTCATACAGAGTGATGTAAATCAGAAATAGAAAAATAAATACTGTATGCTAACACAAGTATATGGAATCTAAAAAAAAAACTGGTCTTGAAGAAACTAGGGGCAGGACAGAAATAAAGACACAGATGTAGAGAATGGACTTAAGGACACGAGGAGGGGGAAGGGTAAGCTGGGACGAAGTGAGAGAGTGGCATGGACATATATACACTACCAAATGTAAAATAGATAGCTAGTGGGAAGCAGCCACATAGCACAGGGAGATCAGTTTGTTGCTTTGTGACCATTAGAGGGGTGGGATAGGGAGGGTGGGAGGGAGACACAAGAGGGAGGGGATATTGGTATATATGCATGCATATAGCTGATTCACTTTGTTATTACGCAAAACTAACACACCATTGTAAAGCAATTATACTCCAATAAAGATGTTAAAAAATTTCATCTTGTCTATGCCAATGCCTGAGTTAATGAGCTGAGAGAAGGAAAGGACAAAAAGAGGAAACCTAAAGGCAATGTGAGTTGGGGGGGTGAGACAGCTTCTCCTTTTCAGCACTTTCTCTGAAAATTTCTGTAGTTTTATTTCTCATTTGCTCAGCCATGTGTGCTCACTCTCTCCTTTACCTTGAGAGGTGACTATTAGACATGAACAAGAGAAGAACATGAAGGCCTCCAGATAAAGTAGACACTGACAGGACACACAGAGTCCAAGTCATTTGTTTTCTTTGACAGGGCTTTACCAGGCTGGATGGAAGAAGAAAAGACCATCAGTAAAGCAAATGGCTCAAGTGGAGTTATAAATCAACTCTGTACTCTTCAGAGCATTTATTCAACTGAAGACATATCCAATTAAGGACCTTATAGCTTTTTCTTTCCTTTTTGCTTACATGGTGAAATAACAGTTAATATAGTTAACTATCCCAAGGCAGAAGAGTATTGTTAAAAAAGAATACAATGTTATTGATTTCTCAAGACACCATCAGATATTTTAAGATTTGGATTTAATAAAACATAATATGATTTCTTTTATGGGATTTTTATGTTTTACCAAACTTTATCACCCTTGTGTGTTTCATATTTCAAAGTGAAAGTATCCCAGTAAGATCAACTGAACAGATCCTGATCCAAGTTACAAAAACCCATGGCCTTTATAGCCACATTTTCATTTTCCCCCAGTTATCTCTTTCTGTAGGCAGATAGCGTAGGGGGGGTCCTTGGAGAAAGAGAACCAAGCATGGCTTTCTTGACATAAGAGAAGCCATTTTAGGCCTAAGCCATTTTGTGATCTAAGCCTGGCCATAATGCTTGACTTTGAACAGGTCTCAGTAATAAATGATCTTAAGGGGACAAAAGAATTCAGAAACAAAGGACTGTTATCAGGTGAGAGAAATAACAAGAGCAAAGATAATATATCAGTTGTAAAGACTCCCAGTTCTCTTTCAATGGTAAAGACTAACCTAAAGCTCTGTCTTGGCTGTTTTGCAGAATTTAAATCTCAACAACCAGATCAACTGGAATCTAAGGGATGATGACGGTGACTTTTTCTGACCCTCATGACTTCAATCAACTAAAGCTTGGACTCTATCATCCAAGCCCCTTCATGAATATGCATGTACCAATAGCTTAAACTTCCCCAGTTTCACTGTTCAGAGAGACACTTCTTTGGGAAAAATCCCTGGTATTCTCCTTACTTGCAGCCAGTTATAAGTCCTTCTCCAGCAATCTGGCTTGGTTGTGTCCTTTGGTGACACCACCAAGAGGCTAACCCAGTTTCCAGGTAACATTTCTACATGATTGAGCCTAATTTATATTTATTCATATTTTTCTATATACACAGCATTTATTATATATAAATAGTAAAATGTGATACATTGTATAAGAGGAAAGGTTGGAGTAGCAAGGATTCCTAAGCTTGTTTGGGGAGAGAGCGAAGAAAACTTAGGAATCATCTGAGCTGGACTTTAAAGCTTTTTAAAGAAGGACCATGTCTGTTCTCCACTCTCTATGCATAGGAATTATTCTGGTATGGCAAAAGGATGTGGAAGTGGAAAAAAGAAATTGTTTGGAGTAGAAATAATAGATAGACATCCTTAAAGGAGGAGGAAGGACAGATTAACATTTACTTTTCTTGAGGCCCTAAAATGTGCTAAAAATGCTCTATGAGTAGGATTGAAGATAAATTCGAGGAATGGTGGTTAGTTGGTAAGTATGTCCACACCTGGCAGCTTCACAGTTTTCAGTTACACTCAAAAAGAGGTCATTTACTTGGAAAGAACCAGGTAGCTGGCAACATAATTGGGCTACAGCTGAAGCCCTTAAACCTCTAAACTGCAATTTGTATGAGGAAATAAATTCCCTGTGTTATTTAAGCCAGTTTCTGTTATTTGCCACTGAAAGCAGCTGAGCTTTATGTCAGATAAGATACAGGTTAGAAGCAGAAGTGACAAAGTCTCCCTGTTCTGCTCTAATGTGGTCTAAAGAAAAAGGACAATAGTAGTACCACCCTGGAACTTGTTAGAAAAAGCAAATTCTTGGGCCTCATCCCAGACCTACTAAATCTCTGGGGTGCACCCAGGGATCCTTAACAAGCTTTCCAGGTGACTTTTCAGCATGCTGAAATTTGAGAACCGCTGCAGTCAGCTCCTTATTTGCATTTCTAACAAGCCACAGGTGTAGCTGATGGCCTTGGCAGGCAGACCAGCTTTTGAGTAGCACTTCTGAAATATTCTGTTCCCTGAGTGGACGTCGAGACAAACACGTCAGAGCTTTGAGGGGTGCCTACGAAGTTTTTCTCCTCATCAGAGGTAAGTTCTAACTAATTGTGAACTAATTCAAGCTGGTTTCTTTCCAAAAGAAGAGGTGAAGCAGTTGGGAGAATATTTCTTCTCCATATCAGCAGATCGGTGATAAAGAAAAGTGTATCCTATTGTTACCAAAAGGGGGGTCCGGACTGCTCGCTGCTCTAAAGCCAATGAAGAGGCAAGGGGCGGGGAGGGCGGATTCATGTCCAAAGGCCAACTCCTCCCCTGACGACCAGTGGGCAACAGCTTTTAAAGGGGAGTTTAGAGGTGTATAGGTGGACGGAAGCGGCTACATGCAGAAACAGCACGGTCAGCTCTGACAGTCATCTTGAAATTGCTCATGCGGTGGTCTGATCAGCGTTATCTTGATTGTTTTAAGTACAGTTAATCTTCAGTTCCAGGGTCAGTTTATTTCCATATTTTGAGGCCAGTTCTCGGAATTTTGGCAGCTTATGTCATGGCTACAGTCTGGCCATCATGTGGTTAACTTCTTCCACCTGGTATGGGTTTCAGTATCTACAAAACAGCTTAAGGATACAGCTCAGAATATCATCTATAACCTGTGAGGAGGAACTAAAGGTCCTTGACTTTGCTTAACGACCAAACTATTATTATTTTGTCTTGTTTGACTTCTTTCCTTTGTTTTTTGCATTTTCTCACCTCTCTGATTAAACTTATTTTTTGGCTCAAGTTTTTCTACAGACAAAAGGCAGGCTGAGGACATGGTAGGGGGTGGGGAGGACCATAGCATCCTGTTTTGTTTCACTGTAGGTTCTTTGGCTATTAGCAGCAGTGGGTCTCTAATGATTTTAAATTAGGAAAGGGTATTTAGTGGAAGGATTCTGAATAGTTCACAGATAGAGGAATCAGTTCAGCTTGTAACAGCAGCAATGTATGACACTCCTCTTTTTAGTGCTGCTACTGGATAAATCAATTACAACTATCTTGTACTCTTGTGTGTCTTCACACAAGTGTGTAAGTGTGTCATTCCCAGAAGAAAAAGACAGATTGGCCTAGCTGTGGGCCCCATGATCACCCATGTGTTCGGGAGAGCAGGGAACTACGTGAATGCCAGACTTGTAAAAATCACATAAATGAAGCAAGCGAGATACTGTTCTTCCAAAGGAAGAGTTGCTGGACATACAGAAACACAGATGTCCACAATCATTTTCTAATATAGACAGGTGAAGAAAAAGGGGCATGTATGGAATTAAGATTGTATAAGGAAGCCAAAAGCTGAGTTACAAGTGTGGACAAAAAAATGCCACCTGCCACATCAGTAAACAAAGGATGTTGAGGCCATCAAGCCATCAGCCGTGCAGCCACCCCCAGTTGTGCACCCTGAGGGGATTCAGGATGAAGAAAAACAGGATACTGGTCCCAGATGGTTAGGGTGCATATCAAAGGAATGATTTCAAGGAGCCAAGACTCTTGCATCTTCCCATACACAGAAAAGCACTAAATTCATTAACTTGAGATGTCTGGTTTTCTTAATTAGCAGTAATCTTTTGATGTTCAACTACCTGTTTTTTTTGTTTGTTTGTTTGAACTCCTGTGTATCCTGGCTCCTCCCTTACATCTTTGGAGCAGTCCCTCAATGCTGTCTGAGAGGCTGTCCTCTGGGCTTAAGTCCTCAGCAAGTTTGCTGAATAAAACAATCAGGTTGTGCATTTTGCTTCAGTTGACATGAGAATGAAATTTGAGAAGCTATAATACTGATCTAATGGGATGTATATACTTAATAAGCAACAAAAGTTGTTAAAGAGCATATGATAGTTATTGTGTATTCATGGCAGGTGTGAGGCTTCTTTTATATAGAGCAGAGTTTCTCAGTATCAGTACAATTTATATTCATTATCTGTGCATTGTAAGATGTTTACTCATGGCCTCTACTCATTAGATGCCAGTAGCATGCCTAGCTCCATTCGTGAAAATCACAGATGTCTCCAGACATTGCCAAATGTCCCCTGGTCCAAAATTGCACTTGGTTTAGAACCACTGACTTAGAGATTTCAGATCTTTTGGAAAAGACATGATCCAATAAGTATGATTTTCAGTCACTGCTGGGAGAAGGAGAGCTTGACATTGATCACAGGAGGCATGGATAAGTTGGCATGGCTGTTGGTAACTTTTTACTGACTCATTTAGATGCAGGTGAATGTAAACATCTTTATCATTTAGGAGATGTCTTGTTTTTTTCCAAAGCACATATCATATAAGGGAAGGATATGAAGGATAGCTTTAGCAAGATGGCTAACCATTTCTCACTCTTGCTGACTTATATCAGGATTAAAGACATCTGAAAATAGAATTCTTTCGGAAGTGTTGGGTAGGAAGTTAAAGGAAGTAAAGGGACTACAGATCCTAGGAGGTATTTTCAACGTATTTTTCTATCCCTAAGATTTTAGAAGAGAAAAACTGTCTTGAAGTTGAACATTTGGCTACACAGATGGTATTGGCAATCATTTGGATTTCTGGACAGTAGCTTAAGATACTGAAATAATGGCCTCTTGGAAAATGTAGGCTGTCTCACTAAAGGGGGAACATTTGTTTGTCTGGAATAGTACTTCTCAAAGGGTAGTCTGCATCAGAATTATTGCCTAGAATACCAATTCCTGGGCCCTACCATACATCTACTGAGCCCATTGGGAAAAGGGGATTGGAAGTCATTGAATTTGCAACTCTAAATTCATTCTACAGGCGGTTGTTATGTACTGTGAGCTTTGAGAATTTATGGTCTACTAGATAGTTTATCTGTCAATTAAACAGCACCAAGCCAGGAAAAGAGTGAGTGAAAATACATTGAGATAAAGTGAAGAAAGGAAAATATATCAAGTATCTGCTCATTTTAAAAAAAATGATAAACAGGATAAAACCTATATAAATTATGAAATGGAGATTATTACCTCAGATAATAAATATTAATCTTTTAAGGATTACTGAGACTTGCTGGGTTGAAACTCAAGTTTGGAATATGGTGACTTAAGTGTGAGCCTTTTATTATTTTTTTTTTTAATGCTGGGATTTGGAGTTCTGTGTATCAAGAGTGTATACACTGTGGAAATCTGCCCATTAGATTTTAGAGTCCATTTTCATGAGGATGGCAGCAGAGAAACAGAGGTGTATCACAGTGAATGCCCATTATAAGTATGAGGAACCAGCTATAGAAATGAACAACACATCTTGGCCAAGAAAGGACACAAAGCCAATGTGTGACATTTGTCAAAACACTCCTTTGGCTCGAAGAAGAGTTTCTGAAAAATTCTTTACTGTCTTTTAGATAATTTCATTCTGGAGAAGAAGATAAAGTGTCTCAGGGAACTGATATTTGGGGCCTCAACATATAGGGAAAAGAAAGAGATTGGCCTTTGGGTAGAAGCTGCCGGGTTTGTTAGTTGATCTCATAGCCAGAGAAAGGAAGACAGCAGTCTGAAGTTTGCTTCAAGAAGTAGATTTCAAGAGGTTCAGAGAAAAAAAGTCATGACACAGCATCATGAAACATCTGGAAGGGAAGTCTACTAGAAAGATTGCAAAGCTCTCCAAAGAAGCAATTCACATTGTACAGTTGCAAGTCGCCTCAGTGAAGAACAACAGGACATAATTTTAAAAATCAGTGACATTGTATAGAGTGCTGAAGTGACCAGATTTTTTTAAAGTAGTAGTGTGTGGCAGAATAATTTATCAAACTATTAATTTGTTCACTTCTTATTTTTGCATTTCCCATTTCAAATAAAATGGTCAAGCTAATTCATTTCCTCATAAATTTTTATCTAAATTGGGAAACAGCAGCTGTGGTTCTTCTTTGTTCTCATGGTCCATTGTCTCATGTCCAACTAATGACCACCCTCCAGGAAGTTCCCCAGATCACAGAGAGAATGCCTGTGTAGTGCACCTAAAGAGCATGGTTAACAACCATTGTCATTACCCAAATTAGAAAAGATGCCTATGCCCCAGGGAATCAGGAGGGTGGGATCATGGGTTTTAGGTCAAGGGGTATCTCAGAAGTCATCAGTATGGGCTGATAAAGAAAAACAAGAGGGACATTCCTAATACTGTGGTGCCCTACTTTGGAATCTTTGCACAAACTTTGATAGAAGAATAAAGAACTCCAATAAGACGTTATATTGATTTCCCAACATGTACTAGCTGTGTGACACTGGGAAACTTAATCAGCCTCTTTGTGTTCAGCTTCCTCTTCTATAAGATAAGGATAATGTATCTCGTAAGGTAGTAAAGAGGATTAAATGAGACAATGTAAATATAGTGGCAACACTGTCAGAGATGTAATAGGGACTGGGTTAATAATTGTATTCTTTTTCTTTCCCAAGTTAAAAAAAAATATTGAGATTTATGGCTGGGCTAACAACAAGAGGACTGTTTGGAAGCCTGCAAAAAAGAACTTAGTCCACCTAGGTCCCTTTCTCCACCAGTGAAGCACATTGGAGGTATATTTTCTTGAAAAATTAAAATAGAGAAGCAGTGGATTTGGGGACATTCAGCAAAGAGGTGAAGCTCTGAACTTAGAGTGATCAAGCTAAAGTCTACATACAGAAGGTAAACTTTCCCATCCTAGTCCCCTTTGTCCATCTAGCTTCAAAAGTAGCTAAGCTTATATATCCCTGATGGAAGACTGGAAGATTCTTCTCTAGAGAAAAAAAATGTTAACTGAAACAGAAAAAAGACCAACATATATTGAAATTTGGGGAAGCCAAACATAAAGGCTGGAATACTTTACAGTTAGTTTAGAGTGATATATATCAGTCAAGAAGCCCTGAATATGTACACAGTACTTCCAAAATAGGAGAAAGGAATCAAAACAAAAAATAAACAAGAGTGATGGATACTTAGAAGAAACAGACTATGAAAGGAGTAGAAGAAAATTTATAAGAGATTAAAATTAATACTTGCAGAGAGAAGGAAAGTCATTGTATCCATGAGAAGTGATCAGGCAGCTTTTTTTTTTTTTTTTTTTGCGGTATGCGGGCCTCTCACTGTTGTGGCCTCTCCCATTGCAGAGCACAGGCTCCGGACGCGCAGGCCTAGCGGCCATGGCTCACGGGCTTAGTTGCTCCGCGGCATGTGGGATCTTCCCGGACCAGGGCACGAACCCGTGTCTCCTGCATCGGCAGGCGGACTCTCAACCACTGCGCCACCAGGGAAGCCCGATCAGGCAGCTTTAAAACTGAACAATCGGAAAGTAAGAAAGAGTTCCTAGAAATTAAAATATAGTATTCAAAATAAAAGAAACATGTTTGGAAGATAAAGTTAATAAAATCACCCACAAGAAAGGCAAATAGATTAAAAATAGAATCAGTTGAACTTAAAATAGAGAGTTTATCCTGGATTTTCCAGGTGGACCCAACATAACCACATGAACCCTTAAAATGGAGCAAGGTCAGAAGACAAAGTCAGAGAGACAGGCTCTGCTTGTATGGAAGAAAGCAAACAACCATGTTGTGAATTGCCAGTGTAGAGGACTAGTCTTTAGCAGCCAAGAGTGATCTCTAGCTGATAGTCAGGAAAGAAGCGGGGATCTTAGTCCTATGGCTTCAAGGAACTGCATCTACCAACAATCTGAATGAACTTGGAAGTGGATTCTTCGCCAGGGCCTCCAGATAATACCCTGACTTACAGACACCTCAATTCTGTCTTATGGGACCCTAAACGGAGGAGTCATTCAAATTCATCCAGACTTTTGATCTACAGAACTCTAGTATAACAAATGGGTATTGTGTTAAGTCACTAAGTTTCTTATATTTTTTTATGGCAGGAAAGAAAACTAAGACATGGCGATAAAAATTCATTAAAAAAGAAACATCAATAAAATAATCACACCTCTGCAGTCCTATTACTGTACTTAACTCAGTATATTATGATTAATGTTATGTATATGTGTATTCCATCCTAGATTATGAGTTCTTTGAAAACAGGAACTTTGCTATCTTTCTTTTCCTAATGCTAAGCATAGGGTTTATGCTTAAAAAATGATCATTAATATTTGTTGAGATAATTTAATGTAAAACTGAGAGTCAATAACAAAAGACTACTGAGCCACTGAATATCTCAAAGAGTTTATAAAACATGGGATTTATAGTCCCACTATATAAACTTTTTAAAAGAGTATTAAGTTATCTAAGTGGGAATAAATTTACTATCTATAGAATAGTAAATAATATCTATTTAAATATTAGATATGTCTCATATCTCAAAATTATATAAGAATCTCTAACATTTTATCATGTATGAAAAACATATTTCTATAAGGTGAATACTTTTTTTTGCATCAAGAAGATTTGGGATACAATCATAAATTTTAAAAAGTGGAATAAAAAAAAAATCAATGTGCCTTTTCTTTTATCCTGCCCATCCATCTTGGGCAAAATAATCCAGACTTTTTCACTTCTAGCCAGTTCTATAGGCTAGAAGTCTGAAATCAAGGTAGCAAGGCCATGCTTCCTCTGAAACCTGTACAGGAATCCTTCCTAGCCTGCTCCTAACTTCTGATGATTTGTTGGCAACCTTTGGCTTTCCCTGCCTTGTAGATCATCACTCCAGTCCTTCGTCTTGACATGGTGTTCTCTCTGTGTTTGTTAACCACCTTTTCCCTCTGTGAATGTCCATCTCTGTGTCCAAATTTCCCCTTTTTATCAGGACACTAGTCATATTGTATTGGGGCCCACATTACTTTATCTCGACTACCTCTATTAAGACCCTATTTCCAAATAAGGTCACATTCTTAGGCACTGGGGAAGAGGTTTTTAGCATACCTTTTTGCAGGGACACAACCCACAACGCAACGGGACGATACGGTCCTTGTTAATGTCAATAGGTCATAGCATTAATCTTAGCACCACCTTTTCTCTTGATTTCTCTGTTGTGTGAGACGTTTTGTTACCATATGGTTTAAGCCACTTTTAGATAGGTAGTCTGTTACTTTCAGCTGGAATCACCTTAACTGATCCGCATACCTTAGTCTTTTAATTTTTCTTATAACACCAAAATATATTATACAGAATAATGGAAGACTTGACTTGTGAGCCCACATCTGTCTGGCTCCAAAGCGAAAGCATTTAATCATTCTTCTGTATTGCCTCATTCATTCATTCAAACATGACTCCATCTATCTTTTATAATTCCAACTTAGTACAGTAATTTTTATCCCAGTAGAAACCTAATAAATAGATGCAGAATTGAATTTACTTAAAGTGAATCCTTCTTGGGGCTTCCCTGGTGGTGCAGTGGTTAAGAATCCACCTGCCAATGCAGGAGACACGGGTTCGAGCCCTGGTCCGGAAAGATCCCACATGCCGCGGAGCAACTGAGCCCACAGGCCACAACTACTGTAAGCCTGCGTGCCTAGAGCCTGTGCTCCGCAACAAGAGAAGACACTGCAGTGAGAAACCTGCGCACCAACGAGGAGTGGCCCCCTCTCGCCGCAACTAGAGAAAGCCTGGGCTCAGCAAAAAGACCCAACACAGCCAAAAATAAATAAATATTTTAAAAATAATTTAAAAAGTAAAAAAAAAATTAAAATGAATCCTTCTTCACAGTGAATATTCTCCTCAACCCAGAAAGATAATAGAGCAATGAAAAAACCATCAATCTAAGATTTTTGATATTCATGTCTTTTGAGGTGCTTTCTCTCCTCAAATCCAGCTTTCTAGATATGTAGCCTCTCATCCCAAGGGAGGTATTATTGTGATATGAGCAGTACTAGATCCAACTCCAGCTCCCTTTACTATGTACTCACTCCCCACCCAAGGCAGGCTAAGTCATCTTTCTCTGTGAGGCAGTTTAAAACCATTTCTTTTTCTTTTTTTTTTTTTTGCGGTATGCTGTTGCGGAGCCGGACGCGCAGGCTCAGCGGCCATGGCTCACGGGCCCAGCCGCTCCGCGGCATGTGGGATCTTCCCAGACCGGGGCACGAACCCGTGTCCCCTGCATCGGCAGGCAGACTCTCAACCACTGCACCACCAGGGAAGCCCGATGCTAGGCATGTTTGCTAGCTTCTATGCACTTCCTTTTGTACATGACTCCTGTTCCCTCTCCCAAGAACATTTCTGAGAGTACTTCAGATAAGTACAACTCACAGTCCTTGCAGGCTTTGTGCTTAGCCCTGCCACTGGTGGCACTTCCTGGAGGCCACATCACAAAAGGCTTTGTGCAACGTGCTAAGGAGTTTGGATTTTGTTTTGAAGCTAATGGTGAACATTTTAAGATTTGCAAGCCAAAGAGTGACATGGAGAGATTTGCATTTTGGGGAATATCTCTCTGGTTATGTAACAGCCAAGAACAAACCTGACTCCATACTGGATCTATTCCTTTAGCTCTAACCCTTGTTCTCTTGCCTGTGTTTAGTCATGCTGGCTAAGAATTACTGAAAGGCTGTTGCCCGTAGCCAGAAAGGTACATGGTAGTCCATTCTCCAGGCTCTGACTTTTAAAGGTATAACACTTTTCCTTTCATATAGACATAAAAAGTTGCAGGACAGAGAGTAACATTTGTCTTGTTGGAGATTTACAGTAACATTGTGATCAGACCTCTGGTGGATAGCTGTAAGAATAAAGGACTCCTGCACCAAGAAGTTTTAAACAAACAGCCACCCCTTTCCTCCCCTTTTAGTAGAAAAGAAGCCTGAATTCTAACTCAAGTAAGATGGTTCTTTGGAACACTAGTCTGCCATCTTCTTGGTCTGCTGGCTTTCCCAATAAAGTCACTATTCCTTGCCCTAACACCTCATCTCTCAATTTATTGGCCTTTCGTGCAGCGAGCAGTATGAACTTGGACTCGGTAGCAGTTGCAGTATAGAAACAAATTGGAAGATGATAAGAATAGAGAGAGGCAGGAAAATCCATGGGGGAGTTTGTAATGGTTGAGACAATGAATAGTGATGGGTAGCTGATCAAAGGAGGCAGGGAGGCAGATTCAAGAGTCAGTCAGTAGGTACAATGTCATGTTATCACCAGCCACCATAATCAACTTAGGTCAATTTTCTCTTTTATTTCTTAAAAGGACCTCCCAATTCCTACATACTTACTCTTGTTTTATCCCTCAAATTCCTCTCCCCAACTAAAATAAACAAGCAATTATTAATCCACAGAAATAAACTTTTAGGGCTGACTTTGACATCATCTAAGGCAATTCTCTCATTAATAACAAAATGGAGGTCACATTGTGAGAGGCCACGAAAAGACTTGTTCCCGTGCTCTCTCATCCATTTTTCATGCTGGTACACATGGACTTGTGTTTTTCTTTCCACTCCTTATTTTCACTTATGTAAATTCTCAAACAGAAGTACATGTTGCTTCCATATTCTGCATTCTTCCTCCAGGGAGTAGGTAGAGTTGGAGAGGTATTGGAAGAGGGACACAAAATCCATCTACAAGCAGCAATGACACAACTTACCCACTGAGCCCCATCCCTAAGTCACTGGTCTGTAGAACTCTCTCCTGCACTGTCAGATTCTGCGCTGTAATCCTGCCTGTTTCCAGCCCAGTGGTGATGCTTCCCCTTGGAAAGCTCAAACTTTTGTCTGTTTGGGGATGGCATTAAAGGGAACGTCACCCCACTGCCACCTTTGTGGCTTTCCATCGGCATATTCCATGAAAAACAGCCAAGTGAATGTCTGAGAGACAGTGTGAAAGAGGCAGTTTCCCAATTACAAGGAACTTCAATGGTTTAACAGCCCCAAACCCTGTCATACACTTCTACTGAAGGAAGATACTGCTTTTCAGCTTGTCACAGATTGTGATTCCCTTGGTATAATAGCTTTCTGTACTTCAGTGTTTACCTTTAAAAGCCCACCTGCTACTTCCAAGTCACTGGCAGCTGTGGTTAAATTAAATTTCTAAGTAAAATAAACAATTCATCTTTGGGGGATCCAGGCCCAAAGAGTTTTGCAAATGTCAAATTACTTTTTCTGGGTTCACTCCAGGAAGCCTTCATTTCTTTTTATCCACTCTCTATAATTAATTCCAGAGTATGAAGACATCTCAAAGTTCTGGAGTTAATCTATATTGTCTACATTCCATTGTCCTTGATGCACTTTAGCATTTCTATAATCTCTCCCATAGAGAAAAAAATTCCCCCAGCCTTATTTTATTTTATTTTTTTGTGATATGCGGGCCTCTCACCGTTGTGGCCTCTCCCGTTGCGAAGCACAGGCTCCGGACGCGCAGGCTCAGCGGCCATGGCTCACAGGCCCAGCCGCTCCGCGGCGTGTGGGATCTTCCCGGACTGGGGCACAAACCCGTGTCCCCTGCATCGGCAGGCGGATTCTCAACCACTAGCGCCACCAGGGAAGCCCCCCCAGCCTTATTTTTTTCTTCCAGTGGGCTTTCTCCTTTGCCCAAAATGAAATGCACCTTCAGAACAGTCTCAGTAAATAGTATTTCTCTTTCACATCTCAATACATTTACAGTTTTTACAAAAAAGCAAAACTTGTCAGCTACCTCACATTACTAGGCTTTATGATCTGGAAGGGACTTTCAAGGATCCATTGATAT
The DNA here is from genome assembly GCF_026419965.1 of Kogia breviceps. Classification (NCBI taxonomy): domain Eukaryota; kingdom Metazoa; phylum Chordata; class Mammalia; order Artiodactyla; family Physeteridae; genus Kogia; species Kogia breviceps. The sequence goes on along the minus strand of NC_081316.1, from coordinate 53,016,141 downwards.
TTTGCAAACCAAATCATACTGCAGACTTGGTGGTCACCATCCATCAAGTAGAATATAGAAGAGTATGTGTCAGGAAGAAGGGAAATCTGAGCCTCACTCCCACAGAGAAGAATGGTGAGAGGAATAGTCCCAAAGGGTAAACAATTTGCTGTACTGGTCAGTGGATCAGTGGGATGGAAAACAGACTTAATTTTCAGATGAGGAAAATGGGACACAGAGAGATTAACGACTTGCTCAAGGTTGCACAGCTAGCCATTGTCTATTTGTAGATGCAGCCCTAAGGCTATTGGTTATGCTTTTTGTACATTACACCATAGCTGCTATTTGGCCCATTATTTAGATCAAGTGAGACCTTGTCAGTAAAGAAAGATGGAACCTGCCTTTCTTTCCTTAAACAAAAACCAAACAAACAACTATTAGAGTCTAAGGGGGTCTCAGTTTGAATTCTTGTGTCTCCACTATGTGACTCAGGGTAATATGCTGTAGCTTTCTAAGCTTCAGTGGTAATCCTAACAGTACATATACACCATACCAGGTATACATAAATGTTAAATGATAAGTGCATGCAAACTTTTTTGCTGAAGGCTGACACCATGCTCAATAAAAGATGATTCATTATTATTAAGATTTAAAATAGTATATGTAATTTGCCTGTGACAGTGCGTCACAAATAGGTACTAAATGTCTGTGAGTCTTTTCCTCATTTTATCTGTCTTATAAGGTGGAAGACTTCCATTGCTTCTACTTCATTCTTAGGATCCTCAACAAACCCTCCTTTTCTGCTCTCACCTTGGGACTACCAAAAAAGCAATCTTAACTGCAGGCTCTTTGAAATTCCCTTGAGAGTCTCTGGTAATGAGGAGCCCCCATCATTTCCTACCAATCAACCATGGCATTTTCCTAGAATGTAATCAAACATCGTCACTCTAACAAAACATTGCCATTTGCCTACATTGTCTTCTAATAATGTAATCCATTGTCTTTATAATCACATTTCTGTCTCAGATAGAAACATAATATTTGAAATGCTTGGCAGGCATATTTTTCCTGATTTATCATCTTGAACTCATCCATCACCAAGTCTTATTGATCATGCCTTGTGTTCATTCCCTTCAGTGCCATTGTTACCGTGTTTTTTCAGTCACTGTTCATTTTTCCTTTACCCCCAATGGTTCTCCCTGGAAGGCAGGCCTTCACACTGGTACCAGAGTGGTCTTCCTTAAACACAGTTATGATCTCATCATTCCCTACTTCAAACTCTAGTGATACAGAATGGATAGTCCCACTCTCCACACCCAGTGATTCATTCACTTTAGGGTAAAAATCAAAACCCTGTATGAAGACAAACCCTTTATGTCTATAAGCTGGCCCATGGCCACCTCTACAGACAGCTTTGTTTCTTGTCACTTTTTCTGACATCCACATTCCCATCTATCCCCCCACATCTCCACACTGTTGCAAATCACATTTTATCCGTCTGAAATGCTCTTTTACAACTCTGTTTATACCTGTGCTCCCCTCCCTGTCACTTTTGTCTTCTTATTTCACTTCTTTCATTCTTCACATTTTAAAATCATCACTGTTGTAGGCACAATAATGGCCCTCCAAAGATTTTCAACTACTAATCCCTGAAACCTACTACTACGGGCATAACCTGGAGATACTGTGGATTCCATTCCAAACCAACACAGTAAAGTGAATATCCTACGAAAGTGAGTCATACAAATTTTTGGTTTCCCAGTGCATATAAAAGTTATGTTTACACTATACTGTAGTCTATTAAGTGTCTTACAGCATTACGTCTAGTAAAGGTACATACCTTAATTTAAACATTCTTTATTGCTAAAAAATGCTAAGCATCACCTGAAAAACGCAGGGTTGCCAGCCTTCATTTTGTAAGAAACACAGTGTCTGTGAAGTGCAATAAAGCAAAGTGCAATAAAATGAAGTTAGACTATATGTGTGTTGGATGCATCAACTAGGCCAGCTATTTGGTCAAATATTATTTTACATACATAAAGGTATATTTTTACATGAGATTGCCATTTAAATCGGTAGACTTTGATTATCCTCTATAATGTGAGTAGGTCTTAATAGAAAACAAAAGTGATGTTCACCAGCGAAGAAAGAAAAAAATATTTTATATATATATATATACACACACACACACACACACGCGCGCGCGTGTGTGTGTGTGTGTGTGTGTGTGTGTGTGTGTGTGTGTGTGTGTGTATCTTACTGGTTCTCTCTCTCTGGAGAACCCTCAATAATATACTATGTTACCTGAGGTGAGAAAGCAAAAGGAACTTGGTGATTAAGTTAAGGATCTTGTGATGGAAAGATTACCCTGGATCATCTAGTATGTCAGTATAATCACAAGGAAAGAAGGAGTGGCAGAGTTAGAGAGAAGTTGAAGATGCTACCTTGCTGACTTTGAAGATGGAGGAAGGGGTAATCAGCCAAGAGATTCAGGAGGCCCCTAGAATCTGTGAAAGGCAAAGATACAGATTCTCCCCTAGTCTCCAGGGGGATTCAGCCCTGCCAACACCATGATTTTAATCAAATGAAATCTATTTCAGATTTCTGACATCCAGAACTATAAGATAATAAATTTGTATTGTTTTAAGTCACTGTTTGTGACATTTTGTTATAGCAGCAATAGGAAGCTAACACAGATTTTGGTACCTGGAAGTGGGGTGCTGCTAGGTAAATACCTAAAAATGTGGAAGTAGTTTTGGAATTGGGCAGTAGGCAGCAGATGAAAGAATTTTGAGGCACATGATAGAAAAAGTCTACATTGCCTTGAATAGACTGTTAGTATAAATGTGGACATTACAACTCTTCTAGTGAGCACTCAGAATAAAGTGAAAATCATGGTAAAGGAAACCTATATTGTCTTAGTGAACACATAAATAAATACAAAGGGACTGTTGGTGGAAATATTAACATTAAAGATATTACTGATGAAGGATCAGGAGAAACTGAGGATCATGTTATTGGAAACTGGAGGAAAGAAGAGCCTTGTTATATAGTGGCAGAAAGCTTAGCTGAATTGTATCCTACAGCTATGCAGAAAGCAGAACCTGTAAACAATGAAATTGAATATTTACCCAGGTACCTTTCCAAGCAAAGGATTGATGGCATGAGCTGGTTCCTTCTTGCTGCTTAGTAAAATAAGAGAAGGAAGAACTGTTAAGCAAAAAAGGAACAAGGACTTCATGATTTGGAACATTCTCAACCTATCCAGATTGCAACCGATGCAATAATTAGAAGATTCGCTGTTAGGAATATTTAACAAAACCAAACTAAAATTTTTTTAATGAATAAAAAGAAAAACTTATGTAATGAACACAGAGTAAAATGCAGGGAATAAAACCAAGTGTATCACTTGTTACAGCAAATGTGAGATGACTCTTCTCTTATTGAAATATAGAGCAATGGGGAAAAGACATCTTTTTCAATAAATGCTTTGGATAATTGAGTATTCATAGGGAAATAAATAAAATTGGATGCTTCCCACACATGAAACAAAAATGTTTCCTTCAGATAATTTGTAGACCTAAATAAAAATGGAAAAACTATAATGCTTTCTGAAGATCACATGCAAAAATATCCCCACTTAGTATTAAGGAAAAATTGCTTCAGCAAAACAAAAAAGAAAAAAAATAACCATATGATAAAAGATTGTCATCTTAAGGAAAGTGAAAAAGAAAAAAGTTATGTGCAACACATATACCTGGCAAAGGGCTTGTCTGAGAGTATTTAAAACATCTGAAAAAACAGTATGAGTAAGACAGGAAACTCAACAGAATATTAAGCTGAAGACTTGAACTGTTATTTCCTTCTATAAGTAGGAAATCCAAATGGTCAATACACATTAAAAAAAACACAATTGTATCAGTACTCAGGAAAGAAAAATTAAACCACACCACTACACCAGAGTGGTAAACAAAAATAGAAAAGTCTGAGAATACTAAGTGTTATCAAGGATGTCAACCAAAAGATAATCTTATTCACTTATTCACAATAACATCTTATTGGTATTGTAAATTGACCCAATTGCACAAGAATGGTTTGGCATTATAATAGTAAAGGTGAAGATACACATGATCTATGATGCAGTCATTCCACTCATGGTATATATCCTAAAAGAATCCATGCTTATGTGCACCAGGATACATGTTTAAGAATATTTAGAGCAGCCTGGTTCACAATGGCCAAAACTAGAAAAAAAAAATAGAGGCCATCAACAGGAGGATGGACAAGTTGTACTGTATTCATAAAAGAAAATTCTATACAGTTAGGAAAATAAACTTGAGCTACGTGCAAGAACGTGAATGAATCTTACAAATATACTGCTGAAAAAGAAAGGAGCAATACATGAAATAATGCAGGTAGCATAATTCAAAACTAGGTATGCCATTTCCAACTTAAGGGTGGTAACAGTGCCCTGCCTTGGATAGTACACTATTCCTTGAAATTTTAGTATACCCTACTTGCACATTTGCAAATAGTCCCTTGTAAACTCTTCTCAAAATTTATAATTTATATATGCCATCTCTGCTGGATTCCTCTCTGATTCAACTCTTGAAATTATGGTGTATTTAGTTTAGAAATACTCTTGTTGCTGACTGTATTTTCCAAAATCAGCCACAAAAATCTTCCCATCATACATGCTCTTCCTACAATGTGACATTCCTCCCATAGGTAGGTGAGACTTATGTTCTCTCCTCTTGACACTGGCTGGGTTTGTGACAGCTGAGTGATGCTGTATGACCTCTGAAGCTAGGTCAAAAAACGTGACACAGCTTTTTCCTTATTCTCTTGGGACTTTCCCTCCTGGAACTCAGTCACCAGGCTGAGAAAGCCTAATCAGCCATACAGAGTGGTCACTTTAGGTGTTTGTATGTAAGTATGAGGTCCCAGCTGATAGCAAAATCCACTACCCATGTGAGTAATCATTCAGATGACTCCAGATCTCACTTGCTGAGTCAATCCTAGTCATTGAGCCTTCCCATCTGAGGCCCTAGACATATAGAGTCAAAACAACCTGTTCCTGCAGTAATATTTCTGAATTCCTGACCCACAGCATCAATGACTCTTATAAGATGGTAGCTGCTTTATGTCATTAGATTTGGGGTTGTTTTGCAGCAAAAGAGTAACTAGAAGAGATTTGGGTACCAGAAGTTGCATACTACTATAACAAAAACCTAAAACAGAGATCATTAACTTCGGAACTATGCAGTGAGTGAGAGAGGGACTCAAAAAGACTTTTAGGGCTTCCCTGGTGGCGCAGTGGTTGAGAGTCCTCCTGCCGATGCAGGGAACACGGGTTCGTGCCCCGGTTCGGGAAGATCCCACATGCCGCGGAGCGGCTGGGCCCGTGAGCCATGGCCGCTGAGCCTGCGCGTCCGGAGCCTGTGCTCCGCAATGAGAGAGGCCACAACAGTGAGAGGCCCGCGTACCACAAAAAAACAAAACAAAAAAACAAAACAAAAAAAACCTTTTAGTGAAGTCAAGAGTTTTGAGGAGGCCATCAGTGACGGCTTGAAGGAAAGTGAGTAACGTTTATTGGTAGTTGGAGGAAAGGTGACCCTTGTTACTTAGTAGTGGAGAGTTTGGCAACACTGTCACCTGCATCAATGTGGAAAATAAGATACATACCTAATGAACTCTACGATGTAGTCACAGAGGTTTCCAGGAAGAGTATTGAAAGTGCCCCCTGTTTTTCTCTCACTGCCATAATAAATGTGAGAGGAAACAGATAAGTTAAAGGAAAAAAAAAGTTAAATCTAAAGGAATCAGGACTTGCTGGGTTCAGAAATATAACTGCATCTCATTCCCAACTACTCCAGATGTTGAAAAATTCTGAATTTAAGAAATGGGTTCCAGTCAAAGATCAAAATTAGGGTAAGGCTGTGAGGTCCTTTGTTAAGACACCAAAAATATGTAAGGTGATGTTTTATAGAACCTTTCAGACAGACAAAAATTCATCTGAAAGAAGATGTTTTGAAGATTGTCTCCAATAGGGTTTGTAGACCACCTGTGGTTAAGAATTTTTCCGAAGTTTTTGTTTTTTGACTGCTTTATTATGTGAAACTGATTCATGTTCTTTTAAAGAAAATTTCCTCATTGATAATTGTACATATTCTTTATCTGAACCATAAATTTTAAACAGAACATGAGTGGCATCCTGAGAGAAATAATAAATGCTTAGCACTTTCAATTATTAATGATAAAACTTTTGAGTGTCATTTGTATCCAACCTTTATGTTACTAGCATTATAAGTCACTCATATTTTTGGTTAAAATAATAAATTAGTTTTTCTTCCCCCCAATACAAATTAATTTGTCTTTATTTTTTACTAACTTCCACATCATCAAAAGATATTCCAGGCTTTTCTAAGTTTTGCGCAATATCAGAAAAATGTCTAGACTAGTTCATTATTAATGTCATTTTTTTTCTCCTATACATTCAGAGGATTCATCTAAACTCAGAAGTATTATTCACAGCATAATACAAGGATAATGATGAGTTGGTGCTTCACTTAATGCACAAAGTGTTTCATAAATAATCTTTGGAGCAGCCTTGCAACTAATCATGATTTAGGCCAAATGGAAGGCAGTGTTGAGTATTTCACAGATTCCACTATGATGGGAATCCAATCCACAAGCAGTCTCTGGCATCCTAAGATAATCAGCATAAACCCATGAAGTCATAATGTTTATTATTAATTAACCTTGCTGTGTACCACAAGTACTATTACATTAGTTACCAAGTGATATGAACAACTTTCAATTAAAAACAAAACTAAACAGTGTGGCCATTTCAGTACTGAAATAGTAAAAGGAATTTTTGAGAACTTAAAAACAAAGACAGTATAAGGGTGGAAGTATAATAAGTGGCTATTTTAATTAAGAGTCCAGGTAAATAAGACAGGAAATACATGCTACATGAGATGACAGTAAGTGTTATAGAGAGAAAAGGAAGCAGGAGTTCTGGGAGACATTGAGTTTGGAGTTTCTTTTTCATATGGGATAGTCAGGGAAGGTTTCCAAAAAACAGTCAGTAACCATCATTCTTTTGTGATAATTTACAGAGCTATGAGCTCATAATGTATGCACTTCCCTACATGTGTTCATTATACTTTAGAAATGCTTTTAAAAATTTAGTCACCATCAACAGTATTTCATCTGTTTCACTTGTTTTAAAAATTTACTTAAAACATAAAATTCATAACTTTGAAGTGATTTTTTTTGGTTTATGTTAGTGCTGTGGACTGGAAAAGGACATATGAAATAATATATCTAATTTTATTATTTATGACAGAAAAATGAGATTATTGAGAACTTTGAAAACAGTATTAAATCTTTGTGCAGTATATGCTAAAGAGAGAGAGATGGGAGTTTCAGCCAAGATTCTGAAATTTTCCAGATGTTTTAGTTGGCACTGTCTCCAAATAAAAGTATCTCTAGATCACATAATAATTAGGTAAATCATTTCAATCATCTTTTTCAATAAACTTTATATTTATTCCTAGTCAAAACAAACATCAAGGAGGATTAAATAATATGTCTGAGGGTCTAGAAATTGGAAATTGGAAGAATATATATGTAAGCCAAATTGACAGCTACTTTTGCTGTAGCTGGAAAAGTGGTTTAGAAATGGTATCAGCCCTTGGATATTCAATTTGCTGAAAATTATGAAATGGAAGTCATTAAAATTTTGAAAAATAAATTTTAAGCTAAATTTGGCTTTTCTAAATGCTATTTTCACAAATGTGCTCGTTTTTTCTCTTTACCAAAAAGAGACATATCAGTAATAAACCTTAAAGATTAATTCAATAAACAGTTAAAATGATTGAATGTATAAATCAACACAAAGAATCCATGAAGGAGAAGTGAAATGCTAAAAATGAGGAAACATTACATATCATTTGAAACAAAGTAACGATTCCTAGAGGCTTATGTTTCTTAATATGAAAATGTGCTTATAAGATGAAATATGAAAGGCATAACAAAATTTTGTATTTCTTTTAATTTATTGAGTTCTGAAAGTTGGCTCAATGATATCTGTAAAATTCTGTATTAGTATGAAATATAATTTAATAAAATTGAGGCAACTAATTTAAATATGATATTCTAATAAATAATCCTCATCTCTTAACATAATCTACTAAATGATTTTTTTCACTTAGTCAAAAGTAAAGAGATTGAATGTATTAAAATCTCAGGTAGTCTGAAAGGTAGTAAAAAAAATTTTCTTTGAAAATGAGGATACCATATATAGAAATATTATGTGGAACTCTTTTGCCCAAAACTCAAACTTTCTAATCTAGAAGAAATATATAATTTCCAAATAATATATGTTACAAAAATGACTGCCTCATATGTCACTTGAATCAACCAGTTTCCAAGAAGAGATGTAACTAAGATGCATCATTTTAACAAACAATAGGACTAGATGGATTTGTAGCTAAGATCTAACTTTAAAATATACATAATTCCAGAGACCTTCAAGATGGCAGAAGAGTAAGAGGTGGAGATCACCTTCCTCCCCACAAATACATCAGAAACACATCTACATGTGGAACAACTCCTACAGAACACCTACTGAACACTGGCAGAAGACCTCAGACTTCCCAAAAGGCAAGATATTCCCCACATACCTGGGTAGGGCAAAACAAAAAACAGAGACAGAAAAATAGGCATTGGACCTGCACCTCTGGGAGGGAGCTGTGAAGGAGGAAAAGTTTGCACACACTAGGAAGTCTCTTCACTGGCAGAGAAGGGGGGGTGGAGGGGAGGAAGCTTCGGAGCCATGGAGGAGAGCGCAGCAACAGGGGTGCAGAGGGCAAAGTGAAGAGATTCCTGAACAGAGGAACGCTGCTGACCAGCAATCACCAGCCACAGAGGCTTGTCTGCTCACCTGCTGGGGCAGGTGGGGGCTGGGAGCTGAGGCTTGGGGTTCAAAGGTCAGATCCCAGGTAGAGGACTGGGATTGGCTGTGTGAACACAGACTGAAGGGGGCTAGTGCACCACAGCTAACTGGGTGGGAGTCCGGGAAAATGTCTGGACCTGCCTAAGAGGCAAGAGGCCATTGTTTCTGGGTGAACGAGGAGAGGGGATTCAGAGAACCGCCTCAACAAGCTCCAAAGTTGGGCACGAGCCACGGCTATCAGCGTGGATCCCAGAGATGGGAATAAAATGCTAAAGCTGCTGCTGCAGCCACCAAGAAGCCTGTGTGCAAGCACAGGTCATTATCTACACAGCTCCCCTCCCAGGAGCCTTTGCAGCCTGCCACTGCCAGGGTCCCGTGATCCAGGAACAACTTCCCCGGGTGAACACACGGGGCGCCTCAGGCTGTTGCAACATCACGTTGGCATCTGCCACTGCAGACTTGCCCTGCATTCTGTACCCCTCCTTCCCCCCAGCCTGAGACAGAGCCCCATAATCAGTTGCTCCTTTAACCCCATCCTGTCTGAGCGAAGAACAGACAACCTCAGGTGACCTACATGCAGAGCTGGGGCCAAATCCAAAGCTGAACCCTAGGAGCTGTGTGAACAAAGAAGAGAAAGGGAAATTTCTCTGAGCAGCCTCAGTAGCAATTTGATTAAATCTCCACAATCAACTTGCTGTACGCTGCATCTGTGGAATACCTGTATAGACAAGAATCATCCCAAAATTGAGGTGGTGGACTTTGGGAGCAACAATATATATATCTTTTAACTTTTTCACTTTTTGTGAGTGTGAATGCATATGCTTCTTTTTGTGATTTTGTCTGTATAGCTTTCTTTTACCATTTGTCCTATGGATCTGTCTCGCCACTTTTATTTTATTTTATTATTATTATTTTAGTATGGTTTTTAGTGCTTGTTATCATTGGTGGATTTCTTTTTTGGTTTGGTTGCTCTCTTCTTTCTTTCTTTTTTCTTCTCTTTCTTTTTTATTTTTAATTTTTAAAATTTTTAATAATTATTTATTTTTTTATTTTAATAACTATTTTATTTTTTCTTTCTTTCTTTTTCTCCCTTTTTTTCTCCCTTTTCTTCTGAGCCATATGGCTGACAGGGTTTTGGTGCTCTGGGCAGGTGTCAGGCCTGTGCCTCTGAGGTGGGAGAGCCAAGTTCAGGACATTGGTTCACCAGAGACCTTCCGATTCCACATAGTATCAAATGGCAAAAGCTCTCCCAGAGATCTCCATCTCAGCACTAAGACCCAGCTCCACTCAATGACCAGCAAGCTACAGTGCTGGACACCCTATGCCAAACAACTAGCAAAACAGGAACACAAACCCACCCATTAACACGGAGGCTGCCTAAAATCATAATAAGGTCACAGACACCCCAAAACACACCAAAGGACATGGTCCAGCCCACCAGAAAGACAAGATCCAGCTTCATCCACCAGAAGACAGGCACTAGTCCTCTCCACCAGGAGGCCGACACACCCCACTGAACCAACCTTAGCCACTGGGGACAGACACCAAAAACAATGGGAACTATGAACTTGTGGCCTGTGAAAAGGAGACCCCAAACACAGTAAGGTAAGCCAAATGAGAAGACAGAGAAACACACAGCAGATGAAGGAGCAGGGTAAAAACTCACCAGACCAAACAAATGAAGAGGAAATAGGCAATACACCTGAAAAAGAATTCAGAGTAATGATAGTAAAGGTGATCCAAAATCTTGGAAATAGAAAGGAGAATATACAACATTTAACAAGGACCTAGAAGAACTAAAGAGCAAACAAACAATGATGAACAACACAATAAATCAAATTAAAAATTCTCTAGAAGGAATCAATAGCAGAATAACTGAGGCAGAAGAACAGATAAGGGACCTGGAAGATAAAATAGTGGAAATAACTACCATAGAGTAGAAAAGAGAATGGAAAGAATTGAGGACAGTCTCAGAGACCTCTCAGACAACATTAAACGCACTGACATTCGAATTATAGGGGTCCCAGAAAAAGAAGAGAAAAAGAAAGGGACTGAGAAAATATTTGAAGACATTACAGTTGAAAACTTCCCTAATTTGGGAAAGGAAATATTTAATCAAGTCCAGGAAGGACAGAGAATCCCATACAGGATAAATCCAAGGAGAAACATGCCAAGTCACATATTAAACAAACTATCAAAAATTAAATAAAAAGAAAAAATTTAAAAGCAGTTGGGGAAAACCAACAAATAACATTCAAGGGAATCCCCATAAGGTTAACAGGTGATATTTCAGCAGAAACTCTGCAAGCCAGAAGGGAGTGGCAAGACATATTTAAAGTGATGAAAGGGAAAAACCTACAACCAAGATTAGTCTAACCAGCAAGGATCTCATTCAGTTTGACGGAGAAATTAAAATCTTTACAGACAAGCAAACCAGCTTTACAACAAATGCTAAAGGAACTTCTCTAGGAAGGAAACACAAGAGAAGGAAAAGAACTACAATAGCAAACCCAAAACAATTAAGAAAATGGTAATAGGAACATACATATCAATAATTACCTTAAATGTAAATGGATTAAATGCTCCAACCAAAAGACATAGACGGTCTGAATGGATACAAAAACAAGACCCATATATATGCTGTCTACAAGAGACCCATTTCAGACCTAGGAACACATTAAGATTGAAAGTAAGGGGCTTGAAAAGGATATTGCATGCATAATGGAAATCAAAAGAAAGCTGGAGTAGCAATTCTCATATCAGAAAAAGTAGACTTAAAAAAAAAGACTATTATGGGAGAGAAAGATGGACTCTACATAATGATCAAGGGATCAATCCAAGAATAAGATATAACAATTGTAAATATTTATGCACCCAACATAGGAGCACCTCAATACATAAGGCAAATGCTAACAGCCATAAAAGGGGAAATCGACAGTAACACAATCATAGTATGGGACTTTAACACCCCACTTTCACCAATGGGCAGATCATCCAAAATGAAAATAAACAAGGAAACACAAGCTTTAAGTGATACATTAAACAAGATGGACTTAATTTATATTTATAGGACATTCCATCCAAAAACAAGAGTGCTCATGGAACATTCTCCAGGTTACATCATATCTTGCATCACAAATCAAGCCTTGGTAAATTTAAGAAAATTGAAATCGTATCAAGTATCTTTCCAACCACAATGCTCTGAGACTAGATAACAATTACAGGGAAAAATCTGTAAAGAATACAAACACATGGAAGCTAAACAATACAGTAATTAATAGCCAACAGATCACTGAACAATCAAAGAGGAAAACAAAAAATACCTAGAAACAAATGACATTTAAAACACGATGACCCAAAACCTATGGGATGCAGCAAAAGCAGTTCTAAGAGGGAAGATTATAGCAATACAATCCTATCTCAACAAACAAGAAACATCTCAAATAAACAACCTAACCTTACACCTAAAGCAGTTAGAGAAAGAAGAACAAAAAAGCCCCAAAGTTAGCAGAAAGAAAGAAATCATAAAGATCAGATCAGAAATAAATGAAAAAGAAATGAAGGAAACAATAGCAAAGAACAAAAAAACTAAACGTTGGTTTTTTTGATACGTTAAACAAATTGATAAACCATTAGCCAGACTCATCAAGGAAAAAAAGGGAGAAGACTCAAATCAATAGAATTAGAAATGAAAAAGGAGAGGTAACAACTGACACTGAAGAAATTCAAGGGATCATGAGAGGTTATTACAAGCAACTATATGCCAATAAAATGGACAACCTGGAAGAAATGTACATATTCTTAGAAAAGCACAACCTTCTGAGACTAAACCAGGAAGAAATAGAAAATATAAATAGACCAATCAGAAGCACTGAAATTGAGACTGTGATTAAAAATCTTCCAACAAAAGCCCAGGATCAGATGACTTCACAGTTGAATTCTATCAAACATTTAGAGAAGAGCTATCACCTATACTTCTTGAACTCTTCCAAAATATAGCAGAAGGAAGAACACGCCCAAACTCCTTCATGAGGCCACCATCACCCTGATACCAAAAGCAGACAAAGATGTCACAAAGAAAGAAAACTACAGGCCAATATCACTGATGAACATAGATGAAAAATCCTCAACAAAATACTAGCAAACAGAATACAACAGCACACTAAAAGTATATACCATGATCAAGTGTGGTTTATCCCAGGAATGCAACGATTCTTCAATATATGCAAATCAATCAATGTGATACACCATATTAATAAATTGATGGATAAACACCACATGATCATCTCAATAGATGCAGAAGAAGGTTTCAAGAAAATTCAACACATATTTATGATAAAAACCCTCCAGAAAGTAGGCATATAGGGAACTTACCTCAAAATAATAAAGGCCATATATGCGAAACCCACAGCCAACATCATTCTAAATGGTGAATAATTGAAACCATTTCCACTAAGATCAGCAACAAGGCAAGGTTGCCCACTCTCACCACTCTTATTCAACAAAGTTTTGGGAAGTTTTAGCTACAGCAATCAGAGAAGAAAAAGAAAAGGAATCCAAATCGGAAAAGAAGAAGTAAAGCTGTCACTGTTTGCAGATGACATGATACTACACATAGAGAAGCCTAAAGATGCTACCAGAAAACTAATAGAGCTAATCAATGAATTTGGTAAAGTAGCAGGATACAAAATTAATGCACAGAAATCTCTTGTATTCCTATACTCTAATGATGAAAAATCTGAATGAGAAATTAAGGAATACTCCCATTTACCATTGCAACAAAAAGAATAAAATACCTAGCAATAAAACTACCTAAAGATTATGCACAAAATTATAAGACACTGATGAAATAAATGAAAGTTGATACAAACAGATGGAAAGGTATACCATGTTCTTGGATTGGAAGAATCAACGTTGTGACAACAACTCTACTACCCAAAGCAGTCTACAAATTCCATGCAATACCTATCAAACTACAAATGGCATTTTTCACAGAACTAGAACAAAAAATTTCACAATTTGTATGGAAACAGTAAAGACCCTGTATAGCCAAAGAAATCTTGAGAAAGAAAAACAGAGCTGGATGAATCAGGCTCCCTGACTTCAGACTATACTACAAAGCTACAGTAATCAAGACATTATGGTACTGGGACAAAAACAGAAATATAGATCAGTGGAACAGGATAGAAAACCCAGAGATAAACCCACGCACATATCGTCACCTTATATTTGATGAAGGAGGCAAGAATATACAGTGGAGAAAAGACGGTCTCTTCAATAAGTGGTGCTAGGAAAACTGGACAGCTACATGTAAAATAATGATATTAGAATGCTCCCTAACACCATACACAAAAATAAACTCAAAATCAATTTAAGACCTAAATGGAAAGCCAGACACTCTAAAACTCTTAGAGGAAAACATAGACAGAACACTCTATGTCATAAATCACAGCAAGATCCTTTTTGACCCACCTCCTAGAGAAATGGAAATAAAACCAAAAATAAACAAATTGGACCTAATTAAACTTAAAAGCTTTTGTACAGCAAAGGAAACCATGAACAAGACAAAAATACAGCCCTCAGAATGGGAGAAAATATTTGAATGAAGAAACTGACAAAGGATTAATCTCCAGAATTTACAAGCAATTCATGCAGCTCAATATCAAAAACACAAACAGCCCAATCTAAAAATGGGCAGAAGTCCTAAATAGATATTTCTCCAAAGAATATATAAAAATTGCCAACAAACACATGAAAGAATGGTCAACATCACAATCATTAGAGAAGTGCAAATCAAAACTATAATGAGGGATCACCTCACACCAGGCAGAATGGCCATCATCAAAAAATCTACAAACAATATATGCTAGAGAGGGTGTGGAGAAAAGGGAACTTTCTTGCACTATTGGTGGGAATGTAAATTGATACAGCCACTGTGGAGAACAGTATGGAGGTTCCTTAAAAAACTAAAAATAGAAGTACCATATGACTGAGCAATCCCACTACTGGGCATATACCCTGAGAAAACCATAATGCAAAAAAGAGTCATGTACCACAATGTTCATTGCAGCTCTGTTTACAATAGACAACACATGGAAAGTGTCCATGGACACACTAAGTGTCCATGGACAGATGAATGGATAAAGAAGATGTGGCACATATATACAATGGAATATTACTCAGCCATATGAAGAAAGGAATTTGACTTACTTGTAGTGAGGTGGATGGACCTACAATCTGTTCTACAGAGTGAAGTAAGTCAGAAAGAGTAAAACAAATACCATATGCTAACACATATACGTGGAACCTAGAAAAATGGTACAGATGAACTAGTGGTGCATGGGTTTATCTCTGGGCTTTGTATCTTGTTCCATTGATCTGTATTTCTGTTTTTGTGCCAATACCATATTGTCTTGATTACTGTAGCTTTGTAGTATAGTCTGAAGTCAGGGAGCCGGATTCCTCCAGCTCCGTTTTTTCCTCAAGACTTCTTTGGCTGTTTGGGGTCTTTTTTGTCTCCATACCAATTTTTAGAGTTTTTGTTCTAGTTCTGTAAAAAATGCCAGTGGTAATTTGATAGGGATTGCATTGAATCTGTAGATTGCTTGGGGAAGTATAGTCATTTTCACAATATTGATTCTTCCAATCCAGGAACATGGTATATCTCTCCATCTGTTTGTATCATCTTTAATTTCTTTCATCAGTGTCTTATAGTTTTCTGCGTACAGGTCTTTTGTCTCCCTAGGTAGGTTTATTCCTAGGTATTTTATTCTTTTTGTTGCAATGGTAAATGGAAGTGTTTCCTTAATTTCTCTTTCAGATTTTTCATCATTAGTGTGTAGGAATGCAAGAGATTTCTGTGCATTAATTTTGTATCCTGCTACTTTACCAACGTCATTGTTGAGCTCTACTAGTTTTCTGGTGGCACCTTTAGGCTTCTCTATGTATAGTATTATATCATCTGCAAATACTGACAGTTTTACTTCTTCTTTTCCAATTTGTATTCCTTTTATTTCTTTTTCGTCTCTACTTGCCATGGCTAGGACTTCCAAAACTATGTTGAATTATAGTGGTGAGAATGGACATCCTTGTCTTGTTCCTGACCTTAGAGGAAATGCTTTCAGTTTTTCACCATTGAGAATTATGTTTGCTGTGGGTTTGTCTTATATAGCCTCTATTATGTTGAGGTAAGTTCCCTCTATGCCCACTTTCTGGAGAGTTTTGATTATAAATGGGTATTAAATTTTGTCAACAGATTTTTCTGCATCTATTGAGATGGTCATATGGTTTTTATTCTTCAGTGTGTTAATATGGTATATCACATTGATTGATTTGCGTATATTGAAGAATCCTTGCATCCCTGGGATAAATCCCACTTGATCATGGTGTATGATCCTTTTAATGTGTTGTTGGATTCTGTTTGCTAGTATTTTGGTGAGGATTTTTGCATCTATATTCATCAGTGATATTGGTCTGTAAGTATCTTTTTTTGTAGTATCTTTGTCTGGTTCTGGCATCAGGGTGGTGGTGGCCTCATAGAATGAATTTGGGAGTGTTCCTTCCTCTGCAATTTTGTGGAGGAGTTTGAGAAGGATAGGTGTTAGCTCTTCTCTAAATTTTTGATAGAATTCACCTGTGAAGCCATCTGGTCCTGGGCTTTTGTTTGTTGGAAATTTTTAAATCACAGTTGCTATTTCATTACTTGTGATTGGTCTGTTCATATTTTCTATTTCTTCCTGGTTCAGTCTTGGAAGGTTATACCTTCCTAAGAATTTGTCCGTTTCTTCCAGGTTGTCCATTTATTGGGATAGAGTTGCTTGTAGTAGTCTCTTAGGATGCTTTGTATTTCTGCAGTGTCTGTTGTAAGTTCTCCTTTTTCATTTCTAATTTTATTGATTTGCATCCTCTCCCTCTTTTTCTTGATGAGTTTGGCTAATGGTTTATCAATTTTGTTTATCTTCTCAAAGAACCAGCTCTTAGTTTTATTGATCTTTGCTATTGTTTTCTTTGTTTCTATTTCATTTATCTCTGCTCTCATCTTTATGATTTCTTTCCTTCTGCTAACTTTGGGTTTTGTCTGTTCTTCTTTCTCTCATTCCTTTAGGTGTAAGTTTAGTTTTTTTGAGATTTTTCTTGTTTCTTGAGGTAGGCTTGTATTGCTATAGACTTCCCTGTTAGAACTGCTTTTGCCGCACCCATAGGTTTTGGATCATCGTGTTTTCGTTGTCATTTGTCTCTAGGTATTTTTCATTTCCTCTTTGATTTCTTCAGTGATCTCTTGGTTACTTAGTAATGTATTGTTTAGCCTCCATGTGTTTGTGGTTTTTTTACGTTTTTTTCCCTTGTAATTGGTTCCTAATCTCATAGCATTGTGGTCAGAAAACATGCTTGATATGATTTCAATTTTCTCAAATTTACTGAAGTTTGATTTGTGACCCAAGATGTGATCTATCGTGGAGAATGTTCTGTGTGCACTTGAGGAGAAAGTGTAATCTGCTGTTTTTGGTCAGATTGTCCTATAAATATCAATTAAATCTATCTGGTCTATTGTGTTATTTAAAGCCTGTGTTTCCTTATTAATTTTCTGTTTGGATGATCTGTCCATTGGTATCAGTGACGTGTCCCCACTATTATTGTGGGGACACAATATAGTCCCCACTATTATTGTGTTACTGTTGATTTCCTCTTTTATAGCTGTTAGCAGTTGCCTTATGTATTGAGGTGCTCCTATGTTGGGTGCATATATATTCATAATTGTTATATGTTCTTCTTGGATTGATCCCTGGATCATTATATAGTGTCCTTCCTTGTCTCTTGTAACATTATTTATTTTAAAGTCTATTTTTTCTGATATGAGTATTGCTACTCCATCTTTCTTTTGATTTCCATTTGCATGGAATATCTTTCTCCATCCCCTCACTTTCAGTCTGTATGTGTCCCTAGGTCTGAAGTGGATCTCTTTTAGACAGCATATATATGGGTCTTGTGTTTGTATCCATTCAGTGAGCCTGTGTCTTTTGTTTGGATCATTTAATCCATTCACTTTTAAGGTAATTATCGGTATGTATGTTCCTATGACCATTTTCTTAATTGTTTTGTGCTTGTTTTTGTAGGTCCTTTTCTTCTCTTGTGTTTCACACTTAGAGAAATTCCTTTAGCATTTGTTGTAGAGGTGGTTTGATGGTGCTGAATTCTCTTAGCTTTTGATTTTCTGTAAAGCTTTTGATTTCTCCATCGAGTCTGAATGAGTTCCTTGCCAGGTAGAGTAATCCTGGTTGTAGGTTCTTCTCTTTCATCACTTTAAATATGTCATGACACTCCTTTCTGGCTTGTAGAGTTTCTGCTGAGAAATCAGCTGTTAACCTTTTGGGAGTTCTCTTGTATGTTATTTGTCATTTTTCCCTGCTGCTTTCAATAATTTTTCTTTGTCTTTAATTTTTGCCATTTTGATTACTATGTGTCTTGGCATGTTTCTCCTTGGGTTTATCCTGCCTGGGACTCTCTGCATTCCCTGGACTTTGGTAGCTGTTTCCTTTCCCATGTTAGGGAAGTTTTTGATTATAATCTCTTCATATATTTTTGGCGGAAATTTCTCTCTCTCTTCTCCTTCTTGGACCCCTATAATGCAAATGTTGTTGTGCTTAATGTTGTCCCAGAGGACTCTTAGGCTGTCTTCACTTCTTTTCATTCTTTTGTCTTTATTCTTTATTCTGTTCCTATTCTGCAGCAGTGAATTCCACCATTCTGTCTTCCAGGTCACTTATCCGTTTTTCTGCCTCAGTTATTCTGCTATTGATTCCTTCTAGTGTATTTTTCGTTTCAGTTATTGTATTGTTTATCTCTGTTTGTTTATTCTTTAGTTCTTCTAGGTCTTTGTTAAACATTTCTTGCATCTTCTCGATTTTATCTTCCATTCCTTTCCTGAGGTCTTGGATCATCTTCACTATCATTATTCTGAATTATTTTTCTGGAAGGTTGCCTAGCTCCACTTCATTTAGTTGTTTTTCTGAGGTTTTATCTTGTTCCTTCATGTGGGACATATTCCTCTGCCTTTTCATTTTATATGCTTGCTGTGATTGTGGTTCTCATGATGCAGGCTGAAGGATTGTAGTACTTCTTGCTTCTGCTGTCTTTCCCCTGGTGGATGAGGCTATCTAATAAGCTTATGCAATCTTCCTGATGGGAGGAACTGGTGGTGGGTAGAGCTGGGTGTTGCTCTGGTGGGTAGAGCTCAGTAAAACTTTAATCCTCTTGTCTGCTGATGGGTGGGGCTGTGTTCCCTCCTTATTGCTTGTTTGGCCTGAAGTGACCTAACACTGGAGCCTACCCGTGCTCTTTGATGGGGATAATGGTGGACTCCAGGAGGGCTCACGCCATTGAATACTTCGCAGAACTACTGCTACCAGTGACCTTGTCCCCACAGTGAGCCACAGCCACACCCTGCCTCTGCAGGAGACCCTCCAACACTAGCAGGTAGGTGTGGTCAGTCGCCTATGAGTCATTGCTCCTTCCCCTGGGTCCCGATGAGTACAGTACTTTGTGTGTGCCCTCCGAGAGTGGTGTCTCTGTTTCCCCTAGTCCTGTTGACGTCCTGTAATCAAATCCCACTAGCCTTCATAGTCTGATTCTCTAGGAATCCTTCTCCCATTGCCAGACCCCCACGTTGGGAAGCCTAACATGGGGCTCAGGACCTTCACTCCAGTGGGTGGACTTCTGTGGTATAAGTGTTCTCCAGTTTGTGAGTCACCCACCCAGCAGTTATGGGATTTGATTTTATTGTGATTGCGCCCCTCCTACCATCTCACTGTGGCTTCTCCTTTGTCTTTGTATGTGGGGTATCTTTTTTGGTGAGTTCCAGTGTCTTCCTGTCAATTATTGTTCAGCAGTTAGCTGTGATTCCAGTGCTCTCACAAGAGGGAGTGAGAACATGTCCTTCTACTCCACCATCTTGTACCAATCTCGGCAGGCAGATTCTTATCAACTGTGCCACCAGGGAAGTTCCTGGAAATTAACTTCTAATTGATTTATCAAATTCATTTAATCATCACATTGCAGTTTTGTTTATTTTTTTCTCTGATGATAGTGCAATAGAATTCTCTGATGTGTCTATGGTTTGATTGCATTGAGGCCCATTAAGTAGAGAATTTGTTGTTGTTTTAAGCAGTCCAGTCAGAAAATCATCATTTGGAAATTACAGACTAGTCGAGTGTCATAAACACTGTATCATTCGTGTTTCTTGGAGGGTATAACAGACCATTTTAAGTTGCGTGTCAAATGGATCCTTGTTATTCAGGATCAATGTTAAAATTATATTCCAACCATGCACATCTTAGATACCTCTAATATATATTTATTGGATGTATGCATGCATTCTATCTCTTTACACATAGAACTTTGTACCGATCATATCCCAAGCTGAAAATCACTCCTAATGATACATGAAGCTTATGACTCCAAAATCTACACCTCTACTTGGTTTTCTGAGTCCCATAATCTGTTTCACGTCTCTAGCTGCATATTTCATGTGAATATCCTTTGCATACCTTAAAAATTCACCTACCGTGAATCAGGCATCATTCATGGTCTCCCTTTACAAACCTGGTTTCCCTTGTTCCTAGCGCGCTTTCTTTCTCAGTAACCTTAACTAGAAATGTTGGAGTCATCTTTACTTTCCTTATCTCATTGCATCAAAAATTTCCCCTAATGCCCCACCTACTCTATTTCTGAAATGTCTCTTTCTTTCTTCACTTATTTATGTGATTTCTGCCAAACACGTATAGTGCTTGCTATACATAAACATTTCCACATTTAATCCTCATGAGACTCTCATGAAGCTAGATGAAAGTATTATCCTTGTTTTTCAAAAGAAGCCACGCTCTTTTTTTTTTTTTTTTTTTTTTTTTTTTTTTTTGTGGTATGTGGGCCTCACTGTTGTGGCCTCTCCCATTGCGGAGAACAGGCTCCGGACGCTCAGGCTCAGCGGCCACGGCTCACGGGCCCAGCCACTCCGCGGCATGTGGGATCCTCCCAGACCGGGGCACGAACCCGCGTCCCCTGCATCGGCAGGCGGACTCTCAACCACTGCGCCACCAGGGAAGCCCCAAGCCACGCTCTTAAGGACTGACTGTGCTGTGGGGCACCTCTGCTGCCTGCCCATCCCAGCACTGTTAATACTATCAGGTTCTGCAGTCTCCCAACTGGTCTTTCTGCATCTAGTAACTCTCTTCTTCTGAACCACTTGAAAAAGATGAGGGAATGGGGGCAAGAGAAATTCTTTTGACCTTATTATTTTATCTTCCTCCCACTTAAAATCCTCAAAACTTTCATCACCTACCCCTCTCTTTCCCACTCTCACAATTCCCCGAATTTACAAATTTCCTCCATAAGATGATCCCAGCCTCCTCATTGTTACTTGCCTCTAAGTAGCCTTTACGTCAGTTTTACCAGTATGCTCTATCCTGCCTCGGTGCCCATATTTGTGCAGTTTCCTGCTTTTCAAATGCCTTTATCCACATCCTGCCACATGCTCAGTCCTACCAGTTCTCCAAAGTCATGGTATTTTTTAAAGCTCTCCATGGGAATCTCTTGCTTCCCAAATGAAGTTATCTCCCCACCTTCTCTTTCTGTCTCTTTCTCTCTGTCTCTCTCATTCTGGGAGGTGAGGGAAGATGGGGCACATAAAAGTGGAAAGAGAAATTCAAGGCATGATGTGCCAGAAGTGTGGAATATCAGCATTAGGTACGTCACTTACTTCACATTCCTTATTTTATGGGTAAAGACTTTAAAAAGGTATGAGAGAAAGGGACTTGTTATGAATTGATAGAAACTGTGGACTCTGATTTCAGCATATTTAATCAGTACTATTAATAAACCTCATCTATACATATAATGAAATGCTAAGCATACACTAAACATGATAATAAAAACTTGGAAAGATATCCATGGACACTTGCAAAGAAGGTCAATAAAATGTGTTACATGTGTTTAATTCCGTTTATATAGGATTATGTGTATATATGGCGTGTGTGTGAGAGCATGTGCGTGAGAGAGACAGAGAAGATACATGTGTGCAGAGGAATGTTCATCAAAATGCTAACAATGTTTATGTTTAGATGATGACATTTTTCTGTATAATCTTGGTATCACTTAAAATATTTACAGCAAGAATGCAGTATTGTTTATGAGCAGTATTGTTTATGAGCAGTATTGTTTATGATCAGTAAAAACACAAAAGGGCCAAAATGATATTTAGAAAAGAAAAGGAAATGACTTCCTCTAAAAGTTTGCTTGGAAGATACAACAAAGATTTTCCTAGAGAATCCCTATCATTTTGTTTCCTTTTTAAAGTTTCCATTTTATGGTATTTTCAGGAAGAACTGTTCAACCAGGTAGTATAGACAGAACTAGTAGTTTCTTTGCTCCTTTAAAATTCAACTTTAGCTAAATTAATGAAGCTACTTTGGTACCTTTACTCACAATTAAAAAAGAAAGAGTGGGCTTCCCTGGTGGCACAGTGGTTAAGAATCTGCCTGCCAATGCAGGGGACACAGGTTTGAGCCCTGGTCCAGGAAGATCCCACATGCCATGGAGCAACAAAGCTGGGGAGCTGCAACTACTGAGCTTGTGCTGTAGAGCCTGCGAGCCACAACTACTGAAGCCCGAATGACTAGAGCCTGTGCTCTGCAACAAGAGGAGTCACTGCAATGAGAAGCTGGCGTACCATAATGAAGAATAGCTCCCACTTGCCACAACTAGAGAAAGCCCACCTGCAGCAACAAAGACTCAAAGCAGCCAAAATAAATAAATAAATAAATTTTAAAATAAAAGAGTGCTATTTCCAATACAACAGCTTTTATTACTGAGTTATTCTGTGACTGTATTAGTCAGAGGGTTGAAAATCTCTTCCATGTTTCTTTTAAATAGTTGTATGACATTTTTACAGGCAATTTTAAAATGCTGGCAAAGGAGACATTAATGGACTGCACACCCACCTTGCACAGCCCATGCCAATCTTCTTACCATAATTCCACATAATTTTAATTTGGGCAGCATCTGTTATTTCACATTGCTGTAGTCGTGCCATGTGGTACAGAGAGCATGGGCCTTGGAGCCAGACAGACCTGGACTTGTGCCTTGGTCCTACTCATTGCCAAGTGGCCTTGGATAAGATGCTTAACTTCTTTGAGCCTCAATTTCTTCATGAGAAAATGGGAGAAATGCTAAATCCTGATTGTTGTGAGAATTAAGTGAATCAGTGAATGTTTTTATAAAGTTCTTAACAGCGACTGGCATACTGTAGATTCTCTATAATGTGTAGCTATTAAGAATCTAATTAAAACCACTGTGGCTTCTCCCCTAAGTATTGATGCCACAGTATTTCTCTGTAGTCTTTTCTATAGTAAAATGAATCATTTGGATTTTAAAAGCATTTTATTTTACAGAGGACCTCTGCATGCAAATATTACTACAATAAATCTGTGAGGTATATATGCAAGATATCCCCATTTAACAGATAATAATATAGAGGCTCAAAATGTTAAGCCTTAGGCAGGAAGAGGGGAAGTTAGTAATGAAACTCAGGTGTTCAGAAATGAAGACAAATTTTCTTTATAGCACATCCATATTGCCTCCCTGCTTTCAACTGGTAATTCATAATGATGGCCACAAGTGTTGAGTGAGGTTGACCAGACAAGCACAATTACCCAGTTATATTTGAAATATTGGGTTGACCAAAAAGTGCCTTCGGTTTTTAAGCAAAAATAAAAGACACATTTTTCATTTTCACCAATAACTTTATTGAACAACATGTTCACTCTTTTGTGCCACTACCTTCTGCCATTTTTCAGGCAACTTCATAATTCCATCTTCCCAAAACTTTTTATCTTTTTGAGCAAAGAACTGTTCCAGGTGCCCTTTACAGTCTTCAAGGCAATTGAAAATGTTCCCATTAAGAGCATTTTGTAAAGACCGAAATAAATGGAAATCTGAAGGTACAATGTTTGGTGAATACAGCGGATGAATCAGAACTTCCCAGCCATGCTGTAACAGTTTTTACCTGGTCATCAAAGAAACATGTGGTCTTGCATTATCCTGATGGAAGATTATGAGTTTTCTGTTGACTAATTCTGGACGATTTTCGTCGAGTGCTGCTTACAGTTGGTCTAATTGGGAGTAGTACTTGTTGGAATTAATCCTTTAGTTTTCCCAAAGGGGTTCATAATAGAGGACTCCCTTCCAATCCCACCATATACACAACATCACCTACTTTGGATGAAGACCAGCCTTTGGTGTGGTTGGTGGTGGTTCATTTCTCTTGCCTCACAATCTCTTCCATTTTAAAGTATCCACTTTTCATCACCCATCACAATTTGTTTTAAAACGGAAGTTTTTCATTACGTTTAAGTAGAGAATCGCATATACAAATACGGGCAAGAAGGCTTTTTTCACTTAACTTATGTGGAACCCAAACATCAAAGTGATAAACATAACCAAGCTGGTGCAAATGATTTTCAACTGTTGATTCAGATATTTTGAGTATGTCAGCTATCTCTCACATGGTATAACATTGATTGTTCTCAGTTAATGTCTCGATTTGATTGCTATCAACTTCAACTGGTCTACCCGACTGTGGAGCATCGTCCAGCAAGAAATTTCCAGCATGAAACTTTGCAAACCACTTTTGACATGTTTGATCAGTCACAACACCTTCTTCATACACTGAACAAATCTTGCTTTGCATTTCAGTTGTGTTTTAACCTTTCTTGAAATAAATAAATAAAGCATAATATGCCAAAAATGTTGCTTTTTTCCTTCCATCTTCAATATTAAAATGGCTACCAAAAATTCACTAATTTTGATGTCTTTTTTAAAATACATGCTGATATGACAGCTTTCACATAAAATCTAACAAAATTGTTTTGAATGAAGTTAAAGGCAGCCAAGTGCTACTAGAGCCATCTTATGGGAAAAAAAACGAATGAACATTTTGGCTAACTCAATATATATAAACTTGAGTCTCTACTATATGTCAAGCATACTACTTGGAATTTGCACAAACATCATAATTTGTAATATGGTTTGCAACTCTCTGGGATAGGAATCATCTCCACTTTATAGATAAGGTAAGTTGACTTGCCCACGGGCACACCATCACTAAGTGTTAGTTGGATGCAAAAATGTTTGAAAAATATTGGGTCCAATGGTCCATACATCCTAACAATCTCTAAACTTTTAGGCTTCTTTTCCCTTAAGATAATGTTCATGTGAGATTCTTCTAACCTTTTTCTTTTAATTTCAATATTTTTATTCACATGAAAAAATTGGAAATATTGTAAGTGTACTATATGGAAAACTGATCAAGAAATTAATTTTGTTGCAGTGGGAAATGGGCTTGTTTCCTTAATTTCTCCTTTGATCTTTCATTGTTAGTGTATAGGAATGCAAGAGATTTCTGTGTATTAAATTTGTAGCCTGCCACTTTACTAGAATCATTGATTAGCTCTAGTCATTTTCTGGTGGCACCTTTAGTATTTTCTATGTATAGTATCATGTCATCTGCAAACAGTGACAGTTTTACTTCTTTTTTAAAATTTGGATTCCTTTTATTTCTTTTTCTTTTCTGATTGCCATGGCTAGGACTTCCAAAACTATGTTGAATAATAGTGGTGAGAGTGGACATCTTTGTCTTGTTCCTGATCTTAGAGGAAATGCTTTCAGTTTTTCACCATTAAGAATGATGTTTGCTGTGGGTTTGGTGTAGATGGCCTTTATAATGTTGAGGTAGGTTCCCTCTATGCCCACTTTCTGGAGAGTTGACCATAAGTGGGTGTTGAATTTTGTCAAAAGCTTTTTCTGCATCTACTGAAATGATCATATGGTTCTTATTTTTAATTTGTTAATATGGTGTAGCACATTGGTTGATTTGCATATATTGAAGAATCCTTGCATCACTGGGATAAACCCCACTTGATCGTGTTGTATGATCCTTTAAATGTGTTCTTGGTTTCTGTATGCTAGTATTTTGTTGAGGATTTTTGCATCTATGTTCATCAGTGATATTGGTATGTAATTCTCTTTTTTTGTGACATCTTTGTCTGGTGTTGGTGTCACGGTGGTGGTGGCCTAGTTGAATGAGTTTGGGGTTGGGGTGTTCCTCCCTCAAATTTTTTGGAAGAGTTTAAGAAGGATAGGTGTTAGCTCTTCTCTAAATGTTTGATAGAATTCACCTGTGAAGCCATCTGGTCCTGAACTTCTGTTGGAAGATTTTTAATCACAGTCTCAATTTCAGTCTTGTGATTGGTCTGTTTATATTTTCTAATTCTTCCTGGTGAAAATGAGTATACTACCCAAAGCAATCTACAGATTCAGTGCAATTCCTATCAAATTACCAATGGCATTTTTCACAGAATTAGAACAAAAATTTTTACAATTTGTATGGAAACACAAAATACTCCAAATAGCCAAAACAATCTTGAGAAAAAAAAAAACGGAACTGGAGGAATCAGACTCCTGGACTTCAGACTATACTACAGAGCTACAGTAATCAAGACAGTATGGTACTGGAACAAAACCAGAAATATAGATCAATGGAACAGGATAAACCAGAGATAAACCCACACACTTTTTGGTCACCTAATCTATGACAAAGGAGGCAAGAATATACAATGGAGAAAAGACAACCTCCTCAATAAGTGGTGCTGGGAAAACTGGACAGCTACATGTGAAAGAATGAAATTAGAACACTCCCTAACACCATACACAAAAGTAAACTCAAAATCAATTAAAGACCTAAATGTAAGACTGGACACTATAAAACTCTTAGAAGAAAACATAGGCAGAACATTCTATGACATAAATCCCAGTAAGATCTTTTTTGAGCCACCTCCTAGAGTAATGAAAATTAAAACAAAAATAAACAAATGGGACGTAATTAAACTTAAAAGCTTTTGCCCAGCAAAGGAAACCATAAATAAGATGAAAACACAACGTGCAGAATGAGAGAAAATATTTGCAAACGAAGCAATGGACAAAGGATTAATCTCCAAAATATACAGATGGCACATGCAGCTCAATATCAAAAATACAAGCAACCCAATCAGAAAATGGGCAGAAGACCTAAATAGACATTTCTCCAAAGAAGACATACAGATTGCCAACAAACACATGAAAAGATGCTCAACACCACTAATTATTAGAGAAATGCAAATCAAAAGTACAATGAGTTATCACTTCACACTGGTCAGAATGTCCATCATCAAAAAATCTACAGACAATAAATGCTAGAGAGGGTGTGGAGAAAAGGGAACCCTCCTGCACTGTTAGTGGGAATGTAAACTGATACAGCCTCTGTGGAGAACAGTATGGAGGTTCCTTAAAAAACTAAAAATAGAACTACCGTATGACCCATCAATCCCACTACTGGGCATATACAGTGAGAAAACCATAATTCAAAAGCACATGTACTCCAATGTTCGTTGCAGCACTATTTACAGTAGCCAGGTCATGGAAACAACCTAAATGTCCATTGACAGATGGATGGGTAAAGAAGATGTGGTACATATATACAAAGGAATATTACTCGGCCATAAAAAGGAATGAAATTGGGTCATTCGAAGAGATGTGGATGGACCTAGAGTCTTTTATACAGAGTGAAGTAAGTCAAAAAGAGGAAAACAAATATCGTATATTAACACATATATGTGAAATCTAGAAAAATAGTACAGATGAACCTATTTTCAGGGCAGGAATAGAGACGCAGATGTAGAGAATGGACGTGTGAACACAAGGGGGGATGGAGAGGGTGGGATGAACTGGGAGATTAGTTTTGACATAAATACATTACCATGTGTAAAATATATAGCTAGTGGGAACATGCGGTATAGCACAGGGAGCTCAGCTCAGTGCTCTGTGATTACCTAGATGGGCAGGATGGGGGGGATGGGAGAGAGGTCCAATGGGGAGGGTATATATGTATACATATAGCTGATTCACTTCATTGTACAGCAGGAACTAACACAACATTGTAAAGCAATTATACTCCAATTAAAACAAATTAATTTGGGTTAATGGAATTATTAAAGTAATTTCTTATCAAGAATTTATTGGTACTTGTATAATTCTCATTTAAATGTTTGTACTCACTAACACAGAATCGAAGTGCTCTGAGGGACATAATAGGGAGGGCAAAATAACAAGATTATAATAGTGGGACAAAAATATTTACTATTTCTCCAGCACAGAGGAAGCTTTTGATTAATGATATTTGAACAAGCAAATGAATATTTAAACGTTATGATTTTATTAATCAATTTCTAACTGTATAGTCCACTAACCGAAAATGTGTGTGTGTATGTGTGTGTGTGTGTGTATGTGTGTGTATACAATGAAACATTCAGGCTTATAAAAGAAAGAAACCCTGCAACAACATTTGCAGCAACATGGATGAACCTGGAGGACATTATGCTAAGTGAGATAAGCAGACACAGAAAATTACATACTGTGCAATCTCACTTATATGTGGAATCTAAAAGAGTTGAACTCCTAAAAGGAGAAAGTAGAATGATGGTTGCCAGGGGTAGGGGTGTGAGAGATATCAGATGATGTTGATCCAAGGGCACAAAGGTTTAGTTTGAATAAGAGATGTGTAAGTTCTGGTTATCTAATGTACAGCATGATGACTATAGTTAATACCATCTTGCATACTTGAAATATGCCGAGAGATTTGATCTTAAGTGTTCTCACCACACACACACAAAATCATAACTATGTGAGGTGGTGGATATGTTAACTAGCTTGATTTTGGTAATCATTTCACAATGTTTTACGTATATCAAAACACCACATTGTATATCTTAAATATATACAGTTCTTATGTGTCAAGTATACCTCAATAAAGCTGGACCAAAAAGCAGTATAATTAAAAAATTAGAAAATCTAATTATGTATTAAATATTGCACATTTGATATATGGGATTCTTCTAACCTTTGGAAGTAAAGCATTTTCATCATTTCTAAGAGTAGAAAACTAAGCAAATCAAGAGAGTGCTAAACCAAAGAGCAATAAGAATGACCTACAAATGTTCCAACCACATGAATGAATATCACAGATACATTGTTAATTGACAGAAGCCAGACACAAATAGTATAAAGTGTATTATTCCATTTATATAAGTTACAGAAAGAGGAAATCTAGAATATGAGAAGTCAAGAGAGTGTTAACATTTAGGGGAGGCAGAGAATAAAAGGAAGCATGAAGTGGGCTTCTAGGGTGATGGTTACACATCAGTGTGTTCAGCCTACACTTCTGATATGTACTGTCTTATGTATTTATTATAAATACCTAAATATATCAGTACATAAATAATAAAAAAAATTCTAGAAACCCATGTTCTTGAAACCACAAAGCTGACACTCATTGGCTATTAATTTGTTTAAATATGGTCAGATGTGTTTTAGCTTGGGGCCTCCCTTGGGTTGGTCTTTGAAACAGCACAACCCTAGGAATCAAGTAAGGATGGACTCATTTGGGTCCTTGTGGGTACTGGTCAAAAAGAGAGAACCCTGAAACACCCACAGAGAGTGTGAATATAAAGGGGCCTTCTTCAGAGGCTCTTTGTTCCAGGAGCTGTCAGTGGGAAAGGGAATTCAGTGGTGAAGAGGATAGTGAGGATGCAGTCAGTGACTACAAGCACGGCCAGGTTAGAGAGTGAATTGGGCTGATCCCAGGCACAGGCTAATAAAAGTCAAAGAAACAGCATCAAAGAGAATGAGGGCTCAAGCTCTGGACAAATTGATTTTGAATCTTAGCTGTGATATCAGGAAAAATTACTCTAGCTCAACGAGCCTCATTTACATCTTTTCTAAAATGGGAATACTAGCATGGTGGTGTTGGGGGGATTACATGAGATAATTATATAAAGTACACAGCATAGTGTCTGACAGGTAGTTAATGACGATTCTCCCCCTTTCCCCCATCTCCACACTTTGGATTTTGAAATAAAGATTTGGTGTCAATATTTGGAATCAGACGCAAGTGTTTTCCAGGCAGCAGGAAGAACATGACAAGGAAGTGGAGAGAAGTGGTGAGACACAGCCTGTGTTGGGAAGACAGATGAAGAGTAAAGCTATGGGTTGGGCTGTGGAGGGCATCAAGTTGTAAAGTTCAGACTGTGTGTTTTGGCCTTTAGCAGCTCATCAGCTGCTAGCAGAGTTGCAGTTCATGGATGCACTCAAGATGGATTAAGATTGGGAAACACCTGAAGATGGAGAGACCGCAATGGATAGAGATACTTATCTCATTCTAAGAATGAGGTTGAATCTGAGTAAGGATTTACTGTAAAGTGAAACATACAATCATTCCCCCAGCTGCCCTGACCATATGGACTCAAAAGCTCACTTGAGAGACATGTTCCAAAAACTCGACATCAGCAGGATTGAATTGTCTCTATTTCAACCAGATTTATTTGGTGCCATCCACAGCCTAGCTGTCATGGTTTCCCAGTTCTGTTTGGGTTAAAATTATTCTGTTCAAAAACTGAAATTCTACTGACAGTGAACTTTGGGGGCTCCCAACACACAGCACTTGTTGTCCCCAGACACTGCCTCTGAGACAGAGTTTCTGGGTTAGGCTCTCTATGAAGATGCTTGACTTACTTTCTGGTGGAAAACAAGAGTTTTGCAATAGAGATCAGAAGGAACATGGCATGGCAGTCTTCTACTTTGGCCAAAGAAGGAGGCTTAAGAATTGGAAACATTTGGGGGCAAGAAAGGTCATATTTTGGCAGTTAGTAATACACTTTTAATTTTATTTTTTCTAGTAAGTTGGCTTAAATGAACTTTTCTGCTCTAATCTGGATATACATCCTTGGTGCTGTATTCTTGGAGCACACCTTACTCTGTGGGTGAGTAACAAACAAATGTTTCCTTTGAGGTGGGGTGAAGTAAGCCTGGCATTCATCCTAGGTAACTGGGCATTGTTCCCCATCCCTCTCACCTGCTCAGCCAAAGACATTAACTCAGTGTGATGGCCTCTGCTGAAATGAGCCAATGAAAGAACTGTGTGTTCTAGAGGAAACAGCCAGCTGTTCCACACCACATAGGAACACTTTTCAACTTGAGGACAGCCATCCTCTTCACAAGGACTTCTAAATGCAGTCTTGTCATTCACGAAAGATGTGAAGAAGCCTGATGTTAGACCTGTTTCTTTTCTCTGCATCCACTGGGAATCAGGTGCCAGAAATGAGTTAGGAAAAAGTAGAAAGGAACAAGAAAAGGAACACCCTGACTATGTCATTAACAGAGTTATAATTGGGGCTTTAAGTGTTTACTATTTTCTGTTAGTATTACATCACATTTAGGAAGATGCCCAAACACACCCTTCCTCCCAGTTCCTCAGTCTCTAACCTGTCTACCACCTCTAGTTATGGCAGGAAGACCTCAGAAGATCACTGATTTATCTTCTCCTGTCTTCTTCCTTTAGAATATCATTCATGTCAGTCTTTTCCTCTCTCTGTGCTCTGGACCAAGTTCTCAATAATTCATACCTAGTCTGTGGCCATATTCTTCTAGCTGGTTTCTCTACCTCCTGCGTGTACATCTAAGCTCAATTCATCTTCTTTAAGTGCCAATTTCATCCTGACATTTCTTAAGTTAGGCATCTTTAATAGGTTTCTGTTTCCTAAAAGTCCATTGCTTGGCTTTCAAGCCTCTCTATATTACTTGGCCTCATCTCAGATATGCATCTTCTACTTTCTCTAACATATCTCTCCAATTTATGCAGATTCTCCATCGATCCATTCATAAAGAATGTATGGAGCACCCTTTCACATCTGCACATCCCAGCACAGGATCTGCCTCATAAGAGAAGTTCAATGAATACCTGTTGCATAAATGAATCTACGAATCAAAGAAACCTCCCCTTTTCTACTCTTTCCTACATGGAATGGCCTTTTCATATCTCTTTCCAAACACAGCAGTCCTTCCAGGTCTAGGGCATGTCCAAGCTTCCCTAGGAAACCCTCTCCTACCACTCTGTTCATTTGGATTCATTTTCTCCAAATTTTTATGGCATCTGCTGTCTTTACTGCACCATAAAATGTTTCATAGTCATCAATTTCTCTTTGAATTCTGTTTTATTGTTTGTCTAGATACCCTGATCTTTCAAAAGAAAGCTCAAGTTTTGTGAAGAAAAATGATCTGCCTTGTGCTATCTTTCCACCTTTACATAAAGGCACGATTAGTCAGGGCTAGGGAATGGTGTTGGATAGTTTAGTGTGTTTCCCCAGCCACAACCTTTTCTACTAGAATATCCTTTGCCCACAGTTCTGGCCGAGCAAACACTGGGCACACCTTGAATATCCACTTGGGAAACAGCTGATTAGTCCAGGGTGAAAGCCTGGATCAAAGTTTGGCCATACAAACTGCTGCAAAAATATAGCTGTAGTTTAAATTTGGTTCATCCTTATTGATGAACTAAATTAGTTAAACACAGAAAAGAAAGGCAAATTGTGCCCACAATCACATTAGTGGTGGGCCTTCTGGTCAACACTCTTGCCCTTTCCTTGGAGCTCCAGCCCAGCTTCCAGGTGCCCAGTGGTCCCACAGGGCCTATACATCATTCTTTGAGCCCCCCTGTATCCTGACAACACCCTCGCCCTTTTCTCTTAATTTGGTAACTCTCCTGTAAATAAAAAGCGTCTTGATTAATCTTTTTCAAGAGAGCATGTTCCTTTGGGAAGTGGTAGAGATTCTCCTCACCTCCCTGGCTCCCTGCCATGGTCCTGCGGCTCTTTGCTCCTTGACTCAGTCACTGTTAGCATTGTTAGCATTTTTCTCATACTTTCCTTTTCTTTTGCCATGGGACCTTACTCTGTGACTAGAACTGAATGAGACGGAGGTCCCAAAACAGCAATAAATTATGCAAATTTTATGAGCCATGAAACTGAATGAACCCAAAATTTCTGATGGAGGCATCAAAATATTTATCACAAAAACCAAACACAATGTTTCCCGAAAGATTTCCATGGGATAATTTGAGCCAAAATTGAAAACATTTCTTTCCTACTACTACCAAAATAGGACAACACCAGTGTATGAAAAACTTGTATAAACAAAGATCCAAATGCTCAATCACATTTCATTTGTTTGATCCTCTGACCATAACACTGTTTTCTGGTATTAAAATGCGGTGCTTAAGAGTAACAACAATCTCTCATGTCTGAGTCGTGCTTTATATATTGCTAAGTGTTTTCATATCCATGATAGGAGTTGTTGAAACATGGCCTTAAAAGCTATATTCCATTGCTTATAACTGTATACCTGAGCAAGTTTTTCTTTTCTCTGTTTCTCAGTTTCTCCATTTTTGAAATGGGAATAAATCAGCCCCTATTTATAGGATTAATGAGAGAATTAAGTCAATAATATGTAAAGGACTTAAAATAGTGCTTATGTATGATAAGTACTTTACTTGCCTTGGCTATACTAGGAGGAGGAGGAGGAGGAGGAGTTATTCTATTTGGTCCTCACAATCACCCTGTGAGGTAGGCTGGGCAAGGATGATTATGGATACTTTATTTGTGAGGAAACGAAGACCCAGAGAGAATAAACAACTTGTTGTTAATGGCTCTTGTATAAAACAGATCTAAAATCAGACCTTTTAAATTTCAAGTCCAAGGATGTTTGATGATAGGAAATTTTAGAGCTGTCTATACAATTTACAGTGATTGTCAAGGAATAAAATGCCTCTTACACATAGAGAAGGTCCCTCAAGCAGCTGTGTTAGTAGCCCTCCCAGCCCCCAATGACTAAACCACAGTTGGGCATGTAATCATAGTTCAGTCAGAATTCTTTTGCTAGGAATTTGGAGCCTAGAAAGAGAGAGTAAAAATAAGAATAAAATTGAGAGAGAAAGAGCCAGAGACCCACTGTGGCTAAAACTCGGCCATGTAAACTTGGGAACTACGGGCAGGCATGTTCCTGCAGTATCACCATACTACACCAGGTGGCTATAAAGGATGAGTACCACTTTTTTGCCTGCAGTTTCCCATCTCTATTTTCAGCCCTTCCTGAGAGCTGGCAATATTCCTTCGGGGAAGGGGAGTATTCTGTGAGACAAAGATTAGCTGTGGCAAAGAAATGTTGACTAGTGATTAAGAGCACAGACTCTGGCCTGGGCTGTTTGGATTCAGATCTTACCTCTACGACTTACTGGCTATGTGACCTTGGTTAAAAGCTCTGGTGTCACTTTCCTCATCTGTAAAATGGGGATGAAGATCATCGCAACCCATCAATACTATTTTGGGAAGGAAATGAGATAACTAAAATGCTTTGAGAGTAGTGCCTGGCACTGTAAATGCTCTATAATTGATAGGTGTTACTCTGCTTATAATAAATTCCCCTTTGGAGCTTATGCCAGGTCAAAATGGCCAGCCACTGAAGTGGCTTCAGACATCATCATCTTCCAAACAATCCAACTTGAAAATCAGAATCATCTGCCTTCTCTTTTTCTTGGATTTTCCAAATCTAATCAGTCACTAAGTCCTACTGATTCTACCATTGTGATGCTTTGCTACTGTCCTCCTCCATATAGCCTCATTTCATCACAAGGCTTGTTAGACTGCAGATCTGTGTCTATCTGTCTTTTACACTGGTTCCAGAGCAGGTAACTGTAGGCACAGAACAGCTTTGTAGAATGGGGCTTATCTGCCATATCTGAGTAACAGGTGACCATTGCACTCTCCTATCCCCCAGAATCTCCAGGTAGAGAAGAGTGTCCAAGCTTATTAATCTAGAGTTGGAAATCCTTTATGATCAAGCCCCTATGCAGCATTCAGTTCTCATTTTCCAATGCATACTTGACATCATTGACACTCTACCTTCACTGGACTGATTATTTACTTTCCTTAAATCTGTGTCTTGATAGATCTTCTATATCTTGATAACTTGTTCCCTCTGGAATTTTTTCTGCCTGTAATAATCCTATTCATTCCCTATTTTCCAAGAAGCCTTTCAGAATGTCCCAGGCTGACTGATGATCCTTCTGCTGTGCATTCACCTCTCATAAACAAACCCTCATCATGTCCTTTCTTAATTCTGTTGGTACAGTAGTTACTTCCTTACACCTCTCTCCACCATTAAGCTATACTGTAAGTTTAATGAGATAACTAGGCCATCCTCTCCTTCAGGAATCCTTCCTTGACCCCTCACTTCTAGGTTATCTCCCCTCATCCACTCTCCCATAGTACATTGTGCATAGTTATAGCACAGGCTTTTTTGTGTGTGTTCTGGACAACATCTGTTCACATGTTCACTTCTCTAAATTATAATCTCCCTAAGGGCAGGAACTGTATTTTCACCTTAGTAAGCCTATACTTAGCTTAATACCTGGCACATAGTTACCTCTCTCTGTTTGCTGATGTAACTGAACTCGAGGGGAAAGATCCTCTCTAGGTCTACTTTGCTGCTCCCTCTCCAGCTACAATGAACATTTGTAAGGTCCTTAGAGTAGTGGTTCCCAAAATCTCCCAGTAAGCAGTATCAGTGTCACCTGATACATTACTGATTAGAGTTGTAAATTCTTAAACCTCATGCCAGACCTATTGAAACAGGAGCTCTGGGGACAAGATGTAACAATTAATGTTTTGACAAGTTCTCCAGGTGATTCTGATGCCCGCTCAAGTTTGAGAGCTACTGCTATAGTGTTTATAACAGCTGCCACAAACACTATTTCCATATATGACTTTGCCTGAGTCTAGCACCAATATCAGGTTAAGCTAACTTACCTGGGAGGGCAGAGTACAGAAATTAAGTGTCAGGGATTATTTTGATACAGGTAGTGGTTTCCAGAAAGCAATCTATACCATCACAAACCGAAGAGGGGAGAGTCAAAGTAGAATCCACAAGTACACCTTAGGTCAAAGGCTAGGAAAAATTAATCATTGAATTTAAAAAAATTAGATGGATGCAAAATCAGAAGACTCAGAAGCAAACACAGGGGAAAAAACTGAGGAAAAGGTGTGGGTAAGTAAAGTCAATTACCTAGAATGTACATAACTCGCAGGAAAAATTCTTTTTATAGCGACCCTAGTTGATCACAACTGACTGTGGGTAGATCCATGAGGTGTGCAAACTTTGTATGGTTATGACTGTTTTCCTACTTTATAGATAGTGAAACTGAGGTTCAGAGTGAATGCTAGAAGAAGGACCAAAATCACTGAGAGAGAGTGTTAAGTAGACCTAATAGGCCAAGTCTCACTATAAGACACAGATTCTTTCCTCTCTGTTCACTGCCTCTTGCTGGCCAATAAATAAATTTGGACTCAAATTGAACGACCTCCAGAAAAAAGAGCGTCCTTGTCCTCAGAGAGAGCTACTTTCTCAGAAGGCTAGACTGTGGGAAGTCTGCATTACATTCCTCAGCATGGGGTTCATCATGTGTCATCCTACCGTTTCCTATTTTTTTACGCATTTATGGCCTCATTTTCTTAACTTGCTGCAAGCTAAGTGTAATTGTACTCATCTGAATGTAAAATGTCATAAAAAGTCTTTCAATTAGGAAGTGACCTTTATTGCAGATAATATCAAAATAATCGTTCGACAAATATTTATTGTGTGCCAACTATGTGGGAGAGTCTAAAATTTCAGTGATAAAGTGACAGACAAATCAACACACAAACAACAAACTTTGACAGTGTTATAGGATGAAAGTAAGAGGATAGTAGAGGTCATGTGGTAGATTTTTAACTCCATTCTACTCTAAGTGCTTTGTCTTGAGGCAATAAGAAAATAACTATATAATCCCATTCCCATGCCAGTCAAGGTCTGAGGAACTGATATCAGAAAAATTCAAACCCATGAGCTATAAAGGAAGTCAGCTACGGGCTTTGGGAAAGGCTTATATGCTAGTAAGAGGGTGATCTAGGAAGACACATTCTCTTTCTTTCTCTGGGCATTGGCATATTTTGATGTCACACCTAGCACTGCTGAAACCATCTTACTACTTATCCAAGGATAAAATTCTCAGAGAGGAAGATGGCATCTCAGAGAGTCACAATCCTGGTACCAAGGT
The DNA here is from genome assembly GCF_026419965.1 of Kogia breviceps. Taxonomy (NCBI): domain Eukaryota; kingdom Metazoa; phylum Chordata; class Mammalia; order Artiodactyla; family Physeteridae; genus Kogia; species Kogia breviceps. The sequence continues at coordinate 52,979,137 of NC_081316.1, read as the reverse complement.
TCACTCTGGATATTTTGTTAAGATCATGCATTTCTTTCTAGTGTAAGCCATGTGGAGTTGACGTGCTAGTATTTGCATCTGGCAGTATCCTAATGGACAAATGGATGGAGAACTATGGCAGGGGGGTGAAGATATTGTATGGAAAGATGTGTAAGGATCTCATAGGCTTGATTAGTGTCTCACACCCATTCCTCAAGCCTTGACTGGCCTGGGAATGGGATTCCAGTCATTTCAATTATTGCCTCAAGACCAAGCATTTAGGGTAGAATGGGGTTAAACTCAGATCAACAAAAAGTCCAGTTGGGAGAGGTAAAAAGTGTGGAAGGCTGAGACCTAAGGTGACATTTTTCATATGCCAGATTCAGTAATATCTAAAGTGACAATCATTCAGAGAGAGAAAAACAGTCCCTAACACTTGTCATTCTTTTGCTGGCTTTTATATGCTCACTGATAAGCTGCAAAACTTGCAGACATTAGATTGGGTAGACTTCATCTCTCAGGTAATGTGAACCAACATGCTGCTGAAAGGCTACAACTGAGGAACTTGATATTTTTTAAATCCCAAAACAAATCACAGAAGAAGGTTGAAAAGAGATAAACACTGGACAGTTTAAACCATGTTATTTTCAACCGGATAAAAAGAGAAGGCCTTGTGCATGTGTCATCTTCAGGTCAAATGCTAGTTCTCTGGAAAGAAACCACATCCCAGACATGTTGAACAAAATAGTGATTTGAGGTGAAAATGCTTTCCCATAAGACATTAAGCATGTCATGTTTGAATGGTTATCCCTGCCCCTTTTCAAGAGTATGGGTCTCATTCCATTATTTAAGGCCAACAGACAGTTGGGAAACTGTCCTTGTTATGTCTTAGAGAGGAACTATTTTTTTATCTACCCTTTAGTTTGTGTCATGTAAACGTTATTCCTGAAATTTCAATTCTCACCACAGTCCTATGAGGAAAGTGGCCTCATTATTTCCATTTTGTAGTTGATGAAACTGAGTACTAGGGAGGTGAAGTCACCGGCCCAAGATTCCACTTTAACTAACTGTCTAACACATGGTACTACTACTAAGTGGAAGAGCAAGGATTAGAATGTAGATTTGTCTGGCTCCAAGTATGTCTCATAGAGGTCCACCAAATCATGCCCATTTTTGACATCTATAGTCTACTTATATCTAATATTTAAGTATATGTAGAGACCACATAATTATCAACTAAATTGGGATATTTTTGAGAGTGAAAGTGGATGCTGTCAAAGATATGTTGAGACAATAGGCATAAAATGGGACTGTCCCAAGGAAAAACAGGATGTGTCATCTTAATTTTGTGTCTCCTTGAGGAAACAGCATAGACTCAGGGATGAAATAGTCTTGTGATTCAATTTTTTTCTTTTTTTGGGGTATATGATTGATTGATTGATAATTGGGGTATAGCTGCTTTACAATGTTGTGCTAGTTCCTGCTGCACAGTGAAGTGAACCAGCCATATATATACACATATCCCTTTCTTTTTGGATTTCCTTCCCATTTAGGTCACCACAGAACACTGAGTAGAGTTCCCTATGCTCTAAAGCAGGTCCTCATTCGTTATCTATTTTACAACTAGTGGTGTATATATGTCAATCCCAATCTCCCAGTTCATCTCACCCCCCTTCTCCCGCCCCCCCCAGTGTCCACACATTTGTTCTCTACATCTGTGTTTATATTTCTGCTTTGCAAATAGGTTCATCTGTACCATTTTTCTAGATTCTGCATATATGTGTTAATATACAATATTTGTTTTTCTCTTTCTGACTTACTTCACTCTGTATGACAGTTTCTAGGTCCATCTACATCTCTACAAATGACCCAATTTTGTTCCTTTATATGGCTGAGTAATATTCCATTGTGTATATGTACCATATCTTCTTTACCCATTCATCTGTCAGTGGACACTTAGGTTGCTTCCATGTCCTGGCTATTGTAAATAGTGCTGCAGTGAACATTGTGGTGCATGTGTCTTTTTGAATTATAGTTTTCTCAAGGTATATGCCCAATAGTGGGATTGCTGCGTCATATGGTAGTTCTATTTTCAGTTTTCTAAGGAACCTCCATACTGTTCTCCATAGTGGCTGTATCAATTTACATTCCCACCAATAGTGCAGGAGGGTACCCTTTTCTCCACATCCTCTCCAGCATTTATTGCTTGTAAATTTTTTGATGATGGCAGTTCTGACTGGTGTGAGGTGATACCTCATTGTAGTTTTGATTTGCATTTCTCTAAAGATTAATGATGTTGAGCATTCTTTCAGGTGTTTGTTGGCTATCTGTATATCTTGTGTAGAGAAGTGTCTATTCAGGTCTTCTGCCCATTTTTGATTGGGTTGTTTGTTTTTTTGATATTGAGCTGCATGAGCTGCTTGTATATTTTGGAGGTTGATCCTTTGTCGGTTGCTTCATTTGCAAATATTTTCTCCCATTCTGAGTGTTGTCTTTTCATCTTGTTTATGGTCTCCTTTGCTGTGCAAAAGCTTTTAAGTTTCATTAGATCCCATTTGTTTATTTTTGTTTTTATTTCCATTTCTCTAAGAGGTGGGTCAAAAATGATCTTGCTGTGATTTATGTCATAGAGTGTTCTGCCTATGTTTTCCTCTAAGAGTTTGATAGTGTCTGGCCTTACATTTAGGTCTTTAATCCATTTTGAGTTTATTTTTGTGTATGGTGTTAGGGACTGTTCTAATTTCATTCTTTTACATGTAGTTGTCCAGTTTTCCCAGCACTACTTATTGAAGAGGCTATCTTTGCTCCATTGTATGTTCTAGCTTCCTTTGTCATAGGTGACCATAGGTGCGTGGGTTTATTGCTGGCTTTTCTATTCTGTTCCATTGATCTATATTTCTGTTTTTGTGCCAGTACCATACTATCTTGATTACTGTAGCTTTGTAGTATAGTCTGAAGTCCAGGAGCCTGATTCCTCCAGCTCCATTTTTCTTTCTCAAGATTGCTTTGGCTATTCGGGATCTTTTGTGTTTCCATTCAAACTTTGAAATTTTTTGTTCTAGTTCTGTGAAAAATGCCTTAGTAATTTGATAGAGATTGCATTGAACCTGTAGATTGCTTTAGGTAGTATAGTCATTTTCACAATATTGATTCTTCCCATCCAAGAACTTGGTATATCTCTCCATCTGTTTGTGTCGTCTTTGGTTTCTTTCATCAGTGTCTTATAGTTTTCTGCGTACAGGTCTTTTGCCTCCTTAGGTTTATCCCTAGGTATTTTATTCTTCTAGTTGCAGTGGTAAGTGGGATTGTTTCTATAATTTCTCTTTCTGATCTTTCATTTTTAGTGTATAGGAATGCAAGAGATTTCTGGTTATTAATTTTGTATCCTTCAACTTTACTAAATTCATTGATGAGTTCTAGTAGTTTTCTGCTAGCACCTTTAGGATTTTCTATATATAATATCATGTCATCTGCAAACAGTGACAGTTTTACTTCTTTTTTAAAATTTGGATTCCTTTTATTTCTTTTTCTTCTCTGATTGCCATGGCTAGCACTTCCAAAACTATGTTAAATAATAGTGATGAGAGTGGGCACCCTTGTCTTGTTTCTGATTTTAGAGGAAATGCTTTCAGTTTTTCACCATTGATAATGATGTTTGCTGTGGGTTTGTCATATATGGCCTTTACTATGTTGAGGTAGGTTCCCTCTATGCCCACTTTCTGGAGAGTTTTGATCATAAATGCATGTTGAATTTTGTCGAAAGTTGTTCTGTATCTTTTGAGATGATCATATGGTTTTTCTCCTTCAATTTGTTAATATGGTGTATCACATTGATTGATTTGCATGTATTGAAGAATACTTGCATCCCTGGGATAAATCCCATTTGATCATGGTGTATGATCTTTTTAATGTGTTTTTGGATTTAGTTTGCTAGTATTTTTTTGAGGATTTTAGCATCTATGTTTATCAGTGCTATTGGCCTGTAATTTTCTTTTTTTGTGATATCTCTGGTTTGGGTATCAGGGTGATGGTGGCCTTGCAGAATGAGTTTGGTTTGGGAGTGTCCCTCCCCCTGTAATTTTTTGGAAAAGTTTGAGAAGGATAGATGTTAGGTCTTCTCTAAATGTTTGATAGAATTCGTCTATGAAGCCATCTGGTCCTGGACTTTTGTTTGTTGGAAGATTTTTAATCACAATTTCAATTTCATTACTTGTGATTGGTCTGTTCATATTTTCTATTTCTTCCTGGTTCAGTCTTGAAAGGTTGTATCTTTCTAAGAATTTGTCCATTTCTTCCAGGTTGTCCATTTTATTGGCATAGAGTTGCTTGTAGTAGTCTCTTATGATCCTTTGTATTTCTGTGGTGTCAGTTGTAACTTCTCCTTTTTCATTTCTAATTCTATTGATTTGAGTCCTCTTCCTTTTCTTCTTTAAGAGTGGCTAAAGTTTTGTCAATTTTGTTTATCTTCTCAAAGAACCAGCTTTTAGTTTTATTGATCTTTGCTATTGTTTTCTTCATTTCAATTTCATTTATTTCTGCTCTGATCTTTATGATTAGTTCCTTCTGCTAACTTTGGTTTTGTTTGTTTGTTTTTCTTTCTCTAGTTGCTTTATTTGAGATTTGTCTTGTTTCTTGAGGTAGGGTTGTATTGCTATAAACTTCCCTCTTAGAACTGCTTTTGTTGCATTCCATAGGTTTTTGGTTGTTGTGTTTTGTTGTCATTTGTTTCTAGGTATTTTGGGGGGGAGGTAGGAGTTTATTAATTAATTTATTTTTGCTACACTGGATCTTCGTTTCTGTGCGAGGGATTTCCCTAGTTGTGGCAGGCAGGGGCCACTCTTCATCGCAGTTCGCAGGCCTCTCACTATCGCAGCCTCTCTTGTTGCAGAGCACAGGCTCCAGACGCGCAGGCTCAGTAGTTGTGGCTCACAGACCTAGTTGCTCTATGGCATGTGGGATCCTCCCATACCAGGACTCGAACCCGTGTCCCCTGCATTAACAGGCAGACTCTCAACCACTGCACCACTAGGGAAGCCCCTCTAGGTATTTTTAAAATTTCCTCTTTGATTTCTTCAGTGATCTCTTGGTTATTTAGTAGCATATTGTTTAGCCTCCATGTGTTTGTGTGGTTTTTTTTTTTTTTTTTTTTTTTTTGTGGTACACGGACCTCTCACTGTTGTGGCATCTCCTGTTGCAGAGCACAGACTCCGGACGCACAGGCTCAGCAGCCATGCCTCACGGGCCCAGCCACTCCGCGGCATGTGGGATCTTCACGGACCGAGGCACAAACCTGTGTCCCCTGCATCGGCAGGCAGACTCTCAACCACTGCGCCACCAGGGAAACACTCTACTTGTGTTTTTTACAGTTTTTTTTTTTCCTGTAATTGATATCTAACCTCATAGCATTGTGGTCAGAAAAGATGCTTGATACAATTTCAATTTTCTTAAATTTACGAGGCTTGATTTGTGACCCAAGGTGTGATCTATTGAAGAAGTTCCGTGTACACTTGAGAAGAAGGCATACTCTGTTGTTTTCGGATGGAATGTTCTATAAATATCAGTTAAGTCCTTCTGGTCTAATGTGTCATTTAAGGCTTTTGTTTTCTTATTAACTTTCTGTCTGGATGATCATGATCTGTCCATTGGTGTAAGTGGGGTGTAAGTCCCCATTACTATTATGTTACTGTTGATTTCTCGTTTTATTGCTGTTAACATTTGCCTTATGTATTGGGACGTTCCTATGTTGGGTGCATAAACATTTATAATCATTATATCTTCTTCTTGGATTTATCCCTTGATCATTATGTAGTGTCCTTCCGTGTCTCTTGTAACAGTCTTTATTTAAAGTCTATTTTGTCTGATATGAGTATTGCTATTCCAATTTTCTTTTGATTTCCATTTGCATGGAATATCTTTTTCCATCCCCTCACTTCAGTATGTATGTGTCCTAGGTCTGAAGTGTATCTCTTGTAGACAGCATATATATGGGTCTTGCTTTTGATTCCATTCAGCCAGTCTGTGTCCTTTGGTTGGAGCATTTAATCCATTTACATTGAAGTGATTATCAATATGTATGTCCCTATTACCATTTCCTTAATTTCTTAGGGTTTTTTTTTTTTTTTTTTTTTTAGGTCTTTTTCTTCTCTTGTGTTTCCCACCTAGAGAAGTTACTTTAGCATTTGTTGTAAAGCCAGTTTTGTGGTGCTGAATTCTCTTAGCTTCTGCTAGTCTGTAAAGCTTTTGATTTCTCTGTTGAATCTTGATGATGAATAATGATATCCTTGCTAGGTAGAGCAATCTTGGTTTTAGGTTTTTCCCTTTCATCACTTTAAATATATCCTGCCAATCCCTTCGGACCTGCTGAGTTTCTGCTGAAAAATCAGCTGATTACCTTATGGGAATTCTCTTGTATGTTATTTGTTGCTTTTTCCTTCTGCTTTTAATATTTTGTCTTTGTATTTAACTTTTGTTAGTTTGTTTAATATGTGTGTCTTGGCATGTTTCTCCTTGGGTTTATCCTGTATGGGACTCTCTGTGCTTCCTGGACTTGTGTGGCTGTTTCCTTTCCCATGTTAGGGAAATTTTCGACTATAATCTCTTCAAATATTTTCTCAGACAATTTCTTTCTCTTCTTCTTCTGGGACTGCTATAATTTGAATGTTAGTGCATTTAATATTGCTCCAGAGGTCTCTGAGACTGTCCTCATTTATTTTCATTCTTTTTTCTTTATTCTGCTCCATGACAGTTACTTCCACCATTCTATCTTCCAGCTCACTTATCTGTTCTTCTGCGTCAGTTATTCTGCTATTGATACCTTCTAGTGTAGTTTTCATTTCAGCTATTGTGTTGTTCATCACTATTTGTTTGTTCTTTAGTTCTTCTAGGTCCTTGTTAAACATTTCTTGTATTTTCTTGAGCCATGCCTCCATTCTGTTTTTGAGATCTTGGGTCATCTTTACTATCATTAATCTGAGTTGTTTTCCAGGTAGATTGCCTATTTCCTCTTCACTTGTTTGATCTGGTGGGTTTTTACCTTGCTCCTTCATGTGCAACATATTTCTCTGTCATCTCATTTTGTTTAACTTACTGTGTTTGAGATCTCCTTTCTGCAGGCTCTAGGTTTGTTGTTCCTCTTGCTTCTGGTGTCTGGCCCCTGGTGGGTGAGGTTGGCCTGGGGCTTTTGTAGGCTTCCTGGTGGGAGGGACTGGTGCCTGTGCTCTTGTATGTGGAGCTGAGTCTTGTCCCTCTGATGGGCAGGGTCGTATCAGGTGGTGTGTTTTGGGGTGTCTGCGAGCTTAGTAAAACTTTAGGCAGCCTGTCTGCTGATGGGTGGGGTTTTGTTCCTGTTTTGCTAGTTTGGAGTGAGGCTTCCAGCACTGGAGCCTGCAGTCAGTTGGGTGGAGCTGGGTCTTGGTGTCAAGATGGAGACTTCTGGGAGAGCTCTTGCCAATTAATATTTCCTGGGGCCAGGGTTTCTCTGGTGGTTCAGCATCCTGGATGTGGTGCTCCCATCCTGCAGGCTCAGGCCTGACCCTTGGCTGGGGAAGCAAGACCCCACAACCCATACAACATGGGAAAAAAATGGGGGGAATTAAACAGACAGAGAAAACCCAAGACAAAGAGCAAAGACAAAAGCAAACAAACAGCAACAACACAATTTAAAAAAGGAAAAGAAAACAAGCAGACAAGCAAAACCCAAGACAAATAGTAAAAGCAAAACCAAAAAACCAAAACCAAACAAAGAAACACACACAGAAAAAGAAAAGAAACAAAAACAGAGAAAACAAAAAACAACAGAACCAAAGCAACACAAGAACAGAAAAATAAAAACAAACAATAAAAACAAAACTAACTAAAACAAAATACCAAAACGAAAGCAGAAAGAAATTTTAAGCAGAAATGAGGACTTCTCTGGTGGTGCAGTGGTTGAGAGTCTGCCTGCTGATCCAGGGGACACGGGTTTGTGCCCCAGTCTGGGAAGATCCCACATGCCGTGGAGCGGCTGGGCCCGTGAGCCATGGCCACTGAGCCTGCGCATCCGGAGCCTGTGCTCCACAATGGGAGAGGCCACAACAGTGAGAGGCCCATGTACTGTAAAAAAAAAAAAAAAAAAATCAGAAACTACCCTGGTGGCACAGTGGTTTGGAATCCGCCTGCCAATACAGGGGACATGGGTTCGACCCCTGGTCTGGGAAGAGCTCACATGCCACAGAGCAACTAGGCCCCTTGCACCACAACTACTGAGCCTGTGCTCTAGAGCCTGTGATCTGCAACAAGAGAAGACACCACAATGAGAAGACTGTGTATCACAACAAAGAGTAGCCACCACTTGCTGCAACTAGAGAATGCCCACATGCAGCAGCAAATGAAGACCCAATGCAGCCAAAAATAAATTTGAAAAATAAAATGCATACTGGGTTTCAAAATTTAGTATTAAAATATGTAAAAAAAAATAAGAAAATAGAAAAAGGAAAGAAAACATAAAATGAACACACAAAAATGACCAAAAAGAAAAAAAAAAAAAGATACAAACAAAACAAGTGAAAAAAAAAAAAACTAAAGCCAGGAAAAAATCCCAAAACAATGAAAAAGTAAAGTAAAAATAGAAAAATTAAAAATATATTTAAAAAGATAAAAGCATAATGAAGAAGAAAAACCAAAACAAGGAAAAAACACAAAACAGTGAAAAAGTAAAGTAAAAATAGAAAGTATTTTAAAAATTAAAAAGTAAAAGAAAAAATTTTAAAAATTTAAAGAAAACAAAAAAAAACAGAACAAAATGAAACAAAAAGATAAGAGTAATAATAATATTTTCCTGGGGCCTCAGTTGTCAGTGTCCTTCTCCCCACAGTGAGCCACAGCCAACCCCCACCTCCCCAGAGGCCCTCCAATACCTCTAGGTAGGTCTCTGGACCTGCTTTGGGCACTGTGGGAGCAGATCAGACTCTGAGCTGGCCCAACTCCCATGTGTACTTGCCCCCAAAGTCCACAGCTTTTAAGGCTAGACTGGTCTCAGTTGTGGGAACATTCATGGTCCATTCAGATATTCCACAGGTGTAGTGTTTACCAGTCTGATTGCAGGGATTTAATCTGTGCCTTTAGCAGCTGCAAAGAGAGATTTCCATTCCTCTTCCTTAGTCATACTGTCCCTTGGGCTCAGCTTTGTTTTTTCCCCACCTCTGCATGTGGGCCATCCTCAGGTGTCTGTTCCCCACCCAGGCGAGAGGAGACAAAAGCAGAGGCTGATTGGGGTACATGTACTCGTTCAGGCCAGGGAGGGATAAGATGGGCACAACTGGGACATGCATGAAGTGCCTGTGGCTGCAGAGGCCAGCAGGAAGTTGCAGCAGACTGGGGTGTGCCATGTGTTCTCCCAGGGAAGTTAGCTGCGGATCGTGGGACCCTTGGATCTTGGGACCCTCAGCAGTGGCGGGCTGTGCAGGCTCCTGGGAAGGTGTGGGCAGTGACCTGAGCTTGCTCACAGGAACTTCTGTGGCAGCAGTGGCAGCAATAGTGGTCCATGCCCACCTCTGGGGTCCAAGATAGCAGCCGCAGCTCAAGTCCACCCCTGGAGGTCATGTAGGCAGTGCCCTGCTGCCTGTGACTGAACACAGACGCTCCTATGGTGAGCTCGCCCTTCTCCTTGTGTAGTCCCCAACAATGGTCCCTTTCCTCTCTTGTGGGCTCAGGCTCTTTCCGGACTCCCTCAGTTCTGCTGCACTACACCCTAGCCTCCTTAGGCTGTCTTCACACAGCCAACCCCATTCCTCTCACCAGGCTCTGGCCTCCAAAGCCCGAGCCTTAGCACCCAGACCCATCCATTCTAGCGGGCAAGCGTCTCAGGCTGGGGAGTGCTGGTCAGCACCAACCCTCTGTGTTGGTTACTCTTTGCTTTGCCCTCCACACACCTGCCACTGCCTTCTCCTTCAAGGCTCCAAGGCTCACCCCCACCCTGTCCCCACCAGTGAGGGGACTTCCCTGTGTGCAGGAAGTTTCCTCCTTCACAGCTCCCTCCCAGAGGTGCAGGTCCCATCCCAGTTTCTATCTCTCTCTCTCTTTCTTTCTTCTTTTTTCTTTTGCCCTACACAGTTATGTAGAGACTTTTCTTTTGCCCTTTTGGAAGTCAGAGGTCTTCTGCTAGCATTCAGTAGATGTTCTGTGAGAATTGTTCCACATGTAGATGTATTTTTGATATATCTGTGTGGAGAGGGTGAGTTCCATGTCCTACTCCTCCACCATCTTGATCTCAGTTCATTTTAAGAGCTCAGATTCCTCATCTCTAAAGTGATTATTATCAAATCCTTAAATGAGATATTTGTAGATTACTCAACATCATCAAAACCCAGAATTATACCTAATGCTCAAAGAATCTAAGACCTTTTCTACTGTCCCCCTTTCCCATCATATGTTATTTTCTCAGTCATGTATTTGCATAAGTATCCATATCCCTATTTAAATGCCCTCAGGATGTGCGGTACAAATATTATAAAATCAGATTTCCCACTCCCAGCATAGGCAGGTTCAGGAAACCTCATTGGCACTCAATATATACTTTATGACTTGATTATTGGGGAAATAAATGGCATGTGTAGTTTGACAATAACTATCTTTCTATTTTTGAAAAATGAGTTATATCTAGCCTTTCTTGTAGACAAATAGATTCCTTTCTATTTCTTTTTCTATACATTTCTGGCCATTCACATGGGGCACTCTTCTACCTTGTTACATCATTAGTGTCATATTTAATGGTATCCCATCAATTTCATCACAGTGCTAAGGTCAGTAAAAAAAATAAAATAAAATAAAAGGAGAGTAATACTCAGTAATCCTTAAACTCCCCAAAATGTTCCTTTACACAGCTTTCCAATGGACTGCATCAGAATCACCTAGGATCTGTAACAAATACAGACTTTTGAGTTCCATGCCTAGAGATCCTGGTTCCATATTTGTAGGAGTTAGTACACGTGGACACAGTTTCTTTTTTCTTTCTTTTTTAAGCCCACCAGCTAATTCTGACTAACAGACAGTGTTACAAGTCACTTTTTCAGAACATTCTTATGGCTCTTTTAAATCAGCCATCCCAATAGCTCATCAACAAAGAATCATGTATTACGTATATGGTAGGCACTAGGTGTAGAGGGAGGATACAGCTGTGAATAAGACAGATCCTGATTTCATGGCAATTAAAGACATTAGGTCCTTTAAAGCCTTAATTTCAAGACAACTCCAATCCTGGGAGAAATACTAGCTGTAGGATAGACCCTGTGATTCATAAGGGATGAATTCAGATATTTTCACAAATTTCCAAAGCCTTGAAGAGAGAACAGCAAAGCCACAGTGAGGAAGGCTCATTCATTAGCTAAATAACAGAGACCTTCAAGTGTGTCAGGGAATAGTTGAAATCAAGACCATCAAATTTGTGAATGTAAAGTTTCTATTACACTCATAACAAAATAAGAGTTTGTCATTGCCTCATTTCTCTAGTATCTGTTCTCTGAGTACCATGCAATTTCGTTGAAGACATGGACATCTCTACAGTTGCAGTTTTCCCATTAGTTTGTGTAATAATTTGATTAATTTATCTGTATCACTGCACTAGATGATACACAAGGGTGGCAACTGACATGTTTTCTGTTCACCATCACATCCATAGTGCCTAGCACCATACTTCATACATAGTAGATAATCAAAAACAATTAGTTGAATGGATGAGTGAATGAATGGGTGAGACTCTTGTGCTAGCCATCATACTAAAACATTCACATTCTAAAGGATTTATCCTGTAGATAAGTCCTTTCCCAAGGGGGCTACCTGGAACACTTCCAGGTAGCCCCCTTGGGAAACTTCCTGCTTCTTATGATAAATCTAGCATTACCATCATTTCTGGAAGTCTACAGAGCTTGTTGTGCATTTTGTTAGATAAATATCTTCAGTGGAAGTAAATATTTATAATTTAAGAGTGCTCTCTATTTAAAGAAAGAGTCCAAGTTCATATTTGATAAAATATTTGAAAACATGAAAATATTTATAATAGAAATTTTGGTCTGAATTCTTGGGTAAATAGTCAGTCATTGCCAAAATTCTTTTTACAGATGCTGTATATTTTATTTCCCCATCCTCAGTGGGACCTGTTTAATTATCTTTTGCCTAACATTAAGATTTATCTTTTGCCTAACATTAAGATTTATCATTTAAATGTGTTTGCTTAATGTGTTAGAAATTATTATTTATCACTGTAATATGCAATTTTTTTATTTCTCATAAAATTCAACTCTTTTTGATTTGTCATTTGTATTTCTTTTAATTTTTAAAAATAATCAAATATATTGATTTTCCCCCCTTTGTGATCTCTTCCTTGCTTCTAAGCTTAGAAAGTCCTTTTTTATCTCAAGCTTAATCATTATTTTCTTTTTTAAAATTTCACTTAATTAATTGTATTTACATTTAACACTTTAATTGTACTTAAATATAGAATTGTTTGGTTGTTTCATAATTCTCTAGTTTCAGTTTTTACTTGCTCTATTTTTATGTGGTATGTACACGTGTGTGTGTGTGTGTGTGTGTGTGTGTGTGTGTTGTGTGTGTGCATTTCTTCTTTATTTAACCTTGTAACATGAAGTTGTTGCTTTGGAGAAAGAGCCTTTCTCTTTCATTTTTCATCTCTTTTCTCTGGCAGGAGAGCTGTTTATTTCTATTATTTTTCATCCTCTTTCCACTGGGTCTTAAGGTTTTAATACCACTTCTGCAGTGTGAGAGTGACTTTGAAAGGAAAGCGAGGAAAAGAACAAGTTTGGCTTGTTTGACTCTCATGTATGAGTGTTTATCAAAGATGAAGAGATCATTTTCTCCTGTGGAGCTAGCTGCCTGACTTGGAGAAAATACTGGTTATAGATTGGCAAGTGTTCCCTGCTAGACTGTAGGAAAGGTCTTTGGTTTTGGTTCATAGAGATGAAATGAAGAGATAATTTAACTAAATCACTTAATTTTTAGATATAGAGAAAGCCAAGCTTAAAGGCAACTAAGATAATATATCTGCAATACCTAGCATAATGCCTGGTACACAAACAGTGTCAACAGATATTAGTTTGCTTCTTCTATACCAAACAAAAAAGCAAAATATCTTTTCTTTTTGGAGATCCTATAGCATAGATTCAAGAAAATTGGCCTTCGAAACATATTGCCAGATGAATAATTTCTGTTCAATACTCACTATCTGTGTAATGTCAGGTAAATTACATAACCTCTCTGTATCTGGTTTCCTAAATCTAAACTGAGAATCCAATTCCGTAGCACTTTGGATTATGTTTGGCAGCATAAAAAGAAAATCCAAAATTACAGTGGTTTATTTATTTCTTTTGTAAAAGAATTACAGAGGGAGATCATCCAGGGAATGTATAGTGTCTTCTAGTATCAGGAACTCAGGTTATTTCTGTTCTGAATCCTTAGCAAGTGGCTTCCATCCTTAAAGTCATCTTAGAGTCCAAGACAGCTGCCAGAGTTCCAGTCATTTTGTGTACATTCTATGCATCAAGAACCTGAAATCAAATTGGGGCTCTCTTTCTAAGTACAAAGGAGAGAATTGCTAAGGTGTAGGAATCTGGTGGTATATGCCACATAACTCTTTTGTAGGGTTGGTGGGATAATTAAATATCTGGGAGTTGAGTATATAAGTGGTACTTACTAGTGACCAATATTACAAAGCAAGTTGGTCACACAGAGTCAAGATCTGTATCTAGATTTCCAGATCTTTCCTATTATTCATTTCTCATGTATTAATTATATATTAATGAGTAAAGTGTGTTAGGGTACTTAGGGGTTTCCACCAGTTACTAATGTACTTTTAGCAGGTTCTTATTAGTTATCTATTTTATACAAATTAGTGTATATATGTCAATCTCAATCTCCCAATTCATCCCACCCTCCCCCACCCCTCCCAGCTTTCCCCTCTTGGTGTCAATATGTTTGTTCTCTACATCTGTGTCTCTATTTCTGCCTTGCAAACCAGTTCATCTGTACTGTTTTTCTAGATTCCACATATATGCATATATTTGCATATATATACAATATTTGTTTTTCTCTTTCTGACTTACTTCACTCTGTAGGACAGTCTCTAGGTCCATCCACATCTCTACAAATGACCCAATTTCATTCATTTTTATGGCTGAGTAATATTCCATTGTATATATGTACCACATCTTCTTTATCCATTCGTCTGTTTATGGGCATTTAGGTTGCTTCTGTTACCGGACTATTGTAAATAGTGCTGCAATGAACATTGGGGTGCATGTGTCGTTTTGAATTATGGTTTTCTCTGGGTATATGCCCAGCAGTGGGATTCCTGGGTCATATGGTAATTCTATTTTTAGTTTTTTAAGGAACCTCCATACTGTTCTCCATAGTGGCTATATTAATTTACATTCCCACCAACAGTGCAAGAGGGCTCCCTTTTCTCCACACCCTCTCCAGCATTTGTTGTTTGTAGATTTTCTGATGATTCCTATTCTAACCCGTGTGAGTTGATACCTCATTGTAGTTTTGATTTGCATTTCTCTAATAATTAGTGATGTCAAGCAGCTTTTCATGTGCCAATGTATGGGTTTTTAATGGGGTGAATCTCTGCCTGGTTCTCTTTTTCAAGGCCTGGAGGTTTGCAGATTCAGAAACCTAATTTTGTCTCTTAGAACAGACAGTAAACAATCCTACATAGACTAACCTATGGTTACTAGGTTGTCAATTTATTAATGTACACTGAGAAATATAACTTCCAAAGGAAAGAACACCATAATCTTTGGTCCACATGTTTATTCCCTGTGGTGACCTAAGCCTAAACCAAATTTTTCCGCACCTCCAAGACAAAGAAAATAAAATCAGCTTCAGTTGGAAAATTGCATCCTCTACCTAGGTCACCTTCTCTCTCGTGTCATGCTGAGTCACACTGATGACTTTCTATATTTACTTTTTCCTTTTATTTATTTTTCTTCTATCATTTATAGTCTTCCCTTTCCCTTAAAAATCTATTAAAATTCACCCCTAAATTAGTTATTGCCAAACTTTGCTGATCATTTGATGCTGAATATTATACCTAGGTCGTGGCTCAGGACCTTAATCTTAATTAACCTTAATCTTAATTTATACTTAATCTGAATTTCTAGGGACTTCTAGAGAAGTAGCTCAGGAATCCAGGTATTTAAAATTTACCCCAGATGATTCTTCTGGACAATTAACCCTGACCTGCTTTTGGAATTGCTGGTCTAGTCTACAGCCTTCAACATCCTAATCGAGTCAATAAATTGAAGAGAGACTTTTGGGGGGGAGAGGAGAGCAAAGATCTTTTTGAGAGGATATTTTACCCTGCAGGAAAGTGTGGTCTTCTCTCATCATCCTTTAATCCCCACTATGAAATTCTGAAGGAGCTTTTCCCTACTTGCCTTGAGAATTAATGTTATAATGAGCTACCGTTACTAATTTTGTCTTCAAGGAAGTGACAATCTATCAGTACTTAGCAGACTTACTCAATAGTTTAAGATGGGGAAAATTATTTATAAACTAACTGAGAAGGAGAAATTTTGATGGGGCAGAGGAAGGAACAACCACTCTTGACTGGATAGATTAGGTAAGGAACCAGGAAGGCAGTGTTATATAAGGTCAGCCTTGGCTAGTGGGTGGGATTTTGACAAGTGACGAACGAGAAATAGCAGTCCAGGCCAAGGGAACACCACACACCTAGACACAGAGGCCTGACATTGTAGTGTGATCTCTTTGGGGCTTGGACCAGAGGTCAACTCTTCTTTCCCTTGACTTGACTGTAAAGTGATTCCTCTGAGCTTTGGAGGATTCCATATGGGTGCCAGATGTTGCCTATGTTGAAAGGTTGGTTTCTAGGACTTTGAGAGCCTCCTGCAAAGCCACATCTTGTCAGTTAGCAAAGAAATAATGACAGATAGGAAACTGGTTTGAGATCTGTCCCAGCCCCATGGAAGGTTAAAGCTGGAGGTGAAAGGTTTCATTGCCTCTTAGTTAGTCTTCAGAGACCACAAATTGTGTTGACATATATGTTCTGATTCATTAGCAAGATAGCCTTAAAGGAATAAAAAGACCTTGAAGCCTATTATAGGTATTTCAGGTTCTATTCCCAGTAATATGGGAAGATCCAAGAAGGTTTTGAGCAATAGAGTGTTGTGACTTGTATTGAAAGGAATTGCTCTGGCTAGTGTACTGAAAAAATTGGGGTGGAGAGAGGGAAGGAAGGGGAGGAAGAGAGGCAAAGGTGGAAGCAGAGACCTGTCGGAATGCTACTGCTGAAATTCAGATGAGAGGTTATGGAAGTAGATTGGTGTGAAGTGTTCTGATTCTGTATGTATTTTGAATGTAGATCAAATGACAGTTATGAAGGTATGAAAAAGTTAAGAAGGAAGGAAGGAAGGAAAGAGAGGAGTCAAGAGTGCAGTTTTTGGCTGAGCAATTAGAAGAATGGAATTGACAGCAGATTGAGTAGAAACATTTTAGCATTTTAATGCCTACTATAACAACTAACGGCTAATCATTTTATAGTTCTTTATAATGACAAGGGCATTTGTATATATTATTATATTATTTTATCATCCAAGCAACCTTGAGATAGGCTTGGCGCTCTTATTTTTCCTATTTTACAGAAAATAAAACATGGCTCAGGGAAATTAAATTACTTGGCCTAAGATCTCACAGCTAGTTGGTGATGAGACTCGAAATTTAACCAAGGTTTGTTGGACCCTAATCCAGGTCACAGTGTGTCTATTTGCCTTTCAATTTGCTGTGTATCCAGTGTTTACTCCGACTAAAAGCACTTCTGCCTGCACACTGTTTTCTTATACTCCAACCTACGGAACCAAAGCAGGTGACAGCTAATGCCATTCTGGGGAGATGCAGACATAAGGGGAAAGGTGAGAGAGAGAAAGGCTTAACTGTGTGACTCTGCTTCTCTAAGAAATTGACACAGTTAGCTATGTACATCTGTGACCTGAAAGTGCAACTTCTTTTGCAAATTGCTGTGATATAGCAAGAGTTCAGTTAGAAAGAGGAGGGAATGGGTGTCACGGAGGTAGCCCTTATATCCAGACTGAAAGTTAGAAGACCTAGTTCAAGTTTTAGCATTTTAGCATATTAGCTGTCTGATCACATTCCTGTCAAAAAGCTGATACAAGTCTTATTTAGAATGGGATTGTATATTATTAAAATTAATAATAATAACTAACAACTCATGAATGACATTGATCGCAAACATTATTTTGCTTTAGCTGCCACTAATCCTGCAAAGGAGGATATCTTACTGATGAGAATTCTGAGACTGTTAGTAAACAATGTTAGTAAACAGAGCTGAGGACATGTTAAGTCCATTGCTCTTTGTAGAAATCTTGTCATACTTAGTCCTCTGAAAAACTTGGGCCAACCTTCTATTTCTGTCATTTGCAAGAATTTTGGCTACAATTCATGAACTCTTGATCTATTGAAAGCTCTAAAATAAAAATGTTAGCTAAAAACTTGCTAAGCTTTATCCTTTCCCTTTTCTTCCTCTCTTCCCATTCTTTGTCCAGACACAATTTGTCACTTCAGTCAGGGCCAAACACCTGGCAAGGTGAGTTTATATTGAGTTCTTTGCCTGGTTCAGATAGTTGCATGTTCCTCAGCACTCTGAATGTCTCTCTTGATGCTCTGCATGTCCTTCCTGAGCAGCAGTGTTGGCAAAACTGACTTAAATTAATCACAGTAGTCTTGGGAGGGCAAGATGGGGTATAATGGAATAATCTTGAAAGAGGACCATTTTCCCTTAGTGTACAGATGCTATCCCATGCAGCCTTGCCATCTGTTGGCAGAACAAATATTTAGCCTATTGTCCACAAATGGATGATGTTAACAGGTGCTACAATCCCTTGGCCAGGGCATCTGAGCCAGAAGTGTGTCAGACGCATCTCTGGAATATGCTGAGGGAAATACTGCTATACACCATGTCTCACCCCTTTGATGCTAGTGTTTTCCAAGTTAGCAATTGCATAAGCATATGATATTCTCTAGTTAAGAAAAGTAAGAAGTCATCTGGGACCATCCTAAATTATTCTCTCTAGGAAAGAACCTGGAAGAAGAAAGATTTTCAAATCTGATTCCAATATTCTAAAATCATTTGAATCTGAGTGCCTTTATGACCTTGGCCTGCCAGCTGCTCTGTTCTGCTTCTCCAGAATCCCATCCATTTATGATTTTCAAGCCACCTGTCACCATGGTAAGCAGGAGAGAGGCTGCAGTGAGAGGGCAAATTAGATGTGAATGTCTTTGTGGGCTTCTCTGTCATTGAAAATTAATGCAATTACATACTGAAAAAGTAGAGGATCCAAACCAAAGGGAATCAGCATGCTGGAGCAGAAAACCTCTGGAAAGGGAGCTAGGAAGTGGGTTCCAGTCTCATTCACAAGGGCATTTGTATGGATTAAATGCCATTAAGTGTGTTCTGTGTCCAGTTACAGTCACATAGCAGATGCTCAATCATTCCCTTTCTTGGTCTTCGTTAATGAATTAATTGTGGCATTGGACACATCAGCAACACTTTGCAACCACATTTCTAGTGGAAGAATTGCTGATAATGGAAAGAGCGCACATTTAGACACTATGTTGCCTAGCACTATGCTGGGTGTTTAACATAAATTATTTCATTTCATCCTTATACCAACACTTGTGTTTAGGTTATCATCATGAGACAAATGAGACATCCAAGGCTCTGAGAATTTTAATAATTTGCCCAAAGTCATGGAAACTTTAAATTGACAGAGTTGGATTTGTGGGCTCCAATATCAAGGCCAATGAGAAAAGTGGAAATAATGCTTCTCAAATTCTTCCTCGTGGAAGGGGAACATGAACACTTGAAATTGTTTCAAGTCTTCTCTTTTATCTTTAAAATTCATATGGATTTAGTTGCATTCTATCCTACAATGTATGTGTAATTGTTTTATTATAAAATGAATGCCTTATAGTTGTGTTTATTTTCTGGTTCTATGTATTCCCTTTACGTGTTAGTTCCTAGACAGCATGCACATCCAGAGATGTGGTAATAATAAACTTTAGCAGGTGGTCTCTATAGTCCCTTCTAATTTTAATGATTTAGAGGTTTAACTAATTGCACTGGTTATCAGGCAGTTAGGATTATATAGATGAACAGTTATCAGTGTTACTTGGAAATGTAATGCCATCTTAATGCAAGGACAATTGGTTCAAGTGTTGTTAATGGGCAGTCTACCTAGGCTGTTGCAAAGGACCAGCTATTAGAGTTGACTAACTACCCTCTCCTAAGTGTATGTCATACAGTCAACTGCCATAGTTCTAGGCAGCCCATCTGAGATGCGGGGGCAGTTTTAAATAGGGGGCATGTGGCATCGCCCAGATCCCAAAGACCACAGCGTCTTTCAGGTGAACCTCTCCTACAGCTGCAGGTCTTACCCATTCAGTAAACCCTTTCTCTGCTTACCCCCTCAGTCCTAGGGGTCATGGCCACTTCCTATTGTTACCAGTCCCTGCCAATCCCTAGTTAGTTGCCTAGCCCTGCTCATACCTTTGTAAATATTTCCTTTAGTAACACCTTTTCAATTACCTTTTTGCACTGGTCACCTGTTATTTGCTGAGATCCTAACTTTTTCTCTTTCCTGAGCTCTACCTGTATTGTACACTACTTACTGGACATGTTGACTGTAGTTTCACAGTCATCTCAACTCCCAAACAGAACTTCATCACAAACCTGCTCTTCTTGAGGTGTTGCCTGACTCAGTAATAGATGCTACTTTCTATTAATTACCACCCCAGACACCCAGGTGTCATCCTTGTCCTCTCCATCTCACTTCACCCAGCCAGTCAGTAATTTATATCAATTCTCCTTCATAAGATTTCCCACTTCTTCACCATCTGCACAGTTCCTGTTCTCATTATTTGTCAAGTAGATTGCCTCCCTATGGATCCACCTGTCTCTAGCTCTCCTTCCCCATTTATTTTCCATTGTTTTCTCTTCTCAGAATCATATATTACAAAAAAAAAAAAAAAAAACCCCACACTTGTCCATACCAACTAATCGATAAAACCTTCAATGGCTTATTATCACCTTAAAGCCTAAACTCCTTAACAAAGCATGTAAGCCCATCTTTCTTTGTCTCCCTCCCTCCCTCCCTCCCTTCTGTCCTTCCTCCCTCCTTCCCTCCCTTTCTTTATTTCTTCCTTTCTTTTTCTTTTTTTAAACCTTCTTAGCCATTTTCCTGATCCTTCCTCATGCACTCTATATTGAGTACTACCAAGTCCCTTCATGTTTATCATAGATGGTTGAACTTCACACTCATGCACTTGTATGTGCTCTTTCCTTTGCCAAGAATATCCTCTGCATAACAGTCCTTCGAGTCCTGCCTCCAGCATTACCTTCTCCAGGGAACTTTCCCAGATAACCACAACCTCTGCAACTTGTTTGGGAGTATCTTAAGGGTTCCAGTGGCTCCTACGCTTCAGGTGATGGCATATCCTAGGGCAAGGTGCACTGTTTTGTTGGATGAAATACCATCACTTTCACAGTGATATGTAATCTCACAACATCCCTTAGAATTAAAAAATCATAATTTTTAGGTGGTAAATGATTAAGAAGTAGCTTTAAGTTAGATAATTTAATCCTGATCTTTATGTATTATATAATAATTTTATATAAATAGTAGGATTTGCTCTTATCTTCATTTGCTTATTATCTTCAGTAATTAATATATGTTTTACAGCTCCAGTCTACACTTCTTCCTTGAGTTCTAAACTCTGATACCCAACTATCTTCCTTAAAAGACATCTCAGGCTCAATATGTCTTCATCCTTGCTCCAAAATCTGCTCTAACTGCATGCAGCCTTTTCTAACTCAGTTAAGGGCAACTCCATCCTGGCTGAAAAACCTTCACCATTCTCTACTTTTCTTTCTTTAAAGTCCCACATCCAGTCCATCAGCAAATCTTGATGAGTCTATCTTATACACATAGACAATTATGACCACTTCTCATGACCTTCACTGCTACCACCATGGTCTATAAGTCACTCTCATTTTGTCTGTTTATTGCAAGAGCTTCTTACCAGCCTCCCTGCCTCTAACTTTGCCTCCTAACAGTTTATTCCAGGGCTTCCAGACTGCTCCTCTGAAAATAAACCAGATGTTTTTCTTTTGCTCAAAACCTTCAGCATAAAGGCCAACTTCCTTATATTGTCTTCCAAGGCTCTGTATGAGTTGACTCTGCGCTTACTGAAATCGGCTCCTACTATCCTACTCAAGGCTCATTCTCTTTCAGCTATACTATACTCATTGCAGTTCCTAACATTTCTAGACTTACTCCTTCTTCAGGATCTTTGCATTTACTCTTTGCTCTGCCTGGCATATTCTTTCATGATATGTTCATGATTTGCTTCTGCACCTTCTTCAAGTCTTTGTTCAGATATCACTTAGAAGTAAAATCTTTCCTGATAAACATATTTAAAATTACTCCCCTTTCCTGAATTTATGTCTCCTTTATCCACCATATTTTTCTTCATAACACTTATCATTTTATAATATATACTAGAGTTTCCTTTTTAATTTTTGTGTTTTTTGTCTCTTCCACCAACACACACATATTCATGCACATAATAAAAAGTAAGGTCCATGTAAACATAATTTTTGTTTTGTTCATTGCTGGACCCCAGAATCTAGAAAAGTGCCCTGGCACATAGCAGACACCCATTAAGTATTTGTTGTTTGAATAACTTGTATATAAAGGCAAATTTCAATTCATTTCATTTATCAAAAAGCTTCTTAAAATTTACTGTAAATTATATTTGCAAGAAAAATCATGTTTTGGTGACAAAATAAGACTTGGGGTTATTTCATGTGTAGTTTAGATATTGAATGTAATTTAGAGGTAGGTTGAAATGACACTGCATATTATGGCAAAAACAACTTGCTTTCATGATCTGATGTTAGGAAGTATATTTGGAGTTTAAAAAATCAAATTGCTTATATTTATAATGTTCATGATTTGTTTCTAAATTAAGCCAGACACATTTATGTTTAAACCAATGTTAAGCTGAAAAATAGTCAAAAGCAACTCAATACCTAATAGTGTTTAGTAGCCTGAATGAAGGTGTAATGAAGCCACACATCTCATTCTTAGGTGCAAATCCCCTCCTAGCCTTTCTCTGTATCCTTGGCATTTTTGTGACTTCCCAACACTAGAGTAAGTTTTTCTGCCAAAACGAGTGAGGCTCTTGGTGCCCTCTGGACTTTCCCCACCTCCCAACATGGGAGAACTATGAAACTTTCCACAATAAAATTGCACCCCTGGTCCTTGCATCCTTCTCCTGGTGTCTGTTAATCTGGGTTTGACTCAGGCCCATGAGATGTTCTGTAAGGCCCCTGATAGGCTTACTCTATCTCCTGTCCAGCCTATTTTAGTTAGACTACATCATTGTGAGGTCACCAGCCCTTTCCTTTGAATTCTGTGACTCTCCCCCAGCCTACATTTGGGTGGAATCTAGACAGTACTGCTGCTCTCTGCATTGGTTGTTTTCTGTGAAAATGGCAGTAAACAGGTCCAGTTTTGAACTGGCCCTGAGGAAATGGGTTTGGAGTTTGCATGGGCAAGAGGGAGGGAGGAGAGCCATTTGGAGAACTGAGAATGAATTTTTTTCTTTTTTTGGTTTCAATGTTTTCTATTTTTTTTAAAAACATCTTTATTAGAGTATAATTGCTTTACAATGGTGTGTTAGTTGCAGCTTTACAACAAAGTGAATCAGTTATATATATACATGTGTTCCCATATCTCTTCCCTTTTGCGTTTCCCTCCCTCCCACCCTCCCTATCCCACCCCTCTAGGTGGTCACAAACCACCTAGCTGATCTCCCTGTGCCATGCGGCTGCTTCCCACTAGCTATCCACCCTACGTTTGGTAGTGTATATATGTCCATGCCACTCTCTCACTTCATCACAGCTTGCCCTTCCCCCTCCCCATATGCTCAAGGCCATGCTCTAGTAGGTCTGTGTTTTATTCCCGTCCTACTCCTAGTCTCTTCATGACATTGTTTTTTCTTAGATTCCATATATATGTGTTAGCATATGGTATTTGTTTTTCTCCTTCTGACTTACTTCACTCTGTATGACAGACTCCAGGTCCATCCACCTCACTACAAATAACTCAGTTTCGTTTCTTTTTATGGCTGAGTAATATTCCATTGTATATATGTGCCACATCTTCTTTATCCATTTATCTGTTGATGGACACTTAGGTTGCCTCCATGTCCTGGCTATTGTAAATAGAGCTGCAATGAACATTGTGGTACATGACTCTTTTTGAATCAATGTTTTCTTTACGTTACTAATAAATGCAGTGAAAACAAAAGAAAACAATCTTTCTGAACAACTGACGGGATGGTGGAGGTGGAGCAGAAGGAGGAGTGGACCTTCCTCAGGCTGACCTACATGGGAGGGACCTTGACCAGCTGCTGGACATGTCCTATCAGCAGCCAATGGTGGATGCTCAATGGAACCTGCAGGGGAGGTAGCACTTCCTGCCTACCGGCCTGCACAAGGCCCCCGTGGAGAAGCCAGAGGTGGTGAAGGTGTACCTGCAGGGCGTGATCATTCTGTGCAAGGCAGTGGGTGGCATGGTAGGTGTCCATAGCATGAGACATTCAACCAGCTGGAAATCAAGGCTGAGATGTTCCACTGCTACCTGAGCAAGTACTCCATCACCTACAGGCCCATGGACCACAGTTGGCTTGGCATCAGTGTCACCCACTCCTTCCCTTTCATCCCCTTCAAGTAAAGTCACAGACTTCCCTAAAAACAAACAATAAAAAAAGGTACTCTCTAGGAGGGTCTTGGGCAACATGGTTTTGAATATCTAATTCTTTTTTAGTTATTCACAATGGCCAAGATGTGGAAACAACCTACATGTCCATCAATGGATGAATGGAAAAAGAAAATGTGGTGGATAAATACAGTGGAACATTATTCAGCCTAAAAAATTAAGGAAATCCTGCCATATGCAACAAACTGGAAAACCTTGAAGACATTATGCTTAGTGAGATAAGCCAGTCACAGAAGGACAAATACTGCATGATTCCACTCATATGAGGTATCTCAAATAGTCTAGCTCATAGAAGCAGAGAGTAAAATGGTGATTGCCAGAGACAGGAGTTAGGGGTGAATGGGGAGTTGTTATTCAATGGTTATAAAGTTTCAGTTATACAACATGAATAAGTTCTAGAAACCTGTTGTACAAAGTTGTTGCCTACAGTTAACAATCTTGTATTGTACACTTAAAAGTTTTTTAAGAGGGTGGATCTGATGATACGTGTTATCACCACAGTAAAAAAAAAAAAGAGAGACAGAGAGATTAAACTGGATGATTATACTGCATGAAGGCCCTAGAATACCTTTGAAAATCTTGGAAAGATTGATCTAAGACAACTGTTTCAGCTTATAGAAGAAAAAGGAAGATCTAGAGAAGGGCATTTATCTGAGTGGACGAGGCTGCAGAACTAAAGGAGGCGCTTGACTAAAGTCATACACAATGTAGTTTATGTACTTCTAAAGTCCTTTCTTTTTTTTTCCTTTGCAGTATTAAATATCTTGATTCAAATGCCATGCCTTTGTTACATTCTCTGTATTTTTTGTTGTTATTTAGTATTATTTTTTTACTTTTATTAATTACGAAGCATAGGTGATTTACTAATTCACTTTTTCATTTCGTCTAATTTGATTGTAAATGTCGATATCAAGTTCTTTCTTACATTTAGTTCTGATATTTGCTACAGCAAACAATTGCATTGCACGTGTGTGATCATGAGAGATTAGGATCCTTCTGAGTTCTGAATGGTTGAATTTATTTGTGTTGTTAGAGGATGATGCATATATACTCAGGAATAAAAGTAGAATAACCAATTTTACATAGATGTGTGATTACATGTATTTTATATAGTATTCTATTAGATCTAAATATCTAGCACTGCCAGTACTGCTACTAAAGCAGGTATAGCATCAAAGGAACATACTTCATGTGCAAAACACTGTGCACATAATTAATGTACATTATCTTGTTTAAGCCTCCCGAAGAGCTCTAGTTATTAAACTAATGCTACTTCCCTGAACACTCCATGTACTATCTTGTGTCAGTGGATGGGCTGTTTCCTGTGCCTGAATGTTTTCCTCTCTTGTATCCATCTGGTCAGCATCTACTGACCCTTTAAAATTCTGTTCTTTGGAAATCTTTTAGAGAAGTGTTCCAAGATATTGCTCTCACCTACGTTCTTCCTCTTTGTTAAGCACACTTTACAGCATTTTTCACAATTAAAAAATTATTCTTTATATCTTTAACTTTTCCTGCTAGTTTAGCAGATTTTATGATGCTCTTGAGCAAGCCATGGCAAGAAATTGCTTGCCCAAAGTCATGTAGCGCATCTAGTTATTTTTGCCTATTCATATCATTATATTTAACATTTTATTTTTATCTTAATATTTTATTTTTTGATTGTTTTAGATTTTATAGGCTGATGAATCTGCTGATAGTAGATTTGTTTCTTCAAAATATTAATATTTACTTTCTTTTTCTTGACTTAGAGTTTTCTCTAGGACATCGAATACCATATTAAATAGTAGTGATTTAGAGTGGGCCTGTGTCCTGGTTTGCTCAGCACAGTGCAGGTATAAGCAGTTGCCCCAAGTAAATCCACTGTCTCAATACAACTGATGCTTGCACTTTATTTAACTCTCAGAAAATGTGTTGTCTGAGACAAAAATTTCATTGTCACTTTAGAATTGTGCATGTATGGAATACATCTTTCATTCCTGATGTAATAGGAACTCTTCTGATGTTTTTCTATTAGTATCATGTTGCCAATAGGTTTTTAATAGAATTTTTTTACCTTAAGAAATTTTCCTTTTATTTTTAGTTGTTAATTTGTTTTATTTTATTTTAATCAGGAATTGGTGTTTACTTTTATCCAATGTTTCTCTTATCTATTGTATAGATTACATTTTTCTTTTAATATATTAAAGTAGTAAACTACATTTTTGATTTCCTAATATTGAACAACATTTAAAATCCTATGGTAGACTTATTTAGTCATGAAGTATTATTAGTTTATTACATTCACAATTTGATGTGTGAATAGTTTATCTGGGATTTTAAAATCGAGGTTTATGGGAATAGCTTATAACTCTATTTATGTCCCTCCTTATCTGATTTGTGTACCAAAGTTATAAAAGCCTCATAAAATGAGCTATAGATATTTCCATGTACTTCCATGTTCTATACCATGATAAAATTCTCCTAAAATGTTTAGGCGTATGCCATTTAGAGTTAAATATTTTTAAATTCCCTTTCATGATATTCTATCATTATTGGTTTATCTGTGTTTTCAACTTGTATTTGTTTCAATTTGATGATTTATATTTTCCTAGAATATCATGTCATCTATATTTTCAAATTTATTAGTTCAAAGTTTTACCTAGTGCTTTCTTTTATATATCTTGTATATATGTAGCTATGACTCTTTTCTCACAATATTAATTGTGGTTTCTCTTTTACTTGACTAAGCTTGACAAACGTTTGTCAACGTGTTGGTCTTTTCAAATTAAAAGACTTTGGTTTTAATGATCACTTTAAATTTTTCAGTAGATTTTTTTTCTTGTATTAATTTTGATTTAATCAATGTTATTTATATTTTCTTTGTTTTTTATTGTTTATTTTTCAACATCTTCAACTGAAATTTTAGTTAATTTATTTTTAGTCTATTTTTTAATGTATACATTTAGAGTAAAACATTTTCTTTAGAGTACTGTATGCAGGGTTTTCACTAAGTTCATTTCTATGTAGGATATAATTTTAGTTAAGTTTTTCTCTTCAGTCCAAAAATGCTCTTAGATGAGAGATCCACAGGATTTCTTTTGGATATCATTTAAAAAAAAATTTCAAATATGACTTTAATCAGTGAATGTAGCCTGTATGATTTTTGCCTTTTGAAATGTGTTAAGGTCTCTTTCGTGGTCAAATTCAAGGTTAATGTTTATGAATGTTTCATGGATGATGAAAAGAATGTCTATTCTCTGTTTAATGTGAACAAAACTCTAAATAAATTTGATTATTCACGGTTTTGTTACTCGCTTCCTCTATTATTTTTTTGGCTTCTTGATGTATTTGCGATTTAAATATATTAAAGAGGTCTGTTGTGATTGTGGAATTTTGTTTTTTTTTTGTGTGTGTTTCTATTAATCTTTATTTTGTATGCTTTAAAGCCATATTTTAAAGCACATATTGGTTCATGACTGTTCTATCTTCTGAGTAGATGTTTATCAATTAAAAATATCCCTTTTGGCCCTTTTAATAAATTTAATTTTGAATTACTTCTTGCCAGACATTAATATTCCTATACCCACCTTTGTTTATTTTGCAGTTGCCTCTCTCAGTGTTTTGCATATACCAGGGCTGGGTTAACTGATGGTGCTGGTTCAGCAAATAACATCAAGTAACACAGTTGCATTATTCTTTTTTAGGGCCTCTCAGCTTCCTTTAATTTATTCAGACTTTTTAATCTGTTTATTAGCTTAGTCATTATTACTTGCATTTTTCTTGGGTTCCTGACCCCAACTTTGTCAGTTCGAAATGGTTGTATCTCAGGCTTCTCTTATATTTTAAAAATTGAATTGGGGCTTTTCGTTACCATGCAAAGAGCAAGAAAGCCTTCTTGCTCTCATACGGACAGAACAGAACTAGTGAGGATATTCCTCTGATTTTGTTGCTGATTTTTCCTGTATTATTAGAGTGGGTATTTGTATTCCCAGAATAAGACCTTTTCTCTCTGCATACATTTAGAGTGTTTCATGCCTCCTTGAAGAGTGGGCTAATGCACTAGGGCTAATGATGTGATTTGAGCTCTTTAGAGAGAGAAAGCATGTGACAGAGAGTACCACAACATACAGGGAGGTAAAAGGTGGAAATCATTATTTTGAACATGTAGGAGTAGAAATGCATTAGTATGGACATGTGTTAGATGTGGCCGTGTAATTTTGATTACTTAGGTAAATTAGAAAACACATGAAAAAAGTTTCTAAAATAACTTCTGGATGATACTCCAATAAACTTCTACTGCTCTTGGAATATAGTTCACTGGCTACTTAACATCTACTAATGCTACTATCTCATATATTGCTTCATCTGAGGCTGTTGGGAGTTAAGGAAACCATCCAACATGTTGATTGAAAAAAATTAAAAGAAAAAGAAAATCCTCAGCTTGACCCCTGGGAGTAAAGTTAATGTGCTGGTAGAGCTCTGAGAAATCAGAAAATAGGAGGAAAATGGATAATAAAATGTAGCAAGGCTTTCCGTGATTCAGTAGAATGGCTCTGAAATGATTGATGATATCAATCCATGTTTTCTTCTCCAAAATCCTTAGGAGATCATCATGGAAATAGCAATTAATTTTCAAGACTAAAGGAAAAAGTGTCTACAAATTATAAATTTTATACCATAGCATTTCCAAAACTCATACTATGAAGTTCTACTCTGAGGAGACTACTCATAAAAAAAAAAACAAAAAAACTTCCAGGGTTAATGCATATTAGCATATTTAAAGAAGAGTGGCAAGTTCTGAGGTGAAGGCAACCATCCAACCTGGAGTTATTATGATTTCCAAACTTTTAAAAACCTAAAACTTTTATTTTGTGAAACACTTACTACTGTTCAGCAGTTCAGAAAAGACAATTTACTATATTAAATTGCAATTTTCATGGACATATCAGTCATAAAATTTATTATATAACATTTATCCTGTTATAGAAACATGCTAGTTATGTAAGGCTTTGTTTTATGTCAATGAGTAAAAATACAAGTTATATATAAATAAGTCAAATGTGTCTGATATATATACCACATAACTAGCCTATTTGTGTAAATGTTCATACAAAAAGACTTATGTCATGACAAAACCAAATGTGTTGGGTCTGCAGTAAAAGCTAATTTAAAATATTTATTCTTGTGGAGGTTAAACTAAGTTTTCCTGTAAAACTGTTTGTTTAGGTGTCTAAACCTGGCCAGAGAAGCTGAGTCTAAAGGTTTTTTCTTAGAATTTATCTACTGAAATTATTCTTGAAAAATAATGTAGTAACTGATTCTGAATTTCAAAATACTTTGAGAAAAAAATATAATTACTATGTTTTTGTTTAAGGAGATTATTTCATTAATATAATTCTGTCTATTTACCTATCTACCTAGCTAGCTACCATAAAAAAGTAAATGTTTGAGAACTGTTTATTTTAAAAAACTGATCATTTGTGTAAAGTATAACCAAAAAACTGGCCAGCATTCAGCATAGGCTATAACAGAAGAAAAGCATTCTTTCTGTGGTGTTTAAGATCAATTTACTAACTCATCCTAGATGGACAGTTCCAAGGTTGTATGTGAGTTCAAACCTCAATAGGCTCTTCCCCCAATGATATATGCTTTAAGTTGGACAAGAATTTGTTACAGCTCCACAAGTAATATTGGACATAACATATCTAAGCTGCCTGCTGGATAGTAACTGTATAATAAATACTATGTTGCCACTAACAGCTATCACCTATTAAGCACTTACCGCATACCAGGAATGCTGGCAGTGAAATAAACTTCACAGCTTATTGTAACTCACGTCAGCATTTAAATAAAGAGGAACTGAGTTATAGAGAAGTCAAGGTAATTTATCCAAAATCATACGGGACAGGGCAATAGAGCCTGACTTTTATTTCTATTTAATGCTATTTCTATTGCATCGGCTGGTTTTATCTGGCCTCCATTGGTTCTATGGAGTCTTACAAAACTCTTTTGATCTTTAGGAGATAATGTATGTAGTCTAGATATCTTACCTCAACCTCAAGTTTATATAAACATATGCCCATTTGGATTACTTCAGAATAGAAGACACTGAATTAGAGAGTCTGATCAAAAAATGGCTTTCTTTTTTAAGTTCAAACATAGTTTGTATCAACTTATATAAGAATATATGTATATATATATATATATAAAATGTGTACAAATAATACAATGTAGGAAAGCAGAGAGAGGCTATATTTTAAAATTTACATTTTCTCTTCCATACATCGTTCATATAGTCTACATTATGCTTTAAGGTTTTAGCTAAGTTGTGTTCAGGGGGTGTAAATATGCTTAAGAATCTATGAAAGTAAAAAGTGATTTGACAAGTAATTTTTTTTTCTGGCAAAATTACATAGACACGCCCACACATACACACACAAACATACATACATACATACACATATAAACATATACAGATGGACTCAAAGTAAAATATCTATATTGATGTGTGTGTCTGTTTACATATACAGACACAGATATATATATATACACACACACATACACATATATATATACACACATGCACATAATCTATATTATTTTTGTGACGTTACATCTATCAACACAGATAATTGTGGAACTATACCTATAATTTGTATTGGTATTTCCAGACACAAGAAGAACTTATATTCCCTACTTGCTTCCTTGTTTTAATATAACTATTTATTTATGTCTTAAAAGGTATTTATAGATGCCTCTGGGGACAGCATCTCTGGTTGGTTTGTGGTTGGTTTATATTTTCATTTTAATCTATTGTCCACAGGCTGCTTTGTAAACCCCATAACTCGAATGTGTAGATCATTCAGAATTTAAGATGAATTAACAGTATGGCCCTTTGGGTCATAGAAAACGCTATTAAGACATCAATCTAAACATTTAAGGGGAAGAATCTTAAAGTCATATCATAGTTTCTTTTTTTAATATATTTCAAAAAGTAACTGACTTCACAAACACCAGCTCTAACATGATTTAGACAACTGAGAAACAGGCAAGTGTATTTTAAAATACTAAAATAAAACACATTTATACAAGTACAAAGCAAAACAATGCTGATAAAAATGTTAATCTTTATGAAAAAAATCATTTGCAATTCACATCAAAATAATTTAACATTCTCTATCATTTTAATAGCACAAGCTGCAACAACAGAAAAAAAGACAGATATGCGCACATCATTTTAAAACCAAATCAGTTAAAGTGCAGAAAAAAGTAAGTACAAGCACTTGTAGCCCACACAAATCTTTTAGGATTGGCACCATCTCTCTAAAACATCTATATTCTATATAGATTTCTAATTACAACACCACCAGCAGCTGCCATTGAATTCTAGAAATACACACAATATACATAGTATATTTGTTCACATTGCGAAGATCAGTGAAATTCAGCCAACTATTTTATACATGCCTCGTTCTTCAACAGATAGTCGAGTATCTGCCAGGCCTCAGACCCTCTTTAAAGTGAATTCCGACTTATCTTTATGCTTTTCACTGATCTGTATTTTTTCACAGTATAAAATTGTAAATGGTAACTATAGAGATTCTGACAGCTTGAGGGTTATTAATAAGCTGTGGCTAAATGTGAACTCAGGTAATACCTTTGAAGTCTCCAAAACATGTACATTTTACCGGGAGACTAGCACAGGCAATGTTTTTTTCCTTAAAAAGTGTTTAATTCCTGGTTTGGAAGTCACAGAACTGCAGCAGAGCCATTATACAATTCATGGACAGTCAGAAATAGCTCCTAGTCTTCCTGATCACATGCTGGTAACAGCAGAAACTTGGGAAGGACTGTTACTAACAAGGATTAGCACATTGGGGGGGTTTCTTTTTTTTCTTTGCTTCAATCAAATCTCATACCGTTTTCCTTTCCACACTCCCTTTCTGTTCCCCACCCCTACCCCAGACAGTTGGTTCTGGTTCTTCCCAATGCAGATACAGTCTTCTCAGGCTGCCACCACTCTTTCCCACAATAGAAGAAGGGTGGACTTCTTAGATAGTCCGTATAATTTGATCAAACCAGGTCTTCTTGTTTTCATTCTGGGACCAAACTGTCCTTTAGGGTCACTTTTCTGAAACTTAGCATTCCACTGTACTTTCCCCTTCCTTTTAGTCATGCTGGTCCTGACTGAATTATCACTGGGCACCAGGAACAGACTGTTTTCAAGGAAATTCAATGAAAATAGGTACTCAAATGAATTGTGAAGTTCATATCCTAGCCCTAGAATGAATATTCAGTTCTCTTTGTATTGTAGATTTATTACTTGGAACCTGGTATTAGAATTGGCAAAGAGACAGAGTTAGCATCATTCCAAAATAAAAGATCCCAAGAATGCATTACTACTAATATTATATATTATACAATGTATTGAATAAAGTGGCAAAGGGTTATATAAATACACAGAAAAATACATCTTGTTCTCTAATTGGATAAATTATTTTTCTTATTACAGTTGACTATTATTTCATATGGAATTATCAGATGGCAATTTATTTGCATTAAATTTTAATTTCTAGTGGATTTTCTCACAAGGTAGTGTACTTTTAAAAGAAATATGTTACTAAAAAATTAGAAAGGAATTTGATCATGGAGAAAGTTTTAAAGATGTTCTTCTATTGGTCAACACAGTGAAATTTGTACTTAAGAGTACAGTGGAAACCAACGTGTTTTATGAAACAAAATTTTAAAACTCAGATAGAGCATACTTAGGAAGGTTTCGATACCTAAGAAATCAAGACAGTAATCCCCAGGTGAATGCCACCCTTTTGATGAGAATCCAGGGATATTAATACTCAAAATATTTACATTTGTTTTTAAAGTAGAGGCAGACATTTGCTTTCAATGAAACCATAAAACTTAGCTAGATTCAGTTTCAAGAGTCATTATAATATTTGGGATCGAGAGGCTCTGATGATGCTATTTTAAAATTGTCACTGGAGGTCTGATTTAAAAAAATTTATATTTTAGTAAATTAACGTTGGCTTTTAATGTTTTATATTGGGAGATTTGATTTAATATAATTTAATATAAGAACAGTTAGTTATCAGGAAAGTAAAGTGGAGCAGTATATTTATCATAACTTTTAAAAGTGGGGAATGATAAATTATGTTAATGGATATATTTCCATTTCTCAATTCCTTTTTTTAAGTAGATGTGAGATAAAAAATACTTACCAAAATAAGGATATTGAGCTAAAGGAAAAAGGTTTGTATTTATCTTTCTCTCTGCTAAAAATATACTTCTGCCTCATAGCAAATCTTTTTCATAAGGCTATCTTTAGTATAAGGCTGGGTCAACTGAACTTTAAATTTATAGGACACCTCCTCCTTTTATTACTATCCTTATTTAAAAATCAAAAACATTTGGCACCTGAGGATAGCTGTAATGGGAGGAAGAAAGAGATGACAGTGGATGCAGGTCTTGAGCTATGAATTCTACCTGTATGAGCCTATCAAAGCACAGGTATTTCTATTATAACTTTAAATCTCTTTTCTGCAGTTTTTAAAAAGTGACAGTATGAAGTGCACAAAATTATATTAATAATTATTTTAAAAAGGAAAATATTAATAATTGCTTTGCCTCTTTTTGGAATGGCTAAGAAAGACTGTGTGGTTTATATTCGTTAAGGTTCCTCTGTTTTAGTTTTCTGTATTGCTTTGAAAAATCTACATTTGTCATAGTTCATAGCTGCCCTGTTTAAGCAGCCAAGAAAAGTTAAAATCACAGCTCACTGGCATAGCTAAATCTCTGCTACGCCGACTTGACACAGTTTAAAATTTCCAGTGTATTAAGATTGTGTTAATTTTTTGAACAGTCCCTCCAATCATGACAATGTCTTCATTGGGTCTATGGACCGTTCTTCCAGTGGTGGGACTTGAAAAGAACAGAGGAACTCTTTGTGCATCAGGTTTTCAAAAGAAAGGAATGAAGAAGCCCAAATGCGTACTTTAAATATTTTAGCTGGCAATGCATTCATAATGAGGAGTGGCCACATTTCATGAAAGAGATAGCCAAGCTGGAGCTCAAGAATTATTATTATTATAAAGAGAATTTCCAGCTACACAACGCACCCCAGTGAGGGAATTACAAAACAGTATTCCAGAAAATATTTTTTGCTACTCCAGTATTGATTGGCAACATGGTGAAATAGTCAAGAAATCTTCCACTGGTTTTCTTGGTTAATGGAGGTGAATTGAAATAACTAGGTGGAATCCAAGATGCAGGCTTTTGAAAGAGGATGTCACAACCAAATTGGAGAGGAAAGTCTGGTAAAAGCCCTACATACATCAGCGCAGCCGTCTTCATACAGTTGTGTGTTGTGTATTGGACACACTCACATCAAGGCCTCAGTAAATACCAGGCCCAAGTACTGCTTTCCAAGGTCTTTATAGGAAAGAAAAAACGAAAAAAAAAAAAAAAAAAAAGAGGAAGAGAAAAGTTGACGTTTTGGTCCCAGATTTTGAGTTTGTTAGAAAATGTACATTCATGTTTGGTGAATCAAAGAATCTTCTGGGAAAAGAATTAAAGTAAACAAAACATACTTTTTTACAGTTGCTTATTAACTATGCCTTTTCCCCTCCATTACGCTGTTTCACACTCATTGCTTCCCTAGAGCAAAGCACTTAGTATGTAACTGTTTCAACAGACTCCTTGTCAGCCCTCAAAAACAGAAGCAGTGTTTCGTAAAAGCCCATGTTTTCTAAGGCCACTAGAAGATCTGCCAAAAGATTTGTAGTTGGTGTCTTCGTCGGTTGATGTTAAATAGCACTATTAATCTCTTGTTTCCATTACAGGTGTACTTGGCGTCTTCCACCTCGGGTCTTAATCAGGCGACTGTGTCTGTCGGAACACCGGAGGTCTTGGCTCCGTTTGGGAACCCAGCGTGGTTTCCAAGGACATTCACAAGGACGAGGAGCTCTGAGTGTAATCTCTTATGATAAGTGTGTCGTATTTGGGAGACGATGGGATACAGAGGGCCGACTCGGACACTGGCGAGTTGGGAGTGGTACTCCCCGAGTCCACCGAGTCTCTGAAGGGGGACGGCGGGGTGAGAGCCACCAACTCCTCCAGGTCCGGCTTGCCGGCCGCAGCCTCGGGCCCGGCCGCCGGGGGCTCCAGGGCAGCGCCCCCAGCTGGCGGGGCCGCGGCCGCCGGCTGCGCGCCGCCGGTGATCTCAATGGCGGGCAGCGGCTGGATCTCGGCGAACGTGGTCATGGTGGCGGGCAGCTGGATCTCTTTGGGGATCAGGTAGGACGAGCAGAGCGGGGCGCCCGCGCCGGGGCCCGGAGCGGCGGTGGACAGCATCATGGAGTTGAGCTCGCTGATGTTGGCCGTGAAGCGGGTCACCACGCTGCTGATCTGCTCCATGAGCGAGCCCTGAGACGAGCTGCTGCGCGCCGCGGGCTCCGAGTGCAGCGACGGCAAGTCGTCGTCCGTGCGGCCGGCCGAGCCCGCGCGCTGGCTCAGCGTGCTGATGGGCGACGGCGAGCGCGGGCGCGCGGGCGCGGGGAAGTGCTCCTCGGCCTCCACCACGTCGTACAAAGCCTTGGGGCCGGCGTCCGGGGGCTCGGGCCCGCCGCCTCCCGCGCCTGCGCCGCCCGCGCCCGCGCCGCCGCCCGCGCCTCCCGCGCACAGGCCGCGGCTCTCCGTGCTCTTGGGGAAGGGCTTGATGACGGCTGTTTGGTTGGGGTTCTCTTTCTTGTTGATGTGGATGGACAGCCGCTGCCACAGGTGCTGCCCCCGGCTACTCTTCTCGTTCTGCGCCCACGTGACGGATTTTCCATTGGAGCTGCGGAGAGAAGGGAGACAAGAGGTGACTCCGCGAGGCCCCGGACGGGAGGGCTTCCCCGGTGGTGGTGGTGGGCGGCCGTGGGACTCGGACTGGGGAGGACTTTTCTTGTTTTCTCAGGAAATAGGGCATCAAAGGACACCAGGGAAAGAGATCTTGGACGTGGCTTTTGCTTGCTTGAGTGAAAGGCTGCTTTCTTGTATCTGGTCTTCCGTTCATCATGACCACGGAAGTGTGTTAAAGGGGATATTAGTGTGGATAAAGGGCTGTGTATGGGAATTCTGCAGTAGTTCTGAGACCGCCTGTGAGTGCAGCAGCTGGTTAGGCTGCAAACCTAGAAGCGAGGGCTTGCAGTATTGTGGTTGTGTGCAGACGTGCCGGGGACAGGGCACGGGCTTCCCAAAGTTGGCAGCCTCTGAAAGGAAACAGAACTAGGACCTCCTCTCAACCCAGTGATCAGAGGGCAGGGAAGGGGTAGGAGTCAGGGGTTACCAGGAAGTAGATAGTGGTTCCAATTCAGTTTTTATTCTGCACGCCCATGGTTGGTGCATTTAACTAGGGATTTCTGTAAGAACTCCTGGCTTTGAACATGTTTGTACTTAGTCTGGCTTATCTGGTGGAAGATACAAATTCAATGAACACATACACTAATTTGTAATTAATTAGACCATTTCTACTTGGTAGAAATCTCCTCACGCATTTATTTTAAGGCCTAAAACTTGAATAACAATTCTGTGAGGGAGCATGCAGTATTATTGCCTTTGGCACCTAGCGTATAGTTTCGAATTAGGGTCTCAATGAGTGTTGTCTGACTGACGTGGTTTCTTAGGACCTTTCTCCCTCTTCTTTTTCCCAAGTAGTCTTTTTCGTCTCCACTCTGGGAACTGAAATCTGCTGTGTGAAGAAAGCCTCTAATGAGACTGATGCCTCAGCCTCAGGCTGAGTGTGCCTTCCTTACCTGGAACTACAAACTATCGAGAGCCTCACCTATGGTCAGGTGATGTGCTCTGACCTTCAGGGATCTTATACTGAGAGATCCTGGTGTGATTTCCCACAAAGGAATATAAGATCTCTGTAACTAGGGGGTCTGCTACATCCAGACAGCTCTGTTCTAGGTGCTGTGACCAAGAGATAGCCTTGGGCAGTCTCTGAACAAAGGCTTTGACCACCCAATTGTATTATCTCAGCTGGTGGTTATTTAACTTAATTGTGCATAGGACTCACCTGGGGGTATTTGTCAAATACCTGCGTGAACCCCAGGAGATTCTGATTGTCCAGATTGGGTTCCTCGGATCTATGCATTTTACAAGCACTCTGCCCCCTGCTCCCTGAAGTGATTCTGCAGCAGGTGTTTCACAGACTGAGAAGTTCTAACAAGAAGTTATCCTTTCTCTCTGGGTTCCCATTGCTCCCTTGGCCTCCTTGCTGGAGGGCTGACCTGCCTTTATCAGACAAGGGACCGAATTGTGTTTGGAGCCCACCTGCCTTGGGACTGCCAACTGCAACTTCGAGATTCTCTTTTGCTTGAGATGTCCACTGCCTTGATAAGGGACCACTGTTTCTGCAGCCCCTATAATAACATGCTTCCTGCCTCTTTCCCACACCGCTCCCCATGTCTTCATCTGTCCCTTTCCACTTTGTGGTCTTCCTTTCTCTGCTCCTTGCACTGAAATCTCATTCCATTTAATATACCCAGTGTATTGCAACCTGGTGTCCTTCAAAATTCTTGAATGTGAAATGGCCTCCACCCTCACCCCTTTTCCTGCAGATAATGAACAAATTATTAACAGGTTTGGAGGTTGCTGTGCGTTCCCAGCACAACAGAAGGGACGCTGCCAACCTGTTAACTTCCTTTCCAGAGAGTTTCAGGGATTGTTTTTATGTTTTTGCATTAACCTGACCTGCCACCCTTTATGTTTTCAGTGCATTACTTTTCTTTTTCCCAAGTGTCCACTAACTTCTGGAACATGGCACAGAAGAAATGGGCCAGGTGATTTACGGGATTTGATTGGGAGAATGGTTGCCAGCAACCCCATTTCTCTCCTACTGGCAAGATAAGAAACAGACGTGTCCAGAGGGACAGTTAGTTTTTCAGGTAGCTGAGGCCACTTTTGACACAAAGCATGGGCTGGAAACTAGAAGTATAACTGGATTCATTCTACCAAGCTCTAGGAAAGTTTTTGCTCCCAGCACAGAGAGGTTTTGATGGAACATAACCTTAACAGTGACAGTCATTGGAATCACGTGTAGCCGGGCTCCAAAACATGATAGCAGATTGAAAAACCTTTGGGTTTTCAATGTGGGAGAAGGAAACTGTCCTAACCAAGCAATCTGTGCAAAGTACTGCCATCTTTCCTGGTGGCCATGTCTTTGCTCACAGTGTCACAGGGTCTGTGGCCGCTTGGGAGAGAGAGCACCAGACAATCTGAATAACAATGGAAATGGACACGGGATACACCAGAGACATGGAGTCCAAATCTGAGCACTTCATTTCATTTCTTGGGTCATGGAATATTTTTTTCTCCAAAGCAAATGGAGATTCTTAAGAAAAAACTGACCTACAACAGACATTAGTCTGTTTAGCAGTAGAATATAGTTTCTATGAAGACAGGGACCTTATCTACCTTGTTCACCGGCACACAGCAAGATCTTC
The DNA here is from genome assembly GCF_026419965.1 of Kogia breviceps. NCBI lineage: Eukaryota > Metazoa > Chordata > Mammalia > Artiodactyla > Physeteridae > Kogia > Kogia breviceps. The sequence goes on along the minus strand of NC_081316.1, from coordinate 52,940,805 downwards.
ATAAGCATTTGATGGATGAATAGGATTCTTAAGGCAACAGGGCTGTTGTGTGGTGTATGGAAAGTGCAGTGGATGAAGGATCCTAAAATCTGTATTCTAATTCTGGATCTGCCATTCTGGATGCTTGGAAAATAATAATCTCCTTAAGCCTCAGTAAAAAAAAGAAAAAAAAAAAAGCAGATAGTATATCATTTGGTGAAGATTGTTGTGAGGAGATTAAATGAGACAATTCAAAGTGAAAGGTTCTGGTAAGGAGGAGGTATCTAAGATGTTATTTTTTGCATTGTGTGTGAATACTAAGTTTCAAGAAACAAAAATAATATATTACAGTCGGTCCTCTGCGGTTTCGCATCTGCGGATGCAACTCAAAGCAGTCAGGTCTAATGTTGGTTGAATCTGCAGATGCGAAACCTGAGGATACTGAGGATCGACTGTATTCATTGTACTATGCCGTTTATGTAAGGGGTTTGAGCAGCTTGGGCTTTGGTCTCTGCTGGGGCTCCTGGAATTAATACCCAGGGGATACGAAGGGCCAACTGTACCCAATGCTGTTTTGAGCTCTGGTTGAGGAACAGAGAATTCAGTGCAAAGTAAATATTTATGGTAAGGCTATAACATACTTCTGGTTGTTCCTTCTTACCTTGACCGATTGTACCCAGCTTTGGAGTTACAGAGGGTTTTATCTGCGGCGTGTCTTTTGTCACCCTATGCTGTCACCTTGGGTGATCACCTCTCCTCCACTAAATTTAACATTATTCTGCTTCCAAAGTTTACTTCTTCCTGCTCTTTCATTGAGCTGCCTCCTCTGCCTTTTCCTTCTTTTTTACCTAAGTACTTCCTATTTTTTTTTTTTTTTTTTTTTGACTTTACCTTAATTGCTTTTTCTTGAAGGAAGCTTTCCTGACCTCGCTCCTGACTGGGTTAGATTCCCATTGTCCCTGCCATAGGCACTGAATAACTCTTTGTTGTATGTCCATCTCATCTGCTGGATGGAGTGTTTTGAAGGCAGAGACAGAAGGTTCTTCATTTCCTGTTATATCCACAATACCCAGTGCATTGCCTGCTCAATAATGTTTTTTGGCTAATAATTGAGTGGATAAATGCATTCCATTTTTAAAAATTCATACTAATTACTTTGTTAGAATTAAGTTTTAAAAATAATTCAATATTAATGAAATTTTTTTGTCTTGAGGATCCATCTACTTCTTATATAACTCAATGTAATCATTAGTACTCAGTGTGTACTGAAAAGGATGTATGAAAAGGTATTTCATAAACTAAGTACAACAAGACAGATCTTGATATCTATCATGAAAATCACAAAGGAAGTGTTGGTTTGTTTTTTGTAGTTTGTATATATCTGTTTTAGTGAAACTTCTCAGTGATGACTGTTTATTGAGGCAGTACCAGTAGGGGACCCAGAATGTGGCTCCAAGATCTGGCCTTGATTGATGTTGGGCAAGTCACTTAATACCTTTGACCCTCTTTGCTTATTGGTAAAAAATAGAAGTGAACCACCCTTCCTCACCTCACGTGATTTCTGGGAGGAACCAAAAGAGTAATATACATTAGGGTGCTTTATAAAGCATAGCACCTCTGCAAGGGGTTATCACCATCAGACTTTCCATTCAATGGAGGTAAAATGTTGTTTATTAGTATTTAGGCTGATAATTTTTCTTTTGTTTAAACATAAGGATTATACATTTGTCCTAGGGCCTGAGCTAAGAAAAAGGAACAAACTTTTCCTTACCTGTCTACAGCACTTCACCTTCCCCAGCTAATATTTTGGGCATTAGAAAAGGAGGAAGAGGAAAGAATATTGGAGGGAGAGACAGAACCAATGATCTGCTACATCTGGGAAGGAGGACAAACTGGCCAAACAAAAGAGAAGAAAACAACACAAAAACCACTGGTCTTTGCAGGCACCAATTAGCCCTTTTGCCATATATAATACTATGTATGTAGTCTAATGTTCTCATTTTTATGATGATTTGCTCTTTATTTCTGGAAAAACAAAAACAACAAAATTCAGCCTTTCAGTAAGAAAGAGGGTTATTAGAGGCTTAGGTTTTTTTGTTTGTTTGCTTTTTGTTTATATTTGGGGTTTGCCAAAATGACACCTTCTACCTTTATTCTCAGAAGTTTGTTCTCCCTCTTCTCTTCCATGTGGGACACTTAACTAACTTATTCATTTCAAGCAGGACTCCAAATATCAGCTCAATGACCTCTCCCAATTTCTCTACTCATCTGCCAAAACCTGCAGACATTAGAGCATACTACCATGGCACACCATCATTACGAAGCAAATGTTAATAAAGAGAGAGTTTGACTGTCAGAAAAGTCCAGGAATTTAGAATTTTTGTGTTCATTTTAAATGGCTGTTGAATGATCTGTGTGATTTTTTTCCCTCAGAACTCGTTTAGGGTTTTATTAATGGCATATAAGCAATTAAAATTCTCAGAATATTTCACTGAATTAAAAAAAAACTAGGCCCTTATCCTTTTTTTGTTACATTACATTGTTTATTAATACTTTCCTAAGTTGCATAGTTTCAGGGCATAAGAAAAAAAATCAGATGTGTCCTCTGAAAATCAAAAAATTATTTTTATGAAAAAATTATCTTCATTACTAAACCTCTCTTTTTTGTGATTTTGAGTTAAGGGGCAGCCAGGAGAGAGGTATAGTAAGGTTATGAGCTTCCTAATACAAAAACGTATTTAAACAATACAAAAACCTTGTAACATCATTAGCAAATATGTCTTTGGAATGACATCAGACAATATTAGGTCAATAAAATAATTTTAGGAATTAAGAATATTATAAGCAGAAAATTTACAATTGCAGTTCCATTTTCTTCACATTTTCTTAAACTTTTATTTTTTATTAAAAAATTTTTTTTTAACATCTTTATTGTAGTGTAATTGTTTTACAGGGGTGTGTTAGTTTCAGCTTTATCTTAAACTTTTATAAATCAATCTATTTTACTTTCAGTAATTTGTTTTGAACTACAAAATATGGCAATATAGTTTTAAAAAATACTGAGGAATCTGATATTGTTTATATTCAGACATTCTAAATTAGGTGGGAGAATTTCTTTCTGAGCCTTACCTAAAACCTGACATCTTGATTTTGACAATTACACTGAAAAACACACCGTAATATATAAGAAAATGGCAGAATCATCTATATAAATTTACCCAGTTATAGCATAAATGGATGTAAATAGCTATTTTGCTGTCAAAAACAATTTAAATGGCCAGGATGATGTATGCATTAGAGATGCACATGTAGAGGAAAACACTTGGGTAAATGGAAATGAAGTCAAGGACTAAATTACCTGATAGAGACATAATAATCAAAGCAATACCACCTGTTTTCATAGTGCTTTATAAAGCACTTTTAGGAGCACTGACTGTCAGAAGTTGATAGGATCAAAGTGTTTATCCTCCTTCCAAAAATGAGAAAACCGAGACTCAGAAAAGGGGATTTACCCAGGGTTACACAGAAAATGACAAAGCAGAGACTAATACCATGTTATAATTTTCCTTCCGTTTTCCATGACAGTACACTGTCCATATTTGTTTTTTGGAGTGAGCTCTCCTTATTCCATGGCAGAGAGCCTCAGATGTTACCTGTGATGGTATGTGTGTTTAAGTACATAAGTTAGTAGTAATTTGATTTATATTCTTTCTTACTCACCCTGTATTTCTTTACTTCTTAATCTTGACACGGCAGTATATTTTGCAGTCTCAAGAAAACACCCTGCATCTCTATTTGGTTGCTAACTCTAATAGCACAGGTTGATTGAGCACCTATATTTGTCAAGGATGACGATTGGATGCCTTGATGATGAAGGCACTTGAAGCTTATAGCCATATACATTAATATTATAAGGCAGTTTCAGCCTTTTTTTTCATGTTGTGATTCAACAGAAGACAGTTGTCCTGTGTATTGCACACTTATTTTCTCTCTGACTTAGTTTGGAATACCAGTAAGTGAGAGTGGTGTAATTTCAGGGATAATGTTAAATTGCACTATTTTGAAAATTTTGGTATTTCAACCAATATTGGTAGTAAGTGATTTGTGGTACCTTTGCCAATGATTTTGATTCATCAGTGCTTTTTGATATTGCTGCTGAGAGTTACTGATGTCAGAGACTTCCCTCAGAGGGTATAATTGATTTCAAGAGAAAATACTTACAGAAGAAGGCTAGCAATATGAATTACAGTATTCTGATAGAGGTTGTTTTTCTTTTACCTAGGACCTTGAAAAGAGGAAGCAGAGGGCCAGGAGGAAGGATGCTAAACATGAGGTGAGTGAGGGATGGTGGAGCATGGGAACAGGCAATCAGTTCTTAGAGGGGACAGACCACAAGGGATTCAAAACTTCACAAGAAGAAATCATTTCTAGTGGGAGGGGGTTGGCCAGGGAATGTTGCCTGCCTACAGGAGACAGATTGCACCTAGGCCTTGAATAATTCGTAGGTTATGGCAAAATCTAAAAAGAGAGTGCTAAGAATTTTTCTCCAGGAAGGATAGCAGTGACAGAAGTCCAGGAATCCACAAAGAATTTTCCAGGAAATAACCAGTAGTCCAGTTTGACTCTGTGGTTATAGAGTAAGAAGTTAAGGCATCAGAAGGTAGAGTTCAGACTTTTTTGTCTGCTGTAAAAATTCCTTCTGGCCACCCCTGACCTACAAGAATCTTCTTTCTTCTATTGGATTGGCCAAAAGTTCATTTGGGTGTTCTGTAACATCTTACAGAAAAATCCGAAAGAACTTTTGGGCCAACCCAATACTTTCTTTTGCTATTTTAATAACTCATTAGTAATCAGCCTTGGACTTCTTATTAGTGTCTGGAATTAATGGGTGGTCTAATATGTTAGACCAGAAAGATGGTCTGATTATTAGATGCATGTGTAATCTACATGCTTGATCAATCAATAAATGAATATATCAAGAAGTACCCATTGCTTTTCTGTGTTATTCTTCAACTGTAAGAATTCTCTGTTGTTATTTAATATTTTATGCATTTGATCTTCTTTCTCGAGTTCAACAAAAACACCTGAACGCAGGAACCATATATGCCATAATCTTCTTTAAACCTTCACCACAGCTTCATCCGTTGACCTTATTCCTTGTCTGGCCCCAGTCCTGGTCCTACTTCAGGAAGACGTTCAAGCCTAATTAATATTTAAGTTAATTAGTCCTCCAGGCAATGAGGAACCAAGAAGATTGACACAAGCAATAGTGGTACCCAGAGTAGATTTGAGAGCTTGTTTTAATAGTGCAGGGATACAGTGTAAGATGCTAACAATTGTGGCCAAAATTAGGATGGAAAGGAACATACTGATATGAAAACCATTGTGAAAAAAAGACATTTGTCCTTGCGCTTTGGGTTTTTCTTGTTGGTATTAGAGGAATTCAGAGAAAGGGTTGCTCACAGGGGAAAGAAGCTTCAAGGAAGGATTTGCAAATAAAGTGGAGCTTACCGAGGCCTTAAAGCCTGGGGAATATTAAAATAACATGTATAAACAAGGTCCAGTTAATATACATCTCATATATATGGCAAAGAAACTAATTCCATGTGTTTAACCTTGTGAAACCTTTCCAACAACCCCGTGGTGGACTTTCACCTCTCTTTTAAGTAGCTGGAGTGGGAGTAGTGGCTGCATGCTTCTAAGATAATTCCCTCAGAGGACATCTCTTAGTAGGCATTTAGTCCCTAATAAAATCCTAGCGGGAGGAGAACCATTCAGCCCTATTTTAACTTGTCTTTGGTCTAACAGCAGCGGAGGCCTTTTCAGAATGTTCCATGTCCAATCAGGGGGGGTTATTAAAGTGCCTGATGGTCTAGGATTGCTGCTACTTCCCCCAAGTTCTTATAAAGAGGAAGCATCTAACGAAGGGCATGCAGGAGTGTGTGCCAAGCAGAGGCAGTTTGTTGGATCATCACAGAGTTTTCTTTCTCAAATTAAGCTATTTCTTTTGATCCATAGTTCAGTAAGCCAGACTCACAGCTAAACTCCTCATACTGAGATATAAGTTCTAGGTTTAGTTGAGGTGCTTCAACTAAGATTAGAAGATTTTTTTTTCCAAAACAGGAAATGATTTTTTTCCCCCAGCAATCACTATAATGCCCAGATTGCAAGTGAGTAAAGAAAGAACAAAAGAAGACACAGCTGGGCTTCTCCGGTGGCGCAGTGGTTGAGAATCTGCCTGCCAATGCAGGGGACACTGGTTCGAGCCCTGGTCTGGGAAGATCCCACATGCTGTGGAGCAACTGGGCCCGTGAGCCACAACTACTGATCCTGCGCGTCTGGAGCCTGTGCTCCGCAACAAGAGAGGCTGCGATAGTGAGAGGCCCGCGCACCGCGATGAAGAGTGGCCCCACTTGCCACAACTAGAGAGAGCCCTCGCACAGAAACCAAGACCCAACACAGCCAAAAAAATAAAAATATACATTAAAAAAAAAAAAAGACACAGCTGTTTCGTGCATGTGGGCTGAAGCTGCCAGGAAGACTTTGTGGAAGAATCCAGCTTGATTTAAACCTTGAATAAAACATGGGATTGGGCTTGATGGCAAAGGAAAGTCTCGGAATGATAGTAGCTCCCGTTTGAATAGAACTTTCTACTTCACAAGGTGTTTTCACCTGTATTATTATATTTGACCTTCACAACAGCTGTTTGACATAGCACTTCCAATGACATATTTATAGGTCTATTCCTGCACAAAACTTGGAACACTCCAAGGGCAGCAACTACATGCATCTCCTGTGCTTAGTATGGTACCTGATGCAGAGTAGGTGGGCTGGGAGTGTCAAGCAAATGAAGTGAATTCTTTCACCTTGAGTGCTTGGTATAGACAGGTATTATTAACCTGTATTATAGATGCAAAAACTGAGGTTTATGGAACTTAACTAAGTTGTCTACCTCAAATAAAAGGCAGAACAGTGCCTCAAATATGACCCTAAATCCAGATCACTGTCACCACACAATATTGTCTCTGTGCTGAGGGCCAAGATACACACTGAACCAAAGGGCTGACAAGACATACCTTTGTGGAGCAGCAAAGGGAAATGGCAACACCCAAGTTTGTGTCCATAAAATGACCTGATAATAAATTCCAAAGCTCTGTGTCAACATTCTCCTGAACATTGCAGAGATGACTCCTGAGGGACTGTAGGATAAGAGAATGTCCCTGGAATTTTACAGTGGTTGCTGAAAAAATGATTTCTGTTTAGGCAAAATATTCCTTTTGACCTTAGTTAAAGCACCTCAGCTAATGCATGTATGTAACTTAAATCTGATGTATGAAGAGTACTCTGGTTTGGAGGCTTGAATCCTGTTTGGACATCTACCACTAGCATGCTTATTACATATTCAAAGCTCCTCATTTAAGAAAGCAATTTTTTGGATTATTTTTTCTTACTGCATAAAATGGGCGGTGCCACAGATGTGAGGCACTAAGTCAATTCCAGTTCCATTCCCTTTGGGTTGCTTCACGTGCTTCATGATGTATCTTTTCATTCCTTTCCTCCCTCCCTCCTTCCTTCCTTCCTTCCTTCCTTGTATTATGGTAAGGACACTTAAAATGAGACCTACCCTCTTAGATTTTTTAGTGTACATTACAGTATTATCACTTCATACCTGTTAGGATAACTATTAATCAAAAAAAACTCACAAAGGCTAACAAGTGTTGGTGAGGATGTGGAGAAATTGGAGCCCTTGTGCAAAATGCAAAATGTTGCAACATCTGTGGAAAACAGTATGGAAGTTCCTTAAAAAATTGAAAACAGACTGCCATGTGATCCAGCAATCCCACTGCTGGGTATATATCCAAAAAATTGAAATCAGGATCTCAAAAGAGGTATTAACACTCCCATGTTCATTGCAGCATTATTCATAGTAGCCTAACAACCTAAATGTCCATTGGTAGATAAATGGATAAAGAAAATGTGTCGCTTCTGAAGAGACATTTTTCCAAAGAAGACATACAGATGGCCATCAGGTATGTGAAAAGGTGCTCAACATCACTAATCATCAGGGAAATGTGCATCCAAACCCCAATGAGATATCACATCATACCTGTTATAATGGCTCTTATCAAAAAGAGAAGAAATAACAAGCGTTTGCAAGGATGTGGAGAAAAGGGGACCCTTGCACACTTTGGTGGGAATATAAATTGGTGCAGCCACTGTGGAAGACAGTTTGGAGGTTCCTCAGAAAGTTAAAAATCACACTGCCATATGAACCCAGCAATTCCAATGCTGGGTATTTATCCAAAGAAATTAAATCAATATCTTGAAAAGATATCTGTACCCTAATGTTCGTTGCAGCATTATTTACAATAGCCAAGATATGGAAGCAACCTGAGTCCATTGATGGACAAATGGATAAAGAAAATGTGGATAAAGAAAATATTACTCAACCTTGAAATAGAAGGAAATCTTGCTATTTCTGACAACGTGGATGAAACTTGAGGGCATTATATTAAGTTAAATAAGGTAGATAAAGACAAATACTGTATGATCTCATATATACCATGGAAAGGAAAAATATCTTGCTTGTAATGTTCTTGTGAGAACTTAATGTGTAACATTTGTGAAGGGACTACCCCAGTATCTGATGCATAGTAATTACAGTAATGGAAGCAATTGTTATTATTAGTCTTACTTGTTTTAGAACATCTCTTAATATAAGTTATAACATTAATTTGAAGTTGACTTTAGGGAGGAGTGAAGAGAAGACTACTGCAGCCATCCTAACCTATGGCTCAGCACCCAGCTGGCCTCTGCTGTGCTGCAAAGGCAGCCTCTTTCTCTTCTGTGGACTCTGAATTTTTATCATTATACAGTGTCCGTCTTTAGCTTTCTTTATGGCCTTTGTTTTAAGGTCTGTTTTGTCTGATACGAGTGTTGGGACCCTGCTTTTTTGTCATTTCTGTTTACATGAAATGTCTTTTTTCCATCCCTTTGCTTTCAATCTGTGTGTGTCCTTTGCCCTGAAGTAGGTCTCTTGTAGGCAGCATATTGTAGGCTCTTGTATTTTTATCCGATCTGCCACTCTGTATCTTTAGATTGAACATTTTATGGACTCTGAATTGTATATAACTGTGTGCCTAGCTGTTTCTGAACAGTCGATTCAGGTTTATTGTTATTTAGTTTCTATTACTCTTAATTCTGTTTACACTGGCATAGGTTATTGTTTATGATATTAAATGAGGAGTTAATATGATAAATAATTGTTCTATGGGAGAGGGGTTCCATATTGTACTGCAGTGATCTGTTTTTCTGACTCTGTTTCCCAATAGACAGTTGATTTTTCAAGGGCATTAGTCTTGACTTGGTCATCCATTTATCTCCAGTCTTGTCAGTGCTTGGCTCATAGTAGGTGCTTAGTAAATGATCATTACATGGAGGAAGAAATAATTAAAGGAATGAGAGGCAAAAACATCCTAACACAGATACCACATTTTGGGGATACTTTCAAATCTGAGTTCCTTTCTCATTTAATAATGACTGTTATTACATTGCTGTTACTAGATTCCCTAAGGTGTTACTGAACAATTATACCCACTAAAATTAGATGCTGCATCTACTAGGTGAAAATCAGTTACTCAACTGAGGAGGGGTTGATCTTTCACATAATTGATATCATGACGTAGCAATAGTAAAAATAACCCCCTACCACCCTGCTTCCTTCAAGCACTGAATGGGGGCTTTAGATCTGTATCATTTGATTAAGGGGGCCCTTTCTCAAAGAGAGACTGGGAGACTCAATGTCTGTGCCTCTCCTTCATGGGGTATAACATGAGCACATCAGAATGCAGATTCCGAGGAGCACTGGGGTGGAATCCCCCTGCTGAGACAGGCAATAGTAACGTTCATTGTTGAGGATTTAGCCAATCCCGAGAGCAGACCATCTCAGTATGAACTCCCATGAAACAGGGCTTAGAGAATTTCTGGTTCTTAGAGCACCTCCCTATTTAGGACTCTCTTTCACTTCTCCTGCAATCAGGAAGACTGTGCTCTGAAACACACTTAGACTGTCCGCTGTGAAAATATGAAAAGGTGACAAGTTATGCTATAGTCAGACGGAAAGAAAAAGAATGTTCACATAAAGGGAAAACGGCGACATAGTATTTCAGGAAGCTAGAGTGTTATGGATACATACAGTGTTCCTTTTCCTTTCCAAGTTGGGGTGGGGAGGGGGGAGATGTGAGGGGGTGTCTCTAAGGCCCTGCCAGTGTTGCAGATAAGGTCATGCTGTTCTGCTGTGCTATGACTGCATGCCTTGTAAAACTCCTTCTCTCCTGCCAGGCAATGTGGCTCTGCAAGAATCTCCCCAGGCATGACTTCATAGGGTCCGGTCCATTCTATAGTTTCATCATAGAAAACATAGGCAAATGAGATGCCGGGCGACACTCCTGGATATCTGTGGTTGTTGGAGCTTTCCTCAGCCCCTTCCTGGGACTGGTTGTTTGGTAATGGCCGCAGAATCAGCCCAGATGTTTGCAGAGTAAATAGGATGCTTGACTGTGACTCTGGGAAGCAACTGGGGGGAGGAGTGGGAATGGATAAGAAAGAGGACCTTATCAGCTGGTACTAGAAGTATCTATGAAAGTCTCATACAGTTATTCTTTTTCCAGCCCTTCCATTCTATTCCAGAGCAAGCACATTGGGATTAACTACTCTAACCCCTTATTTAGAAATAGTATACACTGCAGTTGTCTCCTCTCTGATATCTTAATATCTTTCTCTTAATATTCATTTTAAACTTAGTTCTTTTGGATAAGTATTTTGTGTGTGTATTCATATAAACAAATAGAAGAACTCCTCCCATATATGCTTTCTTTCTCTTTGTCAATTTTTACTTGACGTTAAAGAAATGGAAAGAAAAAGTAGGAAGGGAAGATCATTTGTTTCTACTTAACTATGCTTATCTGTGAGGCTGAGGTGTTTGCTCCATCAGAACTCTCTTAACTACAGCATACACTGTTCCCCTCTGCCTAGCAGTACATATCGGTGTAATAAGCCTTGCCATTACCTTGGCTATATTCAAACAAATGCTAAATGGTATCTTACTGTTGTAGGGAAACTTAGACCATTACAGTGTAGACACATTGAGTGGCTACCTTTGTAGATCTGGACCTCACCCAAGGAAGCTGGGGTCCCCTTACTGTCTTCTGTCTCCCTCCTCCCCCTCCCACCCCCATTCTCAAAGAAGACAGCCTTGAGCAAATCTAATCGCTAGGCTGATGAGATCTGAGAGTTCCAAGCACTAGCTAAACTCTCTCAATAATACTGCATGATGGAATTGAGACCTTATATTTTCCATGAATAGCTTCACGTCATCTCCTACACAAGTGGATTATTTTAGAATATCGGTAAATGGACTGACTAAATCTGAATGACCTTGGAAACTTGTTACACTACGGATTCCTAGGTGTGCTGCCCAAGATTTTGCCTTAGGATGTTTGATAGGCAGCCAAGTTTGCTACGTGTGGGAACTCCAGTCCGAGACAGTGCCTCAAATTACAAGTCACTTTGGACAGAGCCCCTGCGCTTATTTGATGCAGTCATTTTCACCTTGTCCTGTCAACTCTGATGCTGTCTGAATGATTTTCAAGTAGAGGAATTGTGCCACTTAGTCATATCTGAATGGAAGGAAACTAGGAGACCCAGTAGCAGTCTGTTGAGTTACCCGCCACAAAATGATCCACCTAGGCTTATCTTCTAGACACACTGAGATCCAAAGAAAGCCATATAAAGGGATTGTGGGCATAAGACTATCATATACACCAGTGTGCACACATATGTGCCTACACATGTGCACATGCTCTCACTGCCTTGTCTCTGGGAGCTGTGAACGAAGTCAGCCAAGCTCTTGACCAGGGCTGCTGTGAATGATGGCTCAGGCTGTACACTGAACAGTTCAGGGCATCATTTTCACAGACTGTGATGTGAACGGCCCCCAGAAGTTGTGCAGTGTCCTTGTAGAAAGTTAGACATTATTTTGAAAACCAGAAAGCACCCACTACTGCGGAATCAAACAACGTTTGGAGGTGAAAGTTCACGGGATTAGATTCTCTTCTTTCTCTGCAGTGGGATCTTAAGCTCTGCTCTCAGCACATGGGTACACATATGTACACACTGTACCTTCTGCACTTCCCCTTTCCTTCAATCCAGGCTGATTTGTGAGAGCTTCCCTCCCACACTTCAGTACCACAGATGGATTGGGAAATGCCACAACAAATTAGAGGTGGGGAGTTAGTTCACGGGGGACAATTTCCCAACTCAGGGCTCCTCCAGCCTTCCGGAACTGTTTAATGCCAATCTTGGCCGTCTTTTATCTCCAGAGCCCTTTTCTTGAAACCCAGTCCCATGCAATAAAGCACGTTTATTTCATGCAAACAAAGCTCAGTTGATGCTTATAGTTCCAGCTACCCCAGTTTCCTGGGCACAGCTTGGTTGGGAGGGCCTGGTATGACGGAACATGCACAGCGCAGCGACAGGGTGTGTGCACCACCAAACACAGAGAAGGAAGGGAGCTGCAAAGCTATGGTAGCTAGAGGAGGACTAGCTTTCCTGATTTCAGTTCACTAAAGGCCTCTGGCCTCTACAGTTCACTCATTTGGCCTGGCATTTGCCCTTGGCTGTGAGATGACATTTCATTCAAAGTAAGTCAGATGAATTCCCAGGCTTGTGGGATCAGGGCTGGAGTCTCCCCTCCATTGCAGTCCTTCCCTCAAAACCAGTCCTAGGCTTTTGCATTTGTTTTGGTTAAGCAATTGGATAGTCCTGAAATGTGAATTTCCTCCAATCTCTTCCACTTTGCAAACTCCACAGAAGCATGTAACCAGTAATTTAAAACCCACAGGGACACCAACTGTGAGCTAAGGCTTCAGACATGCAAAGCGGACAACCCTGTGGAACAGCAGCGTCCGGGACAGGAGGCTCCCATCACTTCACATGAGGGTGGCATGGGTTTTTGCAAATCAAACGCACGTAGAAACCCAGTGGTGGCCCAGGTTGGACACACTGAATGGGAGGCACAGTTGAGCGAGGACCCAGACCGGGGAGCCACCTGTTCCTGTAGCTTGCGTACATTTAGTTCACACCACCTCAGGCCACTCACAGTTTGCTTACCTGCTCATTGTTGCTCTCCCACCATTCCCCATACTCCCTTTGGGGGTGAAACACTCTATTTCCGACTTGTGCTGGGCCAGTCTCCTGTCTTTGTACCTGGTGAGCATGAACAAGGACAGGAGCAAACAGAAAGATGTGATTGTGTGCTTCGCTGGCCGGGCTGAGGAAGAGCTGGGGCTGCAAGAGGGTGGCCCCTCGCCCGAACAGGGCTGCTGCTTTCACTGCGATGGCTGACCTGTGATGCTATAGATGGTTGTGATGGTATATCTATAACACTGGGGGGAAATTTTGTTACTCCTTGGTTGAGCCACACGCGATCTACCCTTTTACATTGCCTATTGATCATATTTAATAGTCAGTGGTAAAAAGGATGTAATTCATAGCATCTAAGAAAAAGATGAATATCAGGAAATTAGAATTTATTTAGTGTTTACCATATGCCAGACCTGGTGCTGGAATTTGACCCAAAGGTAGTCCTGGCAACAACTTGTGGCAGAGCCTTTGCTATTATTATATCCATTTTACTGAAGCAGAAACCTAAGATTATAAGGATTAAGTAGATTGATCAAGGATTTTGGACACAGGAATCTAAGTTCAGAATGTACACTTTTAGCCATTATAATGTGTTTGCCTTCTAGTTTAAAAAGTCATTCTTATCATTAATGAACCTTCAATGAGTGGTACTATGTCTGAGCGTGATACTAGAGACTGGTGATGCCAAAAGAGAAAAGAGACGTTCCTTGGATGTGAAAGGTTTACATAACCATTAAGCTGAAGTGTGACAGTCAGTATTGGGCTGCTTGCATTGTGGTGAGTGGCTTAAACAGCTTTTATATCAGAGTTAGCAATTCACCACACCTGGAAGGTACTAGAAGTTTCATCTAAAATAAGTTATGAGGTTTCCAACATTTGTCTGCTACATGGTGCATCAAGATGAACCCTTATATTTGTATGATGGTTTTCAGCGCCAACATGCTTTCACAGAAATAATCTCTTTTTAAAATTCATCACTTCAAGCCTGTGGGGTAATTAAAGAGGCATTGCTATCCCCATTTGCCAAATGAGGAAACTGAGACTTACTTAACTGACTTGACCAAAATCACAAGCCTAGTGAGTAGAGAGTAATAGTCAGTAGAGCTTGCAAGTGTCCAAGGCTCTTAAGGTTTATTATCTTTATTACATTTTCCCTTCTAAATCTGGAGCCTGCTCTGGTGCCACTTCATCGACGTTCCTGGTATTCAGCAGGTAGTGATAAAGTGACTACCAGAAGACCTGTTTACCCTTGATATAGTCACTTTTTAAAAAAGTTTTCTTTTTCTGCTGTCTCAAAATTCATGTTAAATAAAACAAAAGGCAACAAAATTAAAATCATTATTTGTCCTGGGATAAAGGGCTTCCTCATAACTTTTCTCTCTTCTTAGATGTGAAAAGTATTTTGTATTTGAGTGAAAGTGAAATGGCTCATTAAATCAAGCAAAATGGATTACCTTCTTCAGTAAACATTAGTTGAGCATCTGTTAAATTCTAGGCAATGGGCTTTGTCCTAGGGATAGAGAGAGAAATAATCCTCAGGTCCTGCCTCATAGAGCTCACAGTCTCATGGGAGAAGGAAGAGGAGAAGACAGTGTGTACACAGTAACTTTAGGTCTAAGAAGAAAGGAAAAGAACTTAAAAGACTTGCTTTGAGAAGGTAAAGCATCGGACCAAACCAGATTGAGCAGCTTTTATTTCACCAAAGAAAACACCTTGGAAGAGGATCCCTTGTGAAGTACCAATCATCGAAGGACATTCCACATTTCAATAGAAAATATTTTGTATTTATTTGTGAATTGGGTTGCATAGCCAGAATGCTACTCTAGAGCTTAAATTAAAAGAATATTAATATTAATAGAATAATAGAAGTATTCATGGTTCCTTAAAAGTATTTTTGAATATCTTCTGTTAGGCTAATTTCCAGTTAATTTAAATTTTTTCATAGCTAATTTAGGACATCTACACTTTTCATGCCCCAAAGCTCTTCTTTCTGTCTCTATCTATGTCGCTCTGTCTCTCTCTCTCATGTACACACACACATACGCACACACTCTGCCAGGTGCCCCTGCTTATGAAACATCTTATTCTCTCATAGCCCACTCTCTTTTGGTAAAAGATTCTACAAAATAAAATAAAAAATACAAATCCCAACTTATTCCAATAAAGTAAGAGGTACATTAGACTTATTTAGAACTTTAAAATAGTTCTTGTATTCAAGGTGAAAATGTCATTTACAGATTGGGAATCTTAATCTTTGCTTTTGGATGGGACCCTTCTTCCTGTCTATAACTATAATTACAGCTTAACTATGTTTACCAGATACTTAAATAAGCCACATTTTCATTCATTCACTTATTCATTATTCCATTCACCATAATGTACTGTTTAAAGTAGCTAATAATGCTTTTATAGTCTCTGCTGCAGGTGTATAATTCTTTCCATTTGGGCTATTTCAGAACTATAGAACTGTCAATTAAAATAGTTAAAGCTTTTCAGAATTTATAGCTAATAAAATATCAGTGAAAATTACTTCTCTTATATAATAAATTCATATATCTTTTAGGCACTTACTAAAGCAGATATACACACAGTTATGCACACATGTACACACATACTTTTGAGGTAGTGTTTTACGTGCTTTACAAATATTAACTCAGTTTTCAAATAAAATACTCTGTGATTATATTCAAGGTCATAATAGAAATAATAATGATAACAGAATATTGAATGTTCAAGTTTCTTTTTGGTATATTATCTTCAATTCTTAAAGCTACCCTACAAAGTAGGTGCTATTTTCCTTACTCCAAAGAGGCAGGCATTGAGGATCAGGGTCCGTAAGCCCAAGCTTACAAGGTTTATGAATGGGGAACCCAGTATTAGAAAATGTGCCTCTGTGACTCCACAGTTCATCATATTTCCATTCATCTTCCATATAAGTAACAATGTCAGTAATTTTAGAAACAAAACTATGAAGACTTATTATTTACCTTTTCTCTTCTAGGCCCCATTTTGCAAATAAGTAGTAGAGTTAATAAGGATGGCCAGTGGAGGAGCTAGTGTAGGACTTTATATTGTGTTCCCTCATTTGGGTTCCTATAGATGCGCTACATATGTTTAATTTACAGCATTCAAACCATCTACTGAATACTCCATGTGCAAGGCACTGTGATAAGGAACACGTGCATAACTCAATGCCATTGATAAGTTCATAGCCTGGAGTGGGAGGATGAAATGTAAGCAGATAATTTTTAAACAACGTGAGAAGTTCTATTATAGAAACGAAGGCAAGAAGGACTCCTAACCCATACTAGAATGGCAGGAAAAACTTCAGTGAGATATGACACCAGGGTAAATCTTGAAAGATGAGTAGGAATGCAGTATGAAAAGATGGGTAGGCAGGCAGAAGAAAAATCAAGAGCAAACGGCATGGTGTACACAGGGAAACAGTGCTTGGTATTTTTTACTGTAACCTAGGGTAAATAACACAAGGTAAAATGCACAGTATGGATGGAGAGGCTAAGAAAAAAATGTGGTCAGAGTTGACATTTAGATAAAATACCATGGACTTGAGGGAATGGAACTAGAGATAGAGTGACTCATTCTATTGTAATAGTTCATGTGAGAGATGTTGAGATAATTCCTTGGGGTAGTGATAATATGGAGGAAAATTAGAGAACAGTTGCAAAAATATTTAGGAGGTAGAATGAGTAGGATTATCGATGAGTTTAAGAGAGAGAAGTGTAGAATGCTACCTCAGTTACTGCCTTGGGTGGTGTACTTAACTAAGTTAAGAAAATATAGGAGGAGTATATTTGGAGGAAGAAATAAAAAGCTTCATTTTGGAATATTGGTTTGAGATGCTGATGGAACATACAATTGGACAAATTTAGTAGGCACATGGGTTTAAGAATCCAGAAGTTAGGGGACTATTATGTACTTGGGAGCCACTAACATACAGATGACTGCAAATACCGCGAGAATGGTTGAAAGTGCCCACAGAGAGCAGGTAAACTATGGGGTGGTGGAGGGAAGGGTTACAGACTTGCTCATTCTACCTGTTCACAAACTCCTCTAACACTGTTAATGGAAGCATTCCCTCTAAATGTTTTCTGAGTACCTGCTATATTCTAGATACTGAGTTCAGGGTTCTTCAATCTGCTATTTTTTTTCCTTTAGTCTCCAGACTTGTAGATCTGTGCTCAATATAGCTTTGACACTTTGGTTTCTGGGCCATAATCTTAGTGTGAAAAACTGTCACAATAGGTTTAAGAGATTTAAGAATGATTTGTTCTGAAATTAGCTTTAGTTGCCATCTGTGAAGATTTTTTTTTTTTGGTTTCTTTTGTACCTCCTCTGTCCAGGAAGTTCTAGTTCCTCTTTACTCAGTTCTACAAGAGCCCATGTTCATCTGGTGAATTTAAAAGATATGGGAGTAATCACTCAGGATTGGATAGTAAATGTAATTTCTCCATAATGATTTGAATAAAAAATTCCATTTCTTTACTCCCTTTCCCCTGTCTCTCCCAATATCTACTAGACACTGGATTACTGAAATTTCTGTATAGGCTACATGGTCCAGAATGGATAAATGAGTCCAGAATGAGTGAAGTACCAGAATAAAATGAATAAATTCAAAGAAGAATGTGTATATTAGGTGAAATAGCAGGTATTTTGGGGATGATGCCTGAAGCTAGAAGGAAAAGAGAGAGTTTGATATTAGACATAAGGACTCCTTATGGGAGGGAGATTCAGGTAATATGTTTACCAGAGGTAGGATGGCTAAAATGATAATTCTAATTGCATTAGCATTTAATCATTACAATTGAGAAATGAGCCCATGGTGATGGTTTCCTCTTTATATAGGCACTAAAGTAACCCAGAACAGAGCTTGGGGTGGACAGAAATTCTTTACCCAGAAGTTGGTAGTAAATAGTAATTTTAAAGAAAGTTGAAAGATAGAGGGATAACTAGATGTCAAGAGCCTCAATGAAGGTGGTTTTTCGCTTTTACATTTCTGTATGACATGTGAAATATGTCTGGAAGTAGCATGGAGTTGCTGACCCGCAGCTCTGTGCCCTAAGGAATATGTGATGTGGAAGGATAAGTAACCTTCTATGAAAGGCCTACAGGGGAAGGAACGTCCTTAGGAGAGAACCAGGTTTTAAGGTAAAGAAAATACAGTAAATGGAGTGTTTAGTGAAGAGGTTGAAGTTGAAGGAGGGTCTTTATCAAGAAATAGGGATCACAGACAGAGCCTTCAAATGGTTTGGAAGGGAAAAGTCCAGTGGGTGAAACAAAGACCAATATGTGTAAATGGAATTTCCCAACACGATACTGTTTCTGAGATGCTAGGAAGGTTCCATGGTAAATTCTCTCACCTTCCCTTAATGTCAAGTGCAAAGATTTTGCATCATCCATGAGTGAGGAGGCTCATGGAGCAAGTGCTGTTGTGAGTAGATATCCCACGGCATATTTGGAGGGATGTTTTCTGATACATATTGCAGACTCTCTGAGTATTTGGTTGAGATGAGAGGGGAAAAACGGCATTGAGATCCTAGAGGTCTCAGTAGTAGAGGGGGAAAAAGGGACAGAAAAGGAGAAAGCTGAAGCTGCCAGAGGCACATTTCCCTGACTCCATAACTTAGTCAAGGCCTTGTCCTGCCCAAAGAGTTGTTCCTTCCAGTGGCTAAAATTATCTTGAGAAATAGTTTTCTTTTACCATCTTCTCTCCCACACGGACTCACACTATGCCTCATACTCCACTCTTTGAAGGAGCGTTCAGCTAATTCTTGTGAACTCTTAACAATGCCCAACTCATTTTCTGCTCCCACACTAGGTATCATTCAGTTTAGTGCAACCCACAGGGAGACATTTTCTTCTATGTGTAGAAACCACTGTACACATGTTTTACTTTATTCTATCATCCTTTAAAATATTTAGAGGAAAAAAAAAAAACCCAACAGTGGTCTCTCTTATTAGAGGTCAATGAAAGGAAGATGGAAAATGTTGGAAATTTCCTGTATGTTTTCTGTGTAAATTCAATATGGAATGGTCACCAGTAGGGCAGGAGAGAAGGATTGGGGAGTTAGTGTGTAGGAGGGTGTTTTTAAAGGAAATGTTTCATTTAAACCATTATAAATGCATCCCATTTACGCAGTAAATTTAAATCCTCTTTTTCCTCAACTGCATTCTGTTAATTCAGAATAGAAGTATGGTATGAGCAGAGGTAAATGATATGGAAGGAAAGAGTCTTTTCCTCAAAAATAAAAATTATTGAAGTAGTTATAGAACAAATCACTTTGTCACAGAAAACCCAATAAGTGATTTTCACACCAAAATTGCTGTCAAGAAGGCAGAGTTTTGAGGCTAAGGTTAAGCATAAACCTAGAAAACGAGAGAATTAAAAAAAGATGATGAGTGAATAAAACTTGTGAATGAATATGTGGATGAATAAATGAATAAAATGGAAAGGTAACTTGGGGGTTATCAAATCTCCAAAGGGCTTTGTTGTTATTGTTGTTTGTTTTGCTTGGTTTTGTTTTGTTTTTATGAAGTGGAAACTGAAGCAACTTTGTAGACTAAGGTCAAGAGACCAAGGAAGAGAGAAAAAAAATTAAAGATGTTTGGGGAAGGGGAATACCTAGTGTAGAGTTTTGAGATAAAACAATTACAGAAAAAAAGGAAAGAACACTCTTTGTTCACTTATACTTCATAATTAACCAGTTGGCATATACTGCAGGCTTCATCTTCACACCATACCCGGACCATTTCTTACCACCCCCTCTATTTACTACCCTGGTCCAAGCCGCTGTCATCTTTTCCTATGAAAATTATACTAGCTTCCCAAACTGGCCCTGCTTCTGTCCTTACGCAAACCCTCCCCACCACCCAACCCAGCCTAATCATATCCAGTCTCCAAACAGCAACCAAAATAATCCCATCAATACAAACATCTTTTTCATCACTTCTCTGCTCAACCCATCTCCCTGAGTAAATCTAAATTTCTTACAACGCTTTACAAAGTCCTGTATAATCTTCTCCCTCTATTATTTCTCTGATCCCATAACTTACTTTTTTCCCCCTTCCCCACTTTGTTCTGCTTGAAGACACCAGGCATCCTCCCACCAAAGTGCCGTTTGCTTTGGCCATTTCCTCTGCCTTCAGTGCTTCCCCACAAAATATCTTGAGCGATTACCTCCCTTAAGTCTTTTCTCAAATGTTCCCTTCTCAATATAGCCTGCCATGACCACCCTGTTTAAAAATGCAAGTGTGACCTCACTCTTCCTACCATTTCCTGCTTTTATCTTATTTACCATAATTTATATTTTACTTATTTGTTTTATTTACTGTCTTTCTTCCCAGTAGAATCTTCAAAAGAATGTGAGCTCTATGAAGCCATGATATTAGACTGCTTTCTTCACTGCCATCTTTCCAGTGCCTATGACATTGCCGAGCTTATTACAGGTGATGATATTTGTTGAATGAATATATGCATAAATGAGTGAATAAAAGGAGAACCATGTTATGGGAAAATATTCAGGTGGGGAGGAGGAAAGATGAGCAAGCTCATGATAAATGGCCTGAGATCTCTCAAAGTCGGACTAATAATCAGTGAGAGTAGAAGGGGTGGAATTTGAGGTTTGTGAAAGTATGGGTAGAAAAGTGAAATAGCCACTTTGGGCAGGAAGCTTATGGAGTAAGCAAAAAATATAAGGAAAATGATTGGCAGGTAAAACACAGAAGGTTGTACAAAAGATCCTCATTTAAAAAAAAGTATTTGCCTCTCTTTCATATAGCCCCATTCTTCATACCAAGCTGTCCCATTCTGACATTGAGGAGTTAGATGCTGATTAGACTAAGATGATAATGGCAACCCATTTTACTCATCAGTTTCAGCCAATGATCATGGGAGAGGGTATTCTGGACATTTCTAATGAATTTTTTAGTCTTACTAAGAAAACACTGGAAAACATGGTCCCTTTTTGCTGTGGACAGTTGTTTGGATGTGATACCTGACAATGTTAAAACCATGCAGCAGGCATGAGAGAAGTTAAGGCAACATTCCAAAAAATGGTGGCATGGAAGATTAAAAGAACATACGTCCTAGGCAATGTCTCTGAGCCACTGAATTAGCCTATTTAACCTCAGAACTTCTTTTTTATGTGAGATTGGTTTCTTTATAATGTAAGCCACTCTGAATTAGATTTTAGATTCTCTAATGCCAGCATCCTCCTACCTCTTACCTTGCTTCATTACTTTCTCTACCAAGGCTGAGTCCAAGAATTTCTAAGGTTGTTTATAACATTTACTTATGCTTAGGTATTTATAAGCGTGTGTGTGTGTGTGTGTGTGTGTGTGTGTGTGTGTGTGTGTTTATGAAAACCCTAAAGAAGCAAGTTACTACCATATACTTTATCTTACTTAACCATTTGTATTCTTTTAAATAGTGTTCCTTTTTTATACATATTATTGTATATAAAAAGTGTGAGAGTCTTCATAGAGTTAGATTTGTATAGAAAAAAAAGAGGGAGATAGACTGGGTAAAACAGAGTATTATGTTCTCAATAATCCACATTTAAAGAATGCCTAAACAGTTGTCCCTTATAACCATGGTACAAACACTACCGTTCACTTATCAGAAGCTATGCTAACTGTAGTCACAACTAGTGCAATATTGTGATTTATAAGATTTCAGATGACCAAAATATATTTTTCATATACATTTGGTCTTTCTCCACCGTTCCTGGCTCACAGCTCTAAAAACTCTTGAAATTTCCTAAGTATTGAAAGTGATAAATGTGTCTTCTGTGATATTAATGAGGTGACTTTTGGAACTCAGCTGGATGGGGCCTGGTTGCCAGTGGACCGAACCATGTGATTAGAGGGTTAGAACTTTCAATCCCACCCTTTTGACCTCCAGGGAAGGGAAAGGGGCTGGAGGTTGATTTCAATTGCCAATGGTCAATGATTTAATCAATCACTTATGTAAGGAAGCCTCCAAAAAAACCCAAAGGACAGGTTTGGAAACTTCCAGGTTGGTGACTTATAGAGATGTTCAGAGTGCAGTGCCCGGAGAGGGCCTGGAAGCTCTGTGTCTCTTCCTACATACTTTGCCCTATTCATCTCTTCCATCTTGTTTTGAGTTCTATCCTTTTACAAGAAATCGGTGATCTAGTAAGTACAGTGTTTCTCTGAGTTCTGCGAGCCACTATAGCAAATTTATCCAAGCTGATGAGGGGATTGTGGGAACCTCTGATTTATAGCCAGTCAGTCAGAAATACAACTTGGACTTGGGACTGGCTCTGACTTACAAGGTAGGGGTCATGGGAACCTCCAGTCTGTAGCTGGTTGGTGACAGCTGTAGGGGAGGGCAGACTTGTGGGACTGAACCCTTAACCTGTGGGATCTGATGTTATCTTCAGGTAGGTAGTGTCAGAATTGAGTTGAATTGTCAGACACCCAGTTGGTGTTCAAAGAATTGCTTGTTGGTGTGGGGAGAACCCGCCGATAATTGGAACTGAGTCCAGGAACCCCAAATAACCAGTTATTATCTGTTCAGTGTTGTGTTCTCAGTGGGAACTATCACAAGTTCAAGCACTTACAAGGACTTAGATAAAGTTTTTGGTTGCATATGTTTGCAGATTTGGTATTGGCTGGCATGGATTTACCAAATATTTCCCTCAATACCTTTCATGTCACTAGACTAGGAAAACATCCAGAAAAACAAAGAAGAGACAGATGAAGAAAACAAAGCTTAGTGTCCCTATGTACTTATCTGTTACCTAGTCAGTTATAGATCCACATAAAAGTGGTCCTAGCTTTACTCAGTGATGATTTTGCAGTTCTCTTCCAGGTGCCATCCTATTTGAGCCAATTATAGCAAATTTAGGAGCCAGTTTTTGTTTCTCAGTTCTCCCTGTCTCCTTGCCTCCCTGGCTTTGGACAGGATGTTTCTGCCTTTAGTTTTCAATCTTGACTTCGGTCCAGTCATTGTCCCCACTTTCCTTCTGTAGCAGTACAACCTTTATAACAGCTCTGGGCACATTCAACCTTGTTCCCGTGTTGGTTTACTCAAACACCAGGCTAGACCCTTGGTCTCCAGGCAAAGTTCGGATCGAACACCTACCCTAGGTGATATCTTTAGCGATCACCCAGAAACACAGTTTCTAATTTTAAGATGTATGAGGCAGAGTGCACACACTACATTTTATTTTTCAGATTTATTGACACATTACCCTTAGGATCATCCTACCTTTGGATCCTGACAGTGATAAAGTACGGAGAGAAACTATGAAATATATTTGAATAGCATTTAAAATATTGCAGAAAGCTTTTCTTATATCATTTAATTTTCTCAACAATCTAAGTAATGTAATTATTATTCAGGTAAGGAATCTATGGCTCAGAAAGCTTCCCAGTCTGGCCAAGGCCCCATAAGTGGTAAGTCACAGAAATGGGGCTAGAAACCAGATGTCTTACCTCCAGATATCATGCTCCTTATTAACGCCTCAGCTTTTTCTTCATTTTATGCTGGAAAAAACCCCTTATCTAAATAATCTGATAACCCACTTGAGAGACTGAAAAGGTCACACATGAAAGTAGCAGTGTGTACTTAGTAGAGTTAGGTTTTGAGCACAATATAAACTTATTTTTTCAAAGGTCAGATTTGACTACACAGTGGCCAAGTGGAATAAATCACCCTCCAGGCCCCCACCATTTCTCTGACAGGAGTTTGCATATACACTGGAATACACAAAAGTCTGAAGGCTGTGAAAGAGGCATCTCTGAGAAGAAGATCAGCGTTGATGTGTGGGAGACTGTGTGACAGCAGAAGACAGACAGGGTGAAGTGGCAGGGTATCTCAGCCACTCTAAGGTGTTACAAAGAGAGCTGAGGGAAAGCCCAAGTCATCCTTTCAAGTCAAACTGGTCAAAGGAGAATTCTAGATGTAAGCAGAAGGGAAATTCTCATGAGTGAGTCTTCAGAGAGGAAGGGTAAGGCCAAATCGAGTTCATTATCACAAAGTAATATTGCAAAGGAATTCCCCACTTCAGTCTCATCCTTCTACCTCTCTGTGCCCTTATACATAAGTAAACATTTCAGAGCGGTTTACTACATGTTCTGGCAGATCCTGTGGCCTCCATGTACAGAAAAACAGCATTTGCCCAGACTTGAAATGTCAATTTGATTCATTCAGAGATTTCAGATTAAAAACAAAAACTGAGCACGATCGATAGGCCCAGAAAATAATGTCGGAAATGAATATAAGTTGTAAAAGTATTTGAGAAGCTGCCAGGGAACATAGTACTCTGTCCTTTCTAAAATAAAAGGAAGGTAGAAGTCGACAGTGGGGGAAGCGATGCAGATAAGCAATTCAAATGTAAAGAATCAGCTATACTGACCCAATAATTCTATTCAGAGGAATAATTCAATAAGAAATAATTCAACAGAAGCTTGAAGGCTTCTTTGCAAATATTTTTCCCTTTGGTGATATATAAAATGGCAAAAACTATACAAAACAAGAAAAAAAAAAACCACTGGAGAATAGTTTAATAAATTATAGCATAGCAGTATTATGGAAATGTGTTAAATTTTGTATTGAGTAAAGCCTTTCATTTAGCTTCCAGAGAACTCCCAAAGGTTGTGTTTTCATCTCACTTAGGATAAGAACTTGTTTTCAGATATGAATCATCTTAAGTAATTGCCTTTTTATTGTGTACTTTCCTTCGACATAGCTATTTGTTTCACAATCAGTAGAAACTCAAGAAGATACAGATTTTAAAACTAATTCCAAGGTGCTTTACAAGCTTAAACAACATCCTCAATAGGGAAGACTTTTCAGGGGGGAGCAAAATGTTGACCAGAAGGAGGGTCTCCATGTGAGAACAGGATCAGCCGAAAGAAACATTGCAGTAGCATTAATTTAAAATTGCTGGTTGCTATCTTAGGGTTGAGGAGTTTTCAGACAAAATGATTTATCCTTCCTAAAGACTGATGAGTAGTTTTCCAGCAGGAATTTTTCCTAACATTATTGTGCATGGAAACTGGAAAAGCTTTGGAGTCAGACCAAGCTGGGTAATAATGACAGTGAGAGCCAATATTTACTGAGCCCTTGGAATAGACCAGACACATTCTATACCAAAGTTTACTGATTTAATCATTGCAACAGCCCTTTGAACTAGGTACTTCTATTATCCCTATTTATCCCTATTTTACAAATGAGGAAGAACTAGGACACAGGGAGATTAAGTAACTTGCCCAAGGTTACTGGATTGGCATATTATCACTAAAATGCTGGTTATAAACACTAACTGGGCTGTTTGTTGGGCTATTCTGTCTTTAAATTTTAAATGGCTTAAAGTACACAGGCAAGTGTGCTAGTTTTCAAATCTTTTCATCTTTTTCCTGATCTCCTGGCTTGAGCCGCTGCCTTTGCTTTTTTTTGACCCTTACTACCCTAGAAGATTGGAAGCCTGATCCCTCTTCAGTGTTGACCTCGATTACAATTTGCCCTTAGCAACTTGGTTTTCTCCTTCTGAGAGCCATTGGAGCCCACACCTCAGTGCTTCTCTATGGAAGCAGATTTGCTCTGAAGCTAATGGGGAATCAGGGCCCCTCATTCACAGCAGTCCCTTGCAAGGCCCTGTTCCCACTTTTGTATTCACATTTTTCAACCTTTCTCTTAAATAGAGCCCCCCCCCCCGCCCACCCCAACTGCATGAACTTTAAGTCTCACAAAACATTAGGAGACTTGCTGATGCTTTCTGAGTTACAATTTCCCTATCTGCAAAATGGAAATGTTGGGGTAATGAGGTAATTTATGAAAAATTCTTGATCTTAGTAGGTGCCTATTACTGTTATTTTCCTATCTGTCATTCTAATTACTTCTATGTCCTGGCAGGTTTTCCCCAGACAGTTCTGATACAAAATATTTTGTCCTGTTTTCTCTATATGTCTCCTAATACTTGTGAAACTGTGAGTCCTCCTATGGGATATGACCTGTATCTTCTCCATTAAATCTTGTGGGTTAATGAATCTTTGATTTTTAGCACCATCCAGACCTGGCTTACATGTTCCCACATGCCCTAACTTAGGCTGCTGTGATTTAGGCTGGATTTGAAAATTATCTGGAGACAGGTGATGTTCTCTTTATTTTATCTCAGCCTATCACCCCTGTTAATCTCAAATAGAACCCTATTCTCTTCCTTCATACCCTCATTTCAAATTATAACGAGATATTAGTTTGCTTACTAGTTTATGATCTGTCTTGCTCATTAGCCTGTAAACTTCATGGGAGCAGGGTCACGTCTGTTCTTTTCACAAACACCTAGCATGGGGCCTGGCACATAGTAGCAACTCAACAAATGCTTTTCTGCATGCGTGCAGCCATGAAGATGGTAAAAAGACGAACATTTATCAAAGGTGAGGCAGTAATATTTATCCAAACCTGACTCCAACTAAACCAGCTCTCCCCTTCTGTACACAGACGGTCATTCACCAGTTCTTCTTATCTCACCAGAGTTGTTTTGTTTGTCACCCTCCTCTCTTCTTCTAGTCCTCTTCCTTCACCTTGGTTGTTCCCATCTCACATCCACACACAAAACTTTTCCTTCTTTTTTCTATTCCTCTGTCTCTTAGGCTACTGAGGAACACACAAAGTGTTTCCAAATATTGCAGAAAATCTTAGCTCCCATATCTCTCAGCTTTTAAAATCACTTGATTTTGATAAGACCAAGATGAGATAGTGGTAGTCGAGGGAGGTGGGGGAGTTCCTGGTCCCTGTATGTATGGGAGGGGTTAGGGCTGGGCGAGGGCATGCTTCCTGGTACAGTTACAGTTGCCTAAGAGTGGGAATGGCACGCAAAGAGAGGGAAGCAATCTCAGCAAGTCCTAGGTCTGCCAGATTGTGCTCTTACATGAGCTTCAGGAGGACCATCTCCACTCCATTATACTGGACACAAGGTATGAATCACAGGTCTATGGCTAGGAACCGCCTGTCCACTTTCTTTCTATTCTTCATCCCATTGTTTTAATATTTCCTGGTCTTAGGATAATGTCTTGTGGTGTATTATAATCCCATATAATTACAACAGATGTATTTACTAATTTTGCCATTTCTAAGCAGATTCCTCATTGTTCAGTGTCCATCACAATAAATCTAAAGTGAGATTTAATTTCATAATGGTAGATAACCAAAGAAACATTACATAAAAATGATGCTATAAGGTCTTATCTTCAGTGTTTAGTCTGTTGTGTTTCTTAAGTACTTATTATGTACCAGATACTGAACTAGTAGTTGCATGGTGATCTAGAAATTCAGGAGTTTATAATGATAGAATGTAATAAAATAATGTATACAGTTATACAGCGTCATGTATATTACATGTATATACATATATACACATACTATACGTACACACACAAAATACCACACATATCTCTATATAATCATATACAAATACACATACAGATAGATATACAGTAATTCTCCAAGTTTTTCTAAATGTATTGGGCTTTAGTTTGCTTGAGATAGGCAGCACATCATGGTGATCGAGTGTACTGGCTTTGGAGTGAATCAACATGGGTTTGATTCCTAGCAATACCACTTACTGTGTGATTTTGGGTAACTTACATAACTTTTCTTCAATTTCATCTTTGAATAATGAGAGCAGTGCTACTTAACTCACAACGCTGATGTTTTACATGGATTTTAGCATTTATTTTCACAAAGACATTATGAGGTTGATACTGTTATCATCCCCATTTTACAGATAAAGAAACTGACTCACAGAGTGGCTAAACGACTTGCTCAAACTCACATGGTCAGAGGGGGCAAAGTCAGACACATACCTGGGCTGTTGAACTCTAACCCTTGTACTCTAGAACATTAGATTAAAGAAAATAACCGAAATTGCCAAAGGGATGACTGAAAGAGAAAATAAAATTCAATTTAAAAAAATCGAGGAGAAGCCAAAGAATAGGGAAAAGGAGAAAGAGGAAGCATATGTGCCAGGCATGGTTAGGAGTTTTTATACATTGTCTCAAAACATCGTTACAGCCCTGGGAAGGAGTAGAGATGACCTTTTTAAAACGAGATTTGTAGTTCACATAGCTGATGAACGTTGATGTTGCAGTTCAATCTCGGTCCTTCTGATTATAAATAATACACTCAGGCACATATTGTGCATCCAGATTTGTAGCATAGTGCTTGGTTCTGTAGTTGGCTTTAAGAAAAATATATTTCACAGCCTCTGAGCTCAGGGAGCTTAGAATCTAATGGGGATGACAAGCATGGGTGCTGTAAACAAGAAGAGAACACTACATTCGTGGTGAAGGTAACAACATCTATTGTGTGGGGGGCTAGAATGGAAAGATCCTAGGACTACAATGGAAAGTGTCATGGCGGACCTTGAGCCTCACCTGGCCTGCGAGACTGAAGCTTGGTACCTTGTGCACAGTTGCTATTTGTTGAATGCATAAGTGATAAGCAGAGTTAGTTAAGTGAAAAGACATAGTTCTTTTTCTGTTACCTTTCCTCCTCACACAGGACCTACTAGAACTGAAGGGCTTAGCTTTCCCTTTTTCATCCCTAGAGAGAGGGCAGGGTGCAGAGAGGGGAGGAGGGCAAAGCCAAGAGGGGCAAGCTTACTGCCTTGCCACTTAATGCCAGGTCAGAGACTACATCTGTGTCTCAATGCCCACAACAGTGACTGGAGCCTGGTAGGGCTCAATGAAGAAATGTGCTGAATGAAAGAATAACTGAATGAGAAAAAAGATGGATTATTTCAGGGAAGACCTACAGAAGAAAACATGCCAACCAGGATGCATACCATCATGTTATCCTTTCTTTGAGGCCTTTCCCTTCCCCTCTTATGTAACTATTTCCTTTTCTGTGCCCCTTCAGATCCCCCTACAAAGACTTAAACCTCCTGCAACTCTCTACTGACATTATTTCCTTACATCTCTGGCTCTACTAAAAGGAGGGGAGTTATCTAGGGGAAGGAAGGTATTGTATTCATCTTTATATCTCTAGTGCCTAAAATATCAGCTAGCTCAGCAGACAATATGATGAATAATAGATTCTCAGCTAAGAGTACCTAATTATTATTGTTGTTTGGATAATAAACATCACTGAGTAGAGAACCTTGCTTTCCTATGACTCACGTCTGCCCAACTTTCCTCTTTCTAACTTGTTTTTCTTGCCTATATACAGCTTACATCTTTCTACCTCTTGTATTACCGGACTCCCTTTCATTCACTAAGTTTAATTTTGATTCCATTCTCCATAAAAGTGTGTATTGCTCCCTTGTGTCTCCTTTAGTGAAACTGCCCCGGAACCCCTTTTTGGCATTTCTGCCCCCTCCTGCGGGTCTCTGCTGCCCTCTAGGGGGCCTTGTTCATCACATACTTCTCGGGACCCAGTTTGATCTGCATTTGGGAGCATAGACCTTGGTTGGGATTGCTGGGCTTATGGCAGGGCTGCCAACCCCCAAGGCTCCTATGCCTGCTCCTGCAGCCCCCAGTTCATAAGCTTGTGGCTGTCTAGTATAACGGGTTTAGGAATATGAACCTGGGGCATAAGCAAGCAAGGAGGCTGGCAAGAACTGAAACCCACCACAAGTGGAGGTTTTGAGGCGGTTGCCATGGGATCTCAGTGCTTTTGGTACCAAGAGGATCCTCAGTTGTGAGTATCCCACGTGCATTTTGCTAGTTTGCATATTATGTCAAAGTTTATTCTATGGAATCCAGCATCCGACTAATGAGAGTGTTCTACCTGATAAATGAATGATGATTTCCATCTTTGCTTGGGCCTCTGTGATATAACGAACTTCCTCAAAGAGTTAGGGCCTCGGACTTCTCTGGTGGCGCAGTGGTTAAGAATCTGCCTGCCAATGCAGGGGACACGGGTTCGAGCCCTGGTCTGGGAAAATCCCACATGCCACGGAGCAACTAAGCCCGTGCTCCACAACTACTGAGCCTGCGCTCTAGAGCCCGTGAGCCACAACTACTGAGCCTGTGTGCCACAACTACTGAAGCCCGCACGCCTAGAGCCTGTGCTCTGCAACAAGTGAAGGAACTGCGATGAGAAGCCCGCGCACCGCACTAAAGCATAGTCCCCGCTCGCTTCAACTAGAGAAAGCCTGTGTGCAGCAACGAAGACCCAATGCAGCCAAGTAAATAAATAAATAAATTTTTTTTAAAAAAAGAAGAGGGCTTCCCTGGTGGCGCAGTGGTTGAGAGTCCGCCTGCCGATGCAGGGGACACGGGTTCATGCCCCGGTCTGGGAAGATCCCACATGCCGTGGAGCGGCTGGGCCCGTGAGCCATGGCCGCTGAGCCTGAGCGTCCGGAGCTTGTGCTCCGCAACGGGAGAGGCCACAACAGTGAGAGGCCCGCGTACCACAAAAAAGAAAAAAAAGAAGAAGAGTTGGGGCCTCACTGTTTGTTTGTTTTTTTTTGTTAAAGCCCAAACCAGTATCTGGTTACCATGTCCAGTGGTGATGACTCTTAACTTTATCTAATTTGACTGCTCTGTAACATTGGAACTAATGATCACTCCTTCATGTATGGATCATTCTTTTTTCTTTTGTGTTATCACGTGTATCTAGGTCTCAGATGTACTTAATACTAATATTCAGGAATTCTTTGTCTGTTTATCAGACTTTCCTTTATCTAGTCCGTGGGCTCTGCCCTTTGCTCTTCCAAACTGTACCTCAACCACCAAACTGTTTTGATCTGCAGGCCAGTTTTTCTAGCAGCTTCTTGGATTTGTTCACTTAGATGTCTCTTAGGATTTTCATGTTTAACAATTCCAAAATGGAGCTCATTTTTCTTCAGACTTTCTCTCCTTTACCTTACCATCTTTGGTCCCAAATTTCAGCTCATTTAGTCTGATTATTGTCAAATGTGAATGGCTGCCCCAGCCCTTTTATTTTATTTTATTTTATATTTTTTGCGGTATGCGGGCCTCTCACTGTTGTGGCCTCTCCCGTTGCGGAGCACAGGCTCCGGACGCGCAGGCCCAGCGGCCATGGCTCACGGGCTTAGTTGCTCCGCGGCATGTGGGATCCTCCCGGACCAGGGCACGAACCCGTGTCTCCTGCATCGGCAGGCGGACTCTCAACCACTGCGCCACCAGGGAAGCCCCAGCCCTTTTATTTTAATGTCGCTCCTGGACTTCTTCACTGATTTCATGGGGCATAGTATTAACATCTCCAAAACTTCACACTTGATTTTATCCTTCAAGCTTCTCCTCCCCAAGTCTGAATTACACAGGTCCCAATTCTCCCATTTATACAGGCCAAAAACCTAGGGCTCATCTTTATCTTTAATTTTTCTCTTTCCTTCACATACAACATAACAATGGTTAAGTCCTATCGTTAAACTTTCTACTTGAAACCATCGTAATATCTTACTTAGCCCATCCCAGTGGTCTTCTAGCTGATTTCTCCCTTCTCTTCTTTCCACTCCATGTTCTATTCTATCTGTGTAAACCAGAGGGATCTCTTTAACATATTAATCTCATCATGTAACTTCTCGAAACTGCCAAAGCTTCCCATCATATTCAGGACAAAGTACAAAGTCTGTACCTCACCTCATCGGATCTCCAAGTGCCCATCTACAATTTTCTCTTACCATCCTCTCACCTTCTTATTTTATTCCATGCACAGTGGACTTCGCTTGTCCCCTAAAATGACAGTCTGATTCCCGCCTCAAAATCTTTTCACTTGCTGTTCCCTCTGCCTGGAACACTTACCCTCCACGTCTCTGCTCTTTATGTATCTTATTTTCTCTCTTCATTTTGCTCTCTGTTCAACTTCTTCAGAGAGGCTGTTATGACACCATAACTAAAAATGTCTAAAATCACTCCCTAACCAGCCCACTCTAGTTCTTCACCTTTCTTCGTTATTTTAATAGCAGTTATACCTATATGGAGTTGTATTATGCATTTGTTTACTTTTTATTGTCATTCTCTCTGACTGCAGTTGAAGTTCTGTGAGGGTTGAGATTTTGTTTTCATTACCACTTTATCCTCAAAGAGAGAACAGATCCTGGTACACAGCACATTCTCAGTGAATAATTGCTGGGTGTAGTGGTGAACAGAGTTAGGGTATTGAAATATATTCCAAGTCCTCTGTCACATAACTTTTGCTTTATCTTCAATGGGACCATATATATATATATTATATATATATTATATATATATACACATATATATATAATATGTATATATATACACACACACATATATATGAAATATATATATTATGTATTAGTACTTTTTTTATTGCAGAATAGTTAACATGATGCAGTTTGGTGGTAATTTGTCTAAATAAAACTCTCTTCCTTTTAGTAAGATGTCTGTATAAAAACTATAGCATTCAAAACGAAGACAATTTTTCTGTGTACTATGGAGAATTCATAAAGATTGAAGGTATGGAAGAAATTAAAAATTGTTATTACAGAGAGAAGAAATCACACACATTATAATAACTTAAAGGGTCTCTATCTCATATATATACACATATACACGCACAAACACATACATATCTCCATCTAAGTGAATGGTGAAGTCATTAATAATGGACTATACATGTTTAGAACTTCTGTGGACTAGATGGTGAATAATGGCTTTATAAATGGCATAAGGTGGATCAGGTAAGAAGAGTGAGGATGAATTAATTTCGTGGTCAGTAAATAATCTGTAGAAGCAGTAGTGTACAAGGAGTGTTTGGGGTCCATGCGTGAAGCAGCTTGATTTATGCAGAAGATTAAAGCTCAGGAGGAGAACGAAGTAAGGTTGAAAAGGTAAGAAAGATAACCTGAAGACATTCTGAAGAGCTTTGAATTGTCAGTAGTGTATTTTTCAGTGTGTGGGAACTGAGGAGGTGCTGACTGGTTTTGAGCTGGTCAGATGTATTGGGTTTATCACTATTGCAATAATTCAGGTGTACAGAGATAAGGTACTGGATTGTATAGCAGTCATGGAAATAAAAATGAGGATAAAAGTGTTTTAAAAAACATTTAAAATAGCTTGTAATGTCTAAATAGCGTCTAATCTCTAATTAAATATGTTCAAGTTAAGGACAAGGACAAATTCATCATGGCTAACTTTTTTTTTTTTTTTGCGGTACGCGGGCCTCTCACTGTTATGGCCTCTCCCGTTGCGGAGCACAGGCTCCGGACACACAGGCTCAGCGGCCACGGCTCACGGGCCCAGCTGCTCCGTGGCATGTGGGATCTTCCCGGACCGGGGCATGAACTCGTGTCCCCTGCCTCGGCAGGCAGACTCTCAACCACTGCGCCATGAGGGAAGCCCATGGCTAACTTTTTGTTGGTGGGAAGTAGCACTTGTTACATTTAACAGAAACACAGAAAAAACAAACCATTATAGAAGAATCTATAAAAGAGTGATTTTTGGATGTGTTGATGTTGAGATGATGCCAGGTGTGAAGATGGAACTATCCGATTGTCATTTGGATAGTCAAAACTAGAGCTCAAGGAAGAATATTTGAGACTTGAAAGTACAATGACAGCTGAGTTCCCCAAAGAAGAGAACACAAGGAGAAAGGAGCCAGAGACCATGGATTGACCTTAGTGAACACAGACAGCTAGGAGACAGGAAGTGGCCCCAAACAGCCCTGAACTCTAAACAGCCCTGAACTCTGAACCTCTGTGTCTGTTATTATCTCTTGCTGGAACTTCTTCCCCCACCTAAGCAACTCAAACACTCCTACTTATCTTTCTTTTCAATGTTACCTCCTTTGTGAGTTTCTTTAGTATATCACTGAGAGTTGAAATTCTATAAGTAATTCTCCCTTTGCAGACCGAAAGGAATTTTTTTCCAGTTAAGGAGTAATGGAGGATATAACAGGGCACAGTGCAGGGGTCATGAGGAGTCGCCTGGAGTCATGGGATCAGATCCACTCAGTCCCAAGCGAAGTATACAATCTTAGAAAAATTATTCCATCTCTCAGAATCTGTACAAATTAAATACCATATTACACGTAAGATCAAAGAGCACATTGAAGGAGCTTGTTCTTTTCTTGTGTGTGTGTATGTGTTAGGAGTTGTTGGGAGGAATGCCAGACAAATGGGGGCAGGGCAAATGACTCAGGAAAGGTAGAGAACTTATTTTAGCCAAGAAATTAGAGAAAAGGATTTTCCATCTTTACTAAGGGAAACTAGATTACTAGATTTGAGGGAGGAGAAGGAATTGTTAACTTACAGAATTATGCCTGAGCCATACTCTTTTCTGGTATGTTCTGCAAGAGATATGACTCACATGCCCCAGATATGATGTAGCTAGGCCAAGCAGGGCTAATGCAAATAAAAGGAACATTTCTGGAAACAGAACTTTGAAAAAAATGCTTAGTTTACCCCACCATCCAACAATTTCTATCAGTTAATCAAAAACAATTAAATTCAAGTAGTAACAAATGAGACCACTAACATCACATGCAAATTAAAATTCACTGTAATCGCAGCATTCAAGAATATCAATTTATTATACAAAGGGAGTGTTTTAGATGCAATTCATCAAAATCATCCAGACATAGCCTTTTATAGCTCCACAAATATACTTCAATTATTGCAGAGCCAAACCATTTAATTAATCATTTCAAAGCATTTCTCTTCCCCAAAATTAAACACCTGAAACATATCATTCACAATACTATATAACCCACCAGATCTAAATCTTCTTAGCATTTGCTTTCTACATGCTCAGTGAGAGACAGAAATACGTTTAAATGGTATATTGTTAGGCAGTGGTAGAGCAAGACTTGAAAAGTTGACTTATTCTCTTGGAGAATGATCTACCATTGAGTGCTGATTCACCATTAGGAAAGGGACTAGGTCTTCACCAGAGACTAGAGAAGTGAATTTTTGCTGCTCACGCAACACATATTTACTGGAGAGCTTGTTTAAAAAGGCACTGTGTTAGTTGCTGGTGATGGAGATATAGAAGGCAATGCCTACAAGAAACTTACAGTCTACCAGGGAGAAAGACACAAACTAACACTGTAATACAACTTGAAGAGTTCTACATGAGGAGATCCAGAAAGTCCAGGGGAAGTACGGTTTATAAAAGAGGTGTTATATTTGGGTTAGGAATTGGAGGGTAAGAAGGTGTTTTCTAGTTAAAAGGATGAGAGAGAAATGCAGATATTAAGAGAGGCAGAAAGAATAGAATATACACAGCAGGAGTATGACAAACAAAGAAATGGCTGAGGCATGGAATATTTGGGGAACTATGTGCAGGCTGGCATTGCTAGCATATGTAATATGTAATATGTGTTTAGAGGATCACTAGTCAGGGGGGAACATTGGCGGATTGGTGGAGCAGCTTGGTGGCTGGGCCTCAGGTTGAGAAGGTCAAGTCTTCAAGGGCCAGGTCTTAAAGGACTTTGTGAGCCATGTGAAAGAGTTTATGAATTTTATATTTTAAGGCATCTATAGCTACTAATTTGAAGGCTGGGTAGTGTGATCAAATTTGTACTTTAGGAAGATCACTCTGGCAGCTGTTGGGACAGGGTGTGCATCAATAATAGAGATTTAGGACATTTTGTCAGTAGTTCAGACAATAGGTGACAGGGTCCTGATCCAGGGTACTATCATTGAGAATGGAAAAGATAAGGTTAAATAAGTAGAGAAAATGGTTGAGGAAAGTGAAGAGTCAGGAATGACACAGGGTTGGGCAAGTAGGTTGAAGGTGTAGCTTTTATCCAGAGAGGAAATATCAGAGGAAGAAGAACCTTCAATGATAACTTTTTTTTTTTTTGGAGAAGTTTTCATTTTATTCAACGTTGATTTTTTTTTATGTGCAAGGTAATTCCAAACTTGCTGTTGGGGCAATAAGTATCAAGTATTAAAACTAGTACCAAGTCTTATGTTGTAGAAATATATACTCTGAGGTAGTGCAACAGACCCATTTTTAAGGCAATGAGAATTGTACATAGTTTCTGACAAGATCTTTCACTTAGCACTTCCACAAGTGATGATGAAATCATTATTTAATTTCTTGGTCAAAATAATAACTTTCCTCTGATGACTTCTGTCTCTTAGATGTTGTAATTATCCAGGATGTCAAATACATTTAATTCTAAAAATTTGACTTAAATATTTGCATAAAGTAGGTGCTTAAGACATGCCTGGTGAATTTTAACTGTATCTAATCACTTTTAAAAGAAACCTTCACCATCTCAAACAGTTTTAAATTGGCAACTTTAGAAATAGTCTTCATTTGAAGAAAGGGAATAAAAATAAATCATAACTGAGAAAAATGAACCATATACTCAATCTGAATCTGCCTTTAGGAGACATATCCCATTCCTGGAGCAGTTTACTTCAAGTCAGTGCTGTCTGCCTTATGTAGACATTTTAGCCAAGAAACTGAAATGTCCTTCTCATGTGTTCTTGCTCTGATGACCAAACCAGATTGGCTTTGAGCCATAACTGGATTATAACTCAGCGGGGTGTGCTAGACAGTGGCTCTAAGACTCACAGAAAGAGAAAGTAGTAAGGGAAGAGGTTAACAAAAGAAAATGGGGCAACGAATAATCATTTAGTTTGTCGAGGAAGTTAAACAGGAGGATATCCAGCCTAAATCAAATTACAGTGATGATGACACTTTCTCAAGTCTTTCTCAATCCTGACCTTTTGCTGATTCCTACATACAAACTTTTTACTGCCCTTTCAAACACAGTCTTAGTGCTTATAATTTCTGATAGTGAAGGCCATGGACTGCTTGGATTAGAATTCAAGGTCCAGATCGTTTCCAGGTATCTGTCCTTGGGCAATTGGCTTTGCCACACTGTCTCTCGATCCCCTCACTTATAAAATGATGCTGCTAATGTTACCTACTTTACAGCATTGTCTTAGGGATTCAATGAATGTTTATGAGGCACTGATAATAGTGCCTGAAGCATTGTAAATGTTCAATAAAAGTAAGCTGTCGTCATCAGCATCATCATTGAGGTTATCCTTTTCCTACATCCTGTATTTCACCTTCCCTTTTCTAGGTTCTGCCTGTTTAAACTTTCGGCGGGAGTGCCTACACGCTTGATTTTAAATCCAGAAGCAGTGACTGCCTGACCCCATCCTCTGTGTCCTTTCTCATCCCCCTCCCACCAGCAGACCCCAGCCCCACCTCACTTGCACTGAGCCCCAGATATAAAATGCTGCAGAATCTAACTCATTAATTTTCACTGAAGTGAAAGGCTACCTGCCCCTTTATCATGCTTTGTTCCTCTCCAGAAATGATGTGACTAAGCATGTGACAGGGCAGACTGGCTTCTGACTCCGAAGGTCAAGCTTTAGAGAAAGCCTTAAGTTTTAGTGTGTTTTAAGGCTAAAGTTCTTAACTGCAACAGTTGAGTTCAAACCCTGGGTTAGCCACTCACCACTTTGGGCAAGTGTCTTCATCTCTCTGATCTTCATCAGTATAATGGGCACAATGACACTTTTGAACTGCGTTGTTGGCAGAAATGAATTAAATAAATAGCACTCATGGACACGTGGTGCATCCTCAGTAAATGGAAGATCTTGATAGTAGTCAGTTTGATTCCTGAAGACTGAACACTGGGAACATGACCTGTCGGATTTGAAAGGCATTTCTGGTGGCAGAAGTGAGTGGTGGGAGAATATTTAGGCAAGGCTCCTCTATGATGTATGAGAATAATATGTATGTTATAAAAATCTAGCATCCATATTCTAGGGAATAATACTGCTTTTTCCCAGCTTTTATATGCCATACCATTTGTATAGGAGTGGAAATGTGATATCAACAATGACGAGAAAACCAACAAGTTTGTATTAGGAGTCTTCTTCAGTTGGTACAGCTGGGAATCAGTGCATCTCCTGTTAGCGCTGCTTCTGCAGAAGTTTACCTCCGGCTGCGTGCATCAAGTTCTGTACAAGCCCGCAGTGGCAGTTCTCTATCACTGCTACACAAGCTGAGGGCATCTAGAACCGAAACGCTGTCTACCACCGGAGATGCCTAGAGACCCCCGCCTGCCACCTGGTGGCAGGAGAGGGACCTAGTCTGCTGACTGCTGGTGGTGGTGGGGCGGCAGGGTGGGGGGGGACGAGGGTTGTGGGACAAGGAAAGGAGAAAAGAAGGGGAGAGTCTGGGCCTTCACTAGCATCACTGAGGATGGTTAGAAATGCCCTGGAGTTGAAAGGCTGTCTGCTCCTTTCAGCCCACAGGTCGCTCTCTGTCTGGCACCATTCTCCCCAGAGAAGCAGTCACAATGCAGTATCTGCACAGTGACTACAATTAAACAATAGCCTCTGGAAATATCCAAGGGGAAATTAGATAACATGTGCTTTGATGCAGGGATTTGGAGTTTGAAAGTGAAAGAGACAGGCAAGACATCAGAAGTCTGCATCTGCTGAGCTCCGGTTCGGCACATTAACATTCTGCTGATGTGTCTTTGCAAGTTCTTCACTGAAGTCAGTTTGCTCAGTTTTTCTCAAGTATCATCAGATATTTCCAACATCCTTTAGATTGAAACAAGTCCTAAAGTTAGACTCCTGTTGTGAGTGGAGGTTGAAATCGATTTTTTCTTATATTTTCATTAGTTAACTATCGAAAGAGAAAAGTGCTTGCCAGTCCATTTGGACTGGAGCATTCGGTTCTCGTTGTGCTGTGCTGGCAGCCACTAGCTCTGTGCCTGGAGGAGAAAAGCCTACTTTTGCCCTGGACCATTCATTCTTCAGCGACTGGCCGCACACTTGGCTGTACCCAGTGGCTGGATAGTCCCTGAGGGACGTGTCCGCAGTTCACTCTGATCTCAGATTCTCTCTCATTTCCCTCAGATGCAACTTCCTCCCCACCCCCGCCCCCCAACTCCCGCAGTGTCACAATGTGTCTGTCTGAGTCAGAATACGCTCTCCCGTGTGCCAGACTCTCACCAGTGAGTCAAGTGGGCCCTGCTTCCCTCAGTTTCTGACCAGGACTCTGGTGGCATCCAGAGTGAAGTCGACAGGACATAACCTAGGGAGAAGTTGAGATGGATGGTGTAGCACAGCGGGGCCCTTTTGTACTTTGAGGCGCGAAAGTAGGGCCTCAGTAGGGCTTGATCTCCTTTTTATCTCCTGTGCGACCACAGTGACAGTTTACTGAGTTCCTGCTCAGATCCAACCTTGGGATGAATAAAGAAGTGCTCTTGCCTCAGTGATCTCTGGTAGAGTGCGTGTGTGCGTGTGTGTGTGTGTGTGTGTGTGTGTGTGTGTGTGTGTGTGTGTGAGAGAGAGAGAGAGAGAGAGAGAGAGAGAGAGAGAGAGTCACATTTGACCAGAGTAAAACCTTGGAGAATGTCATGAATGTCATGGAACTTCACAGGAGTTTTGTGTGGAGAAGGCCACAATCTCCTCTCTTTCTGCCTGAGGCAAGATATCTTTTGGGGAGTGCTGTGGTCAGTATTTGTTTTCCAGATCTTACAGAGGAGGGTGTATGTTTTCCATTGCTCCTGTAATGAATGACCACAAACTTAGTGACTTAAAACAATACAAATGTATCATTTCACAGTTCTGTAGATCAGGAGTCCAAAATGGCTTTCACTGGGCTAAGATCATGGTGTTAGCAGGGCCTCATGCCTTCTGAAGCTCTAGGGGACAGTCCATTTCCTTTTCCTTTTCTAACTCCCAGCGGCTGCCTTGACCTCTAGACCCTCCCTCTATCTTCTCAGTCAGCAGAACAGCATCCTCAGATCTCTCTGACTGATATCCCTGCCTCCTTCTTATAAGGGCCCTTGTGATTGTGCTGGGCCCACTTGGATAATCCGGGATAATCTCTCCTCAAGATCCCTAACATAGGCTCATCCTCAAAGTCCCTTTGCCATGGAAGGGAACATCCTCATCGGTTCCAGCAAGTGGGATGTTACCATGCTGGGGAGTCATTATTTTGCCCACCACAGAGGACGTCCATGCTGATAATGTACTACTCCATTACCTCCTTTGTTCTATCCATGCCATCCAAGACTAAAGAAAGTGTCTTTGCTTGGTTGCTCTTGCTTTTGTTCTTATGGCAATTTTATGTGAGGACCACATACTGAAATTCTGGCCAATTCATATCCCAAGGCCTTTTCACATCTCCTGTGAGTTAACCATGTCCCCCCATTTGGCACGGATGCAGTTGTGTGTTTGGACCTGAGTGTAGAGGAATGGTGGCCGATCTCCTGATTGGATGTTGGCTTCAGGGAGGCAGATGTGCATGCCCCACAGCCAAAAGGGAAGAGGGTGGAAGAACATTTTAGAGTCATCTCCGACTCTAGATGAGCAGAGAGTGGAAAGTATGCTTAATAATCCAACCAACAGCAAGCCTCCTGTAATAGCAGTGTTATTATCTTATCCCTAGGTAAGATAATGGGCAGGCCATGCCCTAGAGTTCAATGAGTCCACAGAGCCGAAGGCCTAATATGGGGCAACCAGGAAGGAGGAACAATCACCCACTTGCTATATCCCCTTTAGAGCTTATCAGTCATGCTGTTATGGAAAAAACATGGTATTTAGACTCAGAGGACCTTGGGTTTGAATCCCACCTGTTTCCCTTAACAGCTGTGCAGTCTTGGACAAATCAGTTAACCTCTCTGTTCTTCAGTTTTCTCACTTTTGAAGCAGAGAAGAAGAATAATGTCTAATTCACATGGTTGTTGTGAGCTTAGAATATGGAAATTTGTGGTTCTCAAAGTGTGAGGCCTGTGTCGGCAGCACATTAATCAATATTACCTGTCACAGGTAGTTGGGACTGCTTAACAAATGTGGGTTGTAATTTTCCTTATCTTCCCTGGGAGCTTCATTAGGTTTACCATGCTTTGTTTTCAGTTATTGTTTGTCTCCCGGAAGAGCAAGTTCAGTGACAGATCTGTTTGTTTACCAAGTCATGGTCTCTCTTTTTCTCTCCAACTAAAAAACGCCACATGAATAACAAATTAGAGAAAATAGTGTTATTAGTTTGCATTTTCGGCTCTGCCATTTTAACTCAGCAGAGAGAGTCACGTTCTCTGGCGGCTCCCACCATCCCGGGTATCAGTTGTGTTGCCTCAGAGACAGGCGGGGCAGCAAGCTTGTGCATGTCAGGGATGTTGTGATTCTTTCCATCTATTCCTTTGGTTTTTTTTTTTGGTTAAACTTAAGTGAACAATGTGAGCACACACTTGCCTCACCAAAGAGAGCTTCATGTTATGTTATGTATAAAATATTACCACAGTGATTCGTCATCTCATTTCTATACCTTAGGTGAAATGGAGCCATATATTCTAGGTCAAGTTAACATTTCTTTTCGTGAAGAGATATAAATGCACTACCACAGCCACAAGGAGAATGAGAAAAATGGCTAAACCACAAATCACCTTTAAACTCTGAGGAAAGCCTAACCTGTTAAAAACTAGTTTAAGGGAAACTTCTTAACCCACCACCTAAGAATATGATGGAAATTTGGAAGGCAAGTGGCCCCAGGATAGAGCAGTGATTTACTAGTAATTTACTCGTAATTCAGGCCAGATTTCCAAGGTCAAATATTTCTATTTCAGTAATTTTCCTGAAGAATGATGTTATGGAACCTCCTCCTATTATGCCCCCAGAGCTGCGTATGGGGTCGACAGGAGCTGAGATGACCCCGTGATTAGGGCTCACAACTCGTGAACCTGGATTGTGGGACATACTCTGTGTTATGCTCTCAGTGACCCTGTGAGCACAATACAGAGAGTGATGTGTATTATTGTCCTCACCGGCCAGAGGCTCTGCGAGTTAAGTGCTTTGTCTAAGATCCCAGCTTGGACGTGGCAGAGCCAGGACTGGAATTCACGCCCTTGCCGCCCAGGCTCTCTTCCCCATACCGCGCTACTTCTGCTGACTTGGAACATGAGCGGCACCAACAGGCTACCTTGTTCTGTGATGTCACCTCGACTGGTCTGTCTGTGTGCCAAAAAAAAGGTCACCTTTGGGGTCATTTCCCTGGGTGTAAAATCAGAATCAAAATATGAATATTTTACGCGGCAGAAGTACATTCACAGTGACCTTATTTATGAACAGCAACTATAAAATGAGATACATGGTTGAGAAAATGAATCTGTAGGAAGGCAATATGAGAGTGAAAAAAAAGCTATGAAAACCGGTGGACGTTGGTTTGAGTCTGAAACGTACTCATTAAATATGCACTAAATTAAAGTAGCTTAACCTCTACATGTCTCACTTATTATTGTTTCTTACCTGTGGATGTGGGTAATGCTTTTTATTATACAATATTGTGTGAGGATCCAATGAGATGATCTATATCAAAGCACCTGGCACAGTCTCTGTAACAAGGTAGTTGTGCAATAAGTGTTTACTACATAAAGGATGAAGTCGGTCACTAATAATTGTTACTGTAAAAGCGCAAATGAATCTGTCTGTTCTCTAGCAGGGAGAAAGGGTTGAGGACACCTAAGTTTTGCTTGGGGATGGGTGGGGAGGCATCAAGTTGCTGTTGGGAAGTGGCTGTGAGTGTGAGGAAGTTAGATATCTAAAGTGGGTGTTAAACAAAGAGGTTATTGAAAGGGAATCGAGGGAGCTGGGAGCTAGTCAGCAGACAGCTCCTCAGGCTAAACCTCTTTCCTATCAGGTGCTCCAGCCCATTTCCTGTCGTCTGTTGACCCACATTTTACACACTCTAATTCCCTGCACACAGCAGTTGGATCACACCTCTGGGCTGTCATTCATATTCTTCCCCAGAACAGTGTACCCCTTGGTTTTTATGTGGCTCACTTATCTTCCAGCCTTTGGGATTCAACCCTGGTGTCACCCTTCCAGGAAGCCTTCCTGAAACCTCCAGATTGGACAGAGTGCCCTTTTTAGTGACCTCTGCCTCCTCTGTGCATTCTTTCCTTTATTACTTCATACACTATAAAAATTAATGATTTGTGTGTGAGTGGGTCTTCCCCACTCTTCTGTGAGCTGCTCCTAAGGGCAGGGTTTTTGTCTTATTTATCTTTCTATTCCTAGAATTCAGTAGTGCTCCCAGTGTAAAGTTATTACTTTAGAACCTCTGGTTGGAATTGAATTAAACTGGACTGGACCAAGGTGGGAAACATCAGGATTCCTTGCCTATTTCATGAGGTTGTATATGAGATTAGACAGGAAGAAGAACAAGAAGAAGGAGGAGGGAAGGAGGAGTGGGAGGAGAAGAATTATTATTATACAGGAAAGTAGTGTAAATCTTTATAATTCCCAGTTATAATAAGTAGTAAAAGTGGGTCAGTCAGATTTTTTTTTTTTCCTTACAAGCAACATCTATACAGATACTTAAATATCGCCACTCAAAGAAAAGATTTCAGGCAGCCCTTAAAGTTCAAGTTTTATCTCAGAGGCTTCTGTGTACATTATTCATATACAGTATAAAAGTAAGTCATATCAGGCTCAGCTGAAGGTAAGACCATGTCGAGAAAGTACAGTACAGTAAAGAACCAGGGAGAAGTTGTCAGGGAAACTCCTTGGAGGAGAGTCGGTCTCCACACTCATTCACTCTCAGTTTTTCTCAGTTCAGGCCACAATGTATGAGAGCTGGAATGGGGAACATCCGTTTAATGGTTACCCGCTTGGGCTCTGAAACCAGCCTGCCTTTCTTCTAACCCTGCGTCTTCTCCTTACTCTGTGTGGACTCGAGCAGAGTAAATTCTCCACTGCTTGCCTCAGTTTTCTCATCTATAAAATGAGGATTAAAAGAGTTAATACTTGTAAGGGGTTTAAGCAGTGCCTGGCCCATAGCAAGTGCTCAATAAATATAATTATTCACTATCTTTAGTCCTTCTTTGTTCATTGTCAAATGCCAGGGTATCAATTGCTCAAACGTCATTATTTGTATATCTATCCATCTGTCCATGCGTTCATTTAACAAGTATTTTTGAGTGCTGACTATGTGTCTGGTACTGTGCTGGATGCCAATGGTACAGAAAATGAGTAAGACATGGCCCTGTGCCTAGTAAATTCACGGTAGCGTGTGTGTGTATGTGTGTATACACGTGTGCGTACGTGCGTGGGTAAGGGAGACTTACAGTTAAGCAGGTAATTTTAACAAATTGATAAGTGCTCTACACGGAGAAGCACATGCTCATTTCGACCATGAAGAGAGGGACCTAATGCAGTTCCAGATGGTCAGGACAGGCTTTCCAGCAGAAGTGATATTGAAGATGGGTATGAGTTGGCCAAGTGAGAGTTGAAGGTGAGTGGGGCAGGTGTATTTTATACCAAAGTAGCCACCTTGATAGA
Source organism: Kogia breviceps (assembly GCF_026419965.1). NCBI lineage: Eukaryota > Metazoa > Chordata > Mammalia > Artiodactyla > Physeteridae > Kogia > Kogia breviceps. The sequence goes on along the minus strand of NC_081316.1, from coordinate 52,896,376 downwards.
GGCCTGAAAGCAAGAAAATTGTGAGTGGGTCAGTATGGAAGGTCAAGCAGGGAGTGACTAGATGCAAGTATAGCCAGGGAAGGAGTTGTTATACCACCAGGGGCCTTTCCTGCCAGGTAATGAGAGTTCGGCTGTATCCTGTGTTAGCCAGTAGAGAAACCTTGAAGACATCTTAGCAGAGATTAAAATGTTCAGATAGCTTCTATCATTTGAACTGGTTCCCTTGGAAAGTTTTGCTAATTCCCAGCATGTAGAATTTACTGCTGCTACTTTTAGGCCCCGCGGTTTCCCTGTAGACTCCTATCACGTTCCTGTAGCCCTTTATTGAACTTACCTGTTTTTAATTCTGTCTCAGGAGACTGAAAGCACCTCAAAGACTATGTTTTATTTATCTCTGTATCCACAGAATGTATAACAGTGCTTGGCACAGAGCAGGCACTTCACGGAAGCTTGATTAAAAAACAGGGTTTGATTTTAGGAAAATGTATTTCTTCTTATATTTCTAGAGCAGAGCATTATCACCTAAAATCTGGGCAATCAAGTCAGTGAACTGAGTGGTCTTTCTCACAGGGGCAGTGTGATCCCTAAGAGCTGATGCCCACCGGATTCATAATCCATCTATCTCTGAGCACTGTTGTGTGTCCGCACTATGCTCGGCATTGAGGGAGATGTTTTTTAAGTTGAAGTATAGTTGATTTACAATATCGTGTTAGTTTCAGGTGTACAGCACAGTGATCCAGTTGTGTGTGTTCCTTTTCATATCCTTTTCCCTTATAGGTTATTATGAAATATTGAGTAGAGTTACCTGTGCTATACAGTAGATCCTTGTTGGTTATCTATTTTATATATAGTAGTGTGTATATGTTAATCCAAATACTTTTAAGATCTCATTAGATAGTTGTGAAACTACTGCATACATACACAAAACAACCCTCACATCCCCAGGATGTGTCTGGGAATGCTCAGTTCTCAGTAAATGTTTGTGAATAAATAATAATTGAAGAATGTGAGGAATGTCTGCTAAATGTTCTGAGTCCAGTTGAGGGAAAGTCTGTGAGATAGTTTAATCTCATAGGGTTTCATTGAGGAACCTGGGCCTTGGAAGAGAAAAAAGATCTGGAGAGAGAAGAAAGAGGCAGAGGATTCTAAGGAGGGAGAAATAGCATGAACATCACTATATAAAAACTAATCACCACTTAATGAAATCTAAGCAGTTGGAAATCATGAAAGCTCTGATAATAGTTGGGTATATTGGAATTCACACAAGAGAGCCAATTCCAGGCAAATTGTAATTTGGGCAGTGTATGTGAAAGGACTAGCAGTTGCTTTAGCAAATAGCCTAAGTGGGCCTTCAGGACAAGTTAATTAAAGCCAAGTTAATTAGTTAGTTAAAACAAAAGTAGCAAATGATAGTTTCTAAAATTAAGGTGGAGACAATGCTAATGTTTTTGCCACCTGACTAGAAACCCTGGGGAGGGTTTCTGATAAAATTTATAATTTAGGGCTATAGGCCTCTGTCATTAATTTAGCCATGAAAGGCCCACTGCTTCTCAGAACCTCAGCTCCATGACCCTGGAAATTCTGAATGTTGTAGAGCCAGAACTTTAGACTCATCAAATTCAATGCTTTATTTAGGTCAGAACTGGTTTTGTGTTCATTTGTCAGTTTGCAGCTGAAGTGAAGGCCCTAAACGGAAGCATGGCATTATCTGCCTGACAGTGATTTGATGCTGCACCATGTCATGCTGGAAAATTAGTGTCTAGAACCAAAATGTTAATCACAGGGACCTCTATACATTGATGGCATAAATAGGATGTTTCTATATAAAAAAATCTATAGTGACTCACTCCCTTTTAAATAAAAATCTCCCCTTGCTATTTCGGTGAATTGAATGACTGACTCTGGGCACTTTTCTTTTTTGTGCTCTAGGGTGAGCCTACTTAACTTCTCAGAAAACTGCTCAGATCTGTTAGAATTAGCTCTATTCTTCCCTTAGGTGCTCAGAGAACAAAAGTGATTCTCTCTCTAAGATCGGAGGTGGAATTGGCTCTTTCTAGCCCCCTTCTCACTGAAGATATGAACTATTCTTCAGGCCCCCTGAAACCTTTCTTCTCTTTTGGCTATGATGATGGTTTCCAAAGAGAATCACCCTTGTAGTATCAATTCTCCAGAATGTTAAGGGAGTTACTTGAAAAAGTAGTGTTGTGTTCAGTAAGCTTGGGGAAAGATGGAAAAGAATTAACACATGAATGATTGGTTTATACACTGCAAGACTTTTCAGTGTTTATCTCCAGTAAAAGAATAGTCAAGAGTTTTTTCAAGCTTGTTTGACCAGATAACCTTTTTTCAAAACTAACAATTTTGTTTGACCAAATAACTTTTTTTCAAAAATAACAATTTTGTCAGACTAGCTTTCCAAAGAATACATTCTGGGAGATGCTCCACTCTGATGCCAAAAAGCTAAGGCCTGAGTTAAAAACTGCTCCATAACTTAATTAGTCATGAGACCATGGACAGGTGTTCTAACCATACTGGACCACAAACCCCTCATTTGAAAAATGGGAATGATTATTGCTTCTACTTTCAGTATTTTGTGACCACTAGACAATTCTGTTAATATTACTACTGCCACTAATACTACTAGGTACTTCACTTTCCATGGTAGACACTATTCACTGGTGTATCTAACAAGCACTTGACACCTTCCTCCCTTTCAGTCTCCATTTCAGAAGATGTAAAAGCTAAATGCATGCTTTTCAATACTCTCTTGCAGCTAGGGGTAGCTATATTGAGACATTTTGGGCCAATAAGACATAAAGGCAATTCGTAGGGGACTCTGAGAAGATTATTGTTTTCCCTCATAAAGGGGTACAATGCATGGAGCTCTTGTGCATTCATCAGTAAAAGGCCTAGAGAATAGCAGAGATGTTGGCTCTGGCATCACTGAGCCCTGGAGGAACGCCAGGAGCAGGCTATCTGCATATTTCTTGTGACACGAGGAAAATAAAATGCAAACAAGTCATGTAAATCTCTGAAAAGCAGGTTTACTTGCAGCTGAACACAATTCTAAAGATTTACCTACCATTTACTGAGTGCTTTCTATGTGCTGATAGAAAGCATTTAATACATATCAATTCAGTTACTCCTTACAACAGGGGTTATCATTTACCATTTCACAGGTGAGGAAACAGACTGAAGTACCTTGTTCAAATTCACACAGAGTGTACACTAACTTTTGGAAATATAGTTACTATAACCTCAGAAGTTATTATTATCTTTTTCACTCTAAATTAGGCAATTAGTGTCCTCTTTAAAATGGAGCCCTCACCGTCTGCCATGAGAGGTGGAAGGGACATATATAAACCTTTTTGGAAACAGGGCCCAAATCCAACCTGGATTTATAGCAGCCTACTTCACCATACACTAGATGGAAGAGGGCAGAACCAGGCTAGGCTGAGCAGAGCAGCTGCTTCTCCCCAAAGACCTACATCCAAAGATTTAGGTTACGTATTTAATGTCACTCTAGATCCCAACAGATAGGCTTATTGGCATATTACAGAATTCAAGCCTGAGAAGCACAACTAATGAAAGTAATTTAGACTAAAATGTGAAAATATTAGGAGCACCCAAGTTCACTTTTTCCCCATTAATTAAGCCCCAGTGTGAAAGGCAATGTGATACATACTGGCCTTTATAAAACTGTAAACTAAAAGGAGAGATAAATCCATACATAAGCAGTTATATCTACAATGTTCTGAACATCTTGATTTTGGATCACAGAGAAGGAATACTTAGTTTGAGAGCTCATGGGAGGTATAGAGGAATTTTAGTTTGGATCTAACTTTATTTCTTAGAATTATAGCTTCAAAGCAGGGAGCAGCTATGGGATGTATGTGATGCAAGGGTATTATAGCTTTCTCTGGCCTTTCTTCTTCTGTATATCAGAAGCAGGTTCCAGCGTGAATATCCTGGTTAATGGCAAAAAGAAGTCTCTACATAATCAAAGGATAGCCTGTCTCAGCTATAATCATATAGACAGGCCAGCATTTGCCAGGACCTCATACAGAAAAGCCAACAATTGTCAAAGGTCCCTCTGTATCTTCTTTCATATTCTAATTCCCAGATATACTGACTACAAAATCCAGTCATTAAGAACTACATGACCCTAGAGACGTGGATGGATCTAGAAACTGTCATACAGAGTGAAGTAAGTCAGAAAGAGAAAAACAAATATCGTATATTAACTCATATATGTGGAACCTAGAAAAATGGTACAGTTGAATTGGTTTGCAGGGCAGAAATAGAGACACAGATGTAGAGAACAAATGTATGGACACCAAGGGGGGAAAGTGGTGGCGGGGTGTGTGTGATGAATTGGGAGATTGGGATTGACATGTATACACTGATATGTATAAAATAGATGACTAATAAGAACCTGCTGTATAAAAAAAATAAATAAAGCCCTCTGTTTAAGAACTTACATTAAACAAACAAACAAAAAACAACTACATGACCCTGATGACCCTGTAGGGAAAACAAGTTAAAATAAGACCCCAGATCCTAATAATTCCTGTTTCAATTGGCATTATCAGTGAATTTTGTTGCTTATGCTGCCCTTTTATTTAATAAATTAGAAATGAAATAGTTGAAAATAGTAATCTAATGTTACTAGAGGAATGTTAGAATTATAGCAAAACATGAGATCAGTGGGTGGGAATCTTGAGCAGAAACTGATGACCACAGGAGTGCAGGGGATATTTGTAATACAGATCACAGCAGGCTTTGTTTATGGTTTCCTTTGCTGTGCAAAAGCTTGTAAGTTTAATTAGGTCCCATGTGTTTATTTTTGTTTTTATTTTCATTACTCTAGGTGGTGGATTGAAAAAGATCTTGCTGTGATTTATGTCAAAGAGTGTTCTGCCTATATTTTCCTCTAAGAGTTTTACAGTGTCCAGTCCTACATTTAGGTCTCTAATCCATTTTGAGTTTATTTTTGTGTATGGTGTTAGGGAGTGTTCTAATTTCATTCTCTTACATGTAGCTGTCCAGTTTTCCCATCACAGCTTACTGAAGAGACAGTCTTTTCTCCATTGTATATTCTTGCCTCCTTTGTCATAGATTAGGTGGCGATAGGTGTGTGGGTTTATCTCTAGACTTTCTATATGGTTCCTTTGATCTCTATTTCTGTTTTTGTGCCAGTTCCATACTGTCTTGATTACTGTAGGTTTGTAGCATCATCTGAAGTCAGGGAGCCTGATTCCTCCAGCTCTATTCTTCTTTCTCAAGATTGCTTTCGCTATTCGGGGTCTTTTGTGTTGCTATACAAAAGACAACCCTCAGGGGCTTCCCTGGTGGCGCAGTGGTTGAGAGTCTGCCTGCCGATGCAGGGGACACAGGTTCGTGCCCCGGTCTGGGAAGATCCCACATGCCGCGGAGCGGCTGGGCCCGTGAGCCATGGCCGCTGAGCCTGTGTGTCCGGAGCCTGTGCTCCACGACGGGAGAGGCCACAAAAGTGAGAGGCCCGTGTACCAAAAAAAAAAGACAACCCTCAGAATGGGAGAAAATATTTGCAGTTGAAGCAACTGACAAGGGATTAAACTCCCAGATATACAAACAGCTCATGCAGCTCAATATCATAAAAACAAACAACCCAATCAAAAAATGGGTAGAAGACCTAAATACACATTTCACCAAAGAAGACGTACATTTGGCCGACAAACACATGAAAAGATGCTCAACATCACTAATTATTAGAGACATGCAAATCAAAACTACAATGAGGTATCACCTCACATCAGTCAGATTGGCCGTTATCAAAAGATCTACAAACAATAAATGCTGAGGGTGTGGAGAAAAGGGAACCCTCCTACACTGTTGGTGGGAATGTAAATTGTTACAGCCACAGTGGAGAACAGTATGGAGGTTCCTTAAAAAACTAAAAATAGAGCTGCCATATGACCCAGCAATCCCACTCCTAGGCATATATCTGGAGAAAACCATAATTTGAAAGGATGCATGCATGCTGATGTTCATTGCAGCACTATTTATGATAGCTAGGAAACATGGAAGCAACCTAAATGTCCATCAGCAGAGGAATGGATAAAGAAGATGTGGTACATATATATATACAATGGAATATTACTCAGCCATAAAAAGGAACAAAATAGTGCCATTTGCAGAGACGAAGGTGGACCTAGAGATTGTCATACAGAGTGACGTAAGTCAGAAAGATAGAAACAAATGTTGTGTAATATCGCTTATATGTGGAATCTAGAAAAATGGTGAACTTATTTGCAAAGCAGAAATAGAGTTACCGATGTAGAGAACAAATTTATGGTTACCAAGTGGGGAAGGGGGGGTGAGATGAACTGGGATATTGGGACTAACATATATACACTACTATGTATGAAATAGATAACTAATGAGAACCTACTGTATAGCACAGGGAATTCTACTCAGTGGTCTGTGGTGACCTAAATGGGAAGGAAATCTAAAAAAGAGTGGATATATGTATACGTATAACTGATTCACTTTGCTGTACAGCAGAAAATAACACAACATTATAAAGCAACTAAACTCCACTAAACATTAATTAAAACAAAAAACAACTGATCATTGTAGGCTTAATCTTATGAAAGTTAGTAGAACCACTAGGGGGAAGTAGTGTGCACACTTGAAGACAAACAAAAAGTAGCTACCACATTACTGCATTCTCCAGTCCGTTCATTCAACAAACATACCAATGAATGATTATTGAGTGTCTTCTATGTGTCAAGCACCCTTCTCAGTACTTCTAGGCCCTGGAGGCACAGTGATGAACAAGGTAGACAAGGCCTCCACTCCCAAGCTTATCCTCCTTAGATTGGGACAAAAGGTATGTTCTACAGTCTGGCTAGAAGCTAGACAGTGTAAAAATGGAGATGTTCTAGAAAGCCCAGGCTATACAATCAATGTATGTATAGGTCTGTTCTGCCTTATATGATGCTGTCTTTGTTATGAAGATCATCCTCATTGCATACCTGACACACAGACATTCAGGTATGGACAAAGGCTGACAGCTGTTAACTTAGTTAATAATAATAACAAACACTTAAGTACTTATTGTGTGGCATACATTTACATGTATTTACTTATTTAGTCTTACAACCACTGTATGTAATATGTATTTCATTAACTCCATTCATCAGAGGAGGAAATAGAGGCATAGAGACGTTAAGTGATTTGCCTGTGGTTATACAGCTAGTAAGTGATGCTGCCCATCTAACTGGGATGTTTAATCCCAGTGCTACCCAGCTCTGCACTCTGCTACCTCTAGTAAAGTGTCTGTTGTGTGCTTGGCCTTTGCACACACTATTTCTTTCACTCTTGACAATCCTATGCGGTGGGTGATATGATCTCAATTTGGCAGATGAAGGAACCAAGGCTCAGAGACAAGAAATGGTAGTGCCAGTGTTCAAACTCAGGACAAGCTGGCTACAAGGCCAGTGCTCTTCACCATTGCTCCATGTTCTCTCCAAGGAGCCTGCCCTGGTGAGTTTTTGGGGTGTTTAGGCACAGTCTCACAATTCCGTCCCTCCAGCAACTGGTTTGTTTTATCTATCAGGATGCCCTGGAAGATTTTATTTGAAGAGAGAGTTTAAAGAAAGGCTGATAAAATAAAAGTTTGGAAAAAATAAATTTTCTTGGACAAAATAAAAGGCTTATCTTGCAGAAGTTGCAGAAAAAGAATGTTTTAGAAGTCAGGAAAGCAGATGGAAAATATGCCAGCAGTTAGATATATGGAAGGTCTTCTATGTATAGGCCATGACATACCCAGGATTTATTGAGGAAGTAGAAGAGGTTATTTTTCCCAAGGTTTACAGTTTAGTTGAATACCTTGCACAGTGTATGTGGAAAGAGATGAGAGGCATATAGGAATCAGAAAAGAACTGAGAGAGGCAAGGATACACGTTAATGCAAATGAATATGAATTGGGCCATGCGGATAAACTCCCAAGTATCCTTTGAGTCCTTTTTAGTCCTCAGCAGACACAGTACCTTTACCATCACCCATAATTCAGGCTTTGAAGAATCAGGGCTGATAGGAAAGTAGGATTTTTCAGGCAGGCTAAATGATGGTATAAGAGAATTGTTCAAGGATTAGTATTTAGCTATTTATCTTCCATTTGAAAAATGCTTATTTTCCACTTATTTGTCTATATTTTAGGAAAATTCTCAAATCTCTGGAGAGCTTGCAGACTGATGCTCTGCCTAGCTCTTTTGATGTGTTTTCTTAAATATTATTCCCAGTAACAATCTATGTAGCCTTTTTAATACCTCCAAATTTGATCTCAAGCCACTGATAAGATGATCTCATTGCCTTTTGATGTGCCTTAGGGGGCATTTATCACATAAGAAAGTCTTCCACATGGAGGGATATCATTGGCTGTTGGCTTCAGATTCTTTTCAGATGGCAATGGCTACTACTACCTGGGATGCTGGCCTTGGTGGATGGGATGGGACTATGGACAACAGAGAAAGTGGGAAACCGGCTGGTTGTTTAGGAAGGTTATATGCAAAGCCCCTTTGTTGTTTTGCCCCTTTCAGCTACTTAGACATGTCCCCAAAAGTTCAAGTTGCCCATTAAGAATGAAAGTATAAATTCTACATTTCTTGTGCCTCTGGGATGGGCAGTCAAGGGTTCTTCTGGGCTTGAGAGAGGTTCAGGCACGTGTAAGTGCAGTCAGATGTGTAAGGCTCTTGGCGCTCTGCTCTCAGCATAATCTTTGTTAACACTAATTTTCTCTGTTCTATGCGGGTGAATTAGAATTTAGTCCATGGACCCAGAGGTCCTTGCCTCCTTGCCTCTGTGATTTAGCTGTGCTCTCCCTGCCCTTCTGACCTCACTTCCCTTTTGTTGTAAGTCTTTGTTTTTTTTCCCTCTATCTCAACTTTTATGCTTCTGGCCTCAGGTTAAGTCACTAGGCCCATACCCAATTAACTCCATAAAAACCATTCAGTGCAAACGTCCAAAGCCCATTCCCAGCACCCTGCCTCCCCTAGTTTCAGTTATTCAGGTATTTTGCATCTAAAAGGCCTGCGAAACAAATGCCACTGCTTCCGCCCTAGGGGCCAGTGCTCCACGGCACCTGCAAAACTTTTACCTTAGGGTTTCCCCAGAGGAGCCCCTCCTCTTCCACAGGTTGACCAGGCTGCTGGATCTGCTGGCTGCCGAGGAGGACTTGCCATCCCCCACGTGCATGCGCACCACCGTGGACGTGGTGAAGGCGCTGCGCACGTTTCTCTCTGGTTTGGCCAGGATGATGTATACCTTCGGCACAAACATGCAGCCGAGCGCCACCGTGGCGCTGAGGCTGACTGAGAAACACATGGTGATGATTTTGTAGTTGCTGCCAAAGTAGATGGGCACAAAGGCCAGCCATATAATGCAGGTGGTGTACATTGTGAAGGCGATGTACTTGGCCTCGTTGAAGTTGGCTGGAACATTTCTGGTCTTGAAAGCATAGAAGGTACAGCTCAAAATCAGCAATCCATTGTATCCAAGAGGAGTGACAACTCCTAGGTTGGTGGTGTTACAAATCAGGTAGACTTCTCGAATGCTTGGGTAGTCGTGCATTATGTCGGGAGGCTCCATTATAAAGAGGGCGATGATGATGCCCAGCTGGATGCATATGAGAATGAAAGCAATCACTAGCTGGGCACAGGCACTCATGAATCTGGGCTTTTTGGTACAGATCTTCTTCTTGCTGCCAGCCAGGATCCTTGCAATACGATTGGTCTTGGTTACAAGGGCTGAATAGCTCATGGCTGGGGACAGACCGATGCCTATTCTCTGAAGGTAGCAGTAAATCTGTTTGGGCTTTGCAATGAGGCAGAAGGTACATAAGTAGCCCAGGCAGATGCCAGCAAGGATAATGTAGCAGAGTTCCCTGCTGGAGGACTTGACTACTGGTGTATCACGGTAAATGATGAAGACTGCGGTGACAAACAGGGTGGCTAGCAGGCCGAGGCAGGCAAACACCACAGCTGCAATGGGCTCAGGGTCACCCCAGCGAAGATACTGTACTGGGATCAAATCACAACCTGCAGAGACACAGACACATATTGAAAAAGAAGGAAGAAATATTGACTTGGGTCACTTGTGCCTAAGTTATAAGCAGGTGCCTATGATCCTTAGAGTTTGTCTCCAGTCTACCCTTCTAATCTCAGTATCCCGTACTACTCCTTTCTTCATATATTCAGTCATAAAATATTTATCTTTAGATTATCTAATACATACTCTGTGACAGGAGCTGTTCTAGGTTCTGAAAACAAAATGATGAAGAACATATTCCCTGCCCTCCAAAAAAAACACAAAAATTGGTGGGGGTTAGGGCAACTTTTATAGAATTACTTACAGGTGGGATAAGGACCATGAAGAAGTAGAGCATGGACCTTGACTCAGTCTGTGGGAGCAGTAAAATCTCCTTCAACAGGAATTAGCAAATGCAAGTGTTGTGGTTTGGCTGAATTTGTGGATTTGGTAGGTTTGGCAAATAGAAATTAATTGTAAGGAAAGAACTAGGGGGCATTGGAGGCATGAAAGGAGGTTCCGTACAGTAATGCGATGAGTGGCCTAAGATAAGTCTGGAACGTAGGCAGGAGGGGATCTTGCAGGGCAGAGAGTCTTAGATCAATGGGAAGTCATTGGAGGGATCTATGTAGAGTAAGAGGAATCCCATGGTCAGATTTGTGTGTGTGTGTTTTAAACATTATTTTGGTTGCCGTGTGGATTTTGGATGAGGTAAAGGTGTGGAGAGATTTGAGAAATATTGGAAGCAATATAGGTTGTTTAAATGCATGTGGGGATATGTGAAAGACAAAGGCATCAAGGATGACCAACATTGGTCCTTGAATCCACTGCAAAAAAACATGACAATTTGGTGTCCTTTGGGTTATGTGCCTTCTTTTTAAATTTCTTTAGGGCAGTGATTCTCAAACTTGGCTACACACTGGAATGACTTAGATATTTTTTAAAAAGTACTGTGGCCTGTGTTTCAGTGCCAGCGTTTCTGATTTCATTGGCCTGGGTTTTAAAAAGGATTTTAAAAAGGCACTCTAAGTGCTTCTAAACTTGCAGCCAGAGTTGAGAACCATTGCTCTAAAAGGATCATTCTTGTCAATTAGATTTTTAAAATAGAATTGAGATAGCTTTATTGAGTGAGTAGGAGAGGAGTTAGTAATCTGGAGCATTGGACACTTCAGCAATGTGGCAGAGATTATTAACTGCCTGCAAATATCCATTCTCCCCTTTATCCTCAGCAACAGATCTCTGTTTCATTTGGGGTGGTAAAGGATGCAGCTAAAATGCTACATTTGCCAGCAACCTTTGCAGTCAGGTGTGCCATGTGATAGGTCTTAGCCAGAAAGGTGTAAGCAGAGAACTCCTTCAAGGAAAATGACTCATCTTGGAAAGTAGCTTTTTTGCCCTTCCTGGCTTTCTCCTTCTGTTGACTGGACTATACACATGATGGCTAGAGCTCCAGCAGTTATCTTGGACTATAAGGTAACATTCACGTCAGAAAACATGTTCTGGGGTTTGGAAGAGAAAAAGGCAGGGAACCTGAGTCCCTGTTAACGGTGGAATCACTGACTAGCTCTGGACTGTGTATATCATATTTTCCTTGTTTAAACAACTTTTATTTCCCTTATATATGCAGCCAAACCAAACCCTAATTGATATAGCTGTAACTTCCTGTATCTCCTGGTCAAGGGTATTGTAGTAAGTGGCTTTGAATATCAATGGCTACTAGGAGGCAAGGGAAACAACAATAACAGTATGTCATGATGGCGTAGGGGAGCAGAATTTGCCATCCCCAAATATGTCTCTTTTTTTTTTTTTTTTTTTTTTTTTTTTTTTTTTTGCGGTATGCGGGCCTCTCACTGTTGTGGCCTCTCCCGTTGCGGAGCACAGGCTCCGGACGCGCAGGCTCAGCGGCCATGGCTCACGGGCTTAGTTGCTCCGCGGCATGTGGGATCTTTCCGGACCAGGGCACGAACCCGTGTCTCCTGCATCGGCAGGCGGATTCTCAACCACTGCGCCACCAGGGAAGCCCTAAATATGTCTCTTTTGAGATATTAATTACTTTCAGCTGGTTATTTTCTAAGAAACGGCAAACAGGGGGAAAAAACCTGAAAACCCCACTATAGGAGAGACACCCTTTTGTAAGAAACATTTGCATTCATAAGGGAAATCTCCATTTGGAAGGGTAGCACCCTCACTGTACAGAAGAGGAGGATGACCAAATCTCTAGAAATTCTTATCAGTGGAGAAGGCAAAGACTTGAATCTGCATAAAAACCTTTACCCTTATTGTGCTTTTCCTCCCCTAGCTGACTGTCCCCACCCTCAACATCCTCTATTGTCTTTAGCTGAGGATGGTACTTAAGATGAGGGCTTTGGCCATTTTGGTGAGTTAGTCATTTTTCCTGAGTTTCTCCCATGTCTGCAGGTTGTTAAACTCTTTGATTTCTCTTCTTAATGTCTCATGTCAATTTAATTCTCTTGATGTCTGCCAGAAGAACCTAGAAGGGTAGAGGGAAATTTCTTCCTCCCTGAATGACAAAGAAGCATGGGGTTCTTTCAAAATATGTCTAAGGCAGCTCTGTTGTAGAAAGAAACGAAAACATTCTTTCTTCTTTCTCTTATTTCTGCCTTGCCAGTCTTTTTCTTCAAGATCTTAGGTTTCAAATAGTACTATTAGTTTATAGTAAGATGCATTACGGGTTTTATAGGATTTGTGTGTTAGCCTAGGATCCTCAGCACACGTTACAAAATAGTTTCTGTGGGAAAATGTATGCTTAGTTTCAAAACCTGTGCTTTTAACTTTAGAAAATGTGTATGTGGATAGCCCAGACTAAATATGACAGTTATTTTATATAGTGTATAGGATTATAAATAAACACATATCTCATTCATTGCTAATGAATATACCTGTATCTATATTTTTAGGCACCTGTGTTCACATATGCTGCTTATTATGTAGGATATCAACTTCTGAGACTTTAGTATACCATAGGGTTTAGGTTCATATTTACAAATTTGTTTTTCATAGAGACTATTTTACGACAAGAAAATAGGGACTAATCATTCCTATCTTTAATCTTCCATAATAGCTTATTTATAACACTGATATGGCAAGGGAATTCATTATCTACTGTAGTTAATTCTATAGGGGTCTTTCCCCTGCTAGGTCATGAGCTACTAAATGTCCATAGTAATTTACTGATATAGGAAAGATGTTATGTAGTACATGAAGTAGGAATCCTTTCAACAGCTAAAGAGAATCACCTGAAAAAATATATAAATATTTAAGGGCTTTCACTTTACTCCTTTTTTTTTCCGCCTGATATTCTGCTAAATCTTAACTGCTTTCATCTAAACGTCATTAGCACCCTAATTACTGAATGTTTTCTCTATGATAACATTCACCACTGTTTTGTGTCATATATATTCTTGAACTCTTCACGTGCAACCTGTTAACATCATGTGTGAAACTTAAGACATCTCCATTGGATATATGTGCTGGAAGAAATGTGTATAAGAGATGCCTCTAATGTGTTGTGATTATTTTCTCAAAGTTGTCAGAATTTATATATTCAGATGAATGTTTTTTTCATTTAACGTGAACCACTGCAAAGACTTTAGTTTAATGATGCTGCCATTGCACAAAATACTTTTGAAACTATTCTCTTGGAATAGAAAATATTGGATTCTGATTTTAGTGTTATAATCATTGAATCTTATAAATTAGATAAGATCTTAGAGTTTCCAAGAACGGGTGTGCATCACAATCACTTGGAGAGTCTACAAAAATACAATTCTGGAGTCTAAACTCAGGAGATTTCGAATCAGTACACTTGGGGTGGGACAAAAGAATTTTGGTTTGAATCAGCAAGCTCAGTGACTATACAACTGGTCCTTGGTTGGCAGCCCAACCTTAGAGATTATCAGGCTGACTTCTCATCCAGTGTGTGAATGTCTTATATGATAATTACTAGATGCAATCACCCTAACCCTACCTAAGGCTTTCCATGAGCTATGTTGTCTCAAGGACAGGATTAATAGTGGGGGAAGATAGACTGGAAAGACAGGAGGTCTGGATGGCAGGTAGAGACTGGAGGTGAATAAAATGGTTAGAAGGCTATCACAATAGGACAGGCAAGGGATGTTAGGGCAATAATTAAAAGCCACTGTCCTGAGAACATTCAGCTGGTAAAGACATATCGGAGCTAGGACTGAAAGAAATGATGAGGTAGACAGACAGCAGAGTCAGGAGAGAGGCTTCTAACCAAGCTGATGGCAGTGCTGTTAACTAAGATGCAGGCTGTTGGAAGAAAAGCGCCACATTTTATAGGAATGATATCTAGTTCCAGGTTGGACATGTTGTGTTTGAAATGTTTATTACGAGTAGAGCAGATGGGAGCAGAAGCTTAGAAGAGATATCAGGGTAGAAGTCACAGCTTTAGGAATCATCTATTTATAGGTGGAAATAAGGGACATGGAAGTAAATGTAATCAATAAGGAAATTCATGGATAGATGAGAGCAGAGCCTGGAAGTCTGGTATGACACCACATTTAAGGAAGGGCAGAGGAAGAGGATATGTCAGGGAAGATATAAGCTAGATCAGCTAGAAGGAAGGAAGTGTGTCAGAAGCTAAAGGAAAGTGGTTAATTGGATGGCCCACCTTATCCTCCTCTCTCAATGTCACTTCAGTTTTTCTTTCTTTCTTTCTTTCTTGTTTTTTTAAATCCTTACCCAAAGAGCTTGCACAAAGCTTTGAGCTTCAGTTTTCCAGATATCTCTCCTTGGGGCATATCACTCTCCTATATTGCCCCCCTTTACTAGTTTTAGTTCTGTTTCCTCTGAACAGGGGGTGGTATCATGAACAAGTTCTGTCAAATCTCAGAATACTGAGATACTGCTAACCTTATTATGACATAAGTTTAGATGCTCATTAATTACTATGCCTACTTTGCATTGGTTTACAAACATTGAATACACTGTTATTCCTAAATCTCTTCCTTATTTTCTTCTGTGAATTAGGGCCTTTTCTGCATTAATGGTTTTCTTTCTTATCCCTGTTTCATTCTTAGTGTAATGGTAAGTACTCAGTATTGGAAGTACTCAGTGTACTGGTAAGTTATCACTGGAAGGGTATGTAGAAGTTAACTAAGAATCTGTAGAATATATATTTCATAGTTTTACTATAATCAGTTTAGCATATGCTTTTTATATTTTAGGTTAAAGGATCTTGATCATATCGGTGACGTTCCCTCCTAACAAGCATATTAGAGTTTCTTAGAAGATGCACAATATTATTACATTCCTTTCTAGAAATGCATATGAGGCATAAATTATAAAATCAAGACCTGTTTTCTGATGACATCTATTTAGGTGGCTATCCACTTCTCACTTTCCTCCCCTTTCATGCTTGATCCGTATTCTGTGATTCTCCAGTATAATTCATCCTTTCGTAGCTTGAGGTGACATATATTGAAAACAACAGTTTTTTTCTTTTCCATTATAGTTTATTACAAGGTATTGAATATAGTTCCCTGTGCTATATGTAGGACCTTCTTGTTTATCTATTTCATATATAGTAGTTTGTATCTGCTAATCCCAAACTCCTAATTTATCCCTCCCCCACCCCCTTCCCCCTTTGGTAGCTATAAGTTTGTCTGCGAACCTGTTTCTGTTTTGTAAATAAGTTCATTTGTATCGTTTTTTAGATTCCATATAAGTGATGTCATATGATATTTGTTTTTCTCTGTTTGACTTACTTCACTTAGTATGATAATCTCTAGGTCCATCAGTGTTGCTGCAAATGGCATTATTTTATTCTTTTTAATGGCTGAGTAATATTCCATTACACACGCACGCACATACACACACACATGTGTGTGTATATATATATCACATCTTCTTTTATCTATTTATCTGTCGATGGACATCTAGGTTACTTCCATGTCTTGGCTATTGTAAATAGTGCTGCTGTGAACACTGGGGTGCATGTATCTTTTTGAATTAGAGTTTTCTCTGGATGTATGCCCAGGAGTGGGATTGCTGCATCATATAGCAGTTCTACTTTTAGTTTTTTAAGGAACCTCCATATTGTTCTCCATAGTGGCTGCACCAGTTTATGGTCTCACCAATAATGTGGGAGGGTTCCCTTTTCTCCACACCCTCTCCTGCAGAGAATACAACAAATTTTTTTTAAGGGAAGGAGAGCTGCCAAAACTGTATTATCCACATTATCCTACAGTTCCACTACTGTGCTTCCCATACATCTAATGGGAGATGGATGGCTCACTGATTTCCTGGACACTTAAAAATGATATGACTGCTTAGCAATAACTGGTACTCATGCTTACTGTTTGGGTATTAGTCTTGCAGGAGTAATATTCCTGTAGTTAATAGTTCCTAGACTGTTGCATTCTCAAACCCTCTTCCAAGTGTCTGTTCAGGCAGAAGGAATGAGGAGTCAAAGATCCTGGGACAGTTGCCTGGTGTTCTGTAAGTTGACTAGGCAGGAACTCCTTAACAAGCTCCATATTTCCTGTATAATTTTGGAGGAGAGGAAGTTGCTGTTGAGAATCTTTGAGAGTCAGATGTATGTGTTGTCCGCTGTCGGTCATGTCATTTCAGGTATACGAAACTCATTCGGGGCTGTTGTGGAACTCTCCTCTCATACGTGAACAATAGATCTGCCCAGAGTACATGGTATTGACTGGGGACTAACAACATCATGCCTGCTTGCAATCTGTTCCATCAATAGACCATTTGTCTGCCTTTCTCCCTTCTTTACGTGTCTGGATTTGGATCGCTAGGGTGTTGGTTTGAGATAGAGTGGTGCAGACTCAGAATTCTTTCTGCCTTGTTCATAACCCTGCTCATTTAATATTTTCTCTTCACTTAGCCTAAGCTGAAGTTTTTCATTACTTCCATATTTCAGAAGAACTGGAAGTGATGTGTGTGTGTGCGTATTATATTTAGGTACCTTATTTTTCTTTGTAGCACTTACTATAATTTTAATCTATTTTGTGTGTGTATATATGCATGTGTGAGAGAGAGAGAGAGAGAGAGAGAGGTTGAGAGAGACGTCATATTGTTTAGGTCTATCCTCCCTACTTCACTAAAGCACCCTGATGTCAGCGACTTTGCCTCTTTTGCTCATGAATGGAACCATGGTACTGAGCCCGGTGCCTCACTCATATGGTTAGCACAGCAATTTACAAATTAATATATCTACTGTATAATCACAGTATAATCAAATTCTCATTCTGGTGTATGGATCAAGTCACTCTCAGCAAACCTTTTTGTTGCCTTTAGGAAGTCCAAGTTGCAGAACTGTTATGTACTGTTATAGATAGAAATCTAAATTCAGTGCATTACACCTGAATTTTAGAGTCAGGATTCTGAACCAGAGAGAGCAAAACTAAGTAAGCACCTCAAAGGCTTCCTTCTGCCTAGGGGTGTGACATGTCTCACATTAGAAATATTCCTGGTACTAACTTGGCAGTGATCAGTGTTTGTGATTGACTGATTAATCTAATTTTGAGTAATTCATTGGATCTGGGAATTATGAGTAGAAGAAAGAGGGAGGCAGTAACAGAAGTCATTCTTTAACAAGTGTCGTTTAGTACAAAGTTCAGATACACTGTTCCCAAAAAGGCTTCAGTAATTGTGGCACGCGGGCTCAGTTGCTCCACAGCATGTGGGATCTTCCCGGACCAGGCCTCAAACCCGTGTCCCCTGCATTGGCAGGCAGATTCTTAACCATTGCACCACAAGGGAAGCCTTTGTCCTTTGGTGTCCTTTGGTGGGTGCCCTCTAGGAACCAGTGGGTGGCTCTCACTCCAGTCGGCAGCACTAACTGGAAACCTCCAAAAGAGTTAGCAGCGAGGTCACTGTGAATCCCACCCATGACCTGCCAACAGTGTTGATCCAACTGGAGCTTTCTCCTTTCTGTGGCCCCCACCACTCAGCACTTACCCAGGACTTCTCACCACTTTTCCCAGACCCCTTCTCCCCAGCAGGGCCTCAGAAGGCCTGTTGCCTCCCTGCCCTTTCTCCTGGGCCATGGTGACTCTTTTCTCAGTGTGTCTTTTGCTAAATATGCCCTTTTTGTATAAATAAAAGATAATTTGGAGTTGTTATCTCTCTTGGAAAAAAAAGGCATTCCCAAAAAGGCATTTTCTAGAGTTGATTGGTCTTACCATTACCTTAGCATGAAATAAAACATAACCATGATTCCTCCCTCAAATGAAAATTTAGTCTCTCTCCAAAATGTTTGGTAGGTTTTATGGAAACTGCCTCAATGGGAAGCCACTTTATTCCTGTTTATGCCAGCATTTAAAAAAGGGCAGAAACTAACATTTATTGAATGCCTAGTAAATGTCAGGTGTTATCCTAGATATTTTAGGTAATCTTCATAATAAACAAGTGAGGTAGGTAATTCTGTTTTACAGAGGAAGGATATGAGGTTTAATCTGACGTGTTGGGGCTGAGATTAAAACTCTGTGAACATTTTGATTGATTGCTTAACTGATTGACTTATGTTACATCAGCAGAGACAAACTGATCAAAGTGTTCCTTTCAAAGGGGTCCTGAGGTTACTTAGTAGGAAGGAGAATCATGAATAATTGGCAATGACTGCCATGTGCAAGGAGGGGCTAGTGGTGGCATAAGTATTTGATATTTGACATAAATATTTGACACAGACCCATTCTCCCTTCTGAGAAATCTCATTGGTTCAAATGCTTCAGCTAGGTTCTCATCCTGGCTTATATGTCCTGAGGGTTGCTAGCCAGACATTGATTGGTAAATTTTTACTTTTGTGTTCCTGAAGTTTTCTACTGTGGAAATTTTTTTTCTGGGCACCAAGTACCCACAGCACACGAGAACAAGGATTGATTGTAGGACATTCCTAACATTGCCACGTAGAGGACTCACAGCCACCCATTAATCATTGGACCCAGCCTATTTCATACCCTTCAGGGTTTATTGCATATATATATATAATTTTTTTTTTTTTTTTTTTTGCGGTACGCGGGCCTCTCACTGTTGTGGCCTCTCCCGTTGCTGAGCACAGGCCCGGGACGCGCAGGCTCAGCGGCCATGGCTCACGGGCCCAGCCGCTCTGCGGCATGTGGGATCTTCCCGGACCGGGGCACGAACCCGTGTCCCCTGCATCGGCAGACGGACTCTCAACCACTGCGCCACCAGGGAAGCCCTATATTTTTTTATTGGTTACATTTTATAGGGGACTTTGAAATTGTATGCAAAGATTAATTTCATAATTAGGCATAAAGAATGATTTAATAGCTCTGCAGAGTGCTGAGGGGAAGGATTATCAGATGCACATTTGTAGGGACCAGCTTTGGAAAAATATGACTTCTGGTCATACTGCAGATGAATAAGAGAGTAAAAACGCAGCACATGAATTTAAATAATAAAATGTGCTGACTAGAATACTTTGCTCCATTTTTACCTTTCCCCTTTCCCCTCACTAGCTAACTCATTCTTCTTTCATTTTCCAGCTCTTCTTTGGGGATGGCTTTTCTGATTCCTGGAGTGACAGGTTCCTCCCATGTGCTCAAGCAGTTCCCTGTGCCAGTGTCTATCACAGCACTTGCACAACATTGTTTTGCACATAATAGCACAACTGTTATGCTCATAGTGAGCTTGCTTGTCTGTTTCATCTAGTAGAGAGCAAATTGAGAGCAGGGGACTGTTTGCCTTTTGCTCTGCTGTGCCAAGCCAATAGCCAGTACACAACATGCAGTTAAACAGGTTGAATGAATGAATGATTATGTTAATGGAGGAGAGAACAATTGAATCAGGAGACATGCATTTCATTTTCAGCTTGCACACAAATAATTCTGGTGAATACGAGACGCTTCCTCTATTTATTTGTTCTCCATTTGTTTTTACTTTTTTGGAATTTATTTATTAACAGTGAGCATTCAGAGATATTTTCATTGGATGGGGATCCTTCCACCTGAGTCTTTTTCCATTTTTATGAGAGAGGGCACATTTTACAACCAAGTAGCTTCTTCAGCCTGCTTTCTGCCCGTGGCTGACTGGATTACCAAGGATCTCTTTATATATGAACTGTCCTTGCATGTTTTAGTTGTGTCTCCATTTTTCTACACATAAAATGGAAATACAGAACTCCCTTCCCTACAGTGAGGGTTTTAGTCTGGAGGAACCCTTGTAGAAGAATTTGCATATGAGAAATTAAAGACCGATTACCTGAAAAATAGCAGTGAAGCAATTTTTCAGGACTGAGAAAATAAAATGCTTAAAACTATTTTTGTACTTTACTAGAATAAAACATTAAAGTCGTCACTTTAAAACCAATAGAGGATCAAGGGAATTTTACACACATGATTTGAGCTATAATGAGTGTTTTACAATTAATTTCCTGGTTTGCTAGACTGTTTTCAGGCTCCCTTTCCTCTGGTTTTAGTCAGTCATTTTTTTTTTTTTTTTGCAAATAATCTGTGTAGCAAAAAGCATTTTCCTCCTGTGGTTGGTCTTCCATCCAAATGTCCTTTCTGATTTTGTGACTCAGATATTTATTGAGTGTCTACTGTGTTCTAGGAGCTTGTTATTCCCAAGTGGACAAAACAAGCAGAAACCCCCTACCCTTTAGCTTGTGTTCCAGCTGGGGAGACTGACAGTGTATGATCAGCAAAAATAAGTTAATACATTAACAATATAATGGAATAAAAGGTTATATATGAAGTGGGGAAAGTGAGA
Source organism: Kogia breviceps (assembly GCF_026419965.1). Lineage (NCBI taxonomy): Eukaryota > Metazoa > Chordata > Mammalia > Artiodactyla > Physeteridae > Kogia > Kogia breviceps. The sequence continues at coordinate 52,875,571 of NC_081316.1, read as the reverse complement.
GGTAGAAGAGAGGGTTAAGGGGGACAGTTTGTAGTACTAAACACGTTGGTCAAGGTAGACATTTGAGCAAGGACTTCAAGGAGGCAAGAATAACAGCAGTATGTGTATCTGGGGTGGAGCATTCCAGGCAGAGAGAACAGCTAGGGCAATGACCCTAGGAGAACAGCCTTCCAGATATCTTAACAGAAGAACAAAACGACCAATGTGTTGGGGGATAGAGGGAGATGTAATAAAGAGGAAAATAGTCCAGATACATAACAAAGGCCTAGGTCATATAGAACATAAATTTGACTTTGAATGAGAGGAAACTATTGTAGGTTCTTAGACAATGGAATAACATGATCTGGCTTACTTTTTAAAAAGGTATCTCTGCCTGGGCTATTGAGAAGGGGCTATAGGTAGTGGCAGGGGGAGAATCAGGAAGATTAATTAGGAGGTTATTTCACTAGTAAAGGTGATTAACAATGATTACCAGGACCAGGATCTTACAGTGGAGGTAATGGGAAGTGGTAGACTTCTGTATTTGAAGGAAGAGTCAGTGGAATTTCCTGACCAATTGACCAAAGGATATGAGAAAACAGAAGAGATGATTCCAAAGTTGTTGGCCTGAGCTACTGAAAGAATGGATTTGCCATCAGGTGAAATATAGAATGCTAAGGATAGAGCAGCCTGGGGGATCAGGAAGGTAAAGACCTGGATTTAAGTTATGGAAATGTAGAATTTGATACATCTATCGCACATTCAAATAAATATGTCAAGTAGGCAGTTGAATATTCAAGTCTGGAGATCGGATGAGAAGTCTGGGCTACATATTTAAATTCAGAAATCTTCAGTGTATAACTGAGAGCAAGAGACTGGTTAGGATCACCAATGAAGCAAATGTAGATAGAAAAGAGGATGAAGACTGAGCCCTGGGACACTCCAAAACTATTCTTACATTTATTTCAAACACAGAATTAGATATAAATGTAAAAACACTAAAAGCAATAGATGCTAGATTCCCTCTGAGAAGGTTAATTTTTTTCCTTGTCATTGAGGAAAACAGAAAAAGTGGATAATGATGCCATTATTATCCACTGAAACCAGAAAAACTTTTGATCGGGGAGAATGATTAAAAAAAAGATGGAAGGAAAAGAAAAAGAATTCAATTTCAAGCATAAGAGGAATAAAACATCAGTCTCAGTAATGGATTTCAATTTAGAATGGAAGACAAAAACAGGTGACTATTAAACTGTGTTAATTTTAGTGTTCACATAATATATTTTTAATGTACTTTGGCAAACTGGAAACAACCAACATTAACAGAAAATAACAAATGCGGTTAGTTTATGCGTCCAGTTGTTAATGTACAAGTAGTCATTATTGTACTTCTTGTCATGCATGCATTGATAACAAAATAGCAGCAAAATGTATTAATCTAAAGAAAAACAGTAAAGAGTGGGCACTGTAGTTGAATTTATCAGCACTCTAGAACCTAAAAGAAATAAATGGGAAACAAAAAAAAAAAGAAGAAAAGAAACATGCCAGATGCCCTTTTAGTATTGTTGTGGCTCATGACTATCCTTCTGGAGTTTCCAAATCACGTTAACCTTGTGTAACCCATTCATTTGGAATCAGAAACCTAAGAAGGTAATGTAAGTGACATTAAAAGAGATATTTATAATAGTAAGCTAGTTCAACAAATGCAAATTCATTGCCTATTCTGTGCCATTTACTGGGCTAGACAACCATTGACTTAGAGGATCTTACTTTCAAATGGGGAAGACTTTCAATAGAGGTTGGAACTTTCTCCAAATTTTCTCATTTATCTTTAAATCAATCAATCTATCTCTGTATTCATTTCTCATCACTATATTTTTTAAACTTAATTAACAGTAGAGTGATAATCATTAATATAACCAAACTGTTAACAGGTACCAAACTATTTGTGTGCTATTTAATCTCTCCAATAATTCTGTGGACTAGTTACTACTGTTACCTCCATTTTTATGTAAGAGGAAGTTGAAGCTCAGAGAAGGAAATTTATTTTTGCTTAAAGTCACACAGTGAGTCATTGGTGGATTGTGGATTTCAACATGGATGTGTCTAATTCCAACCCTTTTGAGATTTAAACCACTATGTTACTGGAAGATAATAAAGATGAATTGTTCTGGACATGTCTCACACGCAGCCAAAAATTTCAGCTGTATTTTTTAATACTACATTTGTCATAAATTTTACCTTCCTTAGATGGTATTGGTGAGTCTATGTAACAAATGTAAGGAAAATCTAGAAAATGCTTAGGGACCTGGGGGGGGGATTCTATTGTTAAGCAAAGTAGTCATTTCCATTTACAGCTGGTCACCATTATGATGCTTCGTCTTTAGAAAAGGATGGTTTCCATAAATAGGCTTTGATAGGAAAAGTGAATGTGAAATAGTGACTAACTTGCCTCAAAACAGCTAGGTTATGTTGGAAAAAATATTTTTGAATACACATTCCTTAGATATATTCGTTAGGGTTTTTCTTTCTCCTTGAAAATTCTTCTCCCTTTTACCTGGTTAACTTCTCATTTTCACATGCATTATTTCCATTTCCTCCCAGAAGGTAGCACTGAACTTCCAAGACCTGGTTAATTTTCTCTCCTCAGTGTAATTCGTTTTTACTCTCAGGCTAGCACTTTATTTTCTTCCACCTTCGTTCCTTCCCTTTCTTGGTCTGTTCATTCATTCATTCTTTCCCTTATTCCTTCTCTCTCTCTTATTATTTGTTGGACAAACATTAAATCAGTTTCTACTATATGCCTCGCATACTTAATGTATTGAAATTGCCCTTTGTTTGCGTGTGTGTCTGCCAGGCTCTGGGATACTCGAGGGTAGGAATTGTGGCTCCATGATCACTATGTGTCCGGTGCCCAGTGCTTTGTTTGAACCAAGTTGGAGCTATTTGCTAATGAGTACTTCTGTCTTGCATGCCACCAATGCACAATTCAGTTATCATATGTATCATATGTTATACTCTTAATGCAATTATGTAAGTCAGCCTTCTTCTGTGGATGTTTGATGGCATGAAAATGGAAGCTCAGACACCTTCCATTTGTATCTTTATCGATAGAACCTAGCACAGTGTTGAAAACAATGTAGAAACTTGATTAAAAAACAACTTCTGCTGAATGAATGAGTGATAGGGTAACCAGTCTGTAGAAAATGTTTTCCTATTCAGATTATTATGTAACCTAGATAAGCCAAGAAATTAGAGGTCGCCATTATGAAAACCTGTTCCTTTTAAAATATTAACAGGAACTATTTATTAACATTGTAATAATAAAAACCACATATTTCTCATCTAAATTCATAACAGATTTCCCCCTAAAGAATCAGAAACACATAATAAACGGAAAGGGTTTTTTTACCCTTTCCTCATCCAAATTGAATTGTAGTAATCAAATGGGCAGCACTTTTTACACACATTTGAAATGAAAAATATCATAGCAACCTGGAGATAATTAACGTGTTACCAGCTTGAAAGCTGAAGTTTTTCTCTTTCTGTAATTTCCTGGAAATATGGGGCTCCAAAACGTGATTGTGAAGAATGGCATGTGGTGTAGCAGAAAATGGTGGAATCACAGTGCCTGGGCTTGATTTTCCACTAGTTTTATGACCTTGAGCAACTTATAGAATCTTCCTGGGTCTTAATTAATTCAGCTGTAAAATAATAAAGTCTACCTCATAAGATTCAAAAGGATAATGCATAAGATAGTTAAAAATACTGGTGATGACACAACACAGGGAGATCAGCTCGGTGCTTTGTGTCCACCTAGAGGGGTGGGGTAGGGAGGATGGGACGGAGATGCAAGAGGGAGGGGATGGGGGATATATGTATATGTATAGCTGATTCACTTTGTTATAAGCAGAAACTAACACACCATTGTAAAGCAATTATATTCCAATAAAGATGTTAAAAAAATATTGGTGAGGAAAAGCACTTCTCCCCACGTTTTTATTTACTTATTTATTAAAAGGTAAAAAAAGTCTCAAGAAAAGCGGGACAAAGTGAGGAACACAAATGAAGGAAGTATTTATAGGAAGAGAGTAACTCAAGTGCTGGAGTTGTAAAACTTGTCGGTGGTTCTGCCTCCTTGGAGCTCATCCTCCACTCCCTCCCAGCTTCCCACCAACTCCCTTTTGTTTGACTCTGTTCTCTTTTGGCCCCTGAAGTGAAGATACAAAGGTTCCAACCTCCAAAGCAATTAGGTAACTTAGGGAACCAAAGGAACTTCCTGGAGAATGTTCCTATTGACATTAAAAGGTTGATAGGCACTGCCCTCCTTCCATTTTACAGCTTTGCACTTAAAATAAATAAGATACATTTCTTTGCCTGTGAGAAGCAGGAAATCATTCTAACTTTCTGTCATAAAGCTTCCCGCTGAGTTACTTTTTGAAAGCCGTGTTGTTTTTGCTTTTTCCTTTTACTTGGGTTTGTTGGAAGGTTGCCAGAGTTGGCAGACCCACCTGAAATGGTTTCCACGGCTTTAGCTTTGGACTGGGCAGCTAAAGATCTGCTACTTATAACCCATCCCAAATTCTTTGAGAGAAAATAAATTAAAGATTCTTTCTAGGACAGTTTTTGCATGTATCTGTTGGGGAATGGTGTGCAGTGAAATAGTTGTCTTGGCAGAAGCTTGTAAGGAATTCTCTGAGTGCCGAGACAAATTGTTGCCTTCCACTATTTTTTCCTCCTTCCTCTTTCAAACCAGACCACATTGCAGTTATGTTCTTCTCCCAGCAAAACAATGACTTCCTCCTGTTGATTTAAATTTCTGATCCCTTCATTGCCCTTCATTTCCACTACATCATCACAGTCCAAACCACCAACAGATTCACATTGTGACTTGCAAAATTTCCTTACTGTGGTTTTCTCTCTTCCTTCTTTTAAAGTCCCCACTTTTAGTCTTTATTTAAAAATTTTATCTTCTAGTATTCAGTATTTAAATAGCTCAAATCATATGAAGTATTTTAAATTATAAAAATTTTAAATATGCAGGGAAGTGCAGAACAAATGTAAAAATCCAGATTTAACAAATGTTGATATTTTGTCATATTTGTCTCAAATTGCATATACACACAGCTTACAGATATAATCGAAACCTCTCTTGTAAATCCTACCTGACTCCCTCCCATCTCTCTCCAGACGAAACCATCATTCTGAAATCAGTATCCTTTCTACTCATGTTTTTAAACAATATTTACACTTTGCATTTTGACAATGTGTATAATATTTATAAAGCAGTCCCTCATGATTGCATTTCCTTTCTTATTCAATTGTTGGATACTCCTGGAGATAATAATTGCCCTGTTTAAAACTGTTCTCTAGAATGTTAACATCATAAGGGCAGAGAATTTTATGTTTTGGTCAGAGAAATATTTTCAGCACTTAGAACATTGCCGGGAACAGAGGAAGTGCTAGTTATATATTTGTTGAGTGAATAACTAGATAGATAGCTGAATGAATAAATAATGTCTTTTAATTTCCCTTAGAATAAACTTTAAAATAGTTACCATGGCTTCCAAAGCCCTGCAAGAGTTGGCCTTTGCTTGGCTTGCCTGTCTCAGTCCTTCCCCCATGCCTCCATTCTCCCAGTTCCTCCTCAGTTTCTGTATTCTGTGTCCAAAACACTCTTTCATTTGAATCTGGCCAACTTCCATCTTTACTTTAATTCTTGCATGTACACAGTTCCTTGAAGAGGCAATGTTAAACCTCATCTAAGTAGCTTCCCCTGATACAGGCTCCTACACCATTCTAGTCTTCTCTGTTAACGCTCAGCATCTTATTATTACTTGTCAGTATTTAGGATGATAATCACTTTGAAGGCAGAGGTCCTGTTTATCCTATTCACTGCTAACATGGATGCCTGAAGATTGTTAGAGAAAGAATAACTACTTGCTGTACTTAATGAAAATAATGTGAATTAGAAATATTGTTAGGTTCTGCCCTCATCCTCCATTTAAAATCTTCTTTCTTTCTTTGCTTCCTGGTTTTCATGCCTGGTTTTCTTTCTTTCTCTTCTCAATTCCTGGTTCCTTGTTCCTGCCAATTTATGATGGCTATTAAAAATATGGCTAGCTTAAAATTTATTTTAGTGGATATATTGATGGAAATACATACTCTAATTCAATATTATACGCACATACGTGTGTGTGTGTATGTGTATGTGCAAAAAAGTAACCCACAATCTCATCACTCAAACATTTTTTCTTAAGGTAATGCTCATTTCAGACATCTTTCTATGAATATATAAAAGTAAGTGGCTAAATATAATAATATAGACATTAATGTCAGTTGATTGCCACTCCTAGTTGTTTTTCTAAACAATTATTCAATTCTAAAATTTCTAACTGTGCTAACAATCTTATAGAGCTGTGTTGGGATTAAATAAGTTAACATTTGTAAGATGCTTCAAAGAGTTCCTGGCACACAGGAAACATGTATGTGTTAGTTGCCATTATCACAATGGGGGCGCTGACCCAAAGTGACCTGAGCTGTCGTGTTATAGGCTGAAGTGGGGTAACTGTAAGCCGGGTGGGTAGAAGAAAGACTTACAGTATCCTCTGAAGCCAGCCCCAAGAATCTCTGTGGCAGGCTTTGGAATAGCTGAAGCCATCAGAGCAGTCTTCTGGCTTAGCTAGCAGTGCCAACTGCCAAGTTACTTTGAATCAGAGTCAATGAGATGGGCTGCAAACAGCTATAGGCTCTTTGGAAAAGTGCTGGAGATCTTAATGAAAGGTTAAATCTCACATAATATCAATGTGGAGACCTTTTCAGGTTTGGTATTTATTCTCCCTTCTCCCCTCCCACTTTCTTTCCCCTCCCACATATACACACACACACTCACATGTATGCATGTAGCCAGAGGAAAATCATTTCATTCTTCTGTTTGAAAAACTTCACTGGCCTCACACTTGTCTATAGGATAAAGTCCAAACTCCTTAGTTAAAGGCTGTCTCAGAGGATGGCCCTAATACTTACTTCCATCTTCATTTGTAACATTCCCCATCATTTACTGCAGATTGACATTCATTTACTGAGTGCCTACTCTGTGTCAGGCATTGTGTTAGATGCTAAGAATGCAAAGGTGATTGAGATATGGTTATGTCCTTGAGAAACTAATGATTCAGTAGGGGATGCAGATAAGTATATAGGCCATTAAAATCCAGTTTGAAAATGATGTAAAGAGGGAAGCAGAATTTGCTTAAGAAATAACAGAATAAAGGACTTACTAGTCTAAGTACCACAAAGAATGTATCATAGAGAAGGTGCCATCTGGGCTGAGTGAGAAAGGTGAGCAGGAGTAAACAAAGTGGAGTAAGTGCATTTCAGGCAAGGAAGGTAACACCTGTATGGACATGGAGGAGTCGAATAGCATTGTGTGTAGATGAGAATTATAAGCAGCCCTTGATACTAGAATGTAAAATGCGAATTATAAAGTGGTGGTGATTGAAATTAGAAAGATCATAGGAGGGTGAGGGAGAGAAGGAATTTTGTATGCCATGTTGAAAAACTTGGACATATCCCATAGAGATATGAAAACACTGGTCAGTGTTGAGCAATGAAATGAAAGAGACAAATCTGTGTTTTGGATACATTATCTAGTAGCAAGATGAAAAACAAACTTGGAAGCATGTGGCATAAATTTGGGAGTAGGGAAATAAACTGGGAAAGAACTGTAGTAGTCAAATGTGAGATGATAACTTAGTCAAGGGAAGAGTTGTACCAATAAATGGAGAGGAAGGAGGGAGAAAAATATTTAGCAATGCAAATAGGCAGACTTGCTAAGTGACTGGATATGGGTTGCCAAGAAGAGAGAAGAGTTCAGATGACTCACTTCTTTTTGTTTGGAGAAATTAGGAGGATGATGGTGCCATTTATAGCCTTAGTGCTGCACACTTTTCTCAATAGGATCTTATTCACTTTAAAAAAAATGAGCTTAAAGATTATGCCTCAAGACTAAACCTTCTCTAATTTCTCCAGGGTTAGGTGTGCCCGTCTCCATTTTTCCATAATACTTTGCTCATTTCTCACCTACAGCACTTGGTCTACTGCATGGTTACTTACTTATATGCTTTTCTCCCACTAGATTGTAAGTTTCTTGGAAACTTAGACTAAATTTTACATTTCCAGTTTCTGTTACATTTCTGGCACAGACTAAGGCCTTAATTTGTTAAATTAATTAATTCATACTTGAAAATCTCAAAGACATCTCAGGCTGATCTTGTCTATTGATCCTTATCAAATAATGCAAATTTTCCTCAAGGCAGAAAATTTGGTAGCCTTACTTAATATCTGTTGGCAACCAATTCATCTGTATGTCCTGTTGGTTCTACTCCAAAGTATATCTGAAATCTGCCAATGCACTGTTTAGCCCAAGATACCAAGAGCTCTTGGTACCTGCAGTGGCAACCTGCAGTAACCATCCTGCCTATCTGCCTCGTTCCACTTTCCATCCCTATCCAAATTATTCTCCCTCACAGCAACCAGAGTAATGTTTTAAAATTATACATCCAATCATGTTTTTTCTTCTACTACAGTCCCTGCAAAGGTTTCTCATTGAACTTGGTATTAAACACTCAAATCCTGAACCTGTTCTACAAGGCTATACAGTATATGATCTAACCCCTGCTACCTTTCTGATCTCTTCTGACATTGTTTTTCCATTGGCTTATCCATAAACTGACTTTTATATATGCTTTTTCCTCAGCAAGAAACGCCCTTCTCATCATGTTTTGATAGCTATTTCTGTATTTATCATTTAGGTCTCAGCTAATCTTCACTTCTTCAGAGATCTTTTATGACCCCAAATTTAAATTATATCTCCCCTAATATTTTCATTTTTTTTTTTTTTTACTCTTGTTCTTTTTTTTTTTTTTTGTAGTACGATGGCCTCTCACTGTTGTGGCCTCTCCTGTTGCGGAGCACAGGCTTTGGACGCGCAGGCTCAGCGGCCATGGCTTACGGGCCCAGCCGCTCTGCGGCATGTGGGATCTTCCCAGACCGGGAAGATCTGGGAAGACACAAACCCGTGTCCCCTGCATCGGCAGGTGGACTCTCAACCACTGCGCCACCAGGGAAGCCCTACTCTTGTTGTTTTACTTCATACTACTTAACACAATTTGTCCATGCCTGTCTGTATGTGTCTGAGTGTGTGTGTGTGTGTGTGTGTGTGTGTGTGTGTGTGTATGTGTGTGAGAGAGAGAGACAGAGAGAGAGAAAGAAATGTCTCTCTCCCAACAAGATGGTAAGTGATATAAGAACCATGTCTATTTTTAACCCCAATTTCTCCAGCATCTATTATTATAGTGCAAATAGTAATAATAAAATACTTTTCTGTTGAATGAATGAAAAAGCAGACCATGTTCATTGTGATAGTTTTACAGAACATAGGACAAAAAATTACATCTGCATATTCACGTTCAAGGTGCTTAGCCATGTGGATAGTTGAATCTGTGAAATAGTTTTCCAGTTTAATGATAATCCATATTGAAATTAGAAATTAGAAAAAAAGTAAACAAATAGTATAAAGGAAAAGATCACTAAAACTGCTCTTCATTTCCCTCACAAGAGAACCAATCATATTTTTTTCTTTCTTACATTTTTACTGTATGTGTGTGTGTACGTGCGTGTGTGTGTGTGTGTGTGCTTTAGTTTACCTGTAAACTAAATTTATTAAAGACTTTGTGTTCAGCACTGACTTGGCTCTGGGGATAGCAGGATGTATGAGTATCAGAAAGCTTATCATCTAACGGTGAAAGTAGGACACAAATGCTATCACAAGGTACTTCGGTGTTTTATTAAATCAGAATTTTTAAATTTTTTTTTTTAAGAAAAACAATGTCTTCTGCATAAATACCAATCACTGAAAACAAGTCTTAATGTGAGTTGGCTTCGAAAGGCCCAGAATCACAGGATTTTTAGAACCAGGTTTTTGGAATAAGCTAATACAACTACCATGGATAATCTCTTGTCCTATGAGGGGTCAAGTCTAACACTGATGACGTTATAATTCTCTAGCCTCTAGGAGTTTGTGCTTAATCCACCTTAACTGTAAAACCACTGGGTGACCTGACATACCACATGGTGGGCCCTCTGCCTGGAATGTCTTCTTCTCTTATTTCCCTGCAAAACTTAGTTTCACAGGTTCCCTCCTCATACTCCATGTCCACAAACCTGTGTCCTTTATTGTAATTACATTTTTACTGTTTATCTCCCTCATTAACTTCTTGACGATAGAGGGCATATCTTCATTTTTACATCTTTATATTGGTGGTAGGCAAATAGGCATCTAATATGCATTTGCTAAATGTTTATTGAAGGAATTGGAAGGAAAGATGGAAGGTATCCTGTTTTCATAATGTAAAGATTAGAAATGGCTATGAAATATCATATTGAGAACACAGGGACAATAATTCCTTCACATTTTTGGAGGAAAAAACTCATAAACCAAAACATCACAGAAACAACAAAAAAAGTAACCCCCCTCCCCAAACTCCCCCCAAACCAAGCAGAGATGAGCCTTACCCTGTGTTGACATTATTTGAAAACTCATTAGTTGGAAGTTTCTGGTTTAGATTAAGGAAAAGCAATAAGAGAAACAGTTTTAGACCAAATTCTACCTAATTCTGTGCTACCTTTTTGTTCTTGGATATGTCATGGTATAGTTTAGTCTCTTCCGGCTAATACTTCTCTCTCTACACCTCAAATCACAGTTAACTAGGGCCCTGCTTAGGAACTTCTGGGAATATCCTGAAGATGGACTGAAAATGCCCAGTAGAAAACCTAAAGATTCTGATCTAGTTTGGGGGTGAGGGCAGGAATATAGGCCGATTTCTCTGAGCGATCTAAAGATTTTCATGATTAGCCCAGGTGTTGGGAAGGCGTCTGTTCCTAAGGGAATTCTTTGTTGCATAAACAATTCCACCAAGATGAGAAATTCTTGGAGATGTTACCCCCCTCCTCCCATGTCTGTGTCCTTTTTGAGTTGATTTTGCGGGATGTACCTGTGCTGACATTGTGATACATGTACCTGTAAGGTCATCAGTGGGCCAGGACCCCAGCTGGCATGCCTTGCAGGTGTACTCATCAAAGACATACTCGTTCTCTTTACAAGGTGTGCAGGTCCAACAGCAGCTGACTTCTCCCTTCCGGATCACCTAAGGCAAATCGTTAAAATTTTGATTATTTTTTTCACATAGATAAAAATCTAGCAATCCTTTATTCAAATGTACTGCTTTACAAAGCAGAAGGAGGCTTTCATGTAAGTTATTTCAAATGTTTTTGGATAGGCAGTGTAAGTATTAATATTTTCATTTTATAATTAAAGAAACAGGCTGAGTTTAAGCAACCAGTCCAACATCATAAAATTTGTTGGTGACAGGGTCAAGAATGAAATTAAGTGCAAATCTTTGGTAATTACCTTTAGATACCTGTATTAAGCGTCCATGTTTGTGCTCACATGTAAATATATATACATTTCTGTATGTGTATATGTAACTGAATTTTTCCCAGAGTTTGTGCCTTTCTTTGCTTCAAATTAAGAACTTTTGCTCTCTGGATTTACCTTGGCTTCCCTCCACTAGTTGAATAATTGTTAGCCAAAAAACCCACATTGTATACCTGCTAAAGTTCAAAAATATATCCATATTGATAAAAAATAATTAGGAATTTATTTTGAATTAAGAGGCAGAAGATGAAGTTTTTTCTGGAGATCACCTCTTGGACTGTTTCTACTAAAAATCTGGTTCAATAATTCAGCCCATTCCTTCCTATTCTAGTAGTTTTGATTTGCTTAGGATAAAGATGGTTAAGGTCACTGAGACTATTATATACCTCTTCATGTGTTTAACTTTTTTAAGGCAATGGAAAATAATTGAAATAATTTAACAGTTGAAAGAGTCCTAGATATTATTCTTTAGAAATGGATGTCTTTTATTTTTTTTCCACCACTGGTGCATGAATAGCTTCTGTGGAATAGAGACAGCATTCATTAAACATTCCTATAAATAATTAAAACTCTGATTAATAACCAGACACAGGAGTGGTTACACTCCATATCCTTATCTTAGATGCTGACTCTATTTAATGACCTTTGATAATAATGTCTAGATATCTATAGCCAAATACAGTTGTAGGCTGGCACCCCTTCTGTTTTGTACTGTCCCTTGTACTGACTCTTGACATTGCAACAATACAAGTAGGAAATGACGACAAAAGAGGCTGAAACATCCTTTCCCTAAAATAACCAGATCAATTAGGTAAAATTGCTAATTTAGACCTGCTTAATCTATTGAAAGCATTCTTCATAAGAATGTTGACTGTTTGCTGGTGATTTAGTGCATGCCATGTTGTGTCATCTCATTGAAACATTGGAACAGCTCTGTATAAGGTGGTTGGTTTTATTTTATTCATTTTTTTAGGGACGAAAACTAAGGCGTAGTGATTTCACACAACACGTGGGTGAATGAGGGATCAAATAATGCCTGTTGGACTTCATGTTACTGCTTATAAATATTGAGCCTTATTGGCCTGTATAAATATAGAGTTCGTGATATTTTGAAAGATATGGAGGAAAGAATACTGGCTTGAGAATCAAGGGCCACCAAGGTTCTAGTCTTACTTATAGCCACTAAATAATATGCATCCTTGAGCAGTCTCCCAGCTGATCCTGTTTCATCCAACCAAGACTAATGCTTTTAAAATAATACCTGCCTTTATAGAGTTTCCTGAGGATTAAATAGAATATCACAATGATTTGGAAACTGTAGAACACTTAAAAAATATTAACTGTTTTATTAGTAATATACATATAAGTATCCATATAGAGACATGAATTTCATTTTCAGGGTGACTTCAACCACATTTGGTAAAACTATCATTGGACAGTTACTAGATTTTGTAATGCAAGGAGGCACATTTCAAATGCTGAAGGATTCTTTCTTAGTAGCCTGGCGAACAAAAGCAGTTGCATTTTTCCTCTTAGAAATGTGCTAACTTTCTGTGATTCAATTTGCATTGCTTTGTAAATTTCAGTTTTTTTACCAGAGTAAGCTCATGCCCTTTTCCAAGATTAATTCCAATATTACAGTCTTTTTTTGAATAAATAGTGACAACTTAGTGTCTTCTTCTGATCATTCAGAACTGATTTGTTTTACTTTTTTTCGTTTGTTATTTATGTCCTGTTTCACACTCATTTTGAATACAGGAGGTGGTGACAGTTCTCTTTCAGATTAATTTCCATTTTTTTCTACTGGTGGTGCAATGGTTAAGAATCTTCCTGCCAATGCAGGGGACACGGGTTTGAGCCCTGGTCTGGGAATATTCCACATGCCATGGAGCAGTAAGCCCGTGCGCCACAACTACTGAGCCTGTGCTCTAGAGCCCACGAGCCACAACTACTGAAGCCCACATGCCTACAGCCCGTGCTCTGCAACAGAGAAGCCACTGCAATGTGAAGCCTGCACACTGCAAAAAGAGTAGCCCATGTTCACTGCAGCCAGAGAAAGCCTGTGCGCAGCAACAAAGACCTAACGCAGCCAAAATTTAAAAAAAAAAAAGTGTAAAAAAGCACCCTGGAAATAGTGATGCTTTCTTTTTGAATAACAGTATGTTATATATTTGAACCTTTGAGACTAAGTGTCCTTTTGTGGGCACTGAGTTAACAAATCTGAACAATTCTATGATGTGTTGATATCACTAGTGAAGTTGTTCAGTGACCTTATTAAACCATATCAAGAAAATATAGTCAATTGTATATTTAATGGAGAGAAAATGAGATCTGGTTAGGAGAATAGAATTTGGGATTAAAAGATGACTTTATAACCATTATAATAAATTAACTAGTATTGAAAATATGATAATAGGGAGTCAGATTCTTCCACTGGGTAAGTTATTCCCAGGAGAAGGGGGTAGAAAAGTATATATAAAGAAATCTCTTGAAACAGACATTCAATATTTTGAAGTTACAGGTTCAAACTATATTGCTGTGAAGGGTAAAAACAGAGACAACTTCCATGTAGTAATTTATCAGACTAATCTTTCTCAGAGAAGAACTGGAAATTATGAACAATTGATATTCTAAGTGAGTCTAAAAAGAATTTCACATGAAGTGTTAAACACTGCAAGATGATTGGCCAAGATGCAGACCATCACTGAATATTAAGAGTCAGCAACCTTTTTCTGCAGAGGACCAGATAGGAAATATTTTAGGCTTTGTGGTTGATAGCCAGGGCTGATTGAGGCTACCTCTATAATGTTTATTTCAAATACCTCCCCTACCCCCTTTCCATTCTCACTGTTTCTTCCATAGTTCAGGGACCTTGTCACCACTATCACAGTGTCCTTCTAACTTGTCTCTTCTTTCTTTCTTTATGTTTCATAACTCTACCCATGCATCTTCACCTATTATATATCAGCATCTTGGTCAAAATTATTCTCAGACTCCTGGTTAATAAAAAATTAAGTTCAGCCTGTTTAGTATGGCATCCAAAACTCTCCGCAAATGTGGCTTCAATCTATCATTGCAACTTTCTCTTTTACAATAACCATTTAGAGTAACTCTCCCTAGATTATTCACTGTTATTCCAGAACAGTCTGACTACTTCTGTACCTTTCCTGTTATTATTCCCTGTACATAAACGATCATTTCCCTACATCTCTCTCTGAAGTAATATCCATTTTGCATGGTTCAGTGTCTGGCATTTTATTCAGAAGAAATCTGTCCCTTAAAAAAAATTTTTTTTTTATTGCACCTTTACTGCACCATGTACATGGCACTGTACTATTTGACGTATATTAACTCATTTTAAAAAATATATATTTATTTATTTAGTTGTACTGGGTCTTAGTTGCGGCAGGCAGGCTCCTTAGTTGTGACTTCTGGGCTCCTTAGTTGTGGCATGCAGGTTCCTTAGATGTGGCATGCAACTCTTAGTTGCGGCATGCATGTGGGATCTAGTTCTCTGACTAGGGATCAAACTTGGGGCCCCTGTATTGAGAGTGTGGAGTCTTATTAACCACTGCACCACCCCCTTTCTTTTGTATGAATTTATTTAGCTCCCTTTTTTTTTTTCTTAATGAAGTCATCACATTTTACATGACATTACTTATCTGTGCCCATGATATTTTTCCTCATCTATGCTATAAATCTTCTAAGAGTAAATGTGTCTGACTTATTTTTGTTCCATTAATGTAAACTATCACATTAGTAGGAGTTGGGTAAATATTTAAGTTAATTAGAAATTGATGTGGTTTCCAGCTGTGAACTATTTATTCCCAGGAAGCATGTCTTTAAAGGGTTACATGAGTAGAAAGGGTGTGGACATGACTTATCAATTGGTTCAGCCAGTCCAACTACTAAGACTATTGTGGGTTTTACTAGATATCATAAGGAATTAATGAGAAAAGAATTTAAAAAAAACTGCCTTCTAAAATTTTGAAGCTTACAGTGGAAAAGACAAAACAAATATCTAAACTTGTTAAAAACAGTCAATGCTAATGAATACTTCTGAATTTAAAACAAAAATTAAAGAAACACAGACTTCACTTTACCTTTATCTGGCCTTTCTCACATGGTTCACTGCACACAGATCTGATGATGTGGCTTTTCTTGGACCATACTTCATCATCGTCCATTTTTAATTCTCCATTGTCCCAGCTTCCAACATTGATATAATCAAAATAATCTTTTCCCATTTCCTTGAAATTCATTATTTCATACCTTAGGAACAAGAATATAATAATTATTCAGCTAAAAATATAAATATTCAGCTATGAAGAAGCAATAGATTTCTGTCCTCCAAAATGTACCTATTGTCATATTGGTGACACTGGAATTTTCCACGACAGTACACTTTAAAATAACAAAAAGCCTGTCTGTTTCACTTTCTCTTCAGAGACCTTTTTTTTAAAACTTTCAAGCTTATACCTGAAATAGAAAATAATCCCATGTGAGAAGGTGACTTGACCTCAGCATGATGAAAGACAGTTTTGGAATAACTTCAAGAAGTTTAAACAAGTACTACTTTTAGGCTTCTTAAAAAGATAGCAAGGTTTTCATCTCCACTCAAATAAAATAATAAATTTTCCTTTGCTAATAACCAAGGGAGAATTTTGATAAATCTTTAATCTTGTCTTCAGCTTTAGGGAATGAGGAGGTAATTTGGATATGACCTGATTTTTACCTTTCTCATTTTACCCTTTGTCAATGGCTAAACTCATTGTATAAAGATACTTTCAGGAATGATGTTTAAAATAATTCTGAAAATCGATAGCTTCTAAAGCACCTCATGCAATGTAAAAATGCTGGGAGACACTGGAACCTTGTGAATTCTTAGACTTTATATGGGGATAGAGATGTAAAGAGGGAAGGTTAATGTGATTATTTATAAGATTTTACACACACACACACACACACACACACACACACACACACACACACACACGCACACACATATTTCCAGAGAAGCATTTCTGAAATAATTTTCCAATCTGAGGAAACTGGGTGAGCAATACCTCGGTTCCTGTAGACATATCTGTAGGTATGTCTTAGGTATACAGTGTCTTCACATAGTACCCTGTGCTTTTATTTTCCAGGACTTTTAGGATTGGTAGACGGGCTCTTCTAAATGCTTCTTTCAACCTCCATGCTCAGCATGTTGAGCTATCTGAAAATTGATACATATGGAAGACTTTCTAGCTTTTGGGTTCAAGTGACCAGGTTACCAATGCTCAGTACAGAAATGCTAAGAGCAAAGCTGACATCAATCTGTTTGGACCTGCATTGAAAATGATGCTATTCTGTTTTCACTCCCAATCACATTTTTTTTTTTTTTTTTTTTTTTTAGTGGTACACGGGCCTCTCATTGTTGTGGTCTCTCCCGTTGCGGAGCACAGGCTCCGGACACACAGGCTCAGTGGCCATGGCTCATGGGCCCAGCCGCTCTGTGGCATGTGGGATCTTCCCGGACTGTGGCACGAACCCGTGTCGCCTGCATTGGCAGGCGGACTCTCAATCACTGCGCCACCAGGGAAGCCCTCAATCACGTTTTTTACTGTAGTGTTTTTTTCAGAATGTTAACTTATTCTTTTTTTTTTTTTTTTCGGTATGCGGGCCTCTCACTGTTGTGGCCTCTCCCGTTGCGGAGCACAGGCTCCGGACGCGCAGGCCCAGTGGCCATGGCTCACGGGCTTAGTTGCTCCGCGGCATGTGGGATCTTCCCGGACCAGGGCACGAACCCGTGTCTCCTGCATCGGCAGGCGGACTCTCAACCACTGCGCCACCAGGGAAGCCCTAACTTATTCTTAAGTTTGGTTAGCTGTTCAGTGTTATCCTATAGTGTTTTATTTGCAGTCAGTAACAATTTTGAGTAACTGTCTAAATTTCACTTCTAAAAGTACCAATCTATAGGGTACAGAGCTGAGTCTTACACATTTCCACTCTGTCACAGTTATGCAGTGGCTACTAAGCATGCAGTGAGTTGAGATATTCAAACACAGAGCACTGAGGTAAAAAGAACTCATACATTATGGCATTGGCTACTTCAAATTGGCTACATGGGCCTCTAAGGCTTCAAAAGGTGACTGGCTGCCTGTGAGCAAATGACCTTTGAACGTTCTAGGCTGGGAGAAAGAAATGTTAGTGTCAGGAAGATTTTTTTTCTTTGCTGCTACTGATTTGAAGAGATATGAAGAGAGTTTCATTGCTTACCCCCAAATGAGCCATCAGCCCATTTCTACCAGTTTTTAACTTTGACAAGGTCTAGTCCAAACTGTCAATTGTACAGATAATGGACCTGAAGCTTGGTGAGGTAATGAGTGATGCCAGATTGGAGAGAATGCAAGTCTATACTCACTCTTAATACTTCAAGTCTGCTGTTGGTTTCTTGTCTACTCCAAATAAACTCAATAGAGCTAAAAGATCAACTTCCATTGCTTAACTGTTGTAGAAATCTGTTTTATATTGGAGAAATGGTAAAAAGTCAAGGGATCCAATTTTTGAAAAATAAACATGATAACTCTATAGAATGGAAAATGTCATATTTGACAGGGAAGTGATTTTGAGATAAGTTAAACCTTAATTTTGGTTCAAAACAATCAACCTACTTTAAATTTATTACAGATACTGAATCCTCCCTCTGGAATTAGCCCTTAGATTTTTGGTAGTTATTTCTTACTTACCAGACAATCACAGAGATATTATCACTAGTGGTTGTAGCTGTGAAAATACAACATGATTGTAAAAATCTTTGGTAGCAGTACATGAAAAAAAGAAATAGCTGAGAATAATTCTCTGTAAAAGAAGACCCCTCCTCC
The DNA here is from genome assembly GCF_026419965.1 of Kogia breviceps. Taxonomy (NCBI): domain Eukaryota; kingdom Metazoa; phylum Chordata; class Mammalia; order Artiodactyla; family Physeteridae; genus Kogia; species Kogia breviceps. Next base: position 52,857,232 of record NC_081316.1, on the reverse strand, counting down.
CTTCTCTTGTCAATTAATATGAATTCTTTTAGTTTTCAGAGATAGGATATAGATTTTATTCTCCATCAAAAGTGAGAGTGAGCATTTGAAAAATACTCTTACTTAAATTTTAGATAAGAATTAAAGTACATAATGGCTTTCTACCGTTGTAACCCATTGTTTAATTCTCTCTCATTCTCACTCTTGCTCTCTCGCTCTCTCTCACTGGGCCCCTTGGTTCCTCCATCTCTGCTCCTGAACCTTCTCTCTCATCACTGAGTGTGGGTTTGTGTAATCTGTCTTCTTTAATACCTCTTCCTCCTTTCCCCTTTCTCTCTGCCTCCCCACGTCTGTCTCTTCCTTAAATGGCCACAGTTTAGTGTTGAAATATACTGAAAATCTGTTCGAATGAATTTCCTAAAGTGTTCAAAAAAAAAACCAGATAAAATGTATTGCAACCAAAAAGAAAAAAGTTCATTTAAAAGCACAAAATAATGATTAGTGATGTTGAGCATTCTTTCATGTGTTTGTTGGCTATCTGTATATCTTCTTTGGAAAAATGTCTATTTAGGTGACCACCTAGAGGGGTGGGATAGGGAGGGTGGGAGGGAGACGCAAGAGGGAGGAGATATGGGGATATATGTATATGTATAGCTGATTTCACTTTGTTATAGAGCAGAAACTAACACACCATTGTAAAGCAATTATACTCCAGTAAAGATGTTTAAAAAAAAAAAAAAGCACAAAATAGAAACTAGAGGAAGGCAGGGTTCAGTTGAACAGAAACAAAGAACTTTCTAAGTGGTAATAACCCTGAAAATTAGAGCAGGCTTCTTCAGAAGATAGCGAGGTTCTCTTTACCCAAGGGGCTGAAGCAAGGTTGTTGTCAGGGAAACTGAAACATCATTTGGGGGAAGGGACTATGGAGAGTACTAGATTTATATGACCCTTAAGGTCCTCTCAGTCCACAGTTCTGAGGCTAAGGTGATTTTTTAAGTCCTTCTGTGGACAGAGCCACATATTAAGAATCTGTGTGCAAACCAGGTCAGTATCTGCAAATTTCTAGTGTTCCAGCCTTATTTTCTACTTGTCATATCTGTTTTTGTCCATCTTTTCCTCTTTTCCGGCCTTATTTTGTATTAACCAATTTTTTAAAGTATTCTTCTCTTGGCTTTTTAGTTATTTCTCTTATATTAAAATTTTAACTGCCCAAGAGGTTTAATAGGCATTCTTTTTTTTTTTTTTTTTTTTTTTGCGGTACGCCGGCCTCTCTCTGTTGTGGCCTCTCCCGTTGCGGAGCACAGGCTCCGGACGCGCAGGCCCAGCGGCCATGGCTCACGGGCCCAGCCGCTCCGCGGCATGTGGGATCTTCCCGGACCGGGGCACGAACCCGTGTCCCCTGCATCAGCAGGCGGACTCTCCACCACTGCGCCACCAGGGAAGCCCTTAATAGGCATTCTTAATTTAACTTATTCTACTTAAAGTAATGTTGTGTCACTTAATGTAAAATATAAGAAACTTGCCCCTGTATAATTTTATACCCCATTCCGTTATGCCACATTGTCAAATGTTTTACATCCCCATACTTATAAACCCCACAATATAATGTTAACATTTTTGCCTTAAATAGTCAGTTGTACTTAGGCTGACGTTGACTCTCCATGTTTCCTCTGCCCATTTATGGTCAGTCCTAGGCAACAGCTAGGCTTGTTAAACCTTAGTTGTCAGTGGACTCTCTGTATATCTATTGGGGGTCAGAAAACTTTTGCTATAAGGGGACAGACAGTAAATATTTAAGGCCTGTGTTGAAACTACTCAACACTGTTAGTGTAGCATGAAATAGCTACAGATAGTCTCTAAATAAATGAGAAAGACTGTGTTCCTGTAAAACCTTATTTACCAAAACAGATAGCAGACCCAATTTGGCCTGTAGACCATAGCTTGCCAACCTGTGGTCTGTCCCCTTGATGGCAAACAGTAAAGGTCCATATTTCTTATCTATAATTCCTGAAATCCTTAAAGCTCTGAAAACCATAAGTTTTTTCATAACTCACTTGGCAGCAAAACATGACCCATTCTCAACTTATCTAGTGACAGAACTTGACCCACACCATCATGAGACTATTTATACTCTATTTATCACACTTCCTATGAATATTCATATGTTTTGTTGTAGAAATATTAATATGTTGTTTAAGAAATGTGCTCCACGGTATGCAGGAGGCATTATATGACTTCTGTAAGATCAAAAATTCAGAATTGCAGCTCTATTTACAATAGCCAGGACACAGAAGCCACCTAAGTGTCCATTGACAGATGAATGGATAAAGATGATGTGGCACATACATACAATGGAATATTACTCAGCCATAAAAAGAAACGAAATTGAGTTATTTGTAGTGAGGTAGATGGACCTAGAGTCTGTCATACAGAGTGAAGTAAGTCAGAAAGAGAAAAACAAATACCGTATGCTAACACTATATATATGGAATCTAAAAAAAAAAAAAAAGGTTCTGAAGAACCTAGGGGCAGGACACGAATAAAGATGCAGACGTAGAGAATGGACTTGAGGACATGGGGAGGGGGAAGGGTAAGCTGGGACAAAGTGAGAGAGTGGCATGGACATATATACACTACCAAATGTAAAATAAATAACTAGTGGGAAGCAGCTGCATAGCACAGGGTGATCAGCTTGGTGCTTTGTGACTATCTAGAGGGATGGGATAGGGAGGGTGGGGAGGGATATGCAAGAGGGAGGAGATATTGATATATATATATGCATGTAACTGATTCACTTTGTTATAAAGCAGAAACTAACACACCATTGTAAAGCAATTATACTCCAATAAAGATGTTAAAAAACAAAAAGCTCATTACAGTAAAAAAAAAAAAAAAAAAAAAAAAAAATTAAGAATTCTGTAACCCACTTGACCCAACTGTTTCGTTAAAGGTATGTGTACTGATACTAGTCTGATTATGTGAGGCTTAAAATCAGTGATTAAATTTGACTCTCTAACTGTCCATAGGTATGTGTGCCAGAGTGAGTTGTCACCTCTCCCAGCTTCCTCTGTTTAGGATCTTCCTCTTGTGACTCTGGCATTTTAAGGGATCCCTAATCACCCTAGTCTCCTCTGATTCATTGCCCAGGTTGGAATGTCTTTGATCCTGCTGAACTGCAACTTCTACTCCAGAGAAATAACAACATAGTGCCTACAAATACATTTCTAGGAGAATAGTGGTGTTTTGATTTTGATACTGTAATTGGCAGGCTGTTGTACAGGGTCAGGAATTGAAGCCCACAAGATTGAGTTAGAATCTTGACTCTTTCATGTATTAGACTGTCTTTGGACAAGTCATTTAATCTTTGTAATCCTCAGTTGTGAGCCTTTGTCTAGAAAAGAACATGATAATATTACTTACCTCATAGGATTAAAATATAGAGGATTTAGCTAAGTACTTGGCTCAGAACACATGGTAAATATTAGTTATAATTATTTTTTAACTATAACTGGATTAATTGGAAAAACAGAAAAGTTGCAAAGCACCTTTTCCTGAGTTTGGCTTATGCCCTCAGAGGCAGATTCTGATAATTTATTAGTGGGTTAATGTAATACCCAACCTTAGTTATGCATGAAAAGTCTAAACAACTATGAGTTTCCAGAAATTGTTTGCAGAATTTTATGGATATTATCCTTGAGAGAATATCTATAAATTTCATTAACTTAAAGAGATTCATGTTCCCCCAATGGCTAAGAACCAATGTCCTGAATGTACCCCATTCCAGCATATTTGGAGGATTGTGAATGAGATAGTGATGTTCTGATCTATTAAGGTTTCCCACTGGAATAGAGCTGAGTCATTTTTTCACTGTCTGGTTTGTGGAACTGACTTGGGTACATGACATGAAAACTGTTTGAACCAATGGAACTGCAGTCAACAAAGTCTATGAACAAATCCCAAGGTGATGTCAGTGATCTAGGGTGCACACAGGAATAGTAAATCCATGTGAAGATATCAGAGCCTAGGCTTTGACCTAAGCCTAAAGACTGAGCTCATTCATTGACCTGCCCTAAGAAGCCTTACAACAAATGTGAAGTTCCCTATGGCCCTGGGAAAATGCTTGCATTCCTGCCCCCATTCCCACGAATGTACTGAATAGCCAAAACGTAGAAAACAATATTTGAAAAATCTTATCTTGACAAACAGCTTGCTTGGAGCAATACTCTTCAACTCTCTAAAATAGAGAAAATATCCAGCTTTCCTCTTGGCTGCATGACTTGGAACTGCTGTCACTTAAAAAGTTTGGCTCATGAGACAGTAACAGCTGCATCAGGGACAAACTCCAGTTCACATCAGGAATATGGAAACAAACTAGACCAAGGTGGCTGATACAATGTGTGGGCACATGGCATGTGAGTCACGGAGGGACTCATGGGACCTTCTGTTGGCAGGATCAGCTGCAAAAAAGAGTGTAAACACACCCTCTCCAAGCACACCTGTCAAGCAAAAGCTGTTGCTGGAAAAATACCAGGGATTTTACAGCAGGCGACCAAAGGACCCTGATTGTCCTAATGCAGGGCAGATTAAAGACCCAGCCCTGCTACAAGTCAGAATATCATTTCAATGACATTATCCCTCATGGATTGAAAGTCTCATGTGAAGAGTCAGTTAGGAATTTAGTCTGGACTTTGATGTTGAACACATCACAGCTGTTGCCAAAGATGCAGTGACTTCCTCAGTCAAGATCCTTCCTCTCCAAAGCATCTATCTCCTTGGCCATCAAATGGGGACCAGGGCAGCACCTGCCTCAAGGATTTGTTGTGAGGATGATATGAGTTAATACTTTTAGACTAGCTGGAATAGGGTCTATCACATAAGCAATGTCAGACAAACATTAGCTCTTATTATTTGAAAGGACTGTGATAGGAAACATGTGCCGATAAAGAAACAAAGAAGGCAAAAAAAAAGAGAAGAATTTAGAGTCTGAGATAGTTTTGAATACTGGTAAGTTCTAGGTACTTAATGACTTCCCTGGAGGCTGACCTATAATTATGAGTAAGTTCATATTTCTCAGGTTCCGCTCTATAAATAATGAAAGGTAAAATTTCAGAGAGAAAGGCAATTTATTCCTGAAGAAGGGAGAAAGTGTTCCAGCTGGAGGATACTAAAATAAAATGACTTGTAACTTACTGTAGGTACAGCAAACAATATAATAACACCTCAGCCCTATTTCTGGATTACCAGAAATGGAATTGTTCCTGTTTCAGAATAGTTCTGTGGCCTAAGAAGAGATCAGAATACACGGAATAACCTGGCAAACATGTACAGGGAAACCATAGAGCTGGCTTTTAATTATCTATGATGATGTGAGGCTCCTGCCTCTAAGTTTGAGTCTCTGAAATGTGGTGATGATTCCAAGAGCACGTTTTAGACATCAGCATTAATATTTTTTCCTGGCCACAGGAAATGGGGCTTCCCCTCTCTGTCTTTACTTCGTGATGTCAGAACTAGCCAGACATGGCCAGGAAGCCTAGGTAACAACAAAGGAGAGAAACAGGCTCCTGAGGATCAAGAGATAGCTTGATCAGGCTCTATTGTCTAGAGGTGAATTGTAACAATACCTTCCTGGAGAGTCTCCATTCTCATCAAATAGGATCATGTCTCCAGAAACCCCAGTAAAATTGGTTTTCATCAGGGAGTCCAAAAGTTTCCGTCCATCGATTGGCTTCATGGCATCACAGAGGCCCGCATATCCTGGACAGAGGGACATCTGCATGTTGTGTAGCCCATAGGCCATGGAATAGATCGCATTGATCACAAATCCCATTTTGGAGTCTTGAACATGATGTGTTCTCAGAGTCAGAGAACCTGTTGGAAAACAAATTAGGGATTAACTTTGAGATTTATTTCTACTATAGCTATCTCTATGGATTCTGAATAACTTGAGAGTGCACTGGAACAATTTATCAGAGTTAAAACCATAGGAAATACTAAGAACAGGTGCCAAAATAGTATGCCTAATAATTGTCTTCTATACCCAGTTTTTTTCCCCAAGACCTAAAAGACAGAGCTGAATCCTCACCAGTACCAAGATTCACTTCCTCTATTATCACACTCTAGGGATAAATGCAGGATAGCACTCCATTTCTGTACCACAAGATTTATCTTAAGGACAGATTAATCTCCCAAGTATTCAGCTGTGATAATATACCTCCTTGGTTTAGATATCCTCCAAAAATCTCCAGTTTCCAAATTATTAAGTCTTAGTTGAGCAAAGTAGATCCTCTACCATCTTGCTTCAACTTACCTATTGGGATTTATCACCCATCATTTCCTACCTCAAAGCATATGTGCCCTATAAACTGACCTATTTGGAAATTCTGAAATATAATATTTAAGCCCTATTCATTCATTCATTAATTAAATAAAATTCATTGGAGTCTGAGTATACATAAAGCTCTGTGTATGATGATCTAGGGAAAATACAAAGATGAACTGGACATGGATTCTGCACTTAAGAGGAAACATGTTCAGTAATAGAAATTATTTAACTACATTAAAGGTTGAAGGTGATAAATCTGTAATAGATGTGGAGTTAAAATCTATAGAGGCCCAAAGAGGGAGTGATCCCTTTCAGTGGAGGCCCAAAGAGGAAGCCATTTCTTCCAATGAAGTGCTCTTGGGAATGTTTCATTAAAGAACTAACATTTGGTATGAGTTAATGATTAAACAAATATGGAATGAGTGCCTGTTAGTTCTGACTGCTCAGTACTTGCTGGAAGTGTGGGACATAATGTAGAATAAGATAGACATGACTATTGCTCTTGTTTACTTAGAGTCTAGAGGGCAGAAGAGCATCTAAGCAGGCTAAGTGCTAGGGCAGGACTAAATAGGGAAGGGCACTAGACCAGGAAACTCACTGAAGCTGAGCATTTTGGTTGAGTATCAGCTGGATGAAGAGTGGAGGAAAGCATGTTTGAAGGTTCATGGATGAGGTAGAGCACACTATGTTTGGGAAACCTTAAGAAGGTTGGAATGTTTGGAACATGGGGTAGGAGGCAGGAGAATGGGGAGAACTGAAGTCGTAGAGGAAGGCAGGATTGCATTGGCCAGATTACGATCACTGTACTTTATCATAAGCACTGGGATCCTTTGTAGTGCTTAAAATAGGAAGGAACACGATCAGATTTCTGTTTTAGGAAGATCAATCTGGGTACACTGGAGAAAGATTTAAAGGGCTATAGGAGTAGAATTATGAAGACCCATCAAGTGGTAATGCAATGATCCCAGTGATAGGTGAAAATGGCTTTGTTGAGGGTAGAGGTCAAGATTATGGACAGAAGTGTTTAGGATGTGGAATCTACTACCAACCCTAGTGATTGAGGAATGGAGAGGACTGAAACATACAGGAAGAGCATGGGTATAAGGTAAAGGTAACAGCTGAGCTAAGGACAGAGCATGCCATTTGGGGAGAAGTTTTTTAAAGAGAGATAAATAGGAACTCTCCAAAGATGACATGATTTTTATGACTTTCAATCTGTAGAGGCATAGAGGCTCCTAGGGAAACCGGCATAAGTTTAAGATGGGAAATCTTGTTTCCATCTCAGGACTAGACACTGACCCTAAGCCACTTTCCAACCAAATCTTACAATTTCCTTTTCTACACAGACTCTATTCACACTTCCACATTTCACCTCATACCACTAGAAACTCCATTCTTCCTGGTGTTAAGTCAAATACTTGGGAATCACTTTTGACATTTTTCTTTCCTTCATTCCTTGTTTACTCTTATTTGGTCTGTCTTCAGAATATCCAGAATTAAACTGTTTCACACAAATCTACTTCTACCAGGTTTAAGATATATCATCTTCTGTCTGATTACAGTGATAGTCTTTTAACTGGACTCTTTCTTTCTGCCTTAAACTATTCTCCACCCACTCCAGACAATTTTTAATTCAATAGCCATAAAAATTCTCTTAAAATAAGAGTTAGATTATGATACTCCTCTTATCAAACGTTCTAGTGGCTCCATTGTTACTGAAAGTAAAACCCAAATTCCCTGCCATGTAATTAACGGATACACAAAATTAAAAGATGTAAAATGTGACATCAGAAACATAAAATGGTGGGGGGGTAGTGGTGGTAACAACACACTAAGGTTGTTAGAATGCATTCAAACTTATGAGATCATCAACTTAAAATAGTCATCTATAAATATAGGTTGTTATATATGAACCTCATGGTAACCACAAACCAAAAACCTATAATAGATACACACCAAAAAAGAGAAAGGAATCCAAACATAACACTAACAACAGTCATCAAATTATAAGACAAGAGAGAAAAAAAGTAAAAAGGAACAAAAAAGAACTATAAAACAACTCCAAAACAAAGAACAAAAAGGCAATAAGTGAATACCTATCAATTACTTTAAATGTAAATGGACTAAATGCTCCAGTCAAAAGACATAGAGTGACTGAATGGATAGAAATCCAAGATCTATCTATACACTGCCTATAAGAGACTCACTTTAGATCTAAAGACACACATGGAGTGAAAGTGTGGGTATGGAAAAAGATATTCCATGAAAATGAAAACAAAAAGAAAGCTGGGGTAGCAATACTTATATCAGACAAAACAAAGTCTGGAACAAGAGACAAAGGAGGACATTACCTAATGATAAAGGGATCAATCCAAGAGGAAGATATAACAATTGTAAATATATATGCACATAAAATAGGAGGACCTAAATGTATGAAGCAAATACTAACAAACATAAAAGGAGAAATTGACAGTAATACAATAAATAGTAGAAGAGGGCTTTAACACTTAAATCAATGGACAGATCATCCAGACAGAAAATCTATAAGGAATTACTGGCCTTAGATGACATATTAGACCAGACGGATTTAATAGATAGATATATATGGATTATTCCACCCCAAAGCAACAGAATTCCTTTCAAGTGCACATAGAACATTCTCCAGGATAGAACACAGGCTAGGCCATAAAGTAAGCTGTAATAAATTTAATATTTATTAAATAAATAAATAAAATTCTGACTATATCAGTATGAGACTAGAAATTGACTACAAGAAAAAAACTATAAAAAATACAAACACTTGGGGCTTCCCTGGTGGCGCTGTGGTTGAGAATCCGCCTGCCAATGCAGGGGACACGAGTTCATGCCCCTGTCCGGGAAGATCCCACATGCCGCGGAGCGGCTGGGCCCGTGAGCCATGGCCACTGAGCTTGCGCGTCCGGAGCGTGTGCTCCACAACGGGAGAGGCCACAACAGTGAGAGGCCCGTGTACTGCAAAAACAAACAAACAAACAAACAAACAAACACTTGGAGACTAAAGATTATGATACTAAACAACCAATGGGTCACTGAAGAAGTCAAAAAAAATACTTGGAAATAAATGAAAATGTTAACACAATGATCCAAAATCTAAGGAACACAGTGAAAGCAGTTCTAAGAAGAAAGTTTATAGTGATACAGGCCTACCACAGGAAACAGGAAAAATATCAAATAAACAACCTAACCTTATACCTAAAGGAACTAGAAAATAAAAAGAAAAAATGAAACCCCAAATTAGTAGAAGATATTGAAGATAAGAATGAAAATAAATTAGAGACTAAAACAACAATAAGAAAGAGCAATGAAACTAAGAACTGGTTTTCGAAAAAAATAAACAAAATTGGTAAACCTTTAGCAAGACTTATCAAGAACAAAAGAGAAATGGCCCAAATAAATAAAATGTGAATGAGTAGAAGTTACGACTGACACCACAGAAATACAAAGGATCATAAGAGATTACTATGAACAATTATATGGCAATAAAATGGACAAACTAGAAGAAATGGATAAATTCCTAGAAACATACAGTCTCCCAAGACCAAATTAGAACTGAGTAGAAAATATGAACAGATCAATTACTAGTAATGAAATTAAGTCAGTCATTAAAAACAACAAAACAAAAACCTCCCAACAAACAAAAGTCCAGGATCAGATGACTTCACAGGTGAATTCTACAAAACATTTAAAGGAGAGTTAACACCTATCCTTCTCAGAGTATTCCAAAAAATTTAAGAAGGAGGAACACTTCTGAACTCATTCTACGACGCCAGCATCACCCTGATACCAAAGACAAAGACACCACACACAAAAAATTGCAGACCAATATCACTCATGAACATAGATGCAAAAATCCTCAACAAAACATTAGCAAGTTGAATTCAATAGTACATTAAAGGGATCATACACCATGATCCAGTGGGGTTTATCCTATGGATGCAAGGATGGTTCAGTATTCACAAAGCAATCAATGTGCTACACCACATTAACAAATTGAAGAATAAAAGTCATATGATCATCGCCATAGATGCAGAAAAAGCTTTTGACAAAAAACGACGTCCATTAAACCCTCCGCAAAGTGGTGTAGAGGGAATGTACCTCAACATAATAAAGGCTACATATGATAAACCCATAGCCAACATCATACTCAACAGTGAAAAGCTGAAAGCATTTCTTCTAAGATCAGGAAAAGGACAAGGATGCCCACTCTTGCCACTTTAATTCAATATCACGTTGCAAATCCTAGCCACAGCAATCAGATAAGAAAAAGAAATAAAAGGAATCCAAACTGGAAAGGGAAAAGTAAAACTTTCACTGTTTGCAGATGACATGATACTGTACATAGAAAACCCCAAAGACTCCACCAAAAAAAAAAAAATCTATTAGAAGTATTAAATGAATTCTTAAAGTTGTAGGATACAAAATTAGTATTCAAAAATCTGTTGCACTTGTATATATTAACAACAAATGATCAGAAATAGAAATTAAGAAAACAAGCCCATTTAAAATCACATCAAAAAGAATAAAATACTAGGAATAAATCTAACCAAAGTGGTAAAAGATTTGTACTCAGAAAACTATAAGACATTGATGAAAGAAACTGAAGATGACACAAACCAAAGGAAAGATATACCCTCCTCAGGGATTGGAAAAATTAATATTGTTAAAATGACCATACTACTGAAGGAAATCTACAAATTCAATGTAATCTCTATCAAAATACCAATGGTATTTTTCACACAACTAGAACAAATAATCCTAAAATTTGTATGGAACCACGAAAGATCCTAAATAGCTAAGGCAATCTCGAGAAAGAAGAACAAAGCTGGAGGTATCACACTTTCTGATTTCAAATGATCATACAAAGCTATAGTAATCAAAACAGTATGCTACTGGCACAAAAACAGACACATGGATCAATGAAACAGAATAGAGAGCTCAGAAATAAACCTACACTTACATGGGCAATCTATGACAAAGGAGGCAGGAATATACAATGGGGAAAGATACTCTCTTCAATGAATGGTGTTGAGAAAACTGGGCAGCTACTTGCAAAAAATTGAAACTGGATCACTTTCATATACAATATGCAAACATAAACTCAAAATGGATTAAGAGTTAAATGTAAGACCTGAAAATATAAAACCCCTAGAAGAAGACATAGGCAGTATGCTCTTTGACATCAGTCTTAGCAGTGTTTTTTGGATCTGTCACCTAAGACAAGGAAAACAAAAGCAAAAATAAATAAATGGGACTACATCAAACTAAAAAGCTTTTGCACAGAAAAGGAAAACTAACAAAATGAAAAAATGAATGGGAAAAGATATTTTCAAGCAATATATCTGATGAGTGGTTACTATCCAAAATATATAAAGAACTGATACAACTTAACATCAAGAAAACAAACAGTGAAATTTAAAAGTCAGTGGAGGACCTCAACAGACATTTTCCCAAAGAATACAGACAGAGTGCCAACAGACACATGAAAAAATAATCAACATCACTAATCATCAGGGAAATGTAAATCAAAACCACAATGAGATACCACCTCACACCTGTCAGAATGGCTAGCATCAAATAACAACTGGTGGCAAGGATGTGGAGAAAAGGGAACTCTTGTGCATTGTTGGTGGGCTTGTAAATTGGTGCATTCACTGTGGAAAACAGTATGGAGGGTCTTCAAAAAAGTAAAAATAAAACTATCATACATTCAGCAATTTCACTTCTGGGTTACTTACCCAAAGAAAACAAAAATGCTAACTTGAAAAGATATATGCACCCCAGTGTTCATCACAGCATTATTTATAATAGCCAAGACATGGAAGCAGCCTAAATGTCCATCAGTAGATAAATGGATAAAGAAGATGTGGTATATACATAGTGGAATATTACTGAATCATAAAAAAAAAGAAATCTTACTAATTGAGACAGCATGAATGGATGTAGAGGGTATCATGCTAAGTGAAATAAATTAGACAGAAAGACAAATGCCATATGATCTCACTTCTATGTAGAATCTAAAAACAAACAAACAAATGAACAAAACAAAACAAAATACATACAGAGAACAAATGGGTGGTTGCCAGAGGGAAGGGTAGAGGTGGGGGCATTGGGAAAAATAGGTAGAGGGGATTAAGAGGTACAGACCTCCAGTTATATAAAATAAATAAGCCACAAGGATATAATATACAGCATAAGGGATATGGCCAATAATATTGTAATAACTTTGTATAGGAATAGATGTTACTAAACTTATTGTGGTGATCATTTCCTGATGTACATAAATGTTGAATCACTAGGTAGTACACATGAAACTAACATAATATTGTATATCAGCTCTATTTTAATAAAAATGGATCATTAAATAAATAAACAAATAAATAATTCCTCTCTAGCTACACCAACCCCCTCCCTGATCCTCAAGCATTCCAGGCATGCTCCTGCCTCTGGGCCCTTGTACTTGCTGTTCCTTCTACCTGGACTATCTGCCTCAGAGATGTGCAGAGCTATTCCCTCACCAATTCAGGTCGTTCCCCTAATATCATCCTCTCTGTGAGATTTCTCTGATATCCTGTCTAAATCTCATCTCCATTCCACTCCCCCAATGCACTCCCTATTTCCTTTCCCGACATTATTTTTTTCCTTACCACCATCTAGAACAGTTCCTAGAACAATGCCTGGCACATAGTAGGTCCTCAATAAATATTTGTTGGATGAATTAAAGAACTGCCCCCTCTAATTTAGACTATCCCTTGTTTTTTTTTTCTCTCTCTAACCCTACAAACACTAATCCTATCCATGTTTCAGGGCCCCAAGAGCACTTCCTTCATGAAGTCCACCATGGTTGCAGATACTAAAATTAAGCTTTCTCTTGCAAACTCTCTATCACTTTCTCTATACAAGCATACCTTGTTTTATTGCTCTTTGTGAATATCGTGTTTTTCACACATTGAAAGTCTTTCACAACCCTGTGTTGAGCAAGTCTATAGACACCAGTTTCCCAATAGCATTCGCTCACTTCATGTCTCTGTGTCACATTTGGTAATCCTAATTAGGTAATCTTAATTTCATACTTTTTTCATTATTATTATATTTGGTATGGTGATCTGCGATCAGTGTTGTTTGCTGCTACTACTGTGACTCACTGAAAGATCAGATGATGGTTACCATGTTTTAGCAATACAGAATTTTTAAATTATGGTATGTACACCTTTTTAAAGACATAATGCTATTGTACACTTAATAAACTACAGTACTGTGTATAAACATAACCTTTATATGCACTGGGAAACCTAAAAGTTTGTGTGACTTGCTTTATTGCAGTATTTGCTTTATTGTGTTGGTCTGGAACCGAATTTGCAGTATCTCATAGGTCTGCCTGTACCTCTGTCAGGTACCCTACACACTATATTATAGAAATGTGGGCATACTTAGGGGAAGGAGAATTTGAAACATCCAGTTCCCAAGTCAGTCCATCTCTACCTTCCTCCATGAAACTCCCTAAATGGAGGCAGAGTTACTCTACCTGACTGATTCTATTTCCGGAAAACTCACTGGGCAGCAGTAGCCTTTGAGGCCATGCTTAGAGGTTTGACCTTGAGCCTAAGCCAGGTACTGCAACTCGGCCTCCCAGCCAACTATCAAGGTTCAGCAGTAGGTGCTTTCGTGGCTATTAAAAGATAGTAGATAGTTTGATTCTCATTCTTTTGTTTTTCCTCTAATGAGCAGAAGAGAGAGATCTAGGTTTAAATTCCTGCTTGATGTCTTCCTAGCTTTGTGACTTGGACAAGTTACTTAAATCTCTAAAATTCCAGTTTAATCACCTTTAAATGGTGACCCTTATCTTGCAAAGGGGATGTGAGAATGAAATGTTATAGAAAAGCCATCCATACCTTGCACAGAGCCTGGCACAAGGTAGATGCTTCATAAATAGTAAATGTACCAAAATGTGAATCATAATAACCCTTAGCCACTGTGTTTTGTGGTTAAGACTTTGGAGAATGAAAGCAAGCCAAAGGTCTCTCCTCATGTGACGCCCAGGAGAGCTCTCTGGCCGTCATCTTTCAGGCTCCCTTCCTGATTTTTCTCTATGCCTTGTGGACAGCAGACAGCAATTGGCACAAAGGCCAATTGAGCCTTATTCATTTGTAAATCAGATCACAGTGCTGGGGCCTGGTTACTGTACTGCTTGTTGAATTGGATGAGGGCAAGTCTGAAAATTTGCATTTGTATGACACTCTAAAAAATAATTTCTGCATATATCAGTTATGTGCATCAATACTCTGTCCATACTGTAGAGATAAAGAAGTGGAGTTGTAGACAGGTCAAGTATGTTTTCCAAGGTGACAGAGATAATAAAAATCAGAAGTAGACAAGAATTTCTAACACCAAGATCAATGTCCTTCTTGCTACTATATTGCTTTTTACTGGAAATATGCACTCCCTGAACAATTTAAAAAATACTCTGATTAAGACATAAAGTTAGGGAAAACAAACCAGTAACAAGATTAGATCTTTCCTGGAAAGTGCTGTGTTTTTGTTTCCTTAAATAATGCCCCCTAGCTCTGCTTAAGATCTGGGCCCAGAAGCTGACTGGGAGCAAGACCTTGAAAACCAAATGACACATGCGTTTGTGCACAGCTTTCTGAGTCCTTTGGTGTTGTTTGGGCATCTGGGAACAATTGGCCTCTTTGGGCAGCATTAGGGTCTTGAGGAAGTTCCTGGTGACTATTTTCCCTTGTCACCCAAACATTCCAAATGATTGCAAATTCAAAAACAAAAACAAAGAAAAAAGTCTGCCAGAAGAAAAGTGATGGGAGTTTAACCTTTGTAATTTCTCCTTAAGTCATTTTGATGCAGGTGGTTTTATCCCCCTTCACTGATTTTATCTATCTATCTATCTATCTATCTATTTTTATGAAGTATAGTTAATTTACAATATTATGTTAGTTTCAGGTGTGCAGCATAGTGATTCAGTATTTTTGCATGTGTTTTTAAAGAAAGGTATCTTAATCTGTTTTAGCATTCAGGATGCAACAGGGGTCAATTCAGTGAAATTCAGGTTTGAATTCTGCTTACATCATTTCATCTACTTTTCAGTCTTTTTCCTCCATTAGAAGAAGCAGCTCATGGATGGGCTGTGACCTTCAGGTAGCTAAGAGAGCTCTGTTAAAATGTGTGCTAACAAAATAAATAGCTTACGAAACACTTAAATATCATGAAACTCAATGAGATAGGAGCTATTTCCACTAAAGATGAAGAAACTAAGGAAATCAAGATGACTGTCAGTAACTGACAAGCTTATCTTTTTGTGGATGCGGGGTCTGGTACCCACATTTGAAAGCAATTTATGCAATAGACTCAATATTTGTAGCTATGCGGGAGATACTGGCTACTTAGGGAATTCTTGTGCCTCCTATCTCTTTAGACTTAGATCTCTGTCTGTCTCCACCCCCTCCCTAAATCACACATCTGAAGGGGGTGAATCTGCAAGATGCTGTCTTACTTTGTGTTAGAGGGTGCACGTCAACTACTAAGAGCAGCAGAGCAAAGAGGATAAGAGTACAGATTCTGGAACAAGGCAGCAGGTTAGAGTCACAGCTCTGCTACTTACCAGCTGTGTGACTTTGGCCAAGGTCGTTAGCCTCTCTGTGCCTGAAAAAATGGGTTTAATAATAGTAACTTACTAATAGATTTATACAAGGATTAAATGAGTTTATACCTATAAAGCATTTGATTAAATAAATTGATCTATGTTACTTGGTCCCTGACCCAAGTTCTGTTACTAATCGTATGGTTTGTTTCTTTCGGTTCAAAATATAAAGATCTGGAAGAAGTATGTTGCCAAGCAGAGACATTAACTACTGTGTTCTTTGAGGAGTAAAAGAAAGGGTGAAACAGTGAGTAAGGGGAACAGAAGCAGGATCTGAGGTAAGGCAACTAGACAGGGCTGTATGATGTAGGGCTTTGGAGTGTTTTTATCAGAGAAAGATCATGTTTTCATTTTAAAAATTTTACATTGAGGATGGAAAATAGAATGAGAGTGGGAGAACCTAGGGAATAATGAAATAGGATGCTAAGTCCAGGGTAGGAGTCTAATTATATATAGAAAGCGGGGAGAATAGGATATGTTAGTGGATTGGATGTGAGGTGTTAAGGAAAGAGAAGAATCAAGGATTAGTTCAAGTTTTCATTTTTAAGCAACTAGATAGATTAGAATGACATTGAGTGTGAGAAATAGGTTGGTGTGGGTGTGGAATCAGAAGTGCTGTTTGACATGTTAAACGGGGAGATCAGTCACCATCCAAAGCAGTTGACCAGGCAAGAGATATTGGTGGCTTATATTAGGGTGATAGCAGTCGACACTGTGAGAAGTGTTCAGATTCAGGACATGCTTGGAAAATAGAACTGACATGACCCGCTGACTGATTGGATCTATTGCAGATATCAGACTTCTTTTTGAGTTCCTGATCACTCTTTCAAAATATGTAGAGATGCTAGACTAATTTTACTGGCTGTATAGTGTTCCCTTGTATGGATATATATTTTTACTGGTTTCAGAGTGTCTCACAATTTCTTGCTTGGGTTACTACAACAGTCTCCTAACAGATCCGACTGCCTCCAATCTTGCCCTGCTCAAATCTTTGTATTTCCAGTGTAGATATACAGTGAGTGGTCTTTCTTAAGCACAGTACTGATTTAGTTAGTCTTCTATTAAAACCATTCAATTGATAACCAAATTATACCCTAAATACCTTTTCCTGACCTTCAAGACCTTTTCCTGTCTTGCCCTCCATTTGCCTCTCTGTTCTGATCCATCATACTCTATGCACCAGCTATTTGGAACTTCTGGCAGCCACGTAATAAACTCTTCTCTCCTGTATCTGGGCATCTGTGCATTTCCCGCCATACATCTGGAACATACTTTCTTGTAGATTTTCTACTTAATAATTTGTGTGTGTCTAGGACTCACCTCCACTCAGAAGTTGTTCATGACCCTCCTCCAGTTCAGAATTAAGGTTTTACTCTGTTCTCCTATAGCACTGGTGCTGATGTTTATCATAGACTAAGCACCCTATAAAGAAATTGCCTGTTTACACATCTGTCCCTAATCTAGACTTAAGGTTCTGCTATGTCCGCTTGTAGCACTGATGGCAACCCATGGCTGATTTCTAGTATACCGTGGGCTCCCTGAGGACAAAGATTCTGCCATTCACAGAGGTAGCCCTTGTGCCTTCCACAGCATCTGACACATAATTGGCACTGTTAATATATATTAGGAATATGAATGAGGGCTGACGCATGACAGGATGTCTCAAAGGGTGTCACCAAATACCAGGTCTGGTCTTCAGATTGTCAAATCAGTTTATTAGAGCAATCATTTCTTTGTAGAATGGCACTAAATAAAACTAAACAGCAATGCCAGTTTACAACAGAATCTGCCAGGTGGCCCATACAATCCCATTAAGCAATCCTCTATGCTTTCACCATCTAATCAAACTTCATGTGAAAAATTCTGGTCTAATCAAGATGAAGTAAGCACTCTCCACCATGTTTCTCCCATGGAATGCAGCTGAAAATCCCGAGTGGAATGTTTGGAACAGCTTTCTGAGGATTCTGAAAAGTAAGTGGTAACAAGTGGACTGGGGAAGGAAACCAGAATTGAAAATACCACTGAGCCATGCATGAGATTCTTGGATCTTTTCCTCCAGAGTCTCCAGGCCTAGACTCGAAGGCAGCCCAAAACTTGGAACTTGTGCACCAGACAGAAAGAGCTCTATGAGATGCTCTCCTTTCTGGTCTGAAGACTGGCAAGGGGCACCCTACAAGTCAGAGAGAGTGAGGGAAATTCCATTTTTGTTTTTTCTTTGTTCATTTTCCTATGCAAGCCCCCAGGGCAGCCCTGCAGAGTTGGTGTGGCAAAGACCATGGTGGCTGTGCAAGCACCTATAATTCAGGGTGGAAACCCTTGTCTGTGACCAAAGGAACTGTCCCAAAAGTATGGGGAAACTCCCTATTGCTTTTTTCCTCTCTCTAGCCTCCCCCCACTTGGCTCCCATGGCAGTCTAGTTGGGGAATAGGATGTGTGAGGCAGGGGTAGAAACTAAAGCCTAGATTTTTGCCCAGAGGACCAAGAAGGGATGGGAGAGGCTAGGAGCTGAAAAGTGTCAGGGAGACCATGGAGAGGGGGGAGCTCAAGAAAATGATCACACAAAATTGAGTATGAACTCCTGGGCTCCCCAGTGAGTTGTGCAGCCATGGATTTGACCCTACTTAGCACACCAGAGTTTTGAGAAGTGAACTACAGGATAGAACACTGCCTAAGTCCAAGACTTACCACTCAGTGGGGGGCACATGTGCAGTAAGCTCTGATAGAACTGCAGAGGCTTTGAAAACTACACTGACAGTGGAACCACAGCCCACAGAAGGCAGGTATGAACTTGTAGCCTAAAGCAAACCAGGCTGATTTCCCATTTTTTAAAGATCAATGCTCTCTATAAGATAACATTATATTTGAAATATCTAGAATCATAAGAGGACCCCTGGAGTAAAGGGACTGTCTTTGGTTACTTGGGGGTGCTGTAAGAGTCCCACCACCTTTTACTGATCTTCTGTCTACATTTCCAATCTGTCTGCTCTCCTTTGGTTGACACAGCCTTTCTTTAGCTGTCTTAATAGAACTCAGAATTATATTCAGTTCCTTTGTTCTTGCTGCTTAGGCCCTAGAGAGAAATTCTGGCTCATTAGGTAATTTATTTGTTGACTCATTCAGAGATTAATTAAGTTACTGATTAAACCGACATTTATTGAGTCCTTACTGTATGTTATACATTCTGCTGGATGCTGGTAATACCAACATGAGTAACATGGTATCTCTATCCTCAGAAACACTCAGCCTATAAGGGACTGGCTCAGTGATAGAAGTTTGTGATGGGCCCAAGGAGTTTCACCTTATTAGGCAAGTTTTAAAGTCCTGAGTGCACATATTGAAATGACTCATTTTATCCAGCCCTCTTTTCTCATCTACTAAGTGGTAGGAAAGAGAGGACATGTTAATCATTTGGCATGTTAATGCACAAAAGAACTAGACTTCATTTAGCAGTTATTTACTTTGTTCCAGGATTATTTTTTAGGGTCTACTAAAGGCCAGGCCCACTGTAGGCATGAGAATTTGTGCCAGGCCAAACTTGCCAGCTGCTCTCAGGCTGGATCTGCCCCACAGCAGCCTGGAGAGAGGAGATGGAAGCAGGGAAGGATGGCTGTTCCCTCTTTGTTTCTTTCCTCAAAACTGAATTCCCTGATTTAGAACACTTAACATTCAATCCTAATTTTACTATTGTTTAATCAAATCAGAAGGCTCCAAAGGGATAAGCAGAAACTGAAATCCTTCAATATGTGATTACAATTTAATTTTACAGCACTCAAAACATGTTCTTTAATTCATCTGGGGAGCTGGAACTTTGAAGTAGCTGTTAAACAAAGGGCAATCAGACTGTCTTAATGCAGAATCAGAGAATGTCTAAGATACAAGGGACTTTAGAAAGCATCTAGTTCTAGAAGCTGCAGAAAGCAATCTCTTGGCCTGAATTTGGCCTTAGTTATGTTTTGTTTGGCCTAAGTGCCATTTTATGGAAATTTCCAATAAAAATCTAGCTTTTTAGGCTCTCTTGGGAAGATCAGAAGATATCACAGTACTGGTTTCAGATTCTCACATGGCAAATGCTGACCTACTTCTGTCTTTTACATCATTTCTTTGGCTCTGTACTCATTGGAGATTGGGACCTCATAATCTGGTCCAGTAAACTCAATGGACGAAAATAAGGCCAAGAGAGGGAAAAGTACTTCCCTGAAGTCATACGTTTGGTTAGTGGCAGCTGGCCCCAGACATTTTGTGTCCAAACTCTTGGACTAGTGCTGTTTTCATATGGGAGGCAAAGGAAACCATGATTTAACATTGTTTTCAGCAAATGAACTTATGACCATAGAGCAATGAAACCAGCAACAATTTTATTAAAAGAAAAAATCCCAGGTTAGTTCTTTGTGTTAGCCCTTATACTAGATACTGAAATACTTTGGGGTTGTCTTCATTACTTCCTTTCTACCCACCAGTAGGGGAAAGATAGTAAAGGGAAGGAGGATGTAAGGGAAGAGATTCAAGGGAAGGAGATTATAAATCTACAAGAGTCCATTGGATAACATGTTGTAACATAGCAATGAAAAAAACTGCAGTGAAACAAATTCTCCCCGCTCTCATTTATTTTTCAAATCTACTCATTCCTTATGCATCTGGCAGACGGATTCCATTTATGCTCAGTGGATAAGACAATAATTTGTTTCCTGCTGTGACAGAAGGTCAGAGCATCCCCCAAGCCAGAATTAATCTTCTGCCATTACATGTGCTTATGCAGAAATGTGCTTATACCTCTGTTATGACACGTAATGCTTTCTGCCATGCATTAGAATTATCTATGTGCTTGTCTGTGCCCACCACAGAGTATGAGCACCCTAAAGACTAAAACTGTCTTGTTTATACTGTATCCTCCACAGTTCCTAACACAGTGGCACAGAGTGAGCAATCCATTCCTTCATTTAACATTGACTAAGCACCTCTTTTCTGCAAAAGCCTCTAAACATATCATGAGATTCAGGGATTAGTTCAGAATAGACCATCAGCTTCATGCAGATTGGGCCCACACTGATCTTGCATATATTGTATTTCCAGCACCCAGAACAATGGTCAATATTGTCACTAATATATTGGTGGGTCATATGAGTGATGGATGAATACGAATAGACTTACTGTATAGTGATCCAGACAGAGAAATGAATGTTATAATGAAGATGCAGATGCAGGTAGCTTCTTGGGAGCATAGGTTAAGATTAGTAAAATAAAAAACTGGTTAGGTGATGTAGGGCTTGGACAGAGACTAGTGATGTCAAGCTGGAAGGAACAGCTTACAAAAGGATTAAAGAAACTGATGACATCATATGTCATTCAACCTTTTCCCCAACACTGTATGTGGGCTTTTCTGTGTTAGGAAGCATGGCAACACTGGGAACCCAGAGCTGTAGCCATCAACCTAGAGAGACACCAGTTTGTAATATCCGTAGCTACTCCAATTTAAACTGTGCCTGAAATACAGGCAGTTGACCCCTAAATGCTCATATTGAAATGCAAATGAAGGCAGCATCTGCAGAAAGAAGACGTGTCTGCAGTCAGTTACAGCAACTCAACAGAGATTGTACACTTCTAAGTGCAGAACACCAAATTTTAAATTTAAATGATTCACCGTGAACAGCCGGTTGGCAGCCCTCTGATGGATATGTTATTTCAGATAGCATATCTCTTTCATTCACATTACAGTATTTTGAGGAACTTCCATATGGTATGTAAATGAAGGAAGAATTCCACAGGGATATGAAGGCTGGTGGTAATGATATTATTAAAAAAGAGTATATGGCAAAAATCCATAGCATTCCACTCTCCTTACTAAGACCAAACTCCTAGGCCAGACCTTTCTTATTTGGCTCTACCCATTGGTCCATCTTCACCACTATTCTTTTTCATTTTAATCGTGTTTCATAATATTTCCTGGAGACTTGGCTTTCCCATCTCTATATGATGAGCTTCCTATCATATTTTAAAACATGGTTTAATGGTCACTTTACTGTGAAGCCTTGCTAGAGTTTCTCAGGTAGAATTTAATAATTCTTTTTCCAGGGCTTTCTCATTTGGAAAATAAAGAAAATAATACCTTCTTGTGGAGTTGTGACAATTAGAGACAATACATGTAGAAGTCAAGATTCCATAACGGTACTACATAGGAAACTATTGCTGTTATTGTATACCTAGTACAATTTAATACAAGAAGTCACTAGATTAGTCTAAGATATTTGTAAAATTAGCACTTTGAAAATTTGAGAATTACTGTATGTTTTATTCACAAAATGTTCCAGAGTTTATGCTTCTGAAAATAAGTGATGCTAAAAATTTAAGTTCCATTAAAACTTTTACTTCTAATTAAAAATAACAAGTATGCTAAATGAAAACCCTATCTCATATAGTAAGCACTATAATTGAAGTGAAGTAGAAAATTGAAAAAAAGAATTACATTGTAGTATATAAACCTGCAAATAATTCAGCCACTAAATGCAGAGTTTGCAAATTGTACACATGGAAGATTAATTATCGTGTCTAATACAAGAGACTTGATTAGGGTAGAAGGATTTGTATAAAATGAGACATTGGATCATTTTAATCAAAAGGTATTTATAAGCACCTTCTTCTGACTGTGCTAGTTACTGTGCCACTTGTACTAGCTTCTTTATTATAGATGTTACTTTAGAATCACAATAATGTCACTTTCAACCATGACAATGATTATTTTCTATAAACCATTTTATTTTGAATTATTCAAAGGCAGTCATTAAAGGAGAAGAGATGGGAGAAGAAGGTATCCCACACATGCTAGATGCTATGTGCTTGACATTCATTACCTTATTTAACCCTCACAGCAAACATAAAAGCTAAGCATTAATTTCTGCCTTTGTTTAGATGAGAAAATTTGGGCTCAGAGAGTTAAAATAAAATGCCCAGTAACAGAAAGCTAAAACTGAGTAAAGCAGGATTTCAAACTCAGTTTGATCTGGCTCTACAGACTGACCTTTCTGCACCAGTATCTCCCGTTTTTATAAACACAACAAGGTTACTTTTGTAAATGTCAGTTTCCTTCCCTTGAAAATGAGAGTAATCATCCTTACTAACTTCTGAGAATAGCAGTTGAGCAAATAAATGAGAAGTTATATGTAAAAGATTCTGATTAATAGTAATGGGCAATATTTATTGAGAAATTACTGTTGTTCTAATTTAGCCATTACAAAAGCTCTGTTAAGTAGCTACTACTTGGATATGTTAACATTAGTTAACTAATGTTAACATTACTCTCTCTTTTTTTTTTTTAAGGAAACTTGAGGTTCACAGACATGAAACAATTTTTCTAAGGACTAATAGATTGAAAACACATCAAATTGTAAAGCACTGCTAGTATCTGGACTGAACATTTTTCACTTTAGCACTGTATTAACATAGAGAATCATGGAAGGGTATAATATAAGAAACCATTCTTTGAAGTATTAACTTTCTTATCTTCTAGACTCCGTCCCAACTTAACTCCATGCCTTCGTGTCACCAGACATGCCATCAGAGCACCAGACAGACACAACACACCCTAGGTCTTTTCCAGTGGATTGGAATCTAATACAGTGTGTTGAAGTCAAAACCCAAAAACATGGGAAGCACTAGACTAAATCTCCTTGAGAGTACTCAGTGAGAGACTGATTTTTCTTGTTTTCCATCATTCTGCAAAGTTCCATATTGGATTCAGTGGTGGCTCAATGTTAGCAACTGGACAACCACTTACTAATTACTATATTTGAATTCTAATTCAACTGTTCATTTTAATAATAATTAGTTGTTTGGCTCTATGTCCCATGGGTTTGTTTTGCATTTATAGAAGGCAGCACAATGTAATTAAAAGAACATAGATTCAGATTTTAGCTCTTTATTTGTCAGTTATATGTCCTTGCCTGGGCAAGCCAGGAAATCTCTTTGAGCCTTAGTTTGCTCATCTGTAAAATAACAACAACAATAATAATATCTGAGGATCAAGAGAGAGCAAGTGAATGAAAAAGCAAGAGGAAACCATGAACTGTTTTACAATTCTAATAAATTAGTATTATTATTTTATAATCTACAGATCTGAGAACAAGTTATACCAGTTCTCCAAAGAAATCTGTGAGCTGGCTCATTCTGGCCTGATAACTATCTACAGTGAAGCAGTTCAGAACTGAGACTTTATTGTCCTTTGAAAAGAAATCCTGCTTCTTAAGTCTAATTATTGCTGGAGGTCAAGGTGGGACCTGTCCTTGGATATGTTAACTGTGGCCCATCCATAGATGTCTCTGTGCAGTGTCTGAAATATTTTTCTCTGCTTAATCTCCAGGATTGATCCATTTTTAAAAAAGCAGAGTAGAAAACCATGGAGTTAAAACATTAAAGGATTCACAAAGACATTTCAACTGTACACAATCTCTTATCTAAAAAAGCCATTTTCTAAAATATTATCATGTATTAGAAGTAATAAAGATAAACAACTGCTTAAATACAGTTTACCTTACCATTATGAATATGCCTTGATTTCATTATAAGGACTTCAGTCCCTTTGGTTCATGGGATCACCAAGTCAGCACAAGGGTCAGAGCTGCATGCTGTCAGGGAACTATGGAAGGCAGGGGACACCTGTCTCTTAACACCTGGTCTTTTAGTAAACATGTAAAATACATTGCTTTATTCATTCAACAGGTATTTATTGAGCACCAGCTATATATCAGAATTGTTCTAGCTGAGTTTTCAGCAAGTATTTGTTAAGCACCTAGTGTATTTAATAATCTATAAAATTGCCTAGTGGCAGCAGGGAAGTCAATTCCATGTGTATGCACATG
Source organism: Kogia breviceps (assembly GCF_026419965.1). Classification (NCBI taxonomy): domain Eukaryota; kingdom Metazoa; phylum Chordata; class Mammalia; order Artiodactyla; family Physeteridae; genus Kogia; species Kogia breviceps. The sequence goes on along the minus strand of NC_081316.1, from coordinate 52,832,394 downwards.
GTTTAGCTTATTTGAAGTTACACAGCCTAAAGTTTGAGACTGCTTTGCTACTTACTAGGTGTGTAATCTTGGGCAAGTCATTTAACCTCACTAAGTATTTTTTCTTCCATTTTCAATAAAAGGGCACTAAGCTGTCTCATAAGATTGTTGGGAGCATAAAATGAGATAGAGCCTAGCAAGCAAATAACTGCTTATTAAATGCTAATTATGATAATGATGATGGTAATGAGACCACTTATATCATTTCCTGTTATTGAATTAAGCTATAGTAATCTTCACGATTTGGCTGCCTAGAATCCAAATCCCTTCCTAATATTGATGAACTCCTCATTGTACTTAGATTCTAGAAGGCTGTATATTCCTTTCATTAGGGAAATTAAAGTAGCCTTATCCTCCTGCATTCTCCATGCCCTGGTTGCCAGGTAATAGGAATGTGACCCAGGCCTAGTGAATTGGAAGCTCCTTCCCAGGAATCTGGAGAAAGTGAAGTAAGTCAAAGGATGGCCAGTATTTATTTACAATGAAGTGAGCGGAGTGGGTCCAAGTGCAGTTATACTCTGGCCAAATTGCTAAAAGCTGAGCTTCTTGTTTCATGGCCCTTGGGAGCTGGTCCAAGTTTCCAAACAGTTCTCCAGCTACTGGTAGATCCTGGGAGGCCACAATATTCTTCCAAATAATAGTATTTTTTTATAATTATATTTATTTATTTTACTTAAGAGAGCCAAGCTAACATGGGTTTCCAGTGATTACAACCCAGATCCTGACATGAGTCAAATTCTTGTTTGGAAAGCAACCTGTTATCGGCTGGGCAGCTACTTACTAATTATTTGAATTCCCATTCTAGTGTTAATTTTTATGATAATTACTGGTTTAACTTTATCCAGTATTCTATGGGTTTATATGGGTGCCTACAGTCCAACAGAGGCAAATTATTTAATTTTATATTGAAGTAGAACCATGGACCAAAAGATTTCCAGAGCTGAATTATTTGACAAAGAGAATGCAGACATCAAATTTAATTCACAGTTCCTCACCAGGATAGCAGATGCCTTGCACTGTGGAAGCTGATTTCACAATGGAGAACGTTCTCCAGTTACCTGTGACCATTTGAACCAGCTAATTCAGTTTAGAGGAAGAATCACCAGATGAATTTTCTTCTCTCTCATCACTAATTGAGGTTTAATTAAATACTGCCTTAGAGCATAAAAGGAAACCCTGGTCCATGCCTGCTTCTTTACCTTATCCAAAGAAACCGAGAGAAATGGAAGGAAGGAAGAATAACAACAGAGAAAGTGCATTTGGAAACTGAAAATTTCAGGCATCAAGGGAACTCCTAGGAAAGAAAAAATTTGCCATGTGCTTTTGAGACAGTCAATTCAAACACCAATTTTGTTGTCCAAATCTCCCACATGGTATCCAATTACAGCTAGTTATCCAGGGTTTAAAAAACAGCCCCCCCCACCTTTGAAGCAATTTACTACATGTTAGTTAAAATGTCCTAACCATAAAGCACCCTTGAATATTGTTTTTATATTTTGCTAGAATTTCCCAGATGTAACATATGCCAATTCAAGCAGAATGTGGAAAACATTTTAACATTTGTGGAAGCAAGAGTTTGCACATGGTTTATAAATGCACAAACCTCTTGTGTTTCTCTCTACTGTGCCCTGTAGAGGTTTGTGACTTACAATTGTTTGAGTTGCATTTTTCATACAGTGTGAATTTTGGCTGAATTCTTTCTTAGAATCACATTCTTTTATTTATTCTGAAATGTTGAGATTCTTAGCTCTATAAAATTGCTAGAGAAAAATATTGTGCAGAAGAAAAATGCTAATAATGATATGATTTACTAAATTTTACTGAATGCTGGAGACTATGTGTGTTATGGACTGAATTGTGTCCCCTCAATATTTACATGTTGAAGTCCTAGCTGCCAGTGTATTGATATTTAGGATAGGGCCTTTGGGGCATATTTGGGGTAGGGCCTATGAGATGCGAGGGTGGGGCCCTCATCATGGGATTAGAGTCTTTATAAGAAGAGACACCAGAGAGCTTGCTCTCCTTCTCTCTGCCATGTGAAGAGGTGGCTGTCTGCAAGCCAGGAAGAGGTCCTCACCACAACCCAACCATACTGGCACCCTGATCTTGGTTGGGCTTAAATATCCCAATCTACTCGATTTTGTTATGGTAGCCTGAACTGACTTAAGACACTGTTAAGTGCTTCATTGGTACTAGTCAATGTTCTTCTCATAAGGCCTCTATCAAGTAGGCATTTAATATCACCCCAAACTTATATCCGAAGAAAGTGAGAAAGGAGAGTCTCAGCAACTTGTGTAGCAAAGCTATTAAGTGGCAGAGCCAGGATATAAATCTAGCCTGTCAAATGCCAAAGCTTGCCCCTCTACTGTGATGTCTTAACTTTCCATTTATGTAAATCCACCACTCAAGAGTCATTTTAAGCACATTTGTCATATTCATCAATATATAAATTTACCTCATATTTCTTTGTGAAACTTTTTTAGGTCTCTCATGGTTCCTGCTCTTCCTGCAGTTACTGTCTGAAACATAGATATTAAGGACAGTTGTCACTGGCTTCTAGCTTTGAGTTCTTCGTGCTTTCATCCAGGTTTCTAGTCTTCTACTGACTTAGTAATTTTGCTCCAGGGGTCTTCATTAGCACTGTATGTCACTAAGGTACCAGTTCCACTTCTCTTATTCGTCTTTACATATTTCTACCTGTGTAACTTCAAACTTGAAATATTTTGAGTGAAACTCATCTTCTTTACCCACTCTGTCCCCCTTTTCTATTTTCCCTATTAACGAAATTTCTCAATAACCTATAATTGAAATCTTGAAGTCACCCTTGACTTCTCTCCCTGCCCTCAACCCTGCAGAGGATCACCAAGGTTATGCCACTCTTCTGTCACCGACAGTAGATGGTGTTTCACCCTCAAATTCCCAGTAGCTTAATGCAATCAAAGTTTATTTCTTGTTCACATCCAATACTAACCTCTATTTCATCCAATAAACTCCAAATGATACTGTCAGATTAACCTTTCTAAACGTGATTTTTGATTATATAATTTTCTGGCTCAAAGTTTTTTGTAAATTACTTAATATGTAGAAGAAGATTCCCCATATCGTTGCCTAGCATATATGATCCTTAAGAAATCTTTCCTCACTTTCATTTCCAGGCTTATCTGTTGTGATATTATGACACTTCCACTCTGGTTGGACAAGTTTAACCTCCATCACTGGAACAGGCCTTGTATTTTCTTAACTCCATTCTCCAATTTTTCTAGTCTTCTAAGCTTGGAATACTCTGCCTCAAACTCTCCCTCTCACAGCCCAACCAAACTTCAGGACCCAACTCAAATGCTAACCATATCATTAAGCCCTAGTGTCCCCAGACACAAGCATTCTCTACCTTCTCTAATGCCTAGAGCTCTTAAGACCCATTTCACTCATTTTCTACTTAACATATATAACCTTATTTTAAAGGTATCCGCAGATAAATTATAATATACCTGAAGGAAGAGATCAACCACTAGCTAATCTTTGCATCCTCTCACCACCCTTGAACTAGCTCATTATCTTGCTTGATGTTCAAAAAAATGATAATTTAATAAAGAAGCTGTAATAGGAGTTTGATAAATACCCTGAATTTGTATCAATACTTTATTTCTTGAAAAGAAATCATGTGCCACTTAGGTCATATTTAATAACTGCTCTGATAGTCATGAAGCCTTGAATTAATCAGTAAATATTTTGGAAGCAACAGCTTAGTGGGAGTCACCATGGAAACAGATGCATCCTCTAATGACTCATTATTGTCCCTAAACAAGTAGAGGCCCTCTTCATAATGGACTCTTCTACTCCAGCACTGCTTTCTCGTTTGCTCAGGCTATTCTTTTGGCTTGACCCCTCCTCTCCACTTACCCATATCACATCCAAGTTGTCCCTTCCAGTTATCCTTGGATACCCTGATCTGCACTGATTTATCCTATCCATAGACTATCATGACTCTTGCTAATTGAGTCACACTTTCCCCCAATGCTTTAAACCTGAGAGGCCTTTTGGCAGAGTGAGCATAGTGTGGACTCTGGAGTCAGACTGAATTCAGTACTTGTGGTGCAAACTGTCTTGGAAAAACTAGTGAACCTCCCCAAGCTTTAGTTTCCTACTAAACAAAATAGCTATGCTACTACTACCCAAAAGGATTATATGAAGAATAAATGATAGAACTGTACTTGAATCGCCCTGCAGTTCAAGGGCCTGGCATAGAGAAGAACTCAGTAAATGGAGGTTCCCTCTGCTTGACTTTCACTAATTAAAAATACCCACTGCTTCCACTGCTACTGTGCGGATCCAAGGCATCATCTGTCATCTTATTACTGCGATAGCCTTCTTTTTTTTTTTTTAATTTATTTATTTTTGGCTGAGTTGGGTCTTCGTTGCTGTGTGCGGGCTTTCTCTAGTTGTGGCGAGTGGGGGCTACTCTTCTTTGCGGTGCGTGGGCTTCTCATTGCGGTGACTTCTCTCATTGCAGAGCACGGGCTCTAGGTTCACGGGCTTCAGTAGTTGTGGCACGTGGGCTCAGCAGTTGTGGCTTGTGGGCTCTAGAGCGCAGGCACAGTAGTTGTGGTGCATGGGCTTAGTTGCTCTGTGGCATGTGGATCTTCCCAGACCAGGGATCGAACCTGTGTTCCCTGCATTGGCAGGCGGATTCTTAATGACTATGCCACTAGAGACGTCCCAGATAGCCTTCTAATTGTCTCCTTGATTGCTTTTTTGCCCACACCTACCATCTATTCATGATAGCCAAAGTGATCTTTAAAAAAAGCCAGTACAAGTCCTTCCTTTGCCCAAATCCTCTAATGGTTTCATGTTTCACTAGAGTAAAAGCCATGGTCAATACAATGGCAATAAGACTCTACAAGATCTCACCCTCTGTTACCTCTGCCATCATCTACTAGTTTTCCCGAACTTACTCTGCTCCAGCCATACTGGCCTTCCAACTACTCTCTCAAATATGGCAGCTCATGACCCTCTCTGGACTTTGTACCTGTGGTTTCCTACTCCTGGAATCATCTTCCCCTGTGTCTACCTGTTGCCCCCATGTTACTCCCTCATCTCCTCCTGAGATTTATACAAGTCACTTTCTCAGTAAGATTGTCCCTGACGACCCTGTTTATTTATTTTTAAAATATTTATTTCTTTTTCTTTCTTTTGGCTGCGTCAGGTCTTAGTTGCGGCACGTGGGGTCTTCGTTGAGGCGTTCCGGATATTTCATTGCAGCGTGGTCTCTTCGTTGTGGCACGTGGGCTTCTCTCTAGTTGTGGTAAGTGTGTTTTCTCTCTCTAGTTATGGCGCGCAGGCTCCAGGGCGCGTGGGCTCTGTAATTTACAGCATGTGGGCTCTCTCATTGAGGCGCGCGAGCTCAGTAGTTGTGGTGCACGCGCTTAGTTGCCCCGTGGCATGTGGGATCTTAGTCCCCTGACCAGGGATCGAACCTGCCTCGCCCACATTGGAAGGCAGATTCTTTACCACTGGACCACCAGGGAAGTCCCTGACTACCCTATTTAAATTGTGCTCTCTCTAATGTTCTAAATCCTGCTTCCCTAATTTATCTTTCTCTTAGCAATTATCATCATCTAATATAGTGTAACTTACTTATTTTGTTTTACTCTATCTTCCTCTAACAGGAATGTAAGCTCCATTAAGGCAGGTATTTTTGTCTGTTTTGTTTACAGCTATAGCTCCAGCACCTAAAAAAAATAATGAGGGGCACATAATAGGCATTTAGTAAGTATTTGCTGAAGGCATAAATAAGTTATCTAGTTTTAATAGTACATCTTTTATTCTTTTATATTGATACCCTGAAGTCAAGTACCAGATCGTATGCTTCCTCTGGTTTCCACCCCAGCATGTTGTAAGGGTGCAACAGTAATTTGCTAATACACATCATCTTTTAATAGTCAAGCTCTTCACATCATTTTCTCAGTGACCATGTCTTTGACAGAAGCTCTCTTGTCACCTCAATGCCCGTCACAACTTTAGGGGACAATAGCTTCTTTATTTAGTAGCCATATGGCCTGGGTGGCAGTTGTCTACAATTTTTAAAGGTTGTGACACTGGCAAGTACTGAAATGTCAAAACTCCAGGCCAACCATGTGGGTTGTGGTGACAACCATCCCACACAGTTGCTGTGGTGATGTGGGTGAACTCTATGTAGCATCTGACACTGAGCCATAAGATTACAGTTAAGATTAGCTCTATATAGTGCCTCAGGGAATGACATTGGTTATAAGCCAGGTATACTAGACTAAAACACCTATATTAATATGAAGACTAGGGCCACCAAGAGGCAGGGAAAACATTTGTGGGTTTTATTTTATGTTATATTCTAATAATATGCTGTTAATCATCACTTCTAGCCATGAGATTATTGGAAAATATATTTACTAATACCACATAGTGCAGTTCTTTTTCACAGTAATGTAAATGCCAGTATTTTCTAAAGCACACTCTGTTGTGATAACTTTATAAGCATAAGGTACAATAGAACATTTCTAGAGATCCTTTTATAGAATCTTTACATATACCAACTTGTTTTATCTTCATAATTAATCTAAAGTATAACTATTATCTAAATTGTATAAATAAAGAAGGCAAGGCTAAGTAACTAGCCCAAGGTTACAGAGTGAGTGAGTGGTGGAGCTGAATTTAGCACAGGTCCTCACTCCAAAGCTCTTCTGTCACTCAGTACAGCTTCCTGAGTCAGCTCCAGGAGAGAATGCTGCACTGGGCAGCTCAAAAGGGATGAGCTTAGGGATTAAAAGCAAGGGGAAAAAATCCTTCTATAAAATAAATTTCTATTTCACTATGGGCATCAAAATTACAAGAGATATGAGAGGAAAAATTCAGTTATTTGCTAGAATTCTCTGAAGCCTGAGACTAAATCTATTAAAAAAATTTATATAATATATATTTTATACATATTCTAATATATATTATTATATAATTTGTATAAAATATATGATTATATCATTTATATACTATGTATATACTTAAATGCCTCTTAAAAGCTTTATTAAAATAAAATTGACATACAGTGAACTGCACATGTTGAAAGTGAGCAACTTGGTAAGTTTTCATTTATGTATCCTTTTGTGAAATCATTATGGCAAACAAGATATATCCATCACCTCCAAGATTTTCCTCATGGACTTCTTAATGCCTCCCATCCCCAGGCAACCACTGATGTGTGTTCTGTCATCATGGATTACTTTGTATTTTTATAAAGTTTCATAGAAATTGACTCATCCAGTGTTTATCTTCCTTTTCCTGGTTTCTTTCATTCAGCATAATTATTTTGAGATTTGCTACATTGCTAGGTGTATCCATGGTTTACTGCTTTCTGTTGATTTGAGTAATATTCCATTGGACTAATGGCCATCATCTCTCTGAATTGCTTGTATACCTTTGTTAAACCAGTTGTCCACATGCATGTGCGTCTTTTTCTGAATTCCCTATTCTGTTCTGTTGATCTATTTTTCTGTCTTCATGCTGGTACCACACCGTTCTGATTACTCTATTTTTAGACTGAGTCTTGAAGTCAGGTAGTGTTAATCCACCAACTTTCTTCTTTTTTTTCTGAGAGTTGTTTTCAGTATTCTAGTTCCTTTGCATTTCCATAAAATATATTTAATCAGTTTGTCAGTTAATGTTTAAAAAAGACTACTAAGAGTTTAATTGGAATTCTTCAAATCCATAGATAAATTTGGGAGAATTGACATCTTAACGTTATTGAGTCTCCTGATATGTACACACAGTGTATCTCTTTTTAAAAAAATTTATTTAAGTCATCTTCAATTTTCTGAGCGATGCTTTGTAGTATTCAGCATAAAGATTTGCATGTCTATTGCCAGATATACCCCTCAGTATTTTACATTTTTAATATTATTTTAAATAGTACTAACTTAAAAAAAATTTTATACAGCATGTTCTTATTAGTTACCTATTTTACACATATTAGTGTATACATGTCAATCCCAGTCTCCCAATTCATCACACCACCACCCACCCTGCCACCGCTTTCCCCCGATGGTGTCCATACATTTGTTCTCTACATGTGTCTCAATTTCTGCCCTGAAAACCGGTTCATCTTTACCATTTTTCTAGGTTCCACATATATGCATTAATATATGATATTTGTTTTTCTCTTTCTGACTTACTTCACTCGAAGACAGTCTCTAGATTCATCCACGTCTCTACAAATAACCCAATTTCGTTCCTTTTTATGGCTGAGTAATATTCCATTGTATATATGTGCCACATCTTCTTTATCCATTCATCTGTTGATGGACACTTGGGTTGCTTCCATGTCCTGGCTATGGTAAATAGAGCTGCAATGAACATTTTGGTGCATGACTCTTTTTGAATTATGGTTTTCTCAGGGTATATGCCCAGTAGTGGAATTGCTGGGTCGTATGGTAGTTCTATTTGTATTTTCTTTTTAAACATCTTTATTTGAGTATAACTGTTTTACAATGGTGTGTTAGTTTCTCCTTTACAACAAAGTGAATCAGTTATACATATACATATGTTCTCATATCTCTTCCCTCTTGCGTCACCCTCCCTCCCACCCTCCCTATCCCACCCCTCTAGGTGGTCACAAAGCACAGAGGTGAACTCCCTGTGCTATGCGGCAGCTTCCCATTAGCTATCTAATTTACATTGGGTAGTGTGTATATGTCCCTGCCACTCTCTCACATTATCACAGCTTACTCTTCTCCCTCCCCATATCCTCAAGTCCATGTTCTAGTAGGTCTGTGTTTTATTCCCATCCTACCACTAATCTCTTCATGACATTTTTTTTTCTTAGTTTCCATATATTTGTGTTAGCATACGGTATTTGTTTTTCTCCTTCTGACTTACTTCACTCTGTATGACAGACTCCATGTCTATCCCCCTCATTACAAATAACTCAGTTTCATTTCTTTTTATGGCTGAGTAATATTCCATTGTATGTATGTGCCACATCTTCTTTAGCCAGTCATCTGTTGATGGACACTTAGGTTGCTTCCATGTCCTGGCTATTGTAAATACAGCTGCAATAAACATTTTGGTACATGACTCTTTTTGAATTATGGTTTTCTCAGGGTATATGCCTAGTCGTGGGATTGCGGGGTCATATGGGAGTTCTATTTGTAGTTTTTTAAGGAACCTCGATACTGTTCTCCATAGTGCCTGTATCAAATTACATTCCCACCAGCAGTGCAAGAGTGTTCCCTTTTCTCCACACTCTCTCCAGCATTTATTGTTTCTAGATGTTTTGATGATGGCCATTCTGACTGGTTTGAGATGATACCTCATTGTAGTTTTGATTTGCATTTCTCTAATGATTAATGATGTTGAGCATTCTTTCATGTGTTTGTTGGCAATCTGTATATCTTCTTTGGAGAAATGTCTGTTTAGGTCTTCTGCCCATTTTTGGATTGGGTTGTTTGCTGTTTTGTTATTGAGCTGCATGAGTTACTTATAAATTTTGGATATTAATCCTTTGTCAGTTGCTTCATTTGCAAATATTTTCTCCCATTCTGAGGGTTGTCTTTTGGTCTTGTTTATGGTATCCTTTGCTGTGCAAAAGCTTTTAAGTTTCATTAGGTCCCATTTGTTTTTATTTCCATTTCTCTAGGAGGTGTGTCAAAAAGGATCTTCCTGTGATTTATGTCATAGAGTGTTCTACCTATGTTTTCCTCTAAGAGTTTGATGGTGTCTGGCCTTACATGTAGGTCTTTAACCCATTTTGAGTTTATTTTTGTGTATGGTGTTAGGGACTATTCTAATTTCATATTTTACATGTAACTGTCCAGTTTTCCCAGCACCACTTACTGAAGAGGCTGTCTATTCTCCTCTGTATATTCTTGCCTCCTTTATCAAAGATAAGGTGACCATATGTGTGTGGGTTTATGTCTGGGCTTTCTCTCCTGTTCCATTGATCTATATTTCTGTTTTTGTGCCAGTACCATACTGTCTTGATTACTGTAGGTTTGTAGTATAGTCTGAAGTCAGGAAGCCTGATTCCTCCATCTCCATTTTTCGTTCTCAAGATTGCTTTGGCTATTTGGGGTCTTCTGTGTTTCCATACAAATTGTGAAAGTTTTTGTTCTAGTTCTGTAAAAAATGCCAGTGGTAATCTGATAGGGATTGCATTGAATCTGTAGATTGCTTTGGGTAGTAGGGTCATTTTCACAACGTTGATTCTTCCAATCCAAGAACATGGTATATCTCTCCATCTGTTTCATCTTTAATTTCTTTCATCAGTGTCTTATAATTTTATGCATACAGGTCTTTTGTCTCCTTAGGTAGGTTTATTCCTAGATATTTTATTCTTTTTGTTGCAGTGGTAAATGGGAGTGTTTTCTTAATTTCCCTCTCAGATTTTTCACCATTCGTGTGTAAGAATGCCACAGATTTCTGTGCATTAATTTTGTATCCTGCTACTTTACCAAATTCATTGATTAGCTCTAGTAGTTTTCTGGTAGAATCCTTAGGATTCTCTATGTATAGTATCATATCATCTGCAAACAGTGACAGCTTTGCTTCTTCCTTTCTGATTTGGATTCCTTGTATTTCTTTTTCTTCTCTGATTGCTGTGGCTAGAACTTCCAAAACTATGTTGAATAAGAGTGGTGAGAGTGAGGAACCTTGTCTTGTTCCTGATCTTAATGGAAATGGTTTCAGTTTTTCACCATTAAGAATGATGCTGGCTGTGGGTTTGTCATATATGGCCTTTATTATGTTGAGGAAAGTTCCCTCTGTGCTTACTTTCTGCAGGGTTTTTATCATAAATGGGTGTTGAATTTTGTCAAAAGCTTTCTCTGCATCTATTGAGATGATTACATGGTTTTTCTCCTTCAGTTTGTTGATATGGTGTATCACGTTGATTGACTTGCGTATATTGAAGTATCCTTGCATTCCTGGAATAAACCCCACTTGATCATGGTGTATGATCCTTTTAATGTGCTGTTGGATTCTGTTTGCTAGTATTTTGTTGAGGATATTTGCATTTATGTTCATCAGTGATATTGGCCTGTAGTTTCTTTCTTTGTGACGTCTTTGTCTGGCTTGGTAACAGGGTTATGGTGGCCTCATAGAATGAGGTTGGGAGTGTTCCTCCCTCTGCTATCTTCTGGAAGAATTTGAGAAGGATAGGTGTTAGCTCTTCTCTAAATGTTTCGTAGAATGTGCCTGTGAAGCCATCTGGTCCTGGGCTTTTGTTTGTTGGAAGATTTTTAATCACAGTTTCAATTTCAGTGCTTGTGATTGGTCTGTTCATATTTTCTATTTCTTCCTGGTTCAGTCTCAGCACGTTGTGCATTGCTAAGAATTTGTCCATTTCTTCCAGTTTGTCCATTTTATTGACATACAGTTTCTTGTAGTAATCTCTAATAATCTTTTGTATTTCTGCAGAGTCAGTTGTTACATCTCCTTTTTCATTTCTAATTCTATTGATTTGAGTCTTCTCCCTTTTTTTCTTGATGAGTCTGGCTAATGGTTTATCAATTTTGTTTATCTTCTCAAAGAACCAGCTTTTAGTTTGATTGATCTTTGCTATCATTTCCTTCATTTCCTTTACATTTATTTCTGATCTGATCTTTATGATTTCTTTCCTTCAGCTAAATTTGGGGTTTTTTTGTTCTTCTTTCTCTAATTGCTTTAGGTGCAAAGTTAGGTTGTTTATTCGAGATGTTTCCTGTTTCTTAAGGTAAGATTGTATTGCTATAAACTTTCCTCTTAGAACTGCTTTTGCAGCATCCCAAAGGTTTTGGGTCGTCGTGTCTCCATTGTCATTTGTTTCTAAGTATTTTTTGATTTCCTCCTTGATTTCTTCAGTGACCACTTCGTTATTAAGTAGTGTATTGTTTAGCCTCCATGTGTTTGTATTTTTTACAGATCTTTTACTGTAATTGATATCTAGTCTCATAGTGTAGCAGTCAGAAAAGATACTTCATACGATTTCAATTTTCTTAAATTTACCGAGGCTTGATGTCTGACCCAAGATATGATCTATCCTGGAGAATGTTCCATGAGCACTTGAGAAAAATGTGTATTCTGTTGTTTTTGGATGGAATGTCTTATAAATATCAATTAAGTCCATCCTCTGTAATGTATCATTTAAAACTTGTGTCTCCTTATTTATTTTCATTTTGGATGATCTGTCCATTGGTGAAAGTGGGGTGTTAGAGTCCCCTACTAAGATTGTGTTACTGTCGATTTCCCCTTTTATGGCTGTTAGTATTTGCCTTATGTATTGAGGTGTTCCTAAGTTGAGTGCAGAAAGATTTACAATTGTTATATCTTGTTCATGGATCAATCCCTTGATCATTATGTAGTGTCCTTCTTTGTCTCTTGTAGTTGTTTTTATTTTAAAGTCTATTTTGTCTGATATGAGAATTGCTTCTCCAGCTTTCTTCTCATTTCCATTTGCATGGAATATCTTTTTCCATCCCCTTACTTTCAGTCTGTATGTTTCCCTAGGTCTGAAGTGGGTCTCTTGTAGACAGCATATTTATGGGTCTTGTTTTTGTATCCATCCAGCCAGTCTGTGTTTTTTGGTGGGAGCAATTAATCCATTTACATTTAAGGTAATTATCGACATGTATGTTCCTATTACCATTTACTTAATTGTTTCAGATTTGTTCTTGTAGGTCTTTTCCTTCTCTTGTGCTTCTTGCCTAGAGAAGTTCGTTTAGCATTTGTTGTAAAGCTGGTTTGGTGGTGCTGAACTCTCTCAGCTTTTGCTTGTCTGTAAAGGTTTTAATTTCTCCATCAAATCTGAATGAGATCCTTGCTGGGTAGAGTAATCTTGGTTGTAGGTTTTTCTCCTTCATCACTTTAAATATGTCCTGCCACTCCCTTCTGGCTTGCAGAGTTTCTGCTGAAAGATCAGCTGTTAACATTATGGGGATTCCCTTGTGTGTTATTTGTTGTTTTTCCCTTGCTGCTTTTAGTATGTTTTCTTTGTATTTAATTTTTGATAGTTTGATTAGTATGTGTCTTGGCGTGTTTCTCCTTGGATTTATCTTGTATGGGACTCTCTGTGCTTCCTGGACTTGATTGACTATTTCCTTTCCCATATTAGGGTAGTTTTCAACTATACTCTCTTCAAATATTTTCTTAGTCCCTTTCTTTTACTCTTCTTCTTCTGGGACCCCTATAATTTGAATGTTGGTGCGTTTAATGTTGTCCCAGAAGTCTCTGAGACTGTCCTCAGTTCTTTTCATTGTTTTTTCTTTATTCTTCTCTGCAGTAGTTATTTCCACTATTTTATCTTCCAGGTCACTTATCCGTTCTTCTGCCTCAGTTATTCTGCTATTTATCCTATCTAGAGTCTTTTTCATTTCATTTATTGTGTTGCTCATCGTTTCTTGCTTCCTCTTTATTTCTCCTAGGTCCTTGGTAAATGTTTCCTGCATTTTGTCTGTTCTATTTGCAGGATTTTGGATCATCTTTACTATCATTATTCTGAATTCTTTTTCAGGTAGACTGCCCATTTCCTCTTCATTTGTTAGGTCTGGTGGGTTTTTACCTTGCTCCTTCATCTGCTGTGTGTTTTTCTGTCTTTTTATTTTGCTTACTGTGTTTGGGGTCTCCTTTTTGCAGGCTGCAGGTTCGTTATTCCCATTGTTTTTGGTGTCTGTCCCCAGTGGCTAAGGTTGGTTCAGTGGGTTGAGTAGGTTTCCTGGTTGGGAGGACTACTGCCTGTGTTCTCGTGGATGAGTCAGGATCTTGTCTTTCTGGTGGGCAGGTCCACGTTTGGTGATGTATTCTGGGATGTCGGTAGCCTTATGATTTTAGGCAGCCTCTCTGCTAATGGATGGGGCTGTAGTCCTGTCTTGCTATTTGTTGGATATAGGGTGTCCAGCATTGTAGGTTGCTGGTCGTTGAGAGAATCTGGGTCTTGTTGTTGTGATGGAGATTTCTGGGAGATTTTTGCCGTTTGATATTGTGTGGAGCTGGGAGGTCTCTTGTGGACCAGTGTCCTGAATTTGGTTCTCCCACCTCAGAGACAGCCCTGACGCCTAGCTGGGGCACCAAGAGCCTTTAATCCAAATGGCTCAGAATAAAAGGGAGAAAAAATAGAAAGGAAATTAAGAAAGGAAGGAAGGACGAAATGAATGAAGGAAGGAAGAAAGCAAGAAAGGAAGAAAGGAAGGAAGGAAGAGAGGAAGAAAGGGAGGAAGGAAGGGAGGAAGAAAGGAAGAAAGGAAAGAAGGTAGGTAGGAAGGTAGTGAGGAAGGGAGGAAGGAAGGGAGGAAGAAAGGAAGAAAGGAAAGAAGGTAGGAAGGGAGGGAGGGAGGTAGTGAGGAAGGGAGGAAGGAAGACAGGAAGAAAGGAAGGAAGGAAGGAGGGAAGAAAGTAAGAAGGAAGAAAGAAAGAAAGAAGATAAAATTAAGTAGGATAAAATAAACGTATTAAAATAAAAGATAATTATTAAGAAGAAAAATTTTATAAAAAAAAACAACAGTTCGGTCAGAACCCTAGGGCAAATGGTAAAAGCAAAGCTATACAGACAAAATCTCAAATAGCAGTACACACATTACATACTCACAAAGAGAGAAAAAGGGGAAACTAATAATACATCTTGCTCCCAAAGTCCACCTCCTGAACTTGGGATGATTCGCTGTCTATTCAGGTATTCCATTTGTGCAGGGCACTTCAAGCTGATTGTGGAGCTTTAATCCGCTGCTTCTGAGGCTGCTGGGAGAGACTTCCCCCTCTCCTCTTTGTTTGCACAGCTCCTGGGGTTCAGCTTTGGACTTGGCCCCGCCTCTGTGCATAGGTCTTCCGAGGGCGTCTGCTCTTCGCTCAGACAGGACGGGGTTAAAGGAGCAGCTGATTTGGGGGCTCTGGCTCACTCAGGCCGCGGCAAGGGAGGGGCAGGGATGCTGGGCGGGTGAGCCCACGGCGTCAGAGGCCGGCGTGATGCTGCATCAGCCTGAGGCACGCTGCGCGTTCTCCCGGGGAAGCTGTCCCTGGATCCCGGGACCCCGGCAGTGGCGGGCTGCACAGGCTTCCGGTAGGGGCAGTGTGGAGAGTGACCTGTGCTCACACACGGGCTTCTTGGAGGCGGCAGCAGCCGCCTTAGTGTCTCATGCCCGTCTCTGGTGTCTGCGCTGATAGCCGTGGCTCGCGCCCGTTTCTGGAGCTCCTTTACGTGGCACGTTTAATCCCCTCTCCTCACGCCCCAGGAAGCAAAGAGGGAAGAAAAGGTCTCCTGCCTCTTCGGCAGCTCCAGACTTCTCCCGGACTCCCTCCCGGCTAGCGGTGGTGCAGTAACCCCTTCAGTCTGTGTTCACGCCACCAACCCCAGTCCTCTCCTGGCTTCCTACCAAAGCCCGAGCCTCAGCTCTCAGCCCCTGCCCTTCCTGGCGGGTGAGCAGACAAGCCTCTCGGGCTGGTGAGTGTTGGTCGGCACCCGTCTTCTGCGGGAATCTCTCTGCTTTGCCTTCCGCACACTGTTACTGCACTCTCCTCTGCGGCTCTGAAGCTTCCCCTGTCCACCACCCACAGTCTCCGCCCACGAAGGGGCTTCTGGTGTGTGGAAACCTTTCTTCCTTCACAGCTCCCTCCCACTGGTGCAGGTGCCGTCCCTATTCTTTTGTCTCTGTTTATTCTCTTTTCTTTTGCCCTACCCAGGTACGTGTGGTGTTTCTTGCCTTTTGGGAGGTCTGAGGTCTTCTGCCAGCGTTCAGTGGGTGTTCTATAGGAGCAGTTCTATGTGTAGATGTATTTCTGATGTATTTGTGGGGAGGAAGGTGATCTCCGCGTATTACTCTTCCATCATCTTCTCTCCGACCATGTGTCTTTTTGAATTCTGGTTTTCTCTGGGTATATGCCCTGTAGTGGGATTACTGGGTCATATGGTAATTCTATTTTTTGGTTTTTTAAGGAACCTCCATACTGTTCTCCATAGTGGCTGTATCAATTTACATTCCCACCAACAGTGCAAGAGAATTCCCTTTTCTCCACACCCTCTCTAGCATTTGTTTGTAGATTTTCTGATGATGCCCATTCTAACTGGTGTGAGGTGATACCTCATTGTAGTTTTGATTTGCATTTCTCTATTAATTAGTGATGTTGAGCAGCTTTTCATGTGCTTCTTGGCCGTCTGTATGTCTTCTTTGGAGAAATGTCTGTTTAGGTCTTCTTCCCATTTTTGAATTGGGTTGTTTGTTCTTTTAATATTGAGCTGCATGAGCTGTTTATATATTTTGGAGATTAATCCCTTGTCCACTGATTTATTGGCAAATATTTTCTCCCATTCTGAGGGTTGTCTTTTTTGTCTTGTTTGTAGTTTCCTTTGCTTTACAAAAGCAAAAAAAAGTATTTAAGTTTCATTAGGTCCCAATTGTTTATTTTTGTTTTTATTTCCATTACTCTAGGAGGTGGATCAAAAAAGATCTTGCCGTGATTTATGTTAGAGTGTTCTTCGTATGTTTTCCTCTAAGAGTTTTATAGTATCCAGTCGTACATTTAGGTCTCTAATCAATGTTGAGTTTATTTTTGTGAATGGTGTTAGGGAGTGTTCTAATTTCATTCTTTTACATGTAGCTGTCCAGTTTTCCCAGCACCACTTAATGAAGACACTGTCTTTTCTCCATTGTATATCCTTGCTTCCTTTGTCATAGATTAGTTGACCATAGGTGCATGGGTTTATCTCTGGGCTTTCTGTCTTCTTCCATTGAGCTGTGTTTCTGTTTTTGTGCCAGTACCATATTGTCTCGATTACTGTAGCTTTGTAGTATAGTCTGAAGTCAGGGAGTCTGATTCCTCCAGCTCTGTTATTTTCCCTCAAGATTGCTTTGACTATTTGGGGTTTTTGTGTCTCCATACAAATTTTAAGATTTTTTATTCTAGTTCTGTAAAAAATGCCATTGGTAATTTGATAGCAATTGCATTGAATCTGTAGATAGCTTTGGGTAATATAATCATTTTTACAATATTGATTCTTTCATTCCAAGAATATGGTATATCTCTCCATCTGTTAGTATCTTTAATTTCTTTCATCAGTGTCTTACAGTTTTCTGCATACAGGTCTTTTGTCTCCCTAGGTAGGTTAATTCCTGGGTATTTTATGCTTTTTGTTGCAATCCAAATGGGAGTGTTTCTCTACTTTTTCTTTCAGATTTTTCATCATTAGTGTATAGGAATGCAAGAGATTTCTTTGCATTAATTTTGTATCCTGCAACGTTACCAAATTCATTGATTAGCTCTAGTCATTTTCTGGTGGCATTTTTAGGATTCTCTATGTATAGTATCATGTCATCTGCAAAGAGTAACAGTTTTACTTCTTCTTTTCCAATTTGTATTCCTTTTATTTCTTTTCTTCTCTGATTGCTGTGGCTAGGACTTCCAAAACTGTGTTGAATAATAGTCGTGAGAGTGGACATCCTTCTCTCATTCCAGATCTTAGAGGAAATGCTTTCAGTTTTTCACCATTGAGAATGATGTTTGCTGTGAGTTTTCCGTATATGACCTTTATTATGTTGAGGTAGGTTCCCTTTGTGCCTGCTTTCTGGAGAGTATTGATCAGAAATGGGTGTTGAATTTTGTCAAAAGCTTTTTCTGCATCTATTGAGATGATCATATGGTTTTTATCCTTCATTGTGTTAATATGGTGTATCACATTGTTTGGTTTGCATATATTGAAGAAACATTGCATCCCTGGGATAAATCCCAATTGATTGTGGTGTATGATCCTTTTAATGTGTTGTTGGATTCTGTTTGCTAGTATTTTGTTGAGGATTTTTGCATCTATATTAATCAGTGACATTGGTCTGTATCTTTCATTTGTTATAGTATCTTTGTCTGGTTTTGTTATCAGGGTGATGGTGTCCTCATAGAATGATTTTGGGAGTGTTCCTTCCTCTGCAAGTGTTTAGAAGAGTTTGAGAAGGATGGGTGTTAGCTCTTCTCTAAATGTTAGATAGAATTCACTTGGGAAGTCATCTGGTCCTGGACC
Organism: Kogia breviceps; assembly: GCF_026419965.1. NCBI lineage: Eukaryota > Metazoa > Chordata > Mammalia > Artiodactyla > Physeteridae > Kogia > Kogia breviceps. The sequence goes on along the minus strand of NC_081316.1, from coordinate 52,814,360 downwards.
TTGGTTTGTTGGAAGATTTTTTTTTTTTGCAGTACGCGGGTCTCTCACTACCATGGCCTCTCCCTTTGCAGAGCACAGGCTCTGGACGCTCAGGCACAGCGGCCATGGCCCACAGGCCTAGCCGCTCCGTGGCACGTGGAATCTTCCCAGGTGGGGGCACGAACCCACATTCCCTGTATCGGCAGGCAGACTCTCAACCACTGTGCCACCAGGAAAGCCCTGTTGGAAGATTTTAAAGAACAGTTTCAATTTCATTACTTGTGATTGGTCTGTTCATATATATATATTTTGCAGTACGCTGCCCTCTCACTGTTGTGGCCTCTCCTGTTGCAGAGAGCAGGCTCCGGACGCGCAGGTTCAGTGGCCATGGCTCATGGGCCCAGCCGCTCCACGGCATGTGGGATCTTCCTGGAAAGGGGCATGAACCTGTGACCCTTGCATCAGCAGGCGTACTCAACCACTGCACCACCAGGGAAGCCCTGTTCATATTTTCTGTTTCTTCCTGTTTCAGTCTTGGAATGTTATACGTTTCTAAGAATTTGTCCATTTCTTCCAGGTTGTCCGTTTTATAGGCATAGATTTCTGTGTAGGAGTCTCTTAGGATGCTTTGTATTTCTGTGGTGTCTGTTGTAACGTCTCCTTTTTCATTTCTAATTTTATTGATTTGAGTCCTCTCCCTCTTTTTCTTGATGAGTTTGGCTAATGTTTTATCAATTTTGTTTACTTCTCAAAGAGCCAGCTTTTAGTTTTATTGATCTTTGCTATTGTTTTCTTTGTTTCTATTTCATTTACTTCTGCTCTGATCTTTATGATTTCTTTCCTTCTGCTAACTCTGGATTTTGTTTGTTCTTCTTTCTCTAGTTCCTTTAGGTGTAGGGTTAGATTGTATATTTGAGATTTTTCTTGTTTCTTGAGGTAGCCTTGTATAGCTATAAACTTCCCTCTTATAACTGCTTTTGCTGCATCCCATAGATTTTGAATCATTGTGTTTTCATTGTCATTTGTTTCTAGGTATTTTTTGATTTCCTCTTTGATTTCTTCAGTGATCTCTTGGTTATTTAGTAATGTATTGTTTAGCCTCCATATGTTTGTGTTTTTTTAATGGTTTTTTTCCCTGTAATTGATTTCTAATCTCATAGCATTGTGGTCAGAATAGATTCTTGATATTATTTCAGTTTTCTTAAATTTATTGAGGTTTGATATGTGACCCAAGATGTGATCTATCGTGGATAATGTTCTGTGTGCTCTTGAGAAGAAAGTGTAATCTGCTGTTTTTGGATGGAATGTCCTATAAATATCAATTAAATCTATCTGGTCTATTGTGTAATTGAAAGCTTCTGTTTCCTTATTAATTTTCTGTTTGGATGATCTGTCCATTGGTGTAAGTGAGGTGTTAAAGTCCCCCACTATTGTGTGTTACTGTCAGTTTCCTCTTTTATAGCTGTTAGCAGTTGCCTTATGTATTGAGGTTTTCCTATGTTGGGTGCATATATATTTATAATTGTTATATCTTCTTCTTGGATTGATCTCTTGAATATTACATTGTGTCCTTCCTTGTCTCTTGTAACATTCTTTATTTTAAAGTGTATTTTATCTGATATGAGTATCGCTACTCCAGCTTTCTTTTGATTTCCATTTGCATGGAATATCTTTTTCCATCCCCTCAGTTTCAGTCAGTATGTGTCCCTAGGTCTGAAGTGGGTCTCTTATAGACAGCATATATACGGGTTTTGTTTTTGTATCCATTCACTGAGCCTATTTCTTTTGGTTGGAGCATTTAATCCATTCACGTTTAAGGTAATTATCAATATATATGTTCCTGTTACCATTTTCTTAATTGTTTTGGGTTTGTTTTTGTAGGTCCTTTTCTTTTGTGTTTCCCACTTCGAGAAGTTCCTTTAACGTGTGTTGTAGAGCTGGTTTGGTGGTGTTTAATTCTCTTAGCTTTTGCTTGTCTGTAAAGCTTTTTATTTCTTCATAGAGTCTGAATGAGAAATTTGCCGGGTAGAGTAATCCTGGTTGTAGTTTCTTCCCTTTCATCACTTTAAATATGTCATGCCACTCCCTTCTGGCTTGCAGTGTGTCTGCTGAGAAATCAGCTGTTAACCTTATGGGAGTTCCCTTGTATGTTGTTTGTCGTTTTTTCCCTTGCTGCTTTCAATAATTTTTGTTTGTCTTTAATTTTTGCCAATTTGATTACTATGTGTCTCAGAGTGTTTCTCCTTACATTTATCCTGTATAGGACTTTCTGTGCTTCCTGGACTTGGGTGGCTATTTCCTTTCCCATGTTAGGGAAGTTTTCCCCTATAATCTCTTCAGATATTTTATCGGGTCCTTTCTCTCTCTCTTCTCCTTCTGGGGTCCCTGTAATGCAAATGTTACTGTGTTTAATGTCCCAGAAGTCTCTTAGGTTGTCTTCATTTCTTTTCATTCTTTTTTCTTTAATCTGTTCCATAGTAGTGAATTCCACTATTCTGTCTTCCAGGTCACTTATCCATTCTTCAGCCTCAGTTATTCTGCTGTTGATTCCTTCTAGTGTAGTTTTCATTTCAGTTTTTGTATTGTTTATCTCTGTTTGTTTGTTCTTTAATTCTTCTAGGTCTTTGTTAAACATTTCTTGCATCTTCTCGATCTTTGCCTCCATTCTTTTTCCAAGGTCCTGGATCATCTTCACTATCATTATTTTAAATTCTTTTTCTGGAAGGTTGCCTATCTTCACTTCATTTAGTTGTTTTTCTGGAGTTTTATCTTGTTCCCTCATCTGGTACATAGCCCTCTGCCTTTTCATATTGTCTGTCTTTCTGTGAATGTGGTTTTTATTCCATAGCCTTCAGGATTGTAGTTCTTCTTGCTTCTGCTGTCTGCCCTCTGGTGGATGAGGCTATCTAAGGGGCTTGTGCAAGTTTCCTGATGGGAGGGACTGGTTGTGGGTAGAGCTGGCTGTTGCTCTTGTGGGCCGAGCTCAGTGAAACTTTAATCCACTTGTCTGGTGATGGGTGGGGCTGGGTTCCCTCCCTGTTGGTTGTTTGGCCTGAGGCGACCCAACACTGGAGCCTTCCCGGGCTCTTTGGTGGGGCTAATGGCAGACTCTGGGAGGGCTTACACCAAGGAGTACTTCCCAGAACTGCTGCTGTCAGTGTCCTTGTCTTCACAGTGAGACACAGCCACTCCTGCCTCTGCAGGTGACCCTCCAACACTAGCATGTAGGTCTGGTTCAGTTCTATGGGGTAACTGATCCTTCCCCTGGGTCCCGATGCACACACTACTTTGTGTATGCCCTTCAAGAGTGGAGTCTCTGTTTCCCTCAGTCCTGTCGAAGTCCTGCAGTCAAATCCTGCTAGCCTTTAAAGTCTGATTCTCTAGGAATTTCTCCTCCCATTGCTGGACCCCCAGGTTGGGAAGCCTGACATGGGGCTCAGAACCTTCACTCCAGTGGGTGGACTTCTGTGGTATAAGTGTTTTCCCGTTTGTGAGTCACCCATCCAGCAGTTACGGGATTTGATTTCATTGTGATTGTGCCCCTCCTACCGTCTCATTGTGGCTTCTCCTTTGTCTTTGGATGTGGGGTATCATTTTTGGTGAGTTCCAGTGTCTACCTGTTGATGATTGTTCAGCAGTTAGTTGTGATTCTGGTCCTCTCGCAAGAGGGGGTGAGAGCACGTCCGTCTACTCCACCATCTTGAACCAATCTCCCTAAGTAGTACTAATTTTTAATTTCACTTTCTGTTTACTGTTATGGTATAGAACTTCTGTGTATTAATCTTGCATAATGCAAACTTAATAAACTCACTAGAAGTTTTTGCAGACACCATTGGATTTTCTAGGCAAGAAATCATGCAATTTGTTAATGAAGACAGTTTTATTTTTCAAATCTGGGTGCCTTTAATTTCTTTAGTTGTTGTATATTTCACTGACTATCATCTCTGGTGGTAAGAGCTAATCTCTTTGCCTGATCGTAGGGGAAAATCTTATTAGCTTGAGGAAGTTTCTGTCTACTCCTGGTTTGCTGAGAATTTTATCAGAAATCAATATTAGGTTTTGACACATTTAACAATTTTGTAGGTTTTTAATAAAATAAATTACATTTATCAATATTTGAATATTTAATGAACCTTACATTTAGGGATAAATCCTACTTGGTCATGATATAGTATACTTTTTACATTTGTTGGATATGATTTGCCTAAGTTTTGTTTGGAATATTTATACCAATGTTTATGAAGTATATTGGTTTTTAGGTTTTTTTTTCTTGTGTCCATCTTGGTCTGATTTTGGTATCAAGGTAACACTGACCTCATTAACTGAATTGGGAAGTATTCTTGCCTCCTTAATTTTCTGGTAGAGTTTATGTAGAATTTGTAGCAGTTCCTCAAATATTTGGTGGCAATTCACCTGTGAAACCATATAACCTAGAGGTTTTTTGTGTGTGTGGTAAAGTTTTAAGCTAGACATTTAATTTCTTTACTGGATATGAGACTATTCAGGCTGTCTTCTGTGAACTGTCATACGTAGTTTGTGAATTTCAAGGAATTTCTCTGTTTTTCTAAGTTGACGTTTATTGGATAAAGGTGTTTTAAAAAATATTTCCTTATTTTCCTTTTTGTATCTGTAGACTCTGTAGTGACGTTACCTTTCATTTCTGACGTTGGTAATTTGTGTTTTCTCTCCTTTCCTGATCAGTCTATTTTTTCAATTTTATTGATCTTTACAAAGAACCAAGCTTTAGTTCCATTGATTTGCTCTTGTATTTCTGTTTTAGATTCCATTGATTTTTCACTCTGATCTATTACTTTCATTCTTCTACTCCATCTGAGTTTAATTTGCTCTTCTTTTCCAAATTTCTTAAGGTGGATCTGTGGTCATTGAGTTGAAATATTTTTCTTTTCTAATATATTTAGTTAATGCTATACAGTTTCCCCTAAGTATTGTTTTAGCCCAAAGAGTTGTAAATTTTTCCAGTCTAACTTCTGGGGACAGACACTGTTCACTGTCCCATGTGGGTGCCAGGAGCACTGTTCTCTCTAATCCTTTGGGGTGGTTCTTTCCCGGGTCTCAAGTATTATCCTCCCATGCATGTAGTGATTAACACTCAGCTGAATACTCAAGAGGGAGCCTCTGCAGATCCCCAGAGTTCTCTTTTCATGTTGCTCTCTCCTCTTTGTTCCTGTGCTCTGCAAACTCTATCTTCCTTGGTCTCTCTGAACTCACAGTTCCATCTTCTCAGCTCAGAGGGCTCACCTCATTTATTTTCTGTCTCTTAAGAATAACTGTCCTTCACTGCTTGATGTCCAGTGTCTTGAAAACTATTGTTTTATATACTTTGTCTTATTTTGTTGTTATTTCAAGCAGGAGAATAAATCCAGTATCTATTAATTATTTCATCTTTGTTGGAAGCAGGCATTTTCTTCTGATATATCATCCTATATAAGCCTCTCTAGAGTCCTGTGAGTTAAGTGTTGTTTTTAATAATCATCCCCATCTCACACAGGAGAAGACTGAGATTCACAGAGACCTAGTATCAGCTACAGGTTAAGTTTTTTTTTTTGTTGGGGGGTACGCGGGCCTCTCACTGTTGTGGCGTCTCCTGTTGTGGAGCACAGGCTCTGGACGTGCAGGCTCAGTGGCCATGGCTCATGAGCCCAGCCGCCCCGCGGCATGTGGGATCTTCCCGGGCCCGAACCCAAGTCCCCTGCATCAGCAGGCAGACTCAACCACTGCACCACCAGGGAAGCCCCAGGTTAAGTTTTTTTATATAGATGTTCTGGGTCTAAATCCAGTGCCTCAAGTGACTGATTCAGCAAGCTTCTCAGGTCTTTCTTTGGTTTCTTTAAAATATTTTTAATACATCTTGGGTTTCAGTTCCAGTGTATTAAGAGTTTGGATGTCTTTGCAGTTTCTAATTCAAGAGGCTTTCTTCTGGGGATTTCTTTGAGTACTTTTTTTTTGGTTGCATTGGGTCTTCATTGTTGTGCATGGGTTTTTTTTCTCTAGTTGCGGAGAGCGGGGGCTACTCTTCTTTGCAGTGTGCAGACTTCTCATTGTAGTGGCTTATCTTGTTGTGGAGCATAGGCTCTAGGCATGCGGGCTTCAGCAGTTGTGGCTTGTGGGCTCTAGAGCGCAGGCTCAGTAGTCGTGGCGCAAGGGCTTAGTTGCTCCGCGGCATGTAGGATCTTCCCAGACCAGGGCTCGAACCTGTGTCCCCTGCATTGGCAGGTGGATTCTTAAACACTGTGCCACCAGGGAAGCCCTCTTTGAGTACTTTTTGATGGTGGAGTTTCATCATGGAAAATTACATGCACTATCACTTACTTGGATGGATAATTGCCCTCATTTCTTAAATTCTGGAATTGAAACAAGAAATGTTACAGCTTATGTTTCTCAAAGCTTTGATATGTTAGTATCTGAGGCCTTGATCTGGCTCTATGTTCCATTTCCTTAAAGCAGACTCCAAGATAGAGAAATTTTTATTTCCCCTGTCAATGAGAAGTATCAGAGTGTAAAAAATCCAAAAATTATATTAAGCCAAAACTGTCATGTCAAATTCTAACTTAATTCTTTGGCTAACAGAAAGACAGGGGCTTCTGTTCAGCAGTTTTCACCATATACACTAATATAATGTGATGAAATTTCTTCTTAAATATATGGTTATTAATATTGTTTTAGTGTAGTCTTTCCTGAAGTATGTGCTAATCAGCATTACATAAAAAGATGAGTTCATACATAGTAAAACAAAGAAAAGGAGAGATTAGATTAAAGAAAGATACTTAATTTTTTTTTACAATAAAATTTGTCCTTTTTCAACAGGTTGGTGTACATTATGACAAAAAACCTCTAATTTGGGGGTAGCTGTGACACTCAGTTTATTTTGTTTAGCCCTTGTGAAAGTTTTCCTAGAGTCCAGCTACTCTTACCAGACAATTCTTTCCTCTCAATACACTGTTTTGCCTTTTCCAGGCATGTTTTCATATGGAGAGATGCTGAAGTGTTTTGAGTAATGGCTAAACTACTAAAAAGCATTTTAAAAGCAAACAAGGTGGCAGGAAAAAAATTCTGATAAGGAGGTAACCTGTAACTAACCCCCTTCAGATCCCTCATGAGACATTTTTATTAGAGAAAATGTGGACACCTTCATCTGGAAACTTACTGCAACAGGAAGGGAAAAGAAACCCTGCCACGTTAGTGGAACCAGCCTTTTTAAATAAAGGAAATTGTTTTAATGTCAAAATATTCCATACACTCCATAAATGTTATTTGTACTTTTAGTATCTTTTGTTGTAGAAAACACATAGTAGAAAGAAATTACTATGATTTCAGTAATTTAACAATTAATTTATAATTTGTTAACTGCAGCAGCTTGTGCATAAAAATAAGGTGCATGTGTGTATAAACACACACATGTTCACACAGGGATATGCAAGACAAAGTTCGGTCTACTGATAGTGCTCAACCACCTAAGAATTCTAGACCCAGTCAACAAATCAACAGTGACCTCTGGGACTTGCAGCCCACAGATTGGGAACCACTGTTCTAGGTTCTATAGCCATTGTAACCCTACCTAGGTCTAAGAGAAATAAAGTCACATTTATTTAGCAATATTTATCAAATACTTGCCATATACAAGGCATTGTGCTAGGAATTTGGAAAGCAGAGATGAGTAAGACATTTTCTCTTCTCTAGAACTTTATAATTTGATGGAGAAAGAGGAACATAACATGTTTACGTGCTGTTGTAACAATGTGAAATTTCTGTTTGTATGTTGGTGTAATACAGTGGAAAAAATTACATTCCTGTAGCTGCTTTATCCCCTATGGGGATGGCATTGTTTTTTTCTCTGGAGTAAATGGCCTTCTGTGGGGCAAAGTAACTTATTTATTTTGGTATGTAGAAATATTGAGAAGAAAGGAAGTAAGGATTACAGAGAAAGAAAAGGAGAAGAATCAGTCAACATGGTGGCAGAAAGCTGGTGAGGGAGTGGGAGTGTGTGTGGGAGAGTACTGTGGTAGAATGTGGACTGGAAGAAATGTTAGACTGGATATAGTGGCCTGAGGACTTTTATCTGGATGGGGGTTGGTTAAGGTAAACTCTTATTAAATAAAACATTAACACAGAAAAGGGTAAAAAACATAACCATACATTAATTTTTCTCAAAACAAATACATCCTGGCTCAAGCAATAGAACATTATTAGAGCCCCAGAAATGCCCTCGGGGCCAAAGTACTTTTATGTTGCTCTGAACCCATTTATCTCATCCTCATTTTGTTGATAGTAGTTTGGCACACACATAGATGCCTGTGTGAGTGGTTACTTGATGGCATAAAACTAAAGGAAGTGGAAGATCTATGTTCAGTATCTGGATTGTATGTGACAAAAAGAAGACAAAAGGCACAGGAAGTGAAATGTGAGGGAAACAGAGTTTCTTTGAGAATGGGCAGCTGGAGTTATTAGAAACCAGGAGAATGTGAGCTCAGCGGAATTGACAAATAGCTTGAGGTTGGCTTTTCACTGAGCAAGACTTAGCATGTGCAAAAGCACAGGGACTTAAGTGGGCATGCCACTTAAAAATGGAGGAACAGAATCAGGAAGTGGCTGGAGCATAGAATCCATGGGTTTAAGAAATAAAAGATGAGATTTGAAAAATGCAAACGATGAATTTGAAGAGTTTTGATTGGAGCAAAGGAGTTGGGATTCCTTTTTGTAGACACTGGAGAACCAAAGATCTTTAAGAATGTGAGTAACATGATGAGACCTGTTCTTTAGATGGACAGTTTAGGGACTAGTTCTCAGCATAAAATGGAGCAGGAAGAAGCCGGTGTCAAAGAGAAGATTCAATATGGAGATTATTTTCATATCCGAGTTAAGAGATGATGATCTAAACCACAGCAGTAGTATAAAGGTTTGAATTCAGGCAGCAATGTAAAGGAGGGAACAGATGTGGAAGATGGTCAAACACTAGAATTAACGGTATTTGGTCACCAGTTGCCTGTGAGGATGAGAGAAGAGGATACAAGAGGATCCCTTAGTCCCACATCTTGGGAGACAGGGTGGATGAGTGTATCATTTACTTAAACTGGAGATGCAAAAAAGAAGGAACTCAAAGTTTGGGGCTGTGGTTGGAGCAGTTATAATGAGGTTAGTTTTAGATATATAAGTTTGAGGTGCCCTCAGGACATGGAGGTGAGAATAATTGTGTTAATGTCATAAATGACACCTCTAGAAGTTACTGGAGGTGACAGAGAGAAATCATAGAAAAGAGATGGTAAATGAATGTCAGTGGGTGACAGAGTATAACTGTAAAGGAAATGGGTCCCTAAATTGGTTCCAAAATAGAATAGCATACAGTTACTAGAAGATAGTTTTATTTTAATTCTCTGTAGCTTTTATTACTGGGTTATTTAAATGAACAATTAGAATAATTAAATTATATTCTTAATACTTTTATTATTATTCATTAATTTATAATGTAAGTCTAAAATAATTGTGCATTTCAAGTAAAATTTACTGAAATCAGGCTCACTGTTAATAGTAGATAAAATCTGTGTTCTAACGGTACCACATAGTTAAAACACTTAAGGGATATAGTTATATTTTGATTTAAGTTTTTAAATGCTTAAAAATAAAACAAAAATTAATAAAAGTCTAAACAGTTTAGACATTATAAATTGCAGGCTTTATCTATACATCAAAATTGGGATTGCACGGTTGTGGCAATTAAGAATAAAGAGTAAAGGAGGAACTTCTGGTGTTAGAATGGAGAAGAAAGCAAATGAAAATTCTTTTATTGCATAACTTTAAAACGTCAAAGAAATGCAAAAACCAAAAAATTTAAAGGCAATGCAGACGTGTGGAAGCAACAAAGACAAAATCAACTAACAGAGAGGAAACTTGAAAAAGTGGACAGGTATCACCAGTTGCTTTATTGTCTAAGAGTATCTGCAGATTAGGGACCCAGGCTGATGATCCAGCTTGGTCTAGATGAAGGGACGTTAGTTTCCTAGGGCTGCCATAACAAAGTACCACAAACTTGGTGGCTTAAGACAACAGAAATTTATTCTCTCCCGGTTCTGGATGCTAAAAGTTCTAAATCAGGTTGTCAGCACAGCCATACTCCGCCTGAGACACGGGGTAGAATCTTCCTTGCCTCTTCTAGCTTCTGGTAGTGGCTGTTAATCGTTGGCATTCCTTGGCTTTCTGCTGCATCACTCAAGCTCCTGCTGTGTCTTCCCATGCCATTTTCCCTCTGTGTCTCTCTGTCTTTGTGTCCCTTCTCTTCTTTTTATAAAGACACCTGTCATATTGGATTACGAGCCCATCCAACTTCAGTATGTCCTCATCTTAACTAATTACATCTGCAATGACACTATTTCTAAATGAAGTCACATTCTGAGGTTCTGGGAAAGGATACGAATTGGGGCTGTGGGAGGGGGAGACGTAATTCCACCTAGTATATGACACTGCTGGAAAAAAGAGAAACTGGAAAAACGTTTGGATATTGAAATGCTCTGGTATGTCAGTTTGTAAATTCCAGGAGCCCTAAATGTATGACTGCCATTTGACCTCATGCTTCACTTCCTGATTCTGGAAGCTTCATGAGAGGCCCATGATTTTGAAGAAGACTGAAATCTCCCATTGTTTCATAATATTTGGCAGAAAAGCACCACTTGAGGAATGAAAACTGCTCAAACTTCGATTAGTCAATTAGTTTTTTTCTCATGCCCAGTTTAGAAACAGTATGGTTCAAGAGGCTAGAGGACAAAACTCAAAAATGTAAAAATCTGATTGAGTCAGTATTCCAGGGCAGGGGATACACTAGCCAAGAATCTCAATTAAAATTCCATGCCAATTGTCCTGTAAAGATAGTCTTAACCGGAGATTGACTGCTTCTACCTTCTGCTGGAACCTACCCCATCTCATTTGCTTTGAATCTGGAAAAGGCAAACCACTGGGGGAAAAAATATAAAATTTAGTCCTTATGGTTACTTTATACTCAATGTCTGGCATAAAAGAAAATGTATTGCATATGTGTCAAGAAGCATAAAATGTGACTAGTAACTAAGAAAAATAAGTCAATAGAAGTAGACTGATGGAAGATCTTGGGTATTAGAATTTGAAAAAAAGGACCTTAAAATAACTATAATAAATATTTTCAAGCAAATGAAGGGTTGAAAAAATGGATGAGAAGGAGAACTTCAACAGAAAATTGGAAACTATAAAAAGAATTAAATGGGCATTCTAGGATTGTAAAATGCCATATCTGAAATTAAGAACTTTTTATTATGGTTAACAGCAGACTGGACATAGGGGAAGACACAATTAGTGAGATTGAAGAAAGAATAGTAGAAAAAAGTCAAACTGAAGCACAGAGAGAAAAAGAGATATGAAAGAAGGAAAGAAAGAAAAGAAAGAAAAAGAAAGAAAGAAAAAAGAAAAGAAAGAAAGGAAGAAAGTGAGCCTAGAGAAAACATCACGTGAGACATAGTCAAATGATGTAACACAGGTGTAACTGGGTACTGGAAGGAGCAGAGAGAGAAATGTGGCAGAAGGGCTGTTTCAGGAAATAACGTATGGAAAATTTTCAACACAGATCCAAGTCTTTAATTCACAGTTTTAAGAAGCTCTGGAAACCCTATAAAAGAAATATGCGGGGCTTCCCTGGTGGCGCAGTGGTTGAGAATCCGCCTGCCAATGCAGGAGACACGGGTTCGTGCCCTGGTCCGGGAAGATCCCACATGCCGCGGAGCAACTAAGCCCGTGAGCCATGGCCGCTAGGCCTGTGCGTCCGGAGCCTGTGCTCCGCAACGGGAGAGGCCACAACAGTGAGAGGCCCGCATACCGCAAAAAAAAAAAAAAAAAAAAAAAAAAAAATGCAGTGGAAATCACACCTACTTGCATCATAGTCAACAAAACTTAAAAAAAAAAAAAAGCTATCTTAAAAGCCTAGAAAAAAAGAATACATATTGCCAACAGTGGGACAACATTAAGAATTATGGCTAACTTCTCAATGAAATCATGGATTTCAGGAAAACAAATGGAATGTTGTTTTTAAAGGAAAAAAAAAACTGAGAAAAATACTAAACAAAAGAAAACCTGCCAGGGACTTCCCTAGTGGTCCAGTGGTTGAGAATCCGTCTTGCAGTGCAGGGGACGCCAGTTTGATCCCTGGTCAGGGAACTAAGATCCCACACGCCACAGGGCAACTAAGCCCGCACACCACAACCATGTGCTCTGGAGCCCGCATGCTCTGGAGCATGTGTGCCACAACTAGAGAGAAGCCCACACACCGCAACGAACAGTCTGCATGCCGCAATGAAAGATCCTGCGTGCCACAACTAAGACCCGACACAGCCAAAAAATAAATAAATAAATTATAAAGCTCATCATAATAAACTCTACAAAACTTAAAAAACAAAACAAAACAAAAGAAAACCTGCCAATATAGAATGCTATACTCAGTAAATATATCCTTCAAAAACAATACATTTCAAAATGTATAGAAATATCAAATCACTATGTTATGTGCCAGGAACTAACATAATGTTATAGGTCAATTATGCTTCAAAACAAACAAACTCATAGAAAAAGAGATCATATTTGTGGCTACCAGAGGTGGGAGGAGGGAGGAGAGGGGTTAAAATGAACATGGTCAAAAGATACAAACTTCCAGTTGTAAGATAAATAAGTACTAGAGATGTAATGTACAACATGATAAATATAACTAACATTGCTGTACATTATAAATGAAAGTTGCTGAGAGAGTAAATCCTAAGAGTTCTCATTACAAAGAAAAACTTTTTTTTTTCTATTTCTTTAATGTTGTATCTGTGTGACCTGATGGATGTTTGCTAAGCTATTGCGGTAACTGTATCATGATGTATGTTATTCAAATCATTATGTTGTACACCTTAAACTTATGCACTGCTGTATGTCAATCATATCTCAATAAAACTGAAAAAATAAATAAAGGGAAAATAAAAATAGTCTGAGAAAAAAAGCTGATATAATTTGTTGGCAGTAGCCTACATTATAAGAAACACAAAAGGAAATTCTTCAGCTTGAAAGAATCAGATGAAAGCAAGGAAGTAGCAGAAGGAATGAAGAACACTAGCGTGGGTAAATATAAGACTATTGACCATTCAGAGCAACAATTATAACAAATCAAATAAATCATAACAAAGTAGTGTATATAATACATATAAAAGTAATTTATAAGGCAATAGCAAAAAACAGTGAAAGGGGATAAATGGACTTAAATATTTGTAAGATTCTTGAATATAAACAAGAGCCAACTTAAAGTAGTTTGCATTAAATTAAGCATTAATTTAGGAATTTTTATTGAAAATGCTAAATGAATTATACTGAGATGAAACAAAAATGTTCATAGAGGTGACAACATAGGATAATAAAAAATATTGATTAATCCAGAAGAAGACAATAGGAAGGAAGAATTAAAAAATTAAAGAATAGGGATTTCCCTGGTGGTCCAGTGGTTAACACTCCATGCTCGCAATGCAGGGGGCCTGGGTTTCATCCCTGGTTAGGGAACTAGATTCCACATGCCGCAACTAAAAGATCCAGCATGCTTCAGTGAAGATTCTGCATGCAGCAACGAAGATCCCACGTGTCGCAGCTAAAGACCTGGTGCAGCCAAATAGATAGATAGATAGGTAGATAGATATTTTTAAAATAAAAAATAAATTAGACAAATAACAAGTAGCAAAAAAACAAGTAGCAAATGAGAGAAATAGGAAATAGTAATAAGCTATACTCCCAATTGGGTGATTTTCATGATACATATATCTAATAAAAAACTCATATCCATAGTATATGAGGAACCCTTAAAATAGATATTAAAAAGTAATCAAATGTGCAAAAGACTGGAACAGATACTTTACAAAAGAGGATGCCCAAATTTCCAGTAAGCATTTGAAAAGGAACTTAGCTTCATAATGTATGATGGAAAAGCCAATCAAAATCACAATATGATAACCCAACACTGACAGAATGTTTAAAGTAAAAAAGATAATACCAACTGTTGTCAAGGGTGCACAGCAACTTGAACTATCATGCATTTCATATGCTTAGCTTATGACCTCACAATTCCATTACCAGGTATACATCTAACAGGAATTAGGATATATGTTTGCCAGATGATACGTACAAGAGTGTTCATAAAAGCTTTATTTATAATACTTAAAACTGTGAATAATCCAAATTTCCATCTATAGGAGAACTGATAGATAAATTCTTGTGTATTCATACAAAGGAACACTACACAGCAATAAAGAATAAACTACTGATACACATAACAGTGGGGATGAATCCCACAACACTATTTTGAGGGGAAAAGGCCAGGCACAAAAAGGTAAATAATGTAAGATTCCATTTATATGATGTACAGGGTAGGTAAAACTGATGGGCCTTGAAAAAATTTATATTAATGGAGCATGATATTGATTGGGATTGGGTATGAGAGAGCTTTCTGATATTGTTGTTTTGGATGGTAGTTACAGAGATGTATATATATATATATGTAAAAATGTATAAAGCTTAAATTCACTTAAGATTTGTGTGTTTTATGTACATTATATATACATTATTCTACAACATATCACACACACACACCATACATATAAAGGAAAGTGCCTTCCTTAAAAATGTGTGTGGCGGGGGGGTGGAGAAAGCATCCTAAAATGATAATTTGAAAATGTTAATTTTTCTTTTGTTTTTGGATAAGAAATAACTTTTTCTTATTTTAGAATGTTTCAAAACTATAGAAGGATAAAAAAGAACATTTGTATTTTTATGACTAACAATGGGAGTGAATTTTTTCGTAGGTTTATTACTCATTTCTAATTGTTCTATGAAATACAATATATCCATTGTACATTTATCTGTTTTTTAATATTTATATTTTAAAGTTGGATGAGTTTTTCTTGTAAGAAAATCAATATTTAGACTGTCATATTGGTGTTTTTTCCCTTTTAACACAAGGACTTAAAAATTTTTAAAGCATATGAGCAATCTCATATGCTCTATCATTTGTTTTCTGAGTAAAACCTTCCACATCCCCCTACCGTAGCTTCTTTTGTCTCTAGTTTTCTTTTTCACACTTAACTATTTTACTCATCCGGTTATATGTGTATGTATAGTTAGCCATTTGCACCAACATCTGATTTCACAGGCGTTATGGCTATTTAGTCGAAGTCCTCCAGGCACTGGCATACTGATGGCTGACGTTATTAGTTAAGATTATTGTTACATGAGTTTTGTTTTGTTTTTGTTATTGGTGTATTCATCAATACTTTAGTGAGAAATTGGAAGAGGCTGTATGAAAGACTGCTGTCCAGGTGTTACAATAAGTCATTAGTCTAAAGAAAAATAAACTGTACTTGGAAAATTATACTAAGGTAGTATTAGTGGTTTTGCCATTAACACTGTGCTGTTATTAGTCACATTGGTTTAACATCCAGATTTTTTTTTTAACAAAATTAAAAAGACTTTATTGCAGAATACAAAATAGTTGCATTTAAGACGTGTGTAGATGCATGGCAATACTTCACAAATAACTGATTTTATTTTGTAGGTTGTACCTAAGCACTTGTCTTCCAAGTGTTTTGTTCATAGTATTTTTTTAACATCTTTATTGGAGTATAATTGCTTTACAATGGTATGTTAGTTTCTGCTTTATAACAAAGTGAATCAGCTATACATATACATGTATCCCCGTATCTCTTCCCTCTTGTGTCTCACTCTGTCCCATTTCTAGGAGTTGGTCCATTTCCAGGATGGCTCTGTTACTTATTCAATATTAAGTGTTTTACTTTAACTTTCTGGTTACTCAAAAGTTTTTCTATACCTCATTCTGTATAAGGCTACTGCTAATTCTGGACTACCAGATTCAGATACCTCTCCTAGCTTTTATACTTTGCCTTTCAAGAAGCTTCTAGGAAAAATAAGCAGTAATTCAGCTATGGGTATTTCCACTCCTTGTGTCAAGCCATTTTACTTACTGAACTATCTATTGCGTTTTAGGTAATGTAGACAATGAATAAGGTGAAGATTTCTTGCCTGCCATCAATGAATTATAAGCTCCAACTTACCACTCCAACTCAAAAATGGTTGTCTTATGCACACTTCTTGATGAAAGTACATTATATTTAGGAAAACACTACTCATATTCAGTAGTGTTACAGATAAGAATAAACTACCTGGGGTCTTTTTGAAGATATGGACTGGGATGCTGAAAGGACATTTGAGTAAATAAGGAAATATGATCAAAAGTAGCGAGTAGGAATATCAAGGTATCTATTAACGCATTCCATAGTTGTACCCAAATAATTTTAAGATTTATTTTTCTTTTCTGTATCTTTGACCTATATGTTAACTATTATAAAATGCAAATATGATAGTGATTTTTAAAACTATAATATTCTCTCTCTTTAGAATAGCATATTGGTTAAACTTTAGACAAATCTGAGCTCAGTTCTAAGTTCTAATGTTTTCCTGAGCAAGTTCTTTTGTCTCTCCAAATCTGTTTTGTTATTTTAAAGTAAGGATAATAATAGTATTTCCCTCATTGAGAAGAATAACAGAGGTATTACATATAACTGTTCATTTTTATGTACAAAATGACAGATAAGATTCCAAGGGGGCGGGACTAAAGAATGCTTTCCAGAACTAGAGTAAGGAACAGATCCTGTGCAGAGAAGTCACATCAGGGTGCTCATGTGAAAGACAGAGAGCTATAGCAACAAGTTTAAATGGAGAATTTTATAGAACAATTTCCATAGAAATAATGTTTCTATGGAAATCAGTCAAAGAGTTTTTCAAGACTATATCTCAATAAGACCTCCAATAGAAAAAAAAAAAGTAAGAGAAACAAAGAATTATTTCAAGGAGAAAACATTTCACACAAAAAGGAGTGGGGAAGGAAGAACATTAGTACAAAAGAGGGTGAAAGACCAACTGGAAAAATTCACTTAGTCACACTGGTTAGGGGTTGTCACTAACTCCTTAGTAAAGAGAAACTGGAAAGGAGACTGGGTCTACTGCTGACCCTCTAAAACTCCTCCAGTGTAGCTACATAGAGTAATCTCTACACACTCATAGAATCGGTACACAGAGACCACATACTCGCCAACTTTCAAGAGAATAAAGAAGTTTGTGTCCTTCAGAAACTGGATAGAACTGTGAAAAATATAAAATTGGCTATAAACGTTGAAATTGTGAAACACAAGTCACAATCCTGTGTATTCACACACATTTTTTCATGAAAGTAAAAAATAAAAACAAAGGAAATGAAGCATTTGAAGATTTTGGACAAGAGTTAGCAGTGTCTAAAACAAGAGAGAAGCAAATGTAGTCTCACACCAGGCTTCTATGATTTCTGGATTTCATTGGGCAGTACCAGGCCACACTCTAGCATCCCTCTCCTCCACCAGTGCCGAATTAGGAACTGACACAAGGTTGCCAAGTTCTCATTTTACTTGTACAGACATTTAAAGATAATTACAAATCACCACTTACTACCTCATTCATTTTCACAAAAGAACGAACTGATAGAAAAAACATAGTATGGATGTGAACTCAGGGAGGAAATGCATTATAAAAAATTCACTACATTGTTCCTATTTTCCTCATTTTGTTGAGTCCACTTCTCTGTGGACTGGAATTAGTTCGTGGGCCAGGATTTCAACCTCACTGCCCTGGTGCACTTTTCTGTTCCAGCATCATGATGATAAAGACATTATACCACCAACTAAAACATTTTACTCCTTGGCAAATGCATATGAGGTGCTTGTTACACAATGTGAGATGTCAGTCTCAACAAATCCCTTATTGGTTTTAACAAACCTTAACCTTTACACTTTGACTTATGAATCAGCATTGACCCTACCTGGTTCTTAGAGTCAAGATACCCTTTGGATGTGCTACAAATGAAACTAACCAAACCCTTTGTTTAAAACCCATGTTATGTTGCTTACAACACTGAATTACAATTTTTGTTTGCATGACGATCTCCCTAACTAGACACTAAACCCCTCGAGGGCAGGATCTAGTTTTCCTCTTCTTGATACCCTTACAAGTAAAGCGATGTTTGGCATATTGTGAATCCTTGTATTTGTTGAATAACTGAGTGAATGGCTCTGCTTAGGTTATGTCTCCTGAAACATCATAATTATACATAGCAAATCCTTGCTACTATTTTATAGTTTTTTGATGGAAGTAGGAATTGGCTCTGTCCTTCAACATTCACTCATTCA